>NC_084666.1:39653307-42053307 GCF_028389875.1 Rhea pennata | reverse complement strand
ATATTTAGCAAGTTATATTATAAAAATTAGTTCAGGTACATACAGGGGATAATAAAAAGTCGGTATTCTGATCTTGAAATAAGCTGACATAGTAAAATGAAGTGGATGAAGGTGCATCACATCTTGCAGTAATGTTGAACATATATTAGTCATAATTATTTATGGTACAGCTTAACTAATGTTTGGCATAAATTGTGATCTAAAGCCATTACCAAATAACATGGTAACCACCATTAACTAGAAGTATGCTTCAGCCTTTCTTTAGTGGGAAGATATTATGAATCTGCAAGGTTATATCCATATCAATATTTGTTTCTATCTATGTTCCTGTTAATGGAAACATTTCATTGAACATTTTACTATCGAGTATTTGCAAATGGATAAGTTAAGAAACACCAGCCATTCAGTTTCTTAAAGTATTCATCATTATTCTGGCTGAAACATTATGAAGGCATTGAATTCTGACTTTAATACAGTTAACTCTCCGAACAACGAAAATGCAATCCCTAGTGTGAAACTAAATGACGATCCTTTATTTCGGTGTTTGTGCTAGGCCATTGCACCTTACCGTAAAACAGACAAACTATAAAAGCTAGTGGATCATATAATTATAGTTGAAATACAATAGTGAAAGAACTGAACATATTTAAGTGCCCTTTTTCAGATGAATAGTTCAGCAATGTACACCATGTAGGCAGTAATTGTGCTGAATGCAGCAAGTTCTGAGTTCTGTGTAGTGCTAAAACAAATAATTAAAGCAACAGTGGAGGTGAAAGCTCTTTCAGAAATATGTTACACAATCAGCTAGCTGCATAGATGATAACCTATGGGACGAGCAGATCATAATTTTAATATGGGCTTAAATTCTACATTCTGTTATGCAGAAGATAAGGTCAGAGTTGTGTTCAGTATTTCATACTAAAGGATCTGACTTTCTAGTGGAGCTGGACATTCATGAATTCTTCAACAAAGTATTTTTTTGTTTTAACTAGAAAAAACACCAAGCAGTCAAGAGACTACATTCATCTTGCCTTTTGGAAGGCTCAGATGAAAGATAAGCCGCCAGTAACAAACTGGGGTTAGGTTTAGCTCAGTTGGTTGGAGTGTAGTGCTCATAATGCCAAGGTTGTGGGTTCAATCCTCGTATGGGCCACTTGTTTGAGGGTTGGACTAGATGATCTCCAGAGGTCCCTTCCAACGTTACCAATCCTATGATACTCTATGATAAAATCTACCGAGCAGGGAAGTTACGCTGTTAGAAAGCAGTTACATCATTCTTTGCAGCTGAGCCAGGACTGACTATAAACTGGTGAATCTTCTAAGAGCTAAGCAGCTAATAAGATTCAAATAAAAAGATTCATACTGATTCTGTGCAAACTGGATCATATTCCTACTGAGTTTTTGTAAATATTACTAGTCTTTTGGATTAATCCTCTTAGATCTGGTAGCGGTACTCCAATAGCATATCTGATTTACTGTTTTGAGCTTGCCATTATCTTGCAGTATCAGCAAAGTAATTTACTAAATTCATTTTTATGTTGCTGCAGGAAAGGGTAAGTAAACTGGGAATGGTACATTGATGTGTAATGCAGAGAAAGAAAATAACAAAGTTAAGGCAAGGATGTTTACTTTCTAAGAATGGTGAGTAAATTATGCAATATATATATACCTTTAGAAGTCAAAACTGACAGAAATATCAGCAAACCTGTGAACTGCCTTTACAGAATCTGTTTCTAATGACTTTTCTTTGCAGTCATAGGGTCCATGTAAAACAATAGCAATATTTGCATCAGCTTTAAGCTGCAACTTGTAGCTGCAACCAAGTTGCAGAACACTGACTATGATTTTTCCATAATCAGATATTCCACATATTAAAAATTTTAAGAAGCAATTATAGTGGAGAACGCAAAATAGTGTAAACCAAAGGAAAATCTTATGCATTATCTTATGTATGTTCTTGATGGACAAAAGACTTTGTTTTACTTGCTTACGATTTGATTATTTTGCTGAAGTATTTTTTTTCTCGTTGAGCCTTGAAAAATCATTTGCAACAAAAGTTCACAAAATATGCTTTCTATATTTCTAGTAGTGACTATGATATATTTATCAAATTGAAGTACTTCAAAATCAAGATGTACAATGGAGTAAAGGTGAGGCTAGTACTCAGTGTAATCTGATAGTGTTTTTGAAGAACATGCATGAGTTGTCAAGTTGCTGAAGCGCAGGAGCAAGTAGTAATATGTGCAGCATGAATTGTCTAACTGCCAGTCTTTCATTTCTAATCTTATTCTATAAAAAAATTACATTATTGACGTTAAGTCTCTTCAATCATCATGTTAATAACATGTTAAGAACAAAAGTTTGGAAACTATAAGTCAGATATTTTCTCTTGTCCAGAGAAATCTGCATGTGTCACAGTCCTCCAAAATGTTTGTGTAGAACTCACTGGACAGGGACATGAGCTGTATATGTTGACTATCTTATGTTTCACGTGATAATCATTTCCTAAAGAATTCTTTGCTCTGACTTCTGTAAATACCTTCAGTGTACACTGATTATTTCAGCTGTTTCTAGATATCAGAAATAAAAACTTACTAGATCTGTGCTCATTATTGCTTGTTAGCAAGCTGGTATTTAATAAACAACATTGGTGCTCATTCTTTGCTCGCTTTTGGAAAGCTCTGATGTTTGTATTTGACATCATGGTTTTTCAGGTGAAGCTGTGTAGCCAGTGATCAAAGAAGTGAGGTTCCTAGTGCGTATTTTTGGACTTCATGTAGCTACTTAAAGGTATGTTTAATGTGTAAAGTGCTGTGAAAATGGTAGAAACTTTTTGTTAAACTATCGCTGATTAGTCTTTAAAGAGTTACCATAAAAGGCAATATATGGGAAGAGGTCAGTGGTTTTGCACATACTGTTGTAGAACACGAAAAATCTCTTTTCATCATATTGCTATCCAAGTACTGGTACATCATCACACAGATGGAAGCAGATACTTCTGAAATTAGTCATTCTTTTGTAATCATTCTTCAGTAAACATATTTAGTGAAAATGGCCTACTAGGTAAGGAAGTCCAATGACAAATACCTAGACTAGAGTATCTTTGCAGAATTCTGCATAAGTACTTTGAGATGCATGGCTGTGCTCTTGACAAAGAAACTAGGAATATAAGTCTTTAACCATTATTGTAGTATTTATTACTTACATGCAAATAATGTCATGTTTTTTGCATGATATGCAGAATTACATTTTTCAGCTAATTTAATCTTGTAGACAAGAAAAACTATAACTTGATGGTAAAGAGAATGTTGTTATGGTAGTTAGAATTTGTGTCAAAGGCATCTCATCTTTATTAGAACCCCAGCAGAAAGATTCAGGAGAATAAATAACATTGTGTATGAGTACTAACCATTTCAATTTTTTTTCTTTTTTTCTTAAAGTTCTATTGTAATTTACATTCACTTTCAACTAAGTGAACAAAGAATTTCTTTTTCCTTTTGGAGAGATATCACTGGAAATGTATGTAAATCTCTTGCTCTCTAATGTTCAGGCTTCTTGGAATTTGGGTACACAATTGTTGTTATTCTGATTTCTGTTGGAAACACTTGTAGTGTTTATTTTAGCTGAGGAATGTTGACATGACTTATAGAAAATTATTTAAGAGGGAACATGCTATGTTGAACGCCTCCATAACATCTGTACCTGCCAGCACCCCTTCCAGCTGTCATTTAACATGTATAAAGTTTAATCAGAGTTCTCTTGGCAAAACAAATAGAAATGGATATAAGATTCTTAGTTTTCTTCAACTGTGAATCAAGGCATTTCTTTAATTTTTTCTTCCTTTTACCAGTTCCTTCTCTTTCCTCGGGATTTTTTTCTTCATTTCCCATTGTAATGTCATAATCACCTTTGAGTTATCTTTCCCTCATCATAAACTTTTGAAGTCTCTATGTAAAAAGTCAAAATCCTTAAAGATTTGTATCACCTCAGTTTTTGTAATACCACCACTATGTGATTAAGAAACTGTTATGGTAAAGCTTTATCATACTAGAGATTTAATTCTGACATTATTATGGTTTAACTAAATCAGTGCAACTCATTAAGATGAGCTTAAGACCAACTTAACAGGTATATTAACAAAGAGGATTTGATTTTTAACTGAGTCTCTACAGGCTTGCTTTCACCAATCAATTACTTCTGGTATTTACATAATCATGCATAAGCAAGAAGCAGTTGTCTAAGTTTAATTTTCAGATTCTGAAGTCTTTCAGTGCTTAAGTTTCCGTCGATAGAGACTTCTACCTGCTTTCAGTTCTGCCTGTCTGCAGTAGACACGAACAGAACAATATAGCTTTAGGTGGAGCTAAGGAAGTAGGACTGCATAAAGTAAGATACAGAAGCCGTGGTCCTTGACTCTTGGAAAGGAATACAGAGGGCTGCTAGAGCTGCATTTGGCTGAGTACTCAGACAGACACTCATTCCTTCTGCCCTAATCAGAGACAAATTGATTTCTGCTCAGGACTGGCAAGCTAATGTAGTATCTGTCTAAACTAACATGCCCTATCAGCAGGCTCCTCTGTACTATCTCTGCTGCAGACTGTCTTGCAGCACTGAAATAAATGGATGCGAGAGAAAGTGGATTTCCTTCCTTTCCTTTCCATGACTGCCAAGAATAACATTTTTATAGAATGGGGCCATTTTTATAGGTAACTGGGGCTCCTTCACTGATCACAGGTAAAGATTGGTTTAGACTACATGCTTGGCTTTTAGGTTCCAAAGTGTGAAGAGAGGAAGCCAAATAGGCTGAAGAGACACATGCATTAGCCTAGACTCAAATTTGCACTACTGCAACTGGACTGCTGTAGTACCCAAGCTAAATGATTTAGCTCTCTATCACCTTTGTGAAATAATAGTGAGTTCCTTCTTATCTCAGATTATAAATATGTAAATGGAACTATGGAGAGGCTAATTGACAAACTTTGGACATGTCACTCTTCTAGAAAGCATAGACAGGACCTTAACCATCTTTACTGACTGACAGTGCGGTCAGTATCTTTCCACTCCAGAATAAGTTTTCTGAACAGCCTGTTCTCAAGAACAGGAGGAATTAGCGTCGCTTTTGATTTTCAGGGAGTCCGGTGAGAGATGAAGCTTTATCCTGAATCAGCTGTGTAATGAGTATTTTGCTGGGACATGCCATAATAACAGAAATCTGATTTATTCTTACTATTTTCAGTTGCCTCTTTTGCAGTTTTACTTTGCTGTTTCTCATCAAAATTACAGTAGTTACTATGGAAACAGCAATGTCATTGGCATGGGTCTAGGCATAGTGATTTCTACTAGCACAATCATACGCCAATTTCTTTAATGTTTTGGAATATGCAACATGGTTTGGGAAACAGCATTTAAATGGTAGAATTGCAAGGGTCCCAATTTTCACCTTGCAAAGGAAAAAAAGTCATGATTATATATGATAGAAACCTTACTTGAAATTAAATCAGTTGAAAATAAAAGCTTGTATATTCTCCTATTTCCACAGAAACTGGCTAAAACTAATTTAGCCTGAGTCCTGATTTTCGCAGTTCCCATAATTACAACTTAGAGCGACAACTTTGGATGCAGAGGTTTGCTCTTGGAAGAAGACATTATATTTTTATGGTCGTATAAAGGGTTTCTAAGTGATACTTAATTCTTGGCATATCATTTTGTTACTGGTAGACAATAGGCTGAAGTACTGAATGTGTTTACCTGCCAGCAGCAATGTATTCCCTAAATTCACTTTGAAAGAAAGTAGGTGATGAAGATCACTATGAAAAGTGGTAAAACTGTTATAAGTATGGCTGGGCCAAAACATCAACAGTAGGATCTAGAATAGGTCACAGGGAAACATCTGGAGCAACAGACAGGAGAAAAAAAGAGTGGTCTTTTTATTTCAGGTTTTAGTTGGTATGTAATGGAATCATGTAATTTGGCAATATAACTTTTCCGTGCTTCGATAAATGTTAACATTTTTTTCTGCTGAGGAACACATAAAATTGCCACCAAAATATAATGTATTACTGACCAGAATATAATCATGTGTCTCAAAACAACTCTACTAGCTGCACTGTGGCCCAGAATTTTTGAAATATTTCAATTACTTTGTATGTGTATGCAAGCAGAGTGTTTTCAGTCATGCCTTGCACACGTTTTTGCATACAACCCCTTCATTTAAAAACATTGAATATTGTTCATATTTGCATTTTGATATTGTCCACATTGTTTGCTTGTTTCTGCAAAGAAACCTTTGTTTAATTCTGTCTTTTAATAATAAAAAGATTACTTAAGTACTGGTCAGTCCTGAGTTGTCTGATGAATCATATATAAAAATGACAGTTAATATTTAATTTCCAGCTTAGTGAATACATAAAAATTTCCATTGAGAATCATCATTTTCACTATTGTGAAATACACAGAGTTTTTAAATTGTATGCTAGTGATTTATAGCAAGAGACAAAGCAGAGCATAGTATAAAGTTCCATTGAAAAGTTAACTTTTGGAGGAATTAATTGGGGATTCATCAGACATAATGGCAGACAACTCACAAACAGAATGAGTTTTCTGTTCCTGGGAGGAACTTCCAGATGTAAACTCATTATGTCTTGTTAAAGATAAATTGCAGGACTTGTCATTTATATGATGAACTTTGGCTTAATAGCTGTTCCCAAGATTTCTGCAATTAACACTCTGAACTTTAATCCTTGCTTCATTTGCATAAAATGCATTTGAAATAACAATTTATTTAGATTTAATTTGGAATGTTACCATTTGATGTCCTGGTAAGTAACACAGCTCCATTTTTCAAACTGTTAATCTCTTTCAAGTACCTTAGCTTCAGATGTTCATCTGTCTGTAGACTATATTCAATTTTTTTTTCTATTTTTAAGTGAGGTAAAGATTTATGCAGTGCAACTTCCTTAAGTTTTCAAGTACAGAGTTTGGTTATGTTTTTATACCATACTGTATGAATTAGGGAGAATGCTAAAATTAAAACCGTTCTGAAACAAGTGTTAGGCTTGGTAACACATTATTAACAGCATGTTTTATAAAATATATAGATTGTATTTTAGACACTAGTTTTAATACAGCAAATATTCAGCATACTTTAACATTAAGATTAAATCAACTCCAATTATTGATTTAGTTCAGGTCCTCCTTTATTTAGAGTCCTAAAAGTCTTTTCTTTCTATACAAAGTTATTACAAAGCTGTTCTCCACTTTCTTAGCTACAAATCTGATCTGCGTTTTTGTGGCCTTTAGTTTAGCTACTGTCCTTTCCTCCCTCCCATCCCAACATCTCATCTTTTCCTATTCTCATTTGCCTTAAATACTATTTCCTGTAGCTTGTTTCTACTGCGCCTTATTCTAGCCTATGCTGTTACAAATGAATAAAACAGAATCACAGAATGGGTAAGGTTGGGAGGGACCTCTGGAGATCATCTAGTCCAACCTCCCTGCTCAGCAGGGTCACCTAGAGCATGTTAGACAGGGTTGCAGCCAGACAGGTTTTGAATATCTCCAGAGAAAGAGACTCCACAACCCAAAACCTAAGGCTTTTCCATATAAATATGTATTCTTCCACAGTGTCAGCTCTAAATGTCTGACTGTAATCAGCTATAATTACATTCTGCATAGGCTCATTGAACAGTTGCAAGTCCCTGGCAAATTTTTACATTATTTACAGCATGATTATGTATTGGGCCTGCATTAACAATTTTAGACTGGAAAACCTTTATATCAGGGCATTTTTTATTTTATGTTCTCAGTGGCCCTGAACAAGTTTGTTGTTTTGGTAGATAATATGGACATAGAAGAGAACAGCAACATTTTGCTGAATCCCAAGCTGCGTATAGCTTCTTATGGAGAGCCATTGCTGCCACAGCTATTAGGAAAGGACACGACAAGCCCTTCAGTGGTTGCAGATTAACAAGAAAAATTCTTTCAAGCCTGAAGCATGGAAGATCCAGGTAAGCAAATCTGAAGAAGCAGGAAACTGTCATTCCCAGCTGTGAAATTTTTCTCAGGAAAGCATAAGTTGCTTTTTTTTCCCCTCTCCTGTCCAGACAAAGATATTGTCTGACAGAACCTTGGACTCAAGCTGAACAGAAAAGGAAACACTCAGTTTTTGTAACATGTTGAACTAGTCAGTTGTCTCTTGAAGAGAATTCATTTTATTAGGTACTTATTTGGGATAGTCACTTTTTTTAGTTGCCCAATTTTCCAAATTCCGTAGATGTGTGTTATTTTATTAATGAATTTTCTAATGTTATTGAAGACTGCTAGTCTCTTTTTCACAGTAACTAGCTTTATTGTTGCAAAATTGTGCTTATTACATTTTATCATTCTTTTAAAAAACGAAGTGAGAGTATTATGGTTGTTGTTGAAAGACCTGGCCTTCATTCTTAGTCAATAGTATTTTACAAAGCAAAAACAAATCTTTCTTTTCCTACTGTTTTTCAATATTTTGCATTTATAACTTACCGTGCTAGAAACTCTGCTAGTATAGTTACTAGGAGCTCTGATTTCAGCTCCTGAGAGAGATTTGCAAAGAGCTGCAAAGCAATCCAAAATCTGAAAGTTAATCAGAACAGCTGGTAAAACTAGCAATTTTGCTGTTTTCTGTATAATACTGATAACAATCAGAAATTGATATTGTTAGGCTAGGAAACTGTTAAGAAAGTTTTTGACTAATTTTTTGAAGTCTTCACATCTGTTACAGAATATTGCATTATCTGCAGAATACATTTTTTGGAACCATTAACAGTAATAAACACTATTGTATTCCTTATGTGGCAATTCTATCATACATAATATGACTTGTAATTCACATTTATTGTGTGGCTCGGCAGCAGATTACTACAGTCTCTTATGTTCTTCTGTGGAGTTTGAATTGAGTTTTGAAGGTTAGAGAGAGATGGATGAGCACTAGCTTTTTCCCCAAGACTGTAGCCCAGCTGTCCTGCAGATGTTCTGTTATTTCTGGAGACTGGTACCTGTAGTGTGTTGGCTGTGCTTTGGCACAAGTATGAGGTCAGCTCCTTAAAATATTCATGTTTGTGCTTTCTTTTGGCTGGCTACCAGCATGTTCCTGATAATTCCAGATGTGAAAGGGAAATGGCAGCAAAAGTGCGAACAAAATGTGAATACAGATAAAGCATTTGCCTATCTTGAAAATTTTCCTTTTGTTTGGATTAAAAGCCTGCTGTAAACAATGGTGATGTTCTTTAGTTCCATTCCAGAAGTTTTTTTTAACCTTCTGGAACCATCTTCTATAATAGAAATCAAGCATCCCAGTTAATAGTGGTTTCCCACCAGCAATAGCCATAAGATTATACCGTAGTGCTGAAATGACCAGGGCTGGAAAGATCACTAATATGTTGCTAAAATATTTATTTATCTTTTGAATTGTACATAATTTACTTGTACATAATTTAGAAAGATACAGGAGATGTTACAAAAGCAGTTTAAAGGCTCAGACTTGTATATTCTATTTAATATTCCATTCTAACCGTTCAAAGATATTCATACCTCAAAGATGGTTACTTATTCCTATTTCATATCTTACTCCTATCAAAAGTAATAAAAATGTAAGTAAATGTAAAATGCTATCATTTTTTCTGGTTAAGTGCTTTGTAAATTAAGATAATCTACACTAAACTGAATAACTAGTTGAAATCTTTGAATGTTTCCAGCTCCACCATAACAGCAAAACAAAAATATCCAGGTAATTCTGATTTACTTTTATAGTACTCATGACCTCTTTTCCCACAACATTAAATGAGAATGTAAAAAAAAAAAAAAAAATCCTCCACTCAGCATTTATTTTCTATACAAAGCTTCAACAATAGTACATTTTCCTTTTTCACTCTACTTGAGTTGATTGAGAAGTTTCACATATTTACCAAGCCCACACTTTGTCTAAATTCATGAATTGTGCAGCTGCTTATGAATGCATAGAGTAATAGATTTAATTGTGTGGTGCAATGCTATATAGTAAGCTCATTCATAACCATAGATTGGTTTAGAACACTTTCTAACAAGGGTGAATGTTCTTGGGCAAAAAACTCAGGTGAATATGGTCATTTATCTAGTAAACTCTTTCTAGGCATTTTTTTTTTTTTTTTTTTTTTTTTGCTGGGGCAATATTTCTTTGCCATCATATTTTCCTGGAGTACTTTCGTCAGATTACATATGAGAAAGAGGCCAGTGATATTTTTGTATGTATACTGAAAAGATACTAGTAACTTCATTTTTCATTATGGTAGGTTTATGAATACACATAGACACACAGAACATGTAGTAGGATATGATGTTAGTAGGTAGTTAGTCCTTCTAATTCTACTGTGGAATGTTTGATTAGTTAACCGCAGTGAAGTCCAGATTATTTTACTGGTATCACCTTATGCTGTGCGTTTTAAGTTATGAACTCAATGAGAAAGAAGAGAAAATTTTTTTTTAGTATTCTAAACCCAAAGGTTTACGTTTTTGTTACTGAATAAATAAGCAATCCTAATGCAGTAATGCAATTAGAAATCCTTAATATTTTGCTTCACATTACATTTAGATTGAAACAAATCTGTGATCCCTCCAGCAGTTAATAGTTTGGAGCATGATGTTTACAACAAGTAAACAGTAAGACTCATATGGAATTTAACAGAGAAGTGCTGGTCCATTGTGCAAAACTGTTGAAAATCTTATTTTTTGTCATCTTTTTTCATTTGTAGCCTTTAAAAGAAAATGTTCTTGTCTTACTTATGGCTAGCCAATTTTATTTATAGGTGACCTGGCTTGCATTTTCTCAGAGTCAACACATAATTTGTATCTTTCAAGAGCTCACCTTGAATTCCTGCTAGCATGCATTTTGGGGTGGACTAAGTAGTTCATTGTCCAAGGAAATCTGGCGTAGACTAAACAATGAAGTATATGCTCTTGCCCCTGCTTACAGTGTGAATAAGGCTTGCACTATTTTTTTGCTTTTCTAGACCATGTAGTTCATGCAGGAGATATTTCACAGATCTCATGACTCTCAGAGTTTATAACACTTGCTCAGAAAAATAGTCTCTGCCTTGGTGAGCGCTTGCTAGGGCGATGTCTTAATGTGAATATAAATTTCAGTAGGGATGGAAGGGGAGGTTAAGGCAAGTTCATGGAGTCTGCTTAGGGTATGTGAGCTACTACAGTGGCCAGGATGCAGGGAAAACTTTCCTTAGTGTCCCCCTCTTATCTGTTCCTTTCTATTCCTCAGAGATTTTATCAAGCCTAAAGTGTTATAAAGAGTATACTCATGTGATCACAGCCTGTGTATTAAGAAAATGAGATAGAGGAGTTTACTTATTGGAGGCACCTTGCTGTACAGATGAAAAAGGCTACAGGATAGATGGGTCAGTTGGCGCTTCAGTCAGGAAAGTAATATCCATTAAATTGGTTTTATGCAAGTGGATTTGAAAATGGATGGTAACCTGTTTGGGAGGACTTTGGAGCACCGTTTCATCAACCTGCTTCTCTTTCCTGAGTGTTAGTCAGAAGGTTTTATCAGAAGCCATTTTCTCACTTTACCTTTTCCCGGAGGTGGTTGAGTACCTATCTTTTTTCTCTAACCATTAACTTTGTTTTTTTCCAGAGATTTATCCTTCCTCTGAAGTCTACGTGAAATTCCCTAGGAACAGCCTATATTACAGAAGTTGCATTAAGTGTAGATTTCTCAAAGATATTTTGTAAACAAGGAAAAGGCCATGCAAATGGCACCTCCACAATGCCTCGTTCTCTCAACCCTAAACCTAACATTATTCCTCTGATTGTTTTACAGGACAAGGCTGGGACGTAGACACCTATTTCTGATGCAGACAAGAAACTCTTCACAAGGAGAGTGTGCCCGCTCACAGGGTAGCTCTCTTGGCAGCAAATGCCTTCTTTCGGTAGCCTTTCGGACCCATGCAAAAGGTCCCCCCACATTTTCCCATTCTCTCAAACCTAACCCTAACAAAAATTCTAATAGCTCTTGGCAGGCCAAGGAGCAGACGAAGATGTACATTTTGTGCTTAGCTAAAAACTTGTCACAGGGTTACTCTGTTGGCATACAAAAAGCTATCAGGGTTACTGTTGGAGCTGAGGCAGTGAGAAAGCCTAGGAGTGCCACTGGTATGGGTATGGGCAGGGACTGACCAAACAACATGTTTCATGCCAAAAGAGCTCCCTTGTGCGCAGTTTCTTTTCTGTACCAGAAATGGGGACCTACGTCTCAACCGTGCAATACAAAAAGCTCCAAAGGGTGGGATAAGGATTAAGAGAATGAGGTAAGTTGGAGGTGCCATTGCCATGGCTGATGGAAGTGGTTACACAAAGAAGGTGTATGCCAAGAGAGCTATCTTGTGAGGAGTTTCTTGTCTGTGCCAGAAATGGGAGTGAATGTGCCAGCCCTAGCCTCTCAAAATCGGTTAGAGTTGAGAGAATGAGAAAGCCTGGAAGAGCTGTTGTTATGAATGTGGATAGAGGCTGGAGAAAGAAGACTTTTGGTGCCAAAATGTCTGCCCTGTGAGGAGTTTCATGGGAGTGTATGTGCCAGCCTTAGCCTCTAAACATGTCCGCGGGATGGGGATAGTGTTAAGAAAAGGAGGGAAGCTGGAGGCCTCATTGGCCTGGTTGTGCAAAGTGGTTGCCCAAAGGAAGCATTAGCAGCCCAGAGAGCTGCCCTGTGAGGAGTTTCTTGCCTGTGCAGGAGTGCTGGCTTTAGTCCTAGCATTGGCCAGCAAAAATCTCTGAGGGGTCGGGTTCGGATTAAGAGAACTGCATAAGCTGGAGGCACAGACAGAAAGTCCTCACAGGGCTGCTCTCTTAGCAGCAAATGCCCTCTTTCAGCAGCCCCCACTGACATTCATAAAAACGGCTCACACAACCTTTCTCATTCTCTCAGCTGTAACCCTAACCCTAAAAATTTGTGGAGGCTAAGGCTCAGATGTAGACCCCATTTCTGGTGCATAGGAGAAACTTCTCACAGGGCAGCCCTCTCTGCAATAAACGACTTTTCTCGACAGCCCCTATCTACGCCAATGCCAACAGCATCTCAAGCTTATCTCATTCTCCTAATCCTAACCCTCTCTCTAAGAGCTTTTTGCAGGACAGGTTGGGACATAGACCACCATTTCTGGCACTGACAAAAAATTCCTCACAGGGCAGCTCTCTTGGCTGCAAACGCCTTCTTTTGGCAACCACTTCTCACCACCATGCCAACGGCACCTGCAGCTTTTCTCCTTCTCTTAATACCAACTGTATCACTCTGAGATTTTGCCTGCCGAGGCTGGGACATACACTCCCGTTTCTAGCACAGACAAGAAACTCCTCATGGGGCAGATGTCCTGGCACCAAAAGTCTTCTTTCTCCAGCCTCTACCCACATTCACAACAACGGCGCTCCCAGGCTTTCTCATTCTCTCAACCGTAACCCTAACCAATTTTGAGAGGCTAGGGCTGGCACATTCACTCCCATTTCTGGCACAGACAAGAAACTCTTCACAGGGCAGACATTTTGGCACCAAAAGTCTTCTTTCTCCAGCCTCTATCCACATTCATAACAACAGCTCTCCCAGGCTTTCTCATTCTCTCAGCCCTAATCCTAGCCCTACGAGGTTTCTTCAGTCTCAGGCTGCTATATGCACCCCAGTTCTGGTACATAGGAGAGACTTCTCACAAGGCAGTTCTCTTAGCAGCAAACGCCTTCTTTGGGTAGCCCCTACCCACACCTATGTCTAAAGTACGTCCACACTTTTTCATTCTCTCAAATCCAATCTCAGCTCCAATAGCTTTTTGTAGGCCAGCTCTGGGACGTAGACTCCCATTTCTGGTAAATACGAGATCCTCCTGACAGAGCATCTCAACTGGCAGTAGATGTCTTCTTTAGGCAACCCCTACCCATACCCATGCCAATTGTGCTTACACACTTCCTTGTTCTCTCAACCCTAACTCTAACCTAACCCTACAGCTTTTGCAGGCCGATGCTGAACCACAGATTCCAAATTTTGTTACAGAGGAGAAATTCTTCAGAAGTCATCCCTATTGGCAGTAAACTGGAAGCTACAACCAAGAGGAAGAAATCAGATATGACTCTCATACTGAGATTGTTCCTGTGCAGGGAACACATTTGATGATCTACTTTAATGAAACTGGCTTTTATGACCTGATATGATGGCTCAGATACTGTCCCCAGCACAGTTTTAAAAGTCATTAAGGTAATTTTTTAAACTGTTGATTAGCAGGATGCTGTTATTTAACATTCTTTGGGGAGAAGGAACATACTGAATTAGTTTTATGTGAGTTACAACTCTAGTAGCAGTCATATTTACTACAAGTTGTAATATATTAAAGGTTATTTTTTCAGGAACATTGTAAAACATTATTTTAATCAGTTCCAGCATCTGCTGCAACATCTTTTTCAGATACCAATTAGTAACAACGATGAAAGAAAACACTTGGTAATGGACAGATAAGATTAAAAGAGAGAGTCATAGTAACAATCAAACTTTGAACATAGGTAGAAAGATCAGACAGCTTGCAATAAAAAGATGAGATAGGGAAACGATAGTGTCCTTAACCAGATTCTACCCTCAACAATGTTATAATTTGTGACACATCTATAAGCAGGTTTCATGGAGGCAGGGTGATGGCATAGAGCAAAGGCTATGCAAAGATCAATGAGAATAACGAATGTGCTTGAGAATTAGCTGTTCAGCAATGATGAGAATTTGAAAACCTTGATAGATGAGAAACATTTCCCATTAGAAGGAACACTGGCAGGAGCATTGGCTGGCATGCTATGGGTTATTATATTTTTATATATATATACATACATACATATATATATATATGTATATATATATATAAAAGTAGCTCAGACAAACCAACCAGATACAAAAACATTTTTAAAAAGCAGTGAAAGAAAGATCTGCAAGAACATCTTTAGAGAATCCTTCATTCTCGGAGTGGAGAGGCAGAAATGATCTGGAATGGGAGAAGAAATCAGGGGTTAGTAAAGTACATTGTAGAAAAGAAGAACTAACTCTGTGTTGTAATCTAAAAGTAAAAGGAAGATCGAATTACACAGCTCATTTCCTATCTAAAATGATAAAAACCCTAAAATATTAGAAACCAGTACTATATATTATGTTTCAACAACTATATATTCCATTTCAAATGATCTATGAAACAGACCAACTAGGACCAGTATTAGGTGCTTTAGCACTTCAATAGTTAACAGCAAAGAAAACATTTCTGTCAGAAAATTCATCCTAACGAGCTGCTGGAATTGTATGGGAACAGCATGAAGGCAATAGTGCACAGTAGCACCATAATCACAACACGTGTCTTTTCTTAAGAGGGTCAGTGAAGTGTTAGTAGAAGTACTGCTATACCAGAGTGGTAACACTTTATCCATGATTTCTTCATTAGACTAATTGTTAGAAATAGGCAATGCATCAAATAGTACCACTTCCTTAAGCTTCCTTAGTTTCAATATTTATGAGTTCACTTGAATCCCAAATCAAAAAGGAAGTTCAGTTATGCATCTGTAGAAAACAACTTATCTTGTGCATAACTAATTGCTTGGAAAGCTTCAACTGATTTCCCTGCTTCTCCTCCCCATCTTCACTCCGTATGCATACAAGTTGGTAGCAAAGGTTCTAAAGAGTAAGCAAACCCAGAAAAACCTCTAAATACTCACAACCCAGTTTTGCTTGTCAGCAGAATTGAGATATGGAGAAAACAAAAAACAATGTGGGATAATTCCTTTCTCATTCAAAGGCTCATCGTTTTAGCTTAAGTTGTGCAGCAAGTAGTTCCAGGCCTTGTTCTTCAATGTATGCTTTTTTTCCTGCTTAATTCAGAAGGGACAACATTTGTGTTTGACTTTGTTTCAGTTGGCAATTGTTTTGGGGTTTTTTTTTTTTTCTTTTACCTACTCAGTAGTTCTAGCCAGGCTTTCTCTCTTCAAAATTTTTCAGTTTCTGAAATTGTTGATTTAAAGAATTTTGGAGCATAAGAGATCCTGAGGTCCACAGGAGAAAAATGTAAAAGCAGTATTAGTAAAACAATATTAATAAAATACAAGCTAGTATAGGGACACAGATATTGACTATAGTTTATGAAAACTGAAATAATGATTTTGATTTTGCATAGTTCTGTAGAAGAATGGTTAAATATTAATGGACCTGATTCAGACTTTAATCTTGAATATATGGTTTCAAATTTTCAGATGCTCTGCTCCCTGGGAACAACCACATTGCAAATTTATAACTTGATAATTAAATAAATTGATTGATAGACTAAGTATTCAACCATCTGGTGCTTGGATTTTTTTCAATTTTTTAATTTAATAAATAAAATATATACATTTTATAATATAAATATTATACATTTTTAAATTTATTTCTCTTCTTTTATTGCCCATTTTTCCCTTTCATTAACTCACACTGTCTTAATTCTTTATCCTATTTATTCTTAAATAATAACATTAATCTTCAGCTGAAATTTTTAATTCAGTTTTTCAAATCTGAAGTTACAGATAACCTGATTTCCCTTTCCCAAGTATCCTTATTAATGATGCTTGATTTATAAAAGTCACTGTGGTACTCTTACCTTGACCCAGGGAAGTTTTGGTCTACCATGGAATGGAACTCTAGAAAAGATTTTATGAGACTATTTGCACTGATTCAGGTATTTCTTCTCTCCACACTCCCTTTAGGGAAAAAAAAGATTTATTTAAGAAAAGTGAACTGATAAATGACTATATATGTATTTCATATTTCCCTGTATGTATTTTTATATAAATGTGTGTACACTCACACACCCTTGAGATACAGGGGTATTTTTGGAATGCTAAGGATTCAAATGCACTCATATTCTTTTACTTCCAAGTGTAGTGAGGGAGGTAAGAGTAAAGAAATAACAGAGGAAAAGAAAGCATTTTTCTTGCATCTCACTTTCTACCTCTGGAGACTGAGTTTTTGAGAGAAAACGATGTGGCTGACCTTGAGGGGGAAGAAGCCTGATGATGCATTACTGCCACCATGTACCCCGAGCTATCCTGTCAAAATAGCACTGAATAACCCCAAAGAAGATGCACCTGATAATAGTGGCTGAGGATTTAACTTTGTGTAGGGCTAACGTGGTTGGGGAATAAAAATACGATTGTTGGAGAAGCACAGACCTCTGGGCTTCAGAGTCTCTGGGATTCTGCGCTGTTCGCTGAAAGCTCCTGCTTTCTGTTGGAGCAGTATTATCCCCTGTTTGTGCCTAAAGGGTCACATCACCACAAGGATTGTCACTGGTTTGGTTTAGTATCATAGTACTTGTATTCAGGTCTGTGTCCTTGAGCAGGAAAAAGCCCTTCAGATATGGCATTTTCAGGTATTAAAGGGCTATCCTGCCACCCCTCCAACTGGCTTATCATACCCGCTGTTTGTTTGCTATGAAAGTTAGCGTTTTAGAACTTGATAAAGCCTATTCCTAGAGTATTTCAGGTTTTGTAAGAAAGATTCAGCTCCCTGATCTTTGTCTTAGCTTCTCAATTAACATATTCTTTCTAAAACACTAAAATAAGGTTTTGGGATTCAGCCTTCTGAAGTTGAATTTTTGCATTTGTTTCCTTTGATCCACAGCAATTTTTAAAGCAATAGCAACAGTACTATCTAAACTCCTAAAATCTTCTTAACTCTGGAGGAAAATCTCCAGTGTATTTGAGTTTATGACAGTCTAATTATTACCATGACATCAGACTCCAATGTAATTCTTGAAATTTTGTCTAGTGGAAGCAAGTTAGGCAGCCTGGGATTCAGTCTGTGTTTGAGCATTAGTAGGTATTCTCATGTTAGAAGAAACACATCTGCTCAAATTGTAAGGATGAAAAATATCTATTAATGAACTGTTAGTTAATGTTAAACTTGTCCATAGCTAACTCAAGCCACACAAACACAAGCCAGTCATCTAGCAAGTTCCAGATTTGCTAGTTGTCTTTGTGCTTTGTTCATGGGAATGTTATCAGGAGAAATCAGATCTCCTCTACTGCCATAGATACCTAGATTTCTGATGAATGTTAGTCAATATTATTTTTTAATAATGTTGGACAAAATGGCCATAAAATAAATTACTTCTCTAACATACAATCAAGCACTATATATTTTGTTGGTTTTCACACTATATTCAGAAGTAATATATTTAAACGAAATGTAAAAGTGCCAGTTTTGTGGGAAACAACAGGAATTCAGTTCTGGGTATTTTTTTCCCCCCACAGGTATAGGGATTAACTTCACATATACAGATTGAACAAATGAGAAATCCTTTCTTACATGTCCATCTTCTTAATAATCACTCCTGACTTTATCTAAGCAGTTGTTCATTAATGCAAAAGATGGAAACTATTAGATATTACCGTCAGTGAGATCTGTTTTATTTGTTAGGAAAATCAAATATAAAAATCCTTTATTTTTTACAAAACTGCAGGATAGATTTTTTTTCTTATTTTTATGTATTGTCCTGGATTGACAGGATCACACTGGTACAAACACACATACTATAGGTATTTACATCGATGTAAATTTTGCATTTTAGCAATACTTGGATTTCTATATTTCAAACAATTAAATTAACAAAGATTCCCTCATTGCTATAAAAAAGTGGTATTTCTTTAAATCAGTGAGTTTGTGAGCCAAAGCTATGCCTTTAATTCTGATAGCTAAGAAAAGCATTATACACTTTTTGCTATTAATATTTAAATGCAGATATTGCATTTCAAAGGTCCAGGCTGCATTTCTGTTACATCAGCAGTGAGAAGATGAAGGGGTCTGGGATATACCTGGTCTGCTGCAGAGTCTGTAAAGCTTTCCCAGCTTCTTGTTTCAATAATATGTTCCCAACCTTTTTTTTTTTTTTTTTTTTTGTCCTTATGGTCTGTGCAGAATTCTTGCATCAGCATGTAAAAATGCTTTTATTTTAAGATCTTTGCTTTTCTTTAACTCAAAGACTCACTATTTCTGTCTGCAGGCTTTTGAAATTGATTCCTGTGTTTTAAGAGGCATTAGAAACTTTATTTCACTGGACTTCCTCTTTCGGAAACAGGTGAATGTAAATGTCTAGGAACAAACTTTTTTTTTTTTTTTTTTTTTTAATGAGTTCATTCTTCTCTGAATACAAAACAGCACTTTAATATTAGCTCTTTCGCATTTCTTGCAAGTAAACCTGATTTAATTTATGCTAAACATAATGGAACACCTGTGCGCATTGGATAAAAGCTAGGTGTAGAAGGAGAAATATCACATCTGAACTAGGGAAAACAAGCAGCAATGCTATGGAGTTTCTTTTAACCTTTTTGTTTTCATTTGGAATTAAGAAATCTCTGACAACAAAAATCTGCATGACAGCTTAAAGAGAGAGCCTAAAGAGTTTTTTTTTCTCTTCTGTTTTACCGAAGCATGAAACTAATTTTTGAACTAGTTTTTTATACGTTCCAGAAATTTGTCCTAGGCAACGTGACTTAATAGAGAGAGCAAAAGATAAAGCATTAGAGCTGCCGGTTTCTAATTGTTTTGCCATAACTCCAAGTGAGATGAAGTAAATTGAAAATGCTGTGAACTGTGACACGGGTTTACCAAAGAAAAGTTATACCAGAACAATCTGATAGCTTTTCTTTCTTTTTTTTCTTTTCTTTTTTTTTTTTTTTTTTTTTTTTTTTTTTAAGCCAAGAAAATGATATAAAGCTATTTTAAGAGTGGAAGATTAGCTATAGCTCCATTTATAAAATACTCAGGCTGAGAGAGGTGGGATGAGTATAAGACCTCTAGCTATGGAGCTGGCTACAGGTGAGACAGTAACAGGTTGTGCCAGTAGTGCAGCTGTTTGAAGAAAGGCTTCAGTTTTAATTTCCTGTGTTATTTCTGTTTTGAGCACATGATTAATACTGGGGAGGACCAGAATATACCTAAGGAGTTGATGAAACAAAATTTCATTACTTAAATATAAGACATAGTACAAGAATTTAAGAGGGAACAGCTCATCAAGAAAGAAAGAGAAAGTCTGAGTTTCTTAACTGTATAACTGAGTCAGCGATTTACGCTAGTCTGAAAAAGGCAACTGTGACTCTAGGATGAATCAGGTAAATATCTTCATTGCACACTAGGAGTCTTACTTCTATTAAATAAAGAATTCATAATTTCAGTGTACAGTGCAATAATTAACGAGAAAGAATTCTTGTTCCATTCTAGGATGGAGTTCAAAATACTGAAGAGCAGTTTGTGAAAGTCTAAAGGGAGGTATCATCGCTTCCTGTGAGTACTGAAAATGGATAAACACACTGGAAGGAAGAGAATTACATAAGCTAAGAACAAAGTCTGTGTCAAAACAAATAGGCATAACATGAATAGTTAGGTTGAAAATTGCATGAAGTTTGTAACAATCAGAGAGAAAAGTTATAATTCCAAATAATAGAAGTAGGGACAAAACATCTATGTGCTGCTAAGGGGGAGTTGAATACATTTACAAATGGCAATATTTGATATGCTTGCCTGTGATAGAAGTTGTCTGAGTTCAATGTAAGGGAGGTGCTTGGCCCATTACAATGTCTCCATGTATTTCTCCAGACTGCTGTGTATCCCTCAAAGGGGAACATTATTATAAAATTTATTCATTGGATACTGCAGTTAGAGGAACAAAACAATATCATGAGAACAAATGCAAGATGTTTTAAAGTAAAAAAGTTTCCTGAGGATTGTTCTCAGCAGTGGGAAAGACACTAGGATGAAGAAAAGATGAAGCTTTTCCATGATAATAGCACTATGTATGTTGTAATTTAAACTATTTGATATCTCTTTTTTTTTTTTTCTTTATCTGTATAACCACTGTCTTTAGGAGCCCTGCTCTTGGTGGAGCTGGGCAACGGTGCAATTCATATCTGCTGTTATGGTAAGTATGTAGACTGTTGTGGTGGAAAAAAAAATGAGTTTCATATAGGAAGAAACTGTAACTGGATCTTTCCTTACCCTTTCATTCAGAGCAAGGCTTTATTGTCAACCATAATGAGAAGCAGGTGGGTACTAAGCAAATTAGAAGTGAAGCTGCATACAGCTGCTTTGGAAAGGAAATAGAGAAAAGAAAACAGAGCAGAGTTGTAAACAGCAAGCTGAAATATTGGTTGAATGGTATCAATCCATGAGACTGCTGGATCGAGCAATGTTAGGAGAAACACTGAGATTTCACTTCATAAATTTTAGTAGCTCATCACTCAAGTTTTACTTCGAAGTAGTAGTAATGGGTTGACCAGTTGCACTTGGAAAGATGAGCAGAAATTAGCTGGCTTGGCCCCACTACTGCTGTAGGTCATTAAAGCGGTAAGAATGGGAATCTACACAAAGGTCTGATTTCTCTCACCATCTGGCCATTTGGCTCCCAAATGAGTTGACATTATTGCATCTTTGTGGACCAGCTGGCAGAGGATACTTTGGCTTCCACCCTTCCTCTCAGAAACAGAATCTTTCCATTCGCAACAATGACAGGAAAATAGAGATCTGTTCTCTAAAGCCATTAAGATGTGTTAGGACAATTCAGTTCTTACATACCTCCCAGAGCTCTTGAAATAGGTCATACTTATTTGTATGGTTCAGTATATATTTTCAGCAAATATATTAAAACAGTCCTGCAAAGCAAAGCTGAGGTATAAACAAGGAGTATGTTTCAAAAAAACAAAAGTTAAAATATTTTAAAGCATTAGTATCAGTAATAGTTAAAATAGCTGAAAATGAGACTGAGGTTTGGGGGAGGGAGAGTGTTTGTTTTTGTTTTCCCCCACTTCTGCCACTAACTCAATATATCACTCAGGGATAGGCAGTAAGGCCAAAATTGCCCAGAAGAGAAGACCAATATTTGTTCTCCGACACAGCTGAGGCACCAAAAATAGTGATCTAATTTTCAGGGTTCTGAGCATCTACAGCTCCAGTTAACATCAAGATAAGCAGCATGCCTCCAATTCCCCATTAACAGGTAAGAAACATCTTGTGGGAGTATTATAAAGACTACTTATTGAGAGTCAAATTTTCTTCTGTGCTTCCGCTTGCCATTTCAAACTCATTTTATAACGTGTTGAGAAATTTGTAGGTGGGAAATATACGTTTTAATAAAATATACTATCTCAACCATAGCTCAAAATAATTGCTTGCTCCATGCTGTCTAGGAAAAGGAACATTAGACAAGGATGGTGTTGTCTCTTACAAGGATAAGACTTTCAGATGCAGATGAGCTTTTCTATAGCACATACAGCATCATACCTGAGCACTTCTCCCTCAGTGAGGATTCTGTGCAGTATGCAAATATTACTATCCCCATTTTGCCACTGGGAAACAAATTAAGTGAAATGTCCGAACAAGACAAGTATTTCATGGTACATTAAGGGATAACTTTGCTCAGTCCCATTTATGGTCCATACAGAAATCTTGCTATTCAAGAGAAATTCTGCATTTGGAGGGATTTGGGGGGATGGTGTTTAGGTTTAACAAAGTCTCTCTTGATGGTTCCTTACTGTACTCCTTTTAATCAGAGTGTAAATGTAATCAATAGACAGTGACCTGGTACAAACATGAACAATATGTCATTTGCTCTACCTATTTCCAAGAGCTAGTCTATCATTGCAAAGATTTGACATTAATTAAGTATACAATATAAACAAAAATTTGGTTGCCCTGCAGAGCTGCCGTTAAGATAAATGGCCAATCAAATCATTCTAAAATCTTACAATATGTTAAAGTGGTTGCTCAAAAGCAATCATCACTTGCAGAGGCCGCATCAATCAATGGATTTTTACCAATCAGCATGCAGAAACAGGCACAATATTATGACTGATTATAACTTCATTATGCCTAAATATGTATGTCTGTAATTCCCAGAGGTATTAACAGCTTGTAATTTCTGTTGACCTTTTAAATAAACTCTTCGTCTGATTGCGCTATGTTTATGATTACAAGGAATCTTGTAGGCCCCACAGTTTACATGCTCTGATGGCCGAAGTGTATTCAATACCTTGGGCTGTGTTACAGTGGGGGAATATGTTTCTTGAAAAAACACAGCCTGATATTTTATAGAATGTGAGTATTGTAATGTGAAAGGACAAATGCAACTAGTATGCTATACTGGTCCAGGAAAAAAAAGTGCTGGTAACACTCTTAATAGTCATTGTCACATGTTTTGTAAGGAAGATGTTTGGAATAGAGTACAAACAAACAGCATTTCTCCATAATTCAGGTAATCTGAAAGACATAGCAAGAGTAGGAATGCATAGGTGGAAGGGTAGATGTGACTCTCTGCACAACTGTTTAAAAGGGCCATGGCATGCTTATCAGGTGCCTGTTCCAAATGACTTGGTATGGCTTGGTATGACTATGTTAGAACAGATTTAAAGTATTTTAAGGAAGAGTGAGTACTTTTCCTGTGCCTTTTGAATACATAACCTATTATTTGTTATGTTACAATGATCAAACACAATAACATGGGAAAATATGAATTAAACAAAATTTAATCTTCATCATGGATGTGGAGAGATTTGTTATAAGGCTCTGGAAGCAATAGAGAAGGTAATGCAAAAACATGAGATAACTGCCCTTCATAATGTCTGCTCTGACTAATGACTAAGTAAATAACTTATTATGGTGGTAAGTACTGTAGGGTGTCTAAAATGGAATTAATAATCTACAATCACAAAAGGAATATGGAGGCACAGATGTATCATCATTGACCAAAAATACCCCCAACAAAGCATTTATTAAATAACATTTTTTCTAATCCTGTAGGTTGTTCTCCCTGAATCTATTACACTTCACTTTTTTCCACAGAGTAGAGTGGGAGCTCTGACCTGTTCTTGGCTATTCATCCCTTACCATAGAACTTTTGAAAATTTTCATGCATGATTTTATGGAAATCAGTGATTGTAACACCTTGAGTTCAATTTTCTCTCTAATTTCTTTAATTATACCAGAGATAAATTGTTCATGGTAGCTTCTGTTTCTCGTGTTCTATTTTCTGCCTCTCTTTACGTAATAATTGAGACTGTTGCCATGTAGTTTCTTTAGAAGACATCATTGTGGATTATCTATCTCTCTGCCTGTAGCTTGCATATTTATACTTTTCAGTGCTGCCTAATGAGTCTCCTAATTGGGGTTAATCTGAAGCTAGTGAAAGGTGTACATTTTATGATAAAATTTAGGCACTATTATATATTTTTTTCTAATCTACTTAAGTAAAAACGTGCTTTCCTTTTAACTTCCTGCAGCTTGTTTACACATTGTGCTCCCCAAACATCAGAAATTCTCTGGATTTGCTTAAATATGACACAACTCTGAAGTCCTAAAACATAAGGTTTTTGCAGCTATATCTTTACAAATTATTCATTAAATAAAAGTGCATGCCAAAAGTGTCTCACCAGAATCCAATCTCAGATTCTCCTGCTGCTGGAGACTCAATCAGAAATGTACATGGCTCGAAGGGCTCACGCTTATAAATTATAGATAGGTTGAGAATGGCCTAAAAGCAGTAGATACTACATTGAGAAACTGTTGTACTCACGGTGTCTAGAGGCTGGCAGCAGAGTGCTGCCTTGTGCTTGCTTCGAGGGGACTGTTTAGACTAGGCAAACATTTTCTATATATTTCAAATAATATACAGTGCTTCTCGCTTTTTTATATTTCTATCTGATAATTACTGCAGAGTGCAGGGTAATTTTAGGGGAAAAGTAACATGCACATGCAAGCAAAAATTTTTGAAACTGAAAGGAGAGGAAGGAGGTATAACTGGGCCCCAGCTCCCAGAGTGCTCTGATTCCTGCACAGGATATGCAAGAAATCTGATGGGAGGAAGCGGGCAGATGCACAACCACACAGACTAGGACCCCGCTGTGGGACAGTAGCCTCTGCAAGGGTCCTAAACAGGGGAGAGAAGGAGAGAGAAACTCTCCTCCAAAGCACAGTTTTGTGCAAATCGCCCCTGCTGCTGTGCAACTCAGGTTATAAACTAATCTCAGAACAAATAATGTGTTTATTTTTAATGTGATAGTTTTAAAATGAAAGTTGTTCTAAGAGTTTTCAATGAATTAAAACTAATTATTTTCCTTTGAAAATGCTTCCTTCTCCTCACGTTTCCATTTAGAAATACATAGATATGAAAATATATGTATTATTACCTATATATTTAATGTTTAGTCAATTGTTAATACATATGTATATATATAATTATAGATAATTTACATAGCTCCACTGACAAAAGAATTGTATAGTAGTAAGTGTAGTTATTATTGTGTTCCCTCATTAAAGAGAAGCTAAAAGTTAAAAACTAACTACAATATAGCAATCACAAAAACCAAGTATTCCAGAAAGAGAGACTTTGTCATAAAACCAACCCACATCTCTTGGGAAGTGGCACCTCATAATCAGTTATTGGAAGTTCCTTGTGTATGTAATTCATATTCTACCACAATAACCAAAGTTTTAGAGGTGGGTAATATACTTGTATATTGTGACAAAAGGCAGTAAGACTGAGTTTCTGTGTTTATGACAGATATTATACTGGCAATGCAATTTTTCTTCCGTGTTGCAGTGGATAGTTCAGTTCCAATACTGATTTAGTTGCTGCGTTTTTAAGTGAGATTGCCATGCATGCTTCTGACTGGCAGTGGAAATGGTTGTTTTGTAATCACAAAAATCTTATAAACATAGCTGAGCTATAACTCACTCTACCAAAGTTGTCAGTTCAAAGCATTTGGCAGGTGAAATATATAAGAGCTTTCCAAGGAGAACAGAAGGCCTCAGAAATTCATAATATATTTCACTGGGGTCCCTGGGAAAGTTCACATTTCCTATACAGTCCTAAATGTTCTTCCTCACTTTTATGGTATCTGGTATTATCAATTTAAAATAGTAAGTACAGAAAAAGAAAAAGGAAGTTATAATTGAAGAAGATGATGAAAAGTACTTTTTCCAGTGTTCCTGCACTCCTAGTGGTTTTTCTGTATTATGTTAGAATACATTGACAAACCAGCCTGGATAAACTTGCCAAGTAATACTTTTTTTCCTAAATAAAGCTTCACTTTCCAATGTTAACTATTTTGCCAGAAGAACACAAAACTTATTTTTAAAATATGAGGAATAATAATAATATACTGTCATACACATTTAAAAAGTTAAATAATGACCACAATGAAGAATTGAGCTCACGACCAAAAGATGAGATCTGATACCAAGAATAATACTGAAGGTCGCTATTGTGGAACTACTTTTTATTTTTTGTATGCCTTTCTTGCTAATGAGGCCTTGAGAACTGACACATAGTCTTAAGTAAAGGTATTTGGTTTAGCCTTAGGTTTCTGTGAGATAGTGATGTTGCTGTTCAAACAAATATTAAGGATATTGCAGTCTTAAGCATAGAATCAAGACTGACAAAGTGATTCCAAGTTCTTTACTTCTCATTCTTCTTCAGTGATCTGGACCCATTTTTATATAATATATTGAACTGAAGAGATGACATAGCTGGAAAGAAAACAAAATAATAGATATGATGTAAGTCTTTTTTTCTTTGTTTTCTCCTTTTGAATGGTATGAATAGAAAATACAGTCCAACTGTTTTGGTATCGAAATGAAGGAATAGAATTAAAACTACAATGGATGCTTCTTACTGAAAAATAGATGGGATAATTTTGTCCTTATCCTGGTACAAAATCATTGTCAAAAATCCTATTGAATTTATGTATCACCTTCAGAGCAACAATGGTTCAGACCCATTGCTATGTAGGTGTGTTTGTCGGGTGGTTTGATTTACATGTGAGTGTTTGCAACGGGTAAATTTCTGTAAACAGAACAAATGAAAAGACTTAAGAGTCATCTCTGTATCTCATCAAACAGGAATGAGGAATGACCATACTTTTATATGAGATTCAGTCTGTTACTTTCAGGCTGACTCCGCTCAAATATGATATGATATGATATGTCCGCTCAAAGCCAAGCTCAGTTTCAGGCACCACCAACACAGGAATTAACATAGTCACCATCTGTATGTTAACAAAATCTTAAGCACCAAGGTAAGTTTTTACTTCTGTACTCACGCATGAGCTCCTTGTACATTGAGTGTTCAGCGTTTTTCTTGTGCATAGCAGCTTAAAAATCTGAGAGTAATGCAATTTACTATACTAACTCTCTTTCTGTTATCCAAATTTCCTGTCTTCCATAGATTTAAACAATGGAATTCTCCCCTAAAATCATACCTTTCATTGCATCTTATTCTAAGCAACAGCCCAGCTACTTGTACATGTGTAATGTACATACATATATATGTGTTTTATATATATATAATATATATAATTTATAAGAGTATGTGTAACTTATTTTATAAACAGCTATATGTCTGATTTTTGTTTTTGCTCCCTATTATCATCTCTTCTTTATCCATTCTGCCAGTCAGTGGGATGCTCAGTTTCATTACATCTCTTAGAGAAATATTTACAACCATTTGATACACAGAAGAAAAGTTACAGATCTCTTCCCTCAGTTCTGTCCCGTGGGCTCTTTCCACCAGACAGCTGGACAGCAGCAACAGATGCATTTGAAGCATCAAGTATGGAAGAGTTCCTGTGCAGTCATGAGGAGTCACACAGGGGAGTATGACGTGTATAATCATACCTACTTCCTCATTAATCATACATTCTTTACTCAACAATATTTAAATAATGTAGAATACATTTCTTCTTCCTGTACTTGCCAGGAAAGCCTCCATTTGACATCTATGATTTAAATCATATGTAAAAATCTGCACAGAAACTAGTATAATGTATAAACATTTTTTTACAGGATTTTATCCAAATGTTATGAAAAGTAGAGGGGGAAAGGCAAGCATGGTCGTTGTTTTTTCCAAACCCACTCTTTCCACCTTCTACAGATAGGGGAAAATAGCACCCTACCATCTCTTACTGACTGACCATCTTGCTTGAAGATTACACCTTAGAATAATTTACCAACATATTTTCCATCTACAAAGGACATAATAAAGCAAAATGATGTTCATTATCAATGTGATAACACATGTGCATGTAAATGACCTAAATCCTGAAAACACCATGATCCACCCCATTTCCAGCCTCAGGGTTCTACTCTATTTGGGGACTAATGTGTCTCAGTATCGTAGAAATGCATGTAAAAAAGGTCATTTTAATAAATTCCCATAGCGATTAGAATCTCCATTGCTGGTAATGCACTTACAGATAACAATTAAGAAGGATATAACTGAAAAAGACTGTGAAAATTAATACATTGCAGTAAAATGAGAACTCATTGATACAGCTTCTTAACTCTGTTCACTTTGAAGCTGTCAGCAGAATTTATTGCTCCTTCCTCTGATCCTGTCATATCTTCCCTTTGAATTTCCTTCACTACACCAAATGCCATCTTTCCTCCTTGCCTTTTAATATCTACCCTTGCAACATTCACTTAGTTGCTAACTAACAATATCTTTCTTATTTTACTTGCCCAGTAGTTACTCTTATTCTTTCTCCCATGATGTCCTTTATAGCTGGAAGATTGTCTTTATAATAAAATATTACTTTTCTCTGAAAAACTACCTTTAAATTACTCATAATCATCCAAGAAATAACTAATAAGCAGATAGATGTTGAAAAAAACCATCTACTTTCATGTAATTAATAAAACCTGCAAGAAATGTATTTAAGAGATGAGAAACACTTCATATAGTTAAAAAACTTCATACCCTTCCACATGAAAAAAATTTTACTTTGTTACTTCCTTCATTACCTTCCTGTTGCCAATTTGTTTCTGTACTTTTGCTTATAATCCAGAAAATGTTCACTTGGCTCATTAATTCTTTCCAAGCGAAGAAAACCAGGAGTTGCACCCTTAGCTTTAAAAACCTGTATTTGTCACAGATATAACACAGAAAGTAATACTCATTTATGTGCCTTATGCAAATCTAACCCCACGTGACCTTGCCAACCACGAACTGGGTAATAACACATTTCTCCAGTTTCTGAGAGCAAGAAAGCAGTCTATAGAACCACTGCTGTGATAGCACTTAGTGACTACTTACATTATACAATAGACTGTTAATAATTTCTCCTGACCTGTTTGCAAAAGCAAACAGACTGCTTTCTGATCAAAGACAAAAGGGCCTCCTCCTTTGATTAACCTGGCTCTCCTAATTTGACTATTTGCTTTTCTCTTTCCACTAAAGCCAGACTGTTTGCTTTTCTCTTCGCAATCATGAAACAATCCACTATAATTTCCTGGTATAATCATTTTAAAGCATATGGTTCAGAGCTTATGCCTAGTGTATTAAATATTCCTGAAGCAAGTATCAGGAGAAGTGTGGATTCCCTCCCTCCTCCCCCCCCCCCCCAAAAAAAAAAAAAATGAATTAGTAAATGTAAATGGTGCTTTGGGTTAGCTAGTTGGGCAAACCAGTGAGAAATTAGCAGGACAGAAACCCATGTGTAAGGCAATGTAACCCCAAGGGTTTTTTCCCTTCACTTTCCATGTTGAGCTCTCATATGATGCTACAGGCTGCATCGTAGATCATAGAGTTTTGCATTAAACAATAACTATGGGCAAACTCTGATGCCTTTATGTAAAATCACTGCTCATTTCAACAGGCCATGGCAAAATAAGATTTTTTCTCCTTACTTAGTACTTTCTGTATTTATCGATCACAGATGTTGCATAGCATTAATCAAGTTTATTCTGGGAAAGGAGAGAAAGCTTTTATAATATCCCTCACATATCCTGAAGACAGTCAAAACCATCTCACTGGAACAATTTTCCAGTAGCAAAATGATCTTTCCACAGAATCCTTTTTATTCCCCCTATAGGAAAATTTCGGTCATAAAAGGCATCATTTTGCATTACAGTAGTCAAATTCCAGTCATATTCTGCATTTTTTCCAGGATGATTATTTTCTGTTGTAGGAGCAGAACTAGACTGACAGTAGGAATCTTATGGAGCCAGGGAACCTGTTGTAGGCACTCACAGACTTTGCAGGTCGGGGTTGCCTCTTTCCCTAGGCTTGTGGAAGAAAGACTCAGTCAGGCTGTGAATGCTCATGGAGTGAAGCAGCCTGATTCTGGGGTAGCTGATGAATGAAACACTCCACTTCCCCACACGTTTCCAAGCCTAGTAGTAAGGCTAGCTGGAAAGCGAGGAGCCAGAGCACTCAGCTCACAGCAACTTGACCATAAGTGAAGACTGATGCTAGTTCACTCACTGAAAAGGAAGGAATTATGTGCTTCTCCTAAGAGTAACCCATGAGCCAAGATGCTTCAGCTGTCTCTGAGTCAAAATTTCTTGGAGATATTTTTGCTTAAAATATGTATTTGCTTTCGTCTTGTAGGTTACTCTGAGAGAAAGAAAAAAAAAAGAAAAAAGAACAATCATTTTCTGGCTACCTCTGCATTAAACACAACAGTCATTTCACATTATTCTCCATTTTTAGGGTTCTATCAGAGTTAATTTTAATTATAAAGCTCTCCATTATAAAGAAGTCCATATACTTCTATTAGAAAATACAATGATTTTTTGCGGTACACATTCTGTTACAAAGACACAAAATATAAACACTCCAAATAGTTTTTAATTGTTTTCTTGCCTTCAAATTTGTGTTTTTACTTTTCTGAGTAAGAGGAAGGAAAAAGGTGCAAGGCGCTTGAAATTTTACAAAAAAATAAAATAAAGGAGAAAAGGCCAGGCATATGAGGATTGTAATGTGATTATTTTGGCATTTCTTCCTCATATTATTCTATTATCACCTCTCATTAGATGTTCATTCACCTCATGCAACCTGAAAGCGTCCTTGAGATCTGTAACCTTATCTAGATGCCAGTCTGGCAACTGTGTGTTCTTTAAAGCAGAAAGTCTTAAACACTCTTTTTCATTTATGCCAAGCAGTGAGCTGCATGGGGAGTTAAACTCGGGGAAAATAGAACTTAAAAGGATATGAAAGAATAAAGTTGTCTTTGATTTGACATAAAAAGTTAGTCATATAACACTGAGTTATATATGATCCAGGGTCCGTGATAAGTGTATGGGCCGGGGGGTTCAGGCCAGAAGAAAAAAAGTGTTGGGTTTTTATTCTTAAGTAAACTATGTAGTAGAAAAAGAAATATTGGTACTGCTTTTACTTTTCTGAGGAGCTCCATGCTAAAAGCACTGCAGTGGGTTGCAGGCAGGCTGCGACTGCAATCTTTGAGTGGACTGAAGGGCCTGGGGCAGAGAGGAGCACAGGTGAGCAGCAGGTGGGGCTGCGGGCTTCTGGAGAGCTCCTGCTCCCAGGTATGAGGACAGCTTTGGGGAAGCCCTGAAGGGACTACACAGAAGGAACTTGTCCACTCCCTACGCAACGTTTGAAACAACTATTTTCCTCACAGAGTCTGTTTTTTTTTTGAAAACACAAATGCTACCATACAGAGATTAAACTGATTGTAGACAAATATAACCTTAGATTTATAAGTCCAGGCAGTCTGATTTAATAAAGCTGTGTATTATTATTACAGATCCCGTTTCTTGAGCCTGAACTGCATTAGAATTCAAAGGACATATATTCAGATTGATATTAATGAAATAAATTGGAATAAATCTATAGTCAGTTTTCAGACTGAAGTTTGCAATATTGGTTCTGATTGTCTAGCAGGCTGAAAGGTTGGTAATGACTTTGAAATTACCAATATACTCTCTGAAAGTTCTCTCACTTTTTTCCCCTAAATCTTATCTTGGTTTTGAGAGGGGTGCATTTAAGTTGTTTTCATTCTTAAAAGCTTATTGCAAAAGTCTGGTTATTGTCATCTTACACACACAGAAAGGTCAGTCAATGTAATGGAGAAAGAGAAAATGTTCTATGTTGTAATTATTTGTCTTCTAGACTTGTCACCTATCAGCTATAAAGAAAATTAATGTATGCATATATTCATACTCAAGCAGTACATGAAACAATACAGTTTTATCAATTTTTATTGATGCTAAAGGAACCTGTAAAGAACTAAACACAAGAAAAGGGTCAAAGATTTAAGGCATTTTTCTCCTTCAGGTTCCTCTGTGGATTATAATTATTTTAAATAACCTCCCAAAGTGACTTTCTTTGCACTACACCTAAACTGCTGACTCATTTCTTCCTATTCAACTATAAGCAGAAGATTTAGATTAAAATTTGACATGTGCGAACACTTGTGCACACACATATTGTGGCTAAGATGTGACTCAGAAATCAGCTATTCCCACCACCTATTACAGAGTAGCATTTGACTGAAACACGGCCTTATTGTACACATACAGTAGGAAATATGCACTACAATTGTCAGTAAAGGATATTTGTTTGGGAATGCATCTATATGTACAAACACTCATATGAAAATATAAGTACCCATTCTGACACACTTCCCTAATGATATACAGTATGGGCACCTAATAATTTGTGGAGCTTCATACGTATGATTGACTGCATTCTGCATACTTGACCTCTTCACTTTTTCACACATCACTTCTCTGATGAGCTTCAAACAGAAATCCCAAAGGACTGCAGGTGTATGGTTAATCCTACCGTGGTTACCAAAGTATTTTCTGATTGACCACACAGAATCACCACAGGTATTTCCTGTTCCAATTAAGACAATCTTAAATAGCCTTCCGTGTCGCACTGTATGCCAGATCTTCAGCAGGTGCAAGTTGATGTGATAGACTAAGTTAATGTGAACTGAGCTGTGTCATTTACATCAGCTGAGGATCAAGGACTTTGATACTGCCATACTTTTCCTGTAAGCATCACTAAGGCAAGAAGATCACTTATGTAAGTAAAGGATGCTGGATTTTAATCTTAGGTGCTATCCTCATGGTAGAGGTAACCTCTGTGGTTATGTTGATGTTACTTTGTCTGAAAATTATTATTTACTTGTTGCTCTGGAGATTAAATACATATTTTAAAACACAATTAACAGCAGCTGACTCATCCCTGTCAGGAGAAATTATTAGCTCTTTTCCTCTCTGCTCTACCCTATTTTTGTTGCTGTCTCTATCTAATTTTCTTACCAGTTCCATCCTCTAAACACTATAAAGCACAAGATATAATTTTCTTACAACTCCACATCACCCTTCAGTCCAGAATTAATTTAAAATCTTAACTTTCCATATCTGATTCTGCTTTCAATTTCAAAGAATTCTGTTACGGAAACCAGTATTCTTGTCATTAACAAGTTAAGAAGATCTGATCTAAAAACAAAATTGAAGTGCCATTTCCAAAAGAGAGGGCTTGTGTTGCTTAATCTGCACTACATAAGTGTATTCAGTATAGTCTTGTTTCTTTGTTTGTTTTTTTTTCCCCATATTCAAAATTTTTGCATCTATGGCAAAAACTCGTGAATTTGGAGCATAACAAGAGGAAAAGGAGTGATGTGAGAGAGTAAGAAAGAGGATTGCAAAGAGCTGTGATTCAGCACAGTCACATCCTAAGTCAAGATGTGAAAATTCACAGGAAAATTAGTATTTCCAGAAATCTTCAAGAGATTTTTTTTTTGTGGGGGGGGGGGAGGAGGGGCTTTTAAGCATATATAATGCTTAGGAGATTTTTATACATCAAAGGAGGAAAAAATACACTTTTTTTTTTTTTTAATAATTTGCAGGTCAACATTTTGGAAAGCAAATATTCTTTCCCAGTTTCTTCATATTCCCCTTCCTCCATGATGTGTTTTTTTTTGTTGCTATTTTTATTTAAGATACTACAGACTTTAAGCAGCAGAGTTTAGCATATGGAGACAATGGACAATATAAGCACATTAGGATAATTGGGAAACTCACAGTATGCATGTACTGTGAGTTAAAACTATAATGATTGTACAGTAACTGCCTGAGGCTAAATCTTCTTTTATTATACTTGGTGTTCAGCAGACAATATTACTTACTTCATAATAAGCAAGCTGCTTGAGCTGGAATTATTATTACATTTTAGCAGACCAACTCATTGAATGTGTAAAGAAGTTGGTTCACAAGTGGGATTATTTTGAAAATTATTTACAGAGCAGATTACAATTTTTCTACATTATTTAACAGGCTAAACTTTCCCAGGTGTTTCTGAAATTATAAGTCAGAGATACTTGATTTGTTTTTAATATGAAAAGTTATTTAGCATAGTCTAATTCCAATGTGGTCATTACCACCAGTGAAATCGCATCCATCCTACCACACTGTCTGGTTTCTAGTGTAGAGATTGTACAGTAGTGCCTATCAAGCATGAAACAGTAATTGTCAAACTGTTAACAGCAAATGGCTTTCTGTTTCTTTTCTTTTTTTAAAAATTTTATTATTTTTTTTATTGACTCTTGGAGTCTTCCAGAGCGTTGTCATCTGACCTTGCAACTTCATGATCCATATTTTATAGTCATGACCCCTTGTAATAGCAATAGCTATTGTGATCAGAACAGCAACATGATCAGAATTGTGGAAAACCAGTTCAGTTATGGAAAGCTTACATACTGGTTAATATGTGGAATCATCTATGTCTAAACAGCCCTTATGATAAAGTTAGTTTTCAGTGCACAAGAAAGGCTAGGAATGCAATGGTATTAGGAAACTGAGCTATCTTATAGCAGAGCATATACTTCCAAGCCTTGTGGTAAATATTCTTTACTAAAGTGTAACACTGTTTCTATCCCATAGTTTCATCTGTAAGGATTACAGTTTCATCTACAAGATGGCCCCACGTATAGTCCTATCTGTTTTGTAGCCTTACATAAGGCAAGCGAATTGGCTTTCAAGATTCAAAGATTAAACTTGCATAAACCTCATGAAAGCCAATCTTTGAGCTTCCAGAGCTGTAGACAATAAAGCCAAATGTGTCAAACACATGGATCTTTTTAGCAAAAAGGAGAGAAAAATCTCAGATCTACTTTCCAAAAGCTGCTGTATTTTGAGAAGCAAGAATAAAGGATAAAAATCTGGAAGGACATTTGGGAAGAGGAAGAAAATAGCGAAAAGAAAAATGTTCAACAAACCACTTCTCTTTTAACATAAGTCTATCAAACACAAAATTGATTGCATGCTCACAACTGAGGATTGTTGTAGTGTTTTCAATAAACATAGTAAATGAGACAGATGGTGATAAAAGTAGAATTACTGAAGTTGTACATCATAACGGATCCTTTCAAATTTATGTACCTCAGTGGGCCCACACTATCTCCTTTTTATCATGGTCAAAATTCGCAAGAGAGTTGTTAGATTTTTTTTTTTCTTCCTTTAAAGTCTCTTGTCAGCTGTGGGCTGAAGTAGATGGATTAGACAAGAAGCTGGGCTATGGTCAGGAAAGTATCACGGTAACTAGCTGCCATGTTAGTCACATAAATCCAATCTTATTGCTTTGTACCAGAAAGGCAACCAAATTCTGTGGTAAGTCTACACTGTTTAAATCCAGGCACCTACAACTGTGCACATGTTAACTGTCAGAAATACAACTATGGCCTTGGCCATATAATCCTAGTTTTGAATCACACTTTTCTGCTCTTTTTCATGGCTGCCAGTCTAGAAAATATTCTTAATATCTACTCAGTCAGACCTTTCAAAACTGAGGAACAAAGAAGGCATTTTCAAAGAATTCATCTGGACTATGGGAGATCACCATCCAACCCCCTTTTCTAGCACAGTGGATCTGAATCCACATCATCTTCCTCCTGTGAGAGTGCCTTTACTGTAGAATTCAGGTATATTCTGAGATACAAGTCTTTTAGTCTTTTTAATCTTTTCAAACTTATATTCAGTAAGTACATATTCACTAAGCCAGAGTAACAGTTTGTCAGGCTACCCTAAAAGAGAGAAGATTTGGGCATTCGCTATTTCCCTGTAAATTTTAGTTTGTTACACACAGCTCAGAGTTGCTTCAATAGGAAAAGCTGAGGCCAGTCCAACTCCATAGACTGGTTTAAGCCTCAGAAAGGGTAAGGTTTATGCCTTAAATCTCAGAATCTCTGAGTTTCCTAAATAATTTTGCTATTCAGTGGAAAAGCAAAATTAACTTTTTTTCTTAATTAAAAAGTAGTCTTAACTTTTCCAAGTATGGAAAGCAATGGATTATGAGCTATGGCTGTGGTTATGAATCAGAAGCAAGCTAAATAGTTATTTTCTCAGATAATTCTTATAAATGAGACATAGGCAAACACCCTCAGCATTTCTTAAACATCCCATTTAGGCTGTTCTACAGCTGTGTAGACACCATATTTTGGTGCCTTAATTTCTCTGTGAAGAGAAGTAAGGGTTTCATTTATGCATATACACTGCAAGGTAGCTTCCTGATTGCTAAATGGATTCAGAATGAGAAATAAATATTTGGTAAAAAGATAAATCATAAGATGAAAACATACTCTGGAACCTAATAGAGAAAGAAGAAACTGGTGTGCCCCAGCTCAGATATAAGTAGTCTGAAGTACTTATCTATCATGCCATACCTGAGTCAATTTCTGTGTGGGTTTTTCTTTTTATACACTTACTTTAAAACTGGCAAGTTTTAAAAGTGGATTTAAGTCTTTTATTAGCTTTCATTATGACAGAAAAATATTGGATCTGATTAAATTGGATTAGAAAGGATGGGGAGAGGTGACTAATCTCTTTGATACTGAGTAACGCATTTTGAGCACCATAGAATATTTTCACAAGGGAGTCAGAAAAGATAATCTTCCCTAGCTTTCCTTTAAGAGAGATTTTATTTTTACAGAGAAGCAAATACGGAGTTTCATTTCAGAAATCCCAGCTTTTACAGAGGAAAGCAAACGTGCTAAAAGGATGCTATCTGTGGGAAGGGCTGTCTTCTGAACAACCTGTAAAGGCACATGTGGTTGTTTGGGATGGGGGAGGCTGTGGTTTTGTGCGTGGTGTTTCCCTCCGCCCCCCTCGAAATGGATATGGCAATTGTGATTAAACAGAGCACTCAAAGAGTAAGAAAGTTTGATTATTGCTAGAAAAACACTGAAAATGCTACACCAGCACTGCTATGAATGTCCTAATCAATCCTGAGTAGGAATCTTAACTTACCGTCATTTGAGCACTTCCCTGTGGTCATGGCTTCAGCTGTTGGAGATGCTAGTAGGGTGAAAGGGACTTAACTGTCTTCAAAAGATTAATGTGGATAAATCTGATCCTCTTCAAAATCACATTTTACGTAAGTGCACCAACTGTAATTCCACTGATGTCTGGCGATTTCTTCCTTCCTGTGAAGGAGATACTGTTTTTTACTTTAACGGCTCATGATTTTTATTAGAAAGTAGATTGTTTCTCAGTGCCCAAAGAGTCTTTATAAACAACTCTGGCTTCTCTGACCACACGCTTTTATCCTTAGCTATTGCTAGAGCAGGACATTAACATGCTTATACAACAGTTCATAGACACCACATAAAAGCACTTCTGCTGAGTCGCTGGTTTGGTTGAAAGCTTTCCGCTGTTCAGTTCTATTAGTGGCGTAGAGATGCATGCTTGCCCACACACCTCCCGTCCTGCAGCACACACCAACTCCTCCCTGCTCCACACAGCTGTGGCAAGCTTTGATTTTATTATTATTATTATTATTATTTTTAGACAGCTGTGAGTTTAGGATATTTCCTCTATTCTTTCTTTAAGTGAACAATTGTTCAGATTTGGGTACTGAAAGGGTATACCTGTTCAGATCCATGCCTCTTTGAAAAATGAATTAGAAAGTCTGGAATTTTATCTAGTATAATAGAAGGGGGGAAAAAAAGTTCTTGTGGTCATTCTGTGTAAATTCTCTACTGCTTGATACTACTGTTCTCTGAGAATCATTTTGCCATTCTACATTTTACACTAAGTAGAATGGGAGTGGAATAAGTTCCACTTCTGTGGCATTTTACATGTGTAAATAATGACATAAAGGGTCAAGGAATGCAATTCAAGTTCTGTGTGCTATACAAAAGGGAGAAGATGAGTTCATTTTTATGAACTAGTAGAACTGCATGTTTCTGTTTCTAGCTTGCATAAATATTTACAAATATTTTGATATTTAAAAAGTGTTTTACAAAAAGTGTTAAAACTACACTGGAAAATTTTGTTTTCACAAAAAATGTTTTTTTTTTTTTTTTGATGAATTCAACTTATAAGTGTATACAGAAAAGTTACAGGAAAAAAATCCCAATTCCCATAGATTTACATTGTGATTTATCTTGTAACTCAGGTTAGATCTTAAGGATTTTTATGAACATCATACTGGAATGATTTGACAGATGTCTGGTTAACCTCTTTTTTTTTAAAAAAAAAAAAGAGGAAAAAGGTATGCATATGGATGGTAAATACTTCTCTTATTTTCTTCCTTTTAATATATAAAAGATTAATCTATAATTAGCTATTTAAATGGAGGTTGTCAGAGCCTGGAAGGGGAACCTAGGGCTGCCATTTTGAGATCATATCTCAGTGCACTTGTTCTGTGTAAGCTGTTGAGGAAAAAATTAGCAAATCATGAGGAAAGGATTACTCATTTTAAGAAAACATGACCCAGACTCCTTATTTCCTATAAATAAGTTTCCAGCCTAAATTGCCAAACAATTTTTGGCTATTGCTTCACTGACATTGTTGATCCAAATTTATTTTATCATAAGATTTGGACAGAAACTGGTCAGAAACACAAAAAATCATAAATGCAGGTTGAAGCAGAGTCATTGGATGTCAACAGAAGTAGTAAGAATTTTTTTTTGAGTAAGATGAAAACAACTTTAATAGAATTTACCTGCTTTTAATTAACAGGCTGCTTGCACTTATAATAGGTTTTATTCTAGTGTAAATTTTATTGATGTAGTTACAATATATTTAGATTAATTTTTTTAAGTGAAAAAATAAGCTTCTAAGAATAGTCAATTTGAGTTCTTCAGTAGTTTAAAAGAACACACAATCTGAAGATAACCACTGCATATTTTTGAAAGCATTGCTCTTTCACTACCAGCATCATATCTCACTTTTGAAAATATTATCAAAATCTGCTAAATATCCAACAAAATGTTAATCTTCAAAGGTCTACATCATCAAAAAACTTGGCCCCTCTATTCACAGATGGATCCCAACTGCCTCATGGTTTGACAAATGATACTGTTTCAGGTGTGTATGTAATATACATGTACACACACACGTGTGTGTGTATATATATATATATATATATATATTTTTTTTTTTTTTTTTTGAATGAAGCATCTGACTTCCTCCAGTGCAAAGTCCAGGCACTGGTCTAGTGCCAGCTTACTACTGAAATTTCTTCCCAATATATGACACCAATACAACAACTATCTTGTAGCAGGATCTGTTTTCCTCAACTACACAGGTCTCCAAACATATTCCAGCAGTCCTTTTTCCCATAAATATGCCCACAGATTTACCTGGTGGCATAGAGTGTCATAAACCTTCAGTTTCACAGTGTACACACCTGCAGCACAACTGTCATTATTTGAACTGGATAGAACAGAAAAGAAAATGCAGGGGAAATAAAAAGCAAAAAGTTATTACTACTTGGGGCCATAGGTACCAGGAGAGATGTTGACCAGGCGTGCATTCACCCACACGCTTTAAAGCTTTAGGAAAGTAGACACAAGTTGCTCTGTACTGCTTGGACAGAAGGCTAGGGATTATGTCCTGAGGAAGATATGGGTATTTATTTTTATTACAGACATAGAATGAGGAATATGCGAGTGTGAGGCAGGCATGGCTGAAGCCCATCCTGTGGTTGAGCAGCTCAGGATAAGGTTTGCATTTGGTGATGTGAAGAAACAAGGAGCTAAAGTGCCTTCATATATTCCTAATTTTGTTTTGATCTATCCTTGGGATGTATAAATTTCTCCCAAGAGCTTGCCTAAATAAAAGGCCCCTGGTCTGTCCTTTGTGTTGATTTTATATGATTGAAATGGACAGGAAAATGGATAAAGTTCTCATCCCAGACATTTACATAATCATGTTGACCTGTCATACAGGTAGCAGTTATGTTAAATAACTAAACCAATAGAAAGAACAACAAAACAGTGCCATCTAAAGGTGCCAAAATTGTAATCCAGCTGTAGAGAGTGCGAGACAGGAACAATCTGCCCCTAATCCTTATTCAGGGAGACTCAGTACTATGAGGAGTGGAGGTCGCAGGAGAGTGCTAGTTGTGTGATGAGAAGGGAATCGAGAGTGCCAGACACTCCAGGGCTCATAAAAAACACTGTAACGCCTCAGTATGATTTGCATTGACTAAGGGGCACAGGAGGTAGTGGTTCTACTGGGGGATGCAACAAAATCTCATCAGCCAAGAAGCTAAAAGAGTGGGACCAACTGTTCTCTTCCACTGGGAACCCTTACTTCATTACCTTTGAAAAAATGCCCAAATGCTTTATGTAGTATCAACAACTAGAGCTCTAAATCTGACATTTTCTGTTTCCACATGCATCGTCAAAGTAATCTTTTCATGGCTGCAGCAAGGCCCATAAGAATTTGCTCTTTGAATATTTTTTTTTCTGTATTAGGGCTTGTGACACTTATCACTTCAGTACATCTGATAACTGCTAAGAGTTTGCTAATAGCTCACTAGACTGATGTTCTATAAGAAGTTAGAATTATTATTTATTACAGTGATGAAAAATCCATGATAGTGCAATATATCAAATTGTCAAAATAAACAGCACACTGTTGCTAAGTGGTGGGTAAAAACTAGAACGAATAATTGAATCACAAAGATAACTAGCTGAAAACTTAACAAGTTGGATAGTTTGTAGCTCTTTATTAAGAGAAACTCTAGATTAACGTTTCCCAGTTAGCTGTCAAGAACACTTATTCTTAATGGCCTTTCTTGATGAACCTTATAGAAATACATTGCAGAGCAAACTTAAAAGGGAAGTAGATTTTTTTTTTATTATTATTTATCTTCAAAATTGATGCTAGTAACAATATAATATTTCTGGCTGAAGTGTTTCTGAAAAGTTGCAACAGATGTAGAATATCACTGAATTCCTCCTTTCGACACATAAACGTGAACATAAACATAGGAGTTTAAGTTGCCATGTGTTTGCTAAGCATCAGCAAGCTCTTGCTATAAAATAGGCAAGTTTTGATAATGCTTCAGTAAAAAAAGGTTATACTGATAGAGTTATGGGGCCAACAACATAAGAAAGGAAAAAATCTAATTTCTCACAATTAGTTTTAAAAAGCTGATGTCTAACCTGATAAGCAATGTGTTTTATGCCCATAATATATCTGTTTATAAACAAGAGAACTCTTCATCTTTTTTTAAAAAGACACATTGATATAACTGCTAAAGGTTAGTTTTCAAGACTTCTTCTCTCACTTACACTATGGATACTTTCGTTAATATTTCACATTTAACCAGATTTGTATTGATTTCAGGATGAATGTCCACATTATATTTTTGTCTTTATTTAGTTAAAATATAAAATACAACTTTTTTTTTCCTTGTATTTAGACTGCAGGCAACAACTTTGATATACCTGTCTGTACATAAACTAAAACATATTTCTAAGTGTCAGCTGTTAATCACACACTTTGTCTCATTATTTGCCTAACCAATTAGAATGACCCTCATGCTGTCACTTTACATATTTTCTCTAATTGGCTCATATAAATAAGAGCTAAATATGAAGACCATTACATTTTCACGTGCAGTGTTCAGATCAAACTAAGTTAATGGAAAGCAAACTTAATTTCCATATTTAAAACTTTATAATATTAAAAGCAAATAGAATGTTTATTCTAATACCATAAAATGGTTTAAAGTGTACAACAGCATTTTAATAAACCACATATCTACCAGGAAAATAGGCTTGCAGAGTTAGGCTGAAGTTAAGACTTGCGGAGTGATGTGGGATAGATGTGGCTCAGCGATCTATACTGTAACTGATCCTATGCTTCATGTGTTTAACTGAAATATGTACCTGACTGTGCAAAACTTCTGCTATGTTTCGGGGCAATGTTGAGCTGAATGGCTGAACTGACTGCTGAAGGTGGCACATCCAGCCTGCTCTCCGACTACACGTAATCAAGACTGAGAGATGATTTAAAGAAGCTGCTGCTTCTGTCCTGCTAGTTGTGAAATCTCACCTGATTGACAAGAGTAGTGGGACTTAGCACGTGCCAGCAATCGAATGAAGACTCTTGCCAAGAAAAAAGTCTGGGAGTTAGAGCAAACTCTCCCAACCTCCCACATGAACTTTCTGCTAAGAAAGCAATTACAGAGCACATATCTCTTCTAGTAATGACCTCTATGAGGAGACATGATTTTTTTTATAGCAGATACATGTGAAAAGGTCAGCCATGGAAATTGAAAAAATAGAATTCTAAATGTTGGATGTGAAAAAAAATCAGTGTTCAGGTGCATATATGAGAATCATCTCATGAAAAATTTGGCTTGAGCATGATAGGAGTACAGCAGACTACACGGCTCTTGTGTAAAGCATATTTCCTGTCTCTGAGGACATAATTAAGAAGTTATGTAACAAAAGTGAAAGTTGTGTAAAAACAGCCAGAGATCCAATTTCTGAATAATTGATATTGCTGTGGAGGATGTATGAGGCAACATGATTCTGTTCATAATCAAGTTTTTACTTGTTTGGAGCCTAGATTTCTTCCAAGCCCATTAGAAGATAGAACAAACATGTCTTTCCAGGTAAACAGTATTGGAATTATGTATACTCGGGTTGAGTCTTGACTGGGGATCTTGTACACCTGGGAGGAGAGGAAGAAAATTTTCCCAGGTTCAAGCACCTAAATCTTTCACACTTCTAAATGTGTTGTTTTTGTGAGGTAGTCTGGAAGAGGCACAGCCTTGAAGCTGATTAAATGCAGTAGCAAAGGATTCACTTCCTATGTAACTAGAAGCTAAATGTGAACAGTAATTATGTTAAAGGATTGAAAGTATACAGTGTACAATTCTGCCAAAAGGAATATGATGAAATTCAAAAAGTAATTTTTTTTCATGTTACAGCAAAGGAGGAATCACTGATACAGCAAACAACACAAAGCTTAATGACTGAAATCTGAGAAGATTATGAGAAAAATTACAAATGTGCAAGGATTTAGATCTTCAGGCTGGATGATGATAGCAAATTAATCTGACTTAGTTGTTAAATATTGCTTTTGCCTATGTTAATTTGGTGTGGGAGTTATTTTTGAGTGTCTGTGTATATATACATACACACACATACATATGTATATAGTATCCCTGAGAACCGCTTTTATTCACCAAGTAATCAAACTGTCTTCGACATAACCCAAGTCACTAGTAGCAACTATATAATAATTAAAGAAAAATGGCTAGTCTCATATTTGCTTACGACACCTAGTTATCTTTCAGATATTCTAAGGTTTCTATTTTAATGTGAGTTAAACTTGAAATATGCCACGTATATAGAATCTGCTTAAAATGCAGTAACGTATATTTATCATGAACTGACATTAACTATGAAATCAAGCCGACTACCTGGGGAATAGTCTGTATTGATATATATCATCATGTTAGGAAATGAAATGTTTGATCTTCAGTATATTTTTGAAGAGACCCAAAAGTACTGGGGTACTATCATGGGATGTAAATGAAATTTAATCTGAGCAGTCAGTATCCGAGCTTCAATACTCCACTACAAAGGTCTTTATGGCTCTCTTCCAAGAGATGAATAATGTGGGGATGAACTTCATCAGAGGTAAAGGATAACTGTAGGCAGGTTTTGCACATGTTATACAAAATCTTTCAGCAGCTGGAGAAAAGATGGGCAAACAGTGTTCCTCTGAGGACTCTGACTTTCCAGGCATAAACTACTTACCATGCTACCTGGAAATCAAGACCACCACACAGAACTAAGTGTCTTGTTATGTGACAAATTTAAATGGCAGAAACAGCTGCACCTTAGAGTTGAGTGCCTCCTGGCCTATGCTACAGCTGAATGAAAATTTCAAGAATTGGTTCTGAATTTCGGTGGCCAGTGTCCAAGTTAAATTAGACTATATATTTTTTTTCAGGTCCTTGGCAGATCTTTGCTCTGTGGATGTCTAAATCCTTTGAATACCCAGTAACAAAATAAACTGGCAAATACAGAAAGGGGGGAGGGAAGTATCCTAAATTATAGATTCTGGAAGTATAGTATGCATTGAGTAATTAATTGTCTTTAGGGAATAACAAAATTGTGCTTGTGCACAGATGCATTTGTGACTATGAGTGTGGTATTCCTCTAATTTTAATTTAATCTGTTGATAAAGGCTTGACTTAGAGAAAGAAAAGATAATGAACATTTTCACTATAGAGCTGTCACATTCCTGCCTCTGAGATTCTGTATCTGGTCAGATTCCATATTCCAGATATTCCATTTATGACAGCTACTTTTATCACCACATCTGCTTTGTTCCTTGAAATGCTAGGTCTTATTATCATCAAGACTAGAAAGGCATTAAAATCAACTGTGCGGCATTCTTCTGCTTTCTTCAGTTATGTCATCATTAGATTTTGGCACTGGAGAGGAAGAAGATTGGCATTTGTTGTGTAATACTTGCTCTTTTATTCTGCCAAGTACCATAAAATCAAATCACTAATAGCTCTGGGTTTGGGAGTTTACTTTTCTTTAATTATATTGCTGTCATTGTAACAGTGTTATATCACAGTGATAAATATTTACAGTAAAAAGATCAGTATTCTGATATTTTTGATGTAGACAAGAATTTCTATGCTGACAGGTTTCGATAGTTAATGAGTTTCTCATATTTCAGTCTTTCTGGCGAAATAATTCCTTTTTTATTCTGATTCCACCAGGCTGTTCATATTTTAACAAAACATGGAAAAAAAACAATCTTTCCCACAAATGTTTGCCATAAATCTGTTTGTCAGATTAGGCATCCATGTATGTACATCCTATTTTTCAAGAAGATGTTTTAATCTTTAATCTGGAATTAACTCATTTCTTTAAATAGTAATTAGATACTTTTTTTTTCTTCTTCCTTATTCTGCCTGATGGTGTTTAAAAAACAGGAATATGTCCTCTAAATAGACTGGACGTGTTGGTGTATTTGAGCTAGGCATAGTGAAAATACAGTTTCTTTATATTTTCTTTCAGGTGTATGTTCTTACGCTCTTTTTTTTTTTCTTTTTTTTTTCTTTTTCTTTTTTTTTTTTTTTTCCCCCCTCCCTGTTTGCATGCCTTACTGATTCTATGGTCCTATGCTGTTTTCTGGTCAGGTGTTCTTCAGGAAACTCACTTTGGCTGATATGCCAGAAAGGTGCTTTTAGTAAACGATGAAAATGAAATGATTTGTCATATGAAGAAGAAGGACATCAGCGTGTCTTCCTCCCGACAAATACTTCTCTGCAGATCTAGAAAGCACATACATAATCTTGAGGTTACATCCCTGGTGACGCAGGGAATCTTTATGGACAGGGGAGAATGTGATGGTTTTTTAAATAGCAAAAATGTAGCTTTTGTTCTCTGAAGAATTATTTTGTCACTTTGTAACACAAGCAAGTTATGTTGCCCTTCTTTTTTTTTTCTGTCAGAAAAAAAGGAAAAGTCATGAATGGAAAGGCCCTATTTTTGTTTATATCCACTGTTACTTTCTCCATGAACAGTTTGTAAATATTACATCCTCCTCCTCTTTATGTAAATCCTTTGATTTATCACATTCTCAGTGTCTGACGTTTTACAAGGGTACCTCCCGGAACTAAATGCATCTCTGAAAATCGCAAAACCCTTGCCATATTTTCTTTCCAGCCAATTCCAAAGTCAAAACTGTAAAATGAAGGCCCTCCACATAGTTTAGCTAATTAAATTAAGAACGTGATTCTTTTATTAAATTCATGTGAACTTTAATGGCCATGTGCAATTATGGATGATGATTGTTAAATCGAAATGCATGCTCCAGTGTCGGACAAACTACTTGTAATAAGTCACATTCAGACTTCCTGAAATCTCAATTATGTTTTAATTTATGATTTTCATTAAAACTATTTTTACTATCCATTTCTTTGTGTACAAAAACAATCTTATTTGTATTATTATTAATGTAAATTATTTTAATTTAATTATGTTAATTTCCTATTGCTGTGCTCAGAAAATAATTGTAGTTTTAATCAAATAATTTTAATTTTAATTCTACCTAAAAGAACATCCTGAATTACCTTCCCTATCTTTTAGGGGAGGTGATAACAAGGAAAACTTAAATTGAATCACATACAATTTTGGCCTTAACTTATGTAGAACACCAGTATTATTCCCCTGTGACCCACCATCCTGTCACTAGGTAGTTCACAGGTCTCGTCTGTGATGGAGAGATGGCCAGTGCCACCAGACCCAGAAGCAGAGGACCTGATGTGTCCCACATCACTTGCCCCAGAAAAGCTGTGAAAATGAGCTAACTACATGTGGTTGTCATTCGCACAGAATTTCCAACAGTGTTTTTTTTTTTTTTTTTTTTTTTTTTTTGAGAGTCAACAACTATAGACTTCAATTATTTGCCAGAGCAGGCCAAAAATGAGAGCTTATTCTGAGGTGTGACCATATAACTCCCAGCATTAACAGAGGTATGCTATGTTTGGCTGGAATAAATGTAATAAAGAGCCAAAATTATTTTTCTAGTTAAAGAAAGGCATGGTGATTGCAACAAAACTATGCTGCTGTCTCGGGCTTAGGATATTTAAAGCCAATTAGCTGAATGAGCATTGAAAAAAAACACATGTGTTTATTTAAATATGTTAATACATATTTAGATAAGTTAATACAGCTATGTTCTGTCTCTGTGCTCATGTTATTGTTGGGTTGTGCCAGTCTGCCAACTGGGACTAAAAGTGCCTTGAAGTGACACTCTGGCAGGATAACTTTTGCTCACTGACATCTAAAAAACAGAACAAAGAGTTTCTGCCCCCCTTCAGGTCACCATAAGTGCCATTGCAGTCTTTCCATAGGAACAGCCCCCTTTTCTTAAGGACCCATCCAATGTCTGCGTATTCATGGAGTTTAACTTGGTAGGCAAGCAGCTCCCATTCCTCTTATATCTGGGCTGTGACTCAAACCTCTGACCCCAGCATCTAAATCTATTTGTCTTATAGAACAGATCCAGCTGCTGCTTCTTCCTTTACAGGAATCCATACACTCTGTTAGATGGATCTTAAGATCTAAAAGATTTCGTAAGGCAAGTAACTTACTTTTTAGAATATGCTTGAGATAACAAAAGGCACTAATCCTCAGGAAAAGGCTTAATAAAACCTGCTTATGAACATCAGTAGATTGAAGGGGTGATGGGACCTTTTCAAGAAGAAAAATAAAATTACCTGTCTCTATACTCAATATCTTGGGTCTTTCCAAAATTGCACCAGAATAAATTTTACTTAATATTTCAGCTTACTGATTTAGATGAGAGCAAATTTTAACTGAAATGGAAGTACTCTCTGTGGAAGTGGCTTTTGGAGAGTAGTTTGACTTATGCTGCTTTACAAAATATGCTACAGAATTTCAAGATGATCATCACTAAGATTAGGTATCACCATTCTCATAACAGAAGAAATATTTTTCTTGGTTAAAATCTTCTTATGCATCCTTTTTTTTCAGTCTTAAATACCAGGAAAAATGTTCATGGCACTGGAGTATAGTTATAGTGACATGTGAGGTTATTAAATGTCAACTGCACATTAACATTTACTCACCTACAAAAGCCATTTATTGCTCCTCATAGTCCTGCCATAAAGATTAGTATTAACAATGACTTCTATTATTTTCATGTACTAACATTGATTGTTCTCTTGATATTCATAGAAGTAAAAGTCAAATCATGTGAATGTCTGTCTGGTAAAGCTCAGGGTTTGGTTTGGTTTTTACTTTACCAACACTAACAAAATGAGTATTTTGCTATTGATTTTAATGAAGCCAGGAATCGGGGAGCCCATGTACATTTGTAGTAGTAGCTGCTATGTCTATCTGCTTTCCATGCCTCTTTCACTCACATGCTTTTAGAGGCAATTATTTTATTCATTTCTACATGTAACAAATATGATATGTCCTATAATTTAGCTTCTTTAGTAACTATTACATCTTAACACAGTAGCAGCCTTTTGATAAATAGATTAAGCCTTCCTCTCTAACGAGACCCCCTCCTACAAAGGCAGGGGTGTAGTCTGTCACAGCACTGTCCCAAGCCAAAGCATCTTTCTTTGCTAAGGCTCATGTTTGCTGCCTCTGTGAGGGAGTTGCTTCTTTCTCTTCTCCTCTGCTTAGTGGGTCTCCTTTGCTATTTCTCTCCTCTTCTGAATGCCTGTCTGCTGAGATATTTCTCTCCTTTCAAGGCCTTCTGCAGCTCTGTTTCTGGGCTGTTCCTATTCCAGACTGTATACTGCACCTCTACTAGTGCGTCCCCAGGAGTTATGCTGCCCCACTCCTTGCTTATAACTAAGCTCATTTTCAGTGTCTGCATTACCCAACCCGCTCTTGTTGCTGAACTACCTCAGTGCATCGCTTCTGTTACTGCTGATGCAAGTGTGTCTCCAGCAGCAGTTGCTGTTGGAGTAGCAGACTGCTCTTCAGAGCCTCCGAGACTTTCGGCAAAGACTGTTGTTGTTCCACAGTGATTGTCTAATTCTGAGCCAAAGTTACGTTCCTTCTCTGATTATACCATTAAGTCTATGTGTGAGGGAGGAGAAAAGAGTTACTCCTGATGTTTTCAACTCCCAGTCCTAGTATGAGATTTGAGCAGGTGGAGGCCCTCCAGTATTTGCCTTCTCTAATGAAGTTTCCTGAAAGCTTTAGTTTTGAATCTCTGGTCTTATGGCCATTCTTCTGAAAACTCCAGTTCTTATCTATAGTCTTTCCATTGCATCAGACAGCACATGGTATTTTTTTTTCTCTTTAGTATTGCTCCCTGCACCTCTTCTGTGGTGTTGTTATGTGTGCTTCATCTAAACCCCTTTGACCTCTACTCTCCTGAGCACTTTTTTCCTTGTATGTTCCTTCCTTGCCTGCCTGTTCGTGACATTGACTATTTCTTTCTGACAGCATTTAGAAAGCTCATCACTCTCTCAGAAATGCAGTATGATGTCTATCATGCAGCTGCTTCTTTCTCTATAGTCTTCTCTAGGATCTTGAGAGAATTTTGCTCTCAAAAACGTTCGTATGTTATTTTTCCCTGGGGAAAGTAAGATGGACTCAGTACCCTTGGGCCAGTGTGCTTAAATAGCACTCTGTCATTCTATGCAGAAATACATAACTATGAAGAATGGTAAAATTGTGTTAGTGTGGGCTAGTAGCCCACCCTGGGATAGCAACCTTGAAACTGTTTCTAGCATAAGATAATGTATACATGGCACCAAATTATGCTATAAAAATGTTAAAGCAATAACTAGTCAGATTCTTGACTATTTTTTTTACTTTTTCTCTTGACCTCTGTGACAGGCTTTTTCTCCTCCCATATGATCCTGCTTCAACTGAAACTAATAACAAAACTCAAGTTTCAGTGAAAGAACAGTTCATATTTTTTTTTAATAGTTCTGGCTTTTTGAATAGTCTTTTATTTCTTCAGCTGAATCCAAAGACTAGGGGCTGCAAAAGTTCTTCAGAACAATTTTAGTTTTAAAAGGCTGCACTTGATTGCAGATTTGTAGACCAAATAATGATTACAACATGTTAAGAGTAATAATAGCACTGCCTTCGTCTTGCTTCTTTTGTCTTTTTCACTAATGTTTATAATGCTTCTCAAGAAAGAGGTGTGTAAGCACTTTTAGGAAACAGAGTTTCTTTCCTTTAAACATCCAACATAGAGTTAAAAGTCAAAAATTCAGTCCAGTAATTTGAACTGTATAATTTTGGGGATTCATTTTGTTCCTGTTTTTTCAAAGAAATACATCTCAGTCACAGCACTTACTTCCTGAACTCTCCACTCACAAACATTCAGTTTATACTCTTAGAAAAAGGGTCATCAAAAACATTCAGCCCAACAATATGCATATACACCTGCCAACAGTCGAATACATTCATTAAAGCTGGAGAAAAATATATGTAAGTGAAACAATGCAGCAATCACAACATTAGCAAAAAGAAAAACCTTTTTTTGTACAGAAATGCTCACTGGTAATAGAAAGGAAGACTAATAATATGCCAGGATCCTGCTGTAACAACAGGTACTAAAGTTTCTTGTTGCTCCAGACTTCTGAAATAATTCTAATAAAGTATTTCAGAGCTCCTGCCATGTATAAAAAGAAGAACTTTCATTTTTAATATAGGCATCTTTGAGGTATCTCTTTTGGCTCAATTTTGTCTAAAGTACTGAGCATATACAACAATGAGGCCTTGTTTTGTAGGAATATCCTTTCTTGGATTCCATTTTATATGGTCCTTACTATCACTTTATTCCCTTTTTTCATCTTGGAAGTCCAAGCAGGAAATGACAGTTACGTTTTCAGTTTTACAGCTGTGTTTAGCAATAGCCCATGTCTTAAACTGCTAGAACATAACACCAGGTGATTTGCCAGTCATGACTGTGAAAGAGCTTGGTGGTCTGTTCTTTTTAATTACCCAAATTCCTTTTTCCCAGTGAAGTGGGACATTTGTCAGACTGGTAGACATCTCAAGTGAACAGCTAACCTGCTGGTGAGTGGGCCAACCTCCAGCGAATGACATGTCAGCTGAAGCATGCTTACAGATCAGTCATCAGAGATGAGTTGCACAGCCTATCTATCACTCAGTACTTTCCACAAACACCATACATGTTGAAGTCAAGCATGAAACAGCTGAACATCAACATGTTTTGGTTTAAATCATTCAGATGAAGCCTTGTGCGTGTTGTATCTTTGTCTCCTACTTTGCTAGATTTTTGTGGTTGTGGTTTGTAACACTTGCCATTGCAGAGCCTGTCAGACTGACAAAGTCTATCAAGCTTGCTATAGTTCATGTGACAGCAAGCAGAATTCCTGGCTTTGCTCAAGAACTAACAGGATCTGATAGTCAACAGCCAAAATAAAGGGAAAAGTCTGCCTTGAGGAAAAAATCTTTTAAAAGAATTAGCTTTTTGTTTTGTTGTCCCCAATGTGGATGAAACTTCACTCTTTCTGCAGTGAAGTAAATTGACTGTCTGTGGGATAATAGTGTTTGGTTGAGGTTTGTTGAGTCTGAATTTTGAGATGGGACAGAGGACATGCAGCCCCAATCATAGCTGATGGACAGTTAATAGAACACAATGGGTGCAGTAACAAGTAACCTGTTTTCAGGTTTTTCTTTTTTCTTTTAAGTTAGGTACATAAAATAGAAGACAGAGTTGGTAAATGAGACAGCAACAACAGCAATTAAAGGAAGCACAGGGAGCAGAAGAACTCCTGCATGTACAAAATACTGAGGGTATGCTATCCTTGGATGATACTTGCTGTTGCATGACATGAAGTATCATCTGATACATCTCATAGAAAAAGGTGCTGCTTGTGGGACAAAAAGGGATGTGATGGAGAACAGGATTAAAATATTGCTCAAGCATTTCAACACTGGCAGATATTCTTAGACGAAGTGGACCTGCAGGGTCAATCTTATCATAGCAGAATGAAAACTGTGTCCACAGAGCCAAGGCAAAAGGTTTGCTAGTGAACAACATAGTAGAGAAATAGACTTACTATGTTGAAGGAAGAGGAGGGTAAACACAGAAATAACATCCAAACTCACAAGGAACCAGAAGAGGGCAGCTTATCTTGTGAGAAAGAGAAAAGACAAAGACAAAAATCTTCGGAGAAATAAAGGTGATAAATGCAGAGATACTTTAATCACTTCTTGAGTCCCTATAGCTTTGCATTCCATGTACATCTCTCTGAGGCTGCTTTTAATACCTTCTGCAACTGTCTGCTGCATCCCTTCTTCTTGAACTGTAGCAACTGATATCAAGACTTTGATATAATTGCTTTTATTTTCCTCATTTTTTTATAGAACTCTAGTCTTCATGAGAGGTCACGAGAAAGAAAAGAAAAAGTAGAGTGCTAGAGAAGGAAAGGAATGCCATCTAGATTTAGGTCTATGCAACCAGCAATTATTAAGAAAAATTGTCAAGATTGGCAGTAGGTCAGATACAGGAAATAAAACAGATTTCTGATTGCCTGGATCAAATAGATATATTGCAATATGGGGACTGGTGACTGAAAATAATATTAATCGTAATTAAAAAATAATGATCTCTTTTCCCATTTACAAAAATATAAAATACAAAACCAATCAAAACAAGGTTCCAAACCTTTTTGTATATGCCACTCAGCACATGGGGAAAGTTAGGCATTTCACGGTGGATGTTAGACTGGAAGAACTGCTAATGACAAGAACCTTAGTTCAAATTGTTGCTTTCTAGAGGGGAAGTGTGACTTCAAAACTTCAGTGAGATTCTCCTAACACCCCATTTCTTAAAAGGGCTCCAAAGCAGGAGAGACCTTTCATCTTAAAACATGGCAGAGAAATGGGCAAACTCATTTGACTCTGTCACAAAGCATTTAAATTACTCATCCAGGCCATGAGATGCCCTGATTCAGCTGCCTTCTTCTTCTGATCTATTTTAACCCCAATGGCCCCCCGCCTTGCAGTTCCAGTGGTTGACCATAAGAGAGGAGTTGGTATTCTCTCTATTTCTTTTTTGAAGTTGCATCATTACAAAGAGATAACTATCAAGATTTACTAGGTCAGAAATAAAGTAAGAATCAGCATGACTACGTAGACAAGTGGTTAAAGGTGAAAATCATATGCCAGCCTGACAATTTTTGCAACTTGTCCATTGATTCTTGAATCATTGATACCTGAATTTATATTTCCAAAACTGAAAAAAAAAATTAGCGTGCTTATTTAAGAGTTGCAACCTTAAACTAATGAATAGCATTATATTTCAGTTTGTCTTTACTGTTGTAGCCCATGGTGTAAATCTGCACTACAATACTTGGTCAATCTGTTACATATAAGACAGATGGACTTTGTTGGATTTGGACTCGGCTATGGCTTTGCCCCAAGCAAAGGACTGCTGCTTTGTTGCCCCAAACAATGACTGTCACATGAAAGATTAAGAGGCCACAATCTGCCTCCTTCTTTGCCCTAATCTACACAAGAAAGTACCTATTATTGAGCCAATATCTCTCTGAAGATTTTTCAGCCCTTACCTATGGGGTGCTCCTATCATTTTGCTTTTCTCGTTGTGCAGCATTTTTGGTAGTTAAGCAGAGGAGAGACAGAAGATGCTTTGGAATATCTTTGTTCTTCATATAATCTGATTTATAGCCAGACCAAGCTACATATTAACCACTTTCTTGATGATGTTTGAATAAATTCAGTAGTTCATTGCATTTACTGCAAACAAATTATTTAAGTCTACAGGGTTTCAGAAGAGGTCAGCTAGAAAGCTCTAAAATAATATGTAGTCATACTGAATGAGACTGAATGGAAGGCTATCTGCTGTTAAAGCTGAGAACCTGGATAAATATCTTTGTTATTCTGGTTGTGTTGCCACAGATTTCTTCTTTGACCTTGAACAAGCTATTTGTCCTTGGTATCTAAGAAGAATGCCAGCAGAATTTTTACCCTGTAAAATGCAAAACCTTCTTTTTCAAGTGTTAATTGCCTGACGAGATATCCAAGCTTCACTGTTAGAGTCTGGAGTTCTTTGGTTCTGTGCCTTATATTTCAGAGAGAAGCTTCTCTTCCCCCATAAAGATCTTTACAAAGGTGAGAATTTGTCTTTAAATCAAACAGAAAATTGCATCTTTGTAAAATATCTTACAGTCAGGCTACGGTCACTCTGTTCACAGTACAAGCTAGCAGGGAGCCATGTGAATGCAGTTATTCTGGCATTGAATCTGTCTGTGCCAATATACTCTCCTTCTCAGTAGGCTTCTGGTCTTAGTATAGCAAGGAAAATTTTCATCCATTCAGATTAAATTCATGTCTACGTGCAAAATACAGATGCCATAGGGTCTTAGACGAATAAATCTAGGCATATCTTTTTTTTTTTCAAAAGCAAGAAAGCCCACCCCTTCAATAACAGTAGTTGTACTTCGATTTTCAATCTACAGAGGACATTTTCAATGATGTTCTCCTTAGCACAGCACAAGCTACAACAAACTGTCAAGGTATGTATTCTAGAAAAGATTCACGAATGCATACTTTTTCTTATATTTTTTCTAAACATTTGTTACAGAGCACTGCTGAAGACAGCATCTTGTGTTAGACAGACCTTTGGTCTGACCTGTCACGTCAACTATCTTATGCTTGTTTTCTTAAGTAACTAAGACAAAGTATGTATCTTTTGGTTGACTTTTCTTTACCAGTTTGCTTGCTGATGCTTGCATTTTCAGTTTAAATGAATTTATGTGGTGAAGAGGCAAAAATCTCCAGAAAGAGTTTTAGTCCAGAAATGGGTTTCAAACTGTTTAATAAGGGACTTTCAAAGGGTTGGGCCTTGAAATTTCTAAAAACTACTTTTAAAAGAAAAAAAGAGAAGTTTTGTTATTTCTTCCTTGGCACAGACAGTAAACACTGGAATTGACAAGAAAGTGGAAATTTCAACAGTTTGCCAACAGAAGACAGAGAACATATTAGTGGGTTTTTTTTTGTTTGTTTGTTTTTTTGATTTACACTTCAGAAGGCAAAGGATGAAAATGTATTTAATATAGAATTAGTACTTATCGTTCCAGTCAAATAAACAATTTTTCAGCCACTGAACATTAGGAAGGCCGAAAGATGTCCTTCACTGAAATGTAGCACTGGTTTCCACAGTAAACAACATAGTTAATTAATACTGTCTACATAATTGCAAAAGCTTTTCAACTCCAGAGGTGTTGCTATACCAGGATATAATTTGAAGCAACCTAAGAGGTAAGCGAAGTATTAATCACCCGATAAAAATGAACAAATCTCTTTTACATTAGTTAGTACTACCTCAGACAAATATGGTTTGTATTTTTAATCAAGAACAGAACAAATTAAAATAAAATAAATTAGATTATGTTCAATGCTTTCAGTCAAAATCAGTAATTTTTACAGTGTATATTGCTTGACAACGAGATAGGGTTATAACCCAAAAGAAGAGACAGGCTTAACTATTTTTTAAAGTTACAAATGGCACATTTATGAATAAACTGTTTGCTTTATTAAATAATTAGTTTCTCAAATTCTACAGCTCTTCGACAGTTTCTCTACAATTTTATGTTTCTCTTTGGCACTATTTCGGAAAAGCAATTAAATACATCTCTATTCAGGCAAGCTCTGTAATCACATGCCTTACATAAGAAGACAGGTTTTGCAATGAAAGATCAAGACTGTGTAAAATGTTCCTACATCTTATCCTACATTGCTGTTTGAATTTTCAGTCATAGGCCATAATTTAGTAGTTTCTAGGTTGTTGGTCTTTGTGGGTGTTTCAGTTCACAGCTGGTAACTTAATTATTTTCCCCTAGGACTATATGCTCCTTTCTTTACAGCCCATTTTAGAGACTGTTATCCTCCATGGTGTAAGCCTACACTAGAATGTAGATCATCACAAGGCATTGATTAATAAAACTTCCACATCCGGTGGCAAGTTTTCGTAACTGTAAGTTTAAAATGGAGCTTCTTCATTAAGTTCATATGATACTCTGAAACATAAAGGTGGCAGAAAAATGTAATTGAACACTAAGTGTATGCATAGGTAGAAATACTACGTAAGGAGGTTTTTCTTTCACTGAATTCTTAATATTTTTTTCTATTGAAAACTTCTTTGTAGTTCTAGTGTGCATGGTACTTTGCAGATAAAACAAATTTGTTCTGCATTCTGAACTGTTATCTTTATATAAATAATAGTTCCATTCTCTGTCAAGGGATCAAAGGTTTCAATTTTATTAGAAACTCTCATATATCCACGGGAAGTAGTGAGACTTAATGAGTAAAGATAAGTAATTTTTTTTTTTAGTTCATGTCTAGTTCAGTTAAAAATGTTAAAGATTTATTAAGATATACTAAAAATAATTTGCACAACTGAAAAGGTAAAAAAAATCCTTAGGAGTTTTTAAAATGGAATTCTTCTTATAAATTTGCAATTTCCGATGCCATAAAGATTAAAAACCAAAGTAAATTTCAAAACAGCAAGTCACTCAGAAAATATTGAGAGAAAAAATTCACATAGTGCCATTACTGATAAATCATATCCCTAAAATCTAATGAGCACAAGTTTGGACTACTTTTTCCCAGTGGGGCCTGAGTCTGCTTTTCTCTAACTGTATTGGTCAAAGCAAAAATAGTGTTTGCTTGTGAAAGTGTCCTGCTACATCCAGTCCCGGTGAAACAGATCCGTCCCGATCTCACAGAAAAGCAGCAGCTCGTGGGCTTCTGGGGAGTTCAACCGATCACAAAGCTGTGGATAAAACTGGGTGTTACATAGCTTTACAAAGCCACCTCATGCTTCAGGCTTCAAAGCTCCTGCTGCAAAGGGTGGAGCCCATCTGGGTGCCAGAACGGACCGGCGGATGCAGGATGTTAGCGCAGTGTGGCATGCACAGGCAAAAGGACGTCTGGCTCAGGGCATCGCAGAGGGCCCTCTTGCCCTGCAGGCTTTTGTCAGGAGGCAGAGGAGGTTGCCCTGCAAGGGAGGGCAAGCCGAGAGCCCAGGGTGACATCCACGCCCATCCACCCTCAAGGTGCAGTCCCACAGTACACACAAAAAGAAGAGCAGAGAAGGGCTAGTGACAGTAACCGGATTCAGTTAACAGTCCCATGATCACCAGGCAAGTCTGGAGTGACAAGACAGGTCTGAAGTCAGGCCAAGTTGTCAAGTCAGTAAGACAAAGTCAGGACTAGGAAAGTACGATGGCAGGGCACACCAACATTGCAGCTCGGGCAAGAGACAAGGGTCTGAGCCAGTGAACGCATCTCCCAAGACAATGCTTCTGCGGATACTTGGGTGGAGGTCCCAGATGAGGCTTCTCACAGCTCTTTTTCATGACTTGGCTATTTTCAAAGCAGTTGGATCTAAGCTTACACAGCTCTGTTGTAGACTTTGAACACAGCCAGCTAAACTCCCAGGAAAGGATAAGAGAAATAGAAGGAAGAGGGTTGTAGACTGCACATGGCAATTAGTGCCTGTTGGACTACTTGAGACCCTGACAGTTTGGCACTTGCTATTGCACGAAGGGAAGAATAATAATGTGTGGAGTCCCAGGAGATCATAGGTTTCTTTCTCCAAACTGCTGTTTAAGGGAAGGGAGACAATATTGTTAATAGGGCAGACAGCAGCAACTGAGAAAACTGTGGCTTTGTTTAACTCCTTGCTTCTTGAATGTGAATGCTCACATGGAGGACAGTTGAGTCTTACTTGACTCAACAGGCAATGTGTCTGTCAGCAACACTGGAGCAGCCACCAAAGGGCTGCAGCATAAACCCTTACATGGAGTGTACAAGGTAAGCCACAGGGTCAAGTTTCACGAAGCAGAAAAATAAGAAGCATATGTCCAAACTAATAGGGTCTATGTGAAATGTAAACGAGTTCACAGTATCTAGGACAAGAATACCCTTCTATTCATGTGTTCTAATGATGCAGTAAGTGAGCTCCAAAAAGACCTGGAGACTTCTCCAGTTTGATTCCAAGTATGTGCGCTGGATAGCTTTGGGACTCAAGCACTGCTACCGAAGACAACATAAACATCACCTCAACCTCTCTTAGTGTATATTGGATCTTGAGATCCTGCCTGCTAATGCTGACTGTACTAGGTATCCCAACAGAAGTGTGTCACTCAGCCAGGAAAACAGAGTGCATCCTTCTCTTAGCAAGACATACAGCTTCAAGGAGTAACAAGAAGCCCTTTGGGTAAAAATCCTTAGACTTTTTAGCTCAGGAAGTGGCTTGGGATAAGGTGACACTGAGCTGCTGTGTAAGTACAGACATGCCTCAGGGTTTTATTGTCTTAGAGTTAAGTCTCTGAGGCAGATGAATATAAATCAGTCTCAAAGACAAGGGTAACAGGTGAGCTGTAGAGGGCAGGGAAGATCATATCTTGTTTTATATCTTGCCTTTTGTTTTAAGGGGATAGAGCTGGTGTTTTCTGGGCCTTGGAGAAAGGGCTTTTTAGAAGAAAATACTGCATTTTCAGTGAAAGAATCATTGCTACTTTCCAAAAGCAGCTAAAACTGGGATAGAAGTGAGTAAAGAATGTAAGGAAAGAAACATAGAGTGGGAAAAGTGGGAGGTAAAAGTAGTGGCTGATGGGGGAAGCTGAGAGAGGAATGGCAGACAGGAAGATGGAAACTGTGTAAGAGGACATAAAAACAAACAAAGATGTAAAAAGATAAACTGAAAATCAAGGACATTTACCTTCGTATTCAGCATTTTAAAAGGTTTTTGAATTAATGGCTAAAATGATTTGTCACAGAAAGAGTTATCCAGAGGAATATGATTGGTAGAATATATTCTAGTGTGTGTCATTTCATATGACAGACATATGAGTTCTTTCATAAAGGATAAATTAAATTACTGCACACATTAGTGGCACAGCACATTGTAAAATCAAGAACATCTCCTAGGCTGGGTTTGGCATCTTAATATGGTTAGCATTTTAGAAAGATGCATTATATGGCCATGAAAAGTACTATTAAAGGCCATTTGAAATATTCTCTGAGGAAATAGTAGAAATATCTTTCAAAATTAAATGAAAGCTGCAACTCCCCTCCCCCAAAACACATATTAGAAGATTGGTGTCTCTCTCCATACTCTTTGTAGAGCTAACAGATTTGAAGGTATAAAATTTTGTTGTAGAATTAGTTACTGAAGGGTTTTTGATCACTCTTTAACTAATAAAGTGAACTCATACTACTGAAGATAAGTCTTTTTTTTGATATTGCAGCTGTCTAGTTTGTCCGTACAAAATGATTCATATTGAAGTCAAATACTATATATGTACTAAAACTATAAATCAAAACAATTATCTGGTATTACAGAACGAAGCTCTGCTGTTTGAATTAATCATGTATTTAACTCTGTGTATGCAAATAGCCCAATGAAGTAAATCAGACTGGTCCTTTCATAATATTGGGTGTGTGCATAAGTTTTTACAGATTTGGAATTTAATCATTTTGCAGCTTGAATTTAAACATGTTGTGTACACAACACAAGTTCAGACAGCTCTAAACTGTTTATAATCTTCTTACATTTGTTCAACAAATGTCTGAAGCAAATGTTTCAAGAAAAAAAATTAAACAGCTCTTTCTTGAGACTTTGTACTTCAAAGCAAATCATTCCTGTTTTAACATAAGACAAAAAAAAATGCGTTGTAAAGTATAAGTCTGTTCATCATTTTAAAAGGTCTGTAGAATTAGCTGCAATTAATGATTTGCAAACTGTAGGCCTGAATCATTCAAGTGCCTTATGCACATGTTAACTCATGAATATGAATACTTTTATAAATGTTTGCAGAATCAATATCATTGGTAGGAATTTAATAGTGTGCAGCATTCTGCTACTCATCCAGTTGTCTCCTCAAAGCAACTACACAAGTTGCATAACTTTTTGCATAGTGTTAGTACTGAAAGGGGTTTTTTTTCATTTTGAACACTAAAATATTTTACAAGCTTTCAAAAGTACCTTGTCAGCTGACAGGCAAAAATTATCTTTTATACCTTTTATTCTTAGGTAGAAATGGCTGAATCAGGCTGATAGTGAAATCTGTGTTAATTTCTAAAATAACAATTAAATTTTTGAGTTAAATTCTGTAACCTTTTTAAGTAGTATTAAGGAACACCTTTTTTTTGATAATCTGAGATCTCATTTTCACCATCCATAGCACTGAGACTCCAGATGTAAAGGTAGTATTTTCAAAAATGGCAGTTGAATTGGAAACACAGTTTGCTTCATATATGAAATGGTTCTCTCACCCAGCTGGACAGCAGGGTTACTTGTGCCGAACAAATATCGGAACTTAAGATTGTTTTCAAAATAAACATGTATGTATCCACATTCCTTGGATAGATGATCCACATTTTCACATTTCAATTTCATGTTAACACATTTTCAATAAAGTAAGGTGGATAATTAAAGCTTTTAAATCCATTTAAGAGTCAAGGAGAAGCAGATACACAGAAGCAACTAATTTTGACAACAAGCCCTAAGCTTTTTATCTCACTGTTTTATAATTTTTTCCAAGTACTAAATAATTCAAATATAAAAATGTCAAGTAGTGAGCCTAGCTTGATATATAGACACCACCTGACTTGTCTTATACAGTTTGGTATTTGATAACATGATATGTAAGTAGTTCCTTGCTTAAAAAATGCAAACAAATGTAATTTTTTATCATTCATATCATTTTTTATCATTTCTAGTCCAGGAAGTTTTGAAAGTAGTTCTGATTTTGCATTCCGTGTAACTGACACAAAAGGCACTTTCTTCCCACTTTAGTTGAATGTTTGTAGATTTCAAACTCTTGGTTCCATCAGGTCAGTTGTCTTTGCAGGCAGTCTTGAAGAAAAAGTAGTTCAGTTTTGTGGCTGACATGGGCCCTGTTCTTTTTTCTTTTTTTCTTTCCCCTCCCTTTTAAACCAGAAATGCATTATCTCCAGAATTGCTGTCTGCAGATCTCTATTTCTAGTTCCAAATGAAGAAGCCTTCTTTTTTTCTTCATTGTCTATAATCCATTTGACATTTTCAGTTTGAAGACAGCCACAGGTATTTTGATGGGCTTGATTGCTGTACTTTCAAAGCCACCAGTTGCTTCAGTTCTTTCTAGTGGCATTTTTTTCCTTTGTATGAAGTCTGCATGACTCCTTGCTACATCCTTTCTCAGAACTCTGCACAATCTTCCAAGCATAACTGTGGATCATCATGGTTAACAATGACTCTTGTGTATTTCAGGATATAAATTCAGATTTAAATAGAGAAAATGTTTATTCACAGCAAACTATTACTTAAACAGATTGGTTCTTAACACATCACCTGTTCTTTTCTTACAATGCACCAACTCTTCAAAGCAACCTGTTAAAACACCAGAAATCCATAACAAAGGAGTCTTATAATTAGACTTACAAACATTCTACTCACTTGAAAATCCCTTCTCAGTTCATTCTTTGCCTATAATTGATGTGAGAATCACATAACATCATTATAAATGATTGTGTGTATTTGCTGGCCTTTGACAGCTTTTTGATCAATGAGGATCCTTCAGTCAGTGAGGTTTCTTCCTTATAGTCACTTTTAACACCTTTAAACTGGGGTAACTTTTATTTTTTTACTCCTATATTCATTCATCTCTTATGAGGTGAAGAATGCATTTCCACAGAACATGTTTTCAAAAACTAGTGGAAGAGCACGCAGGATAATGAAAGGGTGGCAAAGAGAAACAAATTCAACCTCATGATGTCACAAGTAGTGACATCATGATGTAGTAGTAGGTGGAGCTGTCCAGGAATTTCCTCAGTCTTTTCTTTCGTGCTCTCACAGAGCCACAGAATTTTCAAAAGCCACATTTTTGACAGAAGCATTTTCTTCAAAAGCCCTGATGCTGTTGGAGAATTCCCAGGCTGCCCTCATCTCCCTGCAGATCTACCTTGGATTTTGCCTGGATGTTGCACATTCAGTGACAGAAAATCTTACTGGGTTTGTTTTACACATTCATAAGATAGCTGCTGATATCCATTAGGAATATTTCAGCATTCACCAGAGAACCCTGTCAGATAAGACAGTGCCTTTCAGCATGTCTAGGAGAATAGTTCAACGTGAAGTCAGTGATCTCTTCAGATCTAATCAGCAAACAACCAGGCTTACTTCTTCATAAGTTGTTTGCCTTCTTGGATGTCCCGTTTCTTGATAGTGTCACATTGAAAATTGTGTCACACTGAGTCATGACCTTGCTAGTCACTTACCTCTCTGATATTTTCTCATGATTTACTGACTTCAAATTAGGGCTGCAAGCTTTCAATATACATGGCAAAATCATAGTCTTCAGCAAAAAGCTTCAACTCTCAATTTGTCAAGTAAAAGAAAACAACCATGACACATTCAGACCCCTTGACCTTTTATGGATGAAAATGAGCTAACATTCAACAGAGTGATGTAAAAGACAACAGAGGAACATCGTTAGGTCTCAGTTGTCAGTTCAGCCAACACAGATCTGAAATGGGTAAGGGGAATGGCAAAGCCGTTTGCAGACATCTGCAATCCCAGTTTCCCATTTAAGACACAGCAATTGTACAAATTATCTTGTGATGATAGAAGGAAATGGGAATTCAAGCAGGAACTTATCGTACATAAAAAGAGCAAGCAGCCTGACTGGGTAGATAGAGGTGTTCCTATCCATTCAAGATTTTTTTCAATCTGCTCATGATAATGTTTGTTACCAAAATAGAAACAAATTATTCACATAAGTGAAATAAAGCAGAAGCTCTAACATTTATCCTATCAAATCTTTCACCTGCTCAATGCCAAAAATTTATATTCACTATTTCATTAGGACTGAAGAACAAAAATTGTAGGTAGGTGTAAAAAGTTTTTACTGTTTTTTTTTCCTTTAGGCACAAACCTGGTAGGCTTAAGTTTGCTACATAGAAATCTAAATATATGAAATTTCTGCATAATTGACACCTGACACAAGCAAATTTTGAGGAGACCACAGCACGCACAGTCAGAAAGGCGCTAGCCATGACATTTTACCTCAGGCGCCAAGCCTGGGAACCAGCAGCTTGGGATGCGCTCTGATATATATCTGCCCCCAGTTTAGACATACCTAAACAACACCAAATAAATATATAATAACATCTAACTGTTCTAACTAGGCCTCATTTAAAAATAGCTTAGCTAATAGGATTTCAGAAAATGTTTACCATGGTTATCACGATCAAATGGGGAACATTGTGCAGGACGGTCACTAAAGCTGACAGTGGTTTCGCAGCTGAGGAAGAGGCAAATGTTTGCAGCAAAGCTGCCTCACAGGCAAAGGCATTAGGATTCACTGAAAAAACCAAGGGAAGATTCAGTAGGTGGAGTAAGGAGATGGGCATAGGTCAAAAGAGAGAAGTGCTACACGTGTGTGATACCTTTACAGTAAGGTAGTAGTGCTTGAGTACTTGCTGGCTGCTCGGATGTAAGTCTTCGCAAATGTCAAGTGTTCGTGTTATTTCTGCTGAACTGAGTGCAGTCATGAGGAGGAAATACAAGTGAATGTGTGAGAAGGGGCATCTGTTCAGAATTTTGGCTCCTAAAATGAAACTTTTGGAGGGAGCCTCAGAGACCTCCTGGGAGCAGCTGGGCCGCACAAGGCTCATGTTTAGTGCTTAGTCACAGGCTGCTTTGCGCTGAGATTGTTGTGTGTTGTTTTTAATGAACTGCACAGACAAAGGCAGCACTGTAAGTCAAATTCCCCTGAAGACAATGTAACTAGGCCAGCTGACACCACGGAGGCCTTGGTGAATGGAGACCTGTACTGCTCACTCCCCCAGCCACACAATTAGCAGGGACAAATACCTAAAAGCTTTGTAATGCCCTTGCAGCCTTAATTTAGCTCGCTATGCGTACACTGTGTATGTATATTTGTGTTTGACGAGGCAGAAGTGTCAGATGTTCCAGCTGCTGAAAGAAACTATTTCATCTGCAAACTGCCGTTAGTTTTCTCCAAAAGTATAAAACTTCATCAGATTTGCTGTAATTTCAAAGGAATAATTATAATCATTCTACTCACATAAACATGTCTGCTGTATCCCACTTGTAAAATTTCAAGTCCTTGAGCCTAACACTGAAGTTTCTAAACCACTTCAAAGGCAAATGATATAAAGAAATTGAGATGTGTCTGAAAACTAAAGCTCTCAGCCCCAGAGAGGCTGCAAAGTCTTCCCTGTGCGTGTGTGTCTGTGCGTGCATATGTGTGTTTCTGTCTCAGCTGTTCAGAGATGATTGAGTTTTCATAGCTACCAGAAAAAATTGTTATTCCAGGGCTAAAGCTGCATGTTCAGTTCTGCAGGGAGCAGATTGTGTTGCTGAGACTTACCAAAGTGAATGCAGCGCAGTACGGCAAGGAATGCACCCTGCTGCGTTCACTTTAGCCATTCACTTAAAAAGCATAAGTAGAAATTGAAATGCACTTTCAGGTCTCCAAAAGTCTGATTTTATTGCAAAAGGGGAGAACATTGTCCCATTGTCTTTTGCATCAGCCTGGCTTGGGAATATAGAGCAAATCCCAAGCAGAATTGCTGAGCTAAGTCCTTAAGAGGAGGGCTCAAAGCAACACCTAACATATGTATGTTGCTCAAGAGGTTCGAGTGCGAGCAAGTTGCTGATATACAACTACATTATGTTTGTTATGAAATACACTGTGATCTTAAATGCTGACCTCGTGTTTTCTTGATCTGGCTTGTGCCAACCTAAGTGATCACAGAAGTCCCCATTTGACCCTCATTCAACATGTAGAAAACTTGTTGACAGTGCAGAATCTGGTGTAAATGGCCCGATTTAAGTATGAGCAGTCAAAGAGATGGTGATGATAAGCAGTAAAACTGGGAATATTGCTTTGGTGCTGTGGCAATGAACTAAAGGTCCAAAGAGCTGTGGTATAGGAATATATCACTACTAAAATTCCGAGGATTTATTTATGTATATACTATTGCATGGAGGACATGCTTTATCAACATGCCTTGAAGCAATGAGCAAGGGATTTAAGCTGGGAAAGGGAACGATATGTTTAAACTATAAATAAAACCTAAGGGAAAAGTTCTCCTAAAGGCCTTGTGACAGAGCAGTAGCAGTACTAGGCTAGATGCATTTTATTATCTACAGTCCTGCTCTGCTGTGCCTCAGTCAAGCAACTTTAAACACCATTCACTGTTTTTGCCTTTATACGTATGCTAAGTCTGGACTTGTTAGTAAAAGAATTGCGTTTTTAGATAATATAGATATCTATTTTTTAGAATTTTTTTATTATACATAAGTGACCTATTAACGTTTACTGGATTTCACAGCCTATCCTAACAATTCACTCCTTACGTAAGTTAGTATTTTCTTTCCTTTTCATGAAGTTCAATTTTAAGTTTCCTGCTAATACTCTCATAATTTTCTTCACTACCAGACATTATTTGATATCATAGGGCATGCATTTGAGTAAAGGAAATTAACGGAGAAAAGCAGCACAATTAACCTCCGACCACTGTGTAACATTAGCCTAACAAAGATATTGCTAGTTGTACTAGCCCAATTTATTTTTAGAATAATAGAATTCTTAAATTTTCTCACCGATTGAGGGTCTTAACCTGTATTAGCAGCTAGTCTGAGATTTTCAAAAACAGGTGCATAAGTTCGGGCTTTTAAGTAGCTTTTTAGGACATTCAAATAAATATTCAATATTCACCACAGTCAGAACAAATAGCTCTGCCTGAGAACAATAGCAGGAGCTCCACAGCAGCTGTCAGTACTGCCTAGGTTACGTAGGCTTGGACAAGGTGACTGTTAATCACTTCCAGCTCTGTGCACATTAAGACTGCTGCTGTTGAAACACAGTTGATTTCAGTGGGTGACAGCACAGCTTGTGTATTTTGACAGAGATGCTTATTACATAAACACCTCTTCTGCGAATGGCACAGATTATATTTTGCACTGATGGATATTTGTTATTTTTACTGCGCTAGGGTGACGGGACTGAAACTTGCCAAACCAGCTTTTAGCTCAGAATAAAAAGAGTTACAAAGGACAACAACTGCTCAGAGCAAGGAGCTGATTGAGAATTGAATTTTTTTCTCTGACAGAATAATCACTGCAGATGTGTGGATTAGAATAATAAGGCAGAGCAGTATGAACTACCTCGACTTCCAACAAGGTTTTGATGCTTTTCCATGTGACATTAGAAATGTATAGAAATAAAACCACTATACTGCTGAGTGACAATACTCAAAGCTTAGCTACCAGCAGTTTTCTGACAAGGTGGGATGATATCTTAATGGGAACACCTCAGGGGGCATATAGAGAGTCATACTGTATGCAGAATACTTACAAACAACTTCATTTAAAAACAACAGAGGGTATAGTTATTTAAGCAATTACAAAGCTTGTTATGAAAACCTTGGCCTTGACCTCAGAACAATATGAAATCTGGGAAGACTTTCAAAATAAAATGCTTAGATTAGATAACTTAAATGTACAAATACAAGCTAGTGAAGCAGTAATACCATAGCAGAAAATTATTGTCATCTAAATGCACAAATAACTGAACATCGTCCAACAATATAATGCTATTGCACAGGAAGCAGATTTTGTTCTGAGGTACATTAATTGATCTGTCATATGGAATATATCCCTGAAAGTGTCAGAAACTGGGAAAATTTCACCTGTCTATAATAACTCTGGCTTTGTTCAATATTGCAGTTGAAGATGGGAGTCTTCTATTCTGTCAAAACATTTTTCCCTGTTGTGCAAGGGAACAAAACCCACATTATAGCCTACATTTTTATAGAAAAAAGTTCAATCAAAATCATCTTATGTTTTTCTAATGTGGAGGAAGCCTATTTCTGGTAGGATATGACCACAGGAGGTCCACCTTATTTAGAAGGAATGCACTATATTTTTATTCAAGTAACAGCGTTATTTTCGTGGGAGAACCAGTCTGGGTAACAAGGACTGTACTATAATTCACAACAGTCACTTTCCCAGAGGGGTGCACAGCAGTGATGTTTTTAATACCATATAGATCATCATCACAATGCATTAAATAGCTAGTGACAGACAGTTTTGTCAATAGAGACTCTGTTTATAAATAGGACAGGGGGAAGCTGACTGTTATCGAGTCAGAAGTCACAGAAAACTTCATACTGAAAGGAAGGATTACAGTCTTTGGCCCTCAGCTTAGTCTTTATTCATGTTTCATCCTCAATTGCCTTAAAAAATGAATTTAAAAATCAAATGTTAATGGACATCTTATTACAAGCAGCAAATAAACTGTATTAAACTAAGCCAACAAGGATGCACTCTAGGTGCAGAGTGAAAAGTAGGCCATGATACAGAAAGCCTAAAGTTATTTAAAATACTTTCCAATGGCACAGAGCATTAATTGAATGAGTGTTTTGCTGCACATAATTGACAGGGCTCTTTCAGTATAGTAAAAATAAAACACTGAAGAGCCCTGTGGAATGACCCCCTCTGGAGAATTGACCCAGCTTTTTAGAAATATGCTTGTGGATTCTTGATAATCAGTGGAAAGAGCCTTTAGAGAATCATTTCTCTCCTTTTAGCCACTGACACTTTAACTGTCATGGATGCTTCAGCAAATCATCCAGAGAATTATGGTAGTATCTACCAGGGCTTTCCTAATAGAGCTAAGCACCTGGGTTAGGACTGGTTTGTTTTCTCATGAGGAGAGTTATGTCTCTCACTTGCTGGTCAGAACATAATCTTAAATTTTCCCTCTCTCAAGAGATGGTAATATAGTCATTACAACCAGTATCTCCTAAAGTTATAGTTAGAAAGCCTGCTTTTGCATCAGCTCAGCTGTCCTTCAATAACCGACAGTTTAGCACTGATGGGATATTTGACATGTCACTGTATGTACATAGTATACGAGCATTAATAAGCATACTGCTAGACTGAAAATGCTAACTAAAGTAAGAGGCATTGGTTAATTCAGCTGGACGCTGCTATCGTTGATATCTGCACAGCAGGCAATGAAATCTCCCCAAAACAATGTTCTTTAGTTCTTCATCATGAGTAAGGGACAAAGCTTCCATTGATTGGTTCATTTTTTCACACAGTTTTTGGAAAGGAGAAGGTGACTTCCTAAACAAGAGAGTTGATGAAGATTTAAGTTTCTGACATGATATTTGCACCACCTCCACCATTTGAAAGGAGTAGCAGTCCCAATATCTTGGTGGATTTCCTCCATTCTGTGTAGTAGTGTGAGAAAAGAATCAAAAATCCCTGTGGGACTCCAGCTACATCTTGCCTGATATCATCATAGTCATGTCCACACAATATAGGTCCATTTTAGAGGCTATCCATATTTCCTATGCCTGGATAGGATTCTGCTTCTCCTATAGCATAGGCACTTTCCCCCATCAGTAAGGACGGCCCATTAATTTTAAGGGCAGTTAACCCCATAAAAGCATTAAAATTATAACTACAGAATCTCTGGGACACCACATTTGCTATGTGCAGTGTTGTGGAGTAATTTGAGGCAAAATCTCTGTAGAGATTATTCTATACATAGAACAAGTGAGAGCTATGTGTATTCCTATTATTAAACTAATGATTGCTTTACTGATTGTAAGCACTTAATACAGCTGGAACAACAAGCACCTAATTAAAAATGCACTTCCTGATTAGAAGTGCTCATCAGTATATAGGATTCTTAACCATTCTGTGTGCTGCAGCTAGGTGAGACTTTTTATATATATTTCTTTTAGATATCTTATCTGTAATAGATTTTGCTTTCTCTTAGGATTATGACTGCATTCCTGTAGCTCATTAATCATACCACCACCCACGTTAATGCCAAGCAGATCCTAAGTCCTCTATACTGTGTGTAGTAGATTGCACAGCTGAGACTGTTCCCATAGCAGTAGTCAGTCTACTGCATACAGATATCGCAAATGACTTTGCACTTCCTTTACAGTGTTTTGTCAGAATCCTTGTGATATTTGAAATTCTTTTTTAAAGCCTTCACCAAGTGGATAATAATGTACTAAGAACAAAACAAAGCAGGTGTCTTCACAGTCATGAAGCCTGCATATGCAATGCAGAAGCTCAGGAACTAAAAGAAAGTAACCAACCAGTATAATATAACATATTTATTATTTAATTCCATGTTTTTTTGAGAGAAGATGTGCACTGATGGCACATTTAAATGGAGCATTCACACTCTCTAAAACCAAATCCAGCATTTACATGTATTGCTAATTTCCCAGAGATGTTTGTAGCTTTGATGAAACGAAGGAATAAAGTGTAAGTTTATTTTGGAGAAAATGCTGGAGCTGCGTTTATACTTCGAAGAGAACGGTCAGGCTTCTTTACTGTTTGAAAACAACCAGTTATTAATGTTTGTAGATTTTCAATGTCTTATTCAGTTCTCTAATGAAATAAACCAGATGCTTTTTCAAATGGTGCTTAGCTCTGTGCCTGAGAGACTGAAATTGTTTTCATCTTCCAGTGTAAGAGGGGAGGAGAGAAAAACTCTCTGTTGTCCTGTAGAAGGATAAACTTGTCCAGAACTCAGTGTGAGAATATCGCCATTATCTCTTTCCTTTTCTCTTCCCCTGCATCTCCCTCTCCTTCTTTCTCATAGTGCTTCCCAATATATCAGAACTGACAGTGATACGATGGCAGTGAATCCCGGTTACCAGAGGAAGAATAATGGAAATGTTATGTCATTGCAAGAGCACAGGGATATAAAACCTATTATGTTTACAGTACACTCAAGATTTCTCGAGTGCTGAAATGACAGCTAGAGAAAGAAACAGCATTAAATGTGATGACTTGTCAGCAATCTGTCCATAAACTACCTGTTGCTTTGGCCTGTCTAATGCAGTACTTTGTGTATACTTTCTTCCTCACACATTTATATTAAGCAAATATAATCAATTAAGTTTAAAATTTACTGTTTTCATTAGTAGAAGGCACTGCATGGCTCTGCTGCTTTAGGAGTTGCATTCTTCCCTACATATTTTCACGAAAACAAGTAATTTTTCATGGGGGAAAGGGAGGCTGTCGTCTCCACGTTAGGTCTGCCCGTGGTGGTGGACAGTCTTCTCACATTTGTGAGCATCCCTCTCTACAGCTAGATTGTGGATTTGTTCAAATCTGCACACTTTTCATGCTCCTTTTCCCTGCATGGGATGTCAAGCCTATAACAACTGTGTAAAGTCTGCAAGTCTTCTGGAAAGAAAACTTGTCTTGATTACCATCTAAGAGTGCTAGAGGCTCTACCATTGTTCGGTTGATTAACTGCCTTTGCTATTAATTGTTTGTGCTTTATTTCTAAACTGAATTTGCCCAGCTTTAGCTTGCCGCTGTTTGATTCTTATTATTACTCTGTGGCTTACTAAGTACACTAAAGTTGATCAGCTGTCTTCCTTTGTACACACTGGTTCACTGACCTTTCTATACACCGACCAAGCTACCGCCTACTCTTCCTATGGCAAATTAAATACATGAAGCTTGGTTTGTATCTATCAGACATTTTACCCAGCAGAGCTCGCCCTACTTTTGAGCATCTCTTCTGAATCCTTTTATGTTTGCCAATATCCTTTTGAAATTGGAGATGCCAGAACTGGACAGTCTAATCCAGTCAATGGTTTCTAAAACCTTTCTAAAGGGTAATTTCATCACTTCCTGATTAGGCACCTAAGGACTGTCCTCATAACTTGCACACATGTAGTTTACTATGTTACAGTATAAGTCACATGAGTTTAGAGAGACAGATTAAATCTATGCTTTGTTGAGACAAAGATGTGATCACAGTACGTGAAATGATATCCAAACTAGTTTTTGTCTGGGTTGGGTACCTATAACAGTGCAAGTACAAAAACAAGTGCTTCAGCTTAACTTTATTTACTTGGCAGCTGAAACTCTGATGCTGCAACTTCATGGCTTTTGCTATCTGAGCCGAACAGACTGTATTTGGCACTTGCGTCTTTCTTTATTTCATACTTTATGTTAGAAAACTACTGCACCAGCTGTTAGAAATGACATCATCATCATCTAATCTTTATGCACAACCAGTGAGGTGCAGTAATACAGTGTCTCTAATCACAGTGGCTCTGTAATTCAAGAGCAGACAGCTGAAGTATTGTAGAAATGTTTTACGGGTGCAGAAAGTGACTCATAAAACTCTTACACTAACTTTCAAAAATCTCATTTCAAAAATACAGAATTTAATGTGCACAAATGACTCTTTGACCAAAGTTTTGATTACATCAATTAATGAAGGCAATCAAGTAATTTGATCACTATATGAATTTGGTGATTATAATAAAAGAGCATAAGAGGAACTTGTGGAGCTACAGATAAGTGTTTTACAGATAAGTGTTATTTAGTTCACTCCTTTTCAACCAGTGTCCAATGAATGCTCCATCTTAGTATCTCTTTGCAGTACACGGTTCTGTTGTGTTTGTTATGAAGGATTTACAGCTATGTGTAGAGAGCAGAACCAAAGCAGTACAATAAAGTGTATTGTTAGAAGAAATCTGGATTTAGATTTCAAAATTAAATCATCAGTGCAGACATGGTCATTAAGACTAATTATCTGATTCTTTGTTGATGTTTTAGAAAATAGTTAACTCTGGCCAAATCCTTTCTCAGGCTCCTTCATCAATTATTTTTGATGAAGCTGCATAAGGGCACCTCCAGCAAAAGCCTACATAAGGAAGAGAGTCTTTTATGTACAGTATATTTAGCAGAAGCCGTTTCTGCAAACCTAAGTCTAAAGAAGTATTAGTCAACTGGAAACTGGCTCAGTTTTGTTTTTGAAAGACTGAATATTATCAGCACTGGGAATGAATGTCATCTATAGAATAGGTTCTTCTATTTTACCGAGATTAGTAGCAAAATATATAGTAATCAATATTTAAGTTAGATGATAGATGAGGAACTTGCAAAATGTCATCTCATATACATGATACTCAATAATACTAAATTGACACGAAAACAAATTTTCATAAAATGCCTTTGAGATGGGATGCTTTGTGAAGAGTCATATTTTGTAAGTTGGTTTCAAATACTGAGACACAAATTGAAAAATACATGTTAATTCGAGAAAACCTTTCTTGCATATTTCTAAAATGGAAATAGCTTTGCTGCAGGACTGGTTGTAGTGTACTACTACCAGTGAAAGGTTAATCAAAGGTGTCTGTAAAAAGTTTTCCAGTCCATTTTTTTTCTTTTCTTCATGTGTATATGTCTTACACATTTGCTTACTTCTCTCTGCAGGTTTTTTAAGTACCATGTGTTGTTCTAGATTTCTCATCTGTTGTTGAAACCAGCAGCCATGGGTAAAAGTTCTTGGTGTATGAAAGACCACAGGCATACTTTCCATAGACTTAACACATTTCCTATTTTTCTAACCTTACTGCAGCTTGCCTTTTTGCTATCAAGCTGTCAGATTAAATTACAGTTCAGTTAATGATTTATTTCCTGTTAGAGATTCTTAGTGAAATCTATTACTTGCTTGATTTTTCTCTGAGTGATAATGTTAAAACCTTTTAAGGAAAAACAGCATTGAACCTTTGGTTGTGATGGGAGAATGACATAAGGAGTTGCATAGACGTTAAAAACACATAGGGTTAAATGTATAACCTGCATGCTTTGATGGTCTCTTATCAGCTTTCAGCAGCTTTAAATGTTACACTTGTAGTATTTTCAATAAAATGGTTTAAGATATGATGTTTGCATAACCAGCATAAACTGGAAAGTAATCATGTTGATGATTTCAGATTTTTTTGATTAATATGATATCTAATCACCTAACCTTCTCTGAATGAGACACATTCTCCAGAAAGAGGAGATAAAAGCAATATTTCATTATCTTACAGTTTATTGAATTGGTTTAGGTAATTAAAAGTCAGAACTTTGTAACACTTAATTGTACAGATCTGTGTCTGGGGTAGACAGTTGAAAGGCTAGCAGAGGAATGTAATCTCCCTTTACTGATATTTCTGGGTACATAAATAGTAGCTACAAAAGACACAATAAAATCAGTACTGGCGTAAGTCAAACATGGTTGAGTCACCTGGACTGTAAGAGAGTGAGGGTTACAGGTTTACTCTGCTAGACGCAAGCACAGGTTATTATTCTGATTTCCTGGTTATGGGCAATTGTGGAATTGCACAATCTTTGTTTGATATATTCCTGTTAAATATTCGTTCGTGAAATATTAAATGGGCCAATGATAAAAAGAATGAGACATGAGGCTGAAGCCATTAAACGACATATGCAAGACATGTCTGTCTAATGCACTCTTCAGATGCAAAACTCCGAAACTATAGGTCTCAAAATCCCTGCTCAGTTATCTAAATTCTGTAGGTATCAACATTTTTTGTATTAAAGTAGTCTCTTCCCCCTGTACTCTGCTTCTTGGAAAGCTGACGAAATTCTCCTTAACTTACAGCTTAGCATGTAGTCCACTATTAAGTCCTTTGGGGCTCTGCAAAGTTTTGTTTATGTTTGTGTTACCATTCATGGCAAATGTTTTACTCTAAAAAAAGCAGACTTTTGAATTGACGGGAGGGACAAACCCGGAAGAACTGAGCACAATTTTTAGTCAATAGAACAGAAATCTCAAAGCCAGCTATTAATGAGAGATGAAAAATGGACCCATAGCAGTTTAATTCAGTTTCTGCCATAAAATGTTGGTTTCTGGAGCTGGGGAATTTCCATCCTATTACTCCTGAAAGTCATCTTGTAAAATGCATGATTCTGAAACTGAGGTGGTACTAGAAAATACTCTGTGGAGTATTCAGTGCTGACAGAAAATGAAATGAATACCTTTTGCTTTCTGTTGTGATAAAGGTAGACACATAAACTCTTGTATTAATTTTATAGTAATAAATATGCATGGAATTCCTTAAAAAAGAATGATAATTAACATCTTGAAGGCTTAGAAAATTCTTATCAATTTCCTTTTCTCTAGCTCTACTGTCCACCTTTCTGAAAAGAAGCTGAAACTTTGAACCTGACAAAAACAGGAAGCTTTTTTTAAAATACTTTCCTTTTTTAACAAACAAAGACCACTGACGACTTCATAAATAGGATGTCACTACAACTTACACATTAGTTCCTAAGTATATTCTTAATGTTATGCCTTCAAAAATGGTACTGTGTATAACTATATGAATGCCACACACTTGAACTGAAATCACTCCAAATTAAACTGACATTTAATTAATTATAAGTTATTATTAGAATATGAAATAATTATGAAGCTCAAATCTTACAAATTAAGTAATTTATATGGTACTTGAAATAGAACAACTTTTCCCCTATCCTTTTCAAAAGTACCACAAACAACAATTTAATAAATTATATTTTGAGATCCGAGGTTTAAGAAAATCTCAAATAGGATTAGTTTGTTACCTGAGAAACGTAGATTACTTTATACATTTTTCCTCTTGTTCATATAGATGGAAACTAGTCAAAATTTCATGCTGACTCTTCAAGTAGCATCAGTGTGTCTGTTCTTGGAGATGAAAAAAGTCTTATCATACCCTTTCTGATTGTAGATACTCTTTGGAGTTAAATGGACCAGAAGAGTTTTGGATCAGAAGCTAATCACAAAGGAAGACTTTCTACTTCATGTATGTCAGCCTCAGCAAATAAAAACATTCATTTCAGATCTTCTGATTTCTCCCCCTATTCTGGATTACAATATATCTGAGATGAAAAACAGTTGGCCAGGGAGTCAGTTTCTGTGGGACTGCAGCACATAGGTAGGATGAAAGGTGAAAAGATTTCTCCAGCACCACTGTCCAAAGTCTTCCAGGTCACTCATGGGAAAGTCAAAAGGTTATTTTGGTTCATAAGTAAAATAAAAGAATAATAATAGTGAAAGGATCACTTAGAACCACGGGATTACCTGTATTGGCACACTAGTGCATTATCTTTACTTTCCAGGTTCTGTAGGCTCTAGCTGATGTTCTTAAAAAATCATCTCTCTCTCTTCACTCTTGCCATGTAGTACAGTAATAGAGATCTAAACCCCATACAAGTTTCTGAAATTCTTCCTATTCACTTCCAGATGCCTCAGGGCTGGCCACATAAGAAAGTTGTTGCAGGTCTTGATATTGCTTGAAACAATGAATTACAGAAAAACATAGAACAATTAACTGAGTATAATGCAAGAAAAAGACTGTACTTTTCTCATAACTCAAGGCAATTATTTAGCCTAGCCCTTAAGATTAAGAAGTCTTCCAACTTGGTTTTAACATATATTTCAGCTTTATCCTTAACTACAAAACCATTGCTGCAGCTGGAATTTGGGCTCAGATATTGTTAACTAGAAGGAAAATAACAGAAACAATATATTAAAAAACCCTACTCAGAATGTCAAGAGGTTAATCTCACTTCAAATGCTGACAGCTCCTATTAATATCAATGAAGTAATTTATGTGCATAAGATAATGTAAATATATAAGCTAAGCCTGTAGGGCTTTTATTTTGTTTCTGTTTTTAGTACTTGTAGGTTTGGTTTAAGTAAGTGAAATTTTACTCCTCTTCTGCCACAGTCGTACAGTATATGTAAAATCATGTGCCACATTGTGAATTTCCTCCATTAATTTGCAGGAAAGCCACAGGTGATAAGAGCTGCTGTTCCTGGCTTGAAACTCCATTTGTTTCAAAGACTGCTACCATGCCAGAATTTTCATAACATCCTTCTGATTTTATATCAGCCTAAAGGCAGAACTGCAAAGTGTAAAATGCTTTTATGTTGTGCAGAACAGGGCACAAAATATTTTTTTCCACTCCTGCCAACACCATCTCTTAAAGAAGCCAGGGACTGAAAGCTTCACGTACAGATGCTTCTGCCACCACACAAGTCAGAAGCTGTGAGGAACATGTTCACTGCCACCAAAATGCCTCTATGAGATCAAGAGCAGAAGAAACCTGATTTAAAAAAAAAATGAAAATTAGTATTTAATAATGGAGCAGATATTATTTCAAAGATATTAACTCTGAGCATGATATTCATGAGCCATTTTATGTTTGCAGAACCAGTGCATATGAAGGCAGAAAAAAGAGAAGACTTTTTAGCATGGGGTTAGAGCGAATGGTAGCTGCATATTCTCCTCACAGGAAAGCTTATTTTTCTTGTGTGCTGAGGTGCTTTTAAATCCTACCGTCTGTGATATGACAGGGAGAAGGGATACACAACATGAAAGATGCTTCTGCAGTAGAACTCAAGGCAGAATGGGTTTGCCCAAATGTCCATTATGTATGGATAGCTGCTAAGGAACACAAAGCAGGTGGAAGGTATTCTACGGTTGTCATGTTAGGCATCCTGAGGAGGCAGACAGAAAGCATGGAATTGTCTTTGACTTTTCCTTCCTGCAGTTGTTCAGCTTACCACCAAGTAATCTATTTATTCCACCAATTGGTAATGTTCCCTTTCAAGACACAGAAGGAAAAGAAGAAAAAGGAAGTCAATCTCTGGGAGAAGATAGAGATGGAAAGCAGAGGTTCCATGCCTACATGATTATTAAAATATTGACCTGTTATGAAAGTCTGTACTGTTAACATTTTTGATAAAATAAACTGATGAAAAATAACCCCCCACAAAACCAATACTCCAGCTTAGGATAAAATTTCCAGACCAGTATATTACCTTAAAACACCCAAAATGCACCAAGGACTAAGCACAGTGAGAAAGTCTATTATAAAAATAGTGAAATGACCATCTGGTGTTAAGACTGATCATGTCATTTGCATAGAGAGCTTAGCTGTAATATCAACAAAAAAGCGAAATCATTGCTGAGGCAATTTCTATACCAGTCTATTTTTTTATCGCTATTCCAAGCTGAAGTACAGCCTAGGGTGTCTATCTTCCGGGAGTATAAATCTCCACTGTGCAAAATGTTAACACTAAACAGCTTTAGAGAATGACTGTGTGTCACAGTTCCCCTTCAGACATACCTTGTATGTATATGTATACCTTGTATACAGAAAGAATGAAAATAATCTAAACAACTGTAAGATTAATATTCGGAATATTATAAGTAACTTTGAATAAAGAACTGGTCAGCTGCAAATAACCTTTCTATGGACTGATCTGTTTTGTAGTCATTACAGACTTGCATTTCTGTATTTCAGTATACACGCACATTCCCCACTGATCTTCTTTCACAGGTTATTCCTCAGCCTTTAAAAGCGATGAAGGAAAGTACTCAGAAATTAGGAAGAACATCCACAACACAGAACCCTGTAAGCACTGAAATTAAGATCTTGACACTGCCAACATCCATGTATTGGGTTAATCATAAGCTAGTCCTCAGCTGATGGTGAAACAGTTATCTCTAGCCTGCATTTGAACAGGCATACAGCACAAGTAATATTATTTCTTTCATCTTTAAAAGTTTTTCATTTTTTATAACTGTCTTTCTCAAAAAGGACAGACCTGTAGGCTCTCACTTTACTGAGCTCTCTCCCTGTTTTGTCTAACTTTGAACAAAGTTAGCAGTTAGCTAATAGTTTAATGCATTTTCTATAGGCTGTGTTACCTCTGAGGAAGGCACTGGAAGAGCTCTTTTATAAGAAAGAGAAAGAGAAAGAGAAAGAGAAAGAGAAAGAGAAAGAGAAAAGGAAGTGCACTCATCTGTACTTAATATGATACAAGTATTGGAACCCTTTTCTCACATCAAGCAAACCTGCAGCTACCACATTAAAATCCAGTTACTGGGCACGTTAGGTTTAATATTAGTTTTTTGAACCTCCTTAGGTGTTTGCATCAGATACCAACCAGTGAATAACTAAGAGACCTGGAAGACTTGAAAACCCGTGATGAGCCTTTTTATAAGTGTCAAAGATACTGTTGAGCATATCACAGTAATTGTAATGGCTTTCCTCACTGAGAAACTACAAGTGTTTGTACTCTTTGCTAAGGATATTGTAGATAAGGCTATGTGCTTGTTTATGATGACTTATTAAAAAATGTATAAAGGAAACCTACATGAAAGGAGAACTGATCTGAGTAAGAAACAGCCTACCAAATAGCCAAGACATGGCAGCCACAGTCTTAAATGTGTTTTTCCTGTGACTGCATAGAAGAAGTCTGCACATGAAGGCACTGCTCCGCTTGTAGCCCCACACTGCCGAGGGCAAGCAGGAGCCGGGTATGTGGTCACCCCTTTCTTCCTGGAGCAGAGGGTGTTGCCCAGCCTGGAGCTCAGTCCTCTAGAGAAAAGATATTAAGTGAGGTTTGCTTAGCAGCTTAAGGGATCTGGCAAAGATGGGTAGGAGTATATGCACATCTTTATCTGTTCCTTTAAATCAAGATATCAAAGAAATGGGTATGTTTTGTCAAAATAAACCAGACTTTATTTCTGAGTTATTGCAGGCTGGTTTTGCCAGCAGCTTTCTAAAAGGAAAACTCCCTGCTGGCAGGCTCATAAGGGTATCATGCCTGGTAATCAGGAGGAAGTCATCTGCAGACATAACTGGGGATCCATTCAGTCCATCAGATGCATCTCCAAAGTAAATGGATTTTCAGTATGTCTGATTCAAATGTAGCTTGAAAGAAGCTCATTACAGAACCCTTGAACTGCACTAGCAGAAGGATACAGCAGCAAAGTTTTAAAACCTTCTGTGCTCATAGACCCTATTAGCTATTGCTGCATCTCCACATGTTGCATGGGGGGGGTTGTTGGATTTAGGCACAGATTTATATATGTAGGCCCAGTATATACATTTGATTGCACTGCACCATATATTGGCATCTGGAACATCCATGAAGAGTGGGATTTGGAGTTCTTCAAAGAGTCCTCAGTGGGTGCAGTTAAGGATAATTGCGGATATGGTATATAAGAATGCTCTGAAGAGACTGCCTTTTTTGTACACCCCAAGATATGCTACAGATTAAAGGCAGAATTGAGAGAAATTGAGAGACAGCACCAAATTAAAGGAATATAGATGCACTGAGTACCCTATGCTCTCAACATGTGTGGAATATTCTTTAGATATACAGTAAGTAATAGTAATTACTTAAATACCCCATTAAACTGAAACCTTAGGGAAAGAACTTGGAAAATTAATAGATTCAGATCTGAGTATAAAAATACACAGTAAAATTTCTTCTTCCTTTTTTATCTGTAGGAATAAAAACACTTCAGAAAAATTAAATTTTTGCTTCTCAAAGTTAGGAAGAGCCATTTTACCAAGTGTAGAGTCATATAAGAATTACAGAGAGTGTATATAATTTTTATTTTCTACGTTCATTTTCTTCAGTGAAAGCCTAATTAAATTGGTTCATATTTGTTTCTAATTTTAGCAGCAAATGTCAAGAAAAACAGACTTATTTTTCTTAAGTAAGGTGAAGTACGACGCCTTCCTTTATTTAAAATAAAAATAATCCCATATTTTAACATTTAATTTTGCCTACTAATAAGATTAAAACACATATTAAATTTTAATGAAACTACTTTCATTTTATTAGCAAAATTTCTGCAGGAAATTAGTATTACTGCAACTAGTTGATCATTACAATATATTAGGAATTCAGTTATATTATATTCATCTATTCACACTATATTTCTCTTCTGGAGGATGCAATACACTGTCAAGTCAATTTTATGACTCTCTCATCTTTATTTTTATGTCAGTTAGTATTTATCTGATATATTCCTACCTTCTTACTGGGCAAGGGTTAAAGTTGGTCAGCTGCCCTTTCTGTGTATATTCCAAGCTGCAGAATTTAGAAACACTTCATTCAAATAAAAAGAGCCTGTAGTCCTATATAAGGTCGACAGAGGAAATGGAAACCCCATAAAAAACAATTCTCCCAAAAAGCCTGAACTTAGAGAAAAGCCCTGCTTTTATCCAATTTATGCATTATGCTTAAAATAAGTCTAATCTTTTGCAACAACATCCAGCCTCGCTGTAAGAAGATGTCTGAGTATTCAGAGATAACCTGTCTTAAAAATTAACAACTTTTAGCTCTGAAAACTTATAACTGGTAACTCACTACATTTAATACTTGGTTATTCAAATATCAAAATGTTTTTGTTCTTTTAAGTGCTAGTCCCATTGTTTCAAAGTTGAAACACTAAAAACAACCTCTTACTGCATCAGTTTGCCAGGGAAAATCTGTACAAGCAGGTTTAATGAAATGATTTGGCCTGTCCTTTGGCTGAAAGAAACGCTAGAACATTTGTCTCTGCACCGAGGAGTCTCCTCTGAATTCACCTGCATTTAAACATGCCTCGGGGGCTTCTGAGAATGGGCCAATGCGATATTTAATGGAGCAGCTAGTGTCTGCACCTAAGATAAAATTTACCTTTAGGTAGAGAGTCAGCCAAAGACCTCTTGAACTTGTATAAATAAATTAAGTGTTTATTCTGACCCTCTGCACTGTAATAATCTTTCCATTGAGAAAAACCTCTACAGTCTCGCTACACTGCAGAAGTGGTAATGTATGTTTTACTATAAAAACAAAAAGAGCTTAAGTCAACTCTTCTAAGATTGTATTTCACGATTTTGATTTCCTTTTTCATATTAAGCTAACCGATTATAGATTATACTAAAAACAGTCAGAAAACCTTTTTTTGACTTGCAAAATCTTTGTACGTTCAGTTAAGCTAAAAATTCAACTGATCAAAATGGTCATGTGAGTCATATTTGTCACCAGCTAGTAGCAGCTGCTTCACTGGATAATTAGTGTCAGGCACTAATAGTACATAAGAATAAACAAATTAACATTGGATATCAGCTTATTTTCTCCATGGAATGACTCTGTGCTCTCGGAAAAAACTTCCTTCACAGATGTATTTATGTATATCAGTTGCTCTTTAAACTTAGCAGTAGGAAAAAAAAAAAAAAAAAAAAAAAAAAAAGTGTCAGTTTTCCAGTTCTTGATAGAGGATTTTAAGTGCTGGCTCCCTTCCATGCTAGGGGAGATCAAGAATGGCAATGGATATTAATTGTATTTGCACTTGATTTGCCTCAGTCTTCTAGTACGTGAGGGCCTTCACATGCTATATTTAGCAAGCCACCGAAAGCAGGGCCACAGTAGAGCTGTCGCGACGGGCTGCTCTGTGCAGCCAAGCTTTTCTTCTGCGGCCAGACGAAAGGGTCGTCCTGGCCGCGGCCACCACCTCTTTGGCTGCTCGCTTGGCTCCTGCCTAAGGGATTCGTTTTCCGTTGAATTCCACGGGGACAAGGCGAGGCAGGAGACCTTCTCCTCGCCCCTTCACCCACAGCGGGCCGGCTGAGGGCACCCGGCTCCTCACTCCAGCCAGGCACGGACCCGCATCAGCTTCACTCCATTTCTGAGCACGGGCAAAGGAGACGCCCTACAGAATCTGTAGTTTCAAAGGCACAGGTGAATATCTAGAAATACTCTTTAATCCGATACAAACTACATATTTTGTTAAAAACAAGAATATAAAAAGTCTGTATAGATGCCGGGGGAGGGGATAGTCTGTACATCTACAACATTACACGCTTACCTTTGGAAGGCATTATAATTTTATTTAGGTCTTTACAATGCCACAGAATAAACCTAGGAGTTAGTTTAGTGGCTTAATTGAACAACAGCCTGTAAATAACAGACTGCAAAAGCCACAAGCCATTATTTTTCATGTAATCATAAGCAAACAAAGAGAAAAAAATGGACGTCAGGAGGTGGAAAAAAGGGGAGAATCCAGAAGAAAATGATTCCCCTTGCACTAAAAGTTAGAAGTCCTCAGAGTGCTGCTATTGAAGTAATCAGCACATTTCTGTTCAGTACCTAGATCGAATAAAGCTCCTTCAGATAGTAACCCAAAGAGGTAAAGAAATGTACAAAAAAGTGAAAAAGAGGAATAGGACCTGTTTGTGTCATGAGTGCATAACATAAGGGACATTGCAAATTTTTAGCCGCTGGAGTAAATGTATTTAGCAAAATGGAGAGCGGATGAAAGTGAGCATGGTTAAAAAAAATGACTTAAAGATTTGTTTCTGTTAGTGATATCTTAACTTTGAAATATATATTCATGAATATGAGAAAAAAATATGATAAGGGGAACTTTAAAGTGACCTACAGTGGGTATAAGCAAACATAGCTATCATGAGAAATACTTTGATGATTTCAAAGATAAATGTTAGAAAAGTATGCACCTTGCTTTTGTATACTGAAACATTTCACCGTGTAACAGAATGGACGTCAGGTGTGCCAAAGTGTCTGACAGTGTTTGAAAACAAGATGACACTTGAACTAAAAATGTAAAATAATCAGTTTATCCAGCCGCCTGAGCTTGTACAAGCATACATTGTGGACTGCAAATTCTTGTTTGCTTGTTTGTTTTCTCAGTGAAAAAAGTGTGAAAAAATAGGGTAGAAGCAATGCCAGGCAGACAGCATGTGCAGTCCTGGTAGTCACACCTCACGTTGTTTTGAGGATTAGCTGTACTCGCAGTGCATGAAAGTCCAGTACGTGCCATCAGATCACAGCATACCTCAGGCTGCCAGCTACCGTAATATAGTATCATAAAATAATATTACTCATCATACTGGTCCTGAAAGGCTATTTCTGGAACCAGTAGCAAAACAGAGCTTTTAATGGAAGCAGGATCAAGTCTTACAGCAGTGGTGTTCATGACTAGCGTATGCATTTTTTATCAAAGATGGGTAACATAGAAAAGCCTGTACAACACGGATCAGGTTTTGGTAGACAGGTGACATGCGAAGACCTGTCTAGTAGGTCACTTTCAAAAAGCTCTCAGCTATTGAAATTCTATGGGAATGAACTGCAAAGTAACCGTTTTATCCCATTTTCTTGTTTAGTTTGATGACAGAGCTAATATCATTAAGATAGGGTATAAACTGAGTGTCTCCACATCCAGCTATGGAGACAAAAAGTGGTCTAATGTTCCTTTTGTTTACATGAACATAAATTGAAAACTGCACAGTAGCAAACGAAATCGCAGAAATGAAGATAGGAGAAATAAACCATTTAACCTCAATGAGGAACAGTTGCTTCTGCATCTTCCCTGTCTAGAAATTGAATGCACCTGCTTTACAACCAGTTAAAAAGAGACACTGTGCACTCTGCTGTTTTGCCTGATGCCTCCTGGATATTTGTCTTCCTGAAGTTTTGCTGTACCACCTGTCACCTGTGTGTTGAACTAGATGACAATAGTTTGCATCCCGCTAAAAGTGAGCAGTCTCAGTGTTCAAGATGTGTAAGTATTTCCTTGCTTCAGTCTCCACAAAAGGTATGATTAAAATGTTCTTGTACTCTTCACTCCCCTCCACGTTCAAGAAGGGGAATCATCCAGCCATTAAGTGTTTCTTCTGTGTTATGTGAATATTTCAAATGTTTTCTTCTGGTACCTCTTACCATCTAATAAAGGCAAAACTTTGATAGGTATCTCTATAAATACAGAAATATATTTTGGGTACAGTTTTTCTTGGGCTTGTAAAATCCCTGATTATAGCTTTGTTTGTGTTTTGACATGGAGTAAATTATTTAAGTGTCTAATTTCATAACATATTTCCTTTGCTAAATTCTGTTTTCATAACCTATTGCAGTCTTGTTATTGCCATATATATTGCCTTATACTTATTGCATGACCTCTCCTGTATAAAGCAATATACAGAGAGCTGGTTTGTACAGCAGCTCAACCATTATTTTATTGCTATTACCCTGTGAGATTTTCATTTTGTTAGTAAAAGTATGTGACACTATTTTAAAAAAATCTATTGTGGGATAGTCTTATTCTTTATGGACAACACTGTGTAGTATCTTATAACTCATTACTAAGAACAATAAAAATCCACAGGGAATTTTCTCCCCCAGAGATCTGCCAAAATCTATATAGATTTTGTTTATAACAAATGACATTTTTCTCTTTGTTAATCTGGTAGAAGCGCATAGATTTTGGAAGAGTTGCATCAATGTAATTGACTGGGGATTTGGTGAGTCATTTGGGGTGTGGGGCTTTTTTTTCCTTCATGTTACTTCAACAAAGATTTTTCCTAATCATTTTCTTTTCTAGTTAGTTCTGCTATCGTATAAATGAACTATATTTTTTCAAGAGTCTGGCTGAGTCCCTACATTTACTTTTTTTTCACATTCCTCTGCTACTGCAGGGAAAAACACTGAGGTTGGCAAATATGAAAAATACTTACTTACATTTTAAACTGTACAATGAGCACGCATACACACACACACTTAAATGTTCTGTGAAAAGCACCAACAAATCTGTTTTATGGAAAGTGTTTCCTGTTATGGAAGAAAAGAGGAACAACGTCTTTTAAAGCAATGTTAAAAGTTCATTTTGAATAATGGCTGTTCTTAATCTATTCAGTGCTCTTTTTGGTTATATAAAATATCTTTGTAATAACTTGCTTCATTAAATTAAAAGGCGATCCTTTGTAGTGAGGAATGCACATATGAAAAGAGGTTATAAGTTTTCTCTAGTTATATATTACTTTATTTGCTTGCAGTCCTTTCTCACAGCATTCTGTGGCAATCAGTCATCTAAAGACATGGCTCTATCTGGTGCTTGCTCTTCAGTATGAGAATATGAGAATAATGCATTAATCCACTTGTGTGCTGAAAAAATCATTCTAGTTACCCAAATCTTCTCTGTAATGTGTATAGAGCCCCAATATGTTTCCATATCCTGCAAAAGCGTTTCCCTATGTCTGAAGATTATTTATTTAGTATAGACTGAGAAATTATATGTTCATTTTTGTATTACATCTCTTCATCCCCAAAACAAAAGATTCAGACAGTGCTTCACTGAGTTGCATTGTCTAAACTGATGCTAGTCATCTTCAATGTGTTTTCTTTTCAAAAACAAAACACACAGTCCAGATGTCCCAGTTCTGGGTGTTTTTTTTTTTTTTTTTTTTTTTTAATTGTCTTTGTCTGAATGTGCATCTGTCTCCCAGGAGCAGTGTCTATTCAATATGTCAAGCTGTGGTGCAGCCATCCACAATGAACAAGCATATTTGCTGCATGCATTCTGCTTGGTCATTTAGGAGCTATGGGCTGCTGGCATTTAAACTGGGAGTCATCAAATGATTTCACCTTATGAACCTCAACTTCATTTACAAAAGAGAAAGATTCACTTGAAACATTTCCTCACCAAATTAAATGCCAAACTGCAAAGGACTATCCTTCCCATTTCTATCACATAATTTTTCCCTGGTCATGAGGTCATGAGTGCAGATTTGTATATGCAAGAGAGCTGTCCCACCATGTAACTTAAAAAAAAATATATATATATATAGATTTCCTTCTACTTTTTAATGTGATTTAGTATCAGTAAGCATAGAGAAAGGGTAGTATAGAGTAAGCAGCCAGCTAGCTATACTCCATGATTGGTGAACCAACCACAAATTGGGAATCACTGCTCGAGGCTGCTGTAATTCGTTTTCAGGGGAATTGCAATATGGTCTGGTTATCCTCTAACAGTGCTTTGAGCCAACTGATCTGTGGTTACAGTGATCTGGGAGAGTGTCCTCTGGAGCCAGCTAGGTTTCTTGGGCTATTTTCTGTGGGTTGCATCCAGTGCCTTTCTGGCTCTTGGACTTTGTGTGGTTTGGTTTGGGGGAGAGGGGGGAGGTTTTTGCTTGTTTGTTTGTTTTTTCTGTTCAATTCACAGCTTACAAAAGGACACTAGGGCTGTGTCACAGCCCAGGGAGTGATGTTTTTATAGGCTGAATGTACAAGTATGGGCTTTGTATCTGTGTGCAAAGGTGTAGGAGGAGAAACTGGGGGAGTATGTGAATGTGCAGGTGTGTTGAACATAGTGCTGGAGGGCCATCCCAGACAGAAGGATCTGGATGGCTTCCTGCTGTGCTCATCCATACTCTCTCTGGAGCAGGTCCTAGTAAGAACCCTTGGAGACTGAAGGGAGCCATTCGCAAAGTAAGGATGGTCAGGAGACTGGGGGCCTGTGATAGAATAGGAAGGAAGCAAAAGCTGTTACTATAAATGCATAATTCTAGGTAATAAAGTAACTACACTTTATTTTTCTTGGTCTTCCACTCCATAAAAAAGCCGTATTACTTACTTACTTCTGGAGAGTTCTCTTTATCAAAAAAAAAAATATAATATTTTATTTAATTTAAGAAAGGACAAGATTTTGGGGAGTATAGTTCTATCTGTAAGGTGACCCATCGCTTAACTGATCCTTACAATTATAGGAGAGAGATCATTCCTTTGTGCACCCATCCATGCTGTAAGCCTCATATGCTCTTAGGGAAGAGTCATACCAATTCAGTGAAAAGAAATAATATTCCTAGGAAAAACTGAAATGAAAAGTTAACCAAAAATAAACAGTCATGATACTGGATGAAATGAAATTCTTTTCAGCTAGGCTCAAAAGGGTAAATTCACAACTGTCATCATTCATGGGGATTTTCACCACTGAAAATAGCCTAGCATTAAAATATATATATATTTATATATATTATAGAAAGAATAATACACAAATTCTTAAGACATTGTATGAAATTTGCCAGCAGAGGTGAAGGAAGGTTTTTCAGATGATCTGTTGCACTCACAAATAACAGCTAAGATTTTTAAAATGTCCTTTGTTTAAGTACAGCTGATAGGGAATTGCCACAATACTCATTGCTTAATCAGTCGATCTAACGGTGCAATAGGACATCTCCTTGAAACATACTCAGCAAATCCAGACAAAGCTTTATTTTCCACAGTAGCAAGGTTCTTGTCTTAAATACACAACCATCCAGAGCTCTTTGATTAGCAGCAATAAAAACTGTGCATAAAAATGACTGCTACAACAAAATACTTACTACATATCCCTCTCTTCCCCAAGTAGTCCTGCCTCTCTTCTTCCGTAGACTTACCCAATGCTTTCTCATAGACTGTCCTAATTACTTAACACAATTTTTGCAGCGGTTGTCTGAGGTTATTTGCAATTGTGATTGTGCTTGTAAAAATTCAAACAAAATTCATGACAGCCAGAGAAATGCAGATGCAATAAATAAACACTAACTAAAGAAACGTAGCATTAATTTCCACTGACTAACAAATTTTATCTTTTGCAGCCTATAAGTATTTTGTTCAATACCATCCTAAATAACTGTGGGTATTAAGTGAAGTGAATTGCAATGAGAGTTTTCAAGCAGGATTCCAAAAGTTTCAAAAGTTTCATCTCAAGTTGTGAGCGATCATTGAAAAAAAAAAAAAAAAAAAAAAAAAAAACTGCCAGTAATTAAACCAGTAGTTAATATCACACACAACACAAACATCAATTCATGTCACATTTCATTTTAAAATGTATTCCAAAGCTGTTTGAAAGCTGAAAGTTTCTCAAAGCTGAGGAGGTCTGAAATTAGGTAAGACGAAAAGCAGAGTCTCATGACGTTCCAGATACATCAAAAATGATTCAACATTAGTCATTGTCCCTCTGCTCTTTCACAGGCATAAATGTATATACGAGCTCTTTTAAGAAGATTCACTTTTAAAAACCTACAAACAGCAAAATGTAATGGTGCGATACAAAGTTACTGTTTTATCTTATATCAATCACTTTATCCATTTCTGAGCTGATATTTTAAATGAAAATCCTAAGAGGTTCTCGAGTAGTATCTCTAGTGACATTATTAAATGTGTCAAGAGGCTTAACTTATCTCTGAAGAATAGGAAATCACCAAGGAATAACAAAAACTACAAGAAATGGCATTTTCCTGAGCAAAGCAAAATTCTTCATGGTAAAAGATAAAAGTTGTTTAAATTATGACATTAATAGATGATACAGTAGAAAAAAATGACAGCATGAGTGTTAATAACAATGTTTCTTGTCTCTACCAAAGATGATAAAACACATTATCCACATACTATTTTCGTAGTTCAGATACAAAATTATGGCACAGAAAATTATGCAGTAAAGTATTCTTAGAACTGTTGCTTTCTGCCTTCTGTGCTTAAATCTGTTGCCAAGTTTTAGCTTTTTAAAATCAATTAGACTTGGAAACAGGCATTGCTTATATTGCTCCCACTGCAGTGCAGTTGGTTTCTACAAGTTTCTGCAAATTAATGGTGATGTTCTTGCATTTATTCTGTTTAATGCTTATATTACACTCTACTGTCACAGTTTCAGGGGTACTCAGCACCTTGATCATGCTCCCAGGCTCCCTTCTCCGTTCTCTTTCCAAGTTGTAAGTCCAAACTGACCTCTTCCAAAACCAGAAATAATTTTTCATTCTGCTTTTACTACTCTGTTTTGTCAGAAAAATAGCTTTTGTCAATTATTTTCCTTCCAGTATTTCCATTTGTGTTCGGCCCCTGGTCTACAATCGATCCTCTGGAGACAGGAGGAAGAGAAATAGACCTTAGTTACAAAAGCATCATAAGCATTTTTTTTATTATTTATTTATTTATTTATTTATTGCTACCAGTTTTGGGCAAGCTGGAGGTAACAGCAATTTCATGTAGGGGTAGTTAATTAAGCAGTATTCACCTTGTGATTTCTTTAAGTACCAAAAGAACTGTACTAAATACACCAAGAGAGCAAGTGGTTGTTCCAACCTGCCTTCAAACCTATACTTTGAAGGAGTTGATTTGCCAGTGTTTAGGTTAAATATTCTATTTACAATGTACAAGAATAGCTCTCTATTGAATTTACAAGGTTTAAAATAAAAGGTAAGCAGATTTCCTTCTGTTCTCTCTTTCCACAGCTCTTGAAGAGCTGGAATCACTGGAAGCTGGGTTAGACAGCAGAGCAGCAGAGTTGGAGGAAAGACAGCATTATGATGGGAAGCAACATTAAGAAGATGAGAGCTGGGTTTTCTCATACCTATGGGACCACTCAGCGATCACTGGAATTGCTGCTACCTGAAATGCTGCGAGGAAGGGGGCTGTCACTCATCACTGTAACTCGAGACAAGGAAAGATCACATCTCTGCAGAGCTGCTGTTACCCCCTGGAACAGACAGTAAGGTTTGCAGTGCTGGACCTTGGGAAAGCACAGCAACTCTGTGGGGAAATTAAGTCCTTAAAATCCTGTAAGTAACTTGCAAAGGAAGGAACTGCAGTCCCCAAACAATGCAGATGCAGCAATTTCCTTGCTGGTCTCTTCCCCATAATGTTCTGAATAATATTGGAGACCCAAGGGAACCAGAAGTCTTTCTTATGTATCTTGCACTATTAAATCCCCAGCCTTATTATTGCTCATATGAGACAGAGCAGTAATTGTGGCAGCATCATGTCAGAAATACTTTACTGGTCATCCACAAAAGCAAGAATCCAATCTGTCCTGCCACACCATGCTCCCTATTTATTGCAAATAAATAATTGCTTCCTCTTCTGCACTCTGGCTCTCTAACATCCACTGAGACTCAGCCCTTCCTTGCAATTCTTCATTTCCTTCACTAAATGGCATTCAAATGTGGTGCTGTTCGGCATGCACATACGTGGAAGAAGCTGTTGTCAAATTGCTGTATTCACCAAGGGAAAATGTCTGCCATAAATTTGCTCTGTGGGCTACTTTATTTGCAATATTTCTCTCTGGAAACATAGTGTCCCAAGTTACAGAGGCAGCAGGCAGTAATGAAATGTATTTTTCATACTTCCACTTCTCATTTCAACTTATCAAGCAGCTCTTTAAACTGCTGGTCTAAACTATTACATCTTATTTCAGAAAGCCTTTATAATAATCATGAATAATTAGAACTCAAAGTGCTTGCTATTTGTAAATGAAAATAAGTGCCCTCCTCACAGAAACCATTTAAAACATACTTTTAAAAAAGCCATCAATTTTGTTTCCTACTACTGATTTATTTTACTAGAAATAAATACATTCCCATATTTCCAAATGGTTAAAAGCTTAAAACTTAATACTGTAGTGGATGTGGTATTATGCAGAAGCATTGAATGTCTAAAAGAATGGGAATATAATCTTTCAGCTGCACATTTTATTCTTTTCCTCAAAATTTAATTCATTCTTGTTAATGGCTGAGCAGAAGAATAAAGGCCCCAGAGTGATAACTATATTCAGTTCTTGCACCCTATAATCCATATGCTTATGGTTCTGTGTAAGTTCTTGGGATATGAGAGCTGCCAGAGCTCGTAGCCAGAAGTATTAAAGAAAAGAAAGGGCAGAAGAAGAAAATGTAGAAAGAAAATAAAATGCTAAAGCTAAAATAGTCCTGCGTAGAAAGGTCATAAGGAGACAAATTATCCATTTCTAATGAAATAAGTGTATGGAAATATTAAGGAATAGGTTTAAATGTGCTATTGGTGTAGCTCATTAAGTAAGCATAGCACACTGTCACATCTAATGGAAACGGACTTGGTTCTTATCAGGAAGACACCAGCAGACAGCAACATCCACTGGGCAGCACTGAAATCCTAGCAGTTACTCTCTGCTATTACATTCAATACCGTGGGTTCTAGAAATATGTTTCCAGCACAAAGATCCTGTAGGGTCTTTTTAACTTTTAAGTTTCTATTTATTATGGGACAGGTAGACATCTGACGTGAGAACCAAACATTTTTCTATTATTAACTAAAACTTTGAATAATTGCATTTTGTCCAGATGATTCTGGTGGCCTTCACTAGCCTGACACTAACTAAAGTCAGCACTTTTAACAGAAAGAAAAGCATTACAGATCACAGTCCTCAGAGACTATCATATACTAAACCGAGCGTTTTGCTGAGTCCCTTATATACAGGGGTTTTGCTTAAGAAGGTAAAAAGCAAATGCTTCCCAAATCACTGAGACCTCCGTCACTCGGACTGGGCTGAACTCGGCTCATAAAAACTTATGTCGCTGTACAAGGTTTAACTTACCAGCATTTTTAAAGTAAAGTAATATTGCTTGCAGTCCAGTGTACAATTTGCTTCTCATGATCTTCTATCAGCTGAATCAACTATCTCATGAATATGAGATAGGCCTCCTTTTTCTTTTCTTTTTTTTTTATATGTTAAGTATGACTGAAATTAAAGAATTTAGGGGTAGTTTTCCATCTTATTGTTTTGCCTTTTTTTTAAGGCATACTCTTTAGCACTATTTCAGTAGATGTCTTCCGTGCAAGAAAAAGAACAGACTATGTGTCTTGACGTACGTGTTACGGAGACAGGTCTAAGGCTTTGGTGTCACCAGCATACATCAGGCGTAGAAAATGAAGAGAATACTCTGGCTATTTCTAACACGTCTGAACACTGAAAACATGTATCCCACAACATATGGATAAAATCCTTATCTGCTTTCTGAGAGTATTTTGGAATGTCCATGATTATTTTTTGATGTGTTTTTTTTTCCCTCACTGGTTTTGCTAATCTTCCAATTTCAAATATTCCATTTGGAAGTGGATTTATTATACCTTAAACTGGCATGTCAGGATATTACTTCACTCAATTTTTACTTTAAGAACCTTAAAAGAAAAGAATGCTTAAAAGCTTGAACTTTCCTTACCCTCAAAATGTTATTTTTTCACCTTTTTCAAAAACTTTACTTAGACTGAGGATTGGTAAGTCTCTATTATATTGCAATAAAGAACTAAATCAATTTTTTTTAATATTACTTAAATACCTTAATTTGGAACAGACTTTTTTGAGTTAATGGAAATGTTTGTAAGACTGAATTCTAAACTATTTTTATTATGATGAGGATAATGTTACTCAATATAGTCCCAAATTTAAGATATATTGTAGGAAGTTTCTGGTATTTGTACATCCAACTTTTGGTTACATCCCAGTTTAGCCAATTTTACACTGGCAAAATAATTGATGCTGACAACCATATACTAGAGAGACAGTGTGAATAATTGCCAAACTGTCAAGGAACTTTAGGCCTTTTCTTCTTGAATTTATTAACAAATAGCAATTTCTAAGTTTTTTTTATCATGATGATTATTGTTTAAATATCTAGGGAGTTTTAAATATTCAGTTATTGACATGTCCCTTCAGTAGAACAATCTGGCAGTGTGTCTTGCAAATTTTATGAAAATAGAGTGTTTGGGTACTGAACCAGTATTTTTTTGTAGTTGTTCGTTAGTAATGTCATGTAATATAACTATGACCTCTCTTTACTGTGCAGCCTTCAATGCCAAGTATTGTGCGTGGATTTATTAAATCTACATATACCCAGGTATGAGCAAGGCCCTTAAAGCTTATGGGAAATAAATTAAATTATGGGTGATTCACTGGGGGAGAAATCGAATAAACAGAGGAATAAAATGGCATTTAAATAAATTCAAACCACAGAAAAATATGTAATAATCAGAGATAGCTATTTGCCCAGTACCTTTAGAGATATGATAATGTACAAAAAAAATTATTTAAACCATAAAAATAGTTGCTGTTCTAAAATGTAAGGCTCAAAAAATATGAAAATTGACTAAAAATAGTCTGCATTTAATCTTCCTAATTTATTCCTGTTGTGCAGAACTCATATCTTCGTCTTAGCGGCATGCAACCAGTTACTCTGAAAATACAAATCAGAAAGATTTGGATTCACACAGAAAGTCATTTTAAGATATTACCCAGTGGATAACTGTAACGTACAGTAACAGCACACACAATTTATGATGTCTCTAGGGAAAATTTACTGTGACTGTTGCACTTCCCAAATTTTTCTTCTTCAAGAAGTTCTTATTTGACATCTGATCAGATCACTTCTGAAGCAGAAATTTCATTCCAAGAAATAATATATGAAAGGTTATACTACAGGAAAGAATTATGAAGTAGTGTAGCAATGGTACAGTGGTAGTTGTCCCAATAAGACTTATGGTTCTAATTTTAGGAGAAGTAACGGGTTGTAAAACTCAAATTAAAATATGCATCTATCTCCAGTGCAGAGTTAGACATCTAAATCCTTCAGACATACCAAGGTAAACCAGAATCACTCTCCTCCACATTTCCTTCTGGGTACCTTCCCATTCAGCCGGTTGGCTTCTGTGAATCGTTTCCTTCTTTTGCATTATTTAAAGATCAAATGTCAAAACCCTATTTGTGAATTACTGTGGGCAGTATGTGCCTGTAATCCAGTGTGACAGTGCACAGTATTGCCATGCCTAAGTTCCACCGGCAAATGTAATATATTCTCCTTATTTTTATTGGCTTAATTATTTGTACACACAGTTGCATAAAAGTAATACTAGGTACAAAACATGGACATAAATATAATTTGATCTGAAATAATTTTGAAGTGGCTGTATATAAAGATGATACCATTCTGTACTATTTTCTAACTGCAAAGGAATTCTATAGGTAAACAGATAAGTTTCAAGACAGAAAAAAGAAACCTAAAAACATGGTAATTTGTAGTTCAATTCTGTACTCTTAAGATGACAATCTTTTGATAGAGCAGAATAAGATTTTTTTTTTTTTCCCAGCTGTACCTCACTAAATGGAGCTCTGAGGTAAAGAGATTTGCTTTTATGGGGTGGTGAAGATGCACTCTAGCTTCACTAATGGGCTGACATTATTTTAACTAGACATTAAAAGCATAGTTGTAGCAAGAAACCATTCTGCCTTTTATCATACTAGTTATTTTATCTTTAAGGCACACTATAGTTCAGCTCCACTATTCTCTATAAAGAAAAAAAATAATAGAGCAGAGAAAAAGACATATACACTTTTGTGAAAATAAACAACAAAGACAAAAATCTGCTAGGCTGAAAATCAAACTGTATCTGGCGAAATTTTCAACAGTCCCTTCTAAAAAATGAGAGTGCCTAATCATTTCTCATAATTCTGGTGGCTTGATATTAAAAAATTGCTTTGTAGCATACAACAGTTATGCATTACACTGCTTAACTAGAGCATTATCATGTATAAAAGTTATTTGGAAAACAAACTTTGACCATAGACATTTTAAAGGATTTGCAAGTTGTTAAAGATTATGGATTATAAGCATGGTTGGAACCACTTGTGCATTTGGAAGTAATTGTCTGTGTCTTAAGTAGTCTCAGAGTAATACTTCTTTTTTAATTAAACCCATATTACATATATATAATATGAAATATGAAGGGAAAATGAAAAAACTGGAAAGGTCACTCCCCCTGCCCATAAAACATTTTCTACATTTTTTCTACATGTTCTGTTGTGGTTCACAAAATTTATTATATGCAAAACATTATGCAATGTTAAGTCTGGCAATTCATACCTTGAAAGTTAGAAAATAGGCAGTATATATTTACAATAGTAAATACTATATGAATTATAGTATTATATATTATATGAAAATATAATAGTAAGTACTATATGAATTGTATATAGGTTGGATTTCACTTAGACACTGAACTGCTATAATTTAATTACTTTTACATTGGTTTAGATAAACTGGTTAAACTCTTCTGTAGATATTCTCAAATATATTTTAGCACATTTCATACTTATCTAATATCCTGTTATTTTTACAAAATTTTAAAAAACATTTAAAAATCTCACCTTTTTTATTAAGCCGGTGTAAGACTATCACAATGAGAATGAAGTAAGGGGGTGAGAAAGTGCGAGTTCTCACTTTTGCTCTGTGTTCTGCAGGCAGCTTTCTGTAAAGCAGCAAGTTTACAGTTACATGGAAGTGAATATACACATATACATAAACTGCAAGACAAAAGTGTCCCATGGATGCTTACAAAGCTTCAGAATTTGTATGGTTTTGAAAAACTCCATAATAATTATTTCCAAAATTTCTTAAAACTAAGATGCATTTCTATCATTCATGTAATCAGATATTTTGGATTCTTTATGTAAGTTTTAACTGGGCATTTATTCTTGGTTGATAACTAGGGGAAAATGACAGCTAACTTGTTTTTCTACTTCAGAAACTTTCAGCCAGTGACAGGGTTACACTTTAAAATTCCATGTACAGAACATACTTGGGTTATACTACTTACGTTATTAGTACCGATATTACTAGCAGCACCCAGTTTAACACTCAGGATAGATCTCATTACTATGTGTTTCTCCATCTAAGAAATAAAGGCTAGATCTTTAAGACTGACAAATCAATTGGACTGTAATTTAATAAGGACATCAGGACCTGATCCCATTAATGTTGTTAAAAATGGAAATGTCTCATAACCTTGCTCTGACATTTAATGACTGAAGCAGCTACACATCAGTGTAATCAAACTTTTTAGATCCCTTACTCTTTCTGTCATTAGGTTTTCATCTATCTCATTTCAGTGGATGAGACCTGGTGTATCTCTGTCAAGGGATTTTGAATAACGTCCAAATGGTATAATTTAAATGTCAAGAAGTAGGAAATTCAGAGCTAATGCTGCAGTTCCTCCAGTCTTTTGCTAGCAAACGTCTCATGATAAATACATGACGTTCTTCAAAACTTATTGAGGCAAAGGATAGGATAATCAGGTTTCTGAGTTTCTATGGTTTTGTGTGCAGACTTTGATTTATGCTTACTAATCATAATTTCACAAAGAATGTTGCATATAAACATATTACTGGCAGGACACTGCTTTCATATTGCTTTCATTAAATTAATTAAATCATTTATTAGTGTTATTCTGTGCAAAACAATAGCAAGAACTAAATCTGAAAGTTATATAGTTCCTTTATGGGAACTGAGGTGCGAATGCCAGGATTTTGCTAGTGTTAAATAGAATTGTAAACCCAGAGACAGAACAAGAATTTAAATCATGAAGATGGCAGAAATGGTGCAAAATATTCAAGAGCAAACTTATCCCTGTCAACTATCTGTTCCTCCTAACATGCTCCCAGTGAAGTAAATTCTCTACCGCTCGTGGCTTTTCATCAGTTTTAGGAGAGAAGCCCCAACCATGAACACCAAATATTGCAGCAGCTGATAATGTGACAGTCACAGATAACGTGACTGGAAAATACAGCAGTGGGAGAACAAACTGACCATGCGTCAGCTGGCTATCTTCAGTACTGTGCAGTCAACAGAGCTGGATCCAGCGCTGAACACTGGCAGGTGGTTTTCAAGTACCCATGACCACCTGTGTTTTTGTAAAACCTTTAAAGGTGTTGCCCCAAATGAAGTGATTCGCAGCAGGAGAAAATCAAGGTTGAAATGCATTGCTTTGACTTTTTTTTTTTTACCAAATAGAGTACAGTTTAAGAACTTTTGCGATTCTGTTTTTTTAACACAGGATTATGTAGTTAACACCCCATATTTTGGTGTAGATTACCAAAATTAATCTTTTTATTAGGAGAAAGTATTAACAAAAATATGACATGTTCTAAATAATCAATTTTAATCTACCTACAGTTACATTTTCTCTGGAATGACTTGTCATCATGTGAAGTAATTATAGTGCGTTGGCACATAGCTATGTTTTTAATTGAGAATTTTATTAAACATTCATCCTATTATCCACTGTCACATTGGACAAGCTTTCTTTCTGTGGAAGACATTCCTTACACTACTCTGACAGAAAGCAATTGAATAGCTTTGCCTTTATAGAACTGTACAATTGAACTTATGAAATTAAAAATATATATTTACACTAGATGTCATCATTGTTTGGATATATTAGGATGGTTCTGTAATATAAAGCTATATAGACTTGTCTTCAACATGCATGGTGTGTTCATTAACTGATTTAATAATATTTTTCCCCAGCTGGTCATGTAACTTGCCTAGGTGAATAATGCTGAAGTGTCCTAATAATTAAAGGAATTCAATCAGCTTGATTAGCATTTTTCAAAAAAAAAAAAATACATAGAAAACTCTGCCACTGATGCAAAAATTGCAGCTAACATTCCATATATATAATGGTAGATTTATCTAAGGTGGTAGAACAGAAGTCTATTAAAAGTAGTTGTCACTAGAGTTTCCTGTCCGTTGACAACTCAATGCATGTGAGCAAGGCAGTGGGTGTTCCTTAGTGATGCCGTGGACACGTTCCTGAACAACCAGTCTGCCCACAACTTCTCTCTAATGCTTCAATACTACTGTAAATGACGTGGAGGGACACAAACTAACATTGCACATCCGGCTAAATTTCATGCTTCGCACACTGTCACCTCCTCATATATGTTCTTTGTCCCTGACAGGTGCAAAAGAAATGCAAGTTCAGTTTTATATTTGCCTAGGTTACTTCTTTCGGGAGTTATTGCCTTTGAAAAATAACGTTGATAAAACTTAATGATCTTTAGAAAAAACAAGCAATTGCCATGGCCCAGAAAATTATACTTTCTGTCATCAGTGGTAACTCCAGTAGAAAGCCAGGAACTCAGGGAGATTTTCCTGTAATACATTTGCTTTGATTAAATATCATTCTAACAACAACAACAACAAAAAATATGATGGATGGAGCCACATCTATTCTAAGCAAATAGTCTAATAGCTTCTAAAATCTGCTAAAGTGATGAAATGTTCTTATTGTGAATGGCTGGTCCTTTTTATTCTGAAAAAAATCTGAATACACTTACTTAGATTGTCCATGTATGCATTCAAGACTGAAAGTATAGACAGCAGTAATATGTGGGGCAGCACTCCTGTATTTTTTGAATGATGACTTCAGTGAGCTTCAGGCTACCTAATTTATGATTCTTTTAAGCATGGGAGATCCTTTTCAAGATTTCTGAGTCATTTTTCAATTCCAAAGTGTACTTCTAAGAGAAATATGTTTATGCTTCTCTGAGCTGGATGCAGTTTGCATGCTTCATACTAGAATGATAGAAATGGCTGCTAATATTGGACCCATTCTTTGCATTTACATTGTTCAAAACTGCAAAGAATAACTGAAGTTTTACCAAAGCACAAAAATGTACTATACTGTTCTAACACAAGGAATAATCTTCAGTTATTCATCCCAAACCTTCACTCTCTTAAAGATAAGGCAGAGAGATTCCCTGGGATTTTTCAACTCATATTCTTGAAAGAGGTATTCAAGTGCTGACTACTTAAAAGACAGTTTAATTTTGACTCAGACAGACCTGCTTCCAGGTCTGGATGTTAGTGACCAGCCAAAGTAGATGGAAGAGTAATGTTAAAGAAAATATTACTGTAGTTTATCTGTCTTGTAGGTGGGGAGCCTAGTTCTGTATTTACATGTACGTTAAATTCAAATGCAGTAATATAAAAATTCAGTGCTGTTTAGTGGGTGTTACAGACCAACCTGAGCAGGGGTTGTCAGTTAAGATAAAGATGAAAATATATCTAAGTTGTGTCCAGCTTTATAAAATTGTAGATTCTTTCAAATCTTTACTTCTGGCACAGAGAAAGAAAAGGAACTGTTAAAGATATATATATATGTGTGTGTATATAAGTATATATGTATATATGTGTGTATATGTACATATATACACACACACCACATATATAACATATATACAGACATACACACACAGACAGACACATATATATAAATGCTTTAAATAGCTAGGATCTCACTGCAGCCAAGGTTGCACATGGTCTTTTGAGTATCATATTTTTTTCTCAGTTAAAGCCCTATTTCTTTTATTATCAATTTGTACATTCTGACTAAATGTCTCACAACATTTAAGTCATGGCTGAAAGAGTCTGAATGTTGATATACTTTCATATTTCAGGAATTATGAATATGGATGAATATTGTCATGAATCTCTTCCCAGACAGCTGAAGTCTATCCCCGTGCAGAAACAATCCATGATCCTTTCCAAAGAATCCTCTCCAAATCATCTTCACCAAAGCTGTGGACAAGTGTTTTGTTTTAGGTATAGTAGAAAATAATATGTTTGTAATAAAAGATAACATTACAAGTTAGTGCCTTAAAGCAGTTCATGAGCTTAAATACATAATATGACTTGTGTACACATAGTGTATAAACACATCTTTAGAAAGAGAGATTTTTAACAAAATTTCTACTTGTTAAAAATATGAAATAGAAATGTCTATAATGACTATAAATGTCAATTGTATTGTTGAAAGCATTATGTATGGGCTTTCTTACAAGCAATAACAAAGTAAAATAAGGAGTTTTATTTCTTTAGCAATGTGATACAAATATGTTAACAAATTATAAACAAATATATATAATTTGAAACAAAAAATACCATTCAATTTGCCTAAGTAACATATCTATATCAAGTTTCATACTCTAAGCAACTTACTTTCTTCAGACAACATGTGACCACACTATCTTATTATTTAATTATTACTCCCATGTGTTGTGTTCAGCATTATCTATCAATTCTGTTTGGATCTTACCAAATTTAGAAAACAATAAAACATTTTTCTGAATAGACTTTGACAAAAAAAAGTCAACATTCTCTTTCCTCATATAACCAATGTTTTCCTTTCCCATGATGACTGTTTGTAATGTCAAATCCAGCCCTGATTCAGCTATCTAAATGTTAGTTTCTTATTCTTCTCTATTAAGTCCATGTGATTGTTTACAACTTAGTTTTGACATTATTGTTGCTCTCTACTGTACTGCGTGGCTTCAAATATTTCACTACATGAAGCAGTTCACAATTCAACATGAAAGAAAAAAATTATTTTAGGAGTCACATCATTCTGCCTTCTCAAAGCCCATCTGTCCCTGCACCTGGCAGGCGTAGTCAGGATTTGTCTTTGGCATGAATACCACGTGTTGTTTGCTGAACTGAAGAAAAAAAGTATTTCTGTAACAAAGCATGAATGCTGGTCATTGGAGATATCCTTTCATTAATATTTCTACTTTATCTCCAAAATTTTGTTGCCATCCTTTTTTCAGTTCAACTGCCATCTTCCAAGTGTTAGCAGCATTGATGAAACCATTTGTAATTGGAACAAAAAGTCACCTTTATATTTTTCTTGCAAAAACCATAATCGGGTGACGTGGAAGCTATTTTCCAGTGAGGCTAAAGTTAAATGCAGGTCAGTGCTGAAATCCATCAGTATGCCTATAAGACAAAGCCCCAGACAAAAAGTAGTTAGTTAGGAGAAAAGATGACACTGTCCTTTTCCTAAGACACTCAAAAACTTACAGATTTCACATCCTAGAGAAAAGCTTAATCACCCCTCTCTATTTCTTCTGATAAAGTTGTTAAACTTTTCATAGAGTAATTAAATAGCTACCAAGAGTAAAAAGCTCTAGTTCTGATTTCTGAGCAGAAAAACTTGGATTCCAGTTCCTTGTTCACACAATGGTTAATACACAACACGTATTTACAGTATTAACTGAGGAAGAGAAGTGAGGATTTCCAGCCCCAAGTGCATTCCCTAATTAGTAGATTAGAAAGTTAACCTTTCACTGGTCCCATGAATCTTTAATTATTCTTGTGCAAATTAGGACAATTTTTGAGAATCAAGTCTTTACCCTTAGTCTGCATAACCAAACCAACACACTGTGATTAAAGTAAACTGTCAGGAAATGATGGACATAGATCTAAGTTTCATCAGACAAATGGGATATTTAAATATCACCTAATCTGCTCTAGATGAGTATCCTAACCACCAGGCTTCAGGACATAATATGTAAACAGGTAGTTCTTGCAGCACTTTTTCATGAGAAAGAAACAACCTTGAGTCAACCAATGTTAGCTCATTCATAAAGAACATTCATGGTATGAGGATTTGCTTAAAGAGATTGTTTACAAAAAAAGGAGATGCTCTCAGAATTTATTACTCGGCGCAAAGAATATTAATCATGATACTGCATTTCTGCACATCAAAATAGTCTCTAAAAAGAGAAAACAAATTTCACAAGAAGTTTGCTTTGTAGTATCTTCATTTTTTTCCCAAGATTCTTGAACAGTGAAATAAGAATAATAATTCAAAATTTGGGGAATTGTTTACATTTATTGTAATATGGAAGAAAGATTCCAGATTTCTCATATTTTTGACAGTGATTCAGCAGTAATAGACTTAACTGTCAATATATCCATTTTACTACAAGAAGATAGTTAATATGCAGGTTCATCTCTGGTCATTCTGGTATTTTCTTGAAGAGTGTCGTTCCTTCAGACCCACACAGTTTATGACCAACAGATGAATACTAAAAGCAATTTTATGTAGGTGGGCAGAAGGTAAATGGGTAGTTCACAAATGTGATAGAATCTTTAATGTATAAAGTAAGTGCATAAGTACACATAATGCTTGATGTTACTTTCTATTGTATCAAATCACACAGAATTTTACTGCTTTTTAAAGTAAACTCTAGCTACTAATAGTTAAAAAAAATGGGCAATCTTTCTTAACACATTAAACAAAAAAATCATTTGATAGTTATATAGACAATTTGCAAATGCACCCATGTTTCATAACTATGCTAATGTGAGTTTTTGTGCTAGTAAAGTAGTTCCATAAAATATATATATTTACCTAAAACATAGTTCTGACTTGAAAAAATATATTAATATTTTTATTGTTTTTATTCAGAATTGGATTTTGCTATTCATTAAATGAAGTTTTGTTGATATTTTTAAAGTAAATAAAGATAAATGAATCGACTAGCTAAGATTTAGGAAAATATTTCCAATAGTTCCATTCAAAAATATAAAAGGCATTCAAAATCAGAGATTCAAATTTGTTAGGCGCTGTAGACTAAGTCTGAAGTTTCAGAGAGTGAGGAAATATCTGGTTGTTTTGATTAAAGACTTATTAAGTGTTCCTATGTCAGTTAGTAATGATATCTCAAGTTCACATCTATGTAGGTATAATTTGATTGAAGTACTTTTTCTGTGCATATGTACATACAGTCAAGTTCAATTTTTAGGGTTTTCTTTCTACTAAAGTGAACCTCATCATTTATTTTTTCAGGTGCTTCTCAACTCCAGGGGGCCAGGGGAAGGGTTGCTGGGTGCCCAGAGACATGGTGCAATCGTCACCCTCAGAAATTTTCAAAGCCGGACAAGCTCTGAACAACCCGACCGCGGTTTCAGAATTAGCCCCGCTCTGAGCCAGAGCCTAACCTAGCTTTTTTTATGCTCCTGTAACCCCCGCCTTCCTCTTTGTAAGGGATGAGTCCTTGCCATAACTTTGCAGTATAGCTAGAAAGACTCAGCCTCGTGCTGCACGTGGGTTTTGTCCAGCACAGAGCTGGCAGAACACGAGGAGGCTTTTTAGTACTTCAGTTTCTAAACAAATTCAAACAAAAGCTAACAGTTATCAACATTTCACTTGTCCTATGCAATTGTTAATAGTTGCATGGGCGTTCATATGCCCATGCTTGCAGCAAAGACCTGGTATGAAGGTGTTCAGTCCGTGCTTGGCCACTCGAGTGGCAAGTAGAGTCGTCCATCTGGCGCTGGTAACTGCGGGGCTGGCGCACCTCTATGCCTTTGCATTGCTGTTTTATAAATCAGTTTCAAGAGAAAACACTCGTGACCTCCTAGCCCAAGCCAGTTTTATCTAGAGTGAGTTTTGCGGATACAGCAGCATGTTTGTGACTTTATTATCTATCAGCTAAACATTGCTGTTTTGCAGCCTATTCACATAGCAGAGTGTTTGTTTTTACTAATCTACTAAGTTGTTGCAAGTCAGCAGGAATTAGGCTTTTAAGGCATTCATGGTCAGGGTGGTAGGCAGGGGATTTGGGTCAAAGGAACTTTCTGCATCAGAATTTATAATCCCTTGTCTTAAATATAGATGAGTTCCTGAAAGTAGAAGACTTTGAGACTATGTTCATTTCACTGCACAGAATGCTGACTCCTGTCAATTTAAATAGGGCTTATTCAGATAAAACTCTTTGGCTCTTCTCCTTAAAATCCTTAGAAAGCTTATTTTCAGAGTGCTGTTCAGAAAGGTCTTGTTTGGAGAGAGAATAAAAGGGTAAAGAAACCTGTCGGATCTCCAGCTCAGCACTTTCTTATTACTCTGTCCAACCAATCATCAGAAAACTATTTAAAGCTATTTGATGAGGAAGACTGAGGAGTAACAGCAAATCAAGGAATATTTAGGTATTCACATCCAGATACTTACATTCTGTCACAATATGTATACTTAAAATTACAACAGTCTCAGAATAAACCCAAAAGCTGACTTCTACCAGTAGCTGCCTCCTGCTTTGCCTCAAAGCAACAAGTAACTCAGAAGCTGAAAAATAGGCTAAAATTTATTCCTCTCATTTTAGGACTTCCATTTCTTTCATTGTGATAGAAAAGTGAATGAAAATGCCACCTGGTAACATCTTTTGTCTGTTACCAGTATCTTACTAGGACAAATCTACCCTACAATGCGTTTTGCCGTCAGCCACAAGTATACCGCTGATGCCTGTGACTCACTGAAGTCAGTTAGGAAATACACTCAGTCTCAGGTTTACGGAGCACATGCAGCATAGCTATCCGACTGGAAAGAGGGGGGAAAAAAAAAAAAAGGGGGGAATCACAACTGTTCTGAACCTTCACCGTCAAGAAGTCAGCTGGCTGTGTTTGTGGGAGGGCAGCTTTCTCAGAATTCCTCTTTTCCAGAGCCTCACGTATTTGTGATGCACTGGGTGTCATTTCTGCTGTGACACTCCCCCAGACGAGCCGTATTGCAGCTGTAAATTCTAGACCTAGCCCAGAATGTTGGAAAACATTCCTGAGCAGATGGTTTCACTCAATAAAACATCAAAGTATCACAGTAAATAATGCTGTGGGATTTTTTTACCAGTCATTTTGCAGTGCCGTATTAAACATTTCCAGAGGTCGTTGAAAGTGAAAGGGACAGAACATTTGGCAGTTAACAGAGTGCCAAAGGGCTCCTTTGGCTGGTGATATTGAAACCTGGGCAGGAAATGAGTGTCTGAGTGGCGTTTTTGGGGACGATCTTCGACTTGTAAACAGTAGAGAGGAACTTGCAGCTAGGGGTCATCTGTTCTTTTCTTGCTTCTTTTTCTCTATAAAGAAATTTTCTTCCCCCCCCCGCCCAACTTGTTGGCTTCTGCCTTTGTCGCTGTTTTGTGGGAAGAGGGACGCGAGGTGGGATTTGCTCACCTTACTTAGGTGACTCCTTCCCTGTTGAGACCAATAGTGAGCATGCCGGCAGCAGCAGGACAATGTTTTCTCCAAAATCAGTCAAATTCTGCTGACTAGAACAAAATGTCACCAAAGCGGAGAGACACTGTGAAATTAGATGACCTTAAACATATATGATAAGCTTCCTATACTGACAATAGAAGAGATGCCAGCGCTTAAAGAGTACACTATTTTGTGAGGATGAGGGCAGCGAGGGAACAGAATCATCCAAGCAGCCTGCAAGATTCACTGTCCTGCTACTAAACTCTGGATGCATAATACAGCTTATTGCAATAAGCTTCAGGGAAATTATAAAGAGAAAAGAAATAAAATCTATGTTTAGTTTGTGGTAGCCTGCCTTTGAAGGAAAAGGGCAGCTATCTTTAGCTGTAGAAGGTATATAGTTCAACACTGAAAAAACATTCAAGTATATTCTTCTAATGATCACAGGATTCAAATAATTCTGTGAACACAAGATCAGTACATCTGTAAATGAGGAAAACTGTTGCTCTTGCTTTTTTGCAATAAACATAGTTCTGCATGGATTAAACATGCAAATATTTTAGCACTCATTATGTTATTTGGACTTCAAGTATAAAATCCAAACCACCAAAACAAAATGTAGCACCATTCCCTTGCAACTTCCTGAAGGAGATTTAAAATACAAAGCACATTCCCATTTATATATAAATTAAAAGTAGTATTTGGTTTTTTGGTTTTTTTCTTTCTCCCTTGCCTCAATGCACAGAAAGCATGTGGTCAGTTGCCAAGACAATCTAGCCTTCCTGCAGCAGCATTCACAGCTCCAACATTGCAGCCACGACCATAGTTTTTTTCACTGTCAACTCAGAAAAACATAATTCAGATGCAGCCTGAATCATTGTACCCCCACGTCTGTCTAAGCTATTCAGCCACTTCCCTCTGGTACATGTGAATTCTGATTATATAATAGGATCAAGCACAGGTCAAACAAGTCCTTTATTTGCAGAAAAGGCAAAACCTAGGCAAACCTAGGCGAAAAATAAAGTCAAATTTTGTCATTATCCTACATGGCATGGGATTCCCCAAAGCTCTGGACAGGGGATGGCTAGAAGCTATAGCTGCATAGCAATCCAGTTTGCCTGCTTTCCCCTCATCAGACCATAAATGTTGTCTCTCTAATGAGATAGCTTCATAGCACCCTGATAATAAATGTAAGCACAAAAAGAAGAGAGAAGGCAGATGAAGAAGCATAAAAGCGAACTTAAAGAGATGAAAACAATTTTTTAAGCACATAATTCTATCTGGATCCTTCAGGAAACAAAAGAAGTACCTAGATATACACAGGATTTTTTTCTTCCCTAGTCATGACACTTTTTAATAAGATTTAAAATGAGCACAGGAAGACAAAGCAAGATAACAAGGTTATCTCCAACTCTAAATCTTCACATTATGTATGATGCTAAATTTACAGACTGTGCTGCTCACTTACATTTCCATAAAGTAGCATAATAAAAGAAAAAGAACAATTAGATGATAGCATTTTTTTCTCTGAACTGTCCTTTCTGTAAAATATACCTGTGGGTTTTGGTATTCCTTTTTTACCTCTGCAGAATAATCTCCTTTTTGTATTTTATCCCTTTTTTGTACAAAGATGAAGAGAATGAATGTACATCTGGACTCGCGTTCCCCTAAGTGACATGACTCATTCACACCAGTTGCTGTTCCCCTTAAGGGACTACTGTCGCTGCCTTTTCCTCTATTTCAGTAATTTTCCTTTTCTGTTATAGTGAAGAGCTGCTAATAAAGTAACTTTTCTCAGTTGATGTTCAATCTTCTCTACGGCCCTGCAGGCACCTTTTCCTCTTCAGGATTAAAAACGCAGTGTGTTGAACTCTCCCCACAGACCTCATGATGCAGTCATACAGCTACTGAGATTCACTCCATCTTCTTGAAATATCCTCTGTTTTGCAGTTTGAAAATAGGGATTAATGGCAGATGACTGTGTCTGTAGGAGTAAGAAGCTTTAAATATTTTTCACTGCCATCCAACATACACTGGTCCTAGTATAGAATAGCTACAAACTGGCTAGCCATTTCCTAAGGAATTTTTTCATGAAAGCTCTCAGCTGTAGTTACAATGTAAAATACCATGGTTTCCTTTAACTTTGTCTATTTTTCCTCTGTGCTACTCTATCAATCTTAGGAGCAGCTTTTAATCCACAAAAAAAAAAAAAAGAAAAGAAAAGAAAAAAAAGAAAAAGAAAAAGAAAAGAAAGAAAAGAAAAAAGAAAAAAGAAAAAAGAAAAAAGAAAAAAGGAAAAAAAAAGAAAGAAGAAATATTATTTTAAAGATTTGGTGATAGCATTAAGATAAAAAAGGGGGAAGGCATACAAAGGAGAGGGTGCCCTTTTTCAAGCCATTTTCTTTCTCTACCACTCTCACAAAATCGTTGACACTGAAATATTCCTCTGATATTTTAATGTGGGGTTTAATCAGTTAACAGCATAAGAACACGGACTCCATCTCACCTGAGGAACACTGCTGTCCCGGTTTATACCGGTACGTCTCTCTAAATCCTTTTCTCATTTACGAGGAATGTCAGCATTCGTACAGGAGAGAAACAGGATAACTAACCCACATACTAGTTGATTAGACAGTAAATGAAGCTTGCAACCAGTAATGGGTGACATATGCATTGCAAAAAGCTCCCTCAGCACTTTCAGCAAAGGCGTGATGTTAGATAGTATTATATTACTCAAAAAATGACAGAGATAATTGTAAGGTAAATTGGAAAATTAAATTCTCTTATCTCTGCTGAACATCTAATGTAAAGGACATTTAAATTAATGAAAAATATCCCATTTACTTTACTGCTCTTTGATTCCAAGTCTTAGATTCTACAGTATATCTGTGTTTGCAGAAAGACAAATAGGACAACATAAGAGCAAGTAAAAGTTCATATTTTAAGTAATTTCTTTGGTACTTCAGAGATTTATGAAGTAGTATAAGTACTAGGTTTTACTAATCATGTAGTTTCAAAGAGAAATACCCAGCTTTTTCATATATTATTCCAATTAATCTGCAGAGAAGAGTAGTACAGCATGGAGTCTGCAGTGATTCTTTGGTATTTAAAGCTATTTAAAGGGTTAAATAAGCAAAAGTTGTGAAACTACACATACAAATCCATAAACCGTTATAACACATCTTTAAACTAGTTTCTTTTTCAAAAAAACACAATATTTACTGGATGTTATGGTTACGGGAAAAAAATCTAAACTGTGTTAATGAGATGTAATTGATGAACAAAAACTGGGTGAATGTAGAACAATAGCTCTGAGACTGCATGTCAGTGAAAAAGTCTGACACCCTTTTAATGTTAAAGCTGAAAAAAGAGGGTAAGGATTAGAGAGATTTGTACAACACAGAACGAGTACGTCTTGGTGAGTTCATTATGAACCCCTTTTCCTCCATTTGTAGCCAGTATGCACAGGCAAGTCCTACACTCAAACTGGTAAAATTCCTAAAGTATTCTGAATATCAGTATCAGTATTCCCTGTGGGACCCCAGTTGTAATATCACCCCAGAAGAACAATTCAGCCGGAACTTCTAGAACTGGGTAAATTGTCCAACCGAGAGAAACATCTGTTGTGTTAGCCAAGTACATAGCAGCCTTCACGTTTTGAGGTCCATGCTCCTCTAAAGTGACATAGGGCCTTATAATGAAGAGGTATTTTCAATGTAGTCATAGATTCAGACTAGGGATCTGCTATGCTCCATTATTGCAATCATAATTATACACATGAGTCTGAAAGGCATGGTAGATTGTGAGAGCAAAACAATACAAACTAAATGCAATTAAAAAAAAAAAAAATCCAGGAGGCATATTTAGCCCAAAGCAATTTAGACCCAAATGCTCTTTTTATTTGGAATCAGGATTGGAAAAGATCACGGAAACTCACGAGAAACATTAGCTATTGTACAACTGAAACACATGCTAAGGAGCTGGCCAAGGACCCAGATCCTATGTTTTATTCATTTTAGTTTTTTATTTTGCTATCCACTCTGCAATGGTCAATGATTATTGCAAATCAATATGCAAAAAGCAAGGCAATAGATATAAACCATCTGACAGAGCTTGTAGCATTCTTCTTTGCATTCTTTTTTTTATCCTTTCTATGGAGAATACTAAAAAATAGGATCTGTTAGCTTGTAGCGTCTTTTGTGTCAAACTGAGGAGATTTTTATCTTATTTATAAGCATTCCTTTTCCCTTTATTTCTTTGATATTGTCATATTAAGAATGAAGTTAGCCTAGTACTTTCCAACTATGGCTAATCAATAAAGGCTGCATTTAATGCATTATGTGAAATTTTTGAGTGATGCATTTTAATACCTCTTTCTTTATAATACAACATCAACTATTTGGCTTTCAAAATGTATGTAATAATGTGTGGCAGTTGATATTGCACTTCCTGTAAATTATATTTGTGAAGAAAACAATAGCTCGGAGTGTATTTCAGTCCCCAGAGCCAGGAAATATCCTTTGGTATTTGGGGTCTTATGGAGCTAAGTTAGATATTTATTGCCTTTGTTGTTGTGACACATCCCCAGTGAAGCATAAGCAGGGTAAGTGTCAGTGGTACTGCAGTTATGGTAATGCATATATGTTATATTTCATATTAGGACCTCATTCTGTTCAGGTTACAGAAAACTCTATTGCAGTTTCTATCTCATAGAGTGTTTTCAGACCTCCAGATGAAAAAGGAGGGCTTTATTATTTTACTTCTGGGGAAAAGGAGAATTACAAGGCTAAGGCCAAGATCCCTAACATGCCATACGTTGTATTTACAGCGAGTAAAGAATGATGTAGACTTTGTTTACTTACTACCAACAGAGCTAGCTCCAAATGGAAAGCTTTATTGTCAGGAGAGGGGAAGTTAATTAGCTCCGATCATCACGGAGCTGATGTGACTGTTTTCCTTTGGATCTCAGTCCTCTGCACCGTGCCATGTAAATATGCCAGGTCAGCCAGGTAGAGCCCAGGGATTTCCACTGTGCAGCGTAGTCCCACATATCCCTCGGCTCCGAGATACTGACCCCTCTCCTGCTGAAGCCAGAACTGGATGATGGGAGCTGTGGTCTCCCAGGACCTCCTCTGAAATGAGTGGTAGACTTTTATATTTGAGGAGGCCTTCTTCAGACCATATAGCACAAAACTGGCCAAGAAATGTGAGTGGTATCAAGGGAATGGCAATCAAGAGTCGACCAAATCTTGTCTAACATATTGATTGATGGCTTCTCCTTTATGTACTTTTTGACTGAGCCATAATATTGGGTTCCTAGCAAGTTATTAAACAGGAACTTTACATCTCCATTTCTTCTAGTTTCCACAAATGTATGCATCTGCTCTTTATGACAGACTTATTCTGTATACCTCAGGCATGAGAGACTTACTTAACCAAACTACCACCATCACAAGAATGAGCAACTGAGCTGAGCTGACAAAAATATAACACATTGAACTTTACATCTTGCAGATGGACCACAAATGATATCAGCCCAGGTATGCTGAAACTACTAATGCAAACAGTTAAAGCTAAGGTCAGATTTTCATTTTTTCTATCAGGAGGAATGACTGATCTTGACCAAAAGCACTAGAGGGAAAGGGAAAAAGAAGAGAATGTGTGGATGTGAAAGAGAATCTCAAACTCTCAAACTCTTTAGTGCCTTTACAGAGCACTACAGCTATAGGCAATTTACCCTTGGAAAAGGAGCTGTCAAGTAAATGCCTTCCTGTTCACATCATGTACTACGTACAGATCCTAAGCTGATCCATGCCTCATGATTGAGTGGACAGGTCTCTTCCCTGCAATCAATGTCGATTAGAAACTCTTTTTGTGGTACTGACAATCTAATGGGACAAAAATAAAATCTTTTACCCCCTGAGGTAATGAAAAATTGTCAACATGAAAGAAGAAATGTACAGAAAAGAATTTCTGACACCATTTTTGATCTTTAAAATAATAGAAAGAATTTTTTTTCTAGTAAGTAATCTTTTTTCTTTATTTTTGTTTTCATTCAAAATACCTTAATTGGTTATGATCTGCTCTAACACAATGGATCAGATTGTGTAAGATCAGCTACATATGAAGAAAAGAAAAAAGGGCTTCCACTGGAGTGTGGAATAGAGACTCAAAGTACAATCAGGTTAAATGTGTCATTCATCTGGTTGAGTCAAGTGCTAATAGAAGACTGAAGGCATCAAATATTCTGTTTTATGATCTTTGACCTTTTCAGGTTATCATCTTAAGAAAAGAGATGTGGAAATGCTTGTATCTACAGGGCAGCAAACAGCTAAAGATATACGTACTACCAGGAGGCAGTCTCTGCACAGAAAGATAAGAGATATAGCTCTTTGACTTAGCTTACTTACGCTTCGGCCAGACCACAGGTGTTAAGATTTATGATGCTCCATTGTCCTTGGCCCAGTGGGGATATGTTAAAAGCCCAGCTAGTAAAAGCTGACAATAAATTCCATAACACAGCAGTTTCTTAATAACTTCTCAGCATTGACCAGTTTCTTATAATCACCATGTTCCCTAGATTTATAACTGTCTGTTTAGTTTTATTTTTAGTTTTATCGTTTATTTTGAGGTCCACTTCAACACAGAAGAGTTAATTGGATTTATGCAGTCGTATCTCATCACATTTACATTTCACATTAGTGATGATCAAGTTATATAGAAGTAGATGTTCTCCTCCTAAAAGGTAGATTTTCCCCTCCTAAAAGAACGGAAAGATTCATGGATCCTGAAAGTTATCATAAACTTCACAAGGAGAAAAACAAGCCTTTTAATCTCTATCTGGAGTTCTTTGAGGATAAAGTAAATATGGTTTCCTTCAAACTTGTATCATGAGTGCTGGAAGAGATCAGAAATAATGTCCTTCTACTTTCAAAGGTCAGAGATTCTTACACAGAAAATGCAGAACATGGTTGCTTGCAATCTGTAAAGAAACAAAACCGGGGCAAATTTTTAAGAACACAAGAAACTTTCAGAAGTATTCTGTGAGAAAGATCAGGCATTATCCTGTGTGCTATGTGACAGATGTACAGAAGGCAGAAATCACATTGTGACTCCAACAGACTGCGCTTTCCAGGATTACAGACGTAAGACAGAAGCCAAGAGTAAAAAGATAGTTTGAATTTTAGCAACTACCATGGTAGCTGGGCCATAGCCCAGGAGGCTGAACAAGAGATGGTGAAGAACACAATGAATTTGTTTTTCAGGAAATATCCAGTCTCTGTAAAATGATTTGTGGGATGAAGCTGCCAGCAGCCAGTGGGTGAATTCATGCAGGATGTAGAAACCTGCTGAGAATGTGTGAAACATCGAGGTTGGAGCAGTTGTAGGGAAATCTCTCCTGAGCTTAAAAAATCTTACACATTACTTTCAAGGAAAAAAACATGCTGAGAGACCTATAAAGATGTTGAATAAGAATTTAAGTTAACGGAGCAAAGATGCCCATGGGCACCTATCTGTCAACAGCTGGTTTGATTCTGGAGGAAGGGAAGGCCGTGTTTTCATAGCTGAGAGGAGCATGCTCTTTTACCTTGTGGCAATGAAGCTGAGTTAGGGAGAATGGCCCGCGATTCAGAATAAAAGCCTTTAGCTTTAGAAGAAGGATTCTGAACACTTGAGAGGTCATTTGAACCCATGCTTTGGCTTTCTTCATCAATCTAATGCCTTTAACTAAAGCTTGAGAATCTTAGTCCTTAGAGATTGAAATATTTATATAGGTTGCAAACAGAATCTCATTAAAATTAGTGTAGCCAATACGATACGTAAACTAGAACAAGTAAAGTGAAAAATCTGCCTGGTAAAACCTGGTAAAAATGAGCAATGAAATATTTAAAATTAAGGAAATAAAATAGCTCTGACTACTTTAACCTTGTAACTTTGTGTGCCCAACCATCTTCTATTTTATTTTATTTTAAAAATAAAATGTAAACATGCACAGTATCTTCTGTATCACCGATTTAAGTCACAGTTTAAACCACTAATCTATTATTTTCCCTGGAATACAGGAAATGTTAGCTGATTATTTCAAAAGTTATTCCACATTAAATTCCATGATAAATAACTCTTTATTTTGAAATCTATACTACTTTAAAAAATCTTTTGTACATTTCTCACTGTGGAAAAATCAATACATTTTTTGCTTTAAAACAAACGTATTTGAGACGTGTAATTAGAATTAGAAGAATATGTGAGAATTTTTGAAATGTCACATATTCAAACTTTTATATAGCAAAATACTTATTAATATCACTCTTTTAAAAAAAACTATATGGAATATTTCAGGCAAAACTGTTTTTAAAAGCAAATTAGAGATGGAAAAGATATTTTTATATGCAGAGCAAAGTGGGAGGATTTTTTTATTATTATCATCATAAAATCTTCCTTTTGAAGTATCCATCTTCACAAGAAAGCAGGAGAAATGAAGAAATGTGAGCCTGTAAAGTTCTCCTACTGTGGAAACTAGGCCCTTATTTAAATACTTGAGCCATAAGAAGTCTTTCAGATTCAAATAACATTTTCTTCCCCCTGTATTAGCAACAAACATGTATAAAAGAACTACTACAAGTCACGTTTTGTTTTTCCTCTCATTGCGGAGAATTTTAATTTGAAAACTCATTGCAGCAGTATAGTAAAGCTTGTTGACTGCCTTCAGAAGAGAGTTCTTAGTTAAATGCAATTAGATCCTATTCAAAAAGAGAAAATTCTGGAGAAATTATTGACAATTTTGGAAGCACGTTGCACTTCTGGTAGTGCTGCCACTCGCTGGCACAGCTAGCGCCATGCTGACCCCAGACTGGCTGAGCTGCACCACACAAAATGACGATTTTTTTCTATCAGTTTAGAAACCAAGCTCTCTTTCAAGCTGCTTGTCCTTTCTGAACTGATATCAACTCACTGTTTTGTTTCTAAATGAGTATCCGCCGACTTACGCATTCACCAACACAGCCGGAGATGGTTCAGGGAGCAATCTGCAATCTACCGTCAGAAGGTTGAGCTGATTTAATAATGACCCCTAAGAAATATCAATACAGCCCACACTGAGTGGATTAAGGAATGGCCAGCTGACAGTCCTCAGAAACATCTGTCACTGAGGAAACTGTCACTGAATGGGTTTTTTTTCCAGCTGGCCTGATATACATAGAGTTTTCAGTACTACTCTTGCCAATGAAAAAAATCACTATTTGTGAATTCCTGTTGAATTCAAGTTGAAACCTGCACCTAGAAGAAGGACTTAGGTATAACAGAAATGTTAAGTCCTAAGTTATGACACAAAACCTGGATTTTGCAAGAACTAAAGAAAATTTGACCCTGGAGCTTTTCAAGTGGCTTTTTCACTGTAAAGTTTCCTAGATGAGAAAGGCCTGCCCTTTTCCAGAACTGCCCTTTTCTAACCACCCTGATACCCATTTTCTGCTTCAGGTTATTCAGGATCTAGAGATCAGCACATCTAAGACACAGTGACCACATAAGGCCCTCAGAAAATGTAATTACTGCCATACACTACACCTCCATGCAAAACTGATTAATAACTGTTTATTGCTAAATGCCACAGCTGATCAACACCAAACAAAAAAAAAAGAACTTTAATGATTTTGTATAGTAAGTACCTGAGATTTATCTGATATGATAAATGGTAATCACGCATGGTAGTGTGACCAGGTTGGAGGTTTACTATCAGTTTGATGACATTTTAGCATGACTTTTGGGGGAGGTGGGCGGCTATTATATAATTTCCTCTTTCACTTGTCCTACAGAATTGAGCAAATGTGACTTCTCATTTTATTTTCATTTCTGATTTACTTCCTATTATCTTTCATGCCTATACTGCTAAAAGCTTACAGAACAGTACCATCAATTTTATGGTAGTGAGGCCTGAGATTCACCTAAGTTGTTCTCAGGGAAAATTTATTTTACTATTCTCTATTATTCAAGATAGATGGCATCTCACACACAAAAAACCTAACCCTGGGCACGTTTTGCTATCTATTGTATATCATTGACTTTTAGAAATGAATGTTTGCTTTTTCTTAAGATTATACTGAAGTTTTATCTAAAGTATTTGAATATAATAGCCAGTAGCAGAACTTCATTCTTCGTAACAGTATTTCCTTTTCCAATAAGTTTTTGTCTTCTTGTTTTTTATTCTGCTGTCAAGTAATCCTCTTAAATGAAAAAAGGCTAACTAGTTATTGATGTGTCTTAGTGCCTTTCATTTGTTCAATGGGAACATCTGTATAATAATTTATTTTAATCTTTATCACAAGAACTGTGACATTCATCATCCAAGTGCAATAGAGATTTCAAGAGTTTTATTTACTGACTTACTATCATTAACCTAAGGATAATAGGCACTTGCAATTTTCCTCAGAAACTGAAAATGCAGTTAATAAATTTTACATCTTTCCAACCTTTTAAAGGCAATTGTATCATGACAAGCAAAGTTAAACAAAACAAAAAGACAGACTTAGAACAGCCTTTACACTTTCAACTGCAGAAATGAAGACAATATTATTATTTATGACAGAGAGAAAATGACTACAACAAAGAAATAGAGACAAGAAATGCGTATAGCTTGCTAGCAGCCACTAACAGTAATGTCATTGGCCTAACATCATACAGAGAAGTCTGTGTTTTGGAACATCTTTCTAGCATTCATTTGCAGTCAAGGCACAACGTTTGTCAAGCATTTCACAAAAACTTCATATATAACAGCTCAATTCCATCATGGAATATCTATATATCCTGCTCTTTCCCTTGTGTGGGTCTAGAGTGCTTTGAATCCTCCACTGTGTCAATTTAATTCATTAACCTGGAAGAAAACTATCCAGTTTTTGCATCATGTTAATTGTTTTCCATGTTGGTGAGTTACAGAGACAGAGAAATTCAGTTGGTAGTTAGAAGTGGCACCAGATAAACTATGAGATCATGTGGCTGGGTATAGGGAAGGGGTTTAGGCAGAAGGAGAAGGACCTTTCCTTTTTGGAGGCAGTAAGCCATGGCACCAGCTCGACAGCTTTTCAGCTACGTAGCCACAGCTGCTGGGTCCTGTCTCATACCTGGAGGCTCACTGAACATCTTGCATACAGTAGGATGACAAAAATAGCACCATGTTTTTAAACTGCCCTTTTCATCCTGCTTGAAAAAATCACAGCTAAAAGTAAACATGGTTGCGGTTGAATCAGCAATGGTTCAATGAGCTATACAATTAAGTGTCATTCAAATATATGCTAAAGATTGTCTTTTTTTAGCAGCCTATTTCTCTCTTCAGAATCTGACAGACATCTAGTAGAGATATTGATGAGAAACAGGAGTAGTGGTGGATGCTGCATGACCATGAAATAGTATGGTATTATGATCATAAGAGTGTAAGGATACAAGGTAGAGAGAGATCTGAAAGAAGAGAAAATGTCTGTCCTTAGATCCACAAACAATACATTTAGTTAGATCTACTGAAACAATACAATCTCTTTTTAAGGTCTTGCCCAGAATACCTTGAAAGGGAAACAGCAGGTATCCGCGAGCAATATTTGTGTTCCACTGGAGATAATGAACCCATCTATCTCCCCTCTGTCATAAAGGCAGGTCAGAAATGTTTTGTAATTCACTGTGTTAAAAGCAGCACAGACAGCAGTACTTTGAGTAAGTTCTTACCATGTCCAGGATCTTGCAAGTAGGTCACAGCTTAATACCGCTAATGTAATCTCTGTTCTGTGCCTTAGGCTGAACTCTGATTGTTGATTTAATGTCCTGTTCAAACTTGATGCTTACTACTATTTTACTGTGGAACAGGAGCTTGAGACAGAACCAGAGCTGAAAGGTTTTTAGCGTCTTGTGCTGATTTGTTAAGGATTCAGTAAAAAAATTTGATTTCTAATATGATTTATTCTGATTTTAAGTGGCAAAGCTTTTCATTTATTTTTAAGACCCAGAAAGAATGTGAATTAGTTTCACAGGTCTTGACAGATATTTTTCAGGAATTCTTCATCTTTAAGCAAATTGAAGAGGGGACAGGAAGAGCAGTAAAAAATAGGCGTTTGCTTTAAATTTGGTTCAATATATAATTACATGACTTTGTGGTTCACTTACACTCCTGAATAACCTGATCTCCTGATAACTCCTGATAAGTATTATTTATACTTATTATAGTATTATAATTATTCCTGATTTGATTTGTGCAAAACAGCTGTGCTGGTTATGATTTTGCCAACATCATTGGCAAAGAGTAGAAGACAATCTAATCCTGTAAGTAGCATTCATCACAGTGGTGGGATTATTTTGACTGTACTTCAGCACTTGCAGTTTTTCTCCAAACCATAGTCATCTTTTTGTCCCCTGTGTTGGGAATAACATGTCTGTAGCCATTAATGATAGTGAACTACAGATATTTCTAATTCCCAACTGTTTCAGCAATGCATTTTGATATACAGTATCTCAGCTTCTAAGACAAGGTAAGGACGGAGATGAGAGGCTCTCATCTTCAGAGCTGGGAGTCCCAAAGCTCTGAAATATTATCTGTAATGTTGAAATTATGGAGTCTGTGACTCTGAGTCTCCTGGGAGCTCTCCAGGAAAGTAAAGTCAGGTCCCAATCTAGTGGACATTTGTCAGACCAATGTATTTCTGCCAAACATTTCTTCCTTTCACAATATATCTAACTCAGTTCTAACTAACAGTATCTAATTCAGTTCACCAAGGAAGATATATAAATGTAGGTGACTTTTGTGAGGTGCCTAAAATCCAGGTACAGTCAATAGAGTTTTGCACTACACATCGGTGGTGCAAATGTCAGTATTTATTTTAGGGCGAAATGAACTGTTTTCTTGACTGTCTTGCCTAGATCTCCATCACTTACAAAGGGAGTGCAGACACTTACAAGTAGATAGTAGAGGTGTCTTGATCTGTACCTGATTCCTCCACCGTTTCTGATTTAACAAAATGAAACAAACAGTAACTACAAAATAACATTTATGGTAGAAAACTACTGAAAGCCAGGATTTTCTAAGTCTGACTGCTATAGACAACAAAAATGCAGCTCCAACCAGTGTCCAGTCATCGTGCCTTACCAAGAGCTCTACGCTGGAGAGATTGCCGCTGAGCGGAGAAAGCTGGTCAGTATTCCTTCCTAATTTCTGTTGACACTGCCAAAAACAGCCCAGCTGTGAAGGTACATTTATGATTCTGACAATTTTTAACAAAAAGGAGCAGGATTTATTATGCTCATTCAGTCTTTGTTATCTCAAAAGACAGAAGAAACAACAAACCACATCCAGCCCTGGCATGAGTAAGTACAGCCTGCACAGATATAACTGCTAGCCATCTCCCTGCAATTGAGTACGTAGCCATTCATCACTAGGCTTTTACTGTTTTAGCCAGTTTGCATGGGCTAGTGTTACAGTCCAAACCAATCTGGAGGGGTGTTTTTCAAATCGGATGCTATGAGACAATGTAAAGTGATTTACTGAAGTCCAAATGTAATACACAAACTCTGGGTACACTCCAGTCACTAATTCTACAACTATATTAAAAATTATAGTAGAGGAAAAACCAACAAAAAGTAGACTGACTAGAAAAATATATTCTCTGTAGGCAAATACTCCTAGTAATTCAGTGATCTGGTTTTTATTTTTAAGATTTTTTTTTTCATTATTTTACCTGAACAGGATGTAGACCTGAATAGGATGTAGACTAAAGTAATTAGTCTTCTAATTCCTTCTTCAGGACCATTCCTTCTTCTCTTTATAAAGGGAAATATCTTTTGTGTATGTGCGTGAATTTAAAGTTTTCTGTGAATTTCAAAAAAGAAGCTGTATCAGTTCAGCAAGATCTCTCCTTCTCCTACAGAACCTGGTTATTAACATTCTCTGGGAATGCTATACTGTCATGTACTAATTAGAATTAGATCAAATATTGCAAAAAAGGAAAAGTTTGTCTTCTGACTTTGGAGTGTTCAAAGAATATATCAGTATTTTTTTTCTGAAACTGCAACTCTTTACTCTTTTTTCTGAACAGGTAGGAACTTCATGTCTTGTACATATATCTAAAATGATAATATGGCATGAGTCTATTACATATATATAAAAGTATAGATGTATAAATAAAAATATACATTCCTATAGTACATGTATGTATTAAATAAAGCTGAATTATCCTGGAGAGTTATCACAGAGCAGCCATAATATTAATCGTTGGAACGCTTTGACTTTCACCCATGCCTTTCCTTCAGATTAATGATTGAGAGTTTTGATCACTTTTTTTCACATATTTGAAAACGTAAACTGAAAAATCACACTTTTACTGGCGTGGAACACACAGCTGCATATGGTTGCCATTAACAGCGCTGCTTTTTGTTGTCACGGGCTTCAAATGTCACTTTATGGAATGTGGATTGGGCCCCAGTAATTTGTTTATTCCATACGTGTACCTACCACACCAAAGATCAATGAATTTTATGACTAAGTAATGATTAAATCAAACCTCTGAAATCTGAAGATCAGAAATGCACATATCATTAAATTTTTAATAAGCTGATATTTTGGTAATGTTTGTGCTACAAGGCATTGCAGAGAAACCTGAGTGTCTAATATATGATATAATGCATAAAATAATCTATATAATTTAAACTCCATTGATAACTGAGTTATGGTAAGAAATAATCCATGAACAATAATTATCCTACATTATTATACTAGTCTATCCATGCACATGTGTAACTCTGAAATTGCCCTTGATTTCACTGCACAGAACATCTCTCATTCATGAAAGTGTAATCTTATTAAAATTTAATATAGAAGCATATTTAAAATTTAAACATGTTTATAAATTAGGGTTGAAATGATACAAAATTCAGAGAAAATTTTTGTTAAAAAATAATAAAAGCAATTGGATATGTGGATCTCAGCTTCCTTCCTCCTTCCACCTGTTCAGCTGTTCATATTTCTGGTGACACTATCCGAGGATCAACAGATCTCTTGAACTGAACAAATGAATGTTTTGCTGTTGCTCCTGCTGATTTTTTCATGAACCATCTGTGCAGCAAAGTGCATGTTTGCCACTTTCTACTCAAGACTTCAGAATTAGCTGGTGTTCTAAAAATGATTTCTTCAGTATCATGTATATAGATAAGAATAAAACAGTTCCTAGTGGCCTTTTACCATTTCTCTACCAGAAATCAGAAATCAGAACTGAAGCCAGAACCCTGTCAGATTAACTAGAGAAAACTTCCAGTTTCTGTCACCTGTGAACAGATGATTTTCAAATTTAGTTTGATTTGGTGAGAATGGCCCCCTGCAGCAGAAGGGGCTGTGCCAAGTTATTTCATTCACAATGCACTTGGAAGCAGTTGCCTAGACAAAAATAAATTTTGGTTTTGTAGTTATATTACCTGAACTTTAGATAATGTGACTTACATAGGTGGCCAAGCAGGATTAAAAGATACTGATTTTTACTGGCAGAAGCCATTTGCATAATTTTAAATACAGCTGGCACGTATATAACATGATAACTTCAGGAATTTCACAGTCATGCGAATTTTAGGTTTCCTGGTGCCAGTGGCATAGCACAAAGGGGCCAGGAGAAAGGACTGAGATCCCGATGATATCATACAAGCCAAAAAGCTTCTTATAAGGAAAAAATACAGAGTTAATACCATTCCAAACTGGAGATTGTGAGCTGTATCTTGTTGTTCTGTAAATATTGAGAATTATATCAAGTCGTGAAATGCCTTACATGGTTCTGTATGTGGCCTCTCTACTGATAAGTGTTCAAAGCACTCAAGCAAATTCATTATATGCCACCAGCCTGATGAGTGTGCAAGTACAGATGTTCTGAGATTTTTGGTGCTTTCCATGGTATTTCTCTCGAAGCTGAGATACAGCAATAATGACCTTCTGTTTTGTTTCATATAATTATCTAATTCCTATATCTCCTAAAAGCTATCAATTAAAGAAGTTTTGGGAAGGGTGGGAGAGCGAGAATAAAACCATTAGAACCACAATCTTCTAATGTAATACTCAGTTTAGAAGTATCTAAAAGAAAAAGTAATGTCTCAAAATCTAGGTAAAAAAAGAAAAGAATTTCTAATTTAGCAACTTATAAGGCTATTAGGAGAGAGACACGTGATTTCTTGCCACTGGGAAGCATGTCATAGTGATTAGAGGAGAATCTTCTATGGTTTAATCAAACTTTTTCCCTAAAGAAATGTAACTGTTTCTTATAACTTTCTAACCAAGGGTGGCACTTGCATCATCTGTGTTCACATTGGCTTAATTTTACCATAAATTTTTTTAAATGATCTTCTAAATATTTCCAAATGAGGGCTATCACAACCTGCACTTTTTCTCCTCAAGGTCTTCCCACAACTGTCCTACTTTTTCCAAACTAGAGATAGTCTGTCCTAACCATAATGATCTCAGGCGACACCATGCCAAATCTTTTCCCATTGTATCTGAGGTGACATGACAGTACATTACACAGTGAAGTACAAGTTGCCATCAGTGTGACCCGATGAAACCCAAAAAGAATGTTTAGGCTTTCGTATTATAGATTTCTATGACTTTTATCCTTCTAGACAAAAGAATACTTTGATCGATTATTTTCATTGGTTGCTATCCACAGAATAATAAGATGACAAAGTACTCTGGAATTTTTCTGTAACCCCAACAGGCAGATATAAAAATGTACTTTGTAGGCGTTGTGATGTACAGATTTTTGTAACAGGCATTTAAATGCCTTGTAAAGTAAAAGTATTTATACTTGAATTTTTGCATAAATTGACTGTAACTGGGAATAGAAGGAATTTTGTTTTAAACCATAAAGGCATAACTTTACTGTGGACATTTTTCAAAACCAACTCATATCAGTTGAACAATTCAAACATTATTCACCCCAGAGCCCTACAGACTTTAATGGGACCATTTGAATAAGGTTACCACTTCAAGGTGAAAAGTGGTTAAAGCACCTGGCCTGAGGTATACAGGATAAAAGTGAAGCATATAAGTAATTAAAAGGCTAGAAATGAAAGGTAGAATAATTTTGTCTCCTCCAAGTTCATGATTATAACAATTAATTATATTAGCAAAAATTTTCAACTCTGTTTATCAGTGCAGTTACACCAGAAGCTATATCCAGGACCTTTTTTCTGACCTCATTCACACTGGTTTCAAACCACTGTAGTTTCATGCACTTATTACTTTTGTTTTCCTTTACTGCAGACAGTCAGACTTAAACCCTTATTATTCCTCAAAAGAAATTACTCATTATTTTAACAGCTTCCAACAGTCAGAGATTCTCAGCATGTATTGCTGTGTGTAGATTTATTTTTCCTAAGTTAGAAATGTAAATGAAATGGGGGGTCTAGCCGCTTTAACACCCAGATTTGCTTCAAGGAAGTTAAGGAGATTGTCTGTTCTTCGATGATATGCAGTCTTTCAGCTTGTTTGAATACATTTAGATGGACTTATCAGGCATCATTACCGAGGAGAGTGACAGAAACTAGGGCTCAAGCTCCACAAAGGTAAGCAGAGTTAAACTCCTAGCTCCTTTGCTGAAGCTGAGCCAGCATGCTGCTGCGAGCCCCTCTGCAAGCAGCAGGACATCGGTTCTCCTCAGCACAGGCTTCTGTTTTAAGGGCACAAGAGTGCAATCTATTCCCTGGAAACGCTTATGCGCATACTTAGCTTTCAGCACAAGTAATCCCACTCAATGACCTTGTGGAACGCTTGGAAAAATCCTTAAAATTTTTAATGGTTTATAAAGTCGAAGGCTGAATAGTTCTTAGCTGCTCAAGAAATTTTGTATTTTATCCCCTAACAATGCAATTTCAGCAGTATCTTATTTGGACTGTGAAATCAATTTTTAAAATTAAAGAAATACAAAGGAAAAATGGGCCAGATTATGTAGGAAAAGGTATAAAAACTAAGAAAGCTCTGCTCCTAACTACTGTTGTGTGAAAACTGAAAATAAAAATATGGTCATACTAGTTATATTAGCATATAAGCTATGCTTTTACCTAATTTTGGCAAAACACACCAATTTACCTGATTAAATTGGGTATTTGTGTTATTCCTAAAGACAAAGGTACACTTTACAGACATTTGGTCTGCAAAATGTCTATGATAAGTTCCTGTGTGAACACTTCTAGAAGAAGCCTTCATCTGGCTAAGGCAAATCATTTCTAAAATGAACCCCAAGCAGACTAAGTGAAACTGGAAGACACCCTTTCTACAATTAGAGGTCTATATGTTTCCTGTGTGCTTCAGACTAAGCCTTCGTATAGGCTCAGCTATCTTTTTTGTCTTCTACCTTAAGTGACTTAATTAGGAGCCTTGTCATCCTAAATTCTCTTTAAGCCATTAGAGAAATGTAAGCAATTCCACAGGGTAACCCAGGCTTTAAGTGACTGCAGAAGAAATCCAAAACAGTGAGGTTTTTAATGCAGGTGCCTGCAGCAAGGTAGGATTAATCCAGGCCAGATCACAAGAGAACTTAATATGAAATAATGATGCTAGAATACATCCAAAAATTCCAGCTACAAACAAACCTTCATGTAGAATTCACATAGAAATAAATGAAATTTTAACAGAATAAATAATGACTAATGATTTTGAGACCTGATTTTATGCAGTAGCAACTATTTGAAGCTAGAGAAAGCAAAGAAACAGGAAAAAAATCTCTGCACTTTCTCTGCCGTATCAATTCAATGACAGTCTGAGCAGCTGCAGAGCTGATCTAAACATTGTAGAAAATATTTCTGAAGGATTATTGTATATTAAAATTATGCAGATATAAAGCACAATCTAGTTCTGAAAAGTTGGAATAAAAAAAGCAAAGAATGGAAAATATGTTTTAAAGTGAAATAGCCTTTAATATCCATGACTCTTGAAAAACATATATCACCTTCTCTTTAACTTCCACATGCAAGATCTCTATAAAAAAAGAAATAATATACAATATAGAAGAGAATCTAATAAACCTAACAGAGAAATAAGACAATTATATCCTAGTTGTTTTTAAGGGATGTTAAGTGCTCTTTCTGCTGAGAGAGATTTTACACTTTAGACTTCCTATCCCACTGATGTATTTTTGTCAGGATGAGGAAATGCCTCAGTGTTCAGTTCCCATTTGGTTTGCTTGTTCCATTTGAGAATGGGGTAAGTGCAGTTTTCCTTGTGTAAGCTGTACCCACATTTTGCCAGTTCATTGTTTGGATATACTGATGCTACTGGAAACATAACTATATGCATGTATAATGGATACACCAGAATAAAGGGAAATTAGGGGGGCAATCTCAAAATCAACCCTAATTGCCTAATTGTCAGTTCACTCTCTGGCTTCTTTTTGGACTCTGTAACTAGTTCTCTCCAAAAAAAAAAATACCTAAGCACGATTCAGGGGATAGTTCACCCTAAGGCCTTCTTCCGAAGGGCTGCAGGGATGAGAGAATGTGAGTTTTAGTTCCCCCCATAGTACACAGCCATCGTCACTATTTTTACCACCTATAGTGGAATATCTGACACTCATAAAATGCCATGGACAATGACTTGATTCCAAGTTACCTGAATCAGTGTGAAATATTAGATTTCACAGCAGACAATATTGTGTCACATCCAAGTCTTCTCTTGCTTCTGAAATGACATTGTGCGAGTGACATAAACCAAAGGCTAAATCATCTGCTAGTGGAGAGTACTAGAACAAGATGGGAAACTGGTGGCTAACCAAGAAGACTTAGCTATCTGCCCTTCTATGAATTCAGTCTAAAATATTTGATTCCAGCGTTGAGCAGAGAGCCATTCTGAAGCCAAAACGAACGAGGCAGATAGTCCCAGGGGCATGATTTTAAACAAAGATAGGTTTTGCCAGCCAAACCATGTAAGACAAACAAATGAACTCGTACCGACAATCCTCATGACAGTAACTACTAAGTTTTGAGAGTTAATCATGTTGCATTTTGACAGATCACTGATGAAACCTTTCAGATTTGGCTTGTCAGTCATTTATTAGGGGACATCTAATGAATAGCATATAAAGTAGAATTGTTAAGAATAGTGCCTGCTGACAGTTCAATTTAAAAGTGAAGGATTTATAAAATTAACTCTAGAGCAAGTGTCAGCTTTTCCACAGAAGAAGTCTACTTTGTGTTGACTGAGTCTCCACAGGTCTGGTAAGGGAGTTTCCCTTCCGTGTGACCCCAGCTGCCACAGGGACACAAGAACAGCCAGCAAGAAACAGGTCATGCACTTACGGGAGAGACAGGCAAATAGCAGAGAGAGTGATGACATTATCATATTAATTTCCTTACTGAGAAAAGAGAATAAAAAGATACACCCTGAAGCATTTATATTTGACACTGCCTTCATTTTCAGGTTTTCTTTTGCTTTATTTATAGATAAGATTGACAAGACAAACTTTTACTCCCATTAATTTAAGATAAGGTTTCTTTTTTCCCTAACATAATATAGCACGTAAATCATAAAATTTAGCATAAAATTTGTAGCATAAAATTCCCATTTACAAATTTTTTCCTAGTGATTTTTGAAAAAAAGGCCTAACAAAAATCCTTGCTAAATGTTTAAAATCTTAACTGTAGAGATTAAAGTAGATTTAGGCAAGTCCCTATTCTAACATCGATTCTAGTGGTGATTAGAAATTTGATTAGAAATCAAATCAAATCTACATTTTAATAGCGATTAGAAAAAAAATCATTTTGAAAGACTGTTAGAAGATTCAGTATCACCTTTTAGAAGTGATAGTTACTTGCCGGGCTGAAGAACGAAACTGGATCCAGCTGCTAGTTTTTTGCAGGCAGAAATCCCACATGAAAACAGGAGATAGATCAAACATGAATGTTACGAGAAGGAATCATCAAAATGTATAGTGGACTTGACAATGAAAGACAACATAAAGCCTTTTTTTTTTTTTTTTGCAAAAATAAAGTAAATAAGCCCCAGAGGCTAATGTTGTGCTAGTAGATGCACTTAGGAAACCATAAGTCCAAGTTTGACAGAGGCATTCTGGTGTTAGACTTATGATTCCACACGTGCAGTTATTATTTTCTAAATCAGTTTTGCCTGGTGTCTGAAAATAATTAACAGCTTCTTATTTATTCCCATTGTACCACTGAGCATGATGCAGGAGGCTGTAGTCTTTCTAAGCAGTCTAGAATTCACTCCTGCACTATATGCTCAGTAATATGCTATTACTAGTGATATACTATTAGAAGTAACATTTTCAATATTGCTAAAATTTATGTGTTTAACAGCTGTTACCAGCAAGAACAGGGAAAGATAGTTCACGTAAGTTCTGTCAAAATGTTATAACTGGTCATTACTTGATAATACACTATGTTGCTATTCATGTCAGATGGACTCAATGTTGAATCCCAGTTTGAGCTCCGGTTCAGCACTCCTGAAAACTAAATACAAATTAAAAGACTTATATGACATGTCCCCATGTACACATGGCTACTTTTGGATCCACACAGCATAAAGTAAAGTGACAAGACTAATCCTGGTTACCAGCCAGCAGTTCTACAGAGCCAAAGATCTGAAGCTGAAGTTTTAATATGAATTTTTTTCACTGTAGACACAAGGATATACAGCATGAAAAACATAGCTGAGGAACAGTGGGCAGTAAATGTTGCCTTGCAGAGACTCCAAAGCAATTCCAGTTGTTTCAATATCCATAGCAGACTAAAAAGTTATAGACACCCCCAGCTTTGCAACCCGTACAGCCATTAACATGATGTAGACTGCTGCCAATTTCCACATTTAAATTTAGGGTAACATTTTACGTACTTTTGGAAAACTGTAAATGACCCCTGAAAGTGCAAAGTAGTGGAAGTTTCAAGCTCTTTGAATCTAACTGTCTTTGTTCTGTTTCAAGCAGAACAGGCTCTTTGGAGAAGTGAGATTGTAGTTATTTATTTGTATGTGTTTGAGAATTAGCATCTAGCAGTTCAGATTCTGAACATAATCTTTTTTTCCCCACTCATTCTTTACTCACAGAAGGAGAAAAATAGTCCTTCTTACCTCAAAAAGAACTGAATATAGATGAAGTCATAATTGTGTCAAGACTTCAATTTGTGTTCCAATAAAATATGAATTAGATTTAGGAAGTTATTGAACACAGAAGCTCGGATTTTGGTAAAGAAATTTGTTGGGAAAAAATATGAAAGGATTCCTACAAGGAATCTTCCTACAAAGGAAAGGAAGGAGTTGACTCCATCTTTACTTTCCATTCAAAGGGATCCAGCAACACGACAGCTGCTCCACACAAAAGTCGCAACGAACGTTGGCCACTTCCCATGCAAAACAGCCAAAAGATTGTTCAGTGACATCTATCTGACAGCTGCACACATCTGCATGTTCTGCAGAACTGTCACCTCTGGTTACTGTCAAAGAGGAAACAGGTGAAGCCCTGCAAAAACACTTATTTCCGGAGAGTTAAATCTGTTTGTGAGAAATAGTACCCCAAAATCTAAGAAAAGTGAGGTAAATTCTGCAGCATTCCAACAGTAATATCTATATAAGTCTCTTATGCATATTAATAGTTAACAGAGCTGAGCGCCTGTATTCTTTGAAAGCCTATAGGCAAACAGAGCGTTCTTAAGAACAAGCAGTTAGTGGGACATATTCCCTCAGAGAAAAAGACTTTACAAAAAAATGTATTTTCAAACAAAAATTACACATTTTTAAAAGGCTATTGCTACACTTGATTGGATGAAGATTTATTTAAAACATGTTTAAAATTGCATTCATTAGGTAGCAAATGTCAGAATGAAGTTGCCCAGGTGGACTTTTTTCTATTAAAAATTAACAATACTTCTTTATCATTTTGGTCATTTGTTTTAAAAACGGCTATGAGGCAAATTATCCAAACTTGCCAATTTACAGTTTTATTATTTGCTGTTTAGCTTTCTTTTTAGGAGTTTTCATCAATATGTGATATAAATACACTGACCTCAGTGTCAACAATATTGGTGTGACTGAATGTTGCATTTGATGACATGGATGTTTCCTTCCACTCCCATATTTACATGATAAATTTGGATCCTTTCCAGAAGGGAAGTTATCTGCAGAGTAATTGATCTCCACTACTACTAAGAAAAAGGAGTAGAATAAAACTGCATTGGAAATATACAGCAAACTAAAATGTAGATGCATAATTTCCTCACAAATGAATAAAAAAAAAAGATCCAGTAAAATTCACTCTTCACAGAAAGGTGAAAAGGAAATTGAATGGACATCAGCAGCCAATCTTGTAAGTATCCAAGCAGTAATTTAAAATCCACCAGTGTAAGTGCCTGAGGAGGCTGCCAAGGCACAAATTCAGTTGTTGAGACAAATACTTTAGAGAGTTTTATAGCTAGATCTCTGACAGCTGTGACAGTCTGATCACTAAAACAAAAAGGAATGAGAGAGATATTATATGGTGCTTAATCAAACTTACCAAGAGTTGCACACACCTCTACCCTTTGCTACTTTAAAAGGGCAATATGTAACAGAACCCCCCCAAAATTTTTACAACTACTCTGTTTCTCATCCTGAATTTTTTACAGAATCACAGAAGGGATAAGGTTGGAAGGGACCTCTGGAGATCATCTAGTCCAACCTCCCTGCTCAGCAGGGTCACCTAGAGCATGTTAGACAGGGTTGCAGCCAGGCGGGCCTTGAAGATCTCCAGAGAAGGAGACTCCACCACCTCTCTGGGCAACCTGTCCCAGCGCTCTGTCACTCTCACAGGGAAGAAATTCCCCCTCACAGTCAGGCAGAACTGCCTGTGCTTCAGTTTCTGCCCATTGCCTCTTGTCCTGTCACACGGGACAACTGAAGAGAGTCTGGCCCCGTCCCCTTGACACCCTCCCTTCAGGTACTTGTACACACTGATAAGATCCCCCCTCAGTCTGCTCTTCCCCAGGCTGAAGAGGCCCAGCTCTCGCAGCTGTTCCTCCTAGGGCAGGTGCTCCAACCCTCTAATCATCTTCATAGCCCTACGCTGGACTCTCTCCAGTAGCTCCGTATCTCTCTCTCTCTCTCTCTCTTCCATGCTGAAGAACAAAATTTTTGTCAAGTCTTTCATTCTCCAAACACTTATTGTAACTCAAAGCAACACCAGAATAAAATCACAGCAGGGTTAAACATCCAGATAGCCCAGACTGGTGGGATATTTAAATCCCTTGCCAGTACTGAGACTTTACTCTCTCAGACACTTGGTTGCTGTATCATGATCACAAGCAGAGTTTTGCACTTGGGATCAGGAAGTTTATTTTCCTTTATCCCTATCTCCAATAGGCAGGAACATTGGGAGCCACAGCAGTGTGGGAGAGGTCTCCTTCCTGATCCTTCCTTTCCAGAGCCCTGGCATTGATGGCACTGTCGTCTCTTGTGCTGAGTCTACACCCAACAGTTTAGTCTTCTAAGATAGAAGATATTCAGTTCTCTACGGGTATGATGCTCCGCATTTCACAGAGGATGAGACTGGATGGTGTGATACACATAAAAGTGGTCCATGATGCCTATCACCCTAGCTGTTTAGGATACTCTGCATTCATTGCTTTACTAGCACAGGCAGGTAAAACAAAGGAGAGTGGGACACCCATTTGTACTGGCTACTACAAATTTAAGAAGTATTGCTCAGGGGGCTGAAACTTTCACCCTAGCTACTTTACACACATTTTTATTTCCAGTTATTAAAGGAAAATCATTATTGACACGTGCAAGCTATTTATCTAGACTGAACTCTTGAAAATTACTTGTTCCATTCCTTTGTTTCATTCTGAAAAAGGTTTTATCATCATGCAATGACCTCAGGTTCATCATCTTATGAAAGTAATCTTAGTTATCAAGCTAAAATTTATGATGGTTCTAATTGGGTTCACAGTCTAATGAAGTTCAGATTTGGTGGAATGACTGTAAATTCTTCTTCATTCTCAGCATGTGATGCTCATAGTTCACAATAATGATGATGACTGGGTATTTCTCAAGACTCAACGGTTTAAAATAGGTATGTATGACCTTTAAAGGCTCCATTTCTCCCTTTAGTTTTCATACTCTTCATATTCTCTCTTTTATTCATCCATTCTAGTCTGTCTTTACCGGCTTATGGTCACATTTGCTCTGTCATGTATTTGGTTAAGGAAAATCATACCAAAGTGTGTACTTTTTCTTCTGTTCATAGTTATAATTTAGATACATTTATTTATTTATTTTTAAGATAAAATATACAAATACCTAGTTCCCCATTCAGCAGCTTTGGTCATTTGCAGCCAACTGATTTGCTTGTGAGTCACACCAAAGCATTCAAACAAACCTTGCTTTACACTTTAAATGCCTTTATGTGGGTGCTGCCAAGCAGATAAATTACAGTCTCTGACAAACTATGCTTCTAAACCTGTCCTTGCCACATTTCTAGGATTTTTTTTTTATTTTATTATTTTCAAAAGTGATGTCCAGCTACTTATTCATCATGATGGGAGTTACTCACATGTGGCCATCCTGAGTGACAAACACTGATACACTATCCATCCATAAAGCTGCCTGTGTGGTGTTTGTAAGACAAACCAGGTATTTGTAAAACAAAAAAAGTCCAGGGACAAATGATTTAGTCTATACAGATCTTGGAAGTTGGTCAGCCTTTGCCTACAGAAATATTAAGGGAAAGGCATCTTGCTTCAAGTAGCAAGTGAGAGAAGAAGAATCTATCCTGTAGAAGTAAAATATTATTTAAACTATGGATCAGCCCCAGACAAGGGCTTGAATAGTGGTTTCAAGATGTAACTTAGAAGGAATTTGATAGATTTCACGTCATTGGCTGAACAATTTATTTTCTGCCAGACAGAACAGTGTTTGTAAACTGCACTGTCTGGTGACAGATGATGCCAAGGGCAAACAATGAACAGAGAATAAGAGAAGAGATGAAAAGAAGCTCTACTGGCAAAATGAGGAGAAACCGTCCTTCATCATCCTATCAGGGCTGCTGCTTTGTGAGTTATAAATCACTGTCATCTGCCTCGCAGCCGAGGATAAGCGCTACACAATAAATTCATTAAAATAAAGCATTCTGAGTGCTGCATGTATTTTATGTGGCAACAGGTTTGTTCTTCTGACAGTTTTACAGAAATACTTGTCTGTTTTGTTGGAGTATATCTGTGCAGATATAAACTGAGCTGTGCTTATGATATACACTAATATCTTAGCAACTATAAATGAGAAGCACACTTTATTTGATAGCGTAAATCAGTTTCAAGACCATTTGGAGCTAAATAGTGCTTTTTCATTGCCTTTATGCCAGATTTAGCCAACAGGAACACTCTACCGGGTCTCATCTCCTCTTCTATGATTTAAAACAAATGAAGATTGGTTTATGATTTGCTGCAGTTTGAACCTATAAAACTAAAATTTAATAAAAAGTTAGTGACTTCAAGTGTCTGTCTGGCAGTCAGGAAACTATTAAAAAGAAAACAAAACTCTAAAAGGGGCAATGGAACTTCAATTTCAGTAGGGTAGAATTGCTCTTTGCTGAAATTCACATTGTAACATTACTTTTTAAACATTCACATCTGCTGGTGAATGGAGTTCCTTAATCACTGACAAAAATGAGTGACTCTTCATCAAATGCAGCTGCATATCTTTTCATCTTTGTGTAAAACCACATACAATATTGGCCATATCCTGTAATCTTTTACAGACAAAATTTCTATGGATTTCAGCACTATGTGTTACTTACTGATTTAGCCTTACATTGTTATCACAAAAATGATTTCAATAGATGTAAATGTTGCAGAGTATTGAACGGAAATGAATTGGAGACTTCTAATTTTAGCAACAGCTGTTTAACCTAACTTATCTGTATCAGTAACCCAAATTTCTGAGAGGCTTTGGTAGAAACTGCATCGCTTGTTAGAACAAAAGAACTTCCTTTAATCAAAAGAGTGCACATGATGAATGTTTTCTTTATTCTCCATCCACTTCTTTTAAAAATTACTGTTTGTCCATTTGTCATGCAACTTTCCTAAACCTTTCTAAGTAAATTCAACACAAGACTCAAGCATGTAAAATTTAGAATAATTTTTAAAATCTTATTTTATCCTCATTCTGCAACTATATCGCGATGGTCTTTGTCTTCTTTTCCCCCAAGAGCTCTCCTAAGCCAAACATTTTCCCCTTATTAGCCTGTGCTATTCATATATTTGTGGCATTCACATGCTGCAGACAGACCTAATTCACCAGAGAACTACATGATGCTCTCAAAAACAATTGCTATTTTCTCAATTAAGTTTCATAACTCTTCCTTTAGAGATTATGCAAGCTTTTACTTGTCTTTATTGCTTCAGGATTATTAACACCCACAAAGGGACTTACACTTTGTCAGCCATTGCAAAGACCTCAACCTTGTGTGAGACACACTATGCCAAGGTTATCACTATGTGAGGTTACATATCAGGATGTCGCTAGACTTCCAAATGATGGTTCTTTTTAGATATGTACTGAATGAGGTCTATTTTTTCTATTATAAATTAATTTTTTAAGGTAGAACTGAATTATTTCTCTCACAGGGTGTATACATGTTCATGTTTTCAGAATCCCAACCTGTTGATGAAAACCAATCTCAAGGGGAAATTTTCTTGACATTGTATTTTCTTTATATTACAAGATTATTTGTGAATATCTATCAAACATACCCAAAACTACCTTCTTATGCAGCAAATGTGTTTTTAGTTGACTGCATTTCCAATGTACTTTTACAGTGGTAAAAACCCGGGGCCTCATTCTCAGTTTATTATGATGTTTACACAAATCTTGAAATAGCTCAATAAAACCAGCAGGTCTATATCAGAGTACAACTGATGTGAGCAGCAAATTGTATTATTGGCATGGAGATGTCTCCTTAGAGAGGTGGCATTAGAAAAATTGTGTATCATATAACGAAAACATGAGACTGGAGAGTATATTTGAAATAACTTGAAATTGAGACTGTTTTCCACCTACGTGAGTAGAATCTAAATTAGTTAGCAATCTAGTTGGTCTTTAAGTAACTGTAAACATCATGACAGAGCTATGCTCTTCTTCAGTAAACAGCTGGCAGGCTAGGACTCCCATCACCTTGTCCAGACTGATTAAAAACTTACTGTGGACTCTTCCCAGAAAGGGGTTTTTATTCTTCCTAACAGCAAGCTTAAAAAAATTGTTAAACAACTAGGTAACAGGGGTGACCTCTTTGCAATACAGAGGACACAGAATTAATGTAACACAAAATCCTCAGGCTATCCACACAACAATCACCTCTCTCCACAACACATCCCAGACCTAAATTCCTCCTGCTGACAAGTATAAGCTTTATATCTGTTCAATAATCCATATATCATCTCATTTCTTTATGAAGTCAGAGGGGGGAAAAATGGAATGCATGGGCCAGGTAGAATCAGGAGGAACACCTTCAAAAGTGCAAGGAGCACTCCTTTAACACATTCAGAATACTTCATGAGTATTTGGCTTTAGAGGACCCACAGCACATTCTTTCATATGTTTTACTCCAACTTTTGTTATTTTGAAGTGCATTTTGTGAGCATTTCTGACCTTACAAGCCAGGTAAACACCAAATAAAACTAAAAGAGCAGAGAGTTGAGTGCTATCAGTGTAGTAAGGTGCTATAAGAACAGTAGTCAGAGGATCATAGAATCACAGAGTCAGTAAGGTTGGAAGGGACCTCTGGAGATCATCTAGTCCAACCCCCCTGCTCAGCAGGGTCATCTAGAGCATGTTAGACAGGGTTGATAGATTTCTTATTCTCTCAGATATAAATCAGCTATACTCAGGTCAGAATTTGATTTTTTTTTAATTCATAGACATTTAGATATAGGCAGGAAGTTAATGGCACTTACAGCATTATGAGCCAATACTATTGAAAGTGGCAATTAACCACGCATCATAACACTAGCAGTATGATACAAATTGGGAGGTAAGTAAGTTTTTTATGTAAGAGGAAAAAGAAGAAAATTACTTTTTAAAAGGATTTTAAATATTTTTAAAACACTTATTAATAGAATTTTAAATTCCATCGAACTGCAGAGATTATTTTAAATTAATCTTTTAAATCCACTTTTTAAAATCCTTCCAAATGTAATCCTTGATTGAGATAAAAACCCAATTCAATTTTATTTATTTATTTGTTTATTTTTTTGGCAAAGCAAGCTATTCTACTTTAGATCATAAAATCTGCTATTAGACGCAATGAATACTGACATTTCTTATGCAGTAGGGGCTTAGTCAGTCCCCATTATCCGAGGTTAATCCAAGGGGATTAACCATTTATAATCAAATCCGGGTGGATTAATCGTGCCCTGGATGGGAAGACTCAGAGCTGGTTCTGTGCGGAGCCAGTTCAGAGCAGCTGGCCTTCCTAGGGCAGGTGTGGTGCAGCAGACGTCCTCTGCCATTTCCAGGCCAGCTCACATGCAGAAAAAGGTCAATCATCAGTTCTGCCCTGCACAGAGCCTAAACAAATCAAACCCAAAGGCTGAATTTAGCTATATTCAACACAACTTTGTTATCTCACGTTTCAGGAAATTAAAGCACTGAAAACAATACGATGCAGAGACACAAGTGGTGGTACTCAGTTAGCTGGGGTACAGCTGGATTCATCAGGCTCCACTGAGATGCCTCTGCACCAGGGTGCTTCGCGTTGCTCTTGTGCACAAGGCAGATGTGCACAAAGCAGATACAACAAGCTTTGCAGCTTCGGAGGCAGGTCTGCATACCGCTGTGATGGCACAGTGTTATGGGGTAGACACAGCATGCCTAATTTCTACCCGTTGCATAGAAAGACAGAAGCCTTCCGGGATTGTCATCTTCTCTTCATCTGTACGAGGGCTGCTCAGAAAACTGTCCCTGTCCTTAGCTCTGCTCTCATTTTCTGCACTCGCTTTCATATAATGATTTGGAAATGAAGAAGAGAAGGAAGAAAACATATAGGAAACAACAGTCAAGCAGAAGCTCATTTACCTAGTTGCTTTGCATTGAACAAGTCAATTTTCTTCTTGCCACACAGCAAATGTTTTTTCATCGTCTTCCTTATGTGCAAAATACATTTTTTGGCTTCAGTATCTAAATAACAGCTGAAGGTGCAGCACGAGTTCAAAGACTAATAGGAAACACAAAATCACTTGAATTCCACACAACAAAGATACACTGTTTGCTAATAGATCGCAAGCGGGCACAGCAAATGTTTCAGACTTGTTTGTATGTAGTACAAGTAAATTGTTCTTATAATTTTGTTTTCATCCCCAATATAACATGTATTTCTGTGGACCACATAATAAAAGCAAATGCCTAAATAATTTTATTTATGAAAGATTGAGAAAATGTTCCTTTGCTTTTTTTGCTACTTAATAATTATTAATTATTTTTAAAAGCCTAACACTTAAAAGAAAGCAAAATCATTAGCTCATATCAAGTATCTTGTACTCCATATTGTATGTCTTTTTGTAACAATCAAATTCATCTAAAGAACATACAATTTTGAGGACATTCTTGACTATTAAAAACAAATGACAAAAATATGGATTTTGGAAACCAACTTATTCCCTTATGAAGTTTCATTGACAATCCTGAAATCACTTATATATGCAGACATAAAAGTGCACTTAGTAGCTATAATTACAGTTTTTACAACACTCTGATTAAAGAGCACATCCATTATATATATATTGTCTTTTTGGCAGTTAACAGATATAAAGCCGTTTAAAGAAAAGCAGACAGCAGACCTGCTGATTCTTCAGGAGAGGGAAATCTCACAAAGTAGAGGGATGATAAATGATTTGACTTCCTGTTTCTGCACTTCTGGACTAGACTAATACTGTCTCTCAAGCCCCTGCAGTTCTCCAAATGGTACAAACACCCGCAATAATAGTGATGGCACTGATAGATGTGCTTGATCACTGCGATCATCTGGACTGCGCCCTGCCTAACCGATTGCTGATGAATCACTTACTCTTCAGGAAAGATCAAGGAAGAGCTGGTAACTCAGAGCTTCATTTCTCTCAGTTTGGGGAAGAAAGACATTGTCTCACCTCTTCTGTAACAGCTGCTTTTAGCATTTGCTTTAGGCATGCCAGTTAGTTGCATCGGTGAAAATCATCCCCTGAAGCTGTCAGAGAGCATTTGCACGACCTCTGCCATGTCAGCGAGCCCTGCTGAAAAGAAGGGTATATGAAGTGGGGCACTTACACAGCCAAGCTGGGTTGGGACCAGAAATTTAGGTCCAGGCAAAGAGAAGTGTTTCGTCTAGTTACAGCATCTGAAAAGACGTATTCACCTGCAGCTATTTTGCACCCCATTACTTCCATTATTGAAAACCACATCATAGAAATCTCTTTCACTGTCCATCTTTTGTCTTTCAGAAGTAACTGGTTGCATTTAGCCCCTTGTGTGATTGGGCACTATTTATGAAGACAGAAGGAAATAGATACAGGTATTTTTTGGAGTGTGCTTTCCTTCTTAGAGTCTGCAGTGGCCCTAACTAACAGCATGCTGGAAGCAGGGACAGAGACGTCACTGGATGACTGAACATTGTTGTGCTCTCAAAAACGTCCAGCCAGTTCTCCCATTCCTTTTTTTTCTGATGACATGAGGTATTTATTTGTATTCAAGAAAAGTAGTTCAGAAAGATTCATCATCTCGGTCAAAAATGATTTAGTTCAATGGTCTTAATAGTCTCCAGAGTTATTTCAAAAGAGGAAAAACTATCAGTACTGCACAGCACTTTTCCTTTGTCATAAAATATCCAGCTCATGTCTTTCCAGTGCAGCAAAAGATGAGCTAAGAAATAAGATCTGAGCTAAAGTTGCCTCAAAAAAATATGACCTTACTTCTTCTTGCCTTTTTTCCATCTATAAATCATAGATAAAAGGAAGGGATAGGTAGCCTGGTAATAAATATAAATGCCTTCTGAGAAACAGGAACCTGAAGTTCCAAACGTTGACCACTAGCAGCTCTGAGGAACGTTAGTAGGGCTGCTGCACGTCAGGCAGGCGATCTTAGCTTCGTGTTAGGTACTTTGATTTTATCTACAGTGCAAGAAAAGAAGTATCTCAAGCAGAAATCTTCAGAAAATGGTTGGCTGAAACATAGATGGATCTAATTAGGAATTAAATGCAAAATGAGGCTAGTTAAGGGACATCTCTAACAACTTTTCTGTTCCAGCTGTTCAAATGATTATAGCTTTGGCGATGCAGTGGACAAGAAAGCAAGAAACTGACTCTAATGACGTGGCATTCAATAGGATCTGGCATTCCATGATTCAGATCTCTGCTTTAAATAGGACAGAATATGGATTTGAATTTGGATTTCCAACAGTCAAAGTGCTCTGAATGTATGAGTGAGAGTCACAGAAAAATTTGGTTTGAAAGGGCCTCTGAAGGACGTATAGTCCAGCCTTCTCTTCCAGGACTAACTGGTAAGATTGCTCAGGACTTTGGCCAGTCAAGGTTTGAAAATCTCCGGAGATGGAGATTCCACAGCCTCTCTGGACAACTTGTCCTTACACTTGACCATCTCACTGTGAAATATTTTTTCTTTATGTCTAATTTGAATTTCTTTTGTTGCAACTTGAGACTATTGTGTCTCACTCTTTCGCTGCTCATTTCCAAGAAAAATACCTATCCTGTTTGTTCAGGTGAGAGCCAAAAAAGGCTTATCTGGTGCATTAGGCTGTGTTAGAAAATAGTTTGAGGAGTTTCTACTGCAGAGCTTTAGTTTGAATATGAGCTCCAACATGTCCCTATCTTTAGACATCCCCAATGCTTGGGTAGCTTTATACAAGCTTAGGAGGGAAGAACTTAAGTTTTTCAATGATTAGAAAAATAGTGAACAGCTGTTACGAAGATCAGGATTTTTGAAAATTTAAGAGCTTTAAACCTTATCCCTTACATGGTCCTGTACAGGAGAAGCCCAAAGCTGCAATTCTCTGCTCCTCTAGACCAGGCACAGGTTTTTCCTAAGCAAAGTTTGTTTCAATAGTTGCATTAATTTGAAGTTATGGCAATGATTGACACTGTAAGCTTTAGGAATATAGGTTTTTGGAGTTTTCAGTGCAGTGACATTGTTTTGACTTGCTGAAGTTGCCCAACGCTAGCCTCTAACACTATACCAAAGACTGATACTGAACAGAAGGGGAATGGGAGCTTGAATCTGGGTTCTGTGTGTTCATGATCTGCCCAACCATTAAGCTAAAGCCAATCTTAATGTGTCTATCCTTAATTAAAAATTCTATTTTGAATCTCATTTTAGATGACGGCTTATGAATACAAATTAACTATTGCATATATACGATGGCCTCCTCTGCATCCATAATCCATGAACTATAAGTATGAGTTGAAGACTTAGACTACAATGGCTTAGTGTCAGATGAAAAATAAGCAGTGAAAATTCAGGCTTTCCCACTTTTATACCTTCATCCTGATCTAGCACAGTATAGCTGTCATCTTTGCATGGAAAAAAGAAGTTATAAAGAATACTGTACAACACTGCTAAATATAGATCAAAAGCAATGCCCTGACAAGTGGTATTTTTATTTGTCAGAGCAAGAATCTTTAATGGTGATTTTAAAGTATAAGTGCTCAGTACACAAATACTGTGTCAATACATTTTATAAAAAGTAAGATTAGACCACTTTTGAATTCATAAACAAATGTCATTCTGTTTTCTTCCATTTAAAAGTAAGATTGTTCTTGAGTTTTGGAAAACTTAAAGTTGATTGCAAAGGAACACTTAGTAGTTGCAGCTTGTATTAAGCTAAACAAAAATAAAGCCACTCTAGTAAAATAACTGAAATTTAATACGAGTTCTTCAGAGGTTTTTGGTGCCAATTGTCATATATTTATAGCTTTCTTATATTTAAAACATGATAAACAAAGTATTCATTTCTTAATAAAAATTATTTTATAGTGTAAGTAAAAACAAGTTATGTAGTTGCAGCTCAAGTTCATAATTCAAAAATAAGTGAAAGATTTGCCTTCTGCTCTTTGTAAAACCAATCTGGATTTAGAAAAATCTAAACAGTAGTGATATTTTTCAGTAGTAAGTGAGCAGTAAAGAGTAACATAAATAAAAGTGAATATTATGCTGTAAAATTTAAAAATAGCATGTTTAATTAACTGAAGAAATGAGAAATTGGCTTATATAGTCACTCTCTGTAGGTTCTATCTACATAAACACCGAAAAGCGTGTTATCACACAAGAGCTCTGTTGTCATTATCTTACACTCAGTGATAAAATGATCAAAAAAATTGGAGTCAGAAAAGAAACCTTTTTCTCAGCCCAAATAGCAAGGATCAGTGTTTTTTAAAGGAGGAGGGGGGATTGTGTTGTTTTGTTTTTCCTTGAGTAGTTGAGGTATTGTCCACTACCTAAGAATTCCTGCGAATCTTGCTAAATAACGTCTGCTTCTGGCTTTAGGAAAATAATGATTGTTTCCTGCCCTGTTTTTATAGCTTTTGGTCTTTTCAGCAGGTCTCTGGTTTGAGGGGAGTTTTTCTGGGGCTGTGTGTTGGTGACACAGATGATCTCGATGAAACACTTACTGTTTGTGGTTGTGGAAGCTGGTCTTTCGCAGACTGTTATCACTATGTTCCTCAATCAGAAAATGAGCAGTCTGCAGTAATATTCATTTGGATCCATACATGGAGACCACTGCACAAAATTGATAAACAGGGTCTCATTTGTCTAAGCTAACATTAAAATATCAGAAATTGTTGAAGAATCTCACCTCAAAAAGCTGAAAGAAGTTCACAGAATATATGGAGTGGGAAAGAGCTGAAACATATTCCTGGTGCATAATGCATGGCCAACAGAAAATTAATGTAAGATGTGTTTAAATTGAATGAAATTGGCAATATGGAAAATGAGATGGAGAGAACAGAAGAGGTGTTAAATACATTTAAAAGTACGGGGAAAAAAGGAAATATGTGAGAGGAAATGAAGAATGGGAAAGAAGAGTGAATAAAACTCCAGATACAGGAAAAATGATGAAGAGAAGAGTAAAAAGGTAAATGATATGAGGAGGAAGAAGCAATAAGTAAGAGGAATAGATATATAATTAAATGTGCTGTCCAGAGAAATACAGAAGAGCCAAAGGAGAGTATAAATTGGAGACAGACTGAGTACTTGTAAAATTACTTGCCTGCAAGTAAAATATTAATTTCTGTTCATGTTAATAAGAAATTTGACTATGTCCTCAGTTTGACTGTGATTTCAGATAATACCAGAAACTTCATATTTCATACAAGAGATTATGTAAATTGAAAAATAAAGTAAAATAAAATAAAATAAAATAAATAAAATAAAATGTGGTGTTGTAAGGCTATCCAGAAAAATCACCTGTGCTCTTGCAATACTTTAGCACAGAGGTTCTTAGATACTGGCATTCATCAGGTTTAATTAAGGGCATTAGTCGATAGATAAGGGAAGCGAAGTAAAATACACTGAAATGACTATTCTTTAATTTTTCCCCAGACCTAGCACATAGTCTTAGACTTCCATAAGGTATGTTTTGCAATGTGGAAAAAACTGTAGGAATGAGATAAAATTAATACCAAGGACATAGATTAAGAAAATTGAGCTCATATCCACCTGATAAACTGGAGATTTGCAGAACAAGGCTTCAGTTCATGCAAGTCTAAAAAGTACTGAAAAAGCAGTCCTGGAAGAGGCTGGGGTCAATGAATTATTTAGTGAGATAAGGCAGACTGTAAAGCAAGGAGGTAGAAACTGAAGCTAAGAAGGGACTAGGCAGGAAGGTGTCTAGAAAATTGTATCTTGGCACAGATAGTGATTAATATGTGAAATGGACCACCAAAGACAGCTGGAAAAGCTGTAACCATAAACACATTCAAAAACAATTACACAAGCATTTAGGAAAAAAAAAAAAAAAAGAATATTACAGGTTACAAAGTCCAGGCAGATAGCTAGTTGGACATAGATGACCTGCATGGCCCCCTCTCATCTGGGGGTATTACTTTGTTATTGCCAGGATAAGTGGTGTGTCACCACACACGTACTTAGTGCTCTGAGTTTTCTCCCTAGTACACACTGCTCATGGCCATTATTCTGCTGTCTGTTGGACAGACTTTTCATACACGTATATTCAGCAAATAGGTGTTAGCTAATTAGTCCTTGGAGAGTGAAAATGTGCTGAGGGTTTTCTGGAGAAGGGCAGCTTATGGGGAAATTCACAGTGCAAAAAGGAAAATCGGGGGGAAAAAAAAGATATAACTCATCTCCCAGTATCCCCAGAACAGATATGCTTCCCCAGAAAAAAAAAAGAAAAAATAAATGAAATGAAATGAAATGAAATAAATAAAATAAAATAAAAATTAAAAGAATTGAGATATTTCTTCCTTACTTTTATAGTAGTACGGGGGATTGATTTTTATATAGGCTGAACAGATTTTTTTATTAATCCTAAATATACACCATTTTTACTAAATGCAAACAGTTTGTGTGTATACAGATGTGTATTCTGTAATTTTTACTGAATATAAGGAATGCATGCCTTTTTAAAAAAATACATTATATAAATTCATTATGTGTAATCTAATCCTGAGATTTAACTATGCAAGTTGCATATTATCCTCTGAAGTAGGTTGTCAGACAAAAAGCTAAGCTGTTGCCACTTGTGCCATCCTGGGAAATGGAAATCAAATTGCTGCCCCCCCCCCCCCCCCCCCCCCCCGCAAAGGATGTGTTTTTTTCAGCCACAGAGCCAGGCTGAAGGGCAGAAGTCAAAAGTTTCCTCAAGGAGAGCAAATGGAAAAGATCTGGAAAGAAATGGAAAACCATCAGGAACTGAGAAGCCTGGAGAGGAGAGGGATGTCAGAGGACTGGCCAAGTCAGCATCCTTACAGTTCAGAGTTCAGGATGCTCCTATGATGAGCATTGATCATTATTTCTTGACCAATTCTTTGAAACAGTTGTCTGGCCCCATTTACTATTGACATTGCTTGCTTTACATTAGCAGCAAGAAGCATCAAAAGTATTTAGTGAGAAAGAAAGTTTCTTTCTGTTGTCAGACAAGTCACAGTAATCTACTCAAGCAGAGGTCACCAGGGAAAACTCAGATGCATGGAGTTAAAGAAATCTACTTAAAGCTGCTACACATTAGGACAGCAGAGTGGCTAGAAACAGTGTCAGCTGATTTCATCCTAGTTTTAAGAGTGCTTCATGTAAGAAAGGTTATGTAATTATTATTTGCACAGCAATACGGTTAGATTTTTTTTAACTCCTCCTAGGAAAACTGTTTCTGTAGTCTAAATAGAAACAGTACCCATTTTCACAGCACAGATGTACTGGTGTGTCAGGGAAGCTGGCAAGCTCACACGGAAACAATCGGATAAAGAGGAGAAAATAAAGGTGTTATGGCAACAATAAAATGTCTTTTGTGAGGGAGAACATCTTGAAATACCATTGGAGCCACTATAGATATATTGACCTTCTTTGAAGCAAAGAGACTGTGATGCAGCTTTTTATTTTTTTGTATGAAAGTCCCACCTATAATGATCTGAATGTCCATGTTTCATGAAGACAAATCATCTCACTACGTATTAACCTGTTTTAACACTATTCCTTCCCTGTAACTTCAGCCTATTTGACTTTAGATTCTAAATGTCTTTTATTAGTCTATACCTTTTACTGAGTTTTGGCAAGTGTCTGAGACATAGCAGATGAAGAAAAAAATAACAATAATTATTCAGATTAAGAGCTTTCCTGTTTTTCAGTGCAGAAAATCTAACATACAACAATAATGTCAAGGAGTGAATAAAGTTTTACATGGCTGAACACAACCAAGAATGGCCTATTTTCTATGTTTTGCTAATACAGCTCTGTTTCAGAGTGAAACTGGAATAAAACATTGATGTAGAAACATAATTATATTACAAAACATTTTGTGTAGTCATTGCAGTCTTTGAAGTGTTAAGCAACAGATTTTCCAGACTAAGTAACAGATGGAAAAATAGAGGATTAGCAATGAAACTGCCCAAAGATACAATCCCACTGAGCAATTCTAGACAGAAGCATTCCTCATGTACCACTTTTAGGCATTAGGATTTCTTAGAATTTTTCAGCTGTCTGGCACTAATGAAAAAACTCTTTTTGCTTAATATGAAATTGCACAAAATAATGTGATGAAAAACTTGACTCCAGTTTAAGGGATATTGAATCCACATTTGTTTAAACTGTGATAGGGTGCAGTGTGAGAAGGGAGAGACCAGCAATTCACTCACAATACTGAAAAGTGCAGTAAACAGTGAAAAATGAGAGAGAAAAATTCCAATAAAAGCAAAGATGGAGAGAAGGATATTAGCATTCTGGGGCAGAAACTCCATTTAATTCATCTATCTTGTCAGAAAGAGAAATGTATCTCTAAGGTCAGATGAAGGTTTTCAGGACCCTGTCCCAAAGACGCCTAGCCTATACTTGAGTTTTAGACCATTTATTAGTTTAATATATTTAAGAGGCAAAAGGCAACAACATGTATTAGTGCCCAAACACGAGCTAAACTCCGGATTCTTATGCCTGACAAATAAGTAGCATCTTATTCCATGAACTGACCAGAGTCAAGGAAAGAAATGTCTGTAATTTACTTATCAGCTTTTACATGGATTCAGACATAGCAGATGCTATCACTGCTTAACCAGTTACGAGGTTGCTTAAGTACCATAGATCACAAAACAACTGCATTTTATGCTGATTCAGAACAGTCAGCATCTGTTTGAGAGACACGGTCTTCTAATAATATAAAAGTCTTGTAAAGGCTCAGAAGAAGGTATGTTTATTGCATATGATCTAACCCTAGAAGCTTGAACTGCAGAAGCAATATAGCCCAGCAGTACAACATCGGAAAATATGATCAAGAAGAATAAAGACAGGAAAGCTCGCTTTAAAAAAGCACATTACTGTGTAATATTTAGTATATAATATAGCATCGCTGTGAGCTTCCATTTTTTGATGCAGTGACAGAGCTAAAACTGTGAAGAAGAAACAGTTCTCTGAGTGATAAAATAACATTTATTACAGGGCCATCTCATTTTGAAAGGAAGATCTATGGAAAACATACACAGTTTAACTCATAGTTAAGGACATGGTGGAAGGAGTTACATGTGATTATCATTTCTGAGAAACCGAGGTTTCTGATCTCTGAGTTTTGACACTATCCAGGATTCTCTGTTTACAATCTGTCACCTTTATAATCCTGTAGAAGGTACAGGAAGTGGAGTGCAGTCAGACCAACCTCAGTTAATTTTATATGCTTAATCTTATAACTCTTGTATAAATAGAATATTAAGATAAATTACTAGGAGTCAGTGTTCTTCCAGAAAAAGTCTCAACATTTTTCATTGGCATGCAGCTTTGAAAGTGTTTTAATCCATGTTAAATGTCTGTGCTATATTGCAAGCTTATGTCCCTCAAGCAGATGGCACTCTAATTATTCATATTTGTAATTGACTTTTTTTCTAAAGACAAGGCTAATATGAAATAAATTTTAGATTCGTGAGCTAGCTGTGAAAGACTTCTTAACCACTCTACCCACATCCAGTGTGGAAGTTATAAGTAGCTCTTTAGGTCAGTACTGCATATTATTTTGTCATTATATCATCAGCTGTGTTTTCATTAAGCTTGAGACAGATGCATCCAGCTGCACAAATCACAGTCTGCCTCAAATACAGTTAGATTTAGACCAAAACAGAAGAAAGATATTGTAATTCAAAATGCATTTCTAAATTGGGATAAGCTGCTTAGAAAATATCCAGGCATCAGATACAAAAGTTGTTTTAAATTTATTTATTTAACATCTTAGATGTTTACTGCAGTAGCAGGAAATATTTTCAGGGCAGTAGCATACTGAATTCAAAGATAATTTGCAGATACGCTTAAGCAAGAGATATGTGACTAACTTCTGAGGGCAAGGTTTTCACATACAGCCTGTAATATTCCGCATGTTGGTCCCTTATGGATACCAAATCCCATTTTTGAGGACCTATCTAGTTATATTTTTTGCTCAGCAGCATTAGTTTCTGAGTGGTGATGCTATGTGTAAATCTTTCACTGTCAAAGTAAATGATGAATAAAACTGAAAGACAGGATCTAAGTTTGAACAGGACAGCTGAACCACGGGTAATAGTGGCTAGTTCCAGCAAAGTTTTCTATTAGAACTTAAAAGCGATGCTGGATAACGAGTTGTGCATTTGAAGTATTAAAACTCCTTGATCCTCATTGGTGAAGGGCATTGTAAGGCATACACAACCCAGGAGAATCTGACATACGGAAACAACATTTTAGTAAAGACCATTTTCATACGAAATCTTAGTCTAGGTGGAAATGATTTATAAGAGGCAACAAATACTCATTTCTTCAGGCACAGGGGATAGTCCTGAATATTTTTGTTTGGAATTTTTAAACCAATACTTTAAAGATAAATTTTTTAAAAATGCATTCAGAAACGTATACGACTGAGCTGAAAATTATCCCTTTTGGTGCATCAGTCTGTGGAGGTTCACCACAGAGACTACCTCAAGAAGAGGTAAGCAGGTCTCTGGGCTGGTCTAAAGCTCTATGGTAGTCTGCTCATAAGACAAAATTATGGCCTTGCCTGAATAAAACAGGTTTTTTTTTCAGTGTGCAGCTTTTGGTAAAAAATCCCTGAAGCTGATTCTGTAGTTGTGTTACTGGGTCACAGTAACAGCCATTAATTCCCATCATCTAATAATACGGAAAAGCAGGTTGAATATGCTGTATTGGTGTTTCATATGCTTACTTGGGCCTCAGAGATTCTGTCTTAAGTGCCAAACCTCTGAGAATATCCTTTCTGATTCTAAGAATATCTTTTCTGATTTATGACATAGAAAGCTATTATGCAGATTTATTCTACAGAAAACAAACAGGGAAATTAGCCTCTTTATATCCTCTGCAGGACAGGGTTATTTTATAGTAAAAATAGCGTACTTCTGCAACTGCATAATTATTCACACAATATAGTCCATACTTTCCTAGCAGACCTTTGAAGGGAATAAAATTCATAATATAGTCTCAGGTAAGCTGAAGGTGCTTCAAATAACTTGAAAAAGGAACTAATTCCAAAAAATTAAAAGTATTTGAGGAAATTTGAGAGGAAATCATTATATTTAAAGGCCAAATTCTCAGCAAACACAAATCAAGGTAAGAAACTTTAAACAAGATAACAACCAGACTCTCATTTTCAACCTTAGGCACCTAACATTAGACACACTTGACTTCATACATTTTCCTTTACTACAAGGCAATTTTTTTAAACAATATAGTTCATTGAAACTATTGCCACAATATTATGCTTATTAAAAATATCAAGAGCTACCATTCATTGTATTAATCATTTGTCTTTCAAATGTAATAAGGAGTTACATTACAAAATGTTCTAGTGCAGAAAAAAGTAATGTAACCGTCTGCATATTTAACATGCATTGTATCCACTGAATGAGACTGGATCTATCAGTCTTATCCCGTATGTTTTTCGTTGTCATTTCATCATCCGTGTTCAGTATATGTTCCTCTAACCTGTGTGCTAGCTGGATACCAAATTCACTTAGTATTCCTGACACCAGTAGTCATGCCACGTGCCATACGAAAGGTCATTTTTTCCTGATTTTGAAGGAAATCTTCAGATTTCCTCAAGCAGCAGAATGTCCAGACTATTTTAATCATTCTTCTCCTCCGTAACCTTTACTAGCTCATAGCAGGTGTTATTCTCTGATCATCAGAAGTATGTGGGATAGACACGTCTGTAAGATGTCAGGGACAGCTCAAGTTCAGTGTTACCACAAATTTTCTCTGATCTAAAAAAGTTCTGAAAGCCAGCACATTACACCAAACTCTAGCACTGTAAGCAGAATATTGCACCACTGTGCAATAACTGGGAACTACTCTGCGTTCTGCTTTTCCCCTGACTCACAAATAGGTCTTTATAACCTTACATACGCTCTCAGTAGGTTAATATTTTACCAGTTTTATTATGAAGGCTACAGTTTTCAGTTTCCTCTGAAACTGGCTTTGGTTGGTCAAGCATACCCTAGGGAAGATGGAGAAGAAAAATATATTTTTTTAACTGTCCTTCTTTTTACTGCAAATGTCAAACTTTGTACTTTTCAGAATTCAAATGTTCTGTACAATGATCAGTCAGGACAGCCTCTTTGAGTGTGGTTAAAAGAAGAAATGATATATTTTCATCAGTTGGATAGATTTTTCTAAACAGCAGGGATGCCCTTCTGTTTCAAATACAAAGTCTGTTCTTTTCTACTGCTCACACTAAGGAAATAATAATTGTTTATGTTCTATCTGATTCCAGTAGGTTCAAAATTTAGTATATAATGTTTCAGAAGTGTTTCTCATTTTGCTTGTCAGTCACAGCTTCAAGAATGCATTTCTCCAACTTGACTGATATATTTTCATTGCACAATTTTTTTTATAAATTCAGCACACATAAGCTTGCCAGATTTATCTTAATTGTATAGACTCAAAATCAAAACAAAACATTTCCAAAGTATTTTCTCTAAGGACAGTGTACAATATATTATTATAGGATGTCATATAAAATAAGATATGGAATGTTGCATTTTGTCTAATGGTAGAGAATAATTAAGCTATAAATACATGCTTAGATTATATTAAGTGGTATATTTTCCAGTAGATGCACAGGGAATTAGCTGTAAAAGTCCTGTTAGTGTTAAGTGGAAGCTGCAATACTAAATCTGTTTGCATCACTGTAAAGCTTTGCCACTTAAGTCAGAATAGGAAATTCAATGAGAAGGAAATTATTTTTCCTGGTTGTATCTATCTCTTTGTAGATATCAGAGTTAAAAATCTCAGTATTGATAATACTCACCATATTCAACTATAATTTTTAGTATCTATTACATATGGGTTATTCTTTTGGATAAAATATTGCTCAAATCTTGAATTAAAGGTAACTTTTATAAGCATGGTGGTCACATTTCCATTAAAATAAGGAAGTCTAGAATAAAGACTCAGATGTAAAGCCTGTCTTCTTGACGATTTATTCAAAGTGGCAGATCCTGAGGTTTTGATTAAGTGTTTTTAATGAAGTATTGATTCAATAAGATTTTTTGTTAGAAAATGCTGACTTATGATTACAAAAAATTTTATGAAAAAAGGCCAGCTTAAATGCAGTTGTTCTCAAAAACATTTTGAGAATTCCAAAACACTCAGAGGAGTCCGGTTCTCTAGTATTCTAATATCCTGCAAATGGTCTAGTGTTTGATTTGTTAACATTATCTAATATCTAAGAGCACATGTGTTGGTTCCACCATAAAACAGAAGGAATATTCATTCATGAGTTTTACCACTACACTGAAGTCTTTAAAGTTGTCAGCATACGGAGCACAGATTCTCTACGTAAATTAGAAGTTGTCTTCTAAGTCACTTGCAGATTGATATCAATAATTATCCATACTGTAAAAAGGCACACGAGCTTGAGCTCTTTTCTTTCTGCTTTTTTTTTCTGAGACATTGGCTAGGAAAATTTTAGCATCCTTCCAAACCAGCTGTGAATACTGGCATTGCCGAATAGCATGTATAGAAAATGATTATGACAGAAAAAAAGTTCCATTATATGCTTGTGTTGAATAAAGTATATAAAGATTTTTTAAGATGTTAAATAGTGTGTCCGAAAGAAATACAGCCTTTTCGATGCTAGTAGTGGAGTGCACATGAGTAAAGAGACATAAATTATGAGTGAGCAGGAAAAATGCTGGGGGAAGGGCCTGCCACTTCTTTGATCTTGGCCCTGAGCTCCCTGGAAACGTCCTCAAAATCTATCAAAAAAGAATACAGGTATGAAGCAAAAAGGACATGTGTGCTAAAGATGAACCAGTCTGAGTTGCCATTATTTAGACTATATCCATGCATAGCTGTGGACTCTATCCAGAAGGAGAACAACTTATGACACTAAATAGACCTGGAAGAGCTATGACACCATAGTCAAGGTCTGATAAATACAGCTGAAAAGGAGTTGAAGGTCCTCACCTTTCATTCTGGTCCTATTTCTTCTCATTCAAAGCTGTAGACTTTGGTGGATCTTACAGGAACATATACTTGGGTTTTTGTCACGTTATGGGCAATTCTCTTCTTCAACCCCTAAAAGAATTCCATAGAGGTTACTTTCAAATTATCCTTTTTTATGGAGCTTTTATCCATACAGACTATGATATAAGGACGAGATTTCTAAATCAGAATTAATAGGAAACAGAAAATTAAAAAATATGTATATCAACTAAAGCAAGTAAAAATTCTGTAATGAAATGCACATCTTTTATTATTCAGGATCCTAATTGTCTTTTATCTTGAAGTGCAACATCAGTCAAAGAGATACAGGTCAAGACATAACAAGTCAAATGTAATTGTATGCTTTTTATCACATCAGTCATGCAAATAAAGTAGAGATGTTATCATGCTTATAAATAAAACCCTTTGAAAGTCTTTCTTTTAATATAAACTGTTTCTAAACCAACATTTTACCAAGTAATATCTAAAATGCATAAATCAAAAATGAAAACAGTTGCAGACAGATAACAGCATACACAACACTGATATAATGGATAAACAGCTCCCATTATGTATCACGAACTCAATAAAAATGCTAATGTTATATAAATGAGTGTGTTCAAATTATATATATTTATTTTTAAAGGGACTGAACTGGCAGGTCTAAAGTAGATTCAGAGCAAAATCTGCTTTTAGTTCTCAGAGAATACTTGGGGGTCGTCAATTGTGAGCATGTCAGTCAACAGAAGCACTAAAAATATGAACATTTATTATTATTATTTTCGTCTTTAAAGAATACTGAAGATTTATTAGAAGAGATGCTAGAAGAGAAGATGTACAAAGTATATTTCAGATAATATTTATATCTCTCATTGCTTATTACAGATTTTGTCAGGAGAAATGGAACTTGAAGTTGCTAGCACTCCACAGTGCTATGGAAACTACACAAGTTATTGAGACTGAATGCCACCTTGTTTGCTTCTTACTGTGTTAAGAAATAACGATCAGGTGCTTCCCATCACTACATACTCGCTATTCAAATATCCCAATGCATTTTTCTGCAGTTTAGAAACTGCTGTAATAAAGATGTACCTGGAACTGGCTCTCATTTAGTGACATTGCTAGTCAAAAAAGAAAAAAAAAAAAGAAAAAAAGAAAAAAAAATCCTGCAGGTCTCATATCCTTCTTCCTTGGATACATCGTTTCAGCACTAAATGCCAGCTACAGGCAGTCATGACACAACTACTCTCAGCTTCGTACCAGAACTGTAGCCAAGTCCTTTTTGATATAAATTGATTAGTGCTGCTTGTCAGCATCTTTGATAGATATACCCTTCCAGAGAAATGCAAACATATGGCAAAACCAGAGATAATGACTGGAATTGCTTGTAACTCAGCATTCTTTGGTTACAAACCAGTGAACATTAACTAGACCATCAAAACACCTACCCTGATCCCCTGACTCTTAACACATTGCTCCCCCGCATGCCAGCATTCATTTCAAAATAAACACTACTCATATTTAATCGTTAATTAAAAGGCCACAGAACTTTATTACATGAGGTGGGCCTATTTTTTCACATGGGCCCATCTTCTGGGAAAACCAGCAATGCTAATTTTAGCCCTTTATACAATAATGTATTTTATTGCATGAAAACACAGAAGTCTTAAATCTGCTAATTAATCATAGAATCATAGAATGGTAAGGTTGGAAGGGACCTCTGGAGATCATCTAGCCCAACCCTCAGCATAGTCCCGTATGGGCATTGAACCCGTGACCTTGGCATTAGCAGCACCACTTATTAGTGTTTGTTTATGAAACTCCACAGTTTACATGAAGCATGCATAAAATAGTAGGCTTCACAGGCTTCTCAGCATTTTATCTTACCATAAATTTCATCCCTTCCAGGTTCTACAATTCAGGGGAATTTCAAGCTTCAATACTTGGTGCAAAGGAACCTTTTAGAAATACCACCCCTATAATTTCTCCTCCTGGAAAAGTGTCCTATGATAAGCCACATGCACTAACGTTTCTCATTTCTCACGACAACCTTTAGTAATGTGAAGTTTTCCCCCTTTTTAAGTAAAATATTTGTTGTTTTGTGGAAAGGTATATTTCCATTTCCATTACAGCATTTCGGGTTTTTCTAGTATCCCAGCTTTTAAAAATAAGATTTAGTTTCAGATTTCCATTATAAAGTTGCCTAACTGAATGAAGAAAATATTCTTGAATAATTATTCTATGTGCAAACATGCCAAACATTCTTCTTTGTAAAGAATTACTCAAGCAAGCCAGGTTTTCAAGCTGCCAGAATAAATGTCATGAGTTTTTGTAAGCACAATAAGTTGAACAGTAGACATATTCTACTCTTTTTAAAACTGAACAGATCTGTACATTAACAAATAAATATGAGGTTTATAAAACTTCAGATTTAAAAACAGGTGTAAGATACATGTTTCTGGACCATAATTTGGGGATTTGAAATTATGCATATTGTTAGATTTATTACTGCATATAGGAATAGTATTTTTATTTCTATAGCATATATAGTGTGTAAACACATCAATAAGTAATGCCATTTTACCATTTTTTTCGCTTTCAAGAATGCCTCCCTGAGAACAATAGACTTTGAAACTATTGGCATAAAGGGAAAATGTTAGCCTGTATGTCATAACCTTGAGATTTTTCTGATATCATAAGCTTCCAAGTAAAGTGTGGTGCCAGTTGTGAACACATTTTATTTTTGTCTGATTCTGGAAGTTGCAAAATGTTCTGGCTCAGCAACACTAAAAACACCAAAATCCTGCATTTATTTACATCGCGTGAAGGCAGAGCACAAACCCTTTCATTCTGCCCTCATTCATGCACTCCTCATGACATTTTCAATAAAATAAATCTCTGCTGTAGAGGAGGAGCTTTCTGTGCCAGGGCAGAAGGTAGGTCCATCTCCAAATCCCTAAGGCTAAAAATGACAGAAAGGGTATCAAAGCTATTTTCTTTTTTAAAGTAACCTTTCACAAAGCTTTGTGATCTGAAGGAAATCTTTCCACTGACAGCAAAGGACCCTAAAAGTGCTATTGGTAAGACATCAGATGGAAACAACTTTGTATTACCGACAGCATACTCAGTTTGAGGGCTTTAAAGATTTCTGATTTTCAGTGATTTTCAAACATCTACTATTTATAGGTCCTCAGTATGTTTCAAAACCTCTATTCACTTTAAAAAAAAGAGGTTCATGGTCCCTTCCAGCAAAATAAAAATTTTAAAAGTATTTGGTTTTTAAAGTAATTAAATTTAAGTAAAATAAGTATAAATGAACTACTTTGCATTCAGACAAAGGATATTTTTAACTTATATCTATTTTACCTTTAATGAAATGCTGTATCTGGGATTTATCAGTGAGGTTGTTGGATCTATGACCTGTATTATATAGCTGACAGCACCATTGTCATGAGAATCTCACCATTTACATTTTGAGTTGTCTATACTGAAATTCTTCCAAAATGAATTTGCATGAAGTTTTCCTGTTTGTTTTCTACATCTGTACTTTCAGAGTTGTCCATATCACTGTTCATTCTATATCTACCTATTTTATGACAAATTAAGAGAACAAATAGGCTAGATCTAGCCTATATCTGGCCCCCGCTGCCAGTAATACATCTCATTTCCATATCCTTTGCGCATACTCCACCTGTTTCCATACTCAGTATATAAAGTGAGAACCAGCTACGCAGCCTTCCTCCCTACACACTTGTTTTCATGCAGAGAAACTTCAATCATATACCCTTGAGAACAGATATGTGCTCTAACCAGTCTTATGTGCACGATCTTAAGTTAAGCTGTAGTAAGCAACACAGCATCAAAATACAACCTGAGTGATCTCCTTGATTCAATCACCTGTTATCATAAGCAGCTCTATCATGTGGTCTTGTCATAATCATTTCTTACCAGTTCTAAATATTATAAAATAATATTTAAATATTATCCATACATGATTAGCTATTTGGAAGCTTTGTGAGTAGGCAAAATGAAAAGTAGAATTATTTACCTTTAATAGAGGAAGATATTTGGTTTGTGAAGGAGGTACACCATATTCATTTCTTGGACTACAGCGTGTTTTAAGGGCCATGATGATGTTTTGATATTTTAGATGATGGTATTTTAGGAAGATGCTTGTCCCACTGAGCAATTTTGTAAAATACTAGCAAGATAACTGTGATCATGATGATGTTGCAAATAGAAAAGTGGTATAACTGTAATAGCTATTTAACCAGGGGCATAAAGCATAATGTATTGTGAAATATTCATTAACTAGATGATCTGCGTTATAAAAAGGCACGTAAAAGAAAGACTTTTATGCAGACTTTTTTCCAAGATGTTTGATGGTCATCTTGTTCTTACATATTAGGAAGGTTATAATTATTCAAGAGTGAACAGATGACTACTAAACTTTTGCTCCTTTGATTTTAATAGGAAATGATGACACTTCCCTCCTGCTTTTTGCTTAAGTCAGCCTTAGATTTTCTTTAGCAGCTCACAGTTGAATTTAGCAAAGATAATACATCTTATCTGATCTCAGTTTAATTCAATGGTCAACACCATTACACATTAAATCATTACTTGGCTATATACTAGTTCTAAGGAAAAGATTACAGCTTGAATTTTTACGGCATACTAATGGCTGAGTGTAAAGAGAGAATAATGGGCAGATAAACATACAGGGCTGGTATAGAAATGCATTCAGCTCTGACGCAGAATGAAATATGACCATCTGTACTAAATACACATTGCTCTTTGATATATACTGAGAAGGAAAAGCTTTCACTTTATTGTGCTGCTTACCAAAAGAAAAAAAATACAAACCTGTCACCTGACATGTAGTGACCAAGAAATTTCCTTTAACAGTTTTAGATGTTTTTTTAAAAAACTGCAGTGATACTCTCTGACAGAGAAAGCTATGCCAAGGAAAATATACTTATACTTAGAATGGTATATTGTAACATATTCAGAATTATGTCTTTGAAAATGACTGATTTTTGACAGAAAAAGTCAAATGATAAAAATCAAAGCAAGTGATTTTCTAAATCAGCTAATCATTTTTTTTCTGGAGTTGCCAGCAAAATTATTTTTAATTAACTTAAGTTTGTAGAAAAGGTACAACAAAATGAGTTTAAAAGCTCTTTATTTCAGACTAGATTCAAAATATTCCATTTCCCCCTGCAGTTCAGGCAATATTTCCATGTGCTGAAATATTGCGACAAAAATGATTGGATATTGGGAGAGTACTTAGGGAAAACAGCATGGTCATACTCCGAGTGTTTTAGCACAGCTCCCAGAGACAGGCTGTGGGCTCAGAGCTGCACAGCTCTTCTTCTCTCCTGATGCTTTCTGGATTAGCATTTTGCTTTAAAGGCATGAAAAAGATAATCACAAGTCTTCACTTTAAGATATTTAAGTTACAGCTTATCTTTTATGAGAGGTACATAAAATTGAACCAGACATGAACTGAGGCTAAGGTTAAACACAGGAAAAAAACATCGTAGAGTTTCTTGGACTCTGAAGTAAAATGTATGTCCTAATTTACCACAAGCAGGTAATTTGGGAGAAAATATTACAATATTACTTCTTAGGGATAGCACATTTTTTTAATATCTTTTCATGGGGAAAACTATTTTTTATCCTTCAGTTAATTTGGCAAAATGGTCAATACTTACACAACCGTGAAAACATCTCTTCAGAATATTAGGTAAATACGCTTGCTCACTGCTGTCCAAGCTTTCATTGATATGTAATTCTGAAGCAGCAAAATGGGATAATGTTGATTTACCATTTTATATCACCTAGTAAATCTCACAGCAGCAACCTAAGACATGTTAGTGAAATATTTTTTAATGTACTTTTGAAGAACTTATTGTTCTCTGCCCTTTGTTACTATCACAACTGGAAATTATGGTGCTACCAAAAATAGAACTGAAATAATTAAATTTTAATTGATTCCTGCACATGTGTATTTCCAGAAATTAGTATTTTGCAATTCATTAACTCCACTAGCATTATCAATTGCTGAATGCAGTTAAATACTAAGCTTTTCCTCATTATAATGCCATTAAGGATGGAAGTGTTCCTTGATATGATTAATGGACTTATACAGAAATCTGTGTTAAGTACTAATCCACCTTTGGTACTTGCATTTTTTGGTAAAGTTTACTTGATTGTATCATTCTGGAGTCCTTGACTAACTTGTCAAAATAGCTTAACCTGGCCTCCCTACCTTATAACCGCTGCAGTAGGGAGAAGCAGAGACTGAACTGTCAGGCACTTCAGTAAAAGCAGTTGTTAGTTTTTATTAAGCAAAGTTATCCCAATGATACCACTGCAAATCTAATGACTGATGTTGTGCACCATGGAAAAAAAACAGTTCGTTTAGTGGTAAGAAAGTGCCTCTTTGCCTTGATTAACTCAGATCAAAGTGATTGTACTGCTCCCAATCCTAACCAAGGGCCATGGTGACGCACCTCAAGGAATTGTACAGTGAAGGTCAATGTAACCTTGTTTCTCTTTAATGTTCAGTTTTTATTTCATTTCTGAGTTCCTGCTTTCCTCATTATGCACTGGGTCTTCCCAGTTGTTTTTCAGTCCTATTGTTTCAAGACTGATTTTTGTAGGCTCTTGTGGGCCCTATTTTCTTCCCGCACTCTATTAGTGTGGGAAGAGGTCTATTAGGACATGAAAAAGAGACTCCAAATGTGTGTTTCACATTGACAGGAAGATAGAGGTGGGATTTCCAGAACTATTTCTCTGGTGAAGTCTCACTGGCTTTAATGGAGGCAGAATTAGTTTGACACTTAGCTCCTTCTGAAAATTTGCAGCTGTCATTATAAATTAGACTCATTAATATCACAGTCCTAGAGATGGATCGAACACGTTCAGGATGCTTATCCAGAGTCGAAGGATGTGTGTGGATGTCATTCCAGAATCAGGGCTGCCATCAGAAACAATCCTGCATTTACTGAGCTACTCTCGCTTTAGCCAGCACACTTTATGTAGTCCAAATCTGCTTCCTCCCACTCAGATGCGGCTGTTTTCAATCGTTTTGTATCTATTTACTCAGTGCATGAAGAAATCTGAGGGTTAGTGTTTTCTTTGCATTTTAAAAATGTATCTGTGAAACAAGGACCAATGTTGTCTTGGGGCAGTGGACTTGCATGCCAACATATACAGGCTAGTTCTGATTTTCAAGAAAGATTTTGTTCTTTCACTACACCTAAGATCTAAGTAAGATTGGCCCCCATTCTTCCTTGAAAAAGCCTTAAAATTTTCCCAGTATTAGCGCTAAGAAATGTTCAGTATCTGTTACCAAAATTAGGAACACAAATATAATAACAATAAGCATAACAGCTTACTCAATACTAAGATTATTAATATTTTGCCCGTGTCAAACCTATAAAACAATGGGAAATTGTACAGACTTTGGGGAAACCTTTTCTTCATCTTGTGGTGTATAAAGCTTGCTGAAATGTGACCTCATTTTAGCAAGCAGACCTGACATTTCCTGAAGGCAAAACTAAATGGGTCAGGGAAAAATCAACTTCAAACAATTTGGTGCCATGAGGATTTGAAATTACTGCTAAAAGTGCAGTTCCTTTCTATTACCTGAATGATAAGTTGGAAGTTGGTCGCTTTTACCATATGTGAGGATACTGCATGAACATCCAAGAAAAGCTGTAAGAAAAAAGCATAAAATTTGGAAAATAATAAACCTTCCATCATTTTTTTCCCTTTATCTCAACGACTTTTTTCCATCTTCCCTCTCTCCTTCCCCCTTCTCCCAAAATGAATTAAGTTCTGAAAATTGCAGCTTTTTTTCTCTGTCAACCACATTTCAGGCACATTTCAGTGCAACCTCTTTAAGAGCCCTTTTCATACTTTGTTATCCTTTGCTTTCTTTGTTAACCCAAGTCATCTGTTACACTTTTAAATTTGCCAAGACAGTGATTTCCTAAGGAAAAATGAAACAAGATAAAACAATCGTTTCTGTTGAAAGTCTTCTTAAGAGCAGTTGGGATTTTTCAAGTTTTTCAGACTACAATAAATCTTTTTTTTTTTTAATCATTCTGGGAAATGATTCTGCAAAGAAACCTATCCCCACTTTGAGGCTTATGTGGGAGGTGTTTCAGTGTTTCAGGAGGTCTATAGCTCCAGGCCTTTTCGAGGTGGATGTACTCATGCCGGTAACAAAACAAATGGCCCCTTTGCAGAGATATCAAAAATGTGGGAGTAGAAAAGGCAGTTTTGCAGTCCTAGGTTACTAGATGATGTTGTTTTATCGTTTACTTTGTACTAAAAGATTAGTCATATTTCATTATAAACCGCTCAATTATTGACATAAAATTCATAGAGTGCCATGTTTTGCTAGCTTGAGAATCCAAACTTGCAAAAACTGGAGGCTTGGACACTTAATTTCAATTTCAAGCTCACTATTGCAATGTTATATGCTTAATTAACTGTTAACCTCTTCTATACATCTGAGGAAACCCCATCCTTCAGGCGTAGTGTCCCAAAAGTGTGCTGGCCTTCATGTTGTCGAAAAGGACTATGCCATCTTACCCAAATGCCCACCTTCTCGACAAGTTGCCTTTGGACAAGTGTCGCCAGAGGTCAGCAGCCATGTGTGTTGAGTCCTGACCTCCTTCTCCAAGAACTGAAATATGCTGTGAAAAGAAATTTATCTGTATTCAATCATCTGGCAAGAGACCCTCCAGTTTAAAACTGTATTAATCATTCAGTAAGTAAATGTTTGACTGAAGATTAATGATCCTTTATAAATAACAGTTGAAACAATAATTGCAAACGCTAACGCTGCTTGATTTCTTGCTACATTGATGATTTAGTAGAACTATACAAACCCGCAAATTAATTTCTTTTCAGAATTAATGTTCAAAATCTTCCGTGTTTCCTCGCTTATGTGAGGAGTTGGCACACAGTGGCAACCAAGCCTGGGTGGCTGCGTGTCCTGCCTGAGAAGGGCCGCAGATGCCTGGCTCTCGCTCCTGCGCTTTCAGGCTGCCACGGTGCTGTCTCATGATCTGAGTCAGGGTCTACCCGGGTTTCGGACTGCCCTGTGAAAAGAATCGCCTGCCTTACAAGGTCTCAGGAAAATCCCAAATAGTCCGTTTAAAACTACGCTCCCAGCTTGAATCCCTGTCACAAACTCACTAGCGATCTCTCTACCTCTTGCCCTCCTTCTATCCCCCCCCGCTTCTCCTCTCCTGCTTCACCAGTCCTCTTTCCTCAAATATTCTAGATATTGCTACCAAACTGCCAGCAGGACAGGAATTCACGGTACTAGGCAGGGCACAATCGCTGCAGAGCCAGAAGCATTTCCAAGAATAGAGAAGAAGAGAAGAATTTTTACTCACAATTAGAAAGCTTACTGTACATAAATTACCGATTTTCATATTGAACTACAGACTAGGCCAGCTGCCACAATATTAAAAAAAGGAGGAACAAAAGCCACTGCATGCTGCTGAACACTGAGAGGGAAAGAAAGAGAAGAGCAAGAGAGAAGAAGGGAAAGAGAAAGAGAGAGCATGAAGGGAAGCGTGCAGAAAAAGGTAATTGATTAGAAAAAGGATGGAAATTTTTCTTAATCAAGCATCAGGTTATGCAATTAAAAGCTGTTTTTCTGCCCTATTACCCCAAAAATCAAAAAACACTAAAAACATAATATACTTCAGAATGAAGGAACTTATCTTCACACTGATTAGCACCAATAGCTTTGTGAGGCTGTCAACATAGGCAACTGGACATCAGTTATCCTCAAAGATGTGAATTGCATACAAGCTGGCTCTGCTCAAAAATCTGACGGGGCTACTTGTTAATACACCACAACATCACCCCTTGCTTCAGTATAGCTAAGTGAAAAATACTGTCAAATTTTTTTATTATGAAAAATGCAATTTAGATAACAGTGTTCTGAATCTGCATTGTTGTGTCCTACCTGACTGATTTGCTAAGAGAGGCCTCCCTGGAAAAAGAAAGCAGAAATTTCCCCTTGAAGCTGTGCTTGGTAGTACCATTTATCGTGCTTTGAAACAGTGAAAAATTATTTTTTTTGACATGTCAAGCATTTCAAAATTGTTAATTTAATTTTAACTGACTAATAGCTTATTTAGTTTTGCAGGATGATCAGAAAAGCAGAAAGATCCACCCATTAAGAAAAATCTTATGACCCTTATTTTTATTCTATCAAGAAGAACACAATAACCATGGCAAAAGTAAATGTATTTATTTCTTTTTCTAAGTGAAATCAAGATATTACAGTCAGACAGAATATCTTCCAAAATAACTCTTTCCTGCAGGAAAATGCCAAATCCTTAATATTTCATGGAAAACAAAGGAGAAAACTTTGTTTAGAAAGGAAGGTGAAGCAGAGGAAGAGAAGAGGACATTTTTACCATTCATGAACAGGGCTCATGAAAGGACTCTGAAAAAGCCAGACTCTTTTGTTTCCTCAAAAATAAGAGTCTCATCTTTACCGAATCCTAAAATATTTTTTTTCTTGCACTCAGAAAACAGAGGAAAATTCTGCAGAGGAAAGCCAGAGCTTTAAATCTAAATATTGGCAGGTGAAAAGGTGGGAAATTTTTCCCTGTTAGTCTTGGCAAAGAAATGAAATAACTATCTGAGAAGGATCACAGCAGTGTATTGTACCTTTCACTTGGCAAAGCCATAAGCATATTGACTGAAGAAAGTCACTTCTTTTCTTCATAAAACATTGGATTTTCTTTGACAAAGATAATGAAAGATTAGAGGCTGGAATGATATTGAAAAAAATCCGCAGATATACATGTTGGTTTATATTTTTGTTTTGTAATGTTCAACTCCAAGGAATGTCTTCCCTTTGTTGTGCGCAGATGGCAGATGGTTTCTCAGAAGAGTTTTTCTGACTAAATACCTGAAATAAATAGCAAATAATGTCGTTACCATTATGCAAAGTCACGTAAGGCATTCAGGTACTTGAAAGAACAACAGAGCCTTTAAACAGAGTTCTTTTACAGAGCTCACTTTCATCTATATAACAGAAAAATAAAATCAATTCTGTTTAAAACTAACATATGTGCTCTAATAATTGAGGAATCTTTACAATACAGCTTGTGCAGTGACAGGAGGAAATACAAAATATTTTTTTTTTCTAGAAAATGGCTGAAAGGGAAAGTGAGTGTAGCCCTTTGAGACCTGCAATAACCTACAATGAGGGCAACAGCCATCACAGAAAATATAACAGATGGCAGCATGGTTGCCTTACTCTCAGATACAGGTTACTGAACAGATGCCTTTAGGGGTTAATATTAGATTCTTCCTCCTCCCTCCCCCTTTTCTAGACTGTGGCATAGCTTTGTGCATATATCCTTTATGAAACAAATGTAAAACACCACAGGAAAATGAATAAAGTTACAAATGGCAAAATGTCAACAGATACTCAAATTTACAAAGGATAAGGCAATTATCAATGTTACTAGTACAGACTGAAACATAACCCTACCCTTTGCAGTACACTGTATATATCACATATTATTGTGGGCTATGGTACCACAGTTCAAAAAGCACACATGTAAAACCTATTATAAACTTCCCTTTTGCTTTGCCAGAAAGGTCAATGTGCCTGATAGACTAAAAGTCATCTCTTTACTTGCCAGTTTTAAACACTCAAAAAAGCAAGACTAGAATAGGGAGAAAAATCACCATACATAGCTTAGATGAAGCTTTCTACAAATACCTGCAAAGGTAAAATCATACTAAGAAATAAATTATCCATTGGTAAAACAGACAACAGCACATAAAGATCATTTCCAAATTCTCAGCCACCACAGAACTCACAACTTAACCAAGAAGTCAAAACAAATCATAAAAATATGTTGACGTGGTTCCATAGATGAACCTCCATGGATTCACCCTTGAAGAGGTATTGTCACACATTAGAAGAGCACTAAAAATATACTAGGTTTTTCAAGCCCTGAGTCTTTTCTCTAGCTGTCAAGAGAAAGTTCCCTTTGTAAGACTGGAATTTCATCTTTCACATGCATACAAAAATATGCATATATGCGTACATATATTGAGTGTGGACATATGTTTCTTTTTATACTTCTTTTAGGATAAATTACAACTGGGTGGAGAAAAAAGCGTGAAAAGCATCACAAGAAGAAGTGGGTATCACTGTCATTTGTGGAAATTTCCCTCTAGGAGAGAAAATTGAACTTTTATTGGTCTAACTGGTAAAATTAGAGGAAATGGGAGGATAATGAATACTTGAAAGCAGCTATTGTGTGTTGGAGTACCTACTGTAGCCTACACTGTTTTGCTCAAAACATGGTGTCAGAATCTCCCCTAAGTTTCACATGAATTATTGCAAAATAAATTTTCATAGGGAAACTTTGTAACAAGCTGAGATTTCACCCCTGCAGAGGGGCCTAAGAGATGGCCTGCTTTCATTTCAATACGAGCATCTCATGAGTTTATACAAACTACTTTCTCTGCATCAATTCTCCTTCAGCAGTGTGGGTACTTCCCAACACTTTACGAAGTGCTTGGACTGAGCGGTGTTGTAGGTTGGTGCAAATCTATTTCAAAGGCTATATGACAAAAATTCAACTGATTTTGAGGAAAGAAAGTAATCTCCAGGAAAGGAATAATGTTAGCAATAGATTATAATGTATATTTAGTATATGAAACGGTCAAAACCTAACAACTTTCTATTTGTGTAGCCATCTAGCCAGTTTTTCATCATGTTTAATTCATCAAAACGTTAGGCTGCTACCAGAAGCCAATATCTTTTCATAGAAGCCAATAATGGGCACATCATCACCCTGATCACCTTTTTGGACTTTTTAAACAAAATTTTATGTAAATAAACTCTAAGAGAAAGCCAGTCCAACCTATCCTATAGGAAGAGTATAATGCAGTTACAGAATATTTATCTTTCTTCCATTTGTCTTGCATCAACTCAAAGTATTCTGTTTCTATAGTAAAATAAATAATTATAAATAGGGGATGTCGACTGACTTGATAATAAATCACTTTCACTATAAAAGAAGTCTTTCACCTGCTAAATTCACAAACAGAAAGGCTATATCGTGAGTAGCTTAATCATGGGTAGCTTAATCTAGATATGAAAAGACAATATAGTTCATGACAATCAATATTAGGTATTGTGTTGTTGTTCATTACTCATTACAATAAGGTAAACAGCATAGAAGTATATATGTAGATTGAACCAAAGTGGAAGTGGATACAATACACAAAGAAAGAGAGAAAGAGAGAGAGAAAAAAGAGAGAATTCAACTGTGGGCAATAATATGAAAGAGTAATTCAATTTTGAAAAATGCAGACTAGTTTATCTTTAAATAGGAAAAGGTATTCCATGGAAGTGATATAGGTACTAAATGAAGAAGCTGAAAGATAACTGATAGCCAAAAGAAAATGAAGTAGGACTTGTATTTCCATCTGTTAAAGGCATCATAAAATTTTAGTCTAAAGTTGCAAAAGTCCCAGTCATATCAGACAATAAAATACTGGACAAAGTATGGATAAAGGAATACTTTGTTTTGGGCAGGGAAATATCAAAAAAAATGAATAAGCGAAAGATATTTACAGAAGAATAACGTGCATGATTATGAAGAAATAGAGAAGGACAGACATGGAATGAGTTAGCACTTAAGTGGCCAAGATAGGATTGGCAAAGCTTTCAAAGATGCAGAGTCTCATATTTGAAGTATTTGAAAGGTATAAATCCTAAGGGAGTGTTGCATGAGTTAGGGCTAGTTAGCATAGGTATTTGTACAACTCATGAACTTTCTTTTTTAACTGACTTTCTGCTGCAGTAGAAGTAGATTAAATATAGTTAACCACCTGTCCCAGACAGAAGACTAAACCTTGAATGGCTTTCATATGCTCAAGGGAGTAGACAGCCACACTATGCAAGCAACCTCTTCGTCATCAAGAAGTGCAGGCTTGTCCTGGAGCAAGCAGGCTGTGAGTGCCAACAGCGGCAACAGCAAATCAGAAAAATATAGCATCATTTGAGTGAGACAAAAGACCAAACACCAAAGACCTACCCAGTCCTATAACTAAGGGCACCTAAAAGCATTGAGGGTAACCTAGAGGCATTGGGGAACTAGGGAACCCAGCAAGAAGGAGAACCTGAGAGATCCATGGGGATCCCCAGGCTGCAGAGATTCACAACTCTATGGCCACAGGCACCAGGATTTGGTACCATCTCTCCCTCATGCAGAGAACCTGAGAAAACTGGAGAGACCTTGAAGGACTCCATGGCCCGGCATCAAAACTGCATTGCACTGTGGGAACCACCGCACCAACCTGTCCGGCTTTTCTCTTGCACTATGCCACCTGCAGGACAGGGAAGTTGCATAATTTGTAAAGGTGCTTATATCTGCGAGTGAAATGCTCTGGTACCTGAGTCCTTTTAACGTCCACACGTTGTTTGGTCTTAAATCACAAGGTAAAAGGGAGAAATTTGAACCAAAGTAAGATGCTATACTGATCCAGCTTTGAAATTTAGCATAGCATTGAGCAGATGGTTGGACTAGATGACCTATAGATGTCCTTCCCAAACTGTATCTTTCTATGATTCTATGTCTGTATAATTAAGTATCTTCCACTTAAGTGCTTAACAGGAGAAGAATGGATAGCAGGAATAAAATATTAAAATTCTGTTGTGAGATGTAAAGTAGTCTCCTTAAGAGAAGAAATTCTATCACATGAAAAATCTGGAATTACAAAGAAAAAGAACAAACAACAACAAGACAAGGCCCTGGAAGCACCTTAGAAAACCCTTTACCTTTGCCAGCAGTTGAAGTATGTGAACTACTATGGTTTGAACTCTTTCACTCATTCTTTTCTGTTAATTCACAATCCCTAGAAACTGTTTTGTCCAATTTCTGAAGAGGACGACCGGTTCTGACTTTCTGATTCCGCAGTAGCGGAAGAACTTTTCGTAATTTCAGATAAATTACTTTTTCTTAGGACATCCATTAACATGCATTTAGCATAATATAAATTTAAACTCTGAGCTCTCCTTTGCAGATTTGCACATATTACAATGATAGATACACCATAACGAGTACTTTTAATGATACAAGAACATAATGTATTCCCATCATTAATGAAATGGCATTACAAAGATTCGTACCATTTATGCTTGCCTTTTTCTGTCAGTAGCATAAAAATGCTTATAATCTGCTCCAGTGTAAGGCCTCATAAACAAGACTAGGGAGTCATCAAGCATCTTCTCTTAAAAGGAAGCACAGTACACAGATGGAGCCCATTCTAATTCCTTTGATTAAGCAGAAACAGATATATTTTATCCAGTAAAGTAGACTCCAGTGAATAAAAAAGTGGAGTATATTTGACTATTTGGATCCACATGTAGGACAGTTATAACTTGCAAGATGGAGATCATAGAAAATTCCCCTTTTACTGTAATTACTCCTCTAACCCAGCTTTGATATCAGGCTTACAAGTGCTTTCAGAGAGGGAAACAGAATCATTATGACAGATCTCGTCAACATTAACAATCAAAGTAAACTCACAAAAAGAAAAAAAGCTTCAGAGATATTATATGTCCTTTAAAACATGCCAAGTAACACTGCAAAAATGGAGAGGAGAACATAACGAAAGTTAAGACTGCAGCTTTCCACATGCAAGTTTGACTCTCCTTGAATATTGCAGCTCTACTACTTCCCAAGTATCTCCTCACGGGTTGGAATTCTGGTATCCACTGCTATCCAAGGGTATGTCCTTACTCTTTCTTGCTTTGTCTTCTTGTTGTCAACTGTGTATCTGTATTCTAGAAGCAAAAGATGAAGAAGATCAAGTGTTATGAACAAATCCCTACACAGGCAGTTGTCACGCAGCTGGGTCTTCTTGAATGAGCAGATCCTTAACCAGATTGTTTGCAGTCCTGACACAGAAAACATGGTTGTTCTTGCCTTGAAAAAAAATTTTGCTTTGAGTACTAAATATTCCAAGAGATCTGAAACTTCCTGAGTATCTCTTTTTATGCCAGTACACAAAAAGCTAAGTAAATGTGCAAACTAATGTAGGAAACTCCTTGGTTTGACTTTCAGACACCATCCTGCCTTGAGTCAGCAGTATAAATAAAATCCAGGGTCTCCTCTCAAACGAGTAAATTCCATGGCTGGTGAAAAAACCCATCACAAATTACATGCCTCATCTAGTTGAAGAAAGATAGGCTGACTTTACTGGAGAAGTGCAGCAGCTAACTTCAGCCTGCAGGGACAATTGATCTTGCATTTAAAGTATGACAGGAGGCATATTATAAACTGCAATACAAATTTCAGATGTTTACAAATAATTTTCTCCCCTCTTTCCTCACCATCTCTTACCCAAAGAAAGTAGTACAGACATTCTTTCAGAAGACTGTATATTATTTTAGGAAAAAAAAAAACATGCATCACTCAAAATGATTGCTCTTTTTCAGTTTATCTTTAAATCCACTCACTTGTTTGTAATCAGACTGTTCTAGTGCTCTGCTTCATGAAATTTTTCACTGTTAGTTCACTTTTTTTTGTATGTTCATTACACTGTGCTTTATAGTATTTAGTTTACTGTGTTTCTATAGGTCTAGATTGTGGTCATCTAGTTTCCTCTTTCATTACTAGCACACAGAAAATAATGTTCTCAGTGCAGCTCGCCCTTTCCATACATAACACTGTATTGGGTACATATATATACATATATATATATAGTTTTTTTAAGGTGGAATAGTAAGTATTTTATAAAGCCACATACTGGGCAGATCATTTTTAAATTATATAATATTATACTATAATAGGATTCTAAACCTACAGATTTTCTTTTCCTTCCTTCCTCTATTCCTCCCTTCCTTACTAAGAAAGCTTTCATATCTAGGAGGGAGTAAGCTCTGTACTCTCTCTTATGCCATACAAAATTTTCTGCTGATATTTTATTAAATGATGATCCATACCACCTAGACATAAACTAGATTAATTTGTGCATGCAGAATTCATCTGAGCTTCTGTTCCTCTTGTATATCAAATGGCAAGAAAGAAATTGTGCCTAATAGCACTGGTTTAAGTAGAGATGACAACATGATTTGTACCTAACAGAGGCACAAGCCCATTATAACACTGCAAAACTGTCAAGGCAGAGCTTCTTGCCTGAGCAACTTAACTTTGAGGCCCATGCAAATGTTTCCAGTGGTTACTAGGATATATGAAATTCACTTATTGAATGTGGTATTGTGATGACCACTGAGCAGTGCTCTGAACACTCTGTGTAAGGGGAAATACAGAGTATTCTTTGAGGGTTCCTTCAGCTTCTTTCTTCCTCTACTTCTGTTCTTTCTTCTCAGGAATAACAATAGCAACAACAAAACAGAAAACCAAAGAGCCATCAATCCACTTACAACTTCAAAGGCAGCAAGCTTGGGGTAAATCAGCTGACCGTGTAGGTACAGCCATGAACAATCTGAGTTTTTCACTGCATGAAATTGCACCATGATCAAGGCCAGCTTTTCCTATTATGACATATCAGGGTACAAGAGTAATTTGGAAAGAATGCTGCATCTTATTTTGGATCAAAGTGTATACATATCTAAGACCTACAGCATCCCTTTAGTGTTGGGACATTGAAAACTGTGTTTGCTCTTGATCTTCCATATCAATAAGTTCTGATGCTCCATATCTACTGGGTAGCAGCCATAGCACAGAAAATCCTCATAGTTATTTTACAGATACATTTCATTGATAACCATCAGAATTTTCCCTTAGGTCATCAAGCTTATGCTTAATAGGCCTCACCACTACACATACATTTTATAGGTTATCGCTAAATTGAAATGTCATGACTGCATAAATGTATCTGCTCTTATATTTTGTAGGAAAAATACAAAATATTATAATCTACACATGTGTTAATACTTCCTTTTTCAATTTATTTTTCCTTAAATGCATCATTCCTAACAGCAGTCAAATGTGTTATATTAAATAAAACAGAGCAGAACCCAGGTTAATGGATTTTTAGGTTCAGAGGGATCCCTATAATACTTCAGTCTGACCTAAATAAAACAGACGTTAGAAGTTAGGATAAGATTTGGCCGTAGGACATTATTTTCTCGTCTTTGGATAAAAGCAGCAAAAGCTACTTATGATATAACAGTAAATAGAAGACCCACATGTCAGCTGCTGACCACAAGACAAGTCTTCCATATGCCAAAAAAGAGAATGCTTTCCAGAAATTACTAGTAATGTACTTTTGAGTATGTCTCTGACTCTTAAAATGCCCACTTACTGGTATGAACCCAAATATATCATCAATTTTTTCCATTCTGGGTTATATGCAAACTCTAACTTGTTTCACTACGAACTGCAAACAGATAAATGATTTTCTGCACTGAAGGATTTTTCAGGCTGATCCTATTTAAGAAGTGCTATTGAACTTCAGAAGATGAATATGTGTTCAGTATCACTAATTTCAACACCCTTTTCTGCAGTCATTACTGTTGATTCCTTCCAGTGCTTGTGCTACCAAACACACACACACACACACACACACACACAAAAAAAAAAAAGAAAAAAGAAAAAGAAAAGAAACATATTCCTTCTTCAGACACTCTCTTACGCACAAGCCCTTCTTTAATATTTTTCCTTCAGCTGAGATCTCATTCAGGGCAGATAAATGGGAAATGAATAGCACAATCCAGTCGCCATTACAAACAGTTTACCTATATTTAGGAAAAAAAAATGTCAACTTCCTGTGCACTTCAGAGACGGTAGAAGTTATTTTGAAGCACTTTGTCATACAATATGTTAAAGGAAAAAAAGAAGAGATGACGTGTGTCTACACGTACATTTTAGCGCAGATGTGGAGTGCTCTCTGAAGACGTGCTGATTGTCCTTGGTTACGGCTCTGCGCCTAAAGACACGGCTGTGTCTTGGGGCAGTGAAACAGAATTTTTCTTTTGGATGAAGCTGAGCAGCTGCATTCCAGGAGCTCATCTAATGCAATCCATCCATTAATGAATGGACCACACTGGAGCTGTCCAAAGCAAGAGCGACAGAAATATGCATAGTGTGGGCATTAGATCCTCAGCACCAACCATTTCTCTCGGGAGATCTGTTCCATACACAGCCTGCTAATGTAGATAGATCCATATGCACATTAATGTTAGGAAGTCTGCAACCACCACAGATTGTGGAGTTTCCCCACTGAATTCAGAAAAAAACAGTCATTCAGCCCAGTACAGGTTTTCTTTCCTAACCACATTCTATACTACATGTCCAAAATCAGTAATGCACATGGGTCTCAGAAACAACAAATTTAAAATATATCCTTGGACTTTTGTAAGAAAATCCTATGTTTTTTCCCCCCCATATAATGCCAAAAAAACTTTAGTATATTAAAAAAATACTAAGCTAGATGGAGCACAAGTCCTGCTTTGAGATTTTGACCAGAACAATGCAATTGTTCTGACCTGGCACAAGAGTGAAAGTCACTGTTTTCTTCTTTTGCCATTCTTAGTTTTGCAGAACGAGTGAGTTTGCCTCTCTACTTTACTTGCCTGGTTTACAAAGCTGCTTTATCAGCTGCTTGTCGAGTAGAGCACCAAGTAGTGTAATCACAGTGATTGACCACCCAAGGCGTTACAAGACAGACTTGAAAGGTTCATGCATGCTTTATGTTGTGGATAGAGATTTTAACTATATCTGTGCTTATTCTGCTAGGGTGTCCAGCATACCTAGAAAAATATGATTGTGATACCACAGATGGACATTGTCTAAATGCTTTTGTTTGCTTTTTAAATAAGACACTAAAGCATATAGTTGGGAAGAAGATGTTTCAACATTCACCCCTCAGTTAGCACCCAAAATAATTCACAGTGTTAATTGCAGCCTTGGGATAACTTTCACGTGTTACATTTCTCTATAACAGAATTTTAAAGAATTAGCATTAGCAGTATAGTAACCTGTAATGGTACAGACTGCAATAGCACTAACTTTCAATTTGATATATCTATGTATTCCTCTGTGCCTCCCAGTTAAGTGCAAAGCCCTTGAGGATCAGGGCCATTAGTAGTTAATAATTCTTGTAAGTAACGTATCAATGACTTAAATTATGGATCTAGGAGAAACTACTTCTGAATACTAGAACAGAACTCTCTTGGCAAAACTCATTTTTATCCCAGTCAGCCCCATTTAGATTGATGCCATTTTTCTGATTATTAAAAGGATCCATACATTCTTCCAACCACAGCTTTGACAATTTTGCTGAGAACTATTTTTCCCAGTACATCATTATAAGTTTGCCTTTAAAATGAGTTATAAGTATCTAAACCTGAAATATGCCAGAACTGCAGTTGGGGAAGTTCAGAGAAAGAGAAAAAGGTGTTAAGCCTGTCAAGCTGAGACAGCAAAGTATTATAAATGCAGTTACCTAGCAAATCAGTCACAGGAGAAAGTTAAGCAAAGAGCAGCAGCATTCTTGAACTCACAGTAAATCTGAGTGGGGAGTATTGACTGTCCACTACAAAAAAAAAAAGTTTAGAAACTTGTTATTGAGACGATCAAGGAAATTACTACGCAGTAAAGTCTAAAAATGCCAAGGTCAGATAATTCTTCTTAAAATATTTCCAGCGAAATTGGCCCTGCACATTTATAAATTTGCCCAAATGACATACAATTTGGACCAGCTCAATGAATCCTCTTTGAAAACTAACTTAGAACCAAGAGATTCAGGTTCATACAAATACTCAGTACCAATGTACAAGCAAGAAAAACTGAAAAAAAAGTGGGTAAATCAGCCAGAATTTTTATCTCTTCAGAATGCGTACTATCTGAATGCACAATGTCTATCATATAATTCATTACCTCTGACAGGAAAGGGAGTAGGTCAAAGTAACTAAAGTTCATTTCTATTGTGGGCTTGAGACCTCTATAAAATGGGCTGATGGCTTTACATTAAACTAATGTAAACAGGTGACCATATGAAACTGCTTTCAAAAGCTTCAGGAGATCTCTCTGCTGATAACTTACAGTAAATCTTTGCAAATCCTAATAGCTATAGAGAATACATAATCCATTTACTCCTGCTTGGTGGTTTTCCAGATAAACACATTTGTACATGATAACACATTTTGGAAAAGCAAGCTTTCTTCAATGAGTTAATTCCTTAGACTTCCTAGACTTTAAATCTCACTGGAGGAAAGGCCAGCCAAGACTGAGAAAACATTCAGCTCCCCAGAAAGGGAACGTCTAGTAGATGTTTAGAGATAATACATTTCAGATCTTCCATCGCCAATGCAAAGAGCCAGTTAACAAGCCTCAGGAGTTCAGCTGTGAGTCAAGTTTGACTTAGAGAGGTTCTCTTTGTTTTGAAAAGAGAAAAACAAACTGTTCAGTACCATTACAGTAGTTGCACCAGTTTTGGGGTGTGAGGAGAAAAAAATCCCCCAAATTTACATTTTTTTTTTTATCAGGAGGGTGGCTAAGGAGAGTTTGCTTTCCTAGTGCATTTCATTTGCTGCTTCACTAGTGCTAGAAATGGACAATATAAACCATGCCTGGATTATTACTATAGAGGTCGGAAGTCTGAAGAGAAAAACATTTTTTAAACATCCTATTGGCTCCAAAGAGGAGTAGGATCAAGTTTCCCATGTAACAACATCCTGCAGCATGGAGGGTAAAAAGACCACTGAGTCCTGTTGGTTATGCACAGCTGAGAACGACTGCAATGTTGATTTATAGCTGAAGGGTCACTTGCCGCCTATAGACTTCAGAAGCAAAGTGTGATAACAAAGGTGGATCACTCATGTTAATGTCCATTTTTTATTTGACTTTACAGAACAGCCACCTTGTCGCAGCAGGAATAAATATAAATCTCCCTGCAATGGATATACATTTCATCTCTGTATATATTTTAGACACAACATAGGTTCATTTGGCAGTATATTCAGTACATGGTATTTCCAAATTAACACAGAAAAGAGAAGAATGATTTTTAAGTTCTTTTGGGGGTAATTTCCATCTTTTTTACAGCAACACAGCTGTAAAATGTGAGAACTTGCTACTTATTATGTGTTTAGAGGATTAGCTATACTTCTTTTCCTTGCATTTGACAAATCAACTTGTCAAAGCTGTGAAGTGTTCAGTGAAAAAAATCTCCTCTGTGTCACCATTGATTTGTCTTTTTTTTTTTTTTTTTTTTTTTTTTTAACTATAAAGCATACTGGTTCTTTAGAACCAGTAGGTTTTTTTTTTTTCAGAATAGTAAACGAATTAAGAAATTTGCTCTTCTAGCAGTCCAGTGGCAACTCATCAAGCTATGACAGACTATAAAGGAGTCTTCAGGCATTAAAGAGTCCCAAGCTGAAAGAGTCTCACTTCAAAGCAAATGTGACTTGTACCACTTACCTTACAAGTGAAGCTATTGGGCACATCCTGTAGAATTTATGTTAAGAGGTAAAATAAATTTTTAGTCAGGTCAGATTCTCAAATACTTATTACATTTTTATTCCATTCTTTAACAGACAGAAATATCATTCACTAGACTAAGATTTACTTGTAAGTTGTGCAAAGACCTCAACATCAGTCTTCAGAATCACAAAAATTTGTAAAGAACGGACAAAAAAATCAGTCTGGTAACCCATAAACCATTGTTTTAATTGGAGATCATACTAGAAGAGTTTATTCTTTTATTCTTAAGCTACCACATCACACTGAAACAGTCAGCTTATCCCAGTTCCTGCTGTCACTAACAAATGTATCTGTTTCTGCCAGCAGTGTGAAGCTGCTCAAATTCTCTCTATTGCTTAGCCACAATAACCTTGCTTTTCTGACATACATACAATAAATATTTGAGGTGCATAATACAGAAGGATAGCAAAAAAGATTTGTCTAGTCAGAAACGGTAGCTGTTAAGAATCTACACTAACCTTTGTAGAGCCTGCTATAGAGTCCAGGTGATTGAGAACTGGGCAGAGGATTGTTCTCTGCTGCAAAGCTTGCATTTTCCAATGAAATTTGCTTCAGTATTTGTGTGAAATCCAAATTTTATTTTGTATACTCCAGCAAACCTACAATTGTCTGTTCCTGAGTGGTGAAATAAAATCAAGCTTTTAATCCCAGATTTATTTGAAGGTCAGCTCTGGACTTCCAAGTGGTTGGGGAAAGAAAGTGATCACCATTAGCAAGTCAGAATGACCAGGACACATAGACACAACAAGAGAGAGACATGGAAAACTCCTATCCCTCTCTCCTACCTCCCAAAACAAACAAAAAAAATAATCTCCAAACAAAAATAAAAGCACCCAAAGGGTCCATAATCTGCAGGTCCCCTGCCTATGTCCTTAAATGAATATGCTCTGTCTTTTCTCTCTGTATATCCCCTTTTCAATTCCTTCTGACTGCATGTTCTGTCTCCCTCACTGATAGAGCTCTCTCCTCACCTCCCATGTGCTTTCCCCAGCCACCTTACACCCTGCCATGCCATTGCTCTCCTACCTCCAGATCTGCACTTAGTATTCTGGGTCTGGAGGAAACCGGTCATTAACTCCACTTGGCTGTCACTACTGGGCAACCTGAGTTTTGAGGGTGTTTGCAGATGTCATTCAAGTGCCACCTCTAAAATAGATGTCTTACATATGCCATCAGATTTACCAGGTGTTGTCATTCAAATACTTTGGTTGAAGTTAATAGAACCAATATTCCTCTTAAACATGAGTGGACATAGGACCAGGTCTATCCAGGACTAGGTCTTATGCAGTACTCAGGAGCATAGTGACTATACTTTTACAGTGTTTAAAACATCCATCATCTCTTTTGTAATATTGTGTGAAAGTGACAGCACTCTCCTGAGCTGACAATCCCATTTAAATAAAGTCATTACTACAAAATTCAGCCCATTTCCATTTTTTGTTGGGAAAACACTCTTTTTAAAAACATAAAAATCTTGAATTCTCAGCCTTCAAACTTTGACTCTATCTTAATGCTTCCTAACTGGAAAGAATTTGTTTATTAATTCCTAATAGATCTTGTTCTCTGACTTCACCAAAGGCAGTGCAGACTTTCAAATCAAACAGCAACATATGTCTGTTTTACATATAATGCTGGATGTTCAAGGCATCTTCTTGTTTTTTTAAAAGATAGAGAAGTTATTTTTTTCAGTCACAGTATTCTAGAGGCAACACACATAATCAACAGACTTACGTATATGGAGAGAAATAGGCCTTTTGTATCCTTTCTGTTCTATTATATCCTATAACTGTACATCTTTTCACTCTACCGAATCACTCAACAAACAAAGGAAAACTCACAGGATAACCACTAGATAAGATTTTTTTTCAGTTGAATAGTGGTTTCTGTCTATACAAAATACATGTTTATGTCTGGAATTGAAGATTTATTTATTTTTACATTTAAAACTAAAGCAAACAAAACTAAAAGCCAAGTCCCTTTTTCCTATTTTAGGCATAAAGTATCAAGCAGAATTTAATTTAATCATCTTTGGAATTTGTGTTTGGCAGTTTGAAAGAAAAACATGGCTGGCAACTGCACTTAGCTTGAAGTTTGCTGAATTCCGTATCTTTTCCATCGGATTCCTACCTTACCTGTGTATCCCTGTTGCTCGCCTGCTCTGCAAGTAATAACGCCTTCGTAAAAGGAATCCAGACCTTGGGGAACCGACATGATCAGTGACAGCTCCATGGCAAAACTGCCATCTTTCTAAAGCTGTTGGAGAAATACAAGAAAACACAGAATCAGAAAAAGAAATACTGAGGGAAAATATAACACTGTAAATACGTGAGGGCAAAAACACTGTAGAAGAGAGAAGAAAAAAGCTGAAGATGATTAGAACTAACTTCAGGACAGAAGCTTCCTTTCACTCTTAGAGTCGCTGTGGTTCTGGTTGTGTCATAGCAATACGTAGACATCCCAAAAATATCTGGACTCCATTTCAGTAAGTGCTCTTCAAACAGTGTTTACCCTGAATAATGCACACCATCTTCTAGTACTCTCTAACATGAAATAGAAGGGAAGAAGTGCTGGTATGTGCTGAAATGCATCTAACAGATCAATGACAAAGCAGAGAACAGAAAACAGGTTTCCTAATTCCCATTTCAGAGTTCTGTTCCCCAAACACATTAAGGAGCTACAGAGCTCTTTTGAAAAAAACTTATAAAATAGAATAACTTTTAATTTTTATTATTTAATGAAAACTAAGAAGAAGTAATGTTTTCCAAATATTTTTTCTTTATTTTCCAATCTATTTGCTTAGATATATGTTTATACATTTTGTTGCTTAATGTTTTGTTTTTAAGGCACTCACTGACTTGTTTCCCAAGGTCAAGATTTTTTACAGATTTACTGTTCTATATGATGAAAAGCAGAACCAAAATATAAATAGAAAATTGACAGGTTTTTCTACTGCTATTGCAGAACAAATATTAAATCCTTAATAAGCTAACACTTGCACAGTATTTTTTATATGTCAAAGGCAAAATAGGCTGTTATGCATTTATTTCCTTTCATCAAAATCTAGAACACGTGCTACATAATAAAAAAATTAATGACATAACTATTGATTTTTATTTATTTATTAGTATGGAAACAGAGCCTTCTGAACAATGTATTGCAAAGGAGAATTTATGATCAATCTTTTGTAAGGAAAAGAAGCTAAAACCCATCTTTTGGGGAACAAACATGTAATGTAATAACAAGCATGTAATAATTCCATTTATTTTGGCATCTAACAATCATCAAAGAGTAGTCACCTCTATGAAGAGGTGATTTTTCTGGAATCACCTCTTCATAGAATAAACTCCATTTTGAACTTACTAATAGTGGCATTATCTTGGTCTGTCTAAAATATTTGTGCAATACTGTCTTCACCAATCATATTGATCACACACCTGATCCTAACTCTGCATATCCAGATCAAGTGAAAACAGGAATGGAATTACTTTTAATTACACTGTAAAGAAGTTTCACAGTTTTCCCTCCTAAGAATGAAAATGAAGATGATAAATTACATATCTAGGAGCTATTCCAGTCCATGCATCTGATCTCACAGAGCACAGGAAGACACTTACCTTTTGTAGAATGCTACCTCAGAAACGTCTCTACGCCTGCATGCCAAGCCAGTATTTTACAGGAGGTTACAGGTTAGCAGCTGAGAAGAAACAGATGCTAAGAGCAAAACAGTTTAAAACATGACCTCCTGTGGTCACTCCTCTCGAAAGAAGTAGATAGGAAAAGGAAAGGGGAATGATCAGGGGAAAAAAATCTTCAAAGGAAATATAATTTTTTTTTCATAGATGGAGTCCTGTATCTAAAGAAATAACTTCATAAAAATGAGTATAGCAAAGCAAATCTGAAGGCAGTACTAACCTTTCTTCTCTTTCGCGCATTGAAATTCACTCTAGGTGACAGCTCCCTACAGAAAATAAGGAGCCTAAAAGACTAAGTAAAAATAAATAGACAAACCTGGAACTGGGATTTCATCTAACACCTTCCACAAGGTGCACCCATGAAGTTTGCAGAGAGACTGCTAAGATACCTTGCCTCCGTGCAGGAGACATGGCAGTTAGGTCCTTTTAATAATTCTAGAGATGGTTCTGTCTCCTCTCTGCTTATTCTGCAAGGTCTCAGTGGAGATATAAATTGGATTTGACCCTAACAGAACTTGGCCTTGTCACTAGCTACATGCGGTATATGCTGAAGAGATGTAGTCAATTTGAAATGAGCAACAGCCAAACTTGAGCAATTTTGATGTCCGGTTCTAGGAAGTAAAGTAATTTGGCAGCTATTAAGAACTTTTAAGTCTGGAAATTGTATGAGAAGGTTTCCAGAAAAGATTTCTTTGTTTTCTAGCTTTAGTAAGGCCAACAGTAAATTAAAGTTAGTTCTAGCATTACCAGAAGGGTCACTATGACATATACTACTTTCATTATGGGATCTGGTAGATGATGATAAGTGCAGTTATAAACAGGCTTTTTTTTCAATGAAATTAAAGTAATGTTAGAGGTAAATTTTTGCATGTATATATTTTGCCTTCAGGAAAAAAAGGGGAAAGAAAAAGTAATAAAAATCTCTTAAAACTGCTATAGTTAAAAGGCCCTTCCTCACATTTTTTTCAATAATAAAAGAGTCAAATAAATGAGTTTCAAAGAAACTCATGGCATTTAACAGAGACTGAAATAAAAATCCAGATTCCAACAGGAGTGGGATATTAAATGATTTCTCATGAAAAAATAATACTACATTTGAACTATAAAGGTCTTTTTCTTCACAAGCATGTTAGAGAAAACTGCCAGTGACTCCCTTAAGCCAATCAAAGGCTATTAATGTCAAATAGCTTAGTTAAAGAAAAGTTTACTATTTTTACAACCATTATTTGGTATTAACGGATACGATCCTAAAGTAAAAAGTTTTAGAGTTTCTCCAATACACAAGATACAAATTTCACCCAATAGGTAATTTTTTTTCCCCCGATATGAGGCTTTCCCAGTCCTTTTCAATAAAAGGACAGGGCAATAAGCCTTCTCAGAGATGCTGCCTAACCAGCCACTCTAGATTTTATTTCCAAGAATTTACAGTGAAGGTTAATAATAGCAAGACTTAATTATTTTGACTTCTTCTAAAGCATTTGATAGATTTCCACTGGACAAGCTTCCACTGAAGAAACAAGCCAGAGGAACAAGTGTGAGAAGAAAAGCTGAAAAAAAAGTGCAGTGTGAAGTACTTATAAGAACAGTTACTTTCTGAGGAAAAGATCCACTGAGCATATAAAATACCGGGACCAAGAGCTATCGTGGGGCTTCCTGACTGCTAATAATTCTTGGAAGATTGGAAGATTGGAAGTATTTAGTGGAAAAATATATGCAGTAATGGTGGAGAACAGATTCAAATATATGGAAAATTAACTTGTGCAGCCACTAGCTATTCACTCTGACAATTTTCAATAAATAATAACTTAAGAGATCAGAGCCACAGTGAATGAACTCTTCACAATGAAAAAGAAGTCTCCCTAATAAAGCCACAATTGAAAGAGGGAGGAACACATTATAGTTAGGTGTAGCTAAAACAGGTGTAAGCAAAAGGTGTATGTTGACTTCCTCAGGAGTCAAGACCATGTTCATGAATATCTTCAGAGGATGTGTCCATTACTTCATGAGCCATTTGAGAAGATGGCACCTGAGGAGTGGATCCCAAAACAGGAAGGACATTTAAGGGCTTTTCTTTCAATTTTCTCAAATAGCTTCAAGGAGGAAAGTGAGGATCTGCTATGCTCATTCACAGCTCAAAGAAATTAGTGGTCATTCTCTGATGTAAGACATCAGAGTGATAGTTCATTTCTATGAAAAGAGCCAGTACCATTTTGGTCTTTTTTTTTTTTTTTTTGGTAGTCTATGTAGTCTGATTGTTGACCTTGTGAATTTACTTAAAGAAAGAAATTACAGTACTTGGTCGGGTAGGATTCAAAGGGAAGGTCTCTCTACAATTAGATCACACGGGGGAACATACAGGGAAATGAAATGGTTGAAACAATTACTTATTCTCACAGCCATTCACCATTCTCATTTGTTTATTTCTTTGTTATTTGCCAGGTTATATGAGCTAGGTAGCACTGATTAGACATGTATTTTACTAAATGGCAGTTGTTGTTATAGGCTTCCACAGTGCAGAAGTAAAGCCTAACAAGCATTGGTGCCTTTGCTTCTGGATAGATACTTTTACACATGTTGGTATTCTTACACTGAGTCATGAATATCTTTTGTGCCAAGTGAAACTGCTCCTCTGAAACTCAAAGGAATTTGAAAAACGGATACTTACTTTCCCCAAGTCACTTGTGATTTTATAGTACTATACCATACACCTACATAGCCATCTCTGTTGCAGGGTGGAGTGTTCTAATCTGTTTATCTTTTCTTCATTTGAACCAGTAACTTTTTATTACTCTTGTCATCCTCCCCTTTAACTTTCTAGATCCTCTCTAACCTTTGGAAGACCAGAAGTGTACACAGAGGGAGCAGCACATGTTTATGCAATGAAATAAATTATGTTTTCTGGGCTTTGTTCTCTATCTCTTTCCATTCTCTCCAAAATAATTCCTAATATTCAGCTGGCTTTCTTTGACTGTCATTGAGCATTCAAGTGATGTTTTTAAAAACTTTTTGTATAACTCTACTATAAATCAGTAGCTATTTCTGAATTGTTAATATTTAATTTAGATGCCATCATGTACGTAAAATTAATGCTTAAACAACATTTTATATTTCAGAGATGGACAAAGAAAGTCAGTTCACGATGATGTCCAAATATGTATTTTTGAGCAGAAAAACTATAAAACTACAAGCCATCTATGTGGTAAACTGGGAAAATGTGGATGGACTTTGGACCTTGATAAATAACTTAGGTCATGCTGGAATATAGGCTGTTATGGAATCATTGTCTATGTCTAACTGTAGTTGATAATTTTACTAAATGTCTCTTAAGGTACTCTGATTTTATACACTTTGGCCTAACTTTAAATTTAGATTTGTCTTGAAACTGCATATTTTAGCTCATTTCTTAACAACATAGCTGTGCAAAAATTCAGAGAGCTCTGGAAATCTCGTTGCAGTATTTTGATGCAGTAACCATTTTAAAATCAGTGTTTTATTTCCTGAATTCAAGTAAAGAAAATTACTGAAAGTCACAGCTTTCTATGAAAAGTTCCTGAAATGCTTTGATGTTAACGTTCTTAATGTGAAAAAAGTGATAACTGAGTTTAAGATGTAGATTACAATGCATACCTCTCAGCATGAGATGTTTTTTTTAGCTTTTTAATCACAAAAATGTGCTATGTGAGGGATAACTGCAACTTTTGGTATTTCTGTGTTAATATGATGCATTATCTTTTCTTCTATGCCAAGGGACAGTGACTGGAATCTTTCACTGTGTGAAAAATTTTGCTCTGGCAGTTTGCACAGATGTTTGGTCTACTAGCAGGAGGAATCCCAGAAGTATGGGATAAAGCATTGGCTGTAGACTGATACAGATGAAGATCACAAGACTAACACAGCCCTTGGGAAAATGTCATGTGGAACAAAAGCATTGTAAAGCTTTCTCACTCTCACTAGATTAATACTTTTTCAGCCTTTTGACTTGATTTCTCCCCTTTCCTGTCATTTCTTTATTTCTCTAATGACAGCTGGGCCAAGCACACATTAGAAACAAACTTCACAAGCATTTCTTTTTGAGACAGATAAACTGGTGAGGGGGGAAAAAACACTAGCTATTTTATGTTTCATAGTCCAAGCAGGAAAAAATGGAAAGTTGACACATCTGACAGAGCAGATGTCTTTTATGATAAAGCATAGAACCCAGAAAGGCCACTGTTGTGGGCCTGTCCAGAGTTTGTATAACCTGACTATATGAAAAGAGAAAAAAATCTTTTCAGTTCTTTCATAAAGTTCAGGGAAGCCGCAGCAAAACTACCATAGAGCCCTCAGGCTTATGCAATCCCCCTTCAGCAAATCTTTTCTCTGTGGCACAGCTGATCACTCTGTAGTCAGGTCTCAACACACCTGAATCAGCTGCACAGCAGCACGGAGCTGGGCAGCACGGAGGTGAGACACGCTAGTCAGTAGGGGTTTCTGAAACCTTGCCCTACTCGGGACAGCGACATGCATTCTGCTGTGCCCTGCTGCGCCAAAGGAAGTGGGGGCTGCACGGCAAGGCTTCTCTCTGCCTGCAGAAATACCCATCCCAGTGCAGCAGCAAATAATAGGATTTTTACACAATTTTATTCCTGCTGCTGAAGATTAATAGACCCTTTTTTCATTATTATGTAGTGGTATTCAAAGAACACTGGAGTGAGAGAGGATTTCAGATAAATTGCCCTCTAACTAACAGTAAAAGACATGCATTATGAATTTGAAAAGAGAATAAAAGAGCTTCTTTCACACACTTTCCCATGATAATTGAACCCTAATGTGGCCAGAGAACAGTTAACCAGGTAGCTGGTACTTGTGAGTACAATTCAGGTCTACGAATCACAAGAGTGAATTGTAAATTAAAGGATCTATTTCTTGAAAAAGAAAAAAGAAGTTACCTGTTTGGCCTTAAGACATACCTTATGCCAACAAAGCATTTTTTTATATCTTTATGAAACTGATACAGCAAACATAGATGACAATGCTTTTTCTGTTGCTATTGCTGATTCAGATGAAAATTACTGTGTAGAGAGATAAAACAGTAATGAAATTTCTACTATATAATAATCAAGCTATCTTAGTGGACAAGATACATACAATTTTCAATCTCATCATTCCAGATTTTTATTAGAATCTAACTAAATTACCATTTATATGAACAAAATACCTGCACTGAGCCAGGCAAGCTTTTGTAATGGATGTACTAGATTACTGTCTAGGCAAACACCTGCCACAAACTTTTTCTTTAATTCTTTAATTGGTCAGCAACACATCCTAAGCTTCTAGGTTGGTCAATGGGACAACTGTCTGTGGGTGTTTTTGTGCCACAATGCCCTACGAGAGCTGTACCATCTTGGCACATGCCTGTAGTGTATGATGCAAATGATATGCTATAAGGCTACCCAGCTTAATAAAAGTTGGTTGGGGGGATGGAAATAAAGACCTTCTACACACACAACATAGACTTTGGCTTAAGGCATATTGCATTTCCTTATCAGCAATGCAGCAGAAAGCAGTGTGCAGAAGACAAGCATTGCAAAACTTGGCAAGCCCAAAAGAAATTTTGCATAATACTTAACATGCCATTTCTAATCACAATATGCCTTCAAATAAATGCAGTATTGTCTAGCATAGGAAATAAAAATGCAGCATTATGGCTGTAAAACTGAACTCTTGGTATGGATTACTATTGCTGACTTTTTGAACAAAGAAAACCTCAGTAATCTTTGTCCGCTTTCACACAAAAAATCAACAAAGTACGCTCTTAATCACTACTCTGTTTTAACATCCCAAACCATATAAATCTTAGTATGTCGTTCAAGCACATGCAAATTGGTCAGAAACATTACTGTTAGAGGAGAAGAGATTCAGTCTCTTCTACTTCACAAGGCCAAAAGTCTAACAGGTCATGGAATTTCACCAAAACATGCAGTCATGTAAGTCCGTAAGGTGAATAAACTATGAAAAAAGAAAAGGATTGGAGTCTTCTAATAATGTGTCTCTATTATTAATAAAAAGACCTATAGGACACACGCTCAGTGCCTTGTGCTGGATATTGCCAGATCTTTTAAAACTGCACTTGCCTGATAATAGTTTATAGGATATTGTGTAAAGATCCCAGCTGGAGTGTTGTGTGTTCCTATCTTTTTTTATTTTTAATTGAACTGACCGATGCCACTGCTCACAGTTTAGCGCAGACAGCGTTTGTAAGCGAGAATGTTCTGTTCAGTTACAAAGCAGCAGTGAACAGCACCAAATGCTCTAGGTAGGAGGGATAATGGGCTTCTTCTCTGTCCATTTTAACTGGCAAATTTCAACTATCCTGGCAAAAATCACTTGAAACTGCCCTATTTACACATATGAGAATGACATTTCTGTGGATATTATTCTCTGTATTTTTTATCAAATTTTTAATATGAGGTCATGTGGAAAACCAGTGAAGAGATGTAAAGCACTGCCTCACTGATAACCTCACACAGAGATTCTTTTAAAAAATATACACATACTTGTAAAACTCACCAGCAAGAGGACAAACCGACATTGTGCCTTAGTCTTCTTTTCAGGACTTGGCCCAGTTAGCATCTGGAACACAGCAAAAACATTCAAGCCAAGGTGTCATCCTTCACCATAGCTAAGTGTATGTTTAATGTTCTTGCTCTGGATCCTTAAATTTGAAGAGTCATTTTTACGTCTACCATTTAACTGAATGAATTACTGAGTTAGCAAACTGCAGGCGTCTTAGACAATGAGTCAGTACTGATTTTGGGTTAGCAGAGAAAGGGTTTCACTATTACCTCAGCAAACCCAAAATAGTGCTTGCCTTGAGGAGTGGCTTTTTTATTTCTTTTGACACTTTAAATGATGAAATGGTTAACTGGATAAATTGGGAGATTGTTCCAATCCTTTGGACTGTACTTCATATTTAATCTGATCTGATCAGAAAAACCATAAATGCAGGCATTTTTTTAATCTGCTATGAAACATAAAAGCAATTCACTTTCAGATATAGTTCTCGTATTCCACCTGGAAACTTGATTCTTTAATAATAATAAAAGAAATCCAGTTCTTATCCCTGGGCACGAAATAATGACAAATTTTCCTGTTGAATCTTACACAATAATCCAGTTATTGTACAAGCAAGGGAATGCTACTAATGTCTTTGCTTTTAAACTAAATATATCTGTGTGGCTTGACCTCGAATGATGAAGGGAAATACTCCCGTGGGAGGTTATATAACATTCAATTTCATTGAACTTGGTGTTCATTACTTTTCAGTGAATCTGAGAATTATATTTTCACACACAGTAATTCATAGCAAAGCATAAGGTTTATGATTCATTGTGTCTGAAAGTCTCCTGATTTATATCAGTATCTTTGTATACTTATAAACACATACATGTGTGCACAACTCTAAAACCAAGAGAAACCAGCTACAAACTGACAGTGTCACTGTAAAAATAATGAACTTCTAAAATCAAGGACTCCCTTTTGCTTTTATGCCTACCCATTAACTGTAGTAGCAGGACATATCTCAATGCAAAATTCTTTGATATGGTGGAAAGAGGGAAAAATCTTCTGAATAATGGGGTTATTTAATAATTTTAGATTCTTGGCCCCTCCCTTCATTTGTTATATCCTGCTACTGATTTTATTCATTTCTTTAATACCACAGCAGAGTAGCTTCCAGTTCATGTGGTATCACGAAAGTAAGTGGATATCATCAAATTAATCCATAGACACATTTACCTGACTTTTTTTTTTAAATGGAAGTGTATTTTCACAGGAAATCTCACACTATCAAACTCTTCTGTAGGTCATCCTCATGACAAGAAACAATTCAGGTTTTTGTTGTTGCTATTTCAGTTTTGTATGACAAAAAAATTTCTCAGAAATGACCCTGAATCTCCGTTATCATTGTCCTTTATGAAATTTAGGCACCATACTTATTTGAGACTCTTAGGGGAGCTATGGCGCTCGAGGACTAAAATCCACACTGAGCTCCACCTTTTCCAGTTCATCGGGGAATCTTCATGGAAGAAAGAATATAAACTCCTTTTTTGTTCTTTTGCATGACATTTCACTTTACAATGGTCCTCATTCATACTGCAGTCCCATTAAGTTAGACATATCATGAACTCTCTTTAAAATACATTTTTAATTTCTCAGCTAACATCTGTTTGTCACATCATAAGAAAACAACAGTATTTGCTACATTAGCCAATAACGACAACATTTTATCTTCAGCTTCTTTATTTAAAATTCATTTATGTATCAGTTTATTTCAGCCATAAGAAACTGTTCTCTGATAAATTCTTACTATATTGGAATGGTAAGCTCTTAACTATATTTACTTAAGAAAATAACACAACTATACACCCCTCAAATCATGATCATAAAGAAAAATATCTCTCTACTATGTAAAGAAAAACAAAGTCATAAAAGTATAAAACAAATCTATAGAAAATTCAGGAAAAATATGGAAAAATGAAAGCTCCCTATGGGTTTTACCTTAATCCAAAATTCTTTTCTGGAAATAAAACATTAATAAATCGCTTTACACAAATAAATACATATTTAAACAGGTGAAAGTGTCTGAAACATGAACTCCTCCTGTTTCAAAATTTCAAAGTTTACAAAAAGTCAAAATAATGGGCTATAGTGGCCAAAGGTTGGTTACAAGAGTCTTTATTTTGCAAACTATACAGAAACAGTAAAAAAGAAAATGCATTATATTTTTCAATATTACATAGGATAAACATTAAATTTAGTATGTGTAGAAATTAACGTAAATAATAAACTGATTTTCCTTTTAATTAACTGCAGGTGAAAATCAGGGAAACTAGTGATCCACTGTTGAAACTATACAACCGGTGGTATAACATTACATTATAGAGGTCATTTCAATTTTATTGTGGGCAGAAAGCAATAGATATGATAGGAATGAAGATGGTGGAGTCCCAAAATGTCTACACAATTAATTAACATGCTAACATAAATACAGTGGTTAAAATAATTTTCTCTACAGTCAAATCTTAAGTGCTACTCTACACAATAATCATAATCTAGTTCACATGGTAATTACATAACAATAGGAAAAAAAAGAATTAAAATAACCCATTTTCTTCATTCCAGCAGCAGTACCTAAACTGGTATTAATTTGGTAATTGGGTATGCTTACCTATTGCCTAATGTCTTATACTGGTATGCATGCTAAAACCTCTCTATTTCTATTTTGCAAGGCACCTTACAATACGTTCTCTAAGTTTCTGCACTAGTATCAGAAAACATGAATTAAGATAAGATGCAAAACTATTTCCTGAATTAAGAAAATAAAAAAGTATAGTTAGTTATTTTAAAACTATCTTAGGGCAAGTGCCAATATTCTGAAATACAGTTCATGTATAAAGATAACATATTTTTAAGCAAAGTCTTTTCCTCATGTAAAATATTTTATGCTAATCTTATTAGAGAGAGACAGAGAAACAACAAAGGGCGAAATAATTTGACTGCTTGAGTAAATAATGATAAAGTCTATACGAGCTTAATATGAAAGAAAAAGTGAAGGAAGGACAAGAAAACTTTAGATTTACAGAATCAATACTTGTCCATGCTACTGCTTTTGAAAAATCCTTTCAATAACCTATCCATTTCCTAATAAAAACATAACTACAAATGCAAACACAAAGGAGGATCTTGCATTATTTTTCCCTCCTGTTAACTCTTCTCTATACCTTTGGTTAATTAAAGATTGTTGAGATGCTACTTGTGCACTGAAGTTTTTCTACTGTAATACATTTATTTATTTATTTTATGCACAATTTGCAAAGCCTGAAGGGCCTAAATCATTGGCAGAGCTAAAGTTAAGTTACCGTATGTGTTTCGAAAAGCACACACAAAGTTCCAAATAAGGGCAAATATCCTTTTCATGGAAGTTTTAAAAAGTCTGGTTGTCTTTATAGCATTTTTTGCACATTTATATTTTCAGTAGCATATCTAATTTCTTTCTTCAGGCTAGACTTCCAATGTGTTTTCTTCACTGCAAAGGCATTTAAAAACTCAAGAGCACATAATATAATGATTCTTATTTAAACAAAAAAGTCTATGACTCCAGCGGCAATGTTTGTAATAATCATACAAAATATACATGTTTGTTAGAATCCTTTTGATCTTGCAGAGTAAAGGGATTTTATGAGATGTCACTTTGTGAATTTTAGAAAGGTACAATTAATTGACCCCTAATATAATCAAATATATCCATCATGATCATCGTCATCATCTACATCATCATCTCCTTCATCTTCATCATCATCCTCAATTTCGTCTTCATCATTCATTATTTCATCTTCATCATCTTCATCATCCGTCCATTCATGGAAATCACCTGAGGCAAAATCACCTGAAGTCTCTAAATCAATAGCTAAAAAGATATGATAGTTATACAAAAGATACATAAAATACAGTATATATTTGTAGTATGATATCTATGAGTATACAAAAGGCATAGAAAAATATTTAGTTTCAATTTAGTTATTTATTTTACATTGAAGACTGTGATACAAAAATAAAACATAAACAATATCAATAATTTATTATTCTAAAAGAAAACCACTTCCATAGGGAAGAATTTCTTAATAAAAGGAGATGAAACCTCCATAGATTTGTAGAACTATAATGAGTTCCAGGAACAACTGAAAGAGATTTACATTCAACATAGGGTTCACAATAACGACTTGTGATAATACATACTGTCCATGGTTCAGTTCCTACATGCTATCTTGAACAACCTAGAACTGCCTATGCCTCTAGAAAGGATCGTAGATTAGATGGATTCTAGGCTTGAGCTTGTATATCAAATACTGCATTAAATCTACCTTTTGTTGCAGGCTACATTGCTATTGTTGCAGAAAAGAGATTAAAGGTAAAATGAGTAACACAAACTCTTAAAAAAATAAAAGGAAAATATTTTATTGGCATTCCTTGATGTCTGTGACATCAAATAAAGGTGAAATAGGAATTCTCAGAAGAAATTCCAAGCATTAGGAAGGAAAAATAATGGAAGATTTAGTGCACTAGGAACTTTTGGCCACTCCTCTGTACATAAACTAAAAAAATAAAAAATTAAAAAAAAAATTTTTAAAGAAAAAAAAGTCAAACTGAACTCATTAGCATGCTGATTACCCAGAGAGATTTTATCAAGCATTTTTGGGCTTGCCTAACACTGCTCTAGATAATTAATTTGTTCTAGCTTTATATATACACACTAAGCCAAACACATATATGAAGTCCATTAATAACTTACACAATGATAGGAGTAGCAAAAATAATGAAATAATAACAAATTATAATTTACTTAAAAATCCACCTACTTGGGTCCTACCTCTCTTTTTACTGAAGAAATTTGGCTTGTAACCAAAGGGAATAACACCTCTAATCCAAACCCCACAGAGTGTTCTAACACTTACCGCATTCTGCCACACCATTTATTCTGGATCCTGTTACTTCATTACCATATCTGTCAACACACCAACATTGCCCTACACTTCCATGGCACTGACTTGGCTTGTAATACCCATCTTCATCACATAAGGGAATGTACTGCCCTGTGATATATAAATATTGAATAATAATATTAATAATCACCTCTTGGCCAATGTAACAATTATAAGAGAAAACAGTAAACTTTTGCTATTCCCTCATTCCATACTCTCCACTGACTGGTTTATTTTCTATTAGTAAATTCAGTTAAGCAGAATATATCAGATATAGGACAGAAAATAATAGATTTTAGTGTTGGACTGATTTCAAGTAATAAAATTGTTCTTTTAAGTTTTTCACTGATACATATTTGCTACATATTCCTTCATCCCTGAATGTCTGAGTCAAGATCTTTGATTTCTGTAAGCTGGGGAAGAGGCACATAACTCACAACTGTAATAAGATATTCTGTAATCAATGGAGTGCAGACAAGTTTGTCTTGGATAATAAGCATCAGGCTTCCTAGACAAGAGAACTACCTGCTGAAAGGCATAGGAGCTATTTTTATTTAATGTATATTTGACAATCCATTTAGTCATTCACTAATATTTTATTACCTTACCATAGAAGACAACCACAGTGTAATATAACAATTACATCTAAAATGTAAAATAATGATTGTTAAATTTGTATTTTACATTCCAAATATTTAGATTTGAATCCGGTTCTAAAGTCAAAAGGGGTCTACCCCTGCATAACGATGAACAATCCATTGATGGCTTTCATTCAGAATGAATGGAGACTTTTTTAAATAACCATAAAATGTAGATAAATCACAGTGTACAAAACATTCATCTGAAAACACTTTGAAGTGTATAGTAGTCATCAGAAATCATCCATAGAAGAAATACAGTTTTGACTACCATAGGCCATGTCTTTAATATTAGCTTTTATATAGAGGCATAGGGTGAAATGAAGATTTTACTTTTCAAAAATCACGGAAAAGTAATACTGATACAGTATATACAGTTTCACAATGAAGATTTCAATTACTTAAAGAATATTACAGTAAAGGATCAGTAGAGATACTAATTTAGGAGTGCCCTAGCCTGTCCTCTCCATAGTGGTAAAAATGTACATTCTATTAGGGTAATAAAACAGATGTAATATCTTTTGGTAGGTAAGGTAATAAAACTAAGTTTAATAGCTTTCAAAAACTTCATAAATTTTGTTGCTGGAATTTACTGCAGTCTATCTTTGTTGGATTAATATTGATTTTATGTTTCTTTTTCACTAGGGTTATTTATGTAAGCAATAAAACCTTCTAAAGAATGATCTATGGCTCACCTAGGAGCTTCTTTCCTCCATGCTGCTTCTGAATGTTGCTGAGTTCTGTCTGGCAAGGTGGGTCTAAAATGAAATAAAAAAGGTTAAACAGATTACACCATAAAAGCATATGATTAAGTTTTTAAGGTTTACTACATTCTAAGGTCATTCTAACTACTAAAACATGCACATCCTATATTAGCAGTCATGTTTTAAACTCTGAAAGAAAACAACTACTGCAGCTTGCTATAGCTCCAGAATTATGAATTGGACCAACACCACGGATCTGTGCAGACAACCATTCCCAGTTAACCCATTCCTAAGTGAACATCTAGTTGCTAATCTGGAGGATACAATAGTAACTATATGATTCCCAATTTTATCAGTCTACAGAAAGTAGAGTGCTTCTGTGAAGCTTGTATTGATTAGAATTGGGATGGCTCTTTTAATTATTTCCCATTTGTTTTTGTTAGAATTCCTGTTCAATTTCTGTATTTAACATACTGTACTAATAAAATAAGAATTTTCTCCACTGAAGTTTGTAAGATTGTGATTCTATCATACCAGTTTAAGATTGGATCCCAGGGGTACAAAGCACCATATTCAGCAAACTAAGTTGAAAATAATGGCCAAAGTTTATTTTGAAAGGAATAGCATACAAAGACGGCTCTAAGAGGTATAACAAATACTAAATTTAGTGTTACGTTGTTTAGATTGCTCTAATTTTCTACTGTCTCTAACATGCAAATCACAGTATGCCTCCTGTATAGGAAAGAAATGACATGAATGAGCATAGGTTACTGTTGAATAAGTGAGAGGATCAAAGATAGCAAAGTACTAATTTTTGAACATTGATACATTAGACCTTTAGCATAAAGGCATTTCCCAGTCTAAATCAGCAATAGTGTCACTGAACTCACTCTTATGTGTGTCTTTAGCTTACACCAGTCCCAGACAGTATTCTGATAACATCTCACTAAAATCTCACATTCTGTCAATACTATTTGCATTTTTCATTTTAACGGACTTTGATTGTATTTACAGTATGTCTTTGTCAAGACATTAACTCAAGGCTCTCTTCTGAAATACAGTGAAACTACTATCGTCTCTGCACACTTCTGACGTAGTTTAAAGATCAGTAAGACCTGGCTAGCTTACTGATGAGGCACACACTTAGACCAAAATCCAGTTGCTTTACAGAGCAATTACAATCATTTGAGTAGTGATAGTCCAAAGCAGCCTTCCCTGAACTCCTCTGAAAGGAAAGCAAAGAGTTCTTGCAACTGAGTCAGCTGAGAAGGAATTCTGGACCCAGCAGACAGAAGCACCAGATGCACAGCAGAGTGCAGGAATGGAAAGAAATGCTCAAATGCTGGAGAAAAATGCCTGTGGAGCAAAGATGCTTCCAAAGACTGCATAGCCTTTTGGTTGGCATAGCCTAGATACACCCATAGGCTTTTTGTATTATTCATGATTATTTAAATGAATAAATAGAAACTGGAAGCCGATAGAAACCACTCACTAAGAACAGACTGCTAACTTCTCTTGGCTTAACGTTTTAAATGTTATTTACATTTCTCTTTAGGAAGATGTATTTAAAGAAACTTATAAAGATCTGGAGTGAAATGGTCATCCTGTTCAATCTTGGCCTCAATTGTAGTGGGTCAAGTTTTCACATTAAACATATGCTGATTTTTTTTTAGGGTTAAGGTCTTAAAGTGGGCTTTACTTCTAAAATGCTGTTCATGGGAGTCTTAATGTCAGAACAAAATTTCAAGTGATGCCTTTCCAGATAATCGAGCAATTTTATTTGTATACCCTTGAAAACCACTGAAACCAGGCATCAGTGGGTGAGCTTTAGCTTTGCCAACCTTAGTTATTTACGTATTAAGACATTGAGTATGCTAAAATTAAATAGTCCAATATGTTTTTGTTATAAGAAGTGCTTTAATGGTGAGCATGCTCACTATTATGCCAGATACATTCAGCACTTTTCAAAGGTAATGCTTCTGTCTCTCCTGATATTTAAAGATTGAAACTCTTAATTGTACGTATTTAGTAATGTAATAATTCCTATTTTCCACACAGCTGTATTTATAACATCCTGAGGCTCAATTATTTCTCAAAACAAAGATATTTCCAATTTTTTTCACAATCTATTTTGTAATATATTTATGCACACAAGTACCAGGGGCTAGAAGGATCTACCAAAGAAGATGGTAAATATACAGAAAGAGAAGAACTTTAACAGGAAAAATATATGTATTTTGTTCAATGGAAAAATCCTAAATTAGAAACACAGAGCTGTATAAATGAACATTATTATGTGGCAAAGTAAAAATGATTGACTATGTCTAAATAAAAACCTTCATTAGCATCTATAAATCTTAGGTGATATGATTAGAAAAAGGACTAATCAAAAGTAAATAAGGAAGTATGAGAAAGTCACTTACCCAAAATTCTGCTTCTCAGAAGATAGGTCTTCAAGATTCATACTTAAGCTTTGCTTTTCAGGATAAAAGTGCCATAAAATACTTAAAAATTAACAGGAAACTTAAAGGTACTTAAAATTGTTGAAGAGAGTGGCAAGCTAGAACTTCAACCTGATTCCTTTCTATCCAGAGTATATTTATTTTTTTCCTCTCCCTCTTCACTTTCCAGTTAGTTCCTGAGTTTGGGAAGATTTCTTATAGCTTCTGTATTTCTTTTAATAGAGAAGCAGTTTTATTGGACAATCTTTATAAGTCTTGAACAAATAAGACTTATCCTTTACAAAAAATCGCTGTGTGGTAGCTTCCTTTGAAATAGAAATGAATCTGACAACAGAAAAGTCCTCCTGATAATCTGAATACAAATAAAAGACCTCATCATCTTCACACTTAATCTGCTTCCACGAATGTGTCTAGAACTGTGTTTCTAACAGTATCACTGCATCTATGTGATTCATGAACATAACATTAACCATTCAGAGGTCTTCAGTGCTCAAAGCACTGATATATACTGGGGTACCGCAGATAATGAATACAGGCTCTTGAGACGTCTATATTCAGTTGTGTCAAGAGGTGTTGCTAGGCTAATACTACTAAGCTTTGAGGCTTTCAGCAAATTAACAGAGCAATGGGTGTAAAATTGGCACACCTGACAAAGAATTTCTAGGATTTTTAACAGAAATGCCTCAAGAAGCTGCTACCAATTAGTGAGCCTCCAGCTTTCACAGATTCTCCATCTTATTCAACTACAGAACAGTGACTTTCCATATCAAGTAGATAATTTACAGCAGACCCCTCACTTCTGACTTGCAATCCATTGCAGATTAATCCATGTTGTGTCTTCCTTTGGTTCGGATCAGCTGTAATTGTTCTTGGACAACTGAAGTTTTAACTTTAGGGATTTGAAGCAGTCAATACTGCACTTAAATAAATCTTTCTGGTGATCTCAGTTATGTGTTAGGATGCATTCCATCTTTCTTCAGAACCATTTATAAGCATATTTAAGCATTCTGTAATCTGAAGAGATTGATCTAATAAACACGAATCACAATCTTGATCATTCGTCTGCAAGATGGACTAGTTCTAAAATCATAGTCTTCCATTCTTCACAGACAGAACAGCCTGTAAGAAAAATAATGGTACCAAGGCATCAAGAGACATGCTGGACTAATAGACGTATGTGGAAGGCTGCAGTAAAGAGATGCTTAGGTGTTAAGTCTTAATATTCCAAGAAAAATTGGGCACTTTCCCACTTACTTTTGAGCAATGATGCCACAAGAACAAGGCTGTAATAATGATGAAGCACTGGCAGAAAGAAATTCAGCCTTACTCAAAGGCCAGCACTAGAACTGCCTCAGCATTTAGATAAGCAATAAGTGTTAAGCTAGTATCAAAGAATTGGAAAAAAAAAGTTCTGAATGAACTGCATTTGAAAGTGGAGGGCAACAGGGATCAAAGCGTAAAGAAAGACAGTAATGCAGTGGCAAAATGTAGATGCTGAAGTATTGCAGAAATACATTACATTGTCTTGGATATATCTCAGAAATAATAAATCACACTGAAAGCAGGTTTGAGGCCAATAAAATATGCAATAAGCACTGCTAAAGGAGTTTAAACAACAGTCAAGGTGGAACAGCTATTAGAAGAAGATCTTTTTCTGAGCAAAAATGAACAGACTTGAGTATTCATGAGCTGAGGTTTATATTGACTACAAGTTGTAAGTAATGGACAGTAAAGGGCCTACTGTACTCTAACTCATCACAACAGACCTGAAGCAGAAAAAAAAAAATGACACTGCAAGTACTTGCCTGATCCCCACCTCTGATCTCATATCAACTTACTTTGGTAGACATCAGAAAGAAACCAATAAGCTTCTCCACCTAGCCATTTTCTTGCTATTTATAGCACAGGTCTAGCTAAAGACCTTATTTATATTATTCAGTGCAGTAAAACATAAACAAATACTAACATATTACAAGATTTAGTTTAATGCTGAAAATCACAAATAAAGAATTCTGTGAATCACTCATATGCTCAGGAGTTAGGAATTGCATATCAGAAAGTTGGATGAAGGCTAATAACAAGAAATGACAAAAGAAGACTGTAAGTATTTTTTTCCTTACATCTTTTTAAAAAGCAGAAGATGGATTTTGTTGTTAATTTGGAGGGATGGGACACATATTCAATGCACAAGGATTTCACCTCTTTTGCAGTGTTGAAGACACATTGTCTTCACTATACAACCAGACACGTTGCTGGTATGAGTAGCAATATAATCTGTTTTAAATCAGCACTTTATCACAATGCCATGGGCAGGAAAGAAGGAAAAAAAGAAAAAAAATAAAAAAAGGAAGAAAAGCTTGATAATGCTGGATTGTGCAAGGGTGCCATGGATAGTTTGATCGCAGGTTTTTTTAGCCCTTAGGATACCATTAGTATGACTCAGTAGTGTTTAGGTCAGTCCTCTATGATACCTTTCCTGATTTGTAGATATTCTAGACAAATAGTATTTATAGGCTATAGAATGCAAAACTACTTGAAACTAATTTATGGAAGTGCTTTCTTAATATCCTGATTACACATTATACGAAATTGCTATGACAGCCAACTGCTATAAGAACCTTGGCTCATATTAAGCCACATTTTGTGTGTTATATTTTCTCTGACAACTGAAAAGAATTAATGCTGCCCTCCAAAGACCCAAGGTGTGTATACACCAACCTGAAATCATTGTGTATTTTTTTTAAAAAAGTGAATCAAACAAAACACATTATGCTCTTTACTTGAAGAACAGCTTTGCTTCTGGGATGGGTAATGCTTCATATAATAGTTTTGGTAGCAGTACACTGCTTATAAAAATGAAAGTCAAAAGAATGTTCTGTAGTAAAACAAACAAGGTGATCTGAAAGGTGAAATGTTAGCTTTCCAACCAGGAAGATGCCAAACAAGAGAGGGCAGTTACTGCGCATCTACAGAAGTACACCTCTATTCTTATCCAGATTCAAAACTGACAAGTGTGGCAGGGTAAGAATCTTTACTTTAACAGAAGTCAGAATCAAACTGTAGATGCTGAGTGTTAATGGGAATTTATCACGATCGTTTTAAAGGCACAAGTGAGATTTAAAAGATGAGATTAAAATTTTCAAAAGTTGATCAGCGATCTTTTCGCTGAGCTGGTCTTATCTCTTCTACCGACTATCAGCAAGAATTTGGGGCTTATTATTTCTCCCTTTGAAAATCTCCTTCATATTAATACAAAAAATGAATGGACATTTCTATCCAGTTTCAGCCAATAACTAATGAGCAACATTTTTAATTCACTATAATTAGTTTGATTATATAATTTGCAATGATTCACCTAAATCTAAAATAATTATATGATCTTAGAAAAAAAATGCTTATAGATTGTGTTTATTTGCTTAACCAAATCACATCAGGATGTTAACAGGAGATTCATCTAGCTATTAAAAATCAATTGGTCCAAATGACTGAAAATAACTTTATGCTTAATGTTCATTCAGTAATTTTTATAGGCTCACAAAATAGAACATTATGATGCCATAGTAGAAATAAAGTTTATTTTTTAATGTGGGTGAAGTAGATAGGAAAAGAATTAATGTAAGTCATTTTGTTCTTTTATTTTGGTCTCTTCTCTGTATATTTAGTGGAAGCTGGCATGAGAAACAATATCACCATGAAAGCATTAGCTGCTGTTTTACACTTTATTTAGTATCCTTGAATTCCTAGCAAGCTTTTCCATTTAGCTTGTTTTTTATTTTTTACTTCTTTTTGAATACCTATTCATAATTGATCTAAAACCTTATAACAAATTCACAATACAGCATTTAAGAGTTAATAATCTTTTAAACTTACCCAGAAAAGACAAAATACTACAGAAAGGTCAATCATCTACACGTGCAGGTTATTTTAATCTTTTACCTTGCTGTCTTTGGAAGCAGTAGCACCACTCATTGTTAGATATCAAACTGTCCTTGTAGGTGTCACAAGAATTGAAGAATGCCTTGGTGCATGGCTCATTCTTGTCAAGGTAAATGCTTCCAAGCTCTGACTGGTCCAACAACAAGTCATAGTTTGTATCAAGCCTGTTAAACATCCAGCCAAGGGAGTCTTTACAAATTGGCAAAATGCTGGTATCAAATCCTAAGAAGCAAAAAAAAAAAAAAAAATACAGATAATAAGAGAGATATACCAGGTGCTGAGCTCAGCCACAAGAACGCTGTATCATGGAAATTGTGACTATGGCACATAGACACAGTACAAAAGCAGCGTATGCCAGTGAAATACTATGCATAAATTATATGTCAGCTTTACTTTAAAAAATCATTAAATTTGTCTGCTAAAAAATGAATTCAACCATAAGTCTCAAAGCTTTTAGAAATATGAGTTTTCTTGTCAAACATCACCAATAGTATACACATTGTGTAGAGTAACAAATGATCTACAGTGATTTCCAGGAAAATGATTCTCTTGAGGAATTTTAGCAATATCACTAATCAGGAGAGTGAAGGCTAAGAAGTTTGCAATGTTTACAGAACTAAGAAAAGGTATAAATTCCAGGTAACTCATTGGAGTCCATATGTTTTATCCTATGATGTGCATTCAATTTTGTGAAAAAGGATCATACTCAGCCCTAACACTGCTTTGAAAGTTCTGACATTTTATCTTTATCTGCTGTGCTGAATATTTTGGGGAAGGCCATCAGAAAGATGACTGCTAGAAGCAGTCTGCTGCCAGTATCAGAACTGTTCTTACAGTTTGCATCTTTCTAAATTGCTCTATGGAAAGAGGAACATACTGAGAAACTGTTGCCACCAGGAATACACTGAGCTAATTATTCCTGTAGCCAGAGCTGAGAGCTCATATATGTTTTTCCTGCACCAAATGCAAAGAACATGCAGACTTGCATGTGGACATGTATGGAAAATCCAGAAACTGCCAGGACTCTGCCATCTGTAGAAGATACGAGCTATGTTCAACATGCACACATATTTTTCCCTGTTCACACGCAATGGGTCCTGCCATAGAATATGGATTCTATGAATGTCCCATGCTATGCATCATTCATAAGTCATTATTTGCAAGCACGATAGCATGTAATACTTTCTCCAGCACTGAAACAGATGTGAGTGACTTGATAGATTACAGTAGTCTCGAATTCTTAGGATTTGTATGATTTTATAATCTATAAAAAATTGCAATTTCCTTGATATTCATATCAGTAAGTCACATATAGTTTATGTTGCATGTGGCCAGGCAGTTGAGTATACACCTCAATACAGAACAAGAATTAGTGCTTACTAAATACTATTCTCCTAATAACTTTTAAGCTAAAATGGAAGCAATGAAAAAAGGAGACTGATGATTCTACCTATGACATAAGAAAAGTTGACTTGAGAGCTCAGATTAGCACACAGGAATTCCTACCTTCTACTACTCTCTTAGTTCCTTTATTAAAAACAATAAAATAAATCTGAAAAGAGTTATACTATACTTCTAAAACAGGTCAAATTCTATATCTCAATAATCAGATCAGTAGATTTCCCTTTAGATATGTGGAGATATCCAGGCAATTAATGTAGAGCAACCATTTAGGAAAGGAAATGAAGAAAATCGATATCAAAAAACTCCCTGTGAAATTCATACAGACAGACAACCACATAACCACATAAACCAAAGATTGCCTAGGAGACTCTCAGATAAGTACAGAAAGTTGTATATCTTTGCCCTGCAAGCCCTTCATAGAATCATAGAATCGGTAAGGTTGGAAGGGACCTCCATTTATATTATACAAGTTCAACTAAACACATATTAAAATAAATAACTTCTATTTGCTTCATATAAAATTTAGTTTATGTCCTTATAGCACATATGTACTTCTCAGGATCTGATCCTTGTGTAATGAATGAAATATATACAATGTTGTTCTAATGACTGACTTAGGAAAATGAATAAGCTGTAGAGGGAGTAGTAAAAGTATACTGCATAAGATATTCCCATTGTGGGCTTTCAAGCCAATTTTTACTAGGTTATTTTTTATCTAGTTTTCTTTAAAAAAACACAGATTCAATTTCTCTAACCACCATCAATAGAAGCTCTGTTTTAGAGTAAAAAAATATTCTTTATTTTTGCATCTCTGTACATCATTCAAGACAATTCCAAGACATCTCTGTACATCATTCAAGACAATTATCACTGTCAGTAGTACAATTCTCAGGTCTCCTAGTAAAATACTGCTCTGCACCAACATAAATCTGATGCATTGTTTGGGTTTCTGCTGATAGATCTGCATAAATGTAGAATTTACATGCTGGTGATGTATAAAAAAGAGAGTCTACTTTTCTCCTCCAGAAGCGGAACATAGTAACAGTAAAAATAGAAAAACATTTTGCTTCTGAACATAGGTCAGTACAGGCCTAACAAGTAAGACCATCACAGTTTTACATATGCACTTTGATATTAGGGACTACACTTAGGAGAAATGGAGATAAGGTTTTTCTTTTTTCCCAAGGCAATATCTAATTAAATTGTGAAATTTATTGCTAGAGCATATTTTGAAAGTTAAAAAAATTGAAAAGTAATTATAAAAATTCATGGAAGTTAATTAAAGACTACTAAGTATCACAAAATAGTGACAGTCTCCATCTCGTGAATTCCTAAATCAGACTGATTTTTGCTCAAGTTAATCAGGTCAGTCTCACTTTTTCTTGCTCCCTGCTGATTTATTTCATTTGGTAAAGATGCTCTTTTTGATGTTTGCTTAACATAATGCAAAACTCCAGGCAAACATTCAGCCAAAGAACTCCCTCTTCCTTCCTCTCCAGCTCCCACTAAAGACAAAACTTTTTTATCTGTGGATTAGACAGAATAGAGCGAGACAGGACTAGACTGAATGCATAAGGATATATTAGCAAATTTATTTGTAAAAAAAAAAAAAAAAAAAAAAAAAGAAAAAAAAGAAAAAAGAAAAAGAAAAGTCAGAATTATTTAACAGATGTTTCCTCTTTGAAAAATTTTGGAAGCTTCTTTCATCTTAAAACATTTTGTCCAAGGATGAATGTTCAGTATAACATTATTTACCTCTAAGGCTCTGTTCCTGAAGGCCTCTTAACACATCCCAGATACTTCTCTTTTCTCTGCTAGTCCTGTTTTCAGCTAGAGATCCTCCTCAAGACCTTGGATTCAGAAAGGGCTGGATGTGAAACATACTTTTTCCTACTCCTGCCTTTTGTGTACCTGCGTGAAGGGAGGAATTATTCGTATGCTCACAAAATTGTTCTGAATTTGGCATTCTGGCAGGCTCATCAAACTGTAAGACAAGTTGCAGAAAAATGGCAACCATGAGATGATAAGAGATTTCTCTGAGTAAGTTGTCAGCTAGAAGGGAAGATAAGACAAAAACCACTTTAAACATGCATTCAGGGATGGATCTTGTGGGCCAAATTAGATTACTGTACAAAAAAAGTTTATCAGTGTGTGGAGTTTTAAATGGGGGTTAATTGAAATATGAATCACTTTCAGGCTTGGACACAATATTTTTAAATTGGTATTTGTGGTCTATATTGGAAAAACTCACATTTTAATAATTAAATACTTTATATTTTAGGATACTGTAGGTGTTACATATGTAATGCAACAGAAGAAAGAAAGCGTGCTTATTTAATTTCTCTCGGTCAGTTTTCAATTTTGCTTTAAAAAGAAAGAAATTTATCTGATGTACAGCAAAAGACCACAGAACATTTCAAAGGCCTCATGCTCTAGTGAATGACAGCTGGAATGATACTATATGTCTGCTGAAGTTTTTGTTCCTGATTTTTACTTGATTGCTTTAACTATCATTAACTTGTGAATTAATCTCATCCTCTATTCCCATTCCTCAAAATTTTCTCCCTTCTTTCTATGTAGATCTTAGATTTAAAACAAGTGTGTCCAATAGTGATGTCCCACTGGATTTTCATCTATTAAGTGTGTCATAATTATGAATAGAGCTTGAAATGAAAATATTTGCACTGGAAACAGCAAAATAATTACAGAACTGATAATTTTATTAATTAGTATGAAAACAGGTAAGCTCCAGAAAAATGCCATTATGTTCTAATATATTCTATAAATTTGCTTCAAAATAGCATAACTATAGTGTAATATTTAAATATACAATTTGAATCTGATGGCTATGATGATAAGCACATCCTAGTAAACAGGCATATATATAGCAGGCATCTCTGAATTAAAAACCTACTTTAAAACAAACAAACAAAAAAAAACAAATTTCTTTTGTTTGTTCTAAGCCCCAAAAATAAAGTTTACTTTCATTAAAGCTATCTTAAAATATCTATTACAGGGAATCATATACTGAGAAAATCACTGTGGTTTATGGGGTCTAGCTTTCTACTAAATAATTTTGTTACATAATCATTTCAAAAAGTGATCATGCTTTACCTTAAAAGTAGGGTTTTTTTCTTCTGAACATATTTCTGAAGTTGTTCATTCTTTTTATTACTATTAACAGGCAAATATACTGCTTTTTGTTCTTATTGGTTTTTGTTCTTTCTCTACTGTGGTATTTACGATTATAGTGTTATAAATAAAGATACATCTCTTGGTGATCATTTTGTGAAACAAAACAAGCCAAATTCCTCAGGACTATCAGTTGCTGCAGCGTACTGTAGAACTGTTGGAAATATTGGGCAAATATTAGTTTAGACAAAATAGATTTTAAAAAGCTAAAATACTTCAGAGGTAAGCCAGGCGCCTGTGGACAGAGAGGTGACAGAATGGCATTGTACACTCTAAAATGGAGCTGCCCACTTACTCCTGAACAGCTAAGCACAGAAAGATCGCTACCGAGTTCCTCGTTCACAGCATAAACCCTTAGCAGATGACTGTGCTAAGGTCAAATTCTTGGTTCAGTCTTTAAGAACCTTTAAGCGACTGACCAAGCTTTACAAGTAGCATCACTGTCACCCAAGAAATGCCCTCTCCCGGGAGCGACTTCATTCCTGTACTATTATATCGAAAAATAATACAGCTGTTTCTATTCAAGGTGCTGCTGAGAAAAAAGCGTCAGCAAAGCAGTTAAGGACATACCTAGGGGTAAACATTCACTGACGTGCTTTGACACATTGGGTACAACTATTGCCAGGTGACCCAGAACTAAGAAATTAATTGCTTCAAATCACAGACGGCGTATTTTATCACTTTGGGAGCCAAACAGAATGCTGATCATGCACAGTTTTCACAGTTGTGACACATACAAGAAAGGGCAGAAAGTGAAGGGGGAAAATTAGTATACTAATGAGAATAACAATTTACTCTTCTTCTTGGTAAGTACAAGGATATTACATTGAGAAGAACAAAATGGTTGCTTACATATCTGAATTAGGGAAAATATTTTCTTTCTCTCATTTTAACTGCTTATTTGAAATCTGTTTCCATATATTTTATTAAAATGGGCTTTTATGCAGCTATTTCTGATTGTTGCCTAAAACTAGTGAAAGTGAACAAAAGAAGGATTTAAGGTTTAGCTGAATTTCACCCAATGCATATACTACAAGTTGATTTACAAAAATGGGAAGTGCCAGGCCCTTTTGGATAAGCTCCTTTCCTCAACCACAACAATCTCAAAGGGAAATATTGCTGAGAAATATAACCCTCATACATGGCTTACACACCAGCATTCAAAACATTACAACAAAAGGAGCCAATAGAAATGTTCCTGTGTTTCTGGTTATTTCTCAGGGGAAAATTTTGAATTTTAGTAAATATAATCTGCTTTTCAAGGTAAAACTGTTGTTTGCCCAGTTATTAAGCTTGTAAGCAATAAATCCTTCTGTACATTGGGGAAGACGATAGCTTTTGTCATTGTTTATGTGGAAATCAAACCAGCATTTTGGCTCACATATTGCACTATACAAAAGTTGTTTGTTTAATATGCCAAGAGAAATAAAGCTGCATGATTCCTTCTGGTATAAGTTCAAATAAAAGACAGTGACAAATCATACAAGTGAATAAACACACATACAAAATTAATAGTTATTTTAGCAGTGAGGATTTACATCACTAATGAGAAAATGATGCTTGCTATTAGAATATAAACTACCTAACTGTAAGACAACTGTAAGCCTTTTCACTTGGAAAAAGTCTAAACTAAAGAGTTTGATAACAAGAAAAATTAAAACAAAGTACTAATAACACTTGGAAATGGCTAGTTTGCGAGTGCAGACATCTAGACCATGGTCTTTACTTGTTCAGTAGCAAGCTCCATAGCAAGAAGGTTTCAGCTTGGGATAGATCTGTTGAATATTCTAGTTATCAGATAACTTTTAACTACCAGCATCTCATAGCTGAGTCTTGCAGTGAAAAAGCTGGGAACAGGTTTCCCCTCCCAAAGTAGTTTAACCAGGACAGGCTTGAGGAGGAGAGACTGAGGAAAACTGAGGACTAAGCAGCTACAAATGCTTTCTGTCATATTTGCTGTTTGCGAAAGCACTGATCCTGTTCAGACTCTTCTGGCTCCATATTAGCCCAAGAAGAAGAGAGCATGAGGCAGAACATTCTTGTCTGAAATTGTAACAAATTCCTGCTCACTGTGATTACCCAGATAGGAGCACAGCCAGGATTAGTGCAAGCTTGGGGAAGGAATTTAAGGTCTTAAGATAAAACCTTCAAGTAATTGACTATCATTTTATATCAAAAGGTGTGCAGAAATGAAATGAAGCACAGCTGCAAGGTCTTAAACTTTTGTGGAAGTTTGCATCTTGAAATCTCTCCTTTTGCAGCAAGAGTTTTAGAGAATTTTATACAGAAAAAATATTCAAGATGAAGACTATTGCTGAAGGCTATTGTTTACCAGTTCATCAACAGATTGACGGCAGGGATGGAATGTGTTCCAAGGGACAACAGGTTGTCTGGCCATTTTATTAATAGGAGTGATTGCTAACATAAAGGAAAAGGTACCTAAAGAGAGAGAAATAAAATAAAAGGACTGCTACAATAAACACCTATGTTTCACCCTGTACAAGGATAATTCTGTACCACAAGATTTATTCAAAACACACTTCAACCTTCACACTTCACACTGAGTTAGTTTATTCCAATTCTTATTTATTCAAATTCTTAATCTGAAGTAAAGAGAGATTTATTTAAAATTCCTGCTCAGAAGTATTTCTGAGCTGGAATTCTTCTTCTAGGCTCTTGCTTTAAGGCCACTTGGGCTTATGCTAACCTGACACATGCAGAAGGTCATAAGAAAAATCTTTTCCTTCTAGGAAACTTTATTTCAATTCAGATAGTACAGTACAGCTTGCCAGTCTGTACAGCTTTGCCATACAGAATTCTGGACTTTTTTGAGATAAGTTCTCAAAAAACAGTCAAATTCTCAGGTAGTCAAAATTTTTAAGAAATCAGAAATCATGTTTTCACATCTGATAATGATAAAATGACTGCATGAGAAAGTTCAGAGAGGAGTAAGCTAAGGTCTTTCTCCAGTTCTCTCAATGTGTCCATTGAGCTTTCCAAATATGCTTCCACTGGGAGGAGCAGAGAAATTCAATTTATTTCTGTATAATATCAACTGTGTCTCTATTTAGATAAGGAACATAGGAGAGTCAGAAAAATGAAGTAAAAACCTCTGAAAATATCTGAAATTATTCAATTTCTTTACACTTTTCAAAACAAAAATGGTAATTTCTTGCTCCAAGCTTATGAGGGTATTTTGGCAAGTCCAATGTAATATCTTCCCTAGATATATGGCTTATCTAGACAAGCTAATTATAAGTGATTTTCTTTCAGACTTATTCCATTTTTCCATTATTTTCAAAATTACTAGTATATTAGAATCTAAATAATCATATTCTTCCCAGGGCAGAAGAATATTCTCTAATATCTTTGGCCTCTGGTCTTTCATTGTCTAACACGACAAGGTGCACAAGAAATATTCTTCAGAAATAGACTGCCAGTTTGCAGAAACGTTTGTGGAACTGCGGTATTTTCTGTGCTCTGTATTTGATGCATTAACTCGTTTTATTAATACATAAATTCATTATAATTAACACAAAATAGAAAAAAATAATACGTAGAGAAAAAATTCCTGTAAGGTATCTGTATCAAAATTTCATAATTGAATAGAACAATAAGGTGAAAAAGCAACATATACAACCATGCTTATACTTCTGCAAAGAACACTAAAGTGAATCTGTTTTAAGGATGCTTTAACATATAAAATTAGTTTATTCATAAAAATATATATTTGTTTTACCTAGTTTGTAGAAAGAAATTACTACTGAATATTCAATCACTTTCTGTCTACAGAAGGACCACATTTTTGCAGTGGCCTCTCAAATTAATTCAATATAGTAAAAATTGGGCAGGCTAAATAAGCTCTTTCACATTTAAAAGCAATTTGATCACACCTGGATATATGTAATTTCAGTAACTTACTATATTACTAAAAAGAAAACAAATTATAAAGGGTGACTACTCAAAAATTTTTGTAAAACTTCCAAGTTTTCATCAGAAGCCTTTTTTTTAATGGGAGAAAGAAAAGAAGAAAAATAGGACTATCTGAAAGTCTGAAAATATGTAACCGTTTCCTTAAATTTGATTTGCTTTGTTTTAGTAAAAAGAAAATAAATATGCAAAAGCTTATAACTAAACCTCCATATTTATATTCTAACATTTCTTTAAGTGTTAGCAAATTTTTTACATCACTGTATCAATGCTTCCTGTTTTTAGGTTGATGAGATATAATCCCGTTGAGACATAAAATCCAAATTAAACGCAGTATAGCCATCCACTTCATATTTTGTAAAACATTCTAGTTACTTCTGATAAATTTCTAGTACAAAATTAAAAGCATAAGTCAGACATTTCATACAGGACATGTTTACAGGAATTTAAAGTCAACAGTAGCAATAAAAGCACTTTTCCACACTGATTTAATAGCCTTACCACTTGACTAGAAAAGACTGTTGTTAGTATCCAAATCTTGATTCTGTCTCTCAAAAAACTGGTAGAGTAGGACCCAATCTAACTTATACCTGAAGTTCAGATACTTTCTAAAGTACCCCTGTGAATTCTTTACATAGGCAAAGGCAGGAACTCCATGACTGTGAAGGCTTCCAGAAGGAAATTCTGGAAACTGGGCCAGAAACTTTTTTTCTCATTTGTAAGAATTGTATTTGTAGACAAGATCTTCTTCTCAAGGCTTTTAAAGATGAGTATGTCTGTCTTAGAAAGGTTCCTTTGCTAGATCAAATTAGGTGGGAAAGATCTTTACAGACATTAAAACTTTGGAGGAAGCTAATCACAATTGGACACTAATGTTTTTCTGCAAAAATGCTCACAAACCTCACAGACCTAGGTGCTTGATATAATTCAGCAATCTATTCTAAAAATGACTCCATTTCTCACCATTTCTGTTTGGGTCTATAACACCTAAACAGATAGTTAATACCATTTATATTGCGCATAATGTGCCGCAACATGAACACTACGGATATTCTAGATGCTAAACCAATAATTTTTGAGTGTTGCTAATGCTATACAAAGAGACCATCAAAATCCAAAAACAAATCAATCAGTCTGGATCCTGTAACAGATTCCTAGGTCCAAAAATCCACATTTTCTCTTGTGTTTTTAGTCAGGCATATTAAAATCTTAAGTCTAAATATAGTCTTTTTATTATATGGTTATTGGACTGTTAAATTAGTAAGCAAACAAACAAAAAAGTGATAAAATAAGTGAAAAGGTGCAGATAAGAATACAAATACCCATGTCAAAAATAGATAATAAATCTTATAAATGCTAGCTGTGAGCACTGTTTAAAGAAAAATGACCAAGAAACATATCTAAGGGAAAAAGCTTATGCTCCCAATAACTATGTGTGCGCAGTGCAATTTTATCAAAGTAAGCACAAATTTAACTAGCCATAAAACACTAACTAGAGACAGAAATGGGGGAAACAAGGCTAAGGCATGTTCAGACTAAGTGAGGTCAGTAATACCTATTTAGCCTGCTAACGAAAAGTCTCTGGGAGGTTAGCTCACTCCTGGTCAAAGCCTATTTTTTTGACAGCTGTCCCTTTATCCTTTCTGTTTTCACACTAGACAGTGCAAATATCTAATCAGAAGAACACAGAAGAGCAAATTCTTCTGTTCAAGAAATGTGCATCAGAAACATGACCCTTCATTGGTATCTTCAACAGCTGTGAATATGTGAGCACTGCCAGCAGGTCAAGGGAGGTTATCCTCCCCCTCTACTCAGCCCTGGTAAGGTCACATCTGGAGGACTGTGTCCAGTTCTAGGTTCTCCAGTACAAGAGAGATATGGCAGTACTGGACAGAGTCCAGTGGAGGGCTACAAAGATGATTAGGGGACTGAAGCATCTCTCTTACAGAGAAAGGCTGAGAGAGCTGCCACCGTTCAGCCTGGAAAAGAGAAGACTGAAAGGGGATCTTATCAACATGTATAAGGATGTGAAGCGAAGGTGTAGAGATGATGGGGCCAGACTTTTCAGTGGTGCCCAGCGACAGGACAAAAGGCAATGGGCACAAACTGAAATACAGGAAGTTCTATTTGAATATGAGGAAAAATTTCTTTACTATGAGGGTGACCAAGCACTGGAACAGGTTGCTCGAAGAGATTGTGGAGTCTCCTTTGCTGAAGACACTCAAAAGTCGTCTGGAGACAACTCTGGACAATATGTTCTAAGTGATCCTGCTCGAATGGGGCAGGGGGGAGGGGGCTGAACTCCATACGTCCCTTCCAACCTCAACCATTCTGTGATTCTGTGATTAATGGTGCATTTTCCATTCCTATACAATATAGAACCTACCTGCATTTTTGACCCTACCTATTCACTGTTATCTTCAGCAAACTGAGCATTAAGCAAGAATAAGGACCCTGAAGCATGCAGTGCTTCAGCTGATCTTTAACTGAGCGATATGCTAACATTAGCTATCTTATTAGATACATTTCATTTATCACTGCATAACAAATGCATATTTAAGAGACTAGTATTTCCATTTCTCCTGTTTTCACTACTAGATGAAAAGTGGGTCACATGTCAGTAATGGACACTGACCAAAATGTGAATTGTAAACACATGTTTTTTAAACACATTTTTATAAAGATCAGTTACAAGCAACATTACCATATTTGCACTCTATCTCAAAAACAGTTTTTTCTCAATAGTAAGAGAAGTACCCCCAGATAAGACAGATTCATCTTTAATTCACTGTGTTTTACAGAATTATTACTTTAGCATGAAGAATCACACACATAAATAACAGCTCCAATTAAATGAAATAAATGGATTTCTTGAAAAAAGGTAGATGGAATGTATAAATTAGCAAATGAAAGCTAAAATATACCAAACACTTTTAAGTGTTAACAATGGAGGAATCGAGGCAAGCAATCAGTGGTGGCCAAGTTCTCTGAATCTTATACTCTAGAGGAATTCATAAATAGCTTGCTCTTCATGTTAATGAAAGGTAAAGGTTTAAGGCTTACAAAATCTAATTTGACTCTCCTCCACAGTAGGACATCACTCTTAACACTATTATTGCACATTTTAATTGCTATTAAAAAAAAATCCTTTTGATAATTACATTTTGAAACTTTACTATTTTCCACAGCCAAAGTCTATTTCAACATTTGAGGTGGTTAAAAACATATAATACCCCCTACTAGTTCCACTTAATTAGTACTCCTCTTTTCTGGTTTGAGGTATAACCTTGAAGATTTTTTTTTCTTATAAGCTTTTTCTTCTGCGTATTTTTCTGTAGCAGTACTTTCTGTGACATCAGCTAGCAAGGATGAGTTACAGATAAGGCTTCTACACATTATTTCTTATGGCTAGCCATTCAGCAACTCACTTTTCTCTATGGAAAAGTTGCTCAAAACCCCTACTCATTCTCTTCTTCTCCTAATAAAGCAGCTAATTGTTAAGTTCTATCAAAAACATTTCCACTGTACTTTTCTCAGCCAAATATGGGTCTAAGTTATATCTTTGTGAATGGTATTGGTGAATATATTTTTACGAGCAAGAGTCCTGCCAAACAACATTAAAAGTTTAAAGTGAACATTATATATCAATACCAAACCACATAACTCTGCTTTATAAACAAGAAAATGACTTTAGAAAAGCTACAAAATTATGGTTTTGTACACACAGGTGTGTGTACACACTGCACACAAGAGTAAGGCAAGCCTTTGCAACAAAAATACAAAAGTACAGAAACGTATCAAAGAGAATATCAAATAACATAAGTAGAAAATCTTACTGCTTCTTTCAGGTCTTTGTAGAATCCTAGTCTTCTTATTCTGAAATCCACTTTCATGAAGTGCCTTAAACCAGTCTCTCAATCTGTTTGCAACCTCCCTGAATTCCAGGTCACTGCACACTGAAAAACAAAATGCAGAGCTGTTTAATGTTGTTCTCTTGGGTGCTAAAAAGACTTTCAAACTATTCCAAGTAAAGGTAAAACACTACAATAATATAACATGTATGTATGTTGCATGGCTTTCCTTCCTTCATAAATTTCACTTTCATTGCTTAAGTATACCTTCAAAATCTAATCAGGGTCCTCAGAAATAAAGCTCCAGTGTATGTGGCAATTATACAATGATATATATCTAGAGGTTAACAAAATCTTTAATAAACTATCACATACATTATACACAGTTCTAGCACAGACATTTTCACACCATACTGTAGGTGAGGCAGTATGACAGAGACACCCCGACAGCCTTCTAGAATTCAGCACAAACAGGTCAGAGATGTGATTTCAGTGGACAATGCAGAAACACTCAACTTACTCGCCTATGCTGAAGTGTGAAAAGAGGAAATTCGGTTGACAGAGAAAATACTCCAAGCACTTTCTGAAAGCATTTTTGATTGAATACAGTTTACAAGCATAACAGTTTTGAGCTCTTAACTGCAAACAGGTAGCAGTGTGGTAATGGAAAGGATAGCCTTTTTTTGTCCAGAAACAGAGATCAATTAGGCAGTAAAAGCAGGCAAGACCAAAAAGTGGATCCATAGCAATAATAGCAACAGTGTGGTAGCAGCTTGGCTGAAGTGTTATATAGTACCAGTAGGTAGCACTGAAGGCAGCAGCAGAAGCAGGTAATGAGATGGGCAGGGAGGAAGGAGGCCTATGCTTCACTGTTAAGCTGTTGGATGAGGAGATGAAGAAAAGGTCTGCTTGGGGCAAGCAGATACCCATTCTAGAAATGTCCTTTCCTATTTCATGTATTTGAAAGCAGTTGGGAGAAGATAAAGAAAATAATTGGATCTGGAAGATGACAAAAGACAAGATTGGAAAAAGACTGGAGGTATGCCTCCCTATATACCAGCATGCCTCCCCTTGCTCTTGTAAACAGACATCATTTCCACATAAGGATAATTTTCTACTTCTACCAGTAGCTGACTAAGCTAAGATCTGGGGAGCTCTCAACCCAAGGTAACACAGCTTCACAGCAAAGCATTTTAAAATGAATCTCCAGTTCAGCTTGCTTTTCTTTTTTTACGCAGCAATCCATAATAGCTGGTGACATAGCTTTCTGAACACTCCATTAAATTGAACAACACTGTGAAACACCTCTCTTTATTTAGAATTGAAACATGTCATTATGTCAATAAAGGAGAAGACCTGTACAGGAACAGGCATCTATGCATTCGTGTATTCAGTCTTTGCTGAAAAAACTCTCCGGAGACTTTGGTTCTCTCCATGAATAACTTAGGAGGACTCCAAACATATATTTGCATATATTATGAACAAACTGACATTTTAAAAAATCTCATAGTGTGTTCTTCTCTCATATAATGGAACGATTTTTTTCAGATAATTCAACAGGGAATTGGAAACAATTTTAGTAATGGCCTATGGCCATGTATGCTCAAAAATGTCACACTGTGACAGGATGATGAAATGGTCTTCTGAGTCAAGACTACACACTCATAACTTAAACGTGTGGGACACTGTAATGTTTGCTACAACAAATGCGCTTTCCTTTATCAATTCTCCCACTGGCTGACATTTCAGCATACAGAACTAAACATTAATTTGAAACATCCTGCTCTCTTTATTTGCCCCTCCCATTACAAACGAAATAGCATAATATTGTCCCCTTCTCCAACTACCCTCCTTTGGTCTAAGAGACAGACTTTTAGAATGAGAGGTGAATCAAAGAGCATGCAATAAAAAGCAATTATTAGGCTACCACTGACTGAGGTGTTCAGAGCCAGGATATGAAATACAGACATGAAGCTAGCTCATTTACAAGCATACACAAATATTTATGTATACATCGAGTGCACATGAGAGTGCCAGTCATAAGTAAAAGCTTAGACTGAATAATTTTAACAGGAAGAATAACATGGCAACTGCATGGAGGAGACAATGTATGAATTCTACCTTTCTATAGAAAGAGTCAGATAGATGCATGGAAGCTAATCAACTTCAAAGCTAGTTAAGATATAAAAATACAACAGTGAGAAAAGGAAACACTGCCTCTTTGACTGCTAGGTATAAGATATAGCTTGGTCCTTCAGCATCTGATACTGACCACTGCTATGTACAATATGACCTATTATGACATTTTCTATTTTCATGTAAATCATATTCCTGTCAAATGAAATGTACACAAGTAACATTTTGGGTGTCAAATGAAAAAACACATCCCATATCAGATCTATGAATAGGGTATTCCTCCAACGTTAGCTTCTCATAGCCTTTTTTCCAAATTTTACTTGATATTTCAAATTATATTTTTTATCCCAAAATAGAAAATGAGAAAAATATCATCATTTTTTGTTGTTCATTTTAATGATTTCACTATCTTTACGATGGGAATAAATGATCTTCAAAAATCAAGGCAATGCAAAACAGACTGATTACAACTGTCATTTGCCTATTTTACGCCCCACAGCTACTCAAGTGCTGGAGTCAGCTCTCAAGCACAGCAGGTAATTACATTTACTGTATTATCAATCTAAATGCACAGCGAATTTTTGGTTCATGACACTTCTAATATATCAAGTAAAAGCAGATGTCTTCTATATATGAAATTTACAAGGAAGTTGCAGCAGAACTACACTAATCTCTACACTTAATTTACATGGACAAACTGTTCGCAGCAAGAATTTAAAGCATGGATTTATAAAAAGTCTCTTATTACAGTATCTGAGTACCACTTTTCTTTAACAAAGAACATAAAGTTCATTTACTAGGATCTCAGAAAATGATTTAAATAATAGAACTGGGCAGCAAATTGTAATTCTTCCCAAGAAAATTTCTATCAATCATTTTATTTCCAAATGATACATAAAATACGTTTGAACTCTGAGTTTGTTAAATAACAGCTAAAGACTACTACTATTTATGCCACAACAGTGGCTGGAAGGCTGCACTCATTATCCAGTCAGGTAACAGAGCAGCGGAGAACTAGGAGACTTGATAAATAAATTTCCTTGAGGGAAAATACTGAATCTTTTGACAGTTAAAAAAAGGTAGTTCAGGTAATGAATCCCACTTTGGTTCTACCTCAGTCCAGACAGAACCTGACAGAAAATCTGATCCACTTCAGATTTCCACAAGGCTGCTTACAACATATTTTACACAAATAACAACACATTTGGCATCCAGAAAGTCAACTTGTTAAAGTTAAATACAAATTATATTTTCTTCATTAAAATTAGATAGTTTATATGAATATGAAAAGCTCCAAAATATTTGCAGGCTTGGAGCTGAACATTAATACGCCTACTGCTTTAAAGATTATATTTTTAAATACCCTATGATTGCTATTCCACAGTTATACCAAATAAATTTAATTAGTATTAACATAGTACATGAAACAGTCAATTTTGTATTAATCTAGCTTCCATGTTAAATTATAAACACACAAAATCAGAAATTGTATATTAATTTTTTTACTATTTTTTCACTATCTGGACTTTTCTTCACATGATCAGCTTCTAAAGATATATGCTGCTGAAATTATCATACACATTGGTCTGCATTGATTTAAAACAGGTCAAGATGAGGTAATTCAGATCTATTCAGACTATTATTTCACCTGATAGACTGGGAGATGAATCTTTAATGGCAAAAGACAGACAGTAAAGGTTGTAGAAGGTTAGACAGTAATCAAAAAATGCATATTAAATCACATGAATGCACTCAGGAACCTGCCAAGAAGTGTTTCTGTTCTTGTCTAATGCCAACAGAAGGCATTCTTGCTATTACAATCAATTCTAGTACCCATTAAGAGAATTAATATGGGTTAAAATGAAGTCACCAACTCAAAGGTTACAGGAGTCTCCTATCATCTGAGGTAATAAACCCTGTCTTCTTAAAACCAGCAAATATATCTATGCAACAAATGAAGGGAGCCTGGAGGTACTCAATCCAGAAATATCTTTATAATAAATATTATATAAATGTTAAGAGGAACCAACCATTCAATTTGTTTTCACATACAGTAAATGTTACAATTTGTGTTGGCATTTGAATATAATTTACTGATTGGAAGCAGAATATTTGAAAATGCTAATCAGTATGTGTTCTTTCAGCGCCTTTCAACTCAAGCTAATTGCTGACAAAGTAAAAATAGTGATACTTAAAGCTGTGAAGACACACACAACATATTTTGGGAGTAGTGTAATGGACTGAATTACCTAACTTATTTAACAGTCCTAGTTTTCTCAAATAATAGAAAATAAGTTATTATAATAGTGTATACTTTTATATAAATATACACTCTCTCTCTCCTTCTTTTCTCTCTCTTCCACACACACACGCACACACAAATTAAGTGTAATTCAGAAAGTATCATATCAACACATGCAAGCACATTGAAACAGTGCTGTATTATGGAGCAACTTTCGTAAGAGAAAACTCAAAAAGTGACTTGAAAAGAAAAGTGGCAAATCCCCTGCTCCACACTATGTAGCATCACTTAGTATAATATATGGGACCAAAAGGCTGTAGCTGGAACCTAGGTGTGGATTCTGGGAAGACATCCTTCCACCTAGATTTTCAGCAGCAGGCCTCAGTTTAATATTCAGTTCTAAGGAAAGAAGGCCTGACAACTGTTAACGAAGCAACACAAACCTAAAGAAGTTATTAATATACAATTTAATAATAATTTGAGGGTAGGACTTGTCCACTGATTTGTTTTCTCCTGTACCCTCCAGCCAGAATTTTTCTCAAGTATTTACATAAAATAATTTTACAGACTCTACCACTACCTGAATCCACTATTGCAGTCAGTTATCCTGAAAACTACAATCTACCAAACCACATGTATTCTGTGGCTAATGGGGTTATGTTGTAGAAGATCAATCAAGGTTTTGTTTCAGAGAGGCATATGAAGAACCTTGTTCTTCAAGGAGGCACACTTCCAAGACACAATGTCTCTACTATCATAAGTTGCAATTGGCTTGATACATGACTCTATCACAGGTTTCAAGACGCATACTCCCTATGACTAGAACTGCAGAAGAGCATCCCCAGCACATACAATATCTGATGCATTGGGGCAGAATATTACTGAAAGGTTTTTGTATATAATAAAATAAAATAATGTAAATAGAGGGCATATGGACAATTTTAGCAATAGGGTAACATCATCCATCTCCTACAGCAAACTACAAATTACTCCATGTGAAAGGGTAACATACAATCAGTGTATACTAAAGAAAGAGTTCTGATCATCCTTGTATTCTCTGCTGATCAGAATCATTATAGACGATCACAGAATCACAGAATAATTTAGACTGGAAGGCATCTCCAGAGGTCATTTAGTCCTACCCCCTGCTAAAAGCAGGTTTAATCACATCAGCTTGCTCAAGGCGGTGTCCAGTCATTCGTGTTAAATGGATTTTCCTATAATCATCGCATCATTCATATGATGCTTCCTTGTTATAAGAAAGACTACTCTCCTTTAAAAAAGAACAGTCTACTATTACTTACTATCTCTCAACCATATACTGGTTTCCCCAAACACTACATGAGTATTTTTTCATGCTGTAACTTAATGATTGCACCCATCTGTCCAGGACTGCTGGACATCCACAAACCTGGCTACAACAGCAACTCTGACACAGCTATGACAGGGCATATTTAGACCAATCTACAGTACATATTTAAGAAGTCCAATGCTCTTTCAGTTCTGTACTGTATGGCTGTACAGTAAATATGATGCATCTGAGATGTACTATCTGCATATCTAGTACAGTGCATATAAAAGTATTTCTTTCCAGCAGTGCCTAGGTGAAAATATGGAGTTACAGAATTACCCTAATATTGACATTGGAATTGAGTGCTATTCAGCATTAGAATCCAGCAGTTATTAAAGTAAACTGGAACATTACGTAAAGCACACCTACCTACTCAGAATCAGTTTTCTGTAATGCTGCCATCCCGCATAGGTTTCCCGCATTGTAAGGAGCTCATTGCTCAAACTGAAAACTCTAAGCTTCAGAATAAAGGTTAATCTCCATTTGGCTATATCTAAATACCCAAGAATATCAAAACAAAAATTGTATGCAAATGGATTTACAATTCCTGCAAGATACTGCAGCATCTCTAGCTCTGTCATAAGTGAGAAGAATAACATAAAGATGAAAAATAATGTGTCTAAAAAAACCCAATAAATTTGGCAGAAGGACAAAAAGCCCTTTAAACTTGTACCTAAAGGAGGGAACAGTCATTTCAGTCATCTTGTCATATGTGTAATCAGTCTTTTTTTAAAAAAAAGGCTGTAAATTGAAAAAAAATCATATATATAGTTCTATTTTTACAATCCCATTAAATTTATTAGCCATCTGCTACCTCTAGGGCCTATGATTTTGGGACGACACCTTCAAATTAACAAATAAAAGCATTTTGATTTTCTTACCATTTAACTAAACATAATGAATTTTCTACTTCAGTTAGTCTTTATTATGAGATAATTAATATAAATACAGCATATCAGGGAACTGCAGCTGCTTATTCTTGCTGCCTCAGATTAATGTTCCATACAGACATTCTGCTCATGATTAATGTTTCATATTTAAAATTATTTCAATTAAATTACATTTTCATAAAATAAATGTGATCTTTTTGTATCCTCACAATTCTAAAGACTCCACAGATTTAAACATGATGACTACTTCTAGGTGAGGCTATATGTAGGAAAAAGAGTAATAACTATAACACACAGAATTTATGGGTTAAGATGGTTATTTCAACTTAAAATATGTAAACTTACTAAAACACAGCAATTAATCTGATGCACTTCTAGAACGTACCACCACCTCATGCAAAACAGTGCTCTAGTTAGGTAAATGTAATCTGCAGCTGTCTCTCCACAGAAATTCAGCAATCAGTAGTTGAAGGAGGAATGAAGAAAGTAATGATTTTAAAAAGATATGATTGGAGTACAAATATCTGAAATGTTTACACACGCATACATGAAATATGTTAGCAAAGTGCAATTATGTTTTGCTAGTATACGCACTGAACACCAAATGGGCTGCTCATGAATGCCTGATGTTGTTCAAAGAATCTTTATGAGCTGTATATGAATATTCATAGAGATATGAATGTATTTATCTTGGTAACTTCTAATGTGTTTATTCCTATACTTCTTTTAAATTAAAAAAAACTGTATTGCCAACAGTGACCCTCGTGAATGACTTTACAATTAACGCATTATTATTATTTTTTGAGAAGAAGGGGCAATTTTGTTGAAAGTGCTGTTTCCTCCTCTGCCTGATGATTTGTGATGCATACACTAGCATGGTAGAAGGACATGTGAAAACGCTGGACAGTGTGGTCCACGCCATTACGATAGGGATAGCACTGAGAGCCTGTAAAACTAAGAACTATAAATCTTGTGCTGTTTCATTAATATTGCCTATAGGAAGTAGTCCCTGCCAAGAACTGTTCCCAGACCCAAATCTGAATGGGAAATAGCTTGTTGATGCCAACTGAGTCTGGCAGTGAACTAAGCATGGATGATCAAGGATAAGAGCAAAGGAACAAACCAATGAGCTGCTTTATTTGATAATGCAAACATACTCTAATACAATCTCCAGTACTCTTTCACCCCAAGTTTGCTGCCCAAAACTGAAAAGACCAGTATAAGAAACTAACCCAGAGCAAGTTCATAGTGCTCAGTGAACTCTTCTGCAAGGTATGACAACATTCAGAAGAGAAAATCATTGTAGGTGCTCTCCTAGTTTAAGGAAGAGATTTAAAATCTTGTTTCTAGAAAGATATTGGACTGTACATTCAATACAAAACCCAGTTCTAGTTTAACATTAAAACAGTTCTTAAAACCCTAAGACATGCTCTGAAGAGGGAGGGAATGCCAGCACTGATCAGCAGAGACATTTGTGACTAGTTAAATGATTTTATTGACACTTTCCACAATGAAAAATGAATTTAGTTTTTCTTTTGAGGTTTTGACCGCAAAAGTTAGTGAATGCAGTTCTTCCTGAAAAATATTCAATCAGGACATTTCATAAGTTACAGTCCTCAGAAAGAACATAAAAATACAACCTTCCTGCTTAAAGAAACATGACATCAATTTTTGTTGAAAAATAGTTTTGACTCATGGATACAATAAAGATTTACACTGCTTTTACACATGTGATTAAAGGCTTTCAAGAGAAAAAGAATACGGACAATGAGATGCCAAGCAACAATCTATTCCGTTATAAATTTGCTTGTTAATCATAAAGCATGAAAGGTATTTGAATGAACTGGATATGCTGATTATCAGCTCCACTGCCTACAGCTGAAAGGAACTGTCAAACATCATCAACTGTGAACCTCTTTCCCACTTCGTATTAGACTTTGCAACAGCTATTACCCCTAATAACGGCATCAGTATTCTGTACGGTTTGCAAAATTCATGAAACTGATTAAACTGTGAGTGATGACATCAGTACTTGGTGAGGAAGAGTCTGGAAACAATGTGGCAGTAGCTGAGGCCTTAAAATTAGAAAACAAAACATTTAATTTAAAAATATTCAAATGTCCACTGATGTCCACAAATGTCCTCTTCCATAAAAGAGTCTTTTTGCTCCCTGTTAAACAACTTTTAATCTTTTTTCTAGTTACTATTCAGATAGTGCTGTATTTTATCTCAACAAACTGCAATTTCATGCGTGCTTCTCCTCTGTCTTTTATGGGCTGCATTCTTAAAAGTATTCTCTACTCCTGAAAACATATCTATAATGATATAGAGAAATCTATACTATAGAGATTAACTATAGAGAAATGTGTGTAAATATATCACAGTTGTATCTAAATACTCATAATTACACAAGAATAGGAAAAATCTTACAGCAGTGAGCACTATTAAGATCAGCATGGTGTTACAGAGTCCTGAGAAATGATTATATTCTATTATTTATTTAGGCCAGCTAAACCACTAGACTTTTGAGGCAGTTTATAAACATACAGGCCCTGACAGTCACATGTGAACCAACTGCGCTCAAAAAACCACATAATTGGGTTATCACAGTGCTGCGCTCACAGTGACGTTGCATTCCTGTCTGCCTGGCTCCCGTCTGAAGGTGCTGACCTTCCACCTCAGCGACTTCCAGGCTAGAGTAGATTCCTGCCTAGAAATGTAAAGGAGAAGCACAGCAAACATGTGCAAACAGAAATTACTGGATTCAATAACATGTACCATCACCATGAAAACTTATCTGCAGACTGGCAGATCCAAGTTGAAGTGTCTTCATAACGCATATCTCACTGAAAAAACAGAAATCTTGATTCCATTTAGTAGGAGTTTTGTCACTGATTTCAGTAACATCAGCTTTTCCTTCAATGAGTATTTAAAAAGCTCATTATCCTATCATATAAAGCTCTCCCTTCCTCCTGGTTTGACAGTTGCAATTTAGAGGCTATAATGAGTACACTGCTTGAATACCTGAGCAAATTCAGCATTTCATTCAATTCTTATTGGGTTATTTCGTCTGCGTATATTACAAATGGACATAATCAGCATATGTTTCTAATTTAAGAGCTGGATAGCTATTTCTTACTACTATTATTTCTTAATATGCAAGTTATTGATATTGAAAATTTCTGGTCTCATTTTATTATTGAATAATTTTTATAGCAACACAAAAATTTCCATGGTGTATTTTCAGTAAAGCAAGCTGTATGTGGATTAACAAAAATTGGTAACTATGAGGAAGAATAAATGTGACACAATACTTAATATGTTGTACACAATAGAGAGTACCTCTGTTATAATTTAAAATCAATCATGGAAAAATTATTATTTTTATTGTTTTCAGAAAGACTGGATGTAGTAAGTTCTTTAGGAAAGAATAGAGAGAATATAGAGAATAATTTTATTTTAAAATATTGCTATACAGTAACTACTGAATTACAATATCAAATCAGCAGGAAACTTTGCTGTAAGTAATATTTGACAACTAAAATTTGAATACTGTGGAGCTTTCTTCATTTAAATTTTTGGACTCATGAATATATTTAGTCTGTTTTATCTTTCTATGGACCTTGATAGACCGTTGTTGTACAGATTGCACATTATACTTTTCATCCACATTTTGTCAATATTCCTTTGCATGAACATATCCTCATGCAGACATGCACAGTTTTCCCCCTCTTTCTCTCACATTCCTTCCTCCCTCTGTTCTCTCTTTTCCTACAATGACACACATTATTTACAAAAGTCATCAGTTTGGGAAAATAATGACATAAAATATTTTTAAATGTAAATGAATACACCTTGAAATTACAACATTTAATATTCAAGTATGGTATGCTATACTCAGGCTTAATAATATAAAAGCTACACTATCAGGCTTTTAAAATCAGCCAGCAGTTGGTTTGCTGTTGAAACCTGAAAGAAAATCAAATCACCGAAATGCTCAAACTTGGTGTGAAGTGGCACTTGGCACTTGGAGTTGGCATTTTTAGAGAGTTAAACTATTGCCTCTTCTGGCAACAGTGCTATCTTACTGATACTGATTCAATTCATTCAACAACTTCAGTCACTGATGAGTTTTGTCTCAGTTCTGAAACAAAATAGGAATTGCAAAACACAATTTGTTTTTCTCAAGTCTATGAAGAGAGAGAGATGTTGAAAGAGAAGGTTTATCAAGTCTAAAATTTTTGAGAACTTGATGATCAAAATATATAGCAATTTCTAACAAAAACTAAGAATAATGCCTTCTTTGTTTGAAAATTTATAAGAAAATATTTTTGACGAATCACCTTTGTTGTTTAGAATCTACAACAGGTTGGATTTCCGCACATTGCTGGGGAAGGTGAGAGAACTTATCTGTCCATTTTTTTAACTGGTAACAAATTAAGAAAGTCGCTTGTTATCATTCTTAATGAATACAGTATCCATTCAAATGTAGCTCAACACAAGTTGACTTGTAATCCACCATTTCCTTTTTTTTCTTATTAATGAGGAACTCAATACTGAAATAAATAAAATTTGAGAGCAAGAATATTTCTTTTGATTAGTAAAGATTAGCACCAAAGTAATACAAAGATTGGCCACCAGTGGCTGATCACCAGTAAAAGTCAATACTTGCTTAGGAAAATGACTAGAAACAAGAACAAAAAAACAAATAAAGATTAAGACCTATTACTTAATTTGAGGTTTCCTAATAAATTTAAAAACTAATTATAATAATTATTTGAATCATGATAATTAAAGTTAATATGTTTCCATTAAATTTCATAACTGAAAGTTTCTTCTTAAAGTTTCTCCTTCTGAAACCGGAAGTTTCTCCTGGTAAGTTAAATCCTTTCTTTTAGAAAAAATAAACAAGAAGTGGTATATTCAAACTGTACATCACAAAAGGCTATTCTTAGTAAAACTGAAGCTATAGATTGTATATAGCTGCTATTTGCAACAATATTCTCATTATTCCCAGGAGAAGCTAAGACCTAAGAGAGGGCATCTTCTGGAGACATCTGTTAGTCTTCCACTGGCCCTACTGGAGCCTTACAGTGACTATTCATGAAGCTACATTATCAAAAAGAGAATGGGAAATTTGTTTCTTTTGTGTATGTATTCTAAATTGAAAATGTCACTTTCTGTGATTACAATCTGGAAACAAAAAGAATCTAATAAGGTACACATTATTAATATCTCTACAGTTAACTGAGTTCAATGTTCTGCTCTAGCGTCCCTCCTTTTCCATTTGTATGAATACAACAGTGATTTATTTCCCATGATTTAAATTCTGACCAGAATACTGGATCAATATTTAAACTATTTGATCAAAATCACATAGCAAGGATCATTAATATTTAATCAACTGCTCTTAGCAGTAGTCAAGATATACAGGGTCAAAGTCACTTGCAGAGTTTTACGGGAAAAATGTACAACAAGATTTTGAATGGACTTTATCCATGCTGGATTTTTTGAACATTTTCTGAAGGATGCAGTTATTAACGTACACACCTAGTATATATGCAGACTCTGAACAGTAGCAGTTGTTTCACCAGATGCTGTATCGCTGTATGGAATTGAGTCCATTGTAACATATCCCCTAAGAAAAGACTTTTACATCCTCAGTCATTCACTAATAGTGAACAACTATTATGAAAACAATGTTTTTTCCATACATCAAAATCATGCTTTTTTCTAAAATGGATTGCTCTATATTTTTCCCCTGTTGGCAAGTTATATACTTCTTCCTTGAAATCTGTTAATCAAGAGGGTTCAATAAGTTAAATTTCTTTCACATAAAGCAGAAGAAACCTAAGATATTGCTCAGGAAATGGTGTTAATTAGTTATATGCCATCAGAGCAAAGAGGAAGGAGAGTACATTGTTTAGAGGAAAATAAGAAAAACTGAGTTTTTTGTGGTGAGCAAAACATAAAAATCAAAATAGAAAAAAGACTGTAGTACTTTGAGGTCACCCCTGCTCAAATTACAGAAAAACCCTTTGGAGGGTGAGCTACATTTGTGGATTTTGTTGCTGATGTGTCAAGACATGTTTTATCAAATTTCAGGCAAATCTATTAAGCAAGGAAACAACTGGATGGATTCTTATATGAATCCCAACTTAGCAATCAGATTAAAATAATGTCTATTGACTTAGTAATGTTTTTTTCAATATGAGTAAGTATGACGGATCTGTGTCCAAGTCATAGCACTGTACAATAGCTGCTTAATAGCTGGCTTATTAAAATGAAAAATACCCCCATCCTTGTATGACACTGCTGTATAAAATATCCAGTGTAAGCCAAAAGCTAACCAAAATAAACAAATGATTAAAATACTGAATGTCTTGTCACTATTGGTTTAAGTACAAATAAATCAGAGAGGCAGATAAGTAGTTTAATAAGAATTATTAAACAAGGAAACAATAAAAACAGTGACGTTTTCAAAGACACAGGTATTGATAATCTGTGAAGATCAAGTCAACAGTTCCTCTGGTTATTCAGTCACTCATCAGTGATGATAAACAGAAGGAAATTGCAGAGGAAAAGTCTAGCAGTGGTAATGGCCTGGAGAGGAGAAACTCACACAGTCTCCCGAGCCTCACTAAGGGCAATCACCTCGGTATGGCAATACCTAGATTTTATTTATGTTTCTAATTTATTACTCCAAAAAATAGATGGTTAAACTCTTCAGCAGAAATTAGGAAACTAAATATGTCTTTGAAGCTAGACACAAAAACCAGGGAGTTGCTTTCCCCTCTTCTTTCACAGTAGGTACTCAAATACCTGCCTGGTGGGCATGGAATTGGACTCCCAAGCTGAAGGCATAATTAATGAATCACATTCTTTCAGATTTTCTCTGTTCTTTCTGTCCCTTCTAAGCTATTCCTTTCCGCAATCTCTCACATATTGCATTGTCAAGAGCTAATAAGCCACAATTTTTGTACCTTTTCTGTACAACAAAAATGCAGCTGTCCACTGTTAAAGCATTCTGCTCTTCAAACATGCAATGAAATACTTGTCATTTTGCATATAATTCTATATCGGAACAGCTGTTACAATTATCATATTGTCCCTGACTGAACTGTTTTCTGGAGAAAAATGTTATACAATCTTTTTTAGAAGAACGTTAAAAATAGAACTTATTGTTTTTTAACTGACTTAAAATGCACAGCCCTTTTATCTAAACATCTAGATCATCATCAACATTTTTATCTAATTCATTAGATTTCATATAGGAGAAAATGGATGCTGGAGGGACTTAAGCAAATATAGTGTTTTCCCTAAATTTCAAAGATCCTTGTAACACCAACAATTTAGAACCTAGGTCCAAACAGAAAACTTGAGTGCTTCCATTATACTAAATGGTTAAACTGAAAAAAACAAATAAATAAAAAACCTGTAACAAGAGAACATTCAAATTACTGTTTTGGAACTGTGCCTTCATAAATATATTGGATGCTTTTCTTCCTCCACTCCTTTGTCAAATTAATTAAAAGGCTACACGAAAGATATAGTGGAGGTAACTATATCCAAAATTCTATTATGTATACAGTATAAATTGTAAACATAATGTAGAATTTTAACTAACATTTTTCACTAATAAACAAAACATTTATGCAATCACTATGGAAAAAAACAAATGTAGGGACATGTAATTTTTTAGTTCATGTCTACACAGTTTACCTTATATTGTAGGAATAAGCAAAGAAACAAAGTCTGTAAGAAAACTTTCACTCCTGGATAATCTGATATTCCATGAATTAGGCATATTCAAAATAAAAATTTTTGCAATTTAACACTGAAAGTCTGATTGAAGAAAGTAAGATATCATTGAAATCACTATTCTCAAAAGTAAAGACATGAAACTCCACAGTTTGGATTCTCATTTTTCTTAACTAGAATATTTACTTATGTTAATTCCTTCAAAAGCTTAATCTCAGTATATTCTCTTTCAGATACCACCAAGAACACATTAGGTAGATGTGCTCTTTTTATTTTTATAGTTAATATTTGGCTTCCACTACAAAAGGAACTTCATTCAGAAGAATGTTTATGAGCACTTATTTTGTTTGATAAAGAGTTTTAAATTTTTATTTTTTTTTTATTTTGTGTAACAGAATGACTTCCATCTCCACATGACATACTGGAAAAAAACTGTTGAACTATGTAAGAGAAGGGTTACCACACTTGCAATTTCCCAGGGTTGTTTTCTTATCTATCCCAAAACTCTGCCTGAGAATAAAAGAGGATTTTCATAGGATTTCTGGAAGTTCAACAATATCAGAGCAAGAGCAGCAGCTCTGAACAGGCTCTGAACAGGCCACCTCATGTCCAGATGTCCTAGATCAGTATTAAACTCAAGTCTTAGTATGTTCCAAGTGTCTAGGATGCCTCAGGCCCAATGAATATATAGTACCATTATCTCCACATATCTATTGGTTATCTGTGTAGTGCTTAAAAAATGCATCCCAAGTCCATTAAACTTTTTGCAAATGCCTTCTTAACAGATTTTTATTTTATGTATGAGGAATACGAAGTATGATTGCACTGTGCAGGCATGTAAGAAAACAATGTATTTTTTCACATCTCAAAGTCAGGAACTCTGGCTTAAGCTAATATACAAATATATAAGCATTGTAAATCTATAAACTGTACTGAGCTTCCTGGAAATATATGAAAAAATACCACCATCTTAAAGACGGCAAGCAATTTTTGTAATAAACATATTTTATCCAATAAATTATATTATTATACTTTATGTTATATGCTATTATTACACTTTATGTTATATGCTATTATTATGTTATATGCTAAGCCACACACTCCTCAATTTGTACCTTAATTTGTGAATGTATTTTTTTCTGTCTTTTGGCAATATGTACATTTGCACACATAACACAATGAACTAAGTCTAGTATTCATTAAGTCGATATAAATTATATAATTCTCACATTATTTTGTAAAAGTTTTTTCTTTTTCATAGGTTTCTGACTCTATTGTGTTAGTGAAACATTTTGGTTAGCTAATTATAATGTGGACTTCTTGTTTTACTTCTGTGGAATCAATATAGCTATATAGTTTGATGAAACTACAGTAACAAAAGCATTTTTACTAATAATTTCAAACATTTTAACACAAATACTTATAGTTTAATGTCTCATTTCCTGGCTCCCAGTTCAGATTCTCCATATTGGCTGCACAGGTTACTTTTGGAAACAAGAGTGTTCATGTCTCTTTGCCCCTTTCATACTATGCAGTTTTCCATTCATTTTTCCAATGTGTTTCTGTATGAGATGTTCCAAATGTCTGGTTTTGAGGAGAGGAACACAAAAAATCATATACCTGACCCCACGGGCAGAGGAAAGTCTGTTACAAAACACAACTGATTTTAAACTTCTCTCAGTATTTTGGAGACATTTAGAAATAGCTTATATTTTAAAAAGAGACAAATTTACTTTTGATCTTTATGAGATTGGGTATCACTCATTATAAATCTTTTATGTGGAAATATCACTACAAATACGTTCAAGATAACTGACTAACTTAACAGTTATCAATAAACCTAACTCTATTCCACTAACTTACACAGAGGAATACCTCACACTTTTCATTGGGATGACTTGCAGAATGAACTGTTACATAATATGAGCAAAAATAATAGAAAGTAGCCTAAAAAAAAGGAAAAAGATAAGGAAAGAAGTAATCTATAATTCTTCCGCATGAGAAAACTGGGTTATCATTAGGAAAGGAATATACTTCTGCTAGAAAGATGTCTATTTTTTCTTTGCTATATTTATGAAATATTGACTGCTAACTTGCTGCCAATATTGAGAACCTTTTTAAATGGAACAACCCCAAAGCAATCCCATAGCATCCCTTACATCAAGGAACAACCTACAATTTAAGATCATCCTTACAGTTTCACTGAAAAGGTAACAGTGATCACTGCGGCTTACATGACAAGATTTACACTGTTCACAAAGAAAACTGTGGAGGTGCTTGTTGCAACAGGTCCAGACTGCTAATCCCTATATTTAGTGACAGTTCTCACTAATAATTAAATGACTACCTGGTCAATTATTGACATATTAAATCAATGCTTGCATCAGCAAAATGGAATCTCCCAACATACCTAAAGCATGAAAGGCTAGAGAAGTGAAGAAATAAACTCAGGTACACAATAATCTTGTGAACAACTAACCTGGTTTCCGGCTTTCTTCTTCTAAATAATAAACTGTCACAGATTTAGATCTCTGACAACTGCCTGGATTTTTTTGGTCTTGCCATGACACAGAGAGTAGGATGGGAATGTCAAAGGATAATAAATTTTTGTGTTTATACTGTTGGCTACTTTCAGCTTTTGACTCACTCAGAAAAAATTACTGTACTACCTCTAAGTAGGATCGAGAGCTAGAGGACAGCTTTTTCTGAATTCAAGGAAGTCAAATGATTCAAACCTGCAGCCATTTGCTTTCTCTGATCCAAAAACCAGTTCAACTGTCAGAAACATCCCAGCTAACTTTAGCACACTTGTATTAACCTTTGTATTTTCCCTTGGCTAGATTCAAACAGGGTGCAACAGAACAACTACAATTCTCATTTTGTTACTACTTTATTTGACGGGTGATAAGACAGTAAGCATCTTGGTTTTTCTGGATTTTACCAGATAAAATGCTACCAACAAGATATCCCTGCACCACATCTCTGTAACCTCTTTTATGTTTTTCCATGGCTTTTCTCTTCCAGAACAAAAGAGTAGAAAGAGTAATTGTTATTTCTTTTCCTCTGAACTACAGCAGCTTTCCTTTTAGCCAGTTCAGCCTTCACTTTGTTAAAACTATATCCTGTTTTTGTCCTTTTGCTTCTGAAGTAAAACTTTTAGAAATAAGGTAACAAAACAATACAGAATATTAGTGACCTCTGGCATATCTTATAATCCTCTTAAATTCTGTGTGAAGAAATACTATAGGAGGTGATCAACTTCATCAAACATTGACTTAAAAGAAAATCTGAAAAAAAAAAAAAAAAAAAGCAGATTCCTATGAGGCATAGTAAGCTGGATTATAAACATGCTTAAAACTTTGATCTACACCTAAATTCAGATAAGGCGATAATCCTACTGAAAAAGGGAAAACTGAACAAAAACATTTTAACGACTTGTTTCCCCAAAAGCTGGGTTTACATTTCTCTCTTTTTAAGTATTTCACATTCTCCTGCTATTAAGAATCTCAGGAGTTTATAATGAACCTCTGCAGCATAAGCAGGATAAATAATGCAAATGATTTCGACAAGAATTATTATTCAACATATATCAATCAAGGATTTCTTCTGACTTATCTGGCGCTCAAGTAAATGATAAACACAAGATTTATTTTTTCTATAAAAAACAAAATACAGCATTAATACAAACCTGGTTTTCAAAGCCACCTGATTTTAGGAGGTAGTTATACGTTAAAGGTGAATGCTTTTCATTTAGCATGCAGACTGTTATAAAGGTGCCACCATGCTAACAAGCCAAAACTTACAATTTGATGCAACCGAGCAACTGCTGATGCTTGTATGCAAAGTAGCTATAGCACTTGATCTTGCAGTATCAGCAGGAACAACAGTTAAAATAGATGCCACAGATAATTTCATAGACCTTGGTGCCTTCAGGGAAGAAGTCGGGTTTTTACTTTTCCATAAAGACTTTCCATAAAGACTTTAATGTTTTATTTAGTGAATTTCTGACATGTCAAATAGCCTGCATCTGGGATATAATATTAAGATATTTAAAAAAAATCAATATTGTATTTCATGAAGCAGATACAAAGCAGTACAGCTGGCTAATGAGAAGTGAGCCACAGAATATCTATCTAATCATTTTATTAATATATGAGTATACTAACATTTTTTCTTATTTTCAAAAAAATTCTACCTTCATAGTAGTGAAAGTAGTAGAGGTATAAAAATTTGTCACATGATATAGATTTAGATCATGCTGATACTACAATATATTTGTTCATTTTTTCTTACTGAAAGTTTGATTACCACTACAGTGATATATATGAAGAGTCAAAGCTGCAGGGATTTGGAGAAAATTGAAAATGACAATTATGCATTAAAAACAAGGCTGTTATTTTTGGAAGCAAGAGGACTGATGAAGATCTATTCTCAAAGCCAAATAAGTTTCCACGAGAGATTAGGCTTAGAATAAATAAAATTTCCAAAAAAAAAAAAAAAAAAAAAAAAAAGATATTTCTAAGATAAACTCTTGCCCTTCTTAAATGCCATTTGTGACTAGAACTATTAATTCTCGAATTGCCTTTTGCTTTTTCAAATCCGCAGTTGACTATTTTCTCAATAATAAAGCAAAATATATGATATTGTATGTTCAAGTCTAGCATTTAATTGATGAAGTTTTGGAATAAACATCCAAAAAAACATGACATATATTTTGACAAAGTATGCGTGCTTATCTTTTTTCAAGAACAGACAACAAATACAAAAGCTTTCAATTATGATATGTGACATAGTCTTGCAGACATTTTTCCCTAAGCAAACATTACTATCAAAAACGAAGGGTATATTCACTCCATAGTCCAACTCACTCGAAATTTATCAGAATAAAGCTTACTGGTAACTCTGCCGTCTTTCCCACTAACTGCTCTATTACACTGCAAAGGTTCAGACAAAGCACTTGAGGGAGAGAGGTTACACACAGTTTCACTTCTGCATGTTCCCTGATACAAAGCCCAAATTGTTTTTTGATATCTTGTTTTTTTTTTTTAATAATAAAATAATAATTTTTAATCAGTTGATTTGCAATATTTTTAGTAAAAAAGCAGTTTATGCAGTAAATCAATATTGTTCTCCTCTCTGTATATTCAAAGGAGGTATATAAAAGTGACATCTTTTTAGCAACAACTTATACTTTATATGGAAGAATTGATTACATTTTAACTTATGGAGGAAAGAGAAAGTTGGATAACCAAAAAATGACATGCTGATAGCAAGCAAAAGTCCTTTCTTGCAAAATAAATTTCGGCATATTTGCTTAAAGTTAGCTTAAATAGGAATTAATTTCAATCACAGAAGGATGCCTCAAAAAACGAAATGTTTCAATTTTTCCTTGAGATCCAACATGCTTCCTAAAAACAGGAGTAACTAAAAGCAATTCAGAAACAGACAGCATATCACCAGGACATTAACTCTGTAATTAGCACATTTTATTTCTGTCAATTCCAGTGTAGTAGCTATAGAAACATTAACAATAGCAGCCAAAGACATATACTTTTTAATCCCTGGCTTTTAAAGGGCTTTAAAAAGAAAATATTAAAATTTTACCAGCTATTAATGCAGTCGCTTCTGAAATGGGATATTGCAGCTACTTAACAGTGAGCATAGCACAGCTGAAAGTTGGGGAATTTTAGAGTAAACAGGAAATAAAGCTACTTGAGATTTAATTACTGTTTTGAGAATTGGTCACAAACAGAATATTGCATGTTCGTTAAGCAGCAGAGGGCTTACACCTTACTTAAAGGCAATGCAGTGAAACTCACTGATCTGACACTCCTGCAGAACATTACCGAACCATCGGTACCTTCCCAAATTTCTTGAGGATCTCATATAGCCTCACCATCTAATAAGCCCTAATGTGATCACAGCACAAAATAGCTTGGCAGCAAGCTACACAATTGCCACTAGAAGTTTTATCTTCCAAAAATAGGTGGAAGAAAGAAAGAAAGGGTAAATAGCCTGGTTAAAAATAATTATCTGTCAAAGAAGCTATTTTTTAGCAATTATTTCTCACTGATGAGTTATGAACCACATTTTAATTTAATTGTATACTGATGGTATAAAAATGATGTGAGTAAAAAATGTGAGAATCATCTCAGTAATTGAGACAAACATGGCAGTATTTTGTTAGCTTATTTAAAATGTTGCATGAACAGAAAGACAATGCTGATGCAGTTACTCAGCATATGATCTGCATCTCTTTGGTTATTTATTCTCTGCATAACTACTATGACACACTTATAAAGCCTTTAATGTGTCAGAAGACTGCCAAGGCCCCTTCATTTACATAATTAAGGCAATTATAGTCATTGTAATTGAATCCAACCAATTGAATCCAACGTTCTAATAGTCTGAACCATACTGAAGCCTCCAGCTTCATAATCCATAAATACTCTTTAGTAGAGCAAAAGAATCTATATAGATCACATCCTAAATAAAGTATGCTCTTTGGCTATCTAAAATAGTTTAATAGAGTTTGTTGTGTTAGCTACACAGGCTAAATTTCATAGTAGTTTGGATGTTTTGAGGACCCCATTACTGAAATTGCTTTATGAATTGCTTACTTACCTAGGTTAAAACTAATCATTACCAAACACAGAATTAAACAGCATTAATTATCTTCTTTCATCAGACTTATCTAACTCTTTTCTTACACTTGCAGCAGCACACACATAGAGCGGTAGCTCTACATATCTGGGTACAAAACCACAAGATGATCCATATAAAGATAACATTTAACCATATTATTATAGAATGGACAGCTTTCCCTCAGCCCCTCATTTCTTTCTTCTAACACTCAAGTTCAATGAAATTTTAATTTGTTCTGCCATTACGACTACATTTCAAAGAAACGAAAAAAAACATTATCACTGAGCAATATGGGCCATCTTACATACAAGATCAGCTCCATGCTGATTCCAATACATAGCATACTTTTTACTAGAATGTTGCTGCCTCATTGTCTTACTTGCATTTGTGATCATGTCTTTTCTGTAAAACATATTTCTTCTTAATTCCTACAAGAATAGAAAGCAAACACAAGAATTTCTTTTAAGCCAAAGGGTCATTTAGTAATAAACGACCAATTCTAATTGTGAAGGGTTTTTTTTGAATAATAAAGGTGTTTAAAACAAAATAAAAACACCCTTGATCTTCTCTTCCGTGTTCTTGCATGGTCTAAAGTCCTCTTCATTACCAAAAGTGGAGTATGAAATGACAGAAGAAATTAATGCATCTGAAGCAATAAGTGAAGGATGAAGTAATTCGTGTCATCTCTACAGCCTATGAATAAGTCACACAGCTATCTCACCCCGCTCTTTCAAACATAGCCACAGGTCTTTGGTATTTCTCATGTAGAAATGTGTATGGAAAAGAGGGGTGCATGATATATTATATCTTTTAATCTCAGCAATCTGGCTAAACTGTGGGGTCCTTGGAACTTCTTAGCTGCTAAGCTCAGGTGTTGTTTTACCGCGTCATGCATGGACAAGACCTAGCACGCACCCTATACCCCTCAACTGAAAACCTTCCCTGCATTCCAGGGGAAGGAAACCTAGATGTGGCATGCTCTGGCCATGCTCCAGTCTAGGTGATAAGCAGTCTACAAGACTGTGGACATACAGATCAGATATACCTTCTCATTCCAAATGCAATCTCTGTTACTTTATACTACACGAGATTACTTCAAAGACTGGGAATGGAGAAACCTCTTTCTAAGAAGTCTTGGATTTTAAATTATAAAAGGAGGATTTGCTGACAGCTGCCTCAGTGACACCCAAAGAGCATAGAAGCTAAAATAAATATCTTGCTCTAAACATAAAGAAATAGTATGTATTTTCATTCTACTTAAGAATCTACAAAAGACTTACACGAAAAATTTATCTTAACACTGAAGATATAAACAATAAGAATGGCTCCATGAAGTTTATGCAATTATATAAGCACAGGAATGAAAACAAAATAGCATTATTTTATAGATTCAGTAATAAAGTATTATGGCACTAGTAAATTCCCTGTCATATCAAAGATATGGAAATCATTTCTAGATACAAATGAATTCCTAATAATTATTCCATAATTATTACTCTTAAAAGAAAAAAAGCAACATTTATAAAGAAAGTAAAGCAATAAAATTTTAATTAAACAATAGCATTTTCTAATACAGAACAATCAGCTAAAAATGGGTTATAAGGCAGCCTATATACAACTGAGGGAGAAAAAAAGACCTGACCTAATATCAAACCACGAAAATCTACAATGCATCAATTTTCATTTCACCTTTGAATAGCTTTGATACATACACACACACACACACACACACATATATATATATATATATAAAGTTATCATTACTGTAAATGAATGACAATGAATTAAGCAAGTTAAAAATAGCATATTAGTTTGCAAGCCCGGGAAAATATAGCTATAAGATGAATTGTTTTGAGATTTAAAGTCAAATAATATGTTTTATAGAATAAAAAAAAGCAAAATAAACATTTCTTACTATGTCAATGTCCACTAAAGAACCAGAATGAATGTATAATAATGCATTTAACTTCTATGGTTTCTTTAAAAATTACAAAAGTCTTCAGAAATATTAATAGAATAAGATAAGTTACCTATGGATAATATCTTTTCCTCTAACCAGGAAACTGAGTCAGAGCCTATTTACATTTAAATCAATAGCAAAATTCACATCGGTTTGTAGTAAAGGCAAGCAAGAGCAGAAGTAATAGCCCAGATGTGATATTTGTGGTCAGCCCACAAAGGGACCTCTCTCTCAAATAGTATTTGCCAAATAGATGGGACAAATTTGTGTTCTTGAGTGCTTCCACTGATAGCTGTGCACTTGCATTTCAGGATTAATTTAAAGAGCATTTTGGGAACATCAGCAAGATTTCTGCTGATGAAAAACAGCCATATAACAAAATACATTTTTTTAATTTAATGTTGCATTCTACAAAATTGCACTAGCAATTATGCAAAAAATAATTTTATTGAGTTACAAACATGCAGTTAAGGAAAAAAAAAGCTGACTATTACCTAATGGATTACATAACACATACGACATGTTTCTGCTGCCTAGAATCAAACTGCTTCTTCTGAGAACACCTCCTTCCCTTTACTGTGCCTACTCTTTTGAGAAATTACTACCTGTGAGAGGAGTAGTTTATCCATGATGAAAAATAGCATGCTTCTTTTTGCACTTCCTTTTATAAACAAGTCACTTATTTTCTGTAACAATCATGACAGCATAAAATTAGATTCTATGAAACCACATTTTGTGAAATCTTATTAGGACATACTAACATATTTGTAAATAAGCCGGAAACAGCACCGTACCATGACAGCAGCCTTTTTAGAAGGTTTTTTTTTTCTTATTTCAAGTTTGAAAGTTAAATTTTACCCTTGACCGCACAGTATAAACATCTTCATTTTTAGATAGGAATTTTGCTCATTGTCTCATATAAAAGGCTTCTCCTGGTTCACCCATAACTAATCACTGATATTATCAGGCCTGATTGGTCTTGTGTATATCTTTTTGGATACATATTTTATTCTATAGTTATTCTGGAATTAATCTTACAGCATGGAGAAAGAGAATTAACAAGCTGCACTCTCTGTCCTCGAAAGATAATAATACAAAGAGGAGATTAAGGGGTTAATGCAGATATTATTTTTGGTCATAAACCTCTATATCTGCGAAGTCTGGTAACCATTGCTTTCTCTTTGAATGCAAACAGAATACAAAAAGCTCTTTTTTGGCATCTATACCCGTATGATAGGAAGAGCACATGTATTAAGAGGATGCTGCTATACAAATAAAATTGTAAGAGGATTTTGAGGAGTACTGTTTTGTTATTTGTTTAAAAAGGAATCTTTTTTTTTTCCAAGCATTGATCCACACACAATGCGACAGAATCCAGTGTCTCTAATCCTACTGTTATTTGTCCACATCTCTGGCTTTCATGTGTTTTGTTATTTAACTGATTTAAAAGTAGTAAGGTGCTACTGGTACACATATGATAAAATAACTATTAACAATTCAGCAGTATTCAGCATGAAATAGGAAGCAGATGGGAAGGTGGTTGTGTTCTGTGATTAAAGTCTTTCAAATACGCTAGCTGAAAATGTTTTCACTGTGCAACATTGTCCTTTTATTTCCCTCTGGCAAAAGTTTAGACTCAAAGAGCATGACATTTATAGCAGCTTCCTAGATTTTCCTATACCGTCCTCCCTAGATGATCAGATTAAAAAAAGAACCTTTTTCTTTCACGAATGTAAGTCTTTGCTCTTCTAATAAAAATATCAAGTGACCTCTTACTAAAAGATTTATTAGCAATTCACTCAAATAAAATTGAGAGCAAATTATTCTATTTCAGTAGCTAATGAAAACTGGTATTTCATATTTTTACCATGCTATATTTTTTTCCATAAACTATACCTGAACTGCAGGACCTCCAATTGATTTTGAGCTTTTGGGTATGAGAGCACGTACTAGCTTCATCATGGCTCTATACTGGAGCAGAATCCTAACCTTGTTCCCATGAAAAATAAATCCAAAAACATAAGCCAGGAGGAGGCTGTGGCTGTGATCAGCCAGTGTGACCTGGATGGTTTTGGAGATTAGAATCCTGAACATTTCATGACACACATTTATCAGAGTGCTAAGGTAGCTCAGAAGGAGCATAGAACATAGCTACTTTGTCTAGATCCCTAGTTTTCAAGCTTTTTGGATTTAACAATAATTAAACTTTTATAATGTTTGCGCAAATTCCAAGAGATTAAATTCAAACCAACTGACAATAGACTATTTTTTTCTCAAGTACTTTTGAAAGGTATTTGTCCATAGTTGAGAGTTATCAGCTACATGCTCATCTGGTGCTCTGCCATTCAAAACATATGTAGTGATGATCTTCCTGTAAATGCAGAAATGTCATGTACATCTTCACAGAGCTTATTTATTCAGAGGAGCATACTGGGATTTTGCCATCTGAATTGCCAAATTTTCCAAATTTTTCACGATAAAAAAAATAAGCATACTCCAGGTATTCAGCCCAGGAGAGGGAAAAAAAAATCCAGTAACAAAGTCCAACCTCCTGAAAATTTTCATTGTTATTAGTATTTCATACAATATATTTTTATTTAGTTGATAGACCTCTAATAACCTATGTAAAAAGTAAAAGAGAAACAAAAGGAAATATCTATCCCAGTAATGAAACCTTACTGATGCAATGGCTGTGATAGCCTCTCTAAATCAATCAGAATGAATACTGTCTGTCTAATTTTTATTGGATATGGAATAATTTTCTTTCAAAGACTGACATATTCCCACCTCTGCATAATTCTGAAACTTTTGAGGTATTTTTCATGTTTTAGTTGACTGCAGAGAAGGCTGTTATCTGGGACCTCCAGTTTTATTTTCAGTGCGTGTTGGGGGGATGTTTAGTATTCCTTGGTCCACCAGCCTCTATTTTCTTAAGAAGTATTTGCCAACCCAGTAACATTACATTTCAATGTCACTTTTTCTAGTTACAAAATTGTTAAACTAGTAATATAATTACATTACAAATAAAAACGAAATCCAAGGGAATATTCTCACTAGAAACAAAGTAAATTTCAGATCGAGGGAGGAGAGTATGGACAAATCCAAATCCTGGCTGATCACTGTCATATCCTGACTCAACCAGTTTCTATACAAACCAAGACAGAACTGCTCATTTAGTCAGTTAACATAAGTTTCATACCATTTGCAAGCGTAAATATATACTTCACATACATTACCTTAAAGGATAGATAAGAAGTAAATACAGTTAAAATTGTTTATCTATTTCTAACATTTCTGTTCCACAGATTAGTTTCTTATTTCTTTATGAACAAAAAACAAACAACATGGGTCTTGATCTGTACCATGACTATTAAGCAAAAGTACAAAATGACTTCCACTTGCCCACCTTTTTATTTGTAATGTCTTGAAAAAATATTTTTTTGGTTATTAAAAATTCCAAGAATTTTGCTGTAATCATTCATTTCCCTTTCTAAATTAACAAAACTTTTTAATAAAGCTGGCTTAGTAGATCCTCCAGGATACAAACAAAGAAGTATATTTTGCTAAATAAATAAATAAATAAATAAAATAATATTTTATTTATGCTTGGTCTAAATATCATATATACAAAGTGAAGACTCCTGGGTTTTTTTAGTCAATTTGATGCCAAAATAAATTTCTTAGTCATTATGAAATAGATTGATTTTTTTCCCCTTTTCTCTTATCTTCCTTTGAATTGAATATGGCTTAGTGAGCCATGAACTTTGAAAATGAAATTCTAAGTTGATGAGGCAGGTAGTCAAGCATTCATACCTACCGGGATCTTAATTAAGCTTACTAATATATTGTATTCCCTCTAGGAGATCCTAAAGTGACATTCAGGATTATTTTTCCATCTGTATATAATCAACTACTCGTATAAGATTTGTAGGAAATGACAGGAGACTACAATTGATGGGAGAGGTTAATATGGCATAAGACTGTATAGTGGGTCAGACACATTATCAGAGTAATTCCATTATAATTGGAAGTGCCAAAGTCACTGAACAAAGATGAAAAATCAGCAAAGTAGACAGGTATGGTTTCTACAAATTTTAGCATTTTTTTTCGGCTTCCTTTTTCATACATGTTGAATAAAAGAGAAGAGAAAAAAAATGAGCTATCCATTATAAATCTAACGTGTTTTGTTAAAAACGCATTGCTAAGCATATCTTCATTAACTGAACTGTTTCACAACAAATTTGAACTACATCACATACAATACAAGTCGCAATGCAGCATGTATTATCCCCTGAATATTGCTTGAATATATACTCAAAAAATATAAAACACAACAAGTTTCAAGTCAATATGTCATTTCCAATTGTTCAGAAAATGGACTGTAAACGATTGAAAATGAGCACACTAATAAGAATATGAGTATAGTAGTTTTTTTCTAACAGGATAATAAAATCCCTATAGCAAAGTCATTTTAATGAACTTATCAAAATTCTTCTTCCCAGTTCCTTCAATCGAACTCTAAAATTTGAATTTTTATTTTCTTTAAGGAATGTGATGTTAGCAATATGTATTTATGTTGCACAAATTTGTCTGTTTGCAGGTCTATTCATAGACTTCAGAATGCAAATCAAACACAATTCTGTATTGGACGTGGAAACCAAAAGGAAACCAACTAGGGGTTTACTATGGTACTTAATATTCACTCAGAAAAGATGTGGTTGAAGAAACAGAATGTGTTTAAATTAGTAAAAACTGTCAAACAAAAAAAAACTCAGTAGTAAAATAATATTTTGATTCTAGAAAAAAGTACTTCTTTGAAAGAAACAGATTACTAAATAACATGAAAGTCTGTTACTAAGACGAGAAAAGATTCTGACAGAACAGTATTATTTCCTTCACCTCTACTAGTCCATTGTTAACTCATTTAATTTTTGTGAAGAAATTTTACTGTTCATATTTTAATCTTAATTTGTTTGAATGGAAACACGATTTAAGTGAAGTCAAACTAGTCAACTGCCAAAAGCTTTGTAATACAGTGTACATTAGTGAAAGAATGCAGGTTGGTGAATTGTACATTACTGAATAAACGTCACTGAAACTTCAAATAATGTGTTATTGTGGTAGGTAAAAAAATACTTCAAATTGTGAACACTGACAGGCAGCCAATAACTGTGTGTGGTTCTGTGGGTGAATAGCTGAAACTGAACTAACTCAAGCATAAGCCTGCTACTTGCAGCTTGTATGGGCTGTTGTAAATTTTTATAACACCTGGACTCAGCAGTAGTGGCACGTCCTGAATCCTCCATTTAATAAAGTGACATGAGACACAACTCCCAGTTAGGAGACTGATCATGTGTTGTGCTTCAGCACATTGATGAGGATGTGGAAAACAGGGAGCTAGCGGCCCGAAAGATGCATTCTGGAAAGAAGAAGAGGGTTCTGCAAAGAAAAAGGAGTCTCCCTAGATGAAGATGAAGATCTTAGATGGAAGAAAGATCCCTGGAACTGGTGGGAGATGCTGGAGAACAAAGAGATGCCAAGGGCCTTGACCACTAATGTCTGAGACTGCTAAATGAGCAGCAGCACAGCAGGAATTGAAATGTCTTTTTGCTTGGGCTTCCAGCAATGTCTCTGCTCAAAAGCGAAGCTGAGACTTAGTCAGCATAGCACTGGGCTCCTGCAAGTGAGTGTCTGTCTGAGATGAAATTAAGCAGGGCAAAAGCTCCAGTCTCCTCAGCTCTTAAATAAACGCAAGCATCTAAAGCCTCTGTGGGTTGTCATTTACTTTGTCTTGCCCATGACAGTTGCAAAACGGACTAAACTGCACTGCAAGTAGTAGGTCTGCTGAATATCCATTTAGACAGCTAAGTACACTTCTTATCCAAAAGAGAGTGGTCTAGTGGCTGCTTTCTGGGCAGGTGTGGATGAATGGGAGGACAGGCTGTCCGAGTTGCCAAATCTCAAAGAAGGTGAAGTTTGTGGAGGTAATAAAGACAGCAGGACTTTGTACATCCTTAAAAAATGAGTATAGCTGCATAAAAAAACATTCCACTCCATCATCATTTTCTCCTCTAATTGGAACAGATTATGAGATACAGAATTTTAGCTAGTTTCTCCAAATTTAACATTTTCACTGAACATATTTTACCTAGTGCAACTACAAAAGAAATTAATAAGGTGCATCTGACTCATTTTTGTGACACTACACCTGATCCATGCTCCATGTATCAACAATAAGATCATATATCTAATATTTAGACATTATTGAGCATTTAGGATATTATCTTCAGCTAAGTAGCAAATCATTCTCAGCTGTTTTAGTATGTGTCTGGAGGGGTTACATTTACTCTAATTTTGGAGAATTTTACTGTCCATGTGTCTGATGTCTCCAGAAGCAAACACCACACACACCCTCCAGAGCACATACTTTTGTTCAGTAAATTCCAAAGAAATCTAGCATGCCCACTCCACCCTAGGCACTCACCAGGAGCATCACATTTCAAGGAACTCAAGTTTTAAGTATGTTCTGTTACAGAACTTAGAAAAAAGATCTGCAGGGCAAAGTATTTTGCAATGCCCACTTGTCTCATGCACTGAGCAGAGAGAAGGATTAGTTACTCCTCAGAGCTCCTTTCCAACCAAGAGTTTCCTATGATGAGGTTCAAACACATTCAGATAAGCAAATTTGTTTTTCTGAATAATGGTTCAATTTTCCTTCCCAAAGGAGTGTGGAGTTATACACTAAAGCTATTTGGGGAAAGTTCACAGACGTACCTTGCTCCTTAGATACACTAAAAAAAGAATTGATGGAACCTGTCAATCTGAACAAATTAAAAGTTGCCTTGGGTAGGATATGTATTTTAAGAAAGCATCCCTCAAGTTATCACCAAAATCTTGCTCTATACCTCTTTGGCTATGTCAAATTTGTAAGTAATTCACACATGCATGTACAGATTAAAACATATAATAGAATTCAATTTAAAAGAAAATGATTGGGTTCTCACACATAAGTTATAATAAAGCTGGTATTCTGTTACAAAAATGGCTGAAATTTCAGTAATGATACTCAGATCACTTATATTTCTCAAACCTCCTCTCCTTTGGCCTTTCAAAGAAATGACATTCCAATTTCAACATTTCAGTAAAATGCAGCAGCTCAAAAAAAACCTGTATTTTGCTTGTTCTGACAATCCGCCAGGACAGGATTAGTGTTAATTCCCATGCTCATATAGGCTCTTTTTTCTTTCTCTTTTACATAACTAAGCACAAGCAATCTTGATCACTTTGCAGTATAAATCTTTAGGAACAGTTAATTCCTAGGAGTATTAATTAAAAGCAATTCCATTTTGTTGAAGCCAATAAAATTTATCTATAGATTGTTGTCAGTGTTTACATATCAGACTATTAGAAATAGTCTGTGCTTCAAATAATATACACTAGGATGAAAAAAGCTGTATCAGGTGAAACAGCTTCCAGGACAGAAACTGCTAATTTTGATTTATTTTGGTAAAAACTGAGGGTGATACCACATTAAAAAATAAACACTAGAGAATAATACACCCACTGTTCACAAAGATGCTTCTCAGCTGATTCTCTTAATTTCCCTTCATGCTTACCGTTAAGCAAACACCCCCACATCCATGCTGCAGATACAGTATTGTTACCAGTAACTGCACTGGTGCTGTACTCTGTCAAAGGCATTTATCAAAAGCTGCATCAGCTATATAAGGCTAGCTCTTTCACGGCGTTTTCCATTTGGGCTAGTAATGTAAGTAGATGACAGATTTGTTTTTTCAAGCTATCATTACAGCTGCTACATGAAATTGTAAATTAATGTCTTAAAATTTTTTCAGAGCAATTTTTTAATTGGCTTATATGCCTGCTCACAGCCCGATGTTCATAATGGCTGATTTCATTGTTCAAAATTACCTAATTTATTTTTTAATCTAGAAGAAAAAATAGTTTTGGCAGCTACTGGAGTTTATAACAGAAATGATAAGGATTTTCTTGCACAATAACTATGGAATAGTGCTTAAAATTTAATAGATTAGCACAATAAAATATTTAACATAACATAAGACAAGAATGTAAGTGCTAGTTTCTTTTGTCTTTAGAGGGCTGCTATAGGAAAAAAAAGAAAAACTTCAGAAACTAATGACTAATTCTGATGAATTTTCAGTAAGGATACAGGATATCTGAAAATAAAGATTTTGGCATAGTCATCATAGGCATAACTATGGAGAAAGAAGATCTAAGTTCAATTTAAAGGAATACAAAAATGCAGAGCTCAGTCATGCTGGTTTTGTCAAATTCTGACTGGTATTATAAAGATGGTGTAGAATCTCATACTGTGATGACTATCTACCCATTCAGGAGCCTTGAAGAAGTAATCTTGCCTTTCTGCTTAACAACAACCTTCCAGATTCACCTGGGATGACTGAAATATAAATATGTTTAGCTACAAATTTTTTCTTCTAGCAGCACCACTTGCTAAGAAGTAGTGTAAGGCAACTACATTTTCCAGGAGCCTAATCTCATACATTACTCATTGTATTCCTAACCACTTCTCAAAGAAAGAACTCACTTTTCCATGACAGCCTCTGCTTACAGTTCCATAATTAAAGTACAACTGCTACTCCAATTAGCAGCAATAGATGTTTTTTAAGTTTCCTTTTTTTCATCAGGCTTCTTTTTCTTGCATGTTAAATTGAAAACACTGAGGAACAAGGAACACATTTTTCTGTATCCAGCCATAAGCATCTTGAGAAGTATTAAAGAATAATAATAGAACAGCAATGACTCATAGTAAAATAGATGTACTTGAAAAATACAGTGGTACATTACTGTAGGCACAATTTCAAAAGCTACTGCAAAGAAAACAACTTATGAATACAATAAAACTGGTTTTATTCAAGCATAATCACTGTTTGTGATGACTGTACTCCTTTATGAACAAAATCTTACTTCCTTTAAGAAGCAATCTACTAAAAATCTATACAGATTACCATCACTCACCTCTTCTATCATTTCTGCCTGCATTTGTGGATTTGTCAGAAGGGCAAGGGCAACGTCCTTCGCATTTCACCGAGATCACTTTTCCTGAGGCACAGGCTTGATAGTCTAATTTGCACTGTAGGAGAGAAAATAACTAACATAAACATATTTTATAATACAAATTATAGCTCATTAAGTATTTTGAAGGAATCTTTCATAAGGTGCTTAAATCCTTAAAGATATGCAGGCTAAGAAAAGGTTCTGCAGCGTACACTATGCTTGTACTAAGAGGAGGAAGCAGATTAGATGAAGGTGTAAAGTTCTTGTTCTCTAACTAGGCTGTGGTTTTAGGAACAGTTCAAGCATGAATACTTTTGCATTGTTAGACTGATTTGAGTACGTATATCAAATGGAATCAGGCTGCATTGGTTTTATTTGTATTATATGAGCGAATAAACAAAGCATCAATATTCATTATTGACAGGAATCAATTAATAGGGATTTACCAATTTATTATTTAATTTGTACCTTTAAGGTAATAATAAACTAGCAAAACACAATATCAAATAAACTAGAAAGTTATAGCTGATGTAGTTCCACATAATCTTCTCCAGCACAGAAACAGATTAATTTGCTTGATTCTGATCTGTATATTTACAGCTCCAATTCAGAAACCATATTAACCATATAGTTAAATAACTATAACCAGGAAAGCAAATTATTGTTCCAAGGACATGAAAATACATGGTCAGAGATTACGTACATAGCAAATATCAGTACTGTAAACATTGCCTGTCTTATTGAAGAGCTATACTTGTCTTCATAAAGAAATTTTCTTGGCTTTAGGGTATAGATTTAGCTTAAGGATGTTTTACCAGTGTAATAGCAGAAAAAATACAAATCAAAATATAAGAGGAAAAATTTATGTACGTAGGGAGAACAGGAAAGGAGGAAGATGATTGTGGAGAACACTTTTTCCTCAAACACAGAAAGGAAGATCTATCTTTCTCTCTCCTAAGGAGTAAGGGGTGGGACCAAACATTGTCACTATTAAGAATAAAAGAACCTGTTCAGAAATTGCACAGGAGGTTTTCACTAGCATGCAGATATAAGTACCTGAAATCACCTCATCCCTGCCTATTTAAAGAGCTTTATCATCCTTTCACACAGGCAGACTTCTAACCTGGTCACAACACCGTCATGCAGTTCTCCAACTAATACAAAATCAACTCTATCATCATATTGAAATAAGCTCTCTTCGCATGACTCTCAGTACCAAAAAGAAGATATATTAGAAGAGAGAGGGGGAAAAAACATCATTTTTTTTTAACATAAAACCATCATTAAAGCTTAGTTTTAAATGTAGTACCTTCTGTCAAAAAAGCATAGTTGAAGGACAATCTTGTAAAACTAACAAAAAAGCAGAACAAGAGACTTGCTGCAATTAAAAGCTATACCAATAGCAATACCATCTCATAAAAGGATCAGAAAATTGAAGCAAAGCTCTGCCCTCCTCACAGGAACCTGCAAAAACTAAGTCGCCTGTGGGAAAACTGTCTACTTTCCTACACAATTGCCATGACTGTCCAGGAACGTGCTTAGGTTAGTCGTGATGCCCATCAGATATCTTTCCAGAGAGGACATGACCTAAAATGCATTTTCGTACTTGCAACAATTTGCCATTTTGGTAGCATGGAACATAGCCTGAATTTAACGCATGTCTACTGAAAAGAGAGATCTTCCCTTTTATAAGATCTGAAATTTTTTTTGTTCCATTTTAGCAGACTAAGGAGTCAAACCTACAAACACCTGTGTTTTAGGCTTTGAGTAATCCTGCTGGTGACTGAACTGAACAGGATCATCATTTAAAACTGAACATATAAACACATTTCAGGTTTGGTAAGCTGAGAACTGGAAATATGAAGAATACAAAATAAAGGAATACTTTTCTTTTGAAGACTTCTTTAATACTTTTCTTGAGAGATTATTTTTAGAGATTCTAGTGCTTCTATTTTACTTGACTCAAATGTTGATGAAAAAAATAGTAAAATACTTCAAAGTTGCTCCAGGTAACATAATTGGTATGAGGTGTGAGTTTAGCCCCTTGTATTTATTTTTCTTTAAAGGTGTCCAACCAAATGCATTTGCAAGTACCATTGCCCTATCAAACCTTAAGAAACACTTTACTCAATGCCTGACACCTAACACAGACACTGATATCTGGGTTAGTGAGTGTGAAATCAGTACATAACACTTCCAAATCAATATTCCCATTCACAATTATGCTAGAATTTTACATTCCCTGAACTCATTTTACGGACAGGCAGGCAGTAGAGTTGTATTCTGCCTCTCAAGTAAAGCAAAAACAGAGTGCCTGCATGAGTCGCAAAGGAGTCAATAGGCTGCTCAGATGGTTTGCTAATGATATTGGGAAGATAATTGTGATTCAAACCTCTTGTCCTTGTTCCCCATATTAACGCTGCACTGGGAAGTTGCAAAGGCAGCTCAGCTAAACAAAGGCAGATCAGATTTCCCTCAACAGTAGTCTCAATAAACTGGCACCAAAGCAATTAACATATCTGAAAAACTCCACAGAAAAAGAAATTTGTGGAATGCAGAATAGGAGGACATGATGAAAAGTAGTGGTGCTCAAGAGAGGAAGCCATAGGATCAGTGACAAAATTATTCCTTATGGGGAAAAAAATATTTGAAAACTTCAAATGGCAGAAAAATACATGAACAAAACTTAATTATAACATTTGGTAAAGCAGTAAAATAACTATAATTTATTTGCCTGTATTATTGACTTTTTTATAAAGGGAAAATAAATCATAGCATTTTCAAGGAACTTATCTATTGGATTTCATAACAGTCCTTATTTATCTTGGTTTTATAAATTCTTCGTTAATTGCTTGTGCTACTTTCACCCCAATCCCGTTTATGCAATTTTTTACTATATCTTATTACAAAAAAATACAATTTTACTTGTACATATACATTTCTAGCTTTTCATCTTCTAATCTTGATTCCATTTTCATCTCAGCATACCAGATTTCAGTACTGGAGTTTCACCATGTCTTGTTATACTTTTGATTCTGAGAAGTCTCAACTATTTGAATTCTTGCATATTTTGTTTTAATAAAGAAGAATAGGGAGTTTTGACTTCAGAGCAATGTGCTGTACGGTGCTTAAAAAAACATTTTAATATAGAAATAGGTACCTACCATGTCAGAGCTTCTTGACAATATACTTCAGGATGAAAAGTTCTTTATTTCTGTCCTGTCAAGCTTTCCACAGAAAAATCCAATTTGTATACTTCTATTCTGCCTACTTGAAAACTTATTTCATTTCAAATGGACCTAGTATTCTTCAACACTTGCCCTAAATAGTTGTTTAGTGAACTAGAGACAGGCAATTAAAATCTGTGGGAAGTATATCAAAGAATATATGTCATCTTTAGACATGACTCATGCAGCTTTATTGTTATTCCAGTAAAGATGAGAATAGTTATATTTCTGGACCAATTACTACAGTGTATGTTATTTTGGCATACATGAGCCCTGTTCTTATAACTACAGTTATAGGGTTAGAACGATGACATGACAGTAGTATATTTCATTAAACTCTATCATTTTCAGTTCCAAAATTGCTACTTGCCAACAGCTGGAAACTGATTTCTATGTATTCTGCATGGATAAGGAGACATTTCCACCCCTGCCATGAAGTATTAAAAAAAAATAAAAAAATAAAAAAAAAAAGGTTTCTATGGCAAAATAATAAAATATATGAAAATTTAAGAAAATTTGACTGTCAAAAATACAAAGACAGAACACATTTTATTTATTATTTTAGCTCCTTCTAAAAAATTCCATCTTTCCTTGTATTTGTAAACAAAATTCCAGATAAATATAATGGATTTCCAGGTATATATGTTTACCTTTATAAACTGTCAAAATCATCCTCCTGTGACCAACTGATCTAGTTTTTCAGGTGTGAATGACAGACAGCATGCATGTCATTCAAAAACCTTGACTGTTTGGGGATTAAACTGATGAAACCTGTTACTGACCTGGGAAAACATTTTGATAACTGCAAAAATATAGAAATCCTCTATAGAAAGAAGTAATATGTCACTATGAATACCATTTATATAGACATAAAATCTCTATATTGAGTGAGAAAAAAATGGTTCACAGAACATTTACATAATCTAGAAGTTTTCAAATTAGATGCACTTGATTTTACATCCTTGTACACTTGAACTGAGCAAACTTACAGTCACTGGGAACATGTGAAAGACTGAAAATATACTGCTAGATTAGAAATGAATGAAAAAAATACAAAAGGATGGAAAAAACTAGTTGAAAATAATCCTCAGAGAGTTGCTATCAATAGCTTAGAAAGGAAGGCTCCACTGAGTGGACTTCTGCAAGGGTGTATCACAACCCTAGAACTATTTCTTATCTCATTAATAGACTAAAAGATGAAAGAAAAGATGATGTATTAAACATGTAAGAGTCTGGAATAGCTTTGGAACATAGGAATATAATCAAAATATTCTTATTTTATGAGAATAGGCTAAAAAAACAGTGCAATCCAGTACAGAAAACAGCTACATTCCACTCTTAGGAAGATATAATAATCACCTTAAAAATACAAGCTATTGAACAACCGACGAGACATCAGTTCCAGAAAAAAAAAAATCTAATGATCACTGTCAACAATCGTATGGTCTACATGAAAAATGTCATGCTAGGAGGTAACAATAGGACTGCAGCCTACAAGACACATAAAATAATTCCAGGCAGCTCTGGCAGGGCTTAAAATAGTGCTCTATGTCCAGCCTTGAGACAATGTTTCAAGTAAGGCATGAACTAATTGGAAAGAGTCCCCAAAAGAGTAAAATTAATGTTCGGAGGCCTAGGAAAAACAATCAATGAGGAGAGACTGAAGGAGTGGTGATGTTCGGTCTTCAGAAAAAAGGAGTCACATAATAGCTGTCAAATACTTAAGAGGTTTCCAAAAGGCATCCAAAAAGAAGACCAAGGCAAATGCTACAAGAAAAAAATGGCTTAAGTTGCCACAAAAAAGTTTCAGGTTAGATACTAGGAAGACTCTCTAATAATAAGGATAGTGAAGTATTAAAATATTGCTCGAGAAGTTTATTGAATCTTAATCATTGGAATCTTTACAACTAGGGTTAGGGAAGTCTATCAAGAAGGACAGCTAGTTGATCTTGCCTTGAGGAACGGAGTAGACCAGATGACCTCCACTTCTTTGAATAAGGAAGTACATGATAGACTGGCTCTGGGAATGAAGTAGGATCAAGAGACTACTGCCTGCATAAAACATTCTGACTTCCTGGAGAAATTAGAAAATGTGTAGTGAATGAAGTAGGGAGCATGCATGAAAGGAAAGGGAATATTATGCTCTTGCTGGCCCAAGGATCCTAGCTAACTTAAAATTCTTCTGTGTGGTACTGAATCTGTACTAGCAGTTATCTGAGCTCTTGCAGTCCTGACATCCGATTTGGCAACATGTTAAATATTCTTAGTTTCAACTCAAACTAATAAGAACTGAACAACTGCTTTGCAATATGAAATATGAAACAAAAAAATATTCTTTAATTGGACACCCAAACCTCAAGAATAATCTGGCTTTCATTTATGTGCCACACAGTCTTTTATCTGTGAAACAGCACTACCAAGTCATGCAGAAGGCTTGTGATGAGACTGTGTAAATGAGTTACTATTTGCAGACTTCTCAAGTACTGCAGGGAAGAAGACATTAAAACAGAGGAAGAATTTAATTCTACTGTATGGCTACAGTATAATAAAAGATATAAAACTGTATTGAACAATGGTGAGAAAACAAACTTTTCATTAGATATGTAAGAGGTATGTCCATTCTGTGCATTAAGTGAGGGAAGAGTCCTGTGAAATAGAGTGAGTGACAGAATAAGTATGTATCCAAGAAGAAACTCAAACATTACTTGTGCAACATTAAATTTGGCATTTCCCAGCTTGTATGCAAGCTGACATTTTTATAGACTTAGTTCTGCACCTTTATAAGAATGCTATCTCAATAACAAGATACTATTTTTTCCAGAGTAATCCTATCTTGCTAGGAGTATCTGAGCCGGCTTTGAACAAACTAACTAAAGTTAATAAGGACACGAATGGTTTCCCAGGCAAGTAAGGGCCAGTATCTCATATGCTAGTGCCTTCCAGCACAGTCTACAGATAATCCCCTCAGCTTTCCTTTGCCTTATATATATATATATGTAGTGGCAGCTAGACACAGATGGTACCCCTCAACAGTATGGAAGTCAGCATAAGTTAGCTGCCAGATCCTACACTTGGGTACTGAGTGAGAATTGCATTCATTCTGTGTTTAAGCCATAGAAATATTACGATCAGTCCTTGAAGCTTGAAGTTAGGTCAGATATGTCAACACAACTTCTCTACAGTATAAACATAACTCCACAATGTATGATGGAGTGTGAATTAGATGCAAATTAAAATCTTACAGAAATTTTGATGTGCTGAGGCATATGACACTTAAAGAAATGCTTTCTAGAACAAGCACATTTAATGCTGAGCATATAATAAGTTATACTTTAGACAACCAATAATTAATAATTATGCAACTGTGAAAAATGTTTTAACTCTGAAAGGTAACTGCCACCTTTAATTGTACCTTATCTGGATAATGAGAACTCTTTAGATGTCCGTATCTCTTTTGTGAATTTAAAACTAAATAGGGTTTGCTATTAATTCTAAAAATACATTGATGAATAATTAAATTCAGCTTCAGCTCATAGTTATTAGTGCATATACTACAAAAATTTAATTTGAATATAAAAATCCATACAGATAGAAAAAGTTAATATGGTAAATTTTTGTTATCAGTCCCAACTGCCTTTATGGATAATGATTCTGATGCTAGCCAATGAGACAGAGAGGAGAGAAAAAGAGGCCCTAGTGCTAACTTTGACTCCTCAACTCTTTCACATTTGCTTCTTTTTAACCAAACCTTCCAATGTACAGAAGAGGAGGAGATGTGATCTAGGGTAGTTGAAACTAGAGATATCAGTAGACATAGGAGAATTCCAAAATCTTATCCCTGTGGTACATCTCCCAGTTGGAAGTTCTACACCACAGCCTTCTGGACCACTGCCATACCACACGAACATCCACTGGTCAAGCAGAGAAACCTAGCAAATAAATAAAAGAGCTGAGAGAACAGAATTTGGAATATCCTCTCAACTGTACACATTCTTACAAACAAAGCTCACAGTTCTTCCTTTCCTGTCTGTTTTCCAGGTGACCATTAATGGATGGTAAAAGATTTTTTTATGATAAAATCAACAGGGTCTCTGAGAAAAGGAAAGCTGCCGAAGAGGAAAATGAAGTGTTAATACTTCTTTCAGTTTCATCGTGCCTTTTACTAGCAGATATCTCCCACAGAGCTCCAAATTTGTCCATCAACAAAGATCTCTACTTTCTCCCCATTTTTAGAATTTGATCCCTTTGAGGATTGCACAGGTGATCTCTGTTTACCAATACTAAGTACTGAACATTTTCCATTTTCATGCCATTTTGCTAATCCATACTCCTAATCTTCTCACTTTATCATTTCATGAAGCCTACATATATTCTTTTGGTCAAAATTTTGCTTTTACCATATTTTGAGCAAATTGCTAGATGAAATTATGGCCTCAGAGTTGAATCTCTAAAAGTAAAATATGTAAAAAACTAGAATATGCTTTAACTGGATTGGTGATTCCTGTCACTAATCAGGTGGGGGTGGGGAGGAAGAGTGAAGAAGAAAAAAAAAAAGTAAGCTTTAATCTGATTACGTTCCAGATCCAGCGCAGCATGGAATGTTATCTGATAAAGAACAAGGAAGAGAGGAAAGGACTGGTAGATGCAAGTGGCCAGTATCAGGGAATGGTTAGTATTGGTTCTTTTTGCAATGGTGTCACTTTAGGTTGGTTTAAAATGTAGGTGAAAATATCAGAGTTAATGACATTAATCTGTTAAATATAATTTAAAAATGATTAAGCCAATATATAATTCTTTAGAAAGTGCAGTCAAGAAACATAAATAATTACAATATAGGATTGCAAACTAAAAAAAAAATTCAGCTAAACATAATGCCAAGATACTGTATTTTCAACTAATTCAGACCTTTGAAATTAAAAATTAACCCGTAAATTTGGTTATGAAGTGTCATCCAAGGATCTAAAGATGCCTTAATTTCCTGTCAGCATCAATTGATTTTTCCTAATTCTATACCAACCTGTTAATTACATGCATCATTTACATAAACAAAGGATGTTCAGGTAAAAAGCTTTTCAGCAGATAAGCACTATTGTTTAAAAGAAAAAATTAAAAAATGCGAACTGCAAAGGCTTGTAACCATCATTTTGACTGTAGAATCAAAGGACACATGCTAACTGAACCAAGACCACAAGTAAAGAAAATTTTCTGTGGTTGAAAGAGAACTGATGATACATTGTTCATAAGGCTAAGAACCAGAAAAAGCAATTTACATGACAAAATGAAACTCTGTATGTAAGTGTTTTCTTGTTCATCTCTATAGCTCTTGCTTGTTTTCTTCATCATTGTGCAGTTCAATGACATAAAAAGAAAAGTCTGAAGTCAGGTCACTTAGGTATGCAATCTTTCGGGGATAGCCTACAAAATATATTAACGCACAGGAAGATGCAGATAAATGCCTACTGGGATTATTTAAATGAGACATCTACCTGTCTTGGCTTTTGAGACACATGCTGCTCAGAAGCTTTTGAAAGTCCTTCTAAGCACCTATCTGCTTTCTAAATCAGACATCTGAATTTTTAGGTACCTACTCAGTTTGATAAATACATACCTTACCATCTTATTATACACATTTTGCAGGTAAATTAGCAGCTTATACCTTCAAGTGAAAATGTAAAGCTTAATTCATGCTAAATGACAAAACCCTATAATATCTTTACTTGAAAAGTACTATTTCTAGTAAATTGAAGATTGAGAAAAGTATTATCAATAATATTCAGTCTTTTTTGTTCTAATGTATCTCAATTCCAAATCAATAATTCAATATTCCTAGAAGAAAATAAATTCTATATAAATTAAGACAGTCGCTAAATATTCTCTTTATGTTTTTATATTTGAAATGTTTTTAAATACTTGACTCACTAAAGAGGTAAAGATACATGTTATTCTTTCTTATATTATTCCTTCTCTTTCTAGCTTATCCTCAATTTATAATCACTGATACATTTTCAAAACAGAGTAATAGCCTGTGCAAGCATGTTTTTGCCTGTTGTAAACTGTTGATATTAATATTTTCTTTTTCAGACATACATACATAAATACTTAAGTGTATATTCTAAATTCTGACTCTTATTCAGAGTTATGGCTGACACAGTCCAAATTTCAATATTTCAGACTCTATGCTTCAAACTCCATCAACTCTAGCAGTCCAGAGTTACAGATGCACAGAATGTCACTCAACCCTAGAAGTTCATGGGATCCCTAGTGTATGTACATTGCTGCTACATGTACAAAAGCTAGCATTCAAAATTTTGTAATTTGGACAGGTTTCTCTCAAGAGAGAAAAAGGAATATTGCTCTCACAAAGCTAACTCATTGTCAGCTCCCACTTCAAATTTGAAAATGATTCAAAACTTCTAATTCTCCCAAACCTTCCTCTTAGAAACAGCTGAATATTTTGGTTGCAAATCAGCCAAGAGAAAGCCTCAGCGATTTTCAGCTGACATGCAAATTTTTGCGTAATAGCAATGGTTAAAATAAGGGCAATGGCAAAGCTATGAAGCTCTCTAATAAGACTCAAATGGCTTGTCAAATCATGGAATCGTTTGTTAAAAGAATCTAGTTATTGGCTATTAACATGCATTATCACTGTATTTTTAATGTGATGTGGTTTCTTAAACCATGCTCACTGATTGCATTACTAATTAAATAAGTTAAATTTATCTAATTATATATAAGTTGAAATATTTATAAAATTATATGTGAGCTAAAATATCATCTAAATGGCATGCTCATTAATCTTCAATTACAGGGGGAACAAAACAAGTCTGTACACAGAGAGACCTAGTTAGTCCATGCTGCATTATCCTGTCTAAGTCCATAAGATATTTAAACTAGACCACAACAATCTGGAAAAAAAAATTCTCTACATGCATTTATATTTAGGTTAACCCCTGAGCAGTGTGCTACAGAATCATGATTTTGATCAGAACGTACAGACACCTAGGTACTCTCAGTTTTCTTGTTATCATGTTACCTCTAGGGCTTTCCTTTCTCTTTGGTTCTTCAGCCATCTAAAATATATGCTAACATTTATTTTAATTCAAACTACTGGGCTTTTTAAAAAAAAATCCTAAACAGGTTTCATGTGTTATCATTTATGAAATTCCATGTTTATAATGTTTTTCATCCTGCCAGAAAAGAAATATTTTGTTGTACAGGTGGGAGTTAATATTCCAAAGCATGGCCATTTTTCTCTAGATTACATTTATCTTCTCTTGAACTCCAAAGAATACTTTTGTGCAGAGAAGCACATAAATGTCCTTAAATCCTTCTACTTTTCGTTGTTAATATTTCATTTCTAAAATATACAGAATGTTTCCTTATTTTAATTTTCTCAAAAACAACCAAACAAATATGGCGCAAAATCAGGATGAATCAAAGCCATATCTTTCTGTGTTATATTTTGAATGAAGAGCTAGAGAGGCAGATCTTGCTTCATAAACTCTTATTTTTTTCTCTTCCAGAAACTTCATGCTGCATTTTTTTCTAGAACTTTGCTACAATTCAGAGGCTTTACCTCTCATGTTCACTCATATTTCTCAGATCCCTATCTTTTTTATAATTCTTATCCAGTGTACATCAATATACAGACGCATTGTTTCTGGACTTAGTTATTTTACTGTCCTATCTTTTTCTAATTTATACAAGTCATCTTCCAAGACCAAACTTGATTGTTAAGAAATATTCAGTTTCACTTTAATCTAAAAATTAATGCCAAGAAAAAAAAATAATCCCACACAATCCAGAGTGATAAAGTATGTCTTAAACTGATGTTTATGGAAGAAAAGTTTGCTTCCTAACTTGCTTTCTGCAAATTTAGCAGAAAGCAGACAGCTTAAAAGGCATCGAACATGCAAGTAAACAGGCCAGGCAGTTGTTCTATCTGCTAGAAAAGGACTGAAGGTAAGAGGTATCACAACCACACTTCTGAAGAAAATCATTGAAGCTATGAAGACAGCAGGTTTCCTGAGAGATGCCGTATTTTCAGGGGAATGATACGGACTTTATTTGAAAGGTAGCTAAAACACTCAACTTCCCCGAGTATCATCTGTATATTCTTAAAACTTTTTGTTTTGCTTTGTTTTTCTTCTTTAATTAGGGCCTCAACTAAAGTGAGTGAATTGGAACTTTAGAGCTATACGCAGTGTTGTAAAATTCACACAACCCAAAACATCCAGATATGTTTTCCCATACGTGGCTTTGCATATTTTAAATTGAAACAATTTTGGGAGGAAAGTGAATATGGTTACAGGGAATCACATCATCTATACATTAGATAGTCTTGGATTCAAGACTGTTTTCTGTGGTTCAGCTAGAGAACACAAAAAATATTGCAAATTTGAAGGAATATTCTTACCAAGTTGATAAGACTGAATTTGTATTCAGGGAAGGATAAGTAGCGGCATAATTATTTGTCCATTTTTACAGTATTTCATTGTGAGATTTTCAAGATTACAAATATAAAAATAGTGTGACTTGGAGATGATTCTTTAATGTTGCAGATATTCTACCTCACTGAGATCTGCTAAATTGCTAGAACTGCTACTTTCCTTTTTCTCTGGCGACAGCATGACTAGTTTGTAGTGGTACTGGTAAAAATTACTGGTACAAAGCCTAATGTTACTAATTGAAACTTCACAGTATTTCAGGTTCTTCCTAAGTGCTGATGTGATCTACATGAACACTGTGTAAGAATACTTTTCTTAGAAGCTGAACACTTTGTTCTGTTTGATTACTAAATTTAATTGCAGGTTCTAATAAATTTTAACTTGTACAATTCCATTTTCTCTAGACATTTGCACTTTATTTGTAGTTCTGTAGGTTTTCAGATGCTTACTGTTCCATTAATTGTTGAAGAAAACCAAAACCACGATAGCTACGTAATGTTAAGTACATCTTCCTTTATGTCTGTTATATGTATGTTGTTTCAAAAACCCCTTCTTAAAGGGAAACATAGAAGCAGAGAAAAATGGAAGTTCAATCAGAAAAAGGGAAGGAAATGACAACAAACAAACATTTATTATAGCGCTCCAGGAGACAGCAGTACATGGAATAGTCAACAAAATAATCCATGGTCCACTGCTCTTGATAAGCATTTATTTAACTTCCACTACGATTATGAGGAGAAAAGGAGACACATTAAGGAAAAAAATAAACAAATTCTCATGGTTCAGTGCACTTGAAAGTGATGCCTGGTTTAAATAAGTTCGCAATAACAAAAGATTAATCAGAATTAAGAGAAATTAGATGAAAAACCCCACAACATAGCACGCATTTAAATTAGTTTACTGGCTTTTTTTTTTTTTTTTTTTTTTTTTAAATAATGGTACCATAGTACAGCTACATATTTTATTTAGGGAAATGATCCCTCTCTAAAGGCCTAAATTTACTACCTTTTATGACACACAGGTAGCTCAGAGAAAGAGACAAACTGCTTTCTGAAAGAGTCAAATCATGTAACTCAAAAAATAAATCAGAAATTTCTTTGTCGATACATTTTCTTCCATTTTGTCAATTCCCATATCTGAAGTGCCTATCTAAGACTCAGGTGATGTGTACAAGAACAATTTCTGTGGACATGGCTCTCTTCCTTGCCCCTGTGGCACTGGAAGAAATGCTTAAAAGAAAATGGAATTGTGTGTCTGACAGTCGAGCATTTCACTCTGGGCATGACAACAAAACTATATCATGCACCATTAAACTTCTTCTTTTCTAATAAGTGCCTATATGCATTTTCCATACCACCACTTACTCTGACATACTCTTTGGGAGCTTCTTTCAGAGAATCATTTCTGTAACATTGAAACGGTTTTGCTGGGCCAAGTCCTGAGCCATTTTTCAAGTTTACCACTTGCCACTTTACCTCATTTTTATCACAGATTATCTACCATTAACTCTCAAAGGTTGTTCTCTTTTGATTTTTTGTTTAGAAATAGGTAATTTTCCCTTTTTCTTTTTTTTTTAAAAAAAAAGCCCAAACAGAACCCCTAAGAGCAAAAAAAACCCAACCCTCTAACTTCACCTGCTTCACCAATTACTACCTTCATTTATCCCCCCCCCTCTGGTGAAACCATGTTCTGCCTGGTAAGTCTGAGACAATCTTCTCCAGCTTTTGATCACTGTCTCGCAATTGCACAGCACGTCACTGTCCCCTCCACTGCTTTCTCAGGTGCCTTAATGTTTCACATAGCTATGCAAACTGAAGAATGTCATATGTTATTTCTTAACCCTCCAAAGCCATCTTTCTGTTTCTTTTTGGAACTGTTTCTGTTCCCCATCATTTCTCCACTGGTATAACTGGGCCAGTGGCAGCTGCTGCGTTCAGCCTCTTATCTGTTTGTGCCTGCTGATAACATTGACACATTCTCCTGGAAAAGAACTATCGTGACAAAATGAGTCTGATTAACCTAGCTGTAATACCGAGCTTAACTTAGCTTGAATACTATTTTCAAATGACTAATTTTTGCTGGTTAAAGCAACTGTTCAGAAAATTGTCATTTAATCTGCAGATAACTATGGATACCTCTAATGCAATCTAACCGTTTAAGAAACTAACACTATCTTCTATTTCTTAAATTTCAGCCATTTGATTTTTCTTGTTTTACTGGCCTGTTTGACAAAATACAAATTAAGATTTTCATTAATAGGTTATGAATCTGAGTTCTTTCTACATTAATTATTTTTCATTGGTATACTCTGATATAAAAGGATTTATTAAAATGCTGACAGTTTTAACCTTCTCTTGTCTATTTATCCTAATCTTTTATTGGTTTGTCCTTCTAGCCTGGATTGTTTATACTCTACAGAAAGCTTAATACTTTTTAAAGAAACAATATGGAAGTATTACACAGCACAGGATTTGAGAAAATTTTTTCCAGTCCATGGCGTAGGATTTTTTATTTGTATTGCATTATTAAATTTATATTTTCATGTAAATCAAATATATAATTTTATATGAAACATAGTATTCTGAAAATAAAAAAAGAAGACAAATTCCAACCTTGTAAGAATAAAGATGCTGCCCTAGTCTAAGAAATACTGAGATGCTCCCAGAAAAAAAAATATATATATATTGAAGGTATTATAGAGTACTTGTGTCATCTAAGCTACCATTTCTATTCTCTACATCGGTTATTTATTTTGGATCATAGTTGATGAAAGGAGATCACATAATCCGAAAATTTTAGAGCACCTAGCATGCTGGAAAAATGGACCAAGTAAAGTGAGTCGCCTTTCTGACATTTCTCTGCCTTATTTTTTGAGTATCACAGCTAACCAATTTAAAAGTTCCGGGGAACATTTCAGTCATTACTGGTTAAAGTTGTTGATTTGATGGAAACTGGAATACCAGAACACTTCATGTCTTGATTTTTTAATGTTAATCTTTTAAAAAATATGTATCTAAACAGCAAGGAGTTTCCTTAAACTTTCTGTAATTCCTTAAAATTTCTGTAAAGATTACTTCAGCTTGATAAAGTCTAATACACAGATCAAGCAAGCAAGACACACTGTATCTCACTGACTATTGGCCAGCCTCCCTCAAGGAAGTGTTGGCATAGCAACTTTGTGCATTTTGTCATTGCGGTACATTGGCAAACAAGTACCTCGTTGCAGTTACAGTTCAAAGTAGATTTGGTCTGTAGAAGGCTTTACAGTTACTCATTTGGATCAGATCATTTTGGCTGGTCTTAATTTTGAGAGGCTCCTTTTTAACTGGAGAAACATTTTTAAAGCACCCTACTTTCCGGTAGGTATTAGTAGAGCAGCTGGAAGAGATTTATTTTGGAGAGATTACATTATCTTATGGCATTGAAATCATTCAATATTATTATTTTTGGCTGCATCTCATTCACTGTTAAGTCTACAACAGATTGTTTAACAGCAAAACAGATAAAGAAGGAAAGAGATAGTACTTCAGCCTAATCTAAAAAGTAAGACTGACATACGCTCAGTCAGGGTTGTGAAAATTACTTTCATTTAGTATTAGAGAACAGATAGATCAGACATTTCAACATTCTGATCCCTCACAATCCCTCACAAGATAACAATTTGGAGTAATGTGAATAAAATAATCACAGAGATAATCAAAACCGAATACCTAAGGCTTTAATAAATCTTTTCTGAAGTAGAAAGGAATTGTCAACAGCTCAAGCAGGCATCCTGAAAACTCAAAAGCTAATAAGTATACTTCAATCAATTTAACTTTTATAATAGAGCAAAGATTAAATTAATATCAAGGATTAAAAATGTTAATATTTATTTTCTACGAGTCTTCCAAACATACACTCTTATAGGTAACACTGTTAGGAGATGCAGATTATTGAGTAAAAGTCCTGAAAGCACCTGAAATGAATAAAAGTGGGGGATGCCCTGAGAATAAACATCTAGGAATTTAGGTTCATAAAATTATAAACCAGAGTATTGAAACTTAGACAGAGTAAAGAACTAGTACAAAACTCTCCTATACATAAACAGTGTGATTTTATTCACTGTCTCATATTTGCCCCTTTATTGAGAAAGGGATCATAACTTCAGAGACCGTAGGAAGTACTTGTAGATAGTATAAATGTATGTCCACATTTCCATCTACCTGTAAAGTACCATCAGAAAATCATACCCTTCATTCTGACTGTTTGCTTTTCTATATCTTAGCCTGCAAAGCTAGTTTAGATCCATTATTTTTGTAAAATACCATTTCTATTGCTATTTTGTGCTTAGAGATATGCCAATCATATGAAGTTTTCACAGGTAGGAGAGAACATTTTTCCATAAAAAAACCTCTCTATCAAAGTGACTTAAGAAAATTGCTGCTAATCAAAAAGCTGGTCTGAGAATGCAATAACTGATGGTTATTCTGGAATAAAACTATGGAGCAACTGGCATATTTTAAAAATGAATTTATTTCTGTGGTGTTTTCTTTTCAAAATATTCAAAGCTTTGCTCACTGATCTCATTTACAGTCAGATCTTTTTTGTAGCGGGATTACTTGAAGATTAGATCATGTTCAGCCAAAGAGATAGAAAACTCCAGTCTATTATACCAAACACCAGAGCTATAATTAAAATATACAAAAACACACTCAAAAGAAAATTTCACCCAACATCTGACCCATTACTCAAGGTCATCTATCAGAAAGGCCCCTTGGAATAGACTGTAAAACGGGAGAATTATTCCAACAGAAGCCTCCCAAACACAGCATTATCCTATCGTCTGCAATCACATTGGTTTTATCGCATGTGTGCTAGACTGCAGTAAGTTGCATCCCCCGGTAAGACAACCTGCCAAAGGCAGGTTGCTGCCACCAAACATTCCGCCTGAGCTGCACTGCACGTCCTGTTTATTCTCCTTTTACTTTCAGGAGAGATGAGGCTAGAAACAGGATGCACAAGCTGTTCCAGCAGCAATGGATGGGTTACCAAATGCATGGGGCAGCATAGCCTTAAGTTACAGCACCGTATGAGAATTCACTAGAATAATTCACTTTCAAATGCCCAAGTTTAAAGAAATGTAGAAGATAAAACTATACTAATGAAGTGTAAAATGCAGTATTATTTAAAGTATTATTAAGTAAAAGCTGTTTATAACACCACTCTGGTAAGAAAACTGCAGCATCTCTTTACACTGAATCTCTTCTCACATAGCAATTAATGTTCAGTTTGATTACTCAGCATTTCAGTATGTAATACTTTTACTTCAATATTGTTATGCTGCCCTGATGAATGTTTTGCACCTGCTACTTTTCCTTTAGATTGACTGTATGTCATTAATTGAGGGGCAAATATTCACACACTGATAACACAGTAAATCCTAGTCTGGCCTACCAAAATCAACGGGAGACAGGACACTGTTACCTAACCCTGGATAAGCTCAGTTTAGAAGTTAACCTTTCTCACTACAATGTCTAAGCATTTTGATTGCTTAATTTTTTCTAAGCAAAAATGAGTATGAAAATTCTATTGTTACATAATTCAGTGCCAGATATTTAGCATGTGCTTGACCTGAAAACCATCCCAAAGTAGTGCTCGTTAGATAACTATTCAGCTGCCTGGCTATGCTTTATGATATTATTAACTATTTACTGACTTATTTTCAGAAACCATACAATTCTATGTTGTACAATTTGCCACAACCGTTAACAAAATGCATTCTCAAAAAAAACCAAAATTGCTATATCATGAAACTACACTAAATTGCTTCCAGGGGAGCTTGATGACACAATGAAACTAAACTTTGCCTGGAGGAAAGGACACAAACATTTATATTTATGTCAATTTAAAAAATAAATGGCCCTAAAATAACCTTATAAGAACCTTTATTTTGATATAATCACACCATGGAATACTAAATCATAATATCATTGAAAGGAATACTAAGACAGATCTTTGGTGGTCATAACTTAAAAAAAAAAAATTGTTTTTGCTGCTCTAAATCTAGATTTAAAATCTACCAGCTAGTGGAAGGCAAGAGGAAAATCCCTGCAAATGCTCTCTGATGCTTTTCCATTAAACCTATGTAACGGACATGGAGGATAGTATACATTACCACACAGGTTGCAGCTCTGATAATGCACTGTGAAAGAAGCACAGTATATCTATTTACTCCATTCATTTCTCACCATTCTGCTTGGGAAGACATCCCCATCAAAAAGCATGTACATATGTAAAAATATCAGCATCTCATCCTTATTTACAGAATTCTTTATATCTACTTCAAACCAGGCCATTAGAAGGCATAGGACTATTCAGAACATAGTTTTCCTGCAGTTACCCGATTCTACATGGAACTTATTCCCATATGTTTCCAGACAAAATGAATCAACTCTGATCTCTTCTACTAAGGCATCAGAGTTCGATCATATATGGCTTACTGATATGAGTTACTACATGTCTCATACAGTAATTTATTGTAGACAACAGTGATTCTAAAAATGAGTGTAAATTGTTTTACAGCTCTAGAAACAAGCATTTCTGTGACAAAAATGGAACTACTGGCTTTATTTCCCAAAGATAAATATGGTTAGAGAAGCTTATTCTTCAATTAGCAGAACTAGAAGCGCTCAGGCTTGTCCTGAATATTTTGTCTTATTTATTTTCATTTTACTCTGGCCACTCTTAAGATTTCTAAAAACCTCTTTTCTGATACAGTTTTACAGATTACGCTTTGTTTTTCACAAAATATTCTTTTCTTTACTTTTCATTTCGCTTCTCACTGTGCTTTTGTTTATGAAGGAGAACCACTTCTGCACCTCCATGGTGGACAGAGAGTGGCTACAAAAAGTTTGTCTGTTCTTTCCTCCAGAGAACTTCACACCCTCCAAAGAACAAGAGAAACAAAAGGTAGAAGTAAAACTAAGGTCTACTTTTTCTATTTTTGTTTTGTTTTCTCCTCAAAGACTGTGAGAGTTCCTGTAAGTCTCTGTGGAATGGACAGGGGATAATATAAGGAATAGGCAATGAGAGTAAAAAACAGCTGCGCCATTTATATACAAGAACATTAGGAAGAAAGTAGGGAGAGACTGTAACGGATAAAGTTTGCATTACTTTAAAAAGTTGCTCATTCAGTATTTATCTATATGAATTTATCTATCTTGTCTATCTAAACTTCAAGATCTTAGGGACTATCTTCTGTTTTATAGCTATACACAGGCTATGCTTGGACACTCATGAAGCCTTTGTAGAATTCAGTAAAAGAAAGGCCAATTGATAAAAACATCTAATGTCTAGTAAGATGCATGCACATTTCAAGCTCTTGATAATAGGTAGACAGGATGTTACTGTGAATGAAAATAAGAATATTTTCAAATATCTAAATCAAACGTTTCAGTATCACTGGAAAAGAATTATCTTTTTCATAAGCCAAAAAATCCAACATTCATGTATTGGACCTCAAATATCCTGGTGTGAGTGTTAGAATTAGATTTAAATTTTTTAACAGAAAAATTATGATTCTTACATATTTACATATCTCTGAGTAATGGGATTTTAAGAAAAACATTTTCTAAAGTAAGATTCATCATAAAAGCGTAAGAATTTTCAAGACTAATTATATACTGATGTTTTTATTATAGTAAGAGTGGAGAGAATATTTGGTGTTCAATTCAACAGCCAGTTACTCCTGGAAAGTCTACTCCTTTTTTGTAAAAGTCAAAGTATGTGACTGCAGTTGAAAATCAAAAGAAAATTCAATACAGCAAACAGGAGTTCTAGAATCTGTAAGTAATGGAAAATATTTGCTTAAAATATTATACAAGAAAGCATTTTGTCTTTACAAGTAATGAATAAAGCTTGTGTGTTTCTGACAGTTTAATCTACAACAATCAGCATTATTATTTTTATTATTATTGTTAATATACTTTTTTGGAGCACTAGATATTATTTGTATTGGAAACAATTTGGTAGTGAAAGGACACAGATGTGTGAACTGACAGAATACAGTAGCTCCATTTACATTACTGAATTGCTTGCAGTTTCTGATAAAAACAGGTCCTTCTAGAGTACATATTCTTTTCTCCTATAAATAATTCATTTGATAATGCTAGACAAACATTTTTCTTCTGAAAGTTTTAAGAGTATATGTTAAACAAATCGATTTGGTTTCAGCATCATTATCACCCAGTGCGCTTTCCCAAGTTTAAGCTGAGCACTCTACTAATGACATGTTTACTGGATTTCAGTGTGAGAAGAGCAAACTCTTTTTCTCTACAAAAGACAAGGTAAGTAGATAGTAACATATTTACAATGATTACACTCACTCTAAATAAGTATAACGGAAAAGAAACAAGGGTTCAGGAATATAGAAGGAAGATTTGATTATGGTCTTCAAATATATAAAAATCTTTTGCAAGAAGGAAATATGTGCATCCATTATTTACATCAGTATATTATTAAGCTGTCTATTTTGCTTGTATGCCCAGGTGCTCAGAATGCATTCCTGGTGGTCAACAGGAAAATTTAAATTATCAGATTTTCTCTCCCGAAACTGGAGACCTACACAACACTTTTTTTGCTATTCAAAACACTGCCTGGGTTTCTTTAGTAGACAGACTTGATCTGGGGCTCTGTCACATTGTGGAGCACTGTTACATTGTGCTTCCATTGTTAATTATTGTTTTATGCTAATTGGAATTTACTGCCATTTTGCTTTTTTGTCTTATTATACATAATAGGTATATAGAATATGTATTTTAGTCAAAATAAAAAAATGTTGATCTGTGTTACATTTTTTTATTTGCTTTCCGAGAGATGGAATTGACTGGAACAATGAAAGAGTAATTCAATTCTTTATTTAATTCTTACCTGAGAAGAATATGTGTGACCATCTGATCCACAAACAGGATTGGTATAAACTACTGGACATTGCTTGCAGTTTGAGGAAATGGGACCACCCCTCCACTGTTTATGGCCTAAACCAGCCTCTTTCATACTGTAAGTAAACAAAAAGTATGTAATTCTGGTGAGTGGTAGTAAAATTAGAATACATTCAGGGTACTTTATGAGCCTTTACAAACAAGTCATACATAATTTCAGCCATTAAGTTTCCTTTCAAGTAAAGTGCTGGTACAGTCTTTGGTATATAGCTTTCATATCATACTTACTGCAGTGATACCTGATGCCTGCATATTATTTAAACATCTAAGTCCTCTTGATAGAAAAAAAAATAAGATGATGTTTTGCTGATGGTCATACTTACTAATCAGTGAAATAAGTTTGATTTGTGTGGGAATTCGCTTGCTTTTGTTAACCAGTATGAATAGGACCGTTATTAATACTCGTGTTTAAAAAGGTTACATATAAATATTTAAAATGACAAATACTTACCATAGAAACAGTAAAAAGGTCATTCAGTATACTGTTTACCTTACTTCGACCACTGTCCCTCATGTTTTACATTTCTTAAAATTTAGACTTCACAGTCCAATATAAAATTTGGATTAAAAAAAAAAAACAGGCAATTAACTGGAAGATAGAGTTGATCTGTATACGTGTTTACATGTGCTTGTGAACATCCATTTACCTGTATGTATATGGAGATACAGACAGATATAGACAGATGGATCGTTTTAAGCCAAGCAAAAGCTACACACTGGCTCAGATTAAAAGACTGTCTTGCCTAGTATTTGTCTCCTAGTATCCACCTGTATCTGACAGTAGTCCATAGCAGCTGCCTAGATAAGAGCATAAAAACAGGGGAAATAAGTACTCATACTTCCTCAGAATACTCTCCCAGCCTTCAGTAATTTGTGGCATAGGGAACATCCCCAGCCATAAGTGTTTTCTCTTTGTAGCTTTAGAAGAATTTTTATTTCATGAATTTCTCCAGCAGCTTTTTGCACCTATGAAAGTTTTTAGCAACTATCATATCCTGAAACAACTCCTTTATGAGAGTCCTCTGATTTATAGACTGACCTTCCAAATGCCTTATATACTAATGGCTTTCATACAAGTAAGATAATAGAACAGTAACATATGACTTTTATATTGCGTTTTCATTTTGGAACCTTTATCAGGTATCTAAAAATTATTATTCTCAGAACACAGCAATGACTTGTCAAGACACACCAAATGAGTAAATGTTCGAATTCATAAAAAAAACATCAAATCAAATACCCTTGAACAGAGCAGTTATAATAAAGAACTATTCTGCTAATTATTCATGAATCATTGTTTCAGAAGAACTTGCCTGGACTGATAAAGAGAAATGAAATAAGAGAAAATAAGCTCCACATCCTGCAGTTTCAATGTACAGAGTAAAAGCATAAAAGCACACACCTAGTGGTAAACTAGTGATGGTCAAGAACCGATTCACAGTTACACTGCTATTGTTTATGATTTCCATAATTTGGGCTTTAAATGTGGTCTTTAAGCAGAAAAATAAACTTTACAAATACTAATTTACATTCATATATTTTGTGTGACTAAATTCTGAACTGTACAGATATTTTACAGTGTACCTGGCACATGTTATACACAAAGATATGAGTTACTGCTGTAAAAGCCAGCAACAGCCTCAATTACAGGTAGCATAATCAGTGGTAAAATATCTGTACAGGAAGTGTTCATGTTCATCTGGAAAGGCACAATAAGGAAACAACTCAAAAATATAACACCTCAATTAATAATAAATACTGGTATTTTCTGCTGAGTAGCATCATTTGAAGACTAAACATAAACCATTTCATTTCAATTCTAGTAAAGAAAGGCAAGGCAAATTTGAACTGTATCTTTGGTTATGCATAGTATATAGGAATAAAATCTGCTGCTCCTCTCCCATGAATATTCTGAGAATTTTTCAAGCATGTGCTCCTGTCTAATTAGATTTTGAGGGTTGTATCTTTCTCTCATTTCTTGCTACTTTTATTGCTGACAGTCTTTCACAAGTGCCCCAGTAGCTTGAAATTACTGACAGGTCCGGAGAGTCCTAACTATCAACATGATGGAATATCTTGGTTTATCTGAGACACTCTAACTTTAAAACACTGCATCAGTTAATTACAAATGTTCCAGGTATCAACTGGAAGAATCCCACTGATACCAGCAAAACCCAGAAATCTGAAGTGAGATCTGCGAGATACACGGAGGTGTTTGGCTGCAGATGCTTCAAACACATCAAAGAAAGGGCTAGTGACAATCAGTTTCCTGAAATACCTGTACACTCGCTCATACTGTTATGCATGCTCTCAATGAGCATACAGAAAAAAAAGCAAGCTTTTAGACTACGGTAAAAGTAAAATGATCTAACAGGAGTGAAAGAGAAGGATGTGGATTGTCACTCAGGACACAGAAATCACAAGTCAGTGACAACCAGTGCAGAGGTATGAAGAACAACATAAAACATTTTACATAGTCAGATAGGTTACATAGTCAGGTAGCCAGCTTTGTTAGACTTTACATTTTTATGTATTATCAGGTACTATAAACAAAAGAAACACAAGCTGTTCCAGGGTACTTATTTAGTGCAGAGAGTCAAGTTTCCTATTCTACACAGGATTCCCCTAGGACCTTCAGCAAATCACTCTCACGATCTTGGTTTGTACATAACTTTAAAAGTCTCTTTAAAACTGGAGTATCTGCATTTTCCAAACTAGGATGGAAGATGTAATGATATATATAATAAATAACGAAATAAATAATGATTCCCAGAAGGTATCAATCCAGAGACACCTAGCCATGTTCAGGTTTTTCTGCAAATAGATTCTGTGTTACCATAGGTGCCTAACTGCTTTTTCTTAAAAAAAAAAAAAAAAAAAAAAATTCTCCAGGCACCAAGTTGCCAGGCAAAGATGAAAAGTAAATACAGAATATTTTGCTAAACAACTGAAAATACTAGTTAGGCACATATACACAAAAATACATTTCACAAAATCACAAAATAACACCTTTTACTTGTTTATTCAAACATTTCCTTGCACCATTCTATAATTATATCAAATTTGTTCTTGTTATCTTTTTTCATTTTTCTTTTACAGTACATAGCTTCCATCTAGGAAACAAGCATACAAACTATTGGCATGGAAATAGTTAAGAAATCACTATGATGATATAAATTATTATCTTGAATTAAAATCATTGCTGTATGTCTATGGGGTAATGAAATGGGATACAGAAAGACTGCTTAAATAGAATACAGATAATTTCAATACAAGTTACTTAAAATATGCAGATAAAGCAATTTACTTTTGATACTTAAAAATTCTAAAGAGGAAAAGAATCAGTAAACAAAGAAATCAGTTACTCTACTATTAAAAAAAATCGCTTTCCCCCCATTCCTTGTGTTTGTTAGTTCTATCATTAGATATACAACAGTAAAACCCAAATCTTTGTAACCTGCAGTTACTAGAATTCTGCCACTTAATTTTGTGATTCCATTACAGTCATGATAAATATGCTTGCTCCTGTTACTATTTCACCATAATAAATATGCCACAAAAAAACTCAACCTCTTCCACTGACAAACGTTGTCTTTCTAAGCTTTCTGAGAAGTGATCTGGGATCTCTTTGGAGTAAGAAAATAACTAGCACAGAATACACAAGCTCCCCCTTATCTGACATTGTTGACACCTAAAGAGTAAAATTAAACCTGTGGGTTTAATTTACTAGCAACACATGTGATTGCATTAATTTGCATACACCAAATTGTGCATATACTTGTAGACTGCATATGCAACCAGATGCCTAGAAACATAATTAGCCAATCTGCCCAATTACTTTAGCATATGTACCTGTTTGCATACATAAACTTACCTTTCTGTGTACACAGTGATCACACCTGCACATACTTTGGGAATACTTAATGTAGCCCATTGAAAATTTAGCTGCAAAATACTAACTTTTTGCAACATGACTTATTTAATGACATCTATAAAATGCAGGAGTACCCATGTCTATCAAGAAAATGGAAAAAACATCCACTGCTTGAAGGAACTGATATATACTTACAGTTGAGAATTCTCAAATACAATTCTTGAAATGCAGACTGACAGAAACAAATTTGAGTTATTAAAAAAGTGATGTTTTAAAGAACTCCAGCAGCTCTTTTCTGATAAGTACTTTTGCACTTTTTTGAGTTTTTTTTTTTCATTTATTCCAATTTAGGAACTACCTGATAATGTTTTGCCATGTCTTTTAGGGGACACACAATTAGGCTAGGCTCGATTAATATAATTAGAAAAAAAAACACTTTTATTAACAAAATCTAATTTGTTTTCATTAGAGTTGACTGAATTTCCTTCAGAATTCCCTTTTTGTGCGGAAGCATCCTGTGCACACACACATCTATACTACTTCGATTTACAACTTCACATTATTCCTAACAAATACAAGAAAATCTTGTCTTGAGCAGCTAATAATAATTAAATATATCTGAGACAAATAAAGCAAAAGTTAAGTTGCTCTAAAATAATATTGGAATAAAAAAATATTATATTGTAACATCTGTAATAGCACTGGCAAGATGCTTGTATTTATCTATGGACCAGTATAATATTTAGCTGATACATGTGGAAATTAAATAAATTCAGCTATTACTTTTCCCCAGCATGTGCACCCAAGAGGTCAGGTTAGAAGATTACAGATGATCTGTCATTTTTGTCAGGATTACAAAGCATATGTATGTAGTACAATTTCAGAATTTAGAAGAACATTTTTTACGTGCATGTACAAATAAAATGCATTGGAAAAGAAAAAAAGGTAGATATCTTGAAGATGCAAATACTACTTCCTTCCACCTACGTGTAATATTAGCAATATAAGTTTAGAATTTAAGGCAGTTTCTCGCCTTGCTGCTATATAATTCCATTATTTTCAGTATTATTCTGCCCACTTTCACTTACAAATAATGTGATTTTGTTCAAGAAATGAGTATTTCATTCTAAACATTTATGATAAATTAAAATGTAAATAAAACAGAACTTTTTACTTACAACTTATTAAAAAAAAACAAAGCTAATGCTGCTGAAATTTCATGGAATAATACTTGTCTCATTTTGTTCAACTGAAGTATAGCATTTTAATGAGACAAAACTGTAAAGAATGTACAGCAACAGAGAAATCAGTATTCTCCTTCTTAAACTTATTTTGAGTTGTTTGAGAGGTGAAAGGGATCCTAATATACGGTCAGATGCAGAGCCTACTGCAACCTTCCTCTCTATTTGGCAAATGATACACTCTAGGAGTAATATTGTTACACACGACTATATAAATCACCAGAAGTGAAGTTTTGAGGGAGGGAGAGGGGGAGAGGAAATAAAGATTTCAAATTTCAAAGTACATAAAGACTCTATTAGGCCTAAAGCATTAGGATAAGGACTATCAATGCCTTACGACTTTCTAAAACAGTTTTAGCATCAAGTAGACTGAAGGTCTCTCTCATGAGCTCCCAAATTTTTCTGCTTCTAATTTACAGAGCCACTGAGGAGCCTAAATTCTTCTAACACCCTCTTTAAAAGTAACTTACGATATAAGAACAACATTATAAAAAGCTGTATGTTCTGTTGCAGCCTTAAGGGACCTGCAACAAACAAAAGGTTATACGGAAAATACCAAATACCTACATGAAGGAAAAAAACAAGAATTGGGTAGGAGGAAGAGATGTTGAGAAAATAAAGGGAAAAATAAAGAAAAAAACAAACAGAGTCAAAAGACAGCAGTTTAAAGTAACATTGAGGATCAGCCCATTTCAAGGAGCAATGGAGTTATACCTGACTTTTATACATGACTGAACTGCCTGGCGAGCAAGTACTCATCGGGTATCCCACCAGGCAGTGATGAGCATTTAACATTTAGTCTAGCAGCTAATCAGTCCTAGTTAAATATTTTGTCTATTAACCAATAAACATTTTGTACTTTCAGGTTCTGTTTATCCTATTTACAGTCTTCGTGCACAGTAAAAATTACCTGAACAAAATGACCAAGAGAGGGAGGGTTACAACTATAGGTTGATAAGTATAGAACACAGTGAAAGAAAAGAAATGTGCAGACCAGAAATTTGTGCGTGAAGAGCCCTTCATACCCCTAACAGAGGGATTTTGATCTGGCACTCCAGCGCAGTTATTTAGGCATCTAGTGACACTGGTAACAAAATTTCTTTATATTGTATAGACCCACACTACCTCAGAAGACAGTTAAATCATGTACAAATTGACCTCTAATATACTTGTGTATTTTTTCAGTTATTGTAGTGTTGGTTGTTTTGTTACATGTCTCTAACTGCTCTTGACTCCTTTCTTACACCTTGTAAAGGAGCAATACTCCGACAACAGAACTGATGCCAAACAGTTACAGACATTATATTCAGTTAAAGAATTGTAAAGCAATAACCTTATTTTTCATGCGAAGTGGTAAAATACGAACATGACAAACATTTAAGCTACCAAAAGAACTCTCCTGAAAGTTTATTCCTCAGGTTGTTGAGCTTCTCGTTTCCTGACTGTACTAACTCATATCTATAGAAAGTTGCAATATCACAAGGTATACTTTAATGGCCAGAAACCTCTCACTGCTGCAGGTTCTCTGTGGCTGAGCAAAGTAGGAGCCAGAGCCGCAGTACAGCAACCTGTGATCCTAATAAGCCTGTTTTCAAAGAGTAGGCAACTTAAACACAGTGAGCTAAATTTAACCACGATCATACAGTTCTGTAAAGGTTCATTCTAAATCGCTCTCAAGGCTACTTTTTCACTTCAGAAAACAGAAGCAAAACCAAAAAATAAATTGAACATTTTGGATCAAAAAAGTGGTCATTGACAGAATATTAACTTTGTTACCTATAGGGAACATCAGGTTTTTATTCTATTTTACTATTTATAGCAAGCGATCTCATTTCCCTAGAGACTATTTTTATTTAGACATCCATTTGGCATCTTATGAATCTACAGGATACCAAATCACTGTGCCATCTAGAGGCCACACTAAGAAATCATGTTATCACAGAAAACAGTTTAATAGGTACAGTACAAGGAGAGAAAAAACAGTATGTGTTTGGAGATAAGCTAATTTCCTACATTCTTAAATTTTACATCATCAGTCATCATCCATTATGCAATTTCTTTAGTACAATGGTCTATGAATTCTCATCAAGCAAAGTTTGAATGTCCAATTTTGAATTTATATCAAGTGTGTGGAGGTTGGGATTTAAAGATTGTTGATAAAATCCTGGTCCTACTAAATTCCATAAGAAAACTCCTATTGACTTCCTTTGGGGTAAAGATTTATTCTGTTGCATTAGGCTTCACATATCACAGAGAGTTCAGAAAGATATGTTTCTGTGGGGACAAAATGTTTTATAAAAATTATCATGGCATTAGGGACCAATTTATCAGTATTAGACATAGACTTTGGATCACCGACTATCACAAAATTCTTCCAACGAACACAGCTGGTGGCATTAGCAATTAAGTACTATAGGAACAGACACACAGAGTGAAAAACTTGGTTCTAAGAACCTAATGCCCATACTTCTGGTGGGGAGGGGTGCATAAGGAGTTAAGGATTTTTATTTTATTTACTTATTTATTTATTTATTTTAAACTTTGAACTAGCTCTAGTCTACCATGCTAGAAGGATGCATCAGGTGGGCTCCTGGAACATATCTTTCAATTAGTTTCATTAGGAATGTGTCCTGTCCACACACCCTGAGACTCACCCCACTATTCAAAGAAAAGCAAGGTTAAGTGGGATGATCAGAAGATTTGCTTAAATGGTACACTCCTGATCTGAACTAACACACTAATGCAGACAGGTACTCTTTTTGTTTCCATAGATTATAAGCTTTATCTTCTTTTGTTTTTTCTAAATGTGATTTTGAGGAAGAAAAAACAGTTTCTCCAAAAAAGCCAGCATAATATTATGTTCCTGAATCTCCATAAAGATGTCACCTGCCATTCTATCAGTTAGATGAGCAAATGCCTTTGGGCTGCTTGATCAAAAATCTTTACTGAATCAGATCTGGAGTGCTTAGCACCCTGAAATCTATTCTTGCAAATGCAATATACTATAATGGAAATACCTGCAAAATCTTGATTGTGTCAGGATAGTTGGATGTTTTTAAATATGTTTGGAGAGAACAAACACATAATCAAAATTATGTAACAGAAAAAGAAATAGGAAAAAATATATAGAAATATTTATGCATAGCTTCCATGGTTAAATGTAAAACACAGAAAGAAACAAGCTTAAAGTTAAAAACTAAATATTAGGAACTGAAAAAGTTCTTCCTTTATTACTTCCTCTTTTTTCCCTCTCCCTTATTGTTTTCTGTTCATTGACAATAAAAAAAAATAGTTGTATGGACAGAACAAAAATAATTGATTGTAAAGTCTGAGCCTTTCTCTTTAACAATCACTTCTAAACCAATTCTGCCAAAAGAGACCTGATATGAAAGATGCATGTGTTCATTACAAAAGATGCCTGCAGGGTTAACAACACATGCTGTAGCATTATAAGCTACAGCATCACAAGTAATTAGCAAAAATATGGGAGATATGATGAAAAACAAGTCATGTTAAGTACTTTTTTATAGACTAAAGATTCCATAGATCTAAAGATAGATTAAAACAAGTGAAAATGGGAAGGGCAAGACTATGCTACAAAATGGTAATAATACAAAACTATGACTATCACCTACTTTCCATGGCAGATCATTGAAGACTGAGCTGAAGCGAGGACATAGGCATGATTACTTAGAGAATCCAATTTAAAATAGAAATCCTTTTCTCTAAGTGAATCAAAAATACAATAGACTAAGGACACAAACTAATAATCAGCAATAACCTTTAAATCGTTTAGGAGGCCTTAAAACAAATTTATTTATGCACATATAGAATAAACAGTTTCTATTGTGATCTATTTAAGTACTGAGAGAAGCAATAGAAGTTTTGATTACTGTATGGATTGATCAAAGAGACAGAACTGTTTCAGATAAGTGTGAGTGTGCTACAAAGCTTGTATTACGTAGCATCATACTGAACACATTATTTTATTTCATAGAATCAGTAAGGTTGGAAGGGACCTCTGGAGATCATCTAGTTCAACCTCCCCGCTCAGCAGGATCACCTAGAGCATGGTAGACAGGGTTGCATCCAGGCGGGCCTTGAAGATCTCCAGAGAAGGAGACTCCACAACCTCTCCGGGCAACCTGGTCCAGTGCTCCGTCTCTCTCACAGTGAAGAAATTCCCCCTCACGGTCAGGCAGAACTTCCTGTGCTTCAATTTCTGCCCATTGCCTCTTGTCCTGTCACACGGGACAACTGAAAAGAGTTTGTCCCCGTCCCCTTGACACCCTCCCTTCAGGTACTTATTTCTTGAAAATATTGCCCAAAATGTTGGATAGAACAAGTAATTTAAGATCCTCAAGCTTTTTAACTGTATTAAACTTTAAAACAGACCAGATCATCACAGCCCGTGAAACGCATTCTTATGTTATACCCGCTGTAGTGAATATAATGTGTATGCCTTACTTTTGTTTTGTTTACATCACTATTAATTCCCTTGTCATATTTTTAGTATCTGCAGAAATTATAAAGTTAGCTAATTAGCTACTAGTATTTGCACAGTCTGGCAATGACACATTTAGTACCACTAGCACAAAACTATAATGATTAACAAATCAGACCACTACACAGTTTTACAAAGCCAAAGTAAAAAGCTTTAAAAACATATGAATCACATGATTCCGCGCTTCAAAAAATATCTCAGATCCATAAATAACAGTTTCTGTCCTCAGCTGTTGCATAATATAAACCTAGAATTGTAGCTTTGTCCCTGCAGTAACAATTCAGCCAAGGTTGTCACTACAATTAGTATCTATATCAGGTCTGCTGAGTTTGAGGGTCATAAAAGCCTGATTCTAACCTTAAGAGACTACAGTCTCACATATTCCAGTGAACTTTCGCTTCTCTTCCAGTGAAATGATTTGCCTAATTGAAGGCTCTATTTAGTGCAGAGCTGGCTTGCCCTGGAAAAAGAAAAGGGTAGACAATATAGCAGGTGAAGGAAAGGGAGCGATAGAGAGGGAGATTCTTTATGAGTTTGGCTTAGATGGATGTGAAACCTCAGCTTTAATCTTTACACTTTACCACCTTTATGCAACTCTGCAAAATGTTATAAAAATATTCTAATATGAAGTAATTTAAAATATTTTGCTTCCTAAAGACTCTCTGAATAATATTTTCTGCAGTTGTGCCATGAAGTAGTCATTGTATTCTTGCACATAATCAAGCATTTACAGGTAAATTGAGAATATTTTGAAAAAAAGTTTTAGGAAATGTCTTTATATAGAGAGAACACCAAAAGTGTTATAACAGACAACTAAATACTTTATACTTAAGCATACTTAGGTAATGGTTAAAATTACAGTTAAGGTTTTATTTAAATTTAAATGTCACAAAAAAATCAGTAGTACATGTCTCGAATATTTCCTAGAGAAAATGATATAAAATAGATTAAAGGCCTATAACTTACAGCTGCAGAGAGGTAGCAAGTAAATTATAGCATCACTATCAGAACCCTGCTACTTCTAAGGACCAAACTGCCCTCCCCACAAGACAGAAAATGCCATTAACTGTGTGTGCCAGTATGTCCTGTACTCTCTAGTCCCTCACTTTTTCCTCCAGGTTCCACTGAGACTGGAGAGAGGTCCATGAATCTGTAAAGGAAAGAAGAAAAACGATGGAGGGCAGAGAGGTAGAAATCCCGCAAGGCCCAATGCACACATTTTTGCACACTCTACGAAGTTTCCCATCAATTATATACAGACAAGGTCTTAACTTTTTTTTCTCCTCCTTCATGGTAGGAGTTTTCCCTTTAACAGGTTCCCAGGGGGAGATGTAGCTAGAAGGATTATGGCAGCACGTCTCCAAAGAAAACACACCATGGAAAAGTGAAATCAAACTGCAGGAACACAAACTGCTAAAGAATCACATTTTGAATCCAGACTGTATTTTGCAGATTCTGTGATATCCACATAGTTTGAAGCATTTTTTTTTCTTTTTCAGATGACCTTACAGAATAATGCGGAAGAAAATCTCTTAAGAGTAACTTGCTTATCCTAAATTGTTAATTTTGTGCAGAACAAAACTAAAATCAACACAATAATCTAGTTTGATGCCTCCCAGTTTAGCAGGCTGGTGGGTTTAGCAGAGACAAAATACCACAGCAAATGATAATTTCTGACAAAATACGTCTGAAAATGACACAACACAAGCTAACAGAAGTTTTCAAGATACTATTTTCAGCAACTCTACAAAACAAAAATTGTATTTGAAAGAAATTTGCTATCATCAGATCTCTGCAAATGTTTAATATGCAGAGCAAGTGTCAGGCATGGACTGACTTTTTTTTCCCTAATGCAGCATTTTGAAGGGGAGGATAAGGATATAAAATTAAAGAAAATAAAATCAGATGGGAAAGAATAGTGAAGTTACAGAAAGAAATTTTTCAAATCTTTTGAAACTGTATGAAAGTATATTATCCTTTTGAATCACAGAGATGCTTCCTTTGCTATATACTCTTCTCACATGTTATAGAAGGCAAAGGTAGTATCTTGGTAATATTGACTTCATGATTTTTAAAATTTATCAACAATCTGCTATTTTCCTAATTCACATTATGTAGAGGATTTACATCTCTTAAGAAAATGGACCTAAAAATGACTTCCTCTTTTTGGATAAATGCCTAGTGAATATATGCATTTGTACTCCCTTGAACAGTCAGTGAGAAAACTGGGGCATACCCTAATCTAGTCAATTACTCAACTGCTACTTAAAAAAAAAAAAAAAAGAAAAAAATATCCATTATTAGTCTTTTAACTTGTAAAATTTTAATAAATTCCAAGATAATCTTCACAGATAATCAATGGTTAAATTTTTCACAAGCACTGCACAAACCAACATAAAGTTGACAAAGTTTCAATAGCTCCACAGACAACATAGCATGCTTACAGATTTAACTGATTCCAGAATGAAGATCTTAAATGATTTTATATACATCTTAAGTTCCTGTAATGTATAGATATCCATAAAAGACAAAAATAACATTCTGAGGCGTACATGTGTGTGTGCGCACGCTCATGTGCGTTACAGTCTGACAAAGCTATAACATATTACTCTATAAAGATTTTTCCTGTAGATGGTATTTGTTAACACAAGAACTTATACTTCTTGTGATCACTTGACAAGATATGCAAAGGTTTTTCATAAGCGTTTTCTATATCAGTTTAAGTGGATGACCTTGTCATAACACAATTTTTCAGTCATTTCTCTGTGTTGCCACCTTTTCTCAAAGCTGCATTTCATTTTATCATGCCAAAAGAATTATTAAGGAGCTCTCAATCAAACTCATCTTTTTATGTTTTTCAAAGCCTGAACATTAAACAGTTTTGTGTCAGTTCTGCAGAATTTACCTCTTTGAATGTAAAAATACTCACTATCCACGCTTCTTCTGTTTGTTTACTTTTCTATAAAGATTCATTTCACAAAGTAAATATAATCTCATCTACTGGAAGGCATTCTCATATTCGCTTACTGATGCTAAAATTACTTCAAGATGACGACACATTTTCAGGAACAGTATTTGTAACATACAAGCAAATACACTGTCCTCCAAGCAACAACACAGCATAAATGTTGAGGATGCAACTCCCCTCAGGAAACAAATAAGTTTTTCATTCCTTCTTATATATTCATACAACATCTTGAAATATTTCCCAGATCAAATATTTCAAAAACAAGGATAACGTTTGGCAAAAAGAAATTTTATACCAGAGAATGGCATCATTTTTTATGTAAGTGAATAAAATTGAAAAACATACAGTTTTGTTAGCATAGATTACGTGCACAATAACAGAAGGGAGTGAATGATGTTAGATAAACTGAAAACAAACCAATACAATTGTTTCAGAGTCTCTTATAGCCATATATGTTATAAACTCTTCAATATATGTAACCGATTACATTTTATTTCAAATGGAAAAATAGCCAAGTAGAAAAAGTTAGACACTGCTCTAGTGAGAATGATTAGGCTCGAGATTCAGCTTTATATTTAAATAGTGACAAAATTTGTGCAAGTTTTTCTCATGACTGGAAATTCCTCTTTTCAGTGCTATATTCAAAATCAACTGAAATAAAATATAATAAATATGTGCATACATAGATAATTCAGCAGTTATAAATGCTACTCACAAGACACCATATAATTATATCACAATTTAAAAAGATATTCTTATAAGACTTTCTTTATCAAGTTTTTGATGGAGTAAATATAAACACAAATTACTGTCTTTGTTAGCTTTTTTTTTTTTTTACATACATCTATGATTAACAAATTGAAAATTTCCAATGTAAAGTTCTCAACTAACTTTAATGTAGTTATGAATATTTATGTCCTTTTAACATGTATTATATATTAAAATAAACTAATCATGTTGCAAGCTTAAATTTGAAATCAGGTTGCATAGTTAGGGCAGGAAATATTTGGGACTTCTTGCTGATAGCAGTATAATCTTAGACCTGCTCTATTTTCAACTCATGTAATGAGGAAGAGCCTAAAGTTTTCTTCTTCTTTAGAGTCCGTGGCAAAATTCAGCTTTTTACAAAGAGAAAAACCCCGTATCTCTTAAGTGTTGGCTGCCGTACTTTATTCAGATGGAGTAGCTGGTGCAAGAATAAATAGGTAAACATAGAACAGTAGTAAACTCCTGAGGAAAGAATATTCTAGCCTTCTCTTAGGATTTTTGTTTGTTAACCTTCTCAGACAAATATATTTGCCATTCTTGGCTTTAAAAAGCCAGCCTAGTCTGTTAAAAAAAAAAAAAAAAAAACTCCAACTTCATAAAACCCAACTTCATAGATCAGCACTGAAGGAAGTCAAACGTATTCTGATATGACCCAGGAAATTTATCATTGAAGGTAGGTAAAGAAGTAAAACTCCATAAAAATCAGTTTGTTTTTCAGCCTGAGGGGGGAGGGGGTGGATAGGGAACAAGCAATTTTTTTTTTTTTTTTTTTAATTTAAAATGAGCAAATACAGTTCAGGAATAGTGCCATTAAGTGTCAGAATGTTTAGTCATACCTGTTGCGATGCTATGATTTCTAGGTAGAGCAATGAGACAGCAATGTCATAAACTTTAATAAAGATCACCTTTTGTTATTTTGAATAATACTGATAATCTCCATATCCTGGTTGTTTGTCAGAAATCTGAAATATATGTAATAATATTGTCTGAGTCCTGTGATGCCTCTTCCCACACAAAAGCAGCCTGGAGATCAAAGCTGCTGGCAGAGAACATGAACAGGTATTTTACATCTACGCAGAATAGATACGAGCCTGCCTTCACAACATCTTATAACTTATATTCATCATCTAATTTACCCACTTCCCTCGTTTGCAAATTGTGTCATATTTTAAAATGTCATTACAGATTTTGCAAGACTTGACCTATAATATCTATAAAAACAAGAACACTTTTTTCACCTTCAGATTCAGATTACATTGGTAAATGCACTTTTTACAAGCAGGATTTAATAAGCAATTCTCATTTTTGAACTCTTATTTCTGGACTTGAGAAAAGGATTTAAATTATTTTGTAGAATATTTTACGCTGTCTTTTTTAAGGAAGACTTTAAACAAGAACAGAGACCTACAGTCCAGTCAGCATTGCTACTAAATTCATGCATTCTATTGAACCAATTTTTACTAGACAACATTGCTGTGAAAAGAACGTCAACAGTACTGAAACTGCAAGGAAAACTGCACTCAGGAGCAAAAATCTCAGTCTCTGAATGCAAAACACTACATTTAATTATAGTTACAAATAAATATAGCACTGAGGCACATTATTGCAAGAAGCTTGCTGACTATATTCAAATAGTTTGATTGACCATCTTCCTATATTGTACACTTTACAATCATGAATTTATTGTTAAATTCAAAGCATGCTTGGACATTTTTTTCTCAAACACATTTGAACTTGAGATATCATCACCAATAATGTAAATCAGGTGTAAGCCAGCCAAATCCCATACAAATAAATCAGCACATTCGTGCTAAAGAAGAATGAGGCCCTTGTAAGTATTTTTGTGATTTTGATTTGCATTTTACAGGATTCTTCCTCTAGAAAAATTCAATTATGGTCATAGATGTTATTCTTAATGTTCTTTCTGTTTGCAAGGCTTTTCAGCAAGGTTATGGGGTCCTTTGCAGTTGTATTCAGTTTTGTTGAAAAATCAAAAACAACAAAAGAACCCTATACATCTTGCTTATCAACACTTACATAAGCAGCTACAATTACATATTTCTCCTGATTTTGTTATTATCAAGATGTGCTGTCCATATGGTGTTTGATCTGCAAGCGTATATACCTGTCTAGAAGAAAGCTTAAACTGAACGTATACTAAATCGCTAGTCATAAGGCAGTATTTATTTTAGAATTCATGATTAATGTATGCATGGATCACATTATGTACAAAAACTTGTTGATAAGTCTGGCAATATGCCCTGTGCAAAGTAAGCACAGAAAAATGATGTGACACTACTACAGAAAACTACTGCTGCTGTAGACTAAACCAACACCTTATCTATTATCATCACCTGCTTTATAACAGGGAAAGATTTTGCAAAACAGATTAGGAAAAATATATTATAAGCTTAGAAGAAAGTACCTTTAGGTGATCCAATTTGGCTTCCTCTACTAAATTTTAATACAGCTTTGCTATTTTGGGCACCTGTTACAAAATCTCTGTTTCCAAATAAATAGTCGAACAGTAACTGCATGGCTTTTTCCCCCTCCCTTTTCCATAGTTAAGCAAATACATTTGGTGTTCCTGCTTTCTTTCACTATAAGGCATGTTTTTCTAACCTTCAGCTCTTTTTGTGGCTCTTCTCTGAATCTTCTCTAATTCTCAAGCCTTCCTGAATTGCAGGCACTCAAATGGGACGGTAGTGTGCTAACAGTTTCACCAGAACAAGTGCTCCACTAGAACTTCCCCATACCTAATTCAAGATTACTTTGGCCATATCTATGTGGCCAAAGATCAATATGTTCCATAAAGACTGCAAGATTGCTCAAAGCACCTTGTGGCCTTATCATCCAGACACCTTCAGGATCGAGTCCATTTTCTGCTCCCTACAATAGTATTAATACTACTTTCATGCTATACAGGAATCATAAAGCACGGAGGAATAGAGAGCATGACGTCTGTTTATTTGCTTCCTAAGCCACACCGTGTGATCCTGAGCTGGAGGCTGACTACGGTATTTCCTCACTACCCAGCAGTCTTTAAAGTCATAGCCAACTCAGCCCTGTGTGTGGTTCTGTAAGCATTATTTGGGAGATAACAAAGGTTATTATGAGAGCCTCATGATTCCTCATTCACTCGCTAGAAACAAAACTGCAACTACTTTCTGTCATGCAGGAGCCCTAAAACATCGGGTACTGAGGTCCCTAAAACATTATGATTGCATTAATGTAACAAATCTTATTATACAAATATTACTATACTAGTACTCACAAATCCTGAATTTATTCCAAATATGTATTTGACTTTATCACTTCAGATCCAGATGTAACTTTATAGGGTTATTTAAGTAGTTTTCAGGACTTTCAAATATGCTGATTTCAGTCACTCTCTGGTATTGCAAAGTTAAGAAAGAAGTGTGCTGGTTTTGATACATACATACACACACATATATGTGCACACACACACACATAAATATACATATACACATACACACAGAGTTATACATATATATTGCAAATTTTCCTGTGTTCTGTGGCCTTGACTCATTTGTGTAAGCTAATTTAGTCAAGAATTCTTCAGATTAGCAGAATACACATTATCTTTGTTAGTATATAATTAGGCATTTCTTAACAAGCCACTGATTTACAATGAACAATAAAATATTGCTAGCTGGGAAAAATGCTAAGTCTTCTCTGTTACTTCCTAAGTATAACTAACAAAATCTTGCAACTAAAGAAGAATCAAATGAAAACAAACACAAATTGGCTGTCCTTAATAGATACAATTTGTTCAAGACTTCTCTTTCTGTTCCCTTGTCAGAAACTTCCAAAAAACTCTTTAGTTCTCTTTTGTTCTTTGAGGAGAAAATGAAGCATAAGCACATATGTTAATAACTGTTCAATTGGCAAATCGTTTTGTTGCACTTTATCTTTCAATGTCATACTGTATTGATATGTTTTGATTTTTTTTTAATTACATCAGCTTTACTTTTAGCACTTCAAGAGAAAAATATATATATATAACAATATAACATTTGGAAGTATTCCAAAACCCACATGTTCCAGTTGACTCTTTTAGCTCTGAATTTAAAGCAAATTTCTTTTACATTCACTATGGTTGCTGTCTCTTCCTCTCTTTTTATCCTCCTTAATGGTTATATCATTGATATTTTTCCACAGTCATTATGTCTTTTCTCATACCATCAGAGACATGGGGAGTAGCATAGAGAATACAGGGTAAAGTTTACCTGAAATTGTTTTCTAACATCATATACAGCATAGAATTTCAAGTTCAGTATTTGTCCACAAGTAGCTTAAGATGTATATATAACCCAGAACTATTTTAAGTCAATTGCAAAAATCAAAGAGAGGCATTAGGAAGTATCTCCCTCTCTAGATTGTATTCAGCAATTCCAGGCTCCTCATTACACCAGTGAAGAGTAATGAGCCACTTTTATAGAGAATTAATCAAAAGTATTCATGTTTAAGGATCCAAATATCACATTTAATTGCATGAGTGAAACTGGGTTCCTTTGGAGACCCTCTATAGCCCACACTCTTGTAGCCATTCTTTTTAATGAATGTTCTTTGCTCTGTTACACAGAACTCCCACTTTTAGTGTGCTTTAATTCTTCTTCCTCCCCCCCCTTTTTTTTTGCTTTGGCATTTGCTCTACAGTACTTAACTCCTTTATTCATCATTGCATTCCTCTGCCTGGCTGACACTGCTCCCACCATCAGACAGCTCAACTTCTTTCACCTGCCAGTTTCAATTAATTGTCCTCCCCACCTAGAGAAACATCATACCTGTTTTGCTTAAAAAGTATTAATGCTTTTTACATTAACCTGCTATACTATAGAAACTGTGTATTACCATTCTACCCACCCTGGACACTTGTTTTAGTTAAATACCCTCTAACCAGACTCTGCTCTCATACTAGTCTGAATGAAAAACCACTTCGCTGAAAAATAAAACCACATAATGAACAGAACCAAGCCTTTTTAGACACTGTCTACTGCCTGGTGCTGTGGAGCAATAAGGCTTGAAATGGGCCAGCTGTCTAGATAATTCCAGTGCTAGCATTACTTGTCCTTTATACTACTGCCAAAATATATTTTCTTCTTAAAATCATTTCTAAGGCATCACAATTTCATGTCTGTAATTACAGCTTCTAAGACGCAGCACACACTCAGAGAACTGTCTTATGCTGTGCTGTTCAGGATTACAAGTATTCTCTAAATAGTATTTAAATTAAAAATGAAATAGTATTAACTTGGATTGGTTTAGCTAGTGTGATTATGTCAACCCACTTGTGACAAAGGCTATGATGTCTATAGATTATGCTGTTAATAAGGTGTTAGAACAGCACTTGCAAGCTGCTAACAACACTGCTTTACAGCTCAAGAGTTTTAAAAAGCATGATGTATGTCAGCGGATCAGTGCATGATAAAAACTAAACTTCTATATTCTGGTACTTCCATATTCTACGACATTCCTACAAAATGCAGTTCACTTAGATCATCTCTAATCTTCCAGGTACTCTCTAGATAGAAAAGTAACATATCAGTTCTTTTCTTGCACTTCCAAAGGAACAGGACAGGGAGAAGATATAGAAGAATAAAAAGAGAGAATGGCTTTCAATTTGATATTATCTCTTCTGAATTTATGGACAGTGTCTAGTAACATCAGAAAATCAGAAGATAAAGCTGACAGAGGTCTGCTTAGAACAAGTATACAGCACCAAGTATATAATAAGATGGTACTAGACCAAAAATGGGTGATCAAAACATTCACAAAGGATCATCTGCTGGATTTTACTAAATTCTCCTATTGGTTCTTCTCATAGAGTTTGGCTCCACATAGATTCATGTACATGCACGGCAAGCCCAGCTTGGTAGCCAAAAGCTAGATACAAATTGTTCTTCAGCCATTAAGGAAGTTGGTAAGGTTTCAATTTGATTTTTTTTTTCATTAATGTACAAAAGCATCCTGAATCTACCCTTTCCCTCCCCTTTTCTTCTCTTCTTCCCTTTTCCTTTCCACTGCGCTAATATTCTACTGCGGGTTCAATGAAATGGTATCTACAGGATAAAACACAATGCACATCTCTGCTGTTTAAGTCCCCATAATACACTTCTTATCAGGCCTCACTTCAGGTTTGCAAGCACAATTGCATGAACTACATAGCCATGCTATGGGTGAAAACATACCGTGAAAGAGCAAAGAGAGACATAAAAATGGAGAAGCATTACTTTCAAAGAGATAAAAACATTAAGAAAAATACAAGGAAAAGGCCAAAAGATCAATTCATAAATAAACAGAAACATGTCACAGAAGGTAAGATAGCAATAATAAATATTTGCATTATGGTAACATCAAGAGAATTTTGCTTTAGACATTAGGGTTTTGTTTAAATACTGTCATGTATCATTTAAGTTCCAAGACACACTTCATTCTGCCTTATGCAGAGTTTGGAAAGCTTTGCTAAGTATTTTAAAAATTATTTCAAACTCTTCAGAAAAACAAGATTCCTCAGACCTCAGCTTTTGTTCTTCTCAGTTGCACACAGGAAGACTCCTTCCCCTCTATGCAACTGGGGCCCTTGCTGGTATTACACATACCAAAACACAAAGTTTGTCCTAACTCATCTGCCTAATTTCGTTTTCAAAGGCATGACCTTGCAAAACAACCAACTCATCACTCTTTCAGCCTCACAGATAAATGCATTTCCAAATACTTTGCCTTAAAAGGAAGGCCACAGATCCTGCTTCAAACTCCCAAATCTGCAATGTCATAAGAGGGATAAAATGGCTATGATTACATGGGAAAAGAAGAGAAAGATGTTCTATTACAGGACCATTCTCTTTATCATGCTTTACAAATCCCTAACATTTTGTTTGCTTTTATGCACATAAAAGAAGTGCATATCTACATACCGTTTCCTCAAGTTCTTCATAACACTTTGCACTTGGTTCTCAGTAGAACAAGCAGACACTATTCATTCTAACCTTGTTTTATAATTTGAAGATAGGAGAAGTAGAATCAGAAAGAGTGACAAAAAAGATCAAAATATATATAAGAACCTCTAGCAGTTCTACTTTGAAGTAAACAGTTGTATATTCTAGAAGTATACTGATATTATAAAAGAAAATTAAATATTTAGGAGATGCTTTGAACCTGTGAGATAGAGAACTGAAGTCATCCCAGAACTGATGTTGCTACTGTTTTTTCCTAGGAAAGAAAATGTTAGGGAAGACGGGCAAAAAGCACACGGATTCCCAGCTCTGGCTGTAAGAAGAATGAATAATGGAGACAGTGAGCCCTTATATCCTACTTTGCAACATAAGAATTTGCTTCTTTTATAATCTCCACGGTCAAGGGATTTAATTCTGGTCTTCTAGGATGTGCATTCATGTCTTCATATGGCTTTTAATAGACTCCAGTAGCATGCCTAAGAGGTTCAAAACCAGTTATTCACTCCTTTAGGATACCTCTTTCCTGAAGTGGTATTTCTATTGCTGTACTTTCCAGCTTAATAATTCTCTTCTTAGATACTCTTTCCTCTTATCTATCTCTTCTTTGCACTCACGAGTTGGGGGGGGGGGAAGCAGTGGTGAGATGTTTGGGCTTTTCTTTAAAAGAAATGTAGAAGCCCCAATGCAAAGCCCCGTCAGTATAAGCTTAGAACATGAATTCAGCTAGTGACGAATAAAGGCAAAGCTTCAAATTCACTTACAGAAGCATGCAAATCTCAGTACTTCAGACACTCAACAGAAGCAAACATGCACAGGGTGAAGGCAAATTCAAGACATGCAAATATCTACATGGCAACACCTCCAGCTGACAAAATAATTCATTAACTACAATAAAAGTTAGTATTTTACATACAAAAATTTCTAATAAAGAAATACCCTCCCCTTTCTCAGAGACATTATTACAAATTTTCAGAATAGTAGTATTGTTGCAACAGTTTTTACTCTATTACTGCATTAAAGTTCATTTACAGGTTATGAAGAAAGAATAATAATTAGAAGACAGAATAGACAAATGATGTCAGCATCCATGCAGTCACACTCAAAAACATAAGGATTTATCTTAAAGTACAGTTAAAAATTAAGTCTCAATTCCTGTATGTTTAAGCAGATAACTTCGGATATCTTGATTCACAGGTGCTATGAACTAATTTGGCAGTCGGGTCCTTTCTATTCCTCTAGTTAGCTGAGTAAAGCTGTTGAGAATGGACAGAATTGAGGAGAATTGAGACTTCTTTTATTGTATACTCTTTGCAAGTACTAAATGGAACAGGCTAGGAACTGCAAGGTTGTACCTGTTGGTAAAGTATTTCTATTATAACTATAAATATTAAGCTATTTCAATTATAGTTGTAACTTCAAGTAACAAATCAATCTATAAAATTATGATATATCCTGAATTTCGTTTTTTGCTATTACATATAACTCAGCATCCACTATTAGTACACGCTTATATTGTATTATCACAGAATTTTACCCATCCTTGGATTTTAAATATATCAGTGATGGTCTGTATTTGAAAGAACTCTGCCTCAAAGGAGTTGAACTAGAGCACACTGGAGTTAGGGCTACTATGAGTCTATGTTTTCTCAGGTACAACCTCTTTTTTTTGCCACCCTGAAATTTTGTCTAGACAGAATTTGAGAAGCCAGTATTTGTCTGAGATTTCCGGACATGGAATCCCCGGTGCATTCATTGTGCAGGTGGTCTGCACATGTGCAACAAACCCAAAGTACCACTGAACAACAGTACAAATATTGCTTGAAATGAAGCAGTGGCTTCCACAGGTTCAGGAAGTTCAGATCCAGCCTTAACTTTATTGTGACTATATGAATTTTTAATTATTATTATTTGCTATTATTTGCTAATACAGATGCTGCATAAGAGTTTTAGGAAAAGTATTCCAATGGTATAACTGTTTTAATATTTAGGTTGAACTACAAAATGATAACAAGATTTCTAAGGCAGTAAGGAGCCGATAGAGGATATATGGCCTGTGGGAAGTGCCATTTCTGTAAGTCTAGTAGCAGACTACACCACTATACTAAGGGAACTGATCTTTGACAGTCTGCACACATGAAAAGGTTCTTGGTGTTTGGTTTTGAGTGAGTGAGAAATATAGCAATACTACCAGACACAAGAGAAAACATATAAAACCAACTACGCAAAACAAGAACAAACATTTAGTGACTCTGGACACCTTTACTATCATATCATTAAATACATTGATTATTTGGTTTCCAAAAGCAGTATTACATTTTAATATAAAGTACCGATACAAGCACATATTCCACTCTGCGATGACGAAACACATTTTCACTATTGGAAATCTAAAAGGTGTTGTTTGCACAAATGCAAATTAGTAGGATGAGCTGTGTTCAAGGAACATAGCTCCCCACCCAATTTCACACAGTTCACAGACTTAATAGTCTGCTGACCACTGGTATGTGCATGAAACAGCAGATGTGTTATGAGCCTACGAGGACAAACTTATGAAGCAAGGCCTCCACAGAAAATTAAACGCATTAGAATTGATTCTAGTCAGTAATAAGAACACCTAATTACACTCTGCTCCAAGTGCACATGAAAACTTTAAAACTTGTAAAAGAACCCCTCACATACAATCATCCTAAATTTGTATTCTGTTCCATTTCAGCTGGCTATTTCAAAAACATTAAAAGACAGAAACCTCACCCCACCCACATTATGCACTAACTGATTAAAAAATATTTGCATTAGGCATTTTCCAATTGATATTCCATGATACATAGTGTTAAATCACCTTTCTCCTTCCCAAAGGCAATGAAACTGCCAGCAAAGAGGCTTTTTACTATAATAAATTAAATTGGGCAGCATGTAAGAACTCGAAAACATTCATATTTTTACCTCTTTTAAGCACATAAAAGTCTGAATTATTTTCTCAACAAGTTCAATTAAGCCTAAATTAAGCTTAAGCTAAGCAAATTTCTTTTTTAATACTTTGTAGAGTGTAAGGGCAACCACAATGGCATAGTTACACAATAATTGGACTAATCAAAGCTATATAATGTCAGCATTGTGAATGAAGTAGCGTTGCTCATTAGCCTATTACAAAAGAATTACTGTAAATTCAGCCTACGTGCAGCATCACTTCCTGTGCAAACAAACACAGATAATACAACAAGCTTGAAACACTGCCAAGCTGGCAGACTGGCAGCACAAATTATGCAAAGAAACAGAAAGCCTTCAGTAGATTCAATAGAGCTTGGAGCATAAGAATGATTAAGTGTTTCTGTATACAACTACAAATCACAGTAATGAATCAGACTAAAATTTTCAATAAGAGACTTAACTGTACCAGCTGGCCTTCTTCAGCAGTGTTATAATGTGAAATGATGACATCCTAAATAGTGGTGTCTGCAACTTTTGCATAATCTGTCCAAAGCAAATCCTTTGTTTTGCTTCAGTTTTTCTTTTTTGTTGAAACAGTAATAAAAAGCTCAAGCTCCTAAAGATATAGAAAAGCTACAAAAATCATAGTGTTCCTTATTCTATTATTCTTTTTCTCCTGTAACTGAAGGAAAGTGAGGCTGTTGCAGCTTATAGTTAAAAGCTCTCTTTCAAAACTCTTCTGATTACTTAGGACAACTACAGATTTGGAATTACAATTTGCAAATTTTTTTTAAATCAAAACTTACTTGTAGCAGATCTAAATTAAAAACTCTTCTGTTTGTATAATTCATATATTAGGGGAGAAGTCAAATGCTAACAGAGGAATCATCATCCATGAAAACCAGCAAAAAATATTATTTCTTCAGAGAAGCAAATGACCTCTTATTGCTAGATGTATTCATGCTTTCAAGAGCCGCCTGGGAAAATAGATTCCAGACAGAATACATATTGCACAAATATTATTGTCATTATTCTCTGTTTAAATACAGTAGACAGCACTTAAAACATAATAAACAGATCTACAAAATCTCTAGGCTTTTAAGATTAATTTTCATCTACCAAAATTAACCTTTACATTTAGGCTATTTTAAAACTGTTTTTTCCAAAGGAACTTGCTGCCAGTCTGTGTATCCTTTCTGCAACTATGTCTCAAGCCTAACCTACATTTTTAGCTTTTCATATTTTACTACTTAATGGGTAGACAATCATATGGAAAACATTTGTGAGGAACTTCAATGTGTAAATTATATTTCTAAGAGTCCAAATTATTTCCAAGAATGAGATCTACATTCTTCAGAAAATTGTTTTTAAAATCATTATTGATAATGATAGTTAAAATGGAAATTTTGAAAAGATTAAACATGACTGGGGATTAACCTCCATCTTCAAAAGTAATAAAAACTTCACCAAAAGTGTATTTATAAAGTTATAATAAATGTATTTATAACTTGAAAATCTGGCACTCACATTACTCATCAGTCTCTACATTTGTATACCAACGGTCATACCTCAAATCTCAAAGTATGATGTTCGGAAAATGACCTAAGTCTATATGTCATATACAGAAAAAAATACATATACATTTCTGTGCATACACACACATACACACACACACACTCTTCTTATCAAATGTGCCTCTCGCATTCTCGCTGTTATGACTGGGAACGTTATCTCTTCAGTCATACAGCACCACAGAATGAGAACTGAACAGGTTCCAGCTTCACCTTCTCAGTATAATCATCGTTACAGTCCAGTAGCACTTGAAATTTACTCTGGGTTTTTATCTCATCATCCATCACAGGAAAATGTCACCCAATCCCATGTTTCAAGGCCCAGCACTCGCCATATCAGAGCTGAGATGGCGCATTCTCCTCATGTTACATTATCAAGGTGAACACAGCCAGTGAAGAAGAACTATTGGTGATCAGGTTCATAAAAAGAATTAGTTAAATTTAATTTTCATCTTCCTTGTTTCCAACATTCTTCAAAAAAAAAAAAAAAAAAAAAAAAACAAAACATTGTCCAAGTGCAATCCAAGTCCAAAGCAACATACTGGACTAGATCAACCAATGATTTGAACGAAATCAGTACTTGGAAATGTTATTTAACCCAAAACCTTAGAGGAAACTGTAATAAGCTAAAGTGCTAACACAAAATCTATCAAACTGTCCAAATATCCTACTTTAGTAAGTTATATGGATATATGATATAGCTTTTTTTTTTTTTTTTTTACAACTAGTAGCTTCTGTGAGTTTATAATAACACGAAATTCTTTAACATGCTTTAATAGTGAAATCATGTGGTGACTTAAAGAGTGCACCTACAAGCAAGAATATTAGAAATCTTCTGTTAATCACCAAATTCAGGAGTTGTTGGGGGCAGGGAAGAATTCTCCATAAAGCTACACTCATTTGGTAGAACTCCTTAAGGGAAAAAAAAATTTTAAAAAAAAGGAGAAACCTTTTACGCGGACAGCATCCATCGCTCACTCTGATTCTTAGACTAATATATCACTAGGCCCTTTTTACTGTTTGTCTCCTACGGAGCTTCACATTTTATACAAATCCAGTCTCCAAGCTTCTCTGAAACCTGCCTTGTAGAGCTCTAATACAAGAAGAACAGTTATAATTTTATTTGTTTTAACTCAGTTAAATGTCTGCTTGTTATGACATCCATCCATGACCAGTGAACTAGTGCCACACTTGACTAAACAGACCTCACTTTAAACACAGATGGGACTAAATGCAAAATCATCAGTTTGGCACTTCACAGTTGGAATACAAGTCACTTTGGAAGGGGAACCATAGAACAGAGAATTTGCCAGAACAGCTGGAACAGTTTTCATTTCTACCTTTAGGAAGATGCTTAAGCCTTATATTTAATTGTCATCTAGTAAGCAAATCTAGTAAGTATTTACACTGCTTATATTTAAGTACTCTTCTGTATTCCCTTTTTCAAATTTTCAAGAGTCCTGCTCTTCACCTACAGCTAAACTTACTTGCTTAGAACTTTACCTGTACACTGCTTGGTTTAGTAAAAAAGCCTATGATTCACAGCATTTTATTTCTAGAGAAAATTAAATGATGTATCACTTCCTATTATGTTTCAATAAGAGTATTTACCTTGACTTGCAAATCTATGGTAGCTTGTCACTGGACTAATTTTTAAACTCTTTTGGGACCTGGTTAGTTATCAGGTTTCCATGCTTTTATGAAGTTTCTCCATGTATGGTGCCACCACAAATTCTTATGCTCTTTCTTTGCTTAAAATGAGCACCATAAATGCACAAGTCTACCTACCATTCTGAGCATACAAAGAGCACACCTACAAATTACCCACCTACACTCCTTTGACTCTCCCTTTTAAATTTCTCTGTCCAGCTCTGTTCTGGCTGTATATTGAAGTAACTTGCTTCCTCTAGCTCACAAGAGTGAACTCATATTTCCTCGTTGTTTTCAGTACAACAGATTCAAATAATTCAATCTCCTGAAAGTGAAGCAATTGAAAACTGAAAAAAAAGTAGGTAAATATTTATGACAGCCTGCCTGTGACCGTAATTTTCACATCACTGTATCAAAGTATTGGCACACCAAGATTCCAGCGTTCTACAACGTGTATATGTAACAGAAAGAGATATATTCTGAATTGTTTCATTATTGCATTTAGAGATATTTTATCTTCCCCCCCCCCACACACAAAGCCTATCATTTAACCAATAAGGATAAATGTGAAAGCATACAAGAATTGTAAGACATCATTTTCACAGAAGTTACTATCAACTTCCGGAGTTTCATAGAATCAATGAAAAATTCTATTTTATATTGGACTTTGAATGATATGCTTATCATTCAACCTAGTGTAGGCAGCTATCCCTACCCACAGCAATTCACATAGAAACGTTTGTATGAGTAACATTACATATACGCACACACACATATATATACACACATATACACTGCATATTTCCCTCTCTTAAAAAGTTCTTCCCCTTTTTTCTTAGCACATGGTTAAGAATACAGCATACAGACCAAAACTTCCAACGTAGTTATAACCAGCAGAGATGCAAATGCAATTAACTTTCTGCTATCAACAAAACCTGGCACCTCTAACCATGCCCCCACATTTTCTAAAGCACTGATATGTCAAGCTGCTCTCACCACCACTGACCTACTGTTACCAATCTCTTTTTCAAGCAGTGTTCAGTTTTTACAAGACAGCAAACAAATGAAGCTCATTGCATCAGGATACTGCAGACCTAGTAAAGATGGCCCATGTTTTCCTAGCCAGTTTCTAGTCTCCCAGTAAAGGGAACAAGCCCCATGTGCTTGTGCAAGACTGATGGAAAATCATTATCTCTGTTGCTATGAAAATTGAAGAACTAGCAAACTATAGGTCTGCCCAGACCCATAAGAGTATGAAAAGGACAGTGAGATGCAGGGGCTAGTTTTGAAACCACGCAAACACAAACAAAATGCTGCAAAAGTCATCTGCCCCTCAAACGAGGTAAGGAAAGTGGATTTTTGAGGCCTGTCCTGAAACTTTACTTCACACTATTTCAAATCTTTCATGAGAAGAGTGAACAGCAAGAAAGCCTGTAGCAAAACGTTGCTGTAAGCTGCAAAGCCAGAATTGCAATTTGAAAACTAGCATACTTCTAGACTTTGTGGAGAAGACTATTCAACTCCACTTTGTATATCGAGGTTTTACTATTTCTAGTATTTTTCATCCACATACTTGTCCTTCTGCTAAATTTATGAGTAGAATTGTTTCTATGTTTAATCTTATTAAAAATATTTTACACCTTGATTTCTCTGAAAAAAAATTAGAGTTCCATTACAAAAAATTGTAAAACATGAAATCATAATTTTTGCACCTAATTTTCATGTCATTTCATTATTATCAGTAAATATTTAGGAATATATTGAAAATATATTCAATATTTTGAATACTGAATATCCTCCCTTTTAATGAAATAGATACAAAAATTAAAAAGCATGAAAAGACCAATTTTACAGTAAAATATAAACATTAAAATTAAAAAAATATATATTTTCCAATAAATATATCTGCAAATTTTCATTAAACTACATGGCAGTGTTATCAATCCTTTTCAGTGTGAAATTATTCGCAATAATAAGAAGAAAAGTCAGTAGATAGATCTATTCTATTATCTATTATCAATTAGAAAACATGGAATCACTGAGTAAGTGACCTTTTTGGGGAAAAAAAAAAAAAAGTGAACCTTACTGCAACTATGCACAATATTCTGGATTTTTTTTTAATCTTTGCCTGTTTCTTTCAGATATACTGCGGCAACAAAAGCATGTCTTGAGCTAAAGAAGTTACACAGAGGTAGAAAGACCAGCATACAATACAGTGCTTGTGAATATGCTATTCACATTTTTACCTCACCACACTACAGAAGCACCACAGGACACATGATGGAAACCTCTTTTCGAAGAAAGCACAAAACAATTAAGTTCTCCTTGGACCTGACAGTCCAGCAGAATTGGGGGATCTAAGCATGAGATCCCTGTTCTGCCTATCTCAAGACAGGTATGTAAAGAATGGTTTAATATAATTTACAAGACAAGACTTGCACTGCCTACTAAAATAGCTAATCATCACGTTGCAGCCATGCCTAACTTCTGTTATGAGCTTGTAGTACACTCAGGCAGGCTCTGCCTCTTAAAAATGTATCTTTCTGACAGAATGTCGAGGACTATGGTAAGAATAATACAGGTATGAAGGCAAACATCAACACATTTAGTAATCGAGCAACTGTATGCAGCTTCATCTAGTCTAAGAAAGTTTTCAGCACTTACCTCCAAGTTAAGTCTACATGCAGCAGAAGTCATTTTTCACTGTTTCCAGTGATGCATGTAATACTTTCTCAGAAATCTAAACATGTTCAAATAATTGCATTGCCTTTTCACAACTGACACTCACCTATTCCCCTAACAGTTCACCAGCAGTTGAAATTAGCCCACCTAGCTTTGTCGGAAATAATTCTTTCAACATATGTAATACGTTATCAAATCAAAATGTCTTGTTCTATACTGACATTGCTCAATATAAACAGCATAACTCTATAATAAGTTTTTGCTAATTAACTGCTGCTGCAAATCTAGGAAAGCTTAAAGCTTACGTTGTCTTTCACTATGTAACAAATACTATCTTGCTTGTTGGAAAAGCTACAGATGGATATATGTAAACATAGAAACCAAAAGAATGTTCCCCAGATCATTCATAAAACTGTAGTAGTTCCCTAAAAATCTTGAAATTGTCCTCTTAAGCATAGTTGTCATCAGACAAAGAAAATCTGTATTTTCTTAGTAGTTGGTCCTTTTCAGCCCCTACCGAGCAAACACTGTTAACAAACACTTATTTCAATCATGTTATTGAAGTCTAGTAACTATGTGACTACTGGGGCTGTATGCTTTCTACTATGCTACATGTCCCAAAGAAATGAGGGGAAAAAGAATTAAGAAAATAAAAGAAATAAAAAAATCATCTCAGGTCAAAAAAAAAAAAAAAACAAACAAAAAAAAAACAACTTAACCCCATCTCCTGAGTCTCATGACTCAGAGTATTTTTTCTATATACACATATACATATAGCTCGTTACCTATTCTCTTTCTGCCCCAGATTAAACTCACAGAAATACATTAATATTTTGCCACACTCAGACCTATAGAGCAGCTGCAGCTATAATAGTTCTCCTCCATCCCCTCTAAAAAATGGACAGGGTAAATATAATCTACATTCTAAATCTGGAAAAATTTTGGCACGTATTTGTTCCTTATATTTCACCAGTCTAGAACTCAAAGAAAATAGGAATGCAGACAGGCAAAATAGTTCCATTGTATAAAGTGTTAGATAGGGTTGTGTGTGTAGTCAGAAAAACAGGTAATAAGTTCAACCAACAGTTGTGTGTGTTCTAGTTTTATATAAGAAGTGATGAAATCCAAGTAATTTATAGCAGTAGGACATTATCACAATCATTGTATTTATTTATACTTGGCATAGTTGGCACTTCTTTGAATGTAATTACATCAGCAGCTTATGCTGTTTAGATATGCACACACTTTACCATACTTCAAAAAAATCAAATTATAAATGATCAAATCAAATCACACATGCATAATAACTTCTCAAATCCACTCCTACTTTGCCTGAATGTTGTTAAATAATTTAACTACTTATAGTATACTTATGGTTTACAGTCAGCCATGAAAACTACAAAAGAGTCTATAGGATTAACTTTTAAAGTATTTACCTGTGTGTAAGCCTTCGGTGACTAATGCAAACAGCAGTTTGTTGATCCTGTGCAACACAGACCTTATGGCGACTACATTTCATCTTTAAACATGGATCTTTAGCTGGATCTAAAGCTAAAAATAATTTTAGAAAATTGTTAACAATTTATCTACAAACATACAATTAAAAATAATAATAAAAAAACACATAGATAAAACACACCAATTACATAGGAGAAGACTGGCCTGCTACTTGTACAGCATGCCAGATTGCATGGCTCCGATTTTCATCAGGATAAAACACAGCACATTCAATGATATACCAAACTAAGCTGTGCAAAATTCCATACCAAGGAGAACAGATCTTCATGAAACATTAAAAGAAAGCTTCAAATGTTCATGCAAAACCATTGTTACTTATCTATAAAAATCCTAAGTACCCTACTCAGCTCTCTGCTGGTCAGCATTTGTAACATCAGCAATCAAGGCTGGTGGTTTTCACTGCAGTTGAAAACATTCTTCTGATATTAGAATTTGCAGACTTGTAGAAAGTCTGCATATCCACCATATCATTTCAGCATCAACTTGCCAGAGAAAACAGTTTTGGAATTGGATTCTGTTGCCTACAGTTCTCCATCTCAGTGACATCACTTCTAAACAGAATTAATTTTATAATTAGTTAAAAAATAGTTTAAAATTAGTGTTATAGCTCAGAAGCCTCAACATGTCTGAAATCACAAGAAAACTGTTTGCCAATAAGTAATGAAAAAGAATTCAGAAAGGTAAAAGACTTTTGGTCAGGAGTTTGGAGCATTTTCTTTCAGATGTCGGTTGCCACATCTGCCAGATACAAGATCTTTTTAAAAGCTGCAAGCCATGATGCGAATAAAAAAGCACACTCCTCCCCAAACCATTTCTTGCCATTCCTACTATGAGAAAAGCCATGTACTAACCAACATTGCACAGTAACAGTTTCATAAGATGATATGTTGCTTATAAGCAAAGTAACATAGAGAAGAGAGAAAAAAAAATCCATTGGGCAGGTTCTGCTGCTGTATAGCTAATAAAGTACTCATCATGACATTCTTTTAACAGTTGCCATTTACTCACTATAATCCCCCAATATAGGTATTTTTACCTCAAAAATAGTTTCTCTTGTCTTCTTGCTAAGACACAACTGGGTTCTTCCAATTCAGTATTCTTAAATGGTCAACAGTGATAGACACTGTCTAAATTTTTTCAGAATTTATAACTCAGATGAGATTTTAGTTAAAGGAAAAGTACACTACAATATGCAGATAAGTGATTTCTGTGACTCGACCCAGCCAGGCTGCTGGCATAGACCAACTCTTTGTTCTTGAATTAGCATTTTCCAGTTCCTTAAAGAAATCTTTACCCAGTTAAGAGAAAATCCTGCTAGAAGGAGAAGAAAGGAAAGCTAATTAAGGAAGGAAGGAAATCAGCAGGTTTTCCATAGACTGTAAGTACTGGAAAATGAGATGTATGAAATAAGAAAGAAGAGCAAAGCCAAGGCCAGTCACAAAAAGGATAAAGTATAAAAAGAAGACAAAACTAGGGAAGAAGAACAAATAAGACTTTGGTATTCCAGTTCCTAAGATCTGTCATTCCTTAGATACAAATTCTGTCATGAACAGTCAAGGTCTGTTTTTTGTAGCTGGTCCTTCGGTCTTTAATCCATGCTCAGCATGAATTACAAATACTAGTTTCTTGGTTACAGTACCAGAAAAGCTAAGTATTTTGTTACTCAACATTAAATTTGTATAGCACATTTATTGAGTAAGCACACCTACATGACAATACAGGAAGGTCTAAACTTTCTGTCAATTTATGCTCTCAAAAGGAACAATTAACTTCTCCCTTCTCTGACCTCCACGGAGTCTTTCAAGTAGACCTAAATATTCCAGAATTAACTTTTGGACTCCAAGGTGTCCTTATAGCCATAGAAGGGCTTTTCTTTCCATTTTTGAAATTTTCCTTAAAAAAAACCCTTAGCAATTATACACCTAAGTATGGCTCAAAGAAACACTAGAAAAAATCCTGTATTACTGAGTAAATCGCAAAATCAATAAGCAAGCTATGAACAACCAGAAGTTAGTTTTCCTCCATCATCTTCATTTTAATGTATCTTAATTACATGGTCAGAAATGCTATTTCCCCTTCCTTTTCATTTTTTTTTTTAATAAAATGTGTATTTATATACATGTTTTCTGAAAGGAAACCTTTTTTTTCTTCTATTCTTCATGATCAAAAGTAAATCTTTAAGCACAAGTGTGTGTGATTCATCAGTTTGAACTGCCAGGTGTTGTTAATGTAAAGGCTGACTAAGCAAGCAGTCAAGAAACAAGAAACAGGGTGATCATTAGTTACAGTTTGGACAGCTGACTGGGTGGTGCTAAGTATGATTAACTATAGTTTGAAGCAGTGACTTTTCAGGGCTTTTATTTCCTTCTTAACAATATATTCAACTGTGTATAATATATGCATCAGACTATCAACAAAACAGAAAAGTGATGGAATCATAGTAATAATTCAGTGCAGACTGGAAAGATTTCTTCAGTTACATCGTGAGATAGACAGAGATAGATGCTGTCCTATTTCAGGTGCTTTTTATTTCTACAACAAAACAGCCACACATCCAGAATATGAGTCATTCAGCTATAGATAATAAGTCTCATTACAAAAACTCTCAGCAAGTGGTAAGAAAATGCAGCAATAAATGACTGAACAAGGATAACAGAATTAAAGTTGAAATCAGGAAGACAGTATTCAATAGCCTTCTCCTAGACACTGTAGATTTTAATGTCCAAGTTAAATATTTTCTCTGCCTTAAGTCAGGCAGAATGCTCTTTTGCAAAAATGAGTATTTTAAGGGAATAAAAATACATGGTAGGAGCAATTGGGAATTACTTAAAGATGCTGAATGTAGTATTAAGCAGGGAACATGAGTATTTCAGGAAAAGGGATGAATGGAAGAGGTCATGTAATTATTCCTTTCCCTGACTAGAATTAAAATAAGTATTTTCTGAGTTCTTGTGACTATCAAGATGTATTTTGATGACCCTCAAAATTTGGCAAGCCATAATATGGCATTCTGGGACTGTTACAGGCACAACTCAAGTTCAGAGTTCAGAGATGGTACTGAGTATCAAAAAAAATATTTTTTTAATGGCAATATGAAGATGGGTAGCAAGCTAAGGAAGCTTTTTTATTGATGAAATCAGAATAACTTTATTCCTAGAAAAGAATGAAAAGAATTCAGGGGCCAGAGTTGAAGATTGAAAAAAAAAAGGAAAGAAAAAAAGAAATTGAAAGGATTTTAAAGTTTTAAAATTCAATGTTCAAGTCTCAGAGAGCTCACCAGAAGACCAAACTAGAAAATGGCGTTAAACATGTACGTATTGACAGAAGGAAGCACTAAATTTTGAGAGAACTATCAGAGAGAAAATCTATTGAGAAGCACAAGAGATCGAAGAATTGCATTGAGTACTGTTCTCCATCAGGTTCTTTAAGAGATATTTTCCATCTAACATAAATCAAATTTTTCATAATTCTATGTTAAAACCATATTTCTGAGGAGAACCTCACAAACTGCACCTTTTAAATGAAAGTTACAGTTGTCTGCTGGTGAGAACCTAATGATAGAAATTAGTAGCGCAGACAATAAACTATCTGCAAAGCAAGCCAGTTCAGACTCAGCTGTGTTTTGTCCATTTTTCCTCTAAGAATTTTCTTTGCAAAAAATAATAGTTTACTAAAAGGAAAAACTTATTCCTAAATCCAGGTGACTGATAATGCAGTTCATGTGTAAGTATATTGTTTGTGGTATTTACTATGAAATACAGGAGTCTATTAGGATTGGCTCTTTCTTTGAGAAAGATTGCTTCACAGAGCAAAGCGAAATACAGAAAAAAACAAACAAACTTGTGTACATTTACAAGAGACAAAACTTGGTCTTGTCAGCTTCATCCAGTTTTGGAGAAGTGAAGAATGTTTAGGGACGTTAGATGCCTTCTTTACCAATTAGATGAATGTACCTGTGAAGTCATTCAGTCCATACAGGTAGCCCCACACAGCTAAGAGTTGTTTGGAGAGTCTGAGTAAGAGAACTATGTTGGACATCACCATTTCCTGGACTAGACCAGGCCCTCTTCTGCTAGAGGTCAGGCCCTCTTCTACTAGAGGTTTATATATACCAGACAGAATACAAGCCAGAAAACCCACTCAATTCTGGAGTTTACCCAAATTTCACACTTACAGAAATTTAATCTGCCAGTGTTTCCTGATTGGATTATTATAGCTGCTGCACTGCAGGAGACTCTTGAGCAATTCAAGTGTGGCACTCATTCATTACAGAGCAAGAATGGCTATCAGCCTGCGTTAGTAAGGGGGTACTAGGTAATCTGGGGGAGTAAACCAGCAGGGCCATCAGGGCTAAATTGACAGGGTCACCTTTAGATTCAATGGCATGTTCAACACTAATAGACATACCACTGGCATTAACTAGCTCGGTGAATTGCCAGAATACTACTTTTTTGTCAGCTATGAACTCCCTACTGAATTCCTTTTTTGTGTCATGTATGATATATGGCCTCATTTTTTCAAACACTTTCTTGGTAAATTTTCTTAGTTATTGGATTTTTTTAATAGTGACATAGAAGCCACAGGAGAACTTAAGCCCTTGGACATGCTTTTTTGAAAACTTGTAGTATCTTACAAAAGAGAGGGACAGACCATATAAATCACTGAATAAAAATATGAAATTCGGGAATGTGGTAAGTCAAGTACCTGAAAAGCATCAATATTTGTTTGCACTCACACTGTACCTCAGCAAGCCAGGGGATAATATACAGAAACAAATGCTGCCAGAAACTGCAGCTGTTGTGGGCACAAATTTAACTGTGTATTTTTTTCCACAGGTATACAATGTGCAAGTATGTTTGATTTGTTTGACAAAGTTATTACTGCAAACACCATAGATTTAGCAAATTTAAACTTCAATGATATACAAAATACTGTACCTCTGCAGCTGTGAACTCTTTAGTCGGGGATTAAGAATATGTAACTAAGTTTAAAAAAATTACATTTGTTTTTGCGGTCTTTAATTCTAATAATTTTCAGTAGTTGTGGCAGCTCATTTATACGTATACACATGCACACTTTCAATATACTGTCAGTAATTCTTGCAGCAAATATATTACTTATGAGGCTTGTAATGTCCCCTTTTTTTCAGGCAGGTAACAAACACTTAGCCCAAGGCTAAGTGGGCCTTGGAAGCATGATTAGAAGGCAGGTTCCCTGCCTTTCGCTAAACTTCCCTCCCTTTCTCATGTTTGATGACACTAATGTCAGAACTGTAACAGTGAAAGTTATATTCTCTTTCAGGTAGAGAACAATGACATTGAGAGGGGTAAGGGAGGTCTTATCAATGTTTCTTAGTCACCAACCTGTCATTCCCAATTAATATCCTTGGTTTTATAAACCGGTACCTTTCAAACTAATGATGCAACATATATTTCACTGTCATGAAACTGCTAGCAAATTATGTGTGATATTTATAGAACCTGCTAACAATCAAGATAATGACAGCAAAAGCAATTATCAACAGTGATTATCAATTTTCTAACATCTGCAGCCTAATTCAGATGATTTGGACAACCAGAATCTAATTCTAGTAGCTCATGCATTGTTCCTGATAATGATTTTTAACTTATAAATAAACAGTTGTAAATCAGAGCACTAGAGCCTTAAAACCTAATCTGTGAAATAAATACTATATGAATTAGTAAATTATAATTGAATTCTATTTCACGTTTTATGCAGAACATGATTTTTTATGATTTTTTAAGAATCTTATTGTGACATCTCATCTTTTTAAATATGAAAGTAAATCTGATAAATTTTCAGTGTAGGCAAATTTGTATGTGCACATGTGTGCAGACTCAGGCATCTGTGCATTTGCTTTTCTGATTGCAGTCCTAGTAAATCAACCCAAATTGTGTTGTGCTCTTTTTGGCCTGTGCATCAGTAATAACAATTGCCTGTAACTAGAATTTTTTTGAGCCAATACAAATACAAGCTTCCAAAAATCTTTCATGCTTCCAAGTATCCATGACAAAAGTTGTAGCACAGGGGATAATTTTTGTTAGTAGAGCAACTAATATACTTGAATATACGTAGGAAAAGGGAAGATACTGTTTTCATACAACTACTTTTCTGGAAGTCTTTCCATTATAGCAATTGCCTAGCAGCTGTAACATACACCCTAAAAACAACTCATTCTTGGGCTGTTACCAAAAAATGACACAGACATTGAAGTACATTCCATACATATTCTGCATTAATTTCAAACAGTGTAAATCATTTCAAACAGTCCAATGAAGATATTATAATTATGGGTAATTAGGTCCTTTCCTATACAGGATTAACATACCATGTTAACATACTTCCTTTCTTTGGAAAAATGTATAATCTGAGAACAGAGGCAGTTGGAATACTTCAATATGAAAAATACACATATTCTTTCATCAATTTCACATTAACTATTGCACCTTAATTCTGTGCGTGGTCATCTGTTCTGAAATAAAACTGCCATTTCAAGTATATGTTAAACTACTATGAAAATGCACAAGTTTATTCCAGAAAAATGTCATTTTTGAGGTAAGCTTATACTACCTTTATTAATTTAGTAAATAAATGGCATTCATTCTCTAATTTTTCATTGCATCTTCTAGCAATTACTCACAAAAATTGCTTGCCTTGCCACAGTTCACTCAGACTATTCAGTCTTGTACTACCAACAAAACATATTCTTTACCATTTCAGCTCAAATAAGCAGCTATGAAACAACTAAGAGCGTTCACCTTGGAAATCTCACAAGTGTTAAAATCCCACTGCGAAGTCACTTATGCACCCCTCATAGCTATTTTCTTCAGCATCAATCTATCAGTTTGTTTCTAATTCACATTTACTAAATTAGTTTCATAACTATAAAGACTAGAGATGCTTTTTCATAATTGAAATGAAAAGTTAGACTGTATAGCACAATTATATTGCCATTAAAAACAGGTGATGAGTTTCCACCATGACAAGGAGCCTCTAGACCTAAGGAATACGTTTCTGTAAAGCTTGCCAGAAAAGATTTCTTCATTAGTGACTATAAACTACCAGCTGACTTCCTAGGAAGTCAGATGCAATGAGCTTCTAAAGACACAGCTCTGATCTTAGCTTTATTAAGCTGATAATATTCAGAATAACGTGCTTGCTATAGGTTATTTGTCAATATGCTTGCTTAACATCTGTCTATTTATTTGCCTAAAATAACATCAAATGCAATGTTAATTACATTTTAATAAGCAGAAAATGTCAGTCACAAAAAGAATTATAAAAGCATATAAAATGCTTTGTAACATCTACTTTCTCTCTAAAAATTTGAATTGTAAAATAAAATTAATTTGCTCTCTCTGCTGAGAAATCATGGAGCAGAATTATAAGCATCTGATGACTTTTAATAGATGGATATGGATTTCTTATCCTCACATCCTACGGAAGCAATTACTATACACAAAACTTGATTCAATTATTACTAATGGATCTATTTATTTACTATTCAGATTTGGAAGAGCAATGCAGTAAGGCTTCCCATCATCTCTTCTGTAAGTTAATTTACAGCTAGCACTCCCGGAAACTGATATTAGCCAGAACACCATTTCAATTGGGAATGTAATAAGAAACCAAAATTAGCGAGACATAACATAGGAATCCTCTTAATGGGAGCTCTGTAGCAGAAACCACAGTGAAGTACCGTTATTTCGCAATCTGTCAAACGCATTCTGATATATGTCCAATTGCACTCTCCATTCTCAGTAAAATGAATGGGGAAAAAAGGTTAAATACAAAGTTTCCATACTTAAATTCTCCCGTTTTCCTCCTCCAATGTTCCTGATTCATCACTGATGGTCAAAATAAGAATCAGCTACACTTCTGCTTACTATGCTTAGCAAAGCCTAATCTATGTTGAGCATGTTCAATGAGTGGATTAATTTCTCTAGTTTAAGAGGTAGCTGTCTACTTCATGTATATGAAGATTTCACATTCACGTCATACAAAGCATGTATACCTTCAAACATTTCTTATACAACTGTTCAAAATGACATTCATCCACAGAAAATGTAGACAATGAAATGCCTAAGTTATAACCCTAGACACATAGGTACCTAAAAGGGAATGATTCACATTGCTTGCTTTGATAAACTGCCTAATTCCTGAAGATAACTAAAATCAGTCTCTTCCCTTCCCCGTTTTGAAACACAGTGATTTCTCAGTTCCTCAACAGAATTTCTCAGTGAGAAGTTTGTTGGGTCTAAAGAGATGAGCAGGAGCCCAGCACCACAATTTCCAGAAATGGTAGTGGGGAGGGCAGGGAGATAAACATTAGGTTGGTATTTTCAGCTTTCACTGAATCCTTATAAATGCCTAATTACTCTAATAGAGATGGTGCTGAACATTACAGGCAGCCTAGAAGTTCATTTTCCAACTTGTGAGCAAACGTTTCAACAAGTATGTGGCTATGTATAAGGAAGATGCTCCTCTTCTGTCTAGGTGCCTACTCAAAGAAAGTGCTATGAAGTCTCCAACTTGACTAACCAAAGAAACCTCAAATAAAGCATACTGCTTAGGATTATTTGAAAGTTTACACCACCACATCTACCACTAGCAAACAACCGAGCATAGAATTATCCTTTTCAAAAATACTAAATCATGATTTACAGACATACTGGCTAGATCAAAACTGACTTCTGATTTTTCTGGCTCAGACAATCAAGGGATAGAAACATCTGCATTCCTACAACAGCAGAAAGACATCTACTTAAAATTTCTCCAAACTATTATCTCATACACTATGACGATTGCTACTGCAAAACAACTTGCAATAAGATGTTATTTCAGTCTCTGAGAACTGGCCAGTTTTTGTGCTTGATTACATCTTTTTAAGTTAAAATAAAGAAGGGCATTCTAATCAGAAAAACATAATTTTTTGACTGTATTCCACTTTATCTTTTGATTTTCTTACACAAACTGAAACAGAAACTAGCGGACTATTTATGTGAAGTACATAATACATCAGCAGTGTGTGTGTGTGCGTGTGCGTGTGTGTGTATTTTGAAGTCTAGCATAACACAAAATAATCATAATAAAATTGTATGAACATCTCCACACAAAACACATTCTGTAAAGGCTTCACAGAAGATAAAATCACACAATTGTATAAATTCTGGCTCAGACAAAGGGTCTATGAAAAGTTCTGTGAGCTTAAAATACTGAAGTTAAAGGAAAACCTCAAATGCTTCAGTACCTACTGTTTAAGGATTTTTACAGATTACTGTTGCAAGCTAATGACCACAAAAGTAACTGTAAAATTTCCAAGTAGATATAAGCTGACTTTAGGAAAAAAAGAAAAGCAAAAATAAGAATTTATCTTTTGCAGAATTATGAATGTAAACAAACTGAACCTACTCCATTAAAAATTCACTGTGTAATGCTCCCTCACAGGGCTTCTCTTGCTTTTCTACATTCACATTTGCATGAAACATTTCAGGTTTCTAAATTGTGAGACTCCTGCAGTCTGGAAATATAGACAAAAATACACATGTTCTGCAGTTACTAGCTTGTAATAGAGTTGTCTACAACTCCAATCACTTACGAATGTGCACCTATATCCTGACTCATAGTTGTCAATAGTTCACATAATACAGAAGAGGAAGAAGTCGTATATTCTCTGTTAAAGTTTGAATATGTAGTAGCTAGAACGAAACATCTAAAATAAGGATTCAAGTTAGTAACTTCAGAGTGAAAGAGTATGCAATACTTCAAACAGAACATTCCAAAATTAAGGCTGACAAAGGCATTTTGTTTTGACAGTTTTGACTTACTCTGTTTTCCATCCATGAACACACTTTTATGAATGAAATGTCAGAGTAAAACCTATGACTTGGAGATGGCTCTTACTGTGAGAAAGTCTTGATTATTTAAAATGAGACACGGCTGAATTTTAAAAGATAACACTCACCAACAGCATAAGGAAGTGGCATTTACTGATGCTCTCTCCAAATGAAGAGCTCACAACAAACAAAATTATGAGTTTGACATAAGCAACAGTAAAACATATTAAAAAGACAGTAGAATGAAGTAGCAGCAATTCCTTTGTAAAACAGGTTTACTAGATGAAGATAAATCATGCCTCTTTTCTTCTGAGGCAAAATTATATGTTAATGAGTGGCATGCATACTGCAAAAGAAGAGTAACCTGAATATATTTGCCTGCTAAGTAGTATATAAAAGCCAAGTAAATACTAATGAAGCATGTGTTTCATTTTTTCTATTGCTATTTAAAATATTTAAAGTACAGTTCTAAACAAGATCACAGAAAGTAACTTCTGGATATGCTCTTTAGTTTGCTTCCCTGATTCTCCAGTCAAACGTACTCAAGGTCCATATAATAATATTGCTTTTACTAACTGTCATGCACATTCTAACATGAAAAGTCAAACTGAGTTCTCATAGTTTCATGGATGGTAAATAAAAACACAATTTCCATTAGCTTCATAAGATCTTCAGGCACAATTCTGAACTCCTACAGTTCTCTCTCAGTACTCTCCACAAAAATACAACAAAAATGCAGTGTGTGCTAACAGGAATTTTGCACGTTAATTACTTACAGTATACAACTTGTTTGCCCTTGGATTTATGTTCTTTACAATATTTTAAGTTAAAAATTATTAAAAGTTATATTTAGGTAAACCAGGGATGAACAAGGTTGCAGAAACACACAGAAAACAAGCAGAAAAGCAGACTTTTAAATATAATTCAGCTAAATACAAATGTGGCAAAGAGATGGCAGGACAAAAATGCAACTTTAAGCATTTAAAATGTGCTGAGAGAATCATAATTATGTTATTCAGGTTCAAGAAAATTTAGCACAGACTTTTTTCCTCTTTGTTTTCTCTTTGTCTGGATTTATTATGCTATTTCTTCTTCTTTCCCCTCCTCTTCAATGTTTCACCATGGAGAAGTAAGTACTGTGATCGCTAATTTTGTGTTTTTTGATGACTAGCTCTGTTAGCCATTTTACATGCTTTCGTATTAAATCCATATGGCAAAGGAAAGAGACCATCAAGTCTTTTATCAGTAGACCATTAAATGAGCCTATAAACAAGAAGCAGTACTAGTACGCACCAAAGCATTCCCAGGCACACGGTCCTCAGGGTCTCCTGGCACCTGTGCCTCCAGTCAGTCAGCTGGGACATCACAGTAGACAGGAGTAGAAAGACTTTAAAGTTAAGTCCTCCTTGGAGGAGATTTTCAGGACTAAAGTTGAGCAGGTTTTAAGTTCCACATACCCTTTATTCAGCATACTGCCCACTTAAGAAGCTTTTGCACTCTACCAGTCACTGTAATCCTGTGCCACACCTCCACCTTGCAACTGTAACTACTTTGTGGTTCTGAATGCCTGAATCCATGATCTAGCTGAGGTTAAAAATAACCTTTTAAAATTTATTTTATGGCAATTCATTAAATGGCAGCTCTATAGACCTTGGATCAGGGCATAAGAGAGGGATGACAGCGGAAGCAGGAACGAGGGGTTAAACCGGCATTGCTACTGAAAGCAAGAAAAATCTTGTATTGTAGGTTGAGTTGAACCTCATTAAAACTTCTTTATGCAGTCTTACTTTAAAACAGCTGTAAGAATTTGGAAGTCATTTGCTGATTCTAAAGGAATAAATAGTGGAAACAAATTGAAAACCACAAACAGAAAAACAAATGTTTTATTATCCAGTGAACCAGAGTTAGGAGCCAAAACTGTGAACTATATGTGAGAAGGTGCTTTAGTAGTGTTACCACTGTAGAGAAATGCATGAAGGAAAGAGGAAAAATAATCAAGAACCACTAAAGCACAGCATCACATATAGGGAAAATAATAATAATAAAAATAAAGTGCTCCTCAGGCATCAAAAAAGGTCTTTTCTGTCTAGGACTGGCTGAAAGAAATTCAAAACAGTGAGAAACTATTTAACAAAGGGTTTGGTGTATTTTCTGGATGAACAAGATTCCTGAAAAGTATCTAAACACGTGAAAGAGAAACTGTACACCAGATTAAAAAATTGGCTTAGATAGAGAAATGGCACAAATACTTTTCTTTTTAGAATGATATTATGAATTTCAAAAAGAACAGAACTGAGAACCTGCTACAAATACTTCATGGATATTTACTATTCAGAAGAAAGTATATTTGAAGTGACATGACACATTTTAATTGCAAAATAGTGCAAATTACCTTGGAAGTGAAGGATATACATTTCTAGTTTTAAAACATCAGTAGTTTTTGCTATAAAAGCTAAAACATGAATTCATATAAAAATGTAGCAAAGTTAAATCTACATGTCTGTTTTCACAATCTTCAACTAATGGACCTTCATTAAATTCCCTTATGACTTTCCATGGCTTACAAATGAGCGAACCAAATGTTTGTACTGAACACAGATCTAAATGGCTTCAGTTCCCAATATGGAAATATATTCACAAATCATATACAGAGAGATGTGTATGCACATACTGCATATCCTTGGTCATCCAAATTATTATAGAACTAGGTTGATGGAACATAAAGAGCTAAAAGGCAAAGAACATAAAATTTTGAAATTGCTTCAAAATCTATTTCTGCTGTAAAATGATATCTACAGTATTTCTGCTGTAAACAGATACCTAATATAACCTGATACTACAAAAGCCAAAAATAACGTATTGGAATGGTCTAAAAGAAATATTATAAGTATATCTACAAACCAACTATACCTTCAGGGTGTTCATCCTCCATGGAAATGTCATTTCATATTTTATCCATTACATGAAAATACTCCACTGTTCCTCCAAGGTATTTCTATTGAGCAAAGGAAACAGTCTCTGTGCTTTAAGAAATTACTCCAGTGTCTTTGTGTATATAATGCTGTTCAAAAGCTACACCCTCCAAGCTCTACTATCATCTGTAGTCTAAAAATAAAATGCACAGAAAATATGATGTATATTTGTATCTGCTGTAGAAGTAGTATATGAAGTAAAAGTGATAACAAGTTTGGCATTTTTTTTAAGCTTGATAAAGCCAACACATTCTGGACATCATTTTAATAATTCCAGCTCTAGCATCTCTTCATTTGTTAACGTCCATGAAACATAAAAGCAAATGCTTTTTAAAGCTACATTAAACCTACTAAAATATTCAACTTGAAATAGTCTAAAGACACAAAATATCCTAATTGCTCCTTTCTAAAGCTACTGAAAGGACAAAATCTTCCTTTTAGCAGCAACTAAATACGATTAATGGAAAAATCAAATTTATTTAAAAAACAACACTTGTCTCACATTGTCTTTAGCAGTGTTATATTATGGGTATGTGTGTGTATTTGCAAAAGAAAGGGTCCAATAGGAATAACTACTCTTTGGACAAATATCACAGGTTGCTTTAAGGAATACCATCGGTGAATTGAAATGCAGCTCATAATATATTTTTGTTTTCTTCAAACAGCTTACATTTTGCAACACAGGTCTTAAACAGCACTGTATGTTTTCATAGTAATGTTTGGATGTTTCCATATAACTGCGCATATTAATACCAACAGAATTACACAGGTCTGTCTATCTGAGCAATTTTGACAGACTAAATCATATTAATATAAGAATGCCTTTCAAAATATATCAAATTAGAGAAGAGTGAATTAAGAAACTATTAAAACACTCATTATCAGATGAACATCTCCACTGATAGCTTGAATCATAGACTTTTCAAATATTACAACAACATATGAGTATTCAGATTTGGGTTCAGATTAAAGATACATTCTGAAAAAATGCAGACAACTGGTCCATATACAGTAAATCTATAAAAAAAATCTTAGGAAAGATTTTAATAGTCACAGAAACCTTAGGAAAAAAATAAGTATGTGCAGTCCGCAAAGACATGTATGTATGTGAAGCACTATTTCCTTAAAAACACCACCTGCAAATAAAACTAAAAATAGTTTCAAAAAGATCCCAGTACATTCCTGATTTCCAGGAGACTATAGACATACAAAAGAATAAATACAAATAAAAATAATAAGAACCCTCTGCATAGCTACTGGTGATACTGAGAAGTTGGTACATGTGTACCAGATACCTGCATCAGAGAATAAAGTGAAAGTGAAGTGAAAAAGATCAAATGTTCTGTAAATGACAATAAACAATTTTAGAATAGCTTTCTTTTTACTGCCAACAAATCCTATGTAAGATGCATAAGTATATAATAGGAATAAAGGTATCCCCTGAAATACTGGTAGTTTACAGAATTGAAAACGGAGATAAACAGCTATATTATACTATCACCAGCCCTACTATATCTAGTCAGCTTGGCTTTATGCAGTTTACTTACATAGGTTTTCATACTTTGTTCTTCTTTGAAACCTCCAGGTATTGATTTGCAATTTCATCAGTTGTAATTTAAACCAGTAAAGAAAGAATACTTCTATAAAAGCATTAATAATTTGTAGAATCCACTGTTTCAATAATAAATGGAAAAAAATATCTTTTGTGCAGTGGAGCTCAAAATCAGGATTTTTATTGCCAAAAAAGAATTGCTCATTTATTCAGTTCTTTTGACTTAAAGGTTAAGTTTCTGAAAAAACAAATATTGCTGAATAAAATGAAAGGAAAGGAAACGCTGATGGAGATAATAGATCTGTTAAATTAAGGAAATGATTTACTTCTATCCTCAAAGAACCTTTTTGCCCCTTACAAGATGACAAACTGCTCATATCTCCAGTAGTATTACTACAAACTGTCACACAACTGACAGGCAGAGTTGTTACTGTCCCCATTTAGAGTTTAATCATTGCCTTTAGCGAGCAATTTCAGTCTATCATGGCAAGTTTAGCTCTGTATTTTAAAAAAATCATCCTCCACTTAGGTGTTTCTAAAGATGTTCATCTGGGAGAATTTTTTTTGCAATTAACAGAATGCTCTCACTTGCAAGAGAGTTAGTTGCTGCACAGAGCAGAACAGCAATAACAGGAGATTAAGGTGGGGAATGCCTCAAAGATTCATTAACACAGATTGCTTGGCCTGTAACAAGCTCCAACAGATCACAGCACCCCACACTCAGACATTCATAATGTTCCTATTTAATGCTTTGAATAGTTCCCACTGACAAACAAAAACGAACATGAAAAAAAAACATGGCTATTCAGGTAAAAAAGCTGATTAATGGTTAAATCTTATTTTACACAAGACTTAAAATTTAGTAGTAAATTTTAGTAGTAATTTTAAATTTTAAAAGTGGAGTGGAACTGCACTAGCTTTCCACTCTTATGGAGATTGTCAGAATGTACATCCAGAATTAGGTTTTATACTCTACCCCCTCTCAGTTTTTCCCATCTTGTAAAATGATACGAGAAAAATTGTGCTGAGGTTGTCACTGCTGTAGCTCTTTTACTGATACAGGGATCTGTAAGAGATCTGATTTCTTCAGTAACAATCATGAAGGTTATATTCACTTCTAGAGAACAGACATTTGCAAGGTTGTCACACTATGAAAGTGTGAATGGCTGTTGTGCAAAGTCTAACATGTCATCACTTGTCCCATCTGAACAGAAAGATAGTAATGTATAAACAAATATGTGGTATTTTTTATAATTTTACTTTATTATCATGGCTATTTTGCTATATTTCAAGCAATCATTTCCCACTATGACCAAAAGAGAAGCCCATTCCTACAATATAGAAACCAAGGCATATACTGGGAAGTTTTCTTACTAGCTTTTTGTATTTTCCTGGACCTAATCACTATATTTTCACACTTTCAAAAAACTAATAACAATATGCAAGCATCTAAAAACAAAGAAAATCTGTAGGACCAGAGTCTAGAAAATATTTAATTCTTGGGAAAAAGTAGATGTTTTGACATATAGCTCAATTCAGTATCATTATTAAATTCAGTTTAGGCATTTACTGCTGAGGATAATTATCTGACAAAGACTGTAGAGGAGTTATTACAGGAAAACTGAATAGCTGCCTTTACTGACAGATAAAAGTACTTCATAATCTCTATATAACAGAGAGACAAATTAAGACAAAATTGCTTATATACTAAACAAATAGAACTTTGAAGTACTTATTGTTATTAGAAAGTGTCTCCAGCTAATATTTGTTTCAATTCCATTTCAATTATAAATCACACAGTAAAATGCAGATAAAAGAACTACTATAGGCAAATCATTTACATGTCTTAGGCAAATAGATGAATTTCACTCCTCAGTTTTAATTTTCAGTTTACAAGCACATGATTATAGAAAGTTGAGTTCTGTAGGCATTTCTTTTTAAACACTCACTACCCAATACACACTGCGTTTTGCAAACAAGGTAAGACAGATAATCTTAACACGTTTTCATAGTTGGCTTGTATGTAAATTTAGAAACATATTCTACACACATTAGCATCAGTGCTGCCAAAGAGCTGAACGAAATAATAAAACAAGCCTAAGTTTGCAAAACTCTATATCTGGTGGGAAAACGTTGTTTTAATGCATCTTCTGCAAAACTGATAGCTAGTTGAAAAAATAAAAACAAAACTTCTCAGGTATGTGATAACAAAACAAATCATGAACAAAACTCACAGCACATTCAACACATCACTGTCTTCTAGATAAGACATCTTGCCACCATAAGTCATTAATGTGTAACTTATTCCTGCTCTCATTGCTCTCATACCAAATACATGCTTGTATATCACACCCCTCTATTAAAAGCCAAAGGAAAAAAAAGGAAAAAAAAGCATAAACTAAGGGTATTTTGGAGCGAAGTGATAAGATGGGTTCATAGATGAGGGTTCTTCACGGAAAGAAAGGAAAATTTCCTCTGAGGAGTTAGACTACAGTCAAGTGCTCTTTCATAAGGTATTAGCATATAATGAAGAGTGTGGTACAGTCTGTGAAATTGGCAGGTTCTAAAATATTTGAGCTACTGGGAATCTAAACTAACACTTGCAAATTTCCACCAAACCAAAAGAAAAACCATGACCATTCACAGCACATTGCTAATGGAAACCTATCCTTCTTCCCTCTCCTTCTCTCTCCCGCAGAGATGCACAATACAAGCAAGGTGCATCCATTTAAAAAATGAAAGTGTTTCCTTTCACAGGCAGACTACAGTAGACCTGAATTAAAGGGACAAAGGCATAGAAACTGGCAGAAAGTCCATCTCTGAGAGATGTGGTTATCATTTACCAGATGGTAAAATCAGTATTTCCTAACAAATCACTTTTGTTTGCTTTATCAGTATTAATTAAAAATAAAACATTTCATGTTGGCACACCAAGCATCAAACTTCTTTTTAGCAATTCCAATAGCTCAATGTTAGAAGCTCCAGTAAAAATTCGGAAGAAAAAACAGTAAGAGTCAATAGTCCAATGATTTGTTTTTCATTTTCCCACACTACAGTGGCATTAGCTAAGACAATCTTCACAGAAGAGTATTGCCACTCCAATTAAAATCTGACAAGCAAAGACGGAGACAAGTAACGACATTTTCCCTTATTTAAACACAGTCAAAATCCAGTTTCCTTTCATATGTTGCTGTATGTAAACTGAACTTCAAAACTAAGTTTTTTAATAAGATTTTAACAGCTGAGAAACAGTACTTCTACTAGAATTTGATTAAATATGGGTGAAATACTTTCTGAAGCCTTAAAACCAAATAAGATCACTTTGCAATTACTTTACAATATCTGCTACTACACATCAGAATCACTTTCCATATATCTCTATTTCTCATTTTACATAACCTGTCCAATTTTTCACTTGCTTAAATCTTCTTGATGGTCCCTAACCTTTAACTCTCACTACAAAGTAAGATTCATTATAAATCTCCCCTTAAAGTCAAAGGATATAAACTCAATGTCCATTACAGAGAAAGTTCCTTAAATAATTAAGCATATTATTTTTGCAATGTACTTTTTTCTCTCAGTCTCTTGCATACGAGCCCTTCACCATTTCTTCATTGTGATTGTGCCACTGATATTATCAGAAAAGATGACGAAAGGTCTGAAGTGCTCCATGCTAGCAGTTCAGAAATCAAGATTCTAGCTGGTTTCACATCAGAGTCATATACTTTGAAACAACATATATGAAGTGTGTTATATTGACAGTAACCATCAAGTTCTAAAGTCTAGGGAGCAAATGTTTAATATCAAAATTTGCTGTATTTGCTCAAATTATTCTAAGACTGAAATTGTTGTACTGTACCATTCTCACAGATACGTCTGGGTTTTTCCTCAAGAAAGACCACTTAAAAATGACAGACTTCCAAACATTTTTATAGATTTTTTTTTATCAGACAATCACAGAATTCTAAACTTGTTATTTTAAAACAGGAAGCATCCTATACCATACAAAGAACTAGTAGCAGAATCTTACCTTGATCAAATGGTTTACCCGGACTCCATGTACGAAAATAATCATCCTGGAGAGGGAGAAACAACCTACATTTAGTACAATGCAAGAAATAAATATATACATGAAAAACTCACAGGAATATGAAAGACAGAAGATGTATACCAACCTCTACTTCCTATGAAAGGCAAGCAGTAAAAAACAAACAAGAAAATGATTACAGTCATCATAATGAGACAAGTTAGTCATATGGAATAGAACACATGTTCTTCAGAGGCCCTTTGCACTCATTAAGTAAACAATGCTAACAAAAAAATGTAATTTACTAGTATTTAAAATAAAAAGATACATTTCCCACAGTGCTTACATAGGCAATGTTTCTAATGCTGCCTTTAAAATACTACAGTAGTTGTGTTTTCTTTTACATTAACATTCTAGGCTATTAATAACCTTAATTAGAGTTTCCATTAATAATTTTTCAAAACCAAGGTTTCAAATCCATCATCAATAAAATATAAGTAATTTTAAAGAATAAATGAATTTTCAAAAACTACATATTCTGCTAGTTTTCTATTATATCAAGAATATAACATTAAATTATTAAGATTAGCTTAATTTTCTACAAATCATCTTCCTAAAATGTCTTCCTGATTAAGTCATCAGCTGTATTATGCCACAAGTGTAAGAAGGAAAAACTTAAATAAACTGCTTTAATATAAGATTCTAAGAAATTTGATAATAAATGATGAGTTCACAATTCCTAGACATGTAAAGATGTTGAAAAGGGCATTGCAGATCGGTGGAGCTAAAGGAAGATTAGAAAGAATAAAAGCATCTCTTAATTCAACTCATTATCTAGAACAAAACATTGAAAAGAATGTAATCAATATTTGAATTTTAACATAAAGCTAGGTTCCCTAACTACAGTAAACATTGGGTTTAATGTATACAAGAATTTACTGTATACAATAGTTCTATCTCACTGGCTAAATGATCAGCAAGAAGGTGGTAGGTAATTTCTCAATTTATAGAAAACTGAACTACTGGGAAAACGTGAACCTAACACAATCATTGCAGTCACATAATTACAACAACTGGAGTGGCTATCAAGTACGTCTTTAAAAGGAGAAACTATTCCCAGGGTTTTAATAGTTAAATAGTTTTACCTCAAAAAAAAAATTGTTGCAGCCTGAAGTCATTTACTGATGATATTTTATTAAGAAAACTATTGTCCTGGGAAGTCTTGCCTCAAGCAGAAATCAGAAGGAGAATCATAGTTACGTACCAGTACTTTAAGTGCAGTAATGTACTCCTTTACTCTGATGCTGCACCGATTAACAATCTATGAAGCACAGTGTACGTTATTTGCCTTTTTTATCACTCTTTTTGGAAGTAAATAAATACAGACAGGCATATAAAATGAGTTTTAAAAAAATCTTGCAAGAGATGAGCAGAAATGGTAATTACGACTGTGTTTTCCAGTTATATCCTTCCTAATAGTAATTATGGAGATCTAGTTCCTACAGTGGTGTTCTGAATAGGTTTGAGCTAGCTTTAATATAATACTGTTCCACGACTCACATGACATTAGCAAAACTATGTAAACCATTCTTAAATTTTGAAAAAGCATTAAAAACAAATACTTTTAGAAGCTAATGTATAGGACTCTTTTTTCCATTTAATTCAAAAGCTCTATCACATGACGTTAGTTTACAAATACACAGTACGCACTATGATCACATTATTAGGAGTAACAGAGAATAAATAGAAAATTCTCTATTTTCTGTTCATTTTCTTTTGTATTTTTCCGAAGGAGCTGGTCATAAATTTATCTTTCACATAACATGCACTTTTCTCAAAATGACTGTATACAGTATCCTTTCTGGATACTTTTCTTTTGTACTGACTACTGTTATTTAAGAATATTTTGAGTTTAACATAAAGACAATTTTTTCAATGTTTTGATTTTTATTCTACATACAATTCCACTGAATTTTGGGATGGCAAAAGAGATATATTCCTCATTAGATCTCATATGATGATTTTGTAAATTACAGAACAAGCTCCAGTTCTAAAACAGCAAAATAGAGTATTTTCATCTTTTTTTCTTCATATATCTTGTCTAGACTGAAGACTGATACTTCAAGATTTATTTAGAAAGTGCTAGATTCTCTGTCCATTTCAACCAAAGTCAAAACGTTCATCCAGAATGAGCCTATTCAGAAAATACACTTATTATTAAGATATAGAAAGGGTAGAATAATTAGACTATAAAAATATTAGAACAAAAGAGCGGTTACCCTGATTCAGACTAAAGGCCCTTCTAAGCTAAGAATCCTGCAATATGCTTAGAGAATAGTATAGGAGCCAATCAAGCATATATTACACTTCCCCAAGTTGGCCCCAAACCATTTGCAGTTCAATTACTTCCAGAGCTAGATGTGGTTCGTGTGTATTTAATAGCTCTCATTTCTCTTCCATGAGCTTGTCCAATTTCACCTTGAACCTAAATGAGCTTTTAGAATTTACAGCAGCCCATGGCAAGGAGTTCAACAGCTTAAACACACATTGCATGAAAATCACATTCATTATTTTGTTCTGGATCTGCAATAATCTCAGATCACTTTGTTACCCCTCATTTTGTATTGGAAAAGACAATAAATTAATCCCCTTTCATCTTCTACATACCACAGGCAACTCAACAGATCCCAAATATAACATCACTCAGGCATTTCTATAACTGCAGTCCTAGCTGACTTACTTCTGTTCACAGAAGCCACTCCATAACTTTCTTGTAAACTTCTCTGAATCTTTTCCAAGTCTATTATGTTCTTGGGGGTGCTATGACTAGAACCGCACAACATACAAGATGAAGGTCCACTCCACACCTGTACAACACAATGATGCTATTTTGTTCTTCATTCTTTTCCCCATTATGCTTATACTTCTATTTTTGCTTTTTCCACTGGTACTGAATATTGATTTAAGGTTTGTGTGGAATTTTCTACCATAATTCCAAGACACTAAACCTGAGGGATAGCCTTTGTGAAGTGTTTTTTCTCATTACTTTTCTCTGTATTTAATTTTTTCTGATATTTTATTATTATCTATTATTCAGTCTTGTAAGGTTTTTCTCCACAACTGACACTCACTTACTAACCTGAGTAACTGAGCATCAACAGTGCTCGGTCATATCATAGTTTATCTGTTTCATCAGATCACTTATGAATTTGAGAAATAACCTCGTCCCCACCAGTGATGTGGAACTTGAAAGGTGACTGCTTGTACTGTGAGAACATGTCACTACTTACTTTATTTCACCTTTCTTCACTCATTTTTTTTTATCCATGTAAAGACCTTTTTGCCTGTCCCATATCTTTTAGTTTCCTTAATAGCTTTTGGTGAGAGATCTTATCAAGTCTTTGGAAATACAGATAGAAATACAAACATCAAAACTTTTATCATTTCCTTCTGGACATCTCAAATGAATCATGCTAGATTTCTGAGGCACAACCTTCCCTTACTAAAGATATGTTGATTCTTCCCCATTATATCCAGTTTATTTCTATGCCCTCTGGATTTACTCTTCATTACACTTTCTAATAATTTGCTTGATACAGACAGCAGACCTATGGGCTGTTCTATCTCAGATCTCCTCACAAATTCTGAAAAACTAGTGCTGTATTTGCAATTTTCCAGGCCTCAGGTGATAAGGCAGCTTTAACTGAGAGAACCACAATTTGGAGCTTAGCTACCGTGGAGTTCCTTGGAGTTCCTTTCGAATTACTGGGGGAACATCATGTGGTTCTAGAGACTCTTCACTCTTGTTGTTATGCAAACTTTTGCCTTGGAATATGGAAAACAAAGGAGAAAAATCAAGAAAAATCCACCTCAAAGAATATCCAGCCTCACCCTAAATTAGCCTTTTTAGCACATAAGCAAATGAAGCAAGTCATTTAAGCTCTTTTGTTCTATAACTGATAACATAAAAATTAAGAATTCAGTATTAAGGAGGGTATTCATGCCAAAATATGAGTAGAAAATTCATGAAAGTCGTCTTTTATTACTTCAAAACTTGTTGGTTTTTTGTGCTATGATGAATTAAATGTCATTTCAAACCTATTTCAACACACTCTAAAAAGTCATACACTTTTACTGATTTTCTAAAATAGTTAAATTTTCAAGTCACTTCTTAAAGACTATTTAAATTTGGATAGTTTAAATAAAAAGTTTATGTATCTGTGAACAAACAGTGAAATAGTTAATTCATTCTCAGATTAAGAGTTAGTTTAATAAGCAGCAATTCTACAATTTTACAAGTATTCCTAAAGACCTATCACTTACATAAAATCTGGCTTCCTTTTATATTTAAACCTTTCTTGATCTTGTCAGACTTTGATTATTATCATGTTCAATACCCTCTTCAGTCATCAAGAGGATAACATACTTCTTTTCAAACCCTCATTTTTCATAGCTTTAAAATAAAATGAAAAAAGTAATAAACACATTCACAGCTGACAGTAAAGACTGATTATAGTGCCTCTAGCCAAAGTATCCTTTAACAATCTACAAATGCCAAAAGCCAATGTCTCAGGAAAGACACTATGACTTTATCTCCTTCAATGGCCTCCTTGCCTCTGTCCTACACTTAAAAGGGCACGTTTTGAAGGTATATGGAAAAGTCACAAATTTGTCACAATAATCATTCCACTTTTTCGACATTAGCTAGCTAAATGTATCCATGCATTTCAAATAAAAAATTCATCCTTAATGTACTTCTTGAGACTACAAGTGATATTTCAACAATTTTTTCAAGTCCTTCTGTCTGAAAGACACATATAGCACTACTAATAGCCATGTATCAAGGACTTCAATTGAGCTAATATCCTCTCTAAAAAATTATGCATGTTTAATCATTATGCTCAATCAGGATCATAGAAATACCATACTTCTAGGAATTAAAGTTCATGCTGCAATTACACATCTCTTTTGAGACTAATATGTGTTTGTGTTTTGTCCTGAAAAAGGCTTAACTTAAAAAACATCATTTATGTAGTCTGAAAATCTGACAGCCTTAAGAGTTCAAAAAGGCCCAAAGCAGTTTACTAGAAAATTTTAATCAAAACAGCTTAAAAAAATATGTATTTTATCTAACCCATTTTGTTGGGTTTTGTTCTTTCTGGACTTCTATATTCTTCTAGAGGTATTCCTCTCTCCTTATTCCTAAAAAAACGGTTGATATATCAATTTAAGAAATACTCATTTGACTAGAGATGGGGATACTGGAAAAGAAATTTATCTTAGGTTTTGTTTATTAGCAATATCTGTCTGTGCAAAAGGCAAAAAATACATCATCCTTCTTATGACAGAGTATGGTGTATCTAGCTAATCCACCTTTTTAAAAGTATAAACACATTCTTTGAAGAAAAGAACACAAGTACAGGGAAAAGTAACACTAAAGTGCTTAGACTGAAAACTGGCCCACTTTGAATACAACTAAGCTCCTTCTGGCAGAAACATAGCAAGGTTTCAGTTAGAGTTTCTCTAAAACTAAAGAACACAAAAGTAGTTTCATATCAGATTAAATGATTTTGTCTATCATATCAAATATTTATACAAGTGGTTGAGTGTTTCAATTGATCCATATTTATACTCGAGTATACATTTTGGATCCTCTTCAGAAGTGCAATAGGATAGCTATTATAAATTTTAAGAAGTGACAATGTAGTTATACAGTAGAAGCTTGGGGTCTTGACTGAGATAAAAATACTATCCTATTCATTTTCTTTCTTAGGCAGAATATTTATGTTACATCTTTTTATTGATTTCTCCTCTGCCACACTCTCTATAGATGCTGCCATATACTACTGACATCTAGCCCAAGAATTACTATTGAACGGAAATTTGTATTGCTAAAGAATGTTGTGATACAGGGTAGCTGATGAGCCAGATCCAAAAAACAGCAGGTGTCCTAGAGTAATAGGACAGTTTCCTAGCAAATATTTTCAAACCAAGACTGACTTACAAAACCGAATAAAGCAAAATCCAGCACTTCTTTCACCTTCATACTTCTGTCTTTAGTGTAGCCTAGGCAATGAAGAGTCTATATATTAAAATCAAAGCTAATTTATGAAGGAGAATCCCCTAAAATTGAAGGAAGATTTCTGAATTTTTAATTATCTTTACTTCTTATCCAAGTAATAACTCTACTGTTATAAAAAAGTTTTTATAGCAGTAATATTAAATGCCTCCCTGATTTACAAACTGCCATTTTAGGGAACAGTCCAACAGACTGTTCAATGTGATGAATTGCTTCATATACATTGCCTTTTCAAGACACAAAGCTCTTAACAGGTACCAAAGCAGGAAGGGTATTCAGAATATCTCTGTAATTCATTCAAGGCAAAACTAAATTCCAATTAAATTTTATACAACTTATTGTAATGGAAAAGATACATTTTACAGCTGGCCTCCCTGTCTCCATGTTTTTGGGGGGTTTTTTAATCAAAAATGAGCTACATACTCCATTTTGTGGATAGACATGAAATCATATTGTAGAATTCCAGAAATAAAAATGGTCCAGTTTGCATATATTCTACAATGTAAGTTAGAAAACTTGAGATACTGGATTCTATCATCAGGCAGATCTTTTTTTTTTTTTTCATTACTGACATTAGCTATTACTTTGCTGTTTTAATTTCAAACAGTTTTTAATGGTTTTCTATTCCATTTATTGTATTTTTATCTCAAACACATACATATGCTTCTCATCAGGTTAGGGAGTTCTTTGCATCTTTTAGTCTATGTTATTTTATTTGCAGAATCCAGTTCAACAAGCCAACTGAACTGAGCTGCCAAGAGCAGCTTGCTCACACCCTTGCTTGCCTCAAGCTCACATCTGCAGCAGACTGTGCTCATGAAGTATCTCTAAAATGCCTTTGCCCCTCTCTGGTAGCAGACAGATTGACTCTTCCCTGCCAAATTTTCCCAGGGACTCCATAACATGCTTTTATGTTCTATGGCCATCTATCTCGGTTCTTGAGTGTTTCCTTAAACCAGCTAAGCAAATACACCTCTCCTGCCCCCTCACAGGAATACCAACAAAGGCTGTGCCCAAAAATGAGGAGCTCCTGCCCATCTCTGCTCTTTGTTCCAAAGGTTCATGCAAGAACCCACATATTCCCTCAGCTCACTGCAAGAATATTAGCAGGATGGTAAATTTGACTTCTCTGCCCTCTCAGAAGCACCAATGCTGAAAAAAGAAAATTGGAATCAAGCGATGCATGGATGCATATTTTTTCACATATATCTTGCTGCACAGTGTGCAGCCCAATTTCAGTAATATTTCTGCTATACTGGAGCATCTTAAATTGTTTCATCACATGCAGTAGTGTCACTGCAATAAAAAGGTTAAGACACCATCAAAGTTTCCATCACATGAGAAATCTCTCTCTCTCAAACAATGCAGAATTTCCCCAAACACATGAGGGCCCCAGGCAGCATAGAAAAGAATAAGCAATATACTACCAATGTATCTACGGACAGTACTGTCCCAAGGCATAAACCATAACTTTAGAAGCATATGGTGTACCATGGAAATGCATGATACTTGTGTACTTGGAAATTCTGCAACCTGCAATCTGAGCCAATCTGGAATCCTCTTCCAGGATACAGACAGGCTTTTTAGTAGCACGCGGATACCTATCTGCACATTAGATGCTGCTTTTCATCTCTGCTCCCTTGCACAGCCATTCAAGCAGTCATAACCCAATCGAGTACTTGTTGTATAGACGTGAAGTATATATTTAGCAAGTTATCTGCAGAATGGTTCAAGGAAGAAAGATAGCTACCACACTCCACAGCACCATGCTTATTGTCACAGTATCATAAGTCTCAGAACATCTTGAGGGCAGGAGGCTTGTGCACACACAAGACCATGTCATCACGACCACTTTTTTGCCTAATGTCTAAAAAGCATGCAAGGGGTTGCACAATCTGAGGGACTGTGTGTGCATACCTCATACGATGCCACATAGCTGTGGGCCCCTAGTAAGATTTTCTCAGGCTCTGAATCCAAGGTTCTCCTACTCAGCAGGGCAAGAACAGTTTTGCTAATAAAGTTTCTGGCTCCAAACTTTCTTTTCAGCAGGACCTACCGCCCCTCATCAGTTGAGATAGCCCTTATCCTTCCTTGAAGCCAACCTTGAGGGGGGTTTTATGTTTTGTCTTTTATTTTTGTTATGCCAGGATAGAAAGCTGACTACTGCCAGATTCCACCTCCTTTGCCCCAGAGGAAATCTCCTGTTAGAAATACTGTCAGTTTAGCCAAACCTATCAGAGGCAATTCACCACATAAAGTACCTCAGACATAGATAAAGGCAGTAGGAAATCAAATCCAGTATTTCTGGAAATCAGGTATTCTTAAGGATTATTCCAATAAGTCAAAGAATAAACAGGAAAAAACAAACTCCAAAATAATGAAAAATCACTGAGATAACATCACTACTGGTATTATGGCAGCGAAGGGCCTAATCACTCCTTTCCTTTTTGTCTGGCGTTTAGCCTGGTTGACTGGAGCGCTGGAGTGACAGCTGAGAGGATGTTAGTTTGTTGTTCAGTGCCAGCCTCCAGTGAGACCGACAACAGCTTCCTTTGCTGCTCCAGAATGATGGGCCAGGCCACCCTGGAGGCCTGCATTCACGGGGCTGGCACAGCACAGTCAGCATCAATGGCTGCTTCTGGCAGCTCTGGCACCGAGTTCTCTAGAGTCAATGCGCAGACTGCTCCCTTCTCTTGGCCTTAGGCTTCTAGTACTGTTGATAAGGCTGGGCTAAGAGCCACCGCTCTTCAGCTCTCCCTCTGCTTCACAGAACTCATTCAGTACGTTTTTTGCGGAGGCTGTCTATTGCATACTAGTAGTATTCATAACAACTGGTCTGAATAACACAGGACTGAAAGTCATTTCCAGGAAATACAAAATGCACAGTAAAGCTGACATTCAGAAATACTGAGAAAATAGTAACCAAGAAACATTTTGAAGAGGAACGAATTGATAATAAAGCATTAACCCTATATGCTCTTAAATGCCAATTAAAATTTAAAATGTTAAGTTTCTGCAGGAGCATGTCTCTTGCACAGTATAGCTCATCGTAAAAAATAATGAACCATCTTTTCACTACAAATTAATTTAAAAAGTTTTGCTGTGCTCCTTCTGTTATGTTGTCAAGATTTAACCTATGAGAAGGAGATTAAATAGTTTGTTAGATGACAGGAGCTGAGAGAACAGCTGAAAATAGATGATATATTTGAGGGACAAGGCCACCACCCATGGGACTTTCATATACCTGCTCAAAAGGGTGACTCTTTCTCAAGTACCTTTTTTAACCATGGCCTGGTTAACAAGGGCAAAACTTGTTCCCTAACCTCTGCGTACGATGGCTCAGCCTGGAGAAGAGAAGGACAGCCAACACTGGCAGAACAGTAAGAAAGAGACTACACAGAAAAATCGGATCAGATCTGTGGGGCCAGAGGGAGTTCGTCCAAACCTGCTAAAAGAGCTCATAAATGTGATTTAAGGCTACGGTCTATGTCTATGAAAAATGGCAGACCATACCAGGGAGATCTCTGATAACTGGAAAAATACTAACATCTTAAAAACATAAAACGTAAGAAGGCAGATGCAGGGTACTACAAGCCCGGTAGCCTCACCTCAGTCCCTGTAAAGATCAATGGAAGACGTCCTCTCGGAGTCTATTTCCATGCACATGACAAACAAGAAGGTAACCAAGAATACTCGGTGCAGACCTGCCAAGGACATATTGTGCTTGACCAAACTGATTACTTTCTACAGAAAATGACTGTTTTGCGCACAAGTGGAGAGTTGTGGATGTAGCATACCTTAACCTCAGTAAGGCTTTTCACATCATCTCCTAAAACAAGCTCATATGGAAGCTGAGGAAGTACAGGCTGGACAGATAATCAGTTTAGTGGGTAGAAAACTGTCTGGACCAGTGATTAATGGCTTAACATCCAGCTCGTCTCCACTAATGAGCAAAGCACACTAGAGTCAGTTCTGAGGATTATATTGTTCAACATCTTCAGCAACAATCTGGATGATGACACAGAGCACGCCATCAGCAACTAAGCTAGCAGGAATGGCTGACACAACAAATGGCTCAATCCAGAGCGACCTCAGTCCCCCGCTACTGAAGGGGGTGGGGGCCCTGGTGATAAGGGATACAGAGAAGGCAGAATTACTGAATGCCTTCTTTGCTTCAGTCTTCACTGCTAAGGGCAGCCCCCAGGAATCCTGCAGCCTGGATATGAGGGAGAAAGTCTGGAGAAGGGAAGACTTTTCTTTGGTTGAGGAGGAAAGGATTAGAGACCTTCTGGGCAGGTTAGACATCCACAGATCCATGGGCCCCGATGTGATGCACCCATGGGTTCTGAGGGAGCTGGCAGATGTTGTTGCCAGGCCACTCTCCATCATCTTTGAAAAGTCCTGGAGAACTGGAGAGGTGCCTGAAGACCAGAAGAAAGCCAATGTCACTCCAGTCTTCAAGAAGGGCAAGAAGGAGGACCCAGGCAACTACAGGCTGGTCAGCTTCACCTCCATCCCTGGAAAGGTGATGGAATAGCTCATTCTGGATGTCATCTCCAGACATACGGAGGAAAAGAAGGTGATCAGGAGTAGCCAGCATGGATTCACCAAGGGGAAATCCTGCTTAACCAACCTGAGAGCCTTCTCTGATGGAATGACTGGCTGAGTAGATGAGGGGAGAGCGGTGGACGTTGTGTACCTTGACTTCAGCAAGGCTTTTGACACTGTCTCCCATGGCATCCTCCTAGATAAGCTCAGCAAGTGTGGGTTAGACGAGTGGACAGTGAGGTGGACTGAGAACTGGCTGAAAGGTTCAGAGGGTCGTCATCAGTGGTGTGGAGTCCAGTTAGAGGCCTGTGGCTAGCAGTATACCCCAGGGCTCAGTACTGGGTCCCATCCTGTTCAACTTCTTCATCAATGACCTGGATGAGGGGACAGAGTGCCTCCTCAGCAAGTTTGCTGATGATGCCAAGCTGGGAGGAGTGGCTGACACACTTGAGGGCTGTGCTGCCATTCAGAGAGACCTGGACAGGCTGGAGAGCTGGGCAGAGAGGAACCTCATGAGGTTCAACAAAGGCAAGTGCAGGGTCCTGCACCTAGGGAAAAATAACCCCAGGCACCAGTACAAGCTGGGGGCTGACCTGCTGGAGAGCAGCTCTGCAGAGAAGGACCTGGTAGTGCTGGTGGATGTCAATATTGTGTCAAGTTTGAGCCCCAGTTGATGCCCCAGTTCATCAGATGTGGAGAAATTGGCGAGGGTCCTACAGAAGGTGTCTAAACAGAAGCCTAAAGCACAAGTCCTGCCAGGAGAATTTGAGGGAGCTGGGCCTTTTAATCTAGATAATGTGGAACAGTTGACTACAACCCCCTGGAGGGGAATTACCAGCTCTTGTTAGGTGTGCCAAAGAATGTAAGAAGAAGCAAAGGCCACAAATTGCAGCTTGGGAAGTTCAAGCTGGATATGATTGAACATTTCTTTTCTAGGAAGCTAGTTTAGCAGTGCAACAACCTCCTTGTGGAGATCCAGGAATCTTTGTTCTTGGAGGTTCAGAAAGCTTGACTGGAAAAAGAAACACAGCTAAACTATCTAGTGACGGCAAAAGCTCCACTTTGATCGGGACTATATGTCCCATTTTGAACGTTGGACTACATGTCCCTCAGGTGTCTCCTCAAACTAACACTTACCAGAATTTATGACCATTTACAGTATGCCAGTGCTCTTAATACATCCAAAGACTTACAGAAAAGGAACAATTCTTTCTTATTGCCCTTTTGCAATATCTTCTTTATTCACATATAGTTCCTGCTTGTATAGTTGAATTGATATATGCACATATAATAGTCAAAAATAATAGAAACTGGGATGAGAAAAACAAGATAGAAAACTCTGATAATTTGGCACAAAAGAAATGAATAGATCAGATAATTAGCTTGGAGCTTCTTTAGACTCTAGAAAGGAACCCCAAATTTCTGATTCTGTTTCTGAGTCTTGGAGAAAGAAGTGTCAAATTGTTTTACCTTTTTGTTTCAACACAGAGAATAGTAACCTCTATAGCTTAAGTTGCAGATGTCAACATAAAGCTGGATAAGAATTTCCATGGACTTTTTTTTAGCTTTTTGTTAGAAAATACAGAATTGTCAAAAAGGGCATTTTATAGAACTATATCAAGTCTGATAAATTTTAACTGTTTACATAGACAGATTCTTTCTATTGGAAGAAGAAATACCTAGCTTTATTGCATCAGTCAGTATTTCAATGTAGCTGTATACTATTGAAATTTCCTGCTAGGGTATGCAACATGCACCTGTTGTTCCAAACAGCAATGGGGCTCCTACTACTCCTACAAAGCTTGCTCTCTGTTCAGTATTTTCTCATTAAGACATCAAGAGCAGCATGAAATGCTCTTTGGTCTTGGAAAAATATTGAACCAAAAATATTGTTTAATATATTTATGGTCAGAGTAATTTCAAATTTCTAGCTTAAATTCAATTTTGAAACAAAATATTTTATAAATGTCAACAAAATTCATGACTTGGAAACTGTTTTTACCAACACTAACTCTTGAAATTAATTTTAAAACTACAAGCTCATAAAAATCAATAATGTGTCAATATTCCATTTACTATAAATTCCCAGGGTTTTCTCAGTCTGTTTTTTTAATAGGAAATATTATACACGATTCTATGCTGAATTAATATCATTAAAAGTAGCCCAGAATCCAACTAGATCATATGCCAAGTCCTTGCTGCTGCAATAAGAGTTAATGGAGAATCCTTTGACCATATCAAATGTTATAAAAACACCAGATATGCTGAATGCTCAGATTAAAGGTTTTGACTATACAGAGTGTACATTCCCGGTCTTCATCTCATCCCACCTGCTAAAAAAAATTTGAATGTAACTCCACTTTCTCATCTTTCATTCATCTTATTGTGAACATGAGCAGCAGTTTCAATGCATTTTGTATTCTGAACAATATTAAAAAATCCAAGAGAAAATTATCATTTGTCTTCAGAATGATTTGATCAAGAAGCTCAAAGACTAGGGTCACCTGTTGAACAAGTCAGACAGAACAAAATAATGAAGGTTGTATATCATATGCAGTAGATATTACATGGGTCTTATGAAAAAACAATGTATGAATACATATTAAAAGACTATGCCATTAATGATAATAGAGCACGTGTCCCAGAAACTAAATGTAGGCAGTTTTAATTTTGGCATTTCCAAATTTTAAGAGCAAGACTTTGCAACATCCATGTTCTTTTATTAAGATTTTTGTAGAGTATGTGATATAAAATTCTTAGTAGGAATTGGAAAAGAGATGCATTTTTTACTCACTGGCTCATACATTAAATCAAAATCTGAAGGTGCTATTCAAAACAAGAATAATAAATATATTGAAAACTATTTTCAATTATTTTTAAATATGGTTACAGATTTCTGAAAAATTTACTGATTCGAATGATTAAAAAGGAAAGAATATGTTGGGCAAAAAAAAACTGTTTAGTCATTTTTAGACATACTCCAGAATATATTTTGAAAAAAAGTCAAATAGGGGATTTCTACTGGATATCTCAACATATTGTAATTCTTTAAAATAACAGTATGGCCCTGCAGAAGAAAAAGGGGGATGCCACATTCAGTGGAGGCAACTCGATCTTTCCTCAGAGCCTACACTAAGGATCACTTAGAATCATACAATCATAGAATCAGTAAGGTTGGAAGGGACCTCTGGAGATCATCTAGTCCAACCTCCCTGCTCAAGCAGGGTCACCTAGAGCATGGCAGACAGGGTTGCATCCAGGCAGGCTTTGAATATCTCCAGAGAAGAAGATTCCAGAGATATTCAAAGCCTGCCTGGATGCAACTTTTCTAGAACAATATCTGACAAACTACCAAATTCAGAAATTTATTCAGCCCACTGTACCAATTAAATCTACAGCAGCAGAACTATAGAACTTAGTAAAGTCTTATTTTTTGAAAATACTAGGAAGATATTTTTTCTGGAATAATATCCAGGGAAAAAAAGAAAAAGAAAAAATGCACAACAGTAGATACAATGAAACTCTATCAAAACAGGGCAAGTCAGACTGACATGGAAAACCATAGACAGAAATGTCAGAGGCAAGACAGCATTTGGCATTTCTAAGTCTGATATGTCAAACACTCTTCACAGCGGAATACAGCAAGTAATGTATCTTTTAGCTTAAGGAAGAAAGTGCCTTCTCATGACACTAAAAACAGCTGATATACACTGCCATTATACCTGATAAGAAGCTTGTCTTTCAGAAAAGATCAGTCATAGCTTCATTTCTTTGTGCAAGACTGAATCAGAGATGCTAACACTTCCCTTACAAAGTTCTGAAGACTTTGGTATTTGAAGGTACTTGAAGTTCTACAGGTTAAAAAAGAGGGTTGACTCATGCAGCAGCCTACTTTGACCAAACGTACTAGGAAATAAAAACGTCTTTTAAGAAACAGATATTATCCTTAGTTGTTGTTGGTTTTAATGATAATCACGGATTCTGCCATATAATGCCACTTGTGTGCTTGCATAAAAGAGGATCTGGATACGTTCCTCCCAAAAGGTAGACTCTTATGCCTAGGCAAAGAGCAATGTTCTAGTCTACCTCTCATTACATGGAGATAGCAAACATCCTAGTGAAAAATGGAAGAAATTAAGAAATACGAAAGACGAGAGAGGCATAATAGTGTAATTATCATTACAAATCAAGTAAGAACAGATGTGGTAACACAATAGGGATGGAAGCAAAACCACAGGTCTACTAACAGGCAATGCATTTATTACATAATAGAAGACAGCAATTAAAATCATTGGTCTCAGTTTAAGAAGAAAATTGCTGCATATATTTTAAAAACTAAACCAAGTTATACTGAAATAAGACCTATTTTATAGGATCTGTAACATTTTTATGAGAAAAAAAACTCAAGCTGAGGACTTCTAAAAATAAGGAAAACATATCTGAACTTAAAATCTGTGAAGACATAGTCTACAATTTAGAATTTGTAATTAACCAAAGATGGAGATATTCATTCAGTGTTCTTCGTGAATATTAACATTGGAACAGCTATTTTTACATATTCTAATTGTAGTCAAGGCTACATAGCTAGTACCAGAAGAAAAACATTTTTTACTGTGAAATAGGTAGATTTGTAGACAGTAAAGATAGAAAACAATAGAAAAATACATATTATTAAAGTGATATGAACTACAAATCTATACAGATATATACTAGTTTGTTCAGAAATTCAATCATCATTATACAACTGCATCTAGTAGATGTTACTTTTGTTAGATCTTGGAGTTATTCATAATGCAGACAAACTATTGTTTGATTCTAGATGAGGGCTCTTTCTCAACAGTTCTTTCTGTAATACATTGATAAAAAGTAAGCATTAAGTTCATTGCCTTTTTATGTCCTCTTGCTCTTAGTGGTCAATTACAGAACTTACAGATATAAGTAGTACAGAACATTAAATAAATCATATGAACTGGCAAGCCTCATGATTATATAATGCTGAGTTACCGAAAATTGATCAATGTCGAAAACGTCATTACAAACGAACACTTTTAACATCTATTGTCTGTTTTACTGCCATTCTATTTCATCACTCGTGTACAATGGAACAGCTGATATAAGAAGAAATGACATTAATATGTCCTACTGACAATACTGGGCAAGAATAGGTGTAAAGGGGAACACATTTTAATGCTCAGGAAAGTTACTAGACACAAACAAGTGGTTTGGGTTTTTTTTTTAAAAAAATCAGAAGAAAAAATAAAGCAAAAAAAGGGTAATTTGTGCAAGTGTCAACAAGACACTTCAACAAGATCATCAAGTATGTGAATATGTGATAAATTTTGGTCACTGACATACATACCATAGATGGATTTTAATGATTGACATATCATTAAAATCCTTAAGTTATCCCACATCCAGTTATTGAGGAAAATTACCTTAGGTATTCTACATGCCCTGGTTCTTTATATATTTATGATTCATCTTTTTAAAATGACTTAAAGTAGAAGGATACTTTAAACAAAAATATCAAAGCTGTAACCACAATACTGTATTATTCCAAGACTGAGAGGAGCTCAAAAGAAAGAAACGGACTGTATTATGTATTAAGAAAGTTGAAGAAAAAGATACCTGTAGGTCCACAAAGGGAAATATCCTCCCCAGGTCTTTGAGGAAACTGTTTTGCCTTCTAATAAGTAACCAATAAAAAGATTACTCAATCACTCTAGCAGCTAATGAGATATCCAACATACTTCATTATCATTTTCAACTTTTGCCACTATACTTGTTCAAGTGCCAGTGTTTCCATTGTGGGTAACAAAGAAAGGACAAGTCTGCACTGTTTGAAAGGCTCTTATTTGTGAAGTTCTACAATTCCTCACAGAATTTACAAAGCAAACCTAGTGTTTCCCCCAGCTTGTTTGGCACCTGTGAAATCTGAGCTGATGCATCGAAGGCCTGTCTTCAGGCTGCTATGCATCTTTAAATGCTAGGGCAGAGATTGCATTTTTAAAAAGTGCCAAAATAAGCTTATTCCATTTCAACACTCCAAAAGTTGATATATTGATGAAAAATGTAACCTAATAGTACTAGTTTCTCTGTAGCACTACATACTTAGAATGCATGGGAGATGGCGAGTGGTATCCCAGACCTATGTGAAATAAGATCCCATGCTTAATGACAAACTGAAGTATGTCATCATCTTTTATATTGTTTACTTTCTCTTTAATAGAACTTAGAACTAAAAATAAAAAGAAGTATTTGTTCACATACTTACTGGCAGTTCTCTGTTTCTGAACCCTTTTCTTCACATTAATTTTTATATCTTTGTAACCTCTTGTTACTGAGAAACAAATTTATTTTCAAGTTAAAGAATTTATTTTCAAATTCTAAAAGGTATTGCTGCATACTTGCCAGCAAGAAATTCAAGAACAGATTGCTGAGTTCCAAACACTGTGGAAAGCTATACAAACCAGATTTTGCACCCTTAGCACTCAATAGCTCTGGATTTTGATATCCCCCGGGGAAATTAAAATAAAACAATTGAGAAAGATCAGGATCAAGAAACACTGGATACTACAGTTCCAAGGTGATTATTAACTAAAGAAAACTTAGGAAATTTTTAATGTGAAGAAACATCCCTCAAAGGAGCTGTCATACTTCCATCAGCCTTACTTTTTGTTTGTTTGTTCTTAATCAAGCAGCATCTGAATATTCTGGACACTGGACTGGACACTGCTAAGTAATACTAACTGAACGCGCTGAGGCTTGAGAAGTTCTGAGGTGTGTGACAGCAGCCCTGCCACATTTGGCACTGTAACATGAAGCCAGCACTGACTATGTGCTACTTCCTGTATCTCATGAACATGAGCAGTCTGCAAATGCTGTTTTTCCCCAAAGAGAGAGTAACGCATAAAAACTAACAGAACTAACTAAATAGCAGTGATTCTAAATGCAGGAGGAAGTCCAGTTTAATCATCTTTCATTTGGGATGTTATCATTGGCACTGCCCACTGTAGAAACAGCTTGGTTGCTTATGATGCAGCAGTTTAAGTCTGTGAATTTTGTTAGACTGTTATTAAGTTCTGGGAAACTTTGGAATTTAAGATTGTCAGGTGCAAAAATACTTTATATATCTGAATAGATGAGTAGACTACTACATCTGGTCAGTCTTTCAGGGAAATAAAAGCAGACATGCATGTTATACTCACAATTTTCTTGTAGGACACAGATATGATAACAAAGCATTACACTGAAAGTTCACATAAAACCATGAGATACTTTACATGAGAAATACTCTTAATATATAAAAGTATTCAAAGCTTCAACCCAATACTGAAGCGAGATGTTAGGAATGACCTTTCTGACTGTAAGAATACATGGTGTTTTTCAACCTATGCGGGTATGTAACTACAAAAAAAGCCTGTAACTGGAAGAAGACCCTGCAAGCTTCCTTCCAATGAGCTGGAAAAGGGTGAAACCAATTTCCTGTATCTTCTGTGACCTCCTTTTACAGCCATGCCGTACATTACTAAAATCTTTTATTTCATCATTCTAGCACGTCAGTAGCAGGTAACTTCTGATATAGTGGAGTGGGAAATACATTTCTCTTTTCTCAACTTAGAATTATTCTATACATGTGTGTTTGTGTGTGTGCAGCATGTACACACCTATGTACATACATTTTAAATATATAAAATTATTGCTCATTATTGGTATAATATCTCATCCCTGGTATAATTGCATATTTTTTTCTACACTAAACAAATTATTATACATTGGTAACACATATATATTTTTCTCAAATCAGAATTAATTATGTATAGTGCTACTGGTATTTACTTTTCCAACACAGGCTGTTTCTCTTCTTTTCAGAACCCTCAGTCTGATTACAGTTCAATATTATTAAGATTTTTCCCCCTAAATTTCTGTTGTTTCTAGAAGTAGTCTCTGACTATATCCTCATGTACACTGAGCTACGGTTCAAAAGAAAGGAAAAAATCAAAAGAAAGCCAGTTTTGCTGCGGCCAAATGACTGCAATTGCTGGTCAACTGAATCCTGTCAGCAGTTCACAAGGTTGATAACGACAATCCAGAGAAAAACACGTTCAAAAAGGAACTTTTAAAAGATGGACTGAAATGCTATTTAGTTTTCAGCAGCACCCAAGTCTAGGCCATATATTATATTAGCTATTAATCAAAGATTAGAATATTATTACTATCCAAACAGTTTATAATCTAAGAGAGAACAGGATGTGTGAAAGATACCAGAAACTATAAAGACACAGCTTGTATTAATGCAAGATGCACAGATAAATGCCTTTGCTGTGTGTATCTGAAAATACTGCTTTGTAGATTGCTGTTTGTTTCCTGTCTCCTTTAGCTTGACTGAGGAACTTTGATAGGAAAATGAAAATATGCAGCAGTTGAATGAAGAAATTACAAAAGCCTAATACCTGTCAGGAATTGAACTCCTATTTAAAAACTTCAAGAGCTTTGCAAATAATAAAATTTCAGTTTTATATCACAGTAAAATGCAGATGCCCTTTCCCTACTCCTGATCTCACTATTCTTAAAAATTTTACCATAGAACCCTTCTTGACAGGCAAACAGAAGGATATGAGGATAAGTAGGAGGGTTTATTTTATTTCATTTTTGCATGCAAATAGAATTGCAGAGTCAATAAAACATGCATTTCTAAGAAAATAAGTCCAGGGTTTTTTTTAACTTTTCAAACCACATTGGAAATGTGCCCAATAATACAATTTATCATTATGAAGTTTCACCACAAACTTACAAATTAAAAAGTTCTGCTTGCTGTTTTAGCCTACAAAAATATCGGTCAGCAAGGCCTTTGTTTTTTTGGTGTACCTACAGGAAAAGAAATAGTGATTCTTTTTAGGGTCCCTCCCTAGTGAGTGTGACAGAAATCACCAGAAATGAGGAAGATTTATCTTTGGCTGTAAGGCTCATGTAATTTTGTACTCTAGAGCATCAAGCAGAAGAATCAAGATATATACATTTAGTCTCTCAAATCTGAGCCATTCATATAGACACATATGCATTTCATTAGCATAGGGCTAAAGTGTGAGTGCTCACTGAACAACTGTTTTCTTCTGGACTGAAAAGTAATTTTTTTCTCAGTAGCAGAATGTCATGACCAGTAAAAGGCAAGAACAGGGAAGAATAGATCACTTGTAGTGAGTCATAAATAAGGTTTAATGTGGTGAGTGACAACTGTGCTCACTCATTAATGGCTACCGTTCCTGGATGATCCAGAACATGAAATACATTAAGGAGAAGGAATGCCCTAAAAAGAGTGAAAAATGGGCTAAAATCCTATTCTATATCAATGACTGGGGTCAACATGAAGCTCTCCCCGAACTCTATTCCCTCCATCCACTTATGCTGTTAAATCCACGAGCTCAAATCCTAAATTCTGTTTACTGCTCGTATGAGGACAAGGCTGCCTCCAAGTCATGCAGCTCTGTATTGTACTAGGAAATGACCTTGGCCTCTACAATTCAAGCATAAAGCTCCTGGGTTTGTCTGTCTGTTTATTTGTTCTTACTGAAAAACTGTAAACACAGGCAGCCAAGAGAAACAAAAAACTACCTCGCTTCCTTGCCTGCGCATGCTCTCTCTTACCCACCCCTGAAAAACTATTTAGTAGATTGCTTTTCCAATACTCACAGCAGTCCGTTCTGGAATGGAATAAGAAGCTGGAGACAGCTTTACATCTTCTTATACAGTGTGTTATAGCTTTCTTACAGTCCTCTGTGATAAGGACTGTTTCATAGGTCAAATTTTCAGTTAAACACTCAAGGAAATTGAGTAGGACTGATCAGACACATCTGGAAAACTAAGAACACATGTGCTTGTGAACCAACATGAGAAAGTGTGTCAAAACCTAGCAAATAGTGAAATACTGCACTAATTTTAAAGATAAAAGCCCATAAAAGCTGAAAAAACCCTACAGTTCTCATTTGTTGTAAAGCAATTTTTGTAACGTATGATGTGATATTGCCACAAAACTACACTAAAAAAATATTATCAAGTAGTTACCAAAGCGTTAACACCTATAACATGCATCTATACTTCAACATACGTTCTTCTAATAGATCTTTATTTTTGTGAAGTAAACTAATCAATAATCCTAGAATAAGGCTATATGCATGATAGGGTTGTGCTAATAAACAGTATTTCTGTTATCAGGAAAATACAGCTTGAAGACTGTTGAAGAGATTTTAACAGGGACCCACAAAAGTACAAGCTAAAGATGATGGAGGAGGCCTTCAAAATACAAGTACAGGATGATAACAAAAAGTATAAACACAAATCAAACTGTTACCAGTTGTATTGGCACCACACTTCAGACTGGGAATGTAAAATTGATCACTGATATGTAGCAGTACGCTGTAGGATGTTATCATTAAAGGGAAATATATACACCTACATTTGTAACAGTAACCCATCCTTGAGGCTTGGTTTTAATTTCAATGCAGCATATTAAAATATTATCCAATTTCTCCTACATTTTGAACTGTAGTTATTACATGATCTCAGTGATGCATATCCTGACTAACTATTCAAGGTATGTGTTATATCATATTTTTTCTTCAAATTATGCTTAACAGATTAAGAGCTTGCAAAATAAAATTTTTATAATAATGGACATCCATACCACACTAAACTGTACTACTTTATCAAGAACAGCAAAGGTCATACAAACCTCTAGTATATTTGCAGTTAGAGTCCTTTTATCGATATACATCATTAACCAGTTGAAAAGGGACACTATCTTGATTTAAAACACTATTTAACAGTACCACTATAACAGTAGCAGTTACAGTCATATTGGAAGAAAAGTTCAACTCCTTATCAGTCCTGTCATTGTGATACAAAGCTGTGCAGGGATTACATACAAGTATTTGACATTAATTACAGTTCTGCACATTCCAGAAGCTAAAGAGAAGCCAAGAGAAGTCTTACTAAGCTTATGTAAGAATGTGTCAAGTATCTCTAAGAAATATAAAAATTATAAAAGGAAAAAATATAATATTAATGAAAGTTTTGAGGTTAGGACAAAACTGTACACTAAAAAAACCCTATACTACACCCTATACTAAAAAATAATTATATATTCCTGAAAAATAAAATTTTATTTAAAAAATTTATATGTTCCTGAATTGTTATACTTTTTATTAAGATCTTTTCTACTTTTGCAAACATGCACTTTGTAACTATTACCCATCAGTCACAACAATGAGGAATACTTAGTTTGCAGGCAGTTAATAATTTAGTGTCTCTCATCCAGACATCCATTTTGTTATCTTGGACTGCCAGATAAGAAAACAATAATTCCTATTGTGACTTCAAGTATTATTATTCACATTGTAATGAAAAATAAGCAAGATGAACAACACAGAAGAGCATTGTGACTCCTAAATGCTCAATGAATTGTTTAAAAGAAAAGGCTACTGTCATCTGCAGTAGGACCAAGATACACAAACGTAAATCAACGAAAGATTTTTCTATATTTTAGAAGCCTAATTGTTAAAAAATGGCTTTATTTTGGGACTAAGGGTAGTCACTTATTTTCATAATACTCTAAAATCTATTGATGATAGGATCATCAATATAATTTATAATCAAAATTAATATAATTCAGCTATCATAATATTTGAAATCTTTGTAATCTTAGAAAAATGAGGGGAATTTATGCTCCGATGTTTTTTGTAACTATCTTCTATCTACTGTGCATTTGTTTTACAATGCTTTGCAAAAGTCTTTAGATACACTACAGAAATTCTTTGCAATTATTGAAACCTATATGCAAATATTATCTTTTAATTAAATATTAGTTTAGCAAGCAGTGGAACAATTATAGAAGAGAAAGCCTGCGGAGCTGCTGAAAAATTGGCCTGAAAGGACTAGGATTTCACCTTCAAGTGTGTTATAATGTGTGCTTTAGTCTCTCAATTAGAAAAAGAAGTATAATTTTAAATGAAAAGATTCTTGTACTACAACTAACTGTTTATCCAATAAATTATGGGAAAGCATTTACTTTTAGAAATCAGAAGCTAACTGAGTTTGAAAAGTAAAGGCCTGAAATAAATAAGAATATGCTATCGATAGTGCAGGTGGAGATACAATTTAACATGTAACAAATATACATTTAAACAAAATGCAGATTACAAGCAATAAAATATTTGGGAATAATTACATCATCCTTGCAGTTTCTAATCAGAGACTGAAGTATCTCATTAAAAATTGAAGCAAGTATATTCAGCCCAGTAATTTTCACTGTAATTAGTGATGTAATCTTTAACACAAGATGAATCTAGACCAAGTGTTGCAAACGATCTGATGCACAAACTTGCTAGTTTTATGTATATTTGGAAACAAAATTCTCCAAAATATTTTGAATATTTTTCATTCATCCTCAACAGTTTTTAAGCTGTTTAATCATATATTCAACATACTATAATCCATATTTGCTACCAAGTTTACTTTATACAAATGGCTTATACTACAGAAGTCTATGAAAACATGAAACATATTGATTTTACAGGATTACTAGTCCTCTCAGAGCAGAAGTCAGACAGGCTGTTTTATTAAAGATGACCATCTCTATATTAGAGGAACATGTCACTGATATATCCAGGGAACTAAGAACTTCAGTAATCCTGATACATTATAGAGAATACTTATAGAAAGGCTCTCACAAATATTTGAGAATTATTTTGAGATTAGTTAGCAAGCTTTCACTATGCAGACTGGAAAAACACTAAAGCTTTTCTTGTTTTTTTAAACAAGAATGAGGACTAACAAATGTGTCAGTATTTTGTGAAAAAAGATAGTAATAAAAAAGCAGGCAGAAGAGACTTACGCTTCATTTGTGGAAAAAAAAATTTCCCCCTCTAGAAGTTAGAAATATGGAATGAATCCAAATTAATTAGAATAACAAGAGAAACTGTATCTTTTATGAAAGTCATAACTGATACTGATACATTACTGACGAGATTAGTTAATTTATAAAATAAATAAACTGTAAATAAATCAACAGCTACAAATTTTGACTTATAACTTGCAGTTTTTTTCTCTTGTAGAATGGCTTCTAAACTTTTTATTTTCAGGAGAAATGGGGAAAAGTACTTTGAAACTCTATGGGAGACAGAAGTAAAAATATATTATTTTCTTTTCTTTTGGGTTTTTTTTCTTCTGTAAATGAAGGACATCACTGGAGTTTGCCTGGGGTTTCTGAAATTAAGTTCAAGACAGGCAGTCCACACTCTCAAAACTAATGAGATTAGATTTTTCTCACAATTGTGCCTCTACAAATAATCTGAATGTTATACAATTTAAACTTCTTAATAGAAAAAGTATGCAGGCAAGAAAAACTAATGAGGGTAAGAATAATAGAAGGTTCTAAATAAGTTAGTAACCCATGTTGATTTGTGGGATACAAAAACATAACTTTTTCTCACTTCTTAACAATATTATAGTAGAAATTTAGCAAACAGATACAGCATGTATAGATTTTAGATTATATCTCATTCAATACAAAATTAGCAATGTACTATGTAGTTTAGGAAGGAAAAAATATTTCAGTAGATAATACATATACTATAGCAGACGTCTAATCTTATTCCATACTTTTATTATTATTCTTCATCAAAATACACGCAAATTATAATACAGAAAATGTACTGGGATATCGGGAGACTGTGATGAACCCTGAGGTTCATCGTCTGCATTGTAACACAGAATGACCTTAAGGATATATTTATAGCAAAGAAGAAAATTTTAAACTTTTGCAAAATTCAAGCTTATTTAAAGCTTGTAGTAAAAGCAGGATTTGAAATACAAATTCATAGATCAACTTTCTCCTAAACTCATTATCAACCATCTGTTTATTAATATTGTTATTTCTTAGGGGAGAAGGATACTTGTGGCATTGGGTTCAATTATTCTATGCATTCAGAAAATATTAGCTACCTTATGGAAAAGAAATCATTACACTACAAATTAAAAAATTAAAGAAGATCCTTTTTTTTTAAAAAAAAAAAAAAAAAGGCTTCACAGCTACAAACTTGTTTTCAATAATGTGCCATCTTTTGTAGTAAGTACCAGTAGAATTTGGGCTCATTTTTTCCAATTTATATTTAAAGTGAGGATAAAGACCAAAATTCATAATAATACTATTACTTCAACTCTTCTGAACTTTGCCTGATCAGAAGTAATCTGTCATGTGTCAAAGACAAGTCTTAGTGTTCATAAAAGATTAATATAGCACTACAATACTTTTGAGACAAATCAGCACAGTTTCACATCTCAACAAATAGCCCTTTGATGATCCAATTTCTCAAAAACTAATTCCAACATGACCTTAATTTAAACACTTTTTATTTATCCATTAAGAAACACCTGTCCTGTGACATTTATCTTTATTCTACTTTGTGAGTACTTAAAAAAAATTGTTGACACTGTATATTCTAATTACTTCTCCACTTGACAAAAGCTGTGCTAAAAGGGAGTTATATCAGGCAGTTTCAATAGGTTCAGATAAAATGCGTTATTGAGATACCAAGCCTATAAACAAGATGCTGCTTCCAAGTTTAGGCTGAATCTTATTGACAGTGAAATGACCAAAGGGTTATGATAGACACACATTATCCCAAATAAAAGTAAACTAATTCTTAAAAAAATGCAGATGGTTTCTTCTCTAGTTCCCCCCACCATGCCTGCACTGTGCAGAATTAATGTTGTTTGGATCCCCTAACAATGACAGTTCTCACTAAAAACAAAGTAATCAACTCTCACAGGAAGTGGCAGGAAAGAAGGCTAAGACAGGTGTGGTATCCTCCCTTCTCTCTCTATTAATACTTCCAGGTACCATGTATGGTCTAAGTCACAGGACATACTCACTTGCCTCTCCTGCCAATTTATTTTCAAAGCAGCTGATCTAACCCCAGTTCTAGCCCTAATGCTTGGGTATACTCCACAAGCACTTTTTATATGTCAGCCTCTACAGTTCTCGTCCCTTATGCAGGTAAATACACTAATTTACTTTCTAGCACCTCGCATTCTTCTGCTTATTTATATGTATCCTCTCTTAATGTTCTTCTCTAAGTTTCTTTAGCTATCTTTTTCTCCTATTTGTACAAACTTCATCCTTAGCCTCTCTATGCAGAAGATATGATAGTATATACAAAAATGCATTTTAGTAGTATATACTTTTTACCATTAGTTTTTAATCACTAAATGTTTATCTGCTAAAGCTGCTAGATAAGAATATTCTTCAGGGAAACTAATGAAGAAGTGTTCTTCTTCAAAATAGCCATCTTCCATTGTTTCTAAGGAAAATAAAGCCATCAGTTGTTTTTATTAGGAGTAAAGACAGAGGCCTCAGTGCCATTCAGAACAATGGCAGCTATTCTGAACGAGAGCAATTCGACAGGCAGCTCTCGCTAACAGAACATTATTTGTCAGCCCCTAAAGTGGCAATTTCTACTGATGAAGCTTAAACAAAAAAGGAGAACTAAGAAAGGTGTTCAAAAGTGGCCCACAGAAACCTCCAGTGAATTTCAAGTACAAAAGAAAATCTGATGCATCTGCATTATTCTTACATGCAATTTAACTTTAATTTGAACTAATTGATTAATTTCTTGTAGATCATTAGTGACTGCATTATTATTCTGAAAGAACATATGACATCTTCTTCGTATGCAGTCTAGCATGGAGTTCCTGCTCTATGTGTAAAATTCCAATCTACTCTGACCATACGATGCTTCACAATGGCTCCCTTGTAGAGAACAGCAACAACTGAGCCATTGCTAAACAGCTCCCTGAATGTGATAATAGATTATCTCCGATGACTGGCAGGCATTCTGAAAAAGGATGAGAAATGAGATTTGTCAGCAACGGCAAAGCATAAGTAAAGAAAGATCCCTTCCCTTTGTTAGGAAGAGATTGCTGGTGGAAAAACTACTACAAGTTTTCAAGACTACAGTCCCATCTTTTTAGGGGGCAGGGAGAGATGGAGGGGGAAGGGAAAGTCTACTGGCAAGTTTTGCTGCTTCAGTAGCATCTTACTATATGTGCAACACAAATCATATTCTCCAAATTTCATTTACTAGCCACTTTGCACTGTAACTTCTTCTTTATCCTATGAATTTTTCCTTAATATTTTTCTTTAAAAGTAATTCTGTTTAATTCAGTCCTTTAACACATTATCCCAGTATTAATTTTATAAAAGATGTATGTTTCTTTTTCATATTCTCTTTGCTTTCTTGTTAAATTTTTCTGTAAGAGACAGCTCCTATGCTGGTTTTCTAAAAACAGGTATGTGGAAACAGTGGTGTTCCCCACCCCAGACAGATCACCAATCAGGGCTATTGCAGATCCAAAGACCATAAAGCTTACCGGGATCAATAAATTTTTTGAAACACTGATTTTTTTGATATAATTTTTCAGTCAGTTTGTTACAGCACCATCATTTACCAATTTTTATTCTAATACAATGCAATGGTTTTTGCCTTCTACTTTTAACATCACAGAAACTATTGTTGCCTAAAGTATTTTCTATTACTTTTATTTACTGCAAACTCTTCCCCCAACATCTAATTTATTTAATGTAAATAATAACCACATGAGTCTTGTATAGATGCACAGGAGCAGAAGACGACACACACATCCCATAAGAAACAAAGCTAATTTAGATGAAGTTGTAAAAGACAACCTGAGACTAGTTTGTTCTCTTCAACAAAAGAGGTGCATAAGCAAAGGCAGAAGTGGATGCTGGAAAGCCATAGTATAGTGAGCACTCTGGCCTCATCAATAAAAAGTCCCCTGGACATTACTCTATAAAGAGTAAAATCGGGTAAAAGGTTTTGGCCTAATTCTAGAGCTTTCAGGGCTCCTGCAAACTTCAATGAAATGAGCAGAAATATTTTTAAATGACTTCAGTGAGACATGGTAAATTTTCAGATGCATAATTCCCATTCACTGGATGTTTTAAAGTACTAGATTTTTTTATGTACAAATGAAAGGCTAGGTTTATCACAAAGCTTGGTTCTTATTGGTACACAGCCAACACCAAACCTTTACTAATGACCTTCAAACTATTACTAAAGACACTGAAATCAACTTAAATATTTATTCAAGAGTTACAGAAACTATGTGAAACCAGGAACTTTCACAACCAGGTTGCACCCTTAACATCTCCCTTCCCATTTACAACCATTATCTTACTCTATGGCATGTATCAGGTTATTAATGCCTTAAATCTCAAAACAAGCAGATTCAGACCGTGCAAGAATGACTGACAATCCCAGCTGCTGCAAGAAACTGATGATGATTCTGTAGGTGACACTCATCTAAGTCAGTACTGAATTCACATAGAAGCAGCGTATTAGAAAGGACTACGTTGCTAGAAACATTTTCTCTCTATGGGACTTCATATTAGAGACTCCATTATTTTATTCTGGCCAAATTCTTGGTAGCTATAATTATAACTGACATGACTTTTTTCCACACAAATCTGGAAGATCAGTCGTTTTGGCGTCCAATTAGGAAATCACATTCTTCATTCTTGAGATTTGCCTTTGCTTCAAAATACAAGAGCCTTCAATCTGCCTTAAAATAGAACTATACTGCAGAGGACTAAAATCAGCTAAATTCTGCCTCAGAATGGGATAAATTTCAGTGTTACTAAATATTAACCATTTATACAGCATAGAGTGCTATGCCTTCCTCCTGGAAGAATTCCAAAATACAATCAGTGAACTTCAGCTTATATCACTCTCTCTTTCACTCTGTTAGCTTCTGAATTAAGCCTTCATGTAGTATTCTGTACTGAGAATGAAATAAAATTATCCAGCCTTTCTCCCTATGTAGAGCTGCTTTTTCTATTCACAAGCTGTTTATAATATTTTTGACTGACGCTTATCTGTTAGAAGACCTAATCGAACTAAAAGGAAATACACTTCTTTAGTATATATAAACCACAGTGAATATACTTACCTTTTTTACATCACTGTACTTCCATAGCATTATGCTCAGAAATTCTATTGAAAAATCATCCCACTCTATCTTTCATTTTACTATATGAGTTTTCACAGACTAGCTTTCAGGATCATTTCCCCGTAGACTTGACCCAAAATCCACATTAGCTAATAGAAGCTTTTCTAAAGATTTTCTTCATTTCAGGGCCAGGCTTCATTGTTAGTTTCATCACTGACTATTAGAAAAAATGAATATGAACAGTCATATTTAAAGTATGAAGAAAAGCAGATTTTGAAAGTATAGTTAAGTGTAACAATTGCTGTAAAGGTTTTCACACATCCAGCACAAATCTAGTTACATTTTTCATACTATTCCAAATTGTAACTCACAATAAATTTATGACTACCTTAAGAGCAGAAATAGGGTGGGTACTATTTATTTACCTTTTCTTTTTATTTAATAGCATCTACATTCAGAAAATACCAAATAGCTCAATGTATCTTTCTGCAAGAAGACTGGTATTAGATTACATTTATATCACCAATTATATCCATTCTCTTCTTTCCATTTTAAAATGCTGCCCCTATTGCAATGAAGTATCTTTCTAACCAAGGTTTATTAAAGACAGCATACCAAATTCAACAAGATAGCATATGTCTGTCTGCCAGTACAAACCTAGATTCCCAATCAGGTCAAGCTTGGTATAGAGCAGATTGCTCTAGTGGAACACAGCTACAACCTCCAAATTCCAAAAGCAGAAACTGAAGACTGCAGAGAAGAACACATCAATACCTCATTACATTAGCTTCATTGTGTTTTGATTGCAAAGGAGTTATATAAGTGAAAGAAGAATAAGGCTTTGATCCTCTCAGGCCCTTGAGTTTTCTTAATATGACCTTTTCCTGAAATATAGACATTAATAATTGACTGATTTATCCTGAAAACAGCAAAAATTAGCAGTTATTAAGTAGGTTGTAAGAAAATAACAGTTTAATTCAAAAATATTTTAGTAGTAAGGCAGGTATGCTTACAGACAATGTTGGCTTAGTGCAGTAGATGCAGTGCTGATGGCATTTAAGTAAATCTTCATCTATCATAAAACTAACCTCTAAAATATTGTACATCTCATTTGCTTGTCACTAAAGTTCTGCAGTAAAGTTCTGCAGTTCTGCTGTATTTAGACTGGGGATCAAATCCTCAATGCTTTTTCCTCTAAGCACTCCACGTCTGGTCATCTCAGCTACAGTTACAAACAAGTAGCAGCAGAATGTCAAGACTGTCCAGGCGAAAAGTTGCATAGTGAAAACAAAACAAAGTACCAAATCTTTGCTATGAATTCAATGCTAACACAAATCATAGTAAGATTTAAGACTAGGGTGCAACTCCCTCCTTGAGTCTACTGAAATGCTGAGTAATATGGCACTTTAGATATGAATTGCAATCACAGCTGAAGACAGTCAATTATAATCTCTAATAACCTATATGTGCTGCCTGCCTTCTGGTAAAAAGAAAGAAAAAGCAGCCTGAAGTGGCATTTAAGTCCATTAACACTTGGGTTCAGTTTTTATCAGTGATACTTTAAAGACAGGTTGTGTTTCCATTTTTGTCCTTGTTCATAATTTTGCCTGGATCAGTTGTAGATCGCTAAGCTGATAAAGGCAAAAAAACAAACAAAATATTTTCCAGGTCAACAGCTACCACCTGCTGCACTGCAATAGTGACTGTCTCCATGAAATGCTTTTCTTCAGAGAACCTGTCTGCTTTCAGCTGGCTCTGAGGTCAGTTGGGAGCTGAAGCCTTACTATAAGCCTCTGCATATAGAGGCCTACTTTCTCTGTAGATATTAAAGTACTCCATGGAAATCACAGTACTTGTGAACACAATGCTTACAAGAGCTCACTCTCCTAAATCCCCTACCATATCATCTCTCAGGCTGTGAGAGAGACGCTTCAAGACAGCAGTTAGATCCGGAAGCAGAAGACACTCCAGCTTTGCCCCAGCTCCAGATTTTGTGCCTGAGATTACTTTCACAATCTTCTTCTCCCGTCCTCACAGACTAAGTGAAATAAAAGAAAGTGATCAGCTGCCTCAACAGTAGCAGAGAACACAGGTAAAAGGCTCAGAGGAGAGCCTGCTAAAATCAGCATGAATCTCCTGCTGGAGAAATCTTAAGAAAAAGCTATTGATTAAAAAAATAAAAAGTCTACTCTCTATGATCAGTGAACACAAAGAGATCTCCTTTACTATGATGAGATTGGGAAACTACTATAACAAACCCTTGTGCATACAGATAAAAAGAGATAATAAAGTAGCATATGACAGATGGAAAACTTGGACCAAAATGCCCAGAACAGAAACTAAAAGAAATCTAACATTGAAGAATATATTTATGATTTTATATGCATTTTTGCTGATAAACAGTTAAAATCACAATGACAATGAGATTCTAATAAAAATTAAATTCTCATAAAAATTAAAAAATAATAGTTATTTGTACCAGGTGGCCTGAACAACAGAAACCTATCTTTGTAAGACAACCATTAGGATTCTACCATCTGTCTGGGCAACCCATTCCAGAGTTTGATCACTTTCATGATATTTTTTTTTCCTTTTACTTAATTAGGGGTACCATATTGCAACATTTCCATTGCCTCTAATCCTCTTTCTGTGCATTACTGAAAACAGTCTGGATTCATTTTTTCTACATTGACCCATTAGGCAGCTGAAGACCGCAACAAGATCTCCCTCAGTCTTCTCTTGTTAAGACTGGACAAACCCAGATCTCTCAACCTCTCCTTATACAAATACTCTTCAAGTATGCTATTTCTTACATGACCAAAGGCAAAAGTAAATAAGCCCATGCTTTGTTATTCTGCTACATAAAACGTCTTGTACTACAATGAATTTTGAAGTTTTAGCTTAAGAAATATCTATAGTGTATAAATGTAGATCACAACACATAGAATACTTCTGTCATCTTCTGACTATAATTTATGGTTTACCCCAAAAATACAGATCTACCTTTCTGCTTGTCAGCCCCTAGAACACATTCAGGCCAGCAGCTCTTTTACAGAATAGGTTGAATATTGAAGCTGTGCCCATGAATATCCTGGCAAGTTCTGAGTTGTTCAGGTGTATCATCATTGATGAGCCTAATTTCCAGATGCATAGCTCGTTTTCTAGATTATCATTGCCCAATGCTATTTTTTGGAATAAAGTGCTTTTTTTGGAATAAACCGCATAAAGATATGATATTCTTGTATGGACTATTGAGTTCTCCTGCTCTACCAATAAAATTATCTAAGAAATAACAGAACTGCAATAGATATATATTTTAATATATTTTATTTTTAATATATTAATATCTCTTCTCATTTTCCAAAATACTTTGGACTAAATCTGTCCATCTTACTTAACTTGAGAAGTACCTTATTCCAATGAGGATATTTAACTGAAAGAACAGGACTAAGAACAGAACTGTTGTATCATGTTAAATCTTCATTAGAGATTTCTGCTTGAAAAAAGGCAATAAAGACCTTCCCATGTATGATGAAATCTATCAGATAAAGGTAAGCAAGTATATCCAAATTGTTACTGGACATGTATTTTCCTTCATCACAATTAAGTAGGCATCTGAATTTTACATAGAATCATTTTATAAAATGATAGATTCAAGAGAATGTTCATATTAGAGTGTGTAGAAAAACAGTATCAGGTCTCAAACTTCTGAGGCTCTAAATATATTGTTGCTACTAGCAAATTGTTTACAAATACCTAAACACTCCAATTCATTTCTTGCATTCTGTCATTCCAATCCTTTTTCTCTATGCCTGTGAGTCAAGTTATTTCTATTATTTGCAGTCACTATACTTAGTCTCTCCTAATGGCATTTCTTGTTGAAATTTCTGAATTTTCCTCAAATTTGCAATAATTTGTTTATTCCTTGTTGGCAGCTCATTTTCAGGCAAAAGCAAAATGGAAAAGACAAAGAAAATTTTTCTCCTCCAATGAGTCTTTCAAAATAAAAAAGAAACATACAAGTGGCTCCAAATACAACACTGGATATTAATCTGATTAATCTGTAGCCTGAATAAAAAAGGCATTTTTATTCAAGCTACAGATTAATTAAACTAATCTGTACTACAGATTACAAGCTACAAATTAACCTGTGCATAGAAAGTTATCCAGCACTGGATTCACACAGGGGAGCGACACAATGTTAACAAGCATCACTACCAGTTAATATTGTGTACAGTCCTGCAATCTGAATGCTGCTCTAGCTATGCAATTGCAATAAAGCTCCTCTGTGAGGTGAAGATCAAGCCTTGCGATCAAGCCTTACTTCTTATCAGTGCCAAATATTTCCCAGGCGTCCCTTCCACAATCTCCCACCCCTTTCTCCTGGTTTTGTAAGGGTTACGTTAGTTATCTGTGTATGTGCAAAAACGTCTGCACAGGGGAGGAAGCTCAGGAGAACTAGAAAGCAAGAGGAAGTTATAAAAAGCGGGGGGGGGGAGTCAAATAAATAAGTATGAAACCTTGAAAAGATATGATTAATCAAACTGGCAGCATCAAACTAAGCATCTAACAAGTCTCTTACATGGCAGCTATCTTCACTGCAAAACAACATTAAGCACATGCCACAGCTGAAGAATCTTATCATTACTTGTGCCATAGAAATGGTTTCAGTAGTTGCAGGGCTTAGGGATGCCACAAAATTAAAAACAGTGCTGTTGTGAAATAACAGCTTTGCACTGTACTCGTAACACTGTTGAGACTGTCAGAGAGCAACTGATTCTAAAACATGAAAAGTGCATTATCTATCACTCAGTTCTTTCAGTTCCCTGTATTTGTGAGGTATATGGTTGATGGTTGTATTGAATGATCCCCCAGCTCTTTTGAAAAGCTGTACCAAAGCTCCAAAATAGAGTGTTTATTCAGGACACTTTAGGAAGAAATCAAGATTTCCACATTGAACAAGAGTGGCATACTGCAGTACAAATAGAGAATACTAAGGCAGTAACGGGCTTAAATTTTTTTAAAAATTTCCATATCCTACATTATCACAAGAATTTGAAAAGTCTTCTCTAACACTGTCCATGCAGATTTGATGCTGAGAAAATGCCTGAAAACGTACACGGAATTCTTGTCTATACCGTTAAAATAATAATGAATCACTGTGAGCAACATCCAATGACTACGACTTCTTTTGTGCCCTTTTCCCACAATGTACTAAAGAGAATTCTTGTTAACAAACCACTATCTCAACTTTTCCAACGAAAAATAAAAAAAAAGAAGATTTTCCTGAAGAACTACTTGTTTACCTTGAATTAACTAACACCATGTTATACTCTGGGTACAATAAAGGTACAATAAATCATTGAACAATTTTAAAATTTCCATTCTCTAATGCAAAGGGAAAACAACAGTATTTGTTGATCTTCAGACTTCAAAGAAGCTAAAACAGTTTCAAGGAGCATAGGGAATTTCAAAGTTATACGTTCAGATAGCAGTAGCAATATCATTTTCCAAAATTGAGGTGGTTTGAAAAGCATTGCACAGCAAAACCCTTGCAAGAAAAACTGAGAATATTCTTCCTATAAGAAGGTCTTGTTTTGTCTGCTTTGAGATACCACTGATTTCAGTCACCTTCAGAAATGGAATTCCCATTTTGTCTATTTTTTTCTTCTGCAAAAGTGGTAATAGGTAAAAACAAAACAACCCCCCCCCCAAAAAAATAGAAAAACACAAAAAACCACAAACTTGCAAACAAAACTTTTCCTACTCCAACTTCATAAAGCTATCAAATTGAATTGCAGAAGTATTCCCAAAGTCTTTTTTTTTAAATCATTTTATACTTTTCTAAAATAACTGCAATCCCTAATTGAAAAGTCCTGTAATACTAATCAGCCAACTCAGAACATTTTCGCAAAGAAGACTGAGTCTAGGAAAAGCTCAGTACATCCTGAAATTATGAGAAATTACAAAAGTCTATCAACTCCAGATTAAATACATCTTAAAATTGACAAACTTCAGAGTATATAAAATAATAAAACATGTATTCATAATCATATATAACAATACATGAATATTAAAATATTGTATCATCAAAATCACAAAGTGTCAGTTTCTTATATGCAAGTTGCCAGCAGAATTAACAATAGTTAATATTTCTACTTTTCTCTTAAATAAATATAATGTAACAAAATACATGCACCTGCCAATACTAGAAAAGTATAGGTTACAGATATATCCTACACACTGGACTTGTTCATATTAGCAATTTTGCTTTCACTTGTATGCACATTAACCATTTTAAGAATGTTTAATCAGTCCTCAGCAAAGTAGCAGGTAATTACTAAAAATACAGATGCAGTTCCAAACCAGTATAAGTAAAAATAGAAGTAAAGCATTTGAGCTTTTAGGTGCCACTTGGGGAAAAAAAAAGTCTTTTGGAAAGCATTGACCACAAATAGTTAACTGAGAAGATAAATATTCTAAAAAGCAGTAAAATAATGCTATTCTTCTTGCTCTGTTACACTACCTGAAGGGATTATTGAGGTTTCTCATTATGTAAGTTTTGACTTCTAAAAGATGCTATTATTATAAGCAATTAGAAAGATATAAATCACAAAACCAGAATATATAAATTATTGCTCTTTTAACAATGGCATGTAAATCACATAACCAGAATATATAAATTATTGCTCTTTTAACAATGGTATTTGTAGTCAAAATAGTTTCCTTCATTTCTAGGTCAGTCAAAATCCACCATATATGTGAGACTGTTCAGACAACTATTCCTATCTAGCTCTTTTCTATTTGTCCATTGATCCAAAGTACACAATGTCCAAAGTCATTCATTCTACTCCTGATTCTTCTGTAAGGGTATTTCCTCCATCAACTTCTATGTCTTCCCAGTATAGGACAGAAATTTCCTTGTAAATCAAGTATTTATCAACATTCTCTGCCTTTTGGGCAGAGTAAGTAATATAAGACATCAGTAATGGCTTCTTGTTTGAGTATTGGGCAAGTGACCTTCCTGGCTGCACACAATTTTTATCCATCTTGTCCAGTTAGAGGAAACACTATTCAAGGATTGAAGCTTCTCTTTTTCCATTCCTATAAAGATATTTAGTAGCCTAGAGCACAATCTTTAGAACTCACCAGAACTAACATAAAACAAATTAGGAAGAAAGAAAAAGTTTGTTCTTAACCACATCCACTGTTAATCACATCAGTTATTAACCACACCAATACAATAGCTGAATACAAGTTCTGTTCTATTCATCAATTACTTTTATGCTAGTCTCACCTAAAAAGAACTTCCTAAAAAGAACCTCTTTCCTAAGCACCCGCTGACAAAGCCGTGCATCATTGCTTAGAGTATATGCCAAAGACAAAAGAGCAGTGTGACCCTAATTAATGCAGTAGATTACTCACCAGCAGATTTATTTCATGTAATAGTATTTAAAAAGCACAGATTTGCAGTTGATGAAGGAAGTAAAGACTCTCTGAAAACTCCAGGTAACTGATAATTTTAAAAATAAATCTAAGTCAAGCAAGAAAAAAGTAAGATTTACCATTAAACATCCTTCCAAAATGAACTAAAAGTAAGTTAATATCTTCCTTCAGGATAAATCTCTGTTTTTCCTATGTAGATGTAAAAGGACTTTGTATAGCAGAACAAATTCATTCACAGGGATACAGGGATTTTCAGAGCTTGTCAAAAAAAAATAAAAGGAAAGAAAGAAAAAGAAAGAAAGAAAGAAAGAAAAAGAAAAATCCAAAAACTCTGAGAATTCTCCAGACATTGATCCATATGGTATCTTTTGAAGGCATGTATTAGAGTTTGTTGAGGTAAAGGCATGATTATTGGGTCCCCCACTACATATATTCAACTCCTCATATTTCTATTTGTATTGCATGCTACCATACAGTGCTTTGTGAATGTAGAAAGAAAGGCATCTTTCCCATTGTGAATTCTACAGGTGCTTGCTAATTCTGATGAAACTTTAGAAGCTAGATCAAACTCCAGTTTTTTAAAGTTGATTCAGAAAGTTTGTAGTTGAGGGTACTTTCTATAACAACAAATGGGAAAAAGGAAAAGCAAATTTTACCATTACAGAAATAAGAAATACACTTACATTGTCTTCATAACACAAATGTGTCAATAAGAGGTGAATTCACAGGCCTATTTATAGCCAGTTCTCACTCTGTGAATACTTAACACAGTTTCAGTTCCTTTGAGAAGGGGAGATCAATTAATTGATTTCCCAGTATCTTAAAAAACACAGTGCAACTCTTGAAACAATAAAGCTATTTCTATTACACAGCTGAATTGATGGGAATGTCCAGTGCTTGAGACAACACAGTATCGGATCTGTAGACTGCTGAGAACATTATTTTGTTTAATACCACAAATCTAGATAGAATAAATTATAATTTATGGCATAAATACATGCTATATCTTGCTTATAGGATGCTGATATTCTCAAAATGTCAATGGTTTACCTTCTATAACATACCTAAACTTAACTCTAAAAACTTATTAATCAAATTAATACATTAAATTAAAGAGTTAATATTTGTTTGTTGCATGCCTGCAGTGGGTGGAAGAGAACACTGTTGATTTGTTTTGTTTTGTACATCACTATGCCCATTAGGTTTTCCACAATGGGTCAGCTTTGTACTGTAGTCTTGTGTTTATTTCTTAAAATATGCAGTTTCTACTATCAAAATTTCTTAAGATGAGGGAAAAGAAAAAGCAGAAGGGAAAAGTATTTTGGAAGAGTATTTGTTTGTTCCAATTCAAGTGGTTTGGTTATGTTACTGATGACTCTGAAAAACATGAACAGAATTACCCCTTTTAGCTCTCAAAAAATTAACAAAATAAAATTTCCTTTCCACAGCATATAACACAAAAGAAGCAGGTCAGAATTTTCCTCAGGTCTCTGGTTTAGCAAAAATTATAATCTTAGCATTATAAAATCTTCTGAAAAAAAATGTTGCAGGTCTGTTTATTTTGAATGCCAGCACCTAATACTGTGGACCTAAAACTGCAATCTGCCTTTGATAAGATTCTCTGCAATGAGACCATAGCTTATTTCCATAGAGAAGAGACAAATACTTTGGTTTGTGACTCAATTAAATCCAAAAGATCTCAGTATCAAAATTTCTAGGTAAGTTACCCTTTCAAGACCTTTGCTGGTAATTTGACAGCCCTGATACCCTGGGGCTTGCTGTCACCTGAATTCAAAGTCAATGCTCTGACCCACTGATGTCTCAGTCTCTGTAGCCTTTTTAAAACATTACAGCTGTCATTGAAGCCAAGGACTCATTAGATTCCACCAAAGAAACACTCACTTTAATGGTGATCATAACCAGCAATGCAGAATAAATCTCTCCTTTCCAGTTTGTAGCCATATCTGCCAAACAGAGGTAAAATCTTATCTCTTGGAGACACCAAAGGTTATCCTAAAATGTTTATTTTGGGGTTTTTTGCAACCTTCCTCTCAAAAGCCTCTAGACTTCAGCAACTAGATGAACCACTGTCCTAGATCAAATAGCAGATGAAGTATCGCTATTCCTGTCAATAAAGCCAGTACTTAGCCTGACAGAAAACTAGACATAATGTTGTCTATGTATGGTATAATGTTGTCTCTGGTTAGGAGACAGAATTGGTCTCTGAAATGCACAGTAGACTATCATTACGGTTTAGGCTACCTCTTTCTATTCTTCCCAGGTGAGAGCTTTTTCAATGCAGTTCCATTCCCTGGACCCACTGCTGCTTCAGCCATCATACCTGACTTCAAACTTCATCCATTTTCAGTGGCTCACCACTTATCTGCCCTCTGCTCATATCCTCTCCCTTCATGCCCATGGTACATTTCAAACTTCCTACTTCAAGAAATACGAATCCAAAAATTCCCTTCTGTGGATTTCTTCTGTATAAGGAAAAAAAATCAGAGATGAAATAGAAGCAAGGGGATCTGTTACATTACTCACTTATACTCTAGAAAGGCTGGCCAAAGTGTACCTCTGCTTTAGTACTCTAGGTTTATGAAAAAAAGCTTCTAGACACCATGAACACTTAAGTCTAAGCTCATATTAGCTATGGTCAAGTGCAGCAATGATCTAAAACACCTAGTATCAGGAACTGCAAAGGTTGGCCCCAGGTCTTGCACTAGAGTGAGTCCAATCCAAAAAGTATCAATGATTATAGTATCAATGTATCAGTGACTACCAATACAAAATTATTCTGAATTTTGCATGTGTGTTTTTAGTACCATACTGATATTTATGTTATGTTTAACAAAGTACAGGAATTTTAAACTTTGTCAGCATTAGTAAAGAATCTGGATGCTCAGCAGGCCACTGTATTCATCCTGCATTACATATGTCACCTGTTTAGACACTAATTGCTCAGACAGGGCTCAAAACTGTAACAATCATGGTAAGATGTACAGCACTTCCAGTTATTAGAAATAACTCAAATTCAAATGGTGTAAAGCTCTTGTAACTCAATACTTATATTGTAGTCTAAAACCCAAAACTGTAAATACCTTTACATGCATTGTGAAAGATCTTTGTCAAATGGATAGACATAAGGACAAATGCTTGGTTTACAGTCAGTTTTAAAATAAAAAGCACAACTTTGATCTTAAACAAAACTTCACATCAAAAAGCAACAGGACATCAAAAGGAGACAAAAGTGCTAAAGCACAATTTTATGAAGAATTCTGAAAAACAAATTAAGGCATTTAAAATGAAAATTAAATGAATCTGCTGAACTAAAATTATATTCAGCAGTGTTTTCTGATACAGAATTACTTCTGACAGCCTCAGCAGTGATTCATATCCAAATCTTTTCAAAAACCTTTCAATATTATGTGAAAGGCATTCAGGTACTATGTTAATAGGCAGCAATATAAACGGTAAGATATAGTGCTTATCTTCCAGTCTGTCTCTTTTAATTAATTTTCACAGAGATTACTCAGTTCTTTTGTCTTGGGTAGAAGACATATGACAGGTAGGTTCCTAATGTGATTTGCATGTTCCAGTTCTCCTCCTCCTTTCTGGATTGACAGCACTGCTTTGCAGCCACTTCAGGACAAGTGGCAGCATCCATTTGCAGACTTCAATTCTCTTGTCACCCTCCAGCTCCCATTTCTGTGCTTCCTCTGAACATCTAGAGCAATGCATTTGGACTTCAGCCAATAGCCTGTTGTGGAGACCCCCTCGCTGCTGACACTTCTTTAGCTTTTATCCCAAACCGCTCAATTACGTTATCTTTATGTTTTCATATGACAACACGGAGAAGGAGGAGAAAGCTAGAACACTAGCTTTGGCTTACAAATAAAAGGAGGAAGAAGAATCAGTAATTCTCTCTCAACTTGTATGCATGCTTTTTGGTATCTGAATAGTTTTGGCTGCTACTGAGAAATTTAATACTCAAGACTGGAATACAATTCCAGATTCTGAAGACAACCACGCATGGGAAAATATGTTATTCAGTTACTATCCTCCACTATTTGTAACATTAGTCCCATCAGAGCTTTCCCACTTACTACCAAAATATTAAAAAAGACTTAGGAATATCTGAATTTGGACAATGGCTTTTCACTGGGTTCAGCAAAAAAAAAGGCAAATATTGAGGCATTCCACCCTGCATGATTGCCAATAGCAAGAAAGAAGTCTTCAGCAAGTCACTACAATACATACCTTACAAACAAGAACTATAACTTGGAATAGCATTTCATACCAACTTTATGATTGCTTCTTTCCATATTTTCTTCCCACTAGACAGTAGACACTATATCTAAAAGAGCCAGCAAAAAACTACTGTATTATCCAAAAAGTTAGATGGCTTAACACAAGCATGCACACACAAAGAAACATATACAAACACACACAATTTTAAGAAACTGCTTTCTCATTGAGTTGTTTATAAATTGTCAGTTATTTTCCAGAGCTATAATGAAACCACTGAAGTCCTGTTTAAGAATTATGTGCTGAAATCCATACAATTCTTCACTGCCTATATATGAAGATGCCTTTCTTTCAATCTGTGTGGTTTATTCTGCAGCAAAGCATGCCAGATTAGTTAGTTCTGTTATGAGATACACAAACACATATGCACACTTTAGCAAGTAGCACTAGTAGAAATTAAAAAATGTGTCAATTATATTTCTGTGGCTCTCTATGCAGACCATTGTATGTTTTATGTGCTTTAAATAAGCTGTATTTTAGTTTGTAAGAGTTATTTTTAGCTCGAAAACATTTTTTCTAGAAAAATTGAGGAATATGAAAATAAAGTAGAATGACAAATTCAGGCTCACATTTAATCGTAAGCAACTGCCACCACATAAAGAAAAGTAATTTTAAGCATAAATTAGAAGCTGCTTTGCAAGTAAGGTTAATCAGCTCTTTTATAACCTCATTTCAGAAGAGAACATACTTACACTTGAAACTCAGTAAAACTTTAAACTGGTGCATTAGTACCACCAAATACATATTTCAATTTATATAATTATTTATATCTAATACAAATGCATTAGTTTCATTCTTTTTTTCTGGAAGTTTGGTTGGTGCTATAAAGATAACAGTGTTTATATCAGAAATTAATTTTATGTTTCGCACAACTTTGTGTATCATTGTGTATGATAAACTATAGGAAAGATTCCACTTAAGAAACAGAGATATAATGAACAGGAGAAAGATGAAAACAAGACAGTGAAAAAACACAGTGTTTGAGTTCTACTGAGACTTAGAAGAAAGAACTACTATGGGAATCAAAAATATCTGAAAATAACACTTAAAACTCAAGATGATTTTATTTCATTTTGAAAAACCTGAGTCTTTAATAAAGAAACACTAGGCAGAGGATATTTTCTTACTCTTTACAAAAAAAAAAAAAAAAAAAAAGGGACACTACAAAACTGTCAATTCTAAGATTTATATCATTTCATTAAGCAAAAAGGTGTACAGGACTTCCATCAATTTTGAAGCTTTACACAAACAGCCTACTACAAAACCTATGGTTTGGGTTTTTTTCTTTTTTTTCTTTTTTTTTTTTTTGGTATGTAATATATATCTGGACTAATGTCATGGGTCATTTATTTGTCACAGGTTTATTTGTCATATGTTTATGAGTCGTTTATGTTCTCCCTGTAGCAAAAAAAAAACCCTACAACAACAACAAAATCCTGCTCTCAACTAGAGCAGTTTGCTTAGGTTGTGTCTGGTAGGGTCTTGAATTATCTCCAAAGATACAGACTCTGCAACCTCTCCAGGCAACCTATACTTGACTACCCTCACAGGAAAGAAGTTTTCTCTGATGCTTAAATGGAATTTTCTGTATTTCAATTAGTGCCCATTGCCTCTTGTCCTTTCACTGGAAACCACTGGGAGGAGTCTGGCTCCATCTTTTTACTCCCTCCCCATCAGGTATTCAAAAGCATTGATGAGATCCTCCCTGGGCCCTCTTTTCTCCATGCTTAAACAGTCCCAGCTCTCTCAAGCTTCTCCTCCTATGTCACATTCACCTCTCCCTTGATCATCTTTGTGGCCTCTTCTGGCCTCTCTCCAATATGTCTAGGTATTGTACTGGGGAGCCCAGAACTGGACCCAGCACACCAGATGGTGTTTCACCAATGCTGAGGAGAGGGAAAGGATCACCTCCTTCGACTTGCTGGTGACACTCTTTCTGATGAAGCCCTGGGTACTGTGGGCCTTTGCCACAAAGGCAAATTGCTGGCTCATGGTCAACTTGTTATCTACCAGGACCTCCAGATCTTTTTCTGTCAAGGTGCTTTCCATCCAGTTGGGTCCCAACCTGTAATAGCACATGAAGGTATTCCTCTTAGGTGCAGCATTTGTATTTCCATCTGTGAACTTCATGAGGTTCCTCTCTGCCCATTTCTGGCCTGTCAAGGTCCCCCTAAGAAGCAGTGCAACCATCTGGAGTATCAGCCACTCATCCCAGTTTTCTATTATCTGCAAAATTCCTGAGGGTGCACTCTATCCCATTATCTATGCCATTAATGAAGATGTTAAACACCATTGGCCCCAGTAACAACCTCTGGGTCAGTCACTGATAGTGACTGGCCTCCAGCTGGACTTCATGCTGCTCATCACTTTGAGCGCAGCAGCTCAGCCAGTTTCCAATCCACTTCACTATCCATTTAAATAGTAAGTCCATCCAATTTGTCTAGAGGATGCTGTGGAAGTGTCAAAAGCCTTCCTAATGTCAAAATAAACAATACCCACTGCTCTCTCCTCATCTACCAAGCTAGTTGTCTCAGAAGGCTACAGGCTGGTCAGGAAAGATTCCCCCTCCATTCTGACTACTTCCAATCATGTTCTCATCCTTCATATACTTGGAAATGGTTTCCAGGATTATTTGCGCTACCACTTTCCCAGGGACTGAGGTAAGGCTGACTGGCCTATAGTCCCCTGGATCCTTCTCCTTTTCCTTCTTGAAGACAGGGCTGACATTTGCTTTCTTGAATTTTGTAATTCATTATAAAAACTCCTAAGAAAGAAAGCTTACTGAAACTTCACTTTCAGCCTTTGCAGTTTATTCTGCTGAATTAACTGATTCTCTTATGTTTTAAAGAAACATTGTGTTTAAGAATTTAAACGGATTTATAGATGTACTCAATTTGGGAATACTATTTTCTCCTTTCTTTGCAGATACAAAGCCCATTTGAGATCTCCATCCAAAAGCTTTGAATGAGGTTAGGCATCTAGAATCAGGCTTTTAAGTACTATACTCTGTTCAGGCATGGGGAACAAATGCATGTTGCTTCAGATATGCTGATGCTACAGTAATGATCCATTACTTTTTTTCATGAAACTGTTATTAGCCCAATATCTCTGCTGCTTTTTTGAAAGTTATTTTTCTCATTTAACCTCTTTAAATTACACACTTAGTACCTTACTATTTCCTTCAAGTTAGAAAGCTCAAATATGCAAAAAGTAGGGTGTTTATACTAAGAAATAAACATGAGAACAAGAAATGAAATTTCAGTGGATATGACTTGCAATATCAACTAACTAGAGTCCTTCCTTTTTCTTCCTGCTGTCCTGTACCCTATTCAGCATACATTCTGTACTCTGAAACATTACTGAAGCATGAGTATGGTGCTTCAAAGTCTTTCAAAAGGTAAGCATGATTCATCTCCAGTTCACAGTGAATCCCTTTCACTTAATGGAGAAAAAAGGTAAGTAAGGCTCTGTATCACACTGCATATCAACAAAAGGATCAGTTAAGGTATGTGGTCAAACTTATTTTTAGTATTTCATAATTTCTGAATCCTTGACTTTGTAACTTTAATGTCCTAGAGGTCATTCTGATAGCTGTAAATGAGATTGAGAATATTAAGGATTTCTTTATTTTTCTGAGATTAGGAGCAAAATTACTTGGCCTGTATAAAACAGGATGTTAGAATAAGTGAATATTGATTCCTCCTAGCCTTAGAATTCTAAATCAAGTATATTGCTTCCTACTCCTTGAAATTTTTTTAAATGTAATTTTTTTTAAAAAAAAAAGTGGTAGGATTATTAGAAATACTCAACAAAATAAAGTTTTGACTGAAGGAGGTCCTTCTAACCAAATTATATCTGAAAGTTTCAAACATTTGTAGGACTGGGATTTAACTTCCTCCAAATCTGGCCAAATAAGGGAAAACATGCATCTTTTGACTGACAAAACCAACTACTCATACAGTTATTGCATCGATTTTAAGCAAGTGTACCAGGAAGAAATTAATTCTCTAGTATTTTCCATAACTTACATCCAGTGGCAACTCTTCCATCACTCTGCTCATTGTTTAGACCCAGTTGTTGACAGTGCATTCAAATTTAGCTCTGTTCATGATGACACATCTGCCAGCCATGACGTTGCCTCAATGAGTCTCTCTCCAGAATATTTCTGTATTCTTCTTTCTCAAGTATCTTGTAAAATCAATTAAAGCAACAGGATCTAAGGGACCACATTTCAAAGGCATCACTGCTTGCCTTCTGAAAATGCAAATGTCCACTCCTTTAGCTTCCCAGAGAAAAGAGTATCATATATTACAAATGAAGAAAAAATTAAAATAGCAAAAAAATGTAAAACTTGCCTAATGAAAGAAGAAAGTCTTCAGATGTTTCATCGTATTCATGACATATGAGGTTTTGAAAGATGCTGATGTATCTTGATAGTAAGGACAATACATCTGAAATCATAGAAAGAGTCTTCCTTACCAGTATCAGTAACTAGAAGCAGTAACACCTAGTGTTTTGTCCACTAGTTCCCTGAAGAAAAGTGAGTTACATGGTGCAGCATTGATATTACATAGCTAAGATTATTCCACTCTTTTTCCTCAATTAGTAAAACCTACCACAGCAGCTATGTGCATAGTAAGTATGGTGATAAATATGGGAGACTGGGATTTCTCAGGCCTGGGCTAGCGCTTTGAGATTCATTAATGAAGATGATGGTTGTATTTATTGATCTGCAGGCCCTCCTTTCTATTTGGAATAAAAGTAAGAAAAACAGAAAAAGAGAAATAAAAAACAATAAAAAGTAATGGAAAAATTACAATTATTTTTTGTTGTTGTTTTGGATTGCTAGTTTCCTTTTTTTTTTTTTTTTTTTTTTTTGTCAGCTTGATTTTCAGCAAGGAGCAAGGAAAATTACATTACATGAACTACATGTGATTTCTTTTTAAAAAGGAACATATTTCTACAGAGGATGTGTATTATGAATGAGTAACTATAAATTAATGTTTTAAAAAGATGCCATGATACCATCACCTATCTTCCAAATTCTTTTTGATCACCAGTAGTATTGCCATTGGAATTGGATTAAATAAAAAATTCACATGACCTGTAAGCTTGCAAAAGCTGGCATAAACCATAGAAAATAAATTTTTCAGTGCCCCTATGACCGTAAGGATTTCTCCTGTGAAGCTGAACAACAATTCAATGAAAAGTATCTTTTTCTGTTCTCAGAATGCAGGGTCTCTGTCAAGACTGAGGACCCAGTAATGTTTCCAAAAGCATTCTCTTACTTATGACACATAGACATTTCACGTTTTGTCAAAGCTTACTGAAATCTCTTTTCTTTTAAAATTCAAATACAACCATCTTGTAATCTGTTAAGTTTCCTGAGCATTTAAATACTTCCATTTACATTATATTTTATATGTTTCTGTTTAAAAATGCCCTATGAAAAGAAATGGATGTTTCATTTATCAAGACTAAGCTGCCATAAGACTATAGCTTTATGTTCCTCTGAAATTTGAATTCAATTTGTATTCCAAAAGAAATACACGTTTTATCCACAAATTCATGAGACAATCTTTCATCTTACTTCTTTATATAGATGTTTTGGTAAAGAACACCGAGCAAATAAAAGGTAAAATTATATTCAGGGAACATAAGCAGAGAAAAAATAGTGATTTGAACCTCATAACTAATTCTTTAAGCTTTTTTTCTTATGATTAGAAAGGATTATCAGATTTTTAAGCTGTCTACATTGATGTTATGTCTAAAGACTTTTGAATCAATAATTGATATGAAATCTGCCTAATCTCATATCTGTCCTCCAACTAGGGTCCACAGAAAATGTCTAAGAAAGTGTGAGAACAGATCAAGTATGTAGTCATAATCCTATAGTGTACCCTCACATTTTACGGAAATCTGGAACTTGAGGTATTCCATAAAGAGAGGTGGTTTCCTTTTGCTGAATAACTTTTCATAGATTTCTTACATGAATCTTCCCAAGTGCTTTTGAATCCATGGTACATTTTTCCCACCTACAGTGTTACGCTGCATGTAGTATGAAATAGTTTAATTATGTACATGTAAAAAGTATCTCCATTTCAGTCTACTAAATTTAAGTCTCATTTCATTCTTTCATTTAAAAAAGAATGGGTTATTGTCCTTGTTTATCTTTGCCATTTCACTCAAAACTTTAGATCTATAATTGGTAAGAATTAGTTGATCCATCTTCTCCATTAAAGAGAAAAATCAACAGTTGGGTTCAGTTGCCTATATACCGTTAACGCCTTTCTAGAATACATAGAGAATTCCACTGGACTTTTCCTGTCACCTCAGAAGGCCATGACTCTACAGCAAGTCCCATTTCACATTGGGTTATTCTATGTGGATACCTTGGCTTATAGGGTATCTCAAATGGCACTAGGTACTTGTGTAAATAAATCCTGCCCCAAAGGGCCATCCAGTAGGACCCAAGAACAGATAACTATCTCTAATAGAATAGATACAGATAAACAAACAGACAAATTAATGTCTCTTGAGACAAAAGGAGGGCAAAATCCCTTCTTCATTGCCTCTTCTCCAGATTGAGAGTCTTAAAATATTAAGTTGCCCCCTCTGAGTATCTGCTCTGTTTCATATGGTGCATCACTTCTTTTGCTCTTTTTAATATCTTTTCTAATTCTACTATATCTCGTCTGAAGCAAGGGGAGAGCATAAACAATGTGCTTCACAGAATTATTACAGTAACTTAACTGTCTCTTCTCATTTGTTTTCTATTGCTTTATAGGAGTTGCTAATATATACTTTGCCCTTTTTTGGTAGATGAGTCATAAGCTGTCATTCTCATAGCATTTCCTATTAAAATCCGAGATCTGTCTACTGAAAAGTAATAAATACTTTAGACTTACTGCTATGTATGCGAAGTTTGTTTCCTATCATTGCTCACCTATATATATTTATAAATATTTTATATCCTAACTATTTCATGAAACTTACACCAAAATTCTTAAACAATTGTTTTAGTAGATCAAATCTGACTTCATGGAAAATATTTTTCAAAGGATAAATTAATATAGTTATTATTAACTACCTGAATTTGTGATTCCTACTGGAAGAATCCTATCCAATTGAAAAGTCACATTTAACAGAAAAGGTTTTACTTCTGGTAGAGGACTACTGATCAGCAATATTGTGGAAAAAATGCAAAAACTAGTATTTTTTTCCTTTATAGCATCACTTTATATTAACAGCTTCTTCACAAAAATCTAGTCTAATTTTGTTTTTGAAGGAGTAATTTCTTGCTTGTTGAACAGTTCTAAGTGTCCAAAACCACAACAGAATTGTCTTTAGAGAGAAAAAAAAAAAAAAGAAAAAGAAAAGAAAAAAGAAAAAAATCTGAAACTCTGTTTCCCCAGGAAAACAGAATCACAAAGAAACAAAAATCACAAAAAGTGAATTCAAGTTGACATTATATACTATTACTTTTAAAAACACAATAGATTTGAAACAAGTTACTTGTGTAAATTTTCTATGACAATCAAATAAATACATATGAATGTGATACAGAAATCAGTAATGGCAATCTTACATAACTCATTACCTGAATTTTGGTTGGGTATTAACTGTACTACTTACTGAAATAAAAAACACAACTTAACAAAATGGAGTAGAAACTTCCTTGCTAGTAATATATGGTACCATTGTTTTGCCCTCTCTTATCTGTTCTACGTAATTCTCCCACAGGACTACAAGCAAGTGAAATGAGAGAACAAAAGCAAGAGACTCCTCAAATGTAACTTCAACAGCAACACGTTGCAATTTCCATTCTAAATAAAAGCCTTAGGTCTCCAGCATTTTCTATTCACTGACAAACAGCAACTAAACAATACAATTATTAATCAACACAATGACACAAGAATTACAGACTAACAATGAAAAAAAAAGTTAAGTTCTCAACATTTAAATCTTACTAGAATTATACCTTTGACAAAGCACAAGGGGAGCACTTAGCTGAGTAATATAAAAACATAGTAAAGGTGAACTCCTGAAGCTAGTCACACATTTCTGCAAATTATGACATTCATTACAGTGAAAACTTCATGTCACAGCTTCTGCAACCTTAACATTAGTTGAGCAATAACCTCTCAAGTACTGCAAAAATCAAAGTCCCACAGTAAATTCTGATTTGCAGTAGAGTGTTAATATCTGACAGTACATGCTGTATCCTGATATGTATTTTCAAAAAAATCATTATAAAAAAAAGCTTACTAAAATCTTCATGTAGACCTTATCCATCAAAATAATTTCAAAAACTCTTGAAAGTCAACCATTCTCAGATCAACAATTTCACAATATAATGAGCTTCAATATAGAAATAATGTATTACATAGCACTTCTAACATAATTTGGCTATTTAAAACCCCATATGACTGAATCATGCTTTATTTTGTCATTTTGCCAAATCAAAGTGCTTATGTTATATTATGGGAAAGGACAATAATGATTTGTAAAAGATGAAACTATAATTTAGTTCATTAAAAACAAGTTTTACAGATGCATATATGCCATACTGCACACACAAATTCGAAATAAACTGTCTGCCTGAACTTCAGCTGTTTTGATCAAAAACAGATAGAGTACATGTAGTAGAAGAAAAAAACACCACCACAAATGAGTGGGACAGAGGACTGAGAAAGTACTCAGCTCAGTCAACACTGATGAAGTGGGTAATTGTCCTTTTAGGAGAGGAATATACGTGGAGCAGTAATTCAGCATGAATTCATCATCTAATGCTTCTAAATTAGAAACTAAATTGGAGCCTGGAAAAACCAGCAATCTCTGACTCCAGACATTTATGAGCAATGTATGATTACAGCAGCAAATCAAAGTTTTAAAAAGTGCTCTTATAGAAAGAATAAAAGTAAATTATGTCAAGGTCTTCTTGTCTCTCAAAACAGGTCTTATAGCAGGATGGTAGTGGAAACAAACATTGAATAAGAGATAACACCAACAAGAAACAAAGAAGGATTCAAAGCTGCAGAGACTTTTTTTAGCTTTGAGGGAAGTCATGCAAGATATGAACAGGGCAACAAAAGCATCAGTAAAATGGCTACAGCTGTTAAATGCTTGCTTGCAGACTTACAAATACTGTTTGCTTCTTTGCTGTCATTACCGAACTTGACTTCTAAAGGAAAATATCACATTTCAAGTTACGCAACTCCTCATTCTTCAAATGAATCTTAAGCCCATGTTGGGATGGTGCAAGGCTACATACCTGTGTACTGCTGTCAGAGCATATAATCAGTCTGCCCATCACAAGAGTAGGTATTGGCCAAAATCTGCATTTTTCTCCTAATAATATTTATGATGAAGATTTTTTTATTATTTTGTTCAAACCTAAATCAACTGGTCTTTTTAGAATATAAAACATATCTAAACTGAAATGTCCATAATCTGAAGTCTAGCATGCATATTGAAGAAAGAGAAGAGAAACTGAATACTTCCCTTCCCAAATCTTATTTGAGGTTATGGTGCTATTATATACAGGTTATTATGCTACTACCAAAACAATCTATATGGTCCCTTATACAAACTCAGGGAGCTGGGGTAAGAAAAAGGAAGATTCACATATAAAGAGACCTCTGCCCTAGCATCCACCTTCTGCTATGTCCTGATACCTGAAAGGTATTTCTCAAGTTGAATATGGCATCACAGAGTGTGTGTAATTTCTGCCTCCCATTACTACTCACTTTGCTGAGATTCCTCCAAAGCTCCAGAACTAGAAGTTCTTCTGCAGTGAAGTTGTTCTTCTGCTGTAACAGGTCTTTTATTCTAACAGGTTTGGAGAGCAGCAATTGTAATCCACAGCTGGTATTAAATGCTGCATTCCAGGAAGTTATCAATTCATAAGAAACCATGTCACTCTTCCTTAGAAGAGAAGTAGGGAAGGAAAAGAATTACCCACAGGTTTGTTGAAAAGTAAAGAACAGATACGTTTATAGTTGAGAGAAAAAAATAACGATGTTAATCTAAGATCACAAAAAAACCCCTTGAAATTATAAAATGCAGTAGCTGCTTCTAACATCAAAGAGGGAGGATAGAAAATTGGCACTTAGTGAACTTCTAGGTGTCTAAGGTAGAAGTAATGAAGAATAGTTAATACCTCCTTTGGAGATTCTACATTGACAGGAGGCTCACATAAGCTCTGCATACCGAAAAAAATACTGATTGATACAAACAGGGCATTTTAAGTTTACACTTGCCTTTCTTAGTACAGGCAGGGTTATATTTCTTAAGAATCAAATACTCTACTAAAGTATAATACATGTAGTCATTTACTCAAAAATTTGCCTTTTAAAATTACCTCATTTTTATGTTATTATTTTTGCTTTATGGATGTAAAAATAGAATTAAAATATCTAAAATAAAAAATGAAATTATTTCTGCACTATATGATAAAAATAGAACACTGTAACATTTTTAACCTAAAAACATATACACACTCATTCAAAAGTGACAAAACTCTGGTACATGCCAACATATTCTGTTTTGCCACCACCAGTTCCCAAATTCCTACTTTCTCTTTTCCTTGATATATACAAGGCAGCTCTGTAATGTCTGCTTCAATTACTTCTGCAGCAAATCTGAATTAGGTATAAGTTCAAAATTCTTAAAGAGCACATACCAAAAATACACTTTGCGTATGCAGCATCTTGATAACCCTGGAGTTACTGATACATTGCCTTTTGTTGTGTTTATTTATACAAAAATGAAAGACTGAAGTGTAGGACATAACTTATCTTGTAATTTTTCAGGTGATCTGCTCAATATTAAAACTGTTTCTTGTCGCATATTTGAAGCCTATATGTTCCAAAACTGGAGACACAAGGCATCATTCCAAAATTTACAACTTTTATCCACTAGTACTCCAAAATATATCTCTGACTTATCATTTTATAACATTTAGTCACTGAGGGCCCATTGTATTTGCTAAAGTTTTGTCAATGGCCTCACTGTCTTAGCTTCCTCCAATTTAGTAGGTGATTTAACTATTACATTTCCAGTTTATTGGAATGCTTTTGATTTGTTTCTCTTCCTTCTTTTCCATATTGACTGTTCTCCACATTTTTAGAAAATTTCATCATATTAGTCTACACTGTTTTTTTCCAGTGTCAGTGATCAGTGAAGAAAAGAAGTAACACTTAGTGTATGCTGCTTAAAAATACACAATACTGTATAAACTGATTCCAACTCAAATCCTCGCGATAAAAGGAAAAAGTTATATATGCCTTTATATGCCTTTTAATACAACTAACCAATGTTACAATGGACTTGATCTAAGCTGAATTGCTATCTACATCTCTCCAGTTTGCTGTACCAGCACTACATCAATTCACACATATAAGTTTTATGCTAAGAAAAATTACAAAAAAATCTATCTTCAGAAAATACCTGACTATAGCCAGCAAATTGTAAATTCAGTCATGACTACCACAATCTATGATTTTTCTGTTTCCACAGAAAATAAGAAAAATAAGGTCTCATTAGATATGATTGTCATGCTCTGAGACTATTAACTTGACTATCAAGTTCACCTTGAAAATAGGTATCATAAAATTGTTTATTACTGAAGACCACAGATGATAAGAACACATGAAAATGATAGAAGAATAGGATGCAAAATGCTATGGTACCCAGTTAACAAATTCTCTGGAAAATTGTTATTTTATTCTTCTCCCTCTTATTGATTGATAATCTAATTGAATCAGCAGCTTCAGGATTTCTAAATATTACAGATTATAATTTCCTAACTCAAAGGCATTGCATATAACACGGTGTAGCTCTATTTCAAGGTATAGCAGTCATTATATAGAGGTAATAAGAAGAATGAAAAATTGAATGTAGCTTGATCAGAATAGTTAGAAATGTTTTGTTGTTACACAACAAAAACAAAAAAAGCAATGTGAGTGACAACTGAGACATCACTGATTTCCAGAAAGTCATAATCTCACAGCCAATCATAGCAGTTAAAACCCTCTGGTGTTACAGGGAAATAAGACTAATTTTTTTAAAGCTTTCAAAAGGGATCACTGATAGCCATAGACACAAATCAAGTGCTAGAAAACTAAAAATAACTGATAAAGAGGGGGGAAAAAGAGAAATATATGGTCAACAACCTTAAGGAAAGCAGAAGGAGTCTTTAAAGTACGTTAAGAGCAAAATTATCATATGCATTTCTGCCTGATTATCAGATGGAAATATTTGAATGTCAGCAATATATCAGCAAAGTCAAAAGTATCCAAAATTTTTTTCTTTTGTTAATGTTTGGGCAGAAACTAGACAATTTAGTAGTAACTAGTGAAATTCCTTCTATTCAAAATTAACAATATATCCGATCTTTTTTAATCAGGATATCTAGCCAGCTCTTGTTTAAGTTCAAGGGAAACACATGAATTAGGTATTGTTCACATAGTTAAGTTATTTTGAGTGATTATCTTAATTTTTAAAACGTCTGCATGGTATAAGGTCTAGAATACCAAACAATCCACTACCCTACCAATATTTAAGAGGATAAATAGTTACAGCTTTGAAAGGTAAAAAAAGGGAACAGCTATTCCAGACTAAAGAAATATAGAAGGATATCATAACAGCATGAATTTTTAGAAAATAATACTTCTAAGGAGATTTTATGAATTGGAGACCAAAAAACTTTTGGTGAAAGGATATTTATCTGCTTCACTGCCTTCATCTGCTGTTTTAGACACTTGTTATTAGTCACTGTTAGACTGGATAGTGACTGGAGTAGTTGGACTTTTAGTTTGACTTATGTGTTTTTTTTTCATATGTAGTTCATACAGATAAATTTTTGTAATGTATGTGATATGAGGCAATCTTAACTGAAATACTGCAGTAATATAGGAGCAACACAGTCCACAGCAATAGTTTACAAACAGCAAATTATGGGTGTAGAAATGTAACTAAATAAGGGAAAGCATCAGTTCATTTCTTGTAAGAAGCGTCCCTAAGCTATAGGCATTAGTTTCCTGTCCATAGGCATTCATATCTTTTCAAAATTTATCAACTAAATAAAATAAATTAAAAGTATATAGCTGAAACAACAGCAAGAAGGAGATAATGCATAAGGTAAGACAATGACATGGAACTACACAGGTAAGGTGATTGCAAGCCGACAGTAGATGTTTCAATAGTCTCATATAAAGCCATAAACCTAAGAACAAAAAGTAAAGTTCTGTAAAAATAGGACAGGACTCTATTCTACTAATTGCTGACTTGAGGAACACTGTAGAAAATCTATGAATAACCAATACAGATAGGTACCCAAAAGAACAATTCAAGCTACCCTTGAATATATAAAAAGGAAACCTTTAACTGGAAGGACAGGTATCACAGCAGAAACCTGTTTGATGATAGGGACACCAGAATTAGGCACAATATGCTAGCAACAGTCACAGTCAAAACAAGCAGTCACTAAACAAGAGTTGATTGATAAAACAGGAGAATTTTCATAAACAAGAATAACCAAAGATATATAATTTGCCTTATACCATAGACACCAGGAGCACTTTTCTATGTCTGTGGTATAAACCAAACTTTTGATGGTTGGCTAAGTGCTTATGTAAACTTAACAACAAGCTGATGAAGGTTATATGATGGGCCAAACACTTACAAAAATTATTAAATACTGAATATTATCTTAAAAACACATGAAACTGCATCAGTCAGAATGTCTTAAGGAAAAGGTACTAAACACTTTGTGTATGGATAATTGAATCTCTTCACTTCATATTACATTCAAAAGCACAAATGATGCCGTACTTTACATTGCAAATTAAAGTTTGCTTTTCAAACTTCTTATCTTTTGCTTACCTTACGAAAAAGTCCACATTAGCGCTTGGCATGGGATGCAGCTGCCTAAACACTGTGTTACCTAGGAGATTCAGCATGCAGCTGTCACATATGACAGAACATCTAAGAGTAACCCATGCTCCTGAAGTGGCAGGTGGTGAACAGACAGAATAATTTAGGGTATCTAAATGGACACTAGATGCCCATGCTTAGGTAACTCAGTTCTACTCTAAAGGTCTTAATTTTGCTCATCTGGTGTTTGCCTAACATACCTTATAAAATTCATAAGTAACTAAACAACAGGAATAATGTCATCTCAAAGCCATTTTCTAACCTTGATGTCTTGTACCACTATTTTAGAGCCCTTTTGCAAGAGCACATGTGGCAGTCATACACTTTACCTCTTACTAAATCCTCTTATTTAATTCCTCTTATAATTTTGCTAAGAATAATTTAATTATGAGGAAGAAAATAGAGGGAGACAATTGAAATGAAGAAATTTGCATGAAATCCAATCAGAATCTCAATGTCATATATATAGATGAATGTTCTCATCCCAAACAACCATATTCTTACATAATTTAGCAAATCAAACTTAATTCTTCTCTCAACTCTGCTACATTCGCAGAAAAAAATTCCAGGGGCATGGAAATAGTTATTTTAGACACTATCCTATAGAAGTATCAGGTCCAATTATGTTTAATTAGAAGATAATACGGTGAATAAGTGACCCCTGAAAAAGTTCAGATTCACTTCAAATGTAAAAGAATTACTAAACAGTCTACCAGTAGCCAGCATCATAAAAGCAATAGGCAACCTTGCACCTGTGCAGCCTGGACTATCAACAGAGATTTTTTTTTTGCTCTAGAAGTCCTTGAACTTCAAATCCCCACAGTATTTAAAAGATCAAATAAACCATCTGGTTTACTTACACAAGGATACACTTCGAAGACACTAGAGAAGAGAGACAAGAAGTTGAATGTGTATATCTACAGATTTGATTGCATTAAGTACTGTTTAGAAGACAATTATAAAGTAGATGCAGAGTCTTCTTCCCACAACAATTATTCATTCAGGTGCAGTCTATAATTCACTAACTGCGCATTACTAAAGTAATGAAAAATGCCCTTGGAAATAAGAGAGCTTGTTAAGCAAAAACAAAATAACCTCCAGAGGAAATGTTGCATCATATAGCTGTATATAAAGCATATGTTTGCAATGATGGAAGAATAATTTGTTTAGGTTTACCTAAAAATGTCAAGGTTTTTCTTTTTTTAAGATTTGTACCACAGATAGAAAACTTGCATCCTCAGTCACTGAAGCTCAAGTTGTCAACACCATATATGAGGCTGTTTTGATTTATTATTAACTAGTCAAATACGATTATTGAAGAGCCCTTATTTAAATTCTATTGCTCCATCCTTGAACTGTCATGTATTTATCTCACCTGGTTCAGCTGAGAACTTCTACTATTTGGAAATGCAAAAGGCAGAGAAATGCCATCTACATCAGTTTTTCTAATGTGTCTGGCAATCCCTCTGTTGATATGAGTATTTTCAGGGAATTCATTTGTCTCAATACTTCAGTTAATACTTAAGTTATGAACCACATCCCTTTAAACTGTGTAGTTCACTACATTGTTCATGTAGCACAAGTAAAATCTATGAAATATAGCAAGTTTGCAGACACATTAAAAATACTTTTTCTCTCTAGGATTAATTTCTCTTGGAATAGACATTCCCATACCTATTCTAGTAGAACAAGGACTGCTTGGCTAAAACCATTCACTAAAAAAAAAAAAAAAAAAAAAAAAAAAAAGGAAGAAAAGATAGCAGAGAGGAAGCAGCAGGGGTTAACAATACAGATTGGAATCCACTTGTCTTGGACTTGGTTATAATGCCATGAAACAAACAATTTCCAAACGAACTCTAAAATATGCTTCTATACTCACTCATAAAAGAACTTTATGTAATAACACAGGTATGGCTCCTTCAACGGTCCATGACAAAAGCTGTTTTGTTTTGTTTTTTTTAACTATGCATTAGGACTGATTTTTTTCCCTTCAAATTATCAATTATGTATTAGAGTATTACAAAATATATCCCCCATTATAAAATATGAAAATGAATACAGACCATTCATTGTTCCAATTGTAATCTTACCAATTCTTTCCTGTAATGCAAGGCTGCTTGCTACAGATCATCTCTGAGGGACTTCATGACAATTAACTAGGAATTCTTATAGAATACTCCTAAAATACTGGTGTTCAAAGTGTTTTATTAAAGTGTATACAATGAATACACAGAGTATTTTCATGTGCTCACCAGTTTCGGAAAAGAAAAAGAATAAAATCTGTTTGGAGAGTTTTACATACAGCAAGATGTAAAGAAGATTCATCTTTACCTTAGAGTAATTTGCCAAAATAACAGACTTTAAGGCATACTTATTGAAGACTTTCTCAAGTAGCAGGCATTATGTTTTACTCCATATGAAACACTTGAAAATACTCACTGAGAGTCTAGGTTTCTTCCAATACATTTTTTAAATCAGAATGGATCAGAATCTGTGAATGTAAGGCAGTTAATTCTAAATTATTTTCAATTCTATCTCCTTCAAATCCAGAAGAATTTTGTTTTGAGATACTTTGAACAAATTCTGTCAGGGGAAGGCAAGAAAGCACTGAATAGGTTATCAAATGAGTCTTGAAATGCTCTGATTCACCACAGAGATGAGATACAAGCAGGTACCTTACAAAATCTTTGGAAATTAGAAAGTGGAAAAATGTCATTATGTTGAAATTTTCTCTGAAAAGCTTGCATTTCCAAGCAAAAATTGCCTTCATTCACCTTTCTACCTTCCAATCCCAGCTATTTAAGAGTGAAGCCACAGTTAAAAGATGTCTCATTTGGCTACTCCTTCCCTCAGGTCACACTTGCACTTCTTCACTTCGCATATAGTTTAAGAAATGGACTTTCTCCAGAGCGGTTAAGCAGGAAGAAGTAGATGACTGATTAACATTTTTCTACAGAGTAATAAAGTATTTTTCATCTGAGCAAATCTTTAATAATAACACTAGATATTTAGATTTTGTTGTAAAAGCTGCAATGCAACTTCTAAAAATTCTGCAATTCTGATCACTTTCACTGCTTGCTGGCTTCAGAGGTCTCCTCTTCTATAGACTTCTGAGAGTCCTTCCCTTAGCATTAAATCGCACTTCTCCAAAACTGTAAGCAACATTCCTGATCACATGACAAAGAAGGAAATAACGAAGTTCATCTGAAATGGCCTTAGAATAAATTCTGTACATATGAGAAAGAGAACATGTTTCTTTTCTTTGTGAAATGAATGCTTTGAAGCATGTAATTTTTCTATTGTAAGACACTTTTAAGTGGGCTTTTGTTTGTTTTATTTTGTTTTTAAGACTCTGGGACACACCTCTAAATACCAACACACTCATCTAGCCCTATCTCTCTCTCTCTCTCTCCCTCTCAGGAGAAAAGTTTTTAAGGTGTAATGGATATGGCCAGTTGTGAAAAAGTATCAAAGTGCTACAAAACAAATAAACGATGATAAGTGTTTTGCATGTAATTTTATGCACCCAGACTCATTTTATGTTTCAAGTTATCAAGCACTCAAGGTCCCTAATTAGCATGCCAACCCTAATGCACAAAGTCATTGGTCCCATACTATAAGGCTTACAAGTAGATATAGGTATACAGCTGCTGAAAATAAAATCCTTAGCCTTAGATGTAAAAGTTCAAAGCCTACCTCTACATACCAGACAGAACAAAAATATAATTATCTTACAACGTATTGCCTACAAAATAATTCATCTACTTAAAGCTGTCAAATACCTACTTTAGTCTGTCAGGATCATTTTCCAGCCACTAAGTGGTCTCATTATGAAATCAGCAATTCTAAATGGACCTACTCCAAAGTTTCTAGAAGGTCATATGAATCTCAAAGAACAAATAGAAGAGCTAAATAAATTTAGAAATGCTACAAGAGAATGACAAAGAAATTGTATGATAAGCATATTGGTCATGTTAATCATTGTTTTAAGAAGTGAATTGAAACTTTTAAGAGGGTTAATAAACCTGAAATTTATGCAAGTCAGAAACAAAGTTTCTCTGTATGGAAGCTGTCAAAGTATTTTTTTCTATCCTGCTATTTCAGCTGTCTCAGCAGTGGCAGGCCATGCTGAAGTTTTGATGAAATATAATTAACCATGTATAAGAAGACTGAATTCAAAACAGAAACATCCCGAGTCATTGCTAGATATCAATAAACATTGCACTTACTTTAAAATCTCTGTGTAACCTGACACCAAATACCTACTGGAAATAAAAGATATAATGAAAGCAGTCTGTCATTATGACTTTCCATCCCAAAACAAAAGGCATTTTATTACATATATCATTTGACCTGAGAGCCATACGTTAAATAGGAAAGATTCTTTAAAGGAGAACCAAATCAATCCTAATTCCATCAGGAATTGCCTGTAATTTCTTTCAGTAACTTGAAACCAGAATCAGAAGTCTACTTGTACCTACAAAGATGAAAAGTAGCCAACTGTTACCATGAATAATTGGCTCTTCAACGGAACCAAATGTTAACTTGTCTAGAAGAGTGAGGGCACCGTCATATAGCTATTACAGAGATTTATTAAATTCCAGTGACTAATCAAAATTTGAAATTCTCGGAGATTATTTCAGACTGGATTTTTGTTTATACGAAATACATTTTAATTTTGTATATCCTTCTTTAAAGAAATATTTTCTGTCTCTATTTCTGCTTCTACATAAAAATATATAACAGAGATGTATTCATCTTTCACAAATAAACTGAGAACAAATTTAATATATGCCTAATTTTTATCTACTAAATTGGTTTGATCTAAAGTGAATGTAAACAGCAAAATGTTATTGAAGTTTGAAGAAAACTCCTGTAACTCTGGCAACTATTTTGAATTACAGACCACTAACGTTCTACTTGATTTCAAATATACAGGAATTTCCTTTTGAAAATCACTGTTTGAATTATCAAGACTTCAGAACAGTTTTTTTCCAGTCAAACATTACTAAAAATTACTTATTGCAAACAGAATATCCTCTCCAATATTCTCATAGCATATTAATATCCACTTAGATAGTGAGGAGAAGTAGAAGACTCTCAGACTACCTTCTGCTTACAGATGCCACCAAAATCCAGCAAGTAGTAAGACGTATACCTAAGTTTGTGTTTGCAATGAACACAGCTATGCATTATTCCAGTGTGGTCCTTTCAAATTATTGCTATCACACAATGAACCAAGACAACACAACCTCTTCAATGAAAAAGAACATTTTCTTGACAAAAATATTTACAATGACTGTAGGGAAAAGCAAATTATGTTGACATGAACAATTGTAGCTGATTTTAATAAATATATAGAGGAGGGGAGCATGTATGTTTGGTTTGCCCTCTGGTGGCCAGTTTCATCTTTGGCCACATTTAGAGTGGAGAAGAATGCTCATCAGCATCAGTTTGATTAAAAGACAGTAGACATGCATTACAATTACTGTTTCAGTTCTCCAACTCACCCGTCATACATGTTTTAACAAGTAACTGGAGATGTTCTCTTCATACTTCTCCTACAGTTTCTGGACACGTACCTTTGAATATCTGCGAAACCACTGATACTGATTCAGACTTCAGCCAGATTTAAGACATTTGAAAAACTAAAAATTATTTAATCTATGGGGGGGGGGAAGGGTAAAGGAGGAGGAAAGTCTGTAGACTGGGAGGACAGAAATAACATGCTGGTCCATTTCACAAGACTTCAGCAAATCAGAGGATAAAATCATAGAATTAAAAAAAAAAGAATTTCTCAAAAGCAGATTGTCACGCTTGTGAGAATAAGTGACAATTACCAGTCAAAAGTAAATTGGTATACACTATACACCTCTAAGCATAGAGCATTTGATTCAGTAGACTGTTTGAGAATGTTTCTTGATAGAGTTCTGTGAACAAACTGATATCAAGATAGAACAAATCTGAAATAAATAGTGGCTACAAAATTATCAAATGAGAACAAAAGTCCTTTTGTATCTCTGTAGCGAATACGGTCTGACACTGCAGCATACAAATGCCCCACTAAGAATTTCACTAATTTCTGTTTACAATTCTAGGCAGACAAAAGTTAGCTAAGTATTATCTGAGAATATGCAATTCTCTGTAATTCTGAAGAACAAGATATCAAGCTGACCAGCGTGCAACAGGACACACAAGAATTCCTTTATACATTTTTCTATCCAGATTGCAAAAGATTGAATATACACACACACACATATACATATATACGTGTACGTGTGTGTGTGTGTGTGTGCATCAATTGTATACTTCTCATCAAACCCAGAAGCTATTGTCATCTTCTTGTGAAGCCAATTAGCTTGGTAGATTGCCCCCTGGCAGAGGAGCTTTTTTGTACAAGGAGTTACAATATAGCAAAATTTAAAAGGACTCAGTACTTGAAGAGTTGGCAGCTAAGGTCTATGTTTTCAGTAAACAACACTGACAACAGCAGTTTATCTATTCTGATGGAGGTTCTAGGCAATCCTGCAGTCCCATTATTGCCATATCTAACAAAAGTATTCTGATTGCAAACACCCTGCAAGCTGCCAGCTCTGCTACACACACTAAACAAATGCACGGAGGCAGCTGCGTGAGCTTCTGTAAAGACCAAAATCAAGATGAGAAAGTCTGTTACCCTCTAACGACTGCCTACCAACTAAAGCAACAATTTTAAATCTCTGCTTATTGTATTCTGCATAATATTGCCAAGTACAGGGACTACACGAAACTTATGAAATGAGATTTGCTGCAACTTACACATAACATGACGTATTACTACACCTGAAGCAAGGACTTACAAACAGCCTGCGAAGTGTCAAAATTACAAATGCTTTCTAAACATACTTCAAAGACGAATTGGAAAACTGTGGATGGAACAATGAACTAATTCTCTACTTCTTTAGTCATAGACATTTTAACTATTTTGGAGATGAGTAGCATCATTTTTGTCAAATATCCAATTATTTTGATTAGTATAATATAGGAGTTTAACAGAGAAAAGAACTGAAGCAATGCTGATAAAGTTCATAATATTAGCTGCTACTCTGAAGTACCTTTGTGTCATTGTGAAATGAGAGCATTATTGTCTTTTTGCCTTTTGTATCTTTTGAAGTTCTGATACCCAAATATGTGGTGGAGTGAATGGGCAGTCTTTTGTCATAAAAGAACAGATTGTGGATATACAAGTCAGCCAGAACCTCCCTTTTCAGGGCATATCTTTATTATATGCCAACAATACTGGTAGCCAGTCACTTGCCAATGTTAGCTACTGAAAAGGAGTGGGGAGGAACCCACACTTTAATGTCACACAAAGTATCTGTCTAGCTTTTCTTCACACAGTTCTGTAGTACAGAGACCTAAGTGCTTATCAGTGGAGAAGCTATTCCACTAGTCCTGATCTCCTGATCAGTTCCATTAATTCAATTCCAGTCCTTTGATTTTTTTTTTTTTTTTAACTACCTTCTGGAAGTGCCCATACATTTCTCTCCTCTCAGGAGAAATTCAGCATTGTTTTCCTTCCTTTGTACTGGAGTTTGTGATGTTCTTCAAAAAATAAATCTCACATTCTCTTCTCAAACAGACTGACATCTTTAAAGAGAAATGTACATCCAAAAACAGTCAAAGGCAATCTCTGTTTTTCTTTACTTTAAAATTCAGATTCACCTAATCTAGAATAACAAATAGGCTACTGATATAAGAAACAAAAGTAGTACTGGAGCTCATCTTAATAATACAGATTACCTGCATATGTTTTAAAGAAAAGCACATAGTAGTAAGTCCTGATTTCCTATAAATTTGTTCAAAATAGACAGAAAGCTGATCAGCATGCAGTGTATTTATTTCATAGATCTCAGAAAAGAAAGAATAAATTCCACTGCAATGTTGTAACAAAATGTGTAAAAAGAAACTCTAAATTCATGCTTGGAACACTTTAAATTCTCTGTTGTCTAAAAGTACTCCAAATTACCAATAAAATAAGTTACTAATGTCAGCAAGCTTTTACTATTCATATGGTGTGCATTAGGATTTTTTTCACACATTAAAGTCCAATACAATGAAATGCAATTGTAAATAAAAGTGTGTGTTATCTCCTTAATGATTAAACTTCCAATTTTTGTCAGTCATAACAACTAAAAGTGAAGATGCTCTGTGTTTCTAAATTTCAGAATGCCTTTATGTCTTTCACAAGAAACAACCATTAAAAAAGGCAAAGAATTTAATTCTGTTCTACAGAAGAGTAATTATGCCTAAAATAATGAGGGAATTATTTCTGTTTATGATCACTTAGAAATTTGAGGTTTAACAGTTTTACACTGTTATACTCTCCTTATAATTATATTGGCTTAATTTAACAAGAGACTCTCTACATAGGCAAAGAGAAGGCAGAAGGGTATTGAGTAGCTTAATTTCAACAAAACTTTTAAGAGCAGTGAAAAAACTATAGCATACCCTTGGCTCTAAGGACACTCTTAAGTCCTAATGAGGATACAAGATGTATTCCCCCCCCCCCCAAACTAGTGAGGATACAGCACAGGAACTTACGAAGCTAGCTACTAACTGGCTAAGGTTCAGTATACAGACCAAGATGGAAGTGTTAAGAAATCAAGCTTTCCTATCTAGGTTACTCTTAGAGGATATGAACATTCTAGATGAAAGTGTCTGCTAGGACTCTTCAGAATAGAGTTAATTACTTCTAAATGGATTAGAGAATATTTAGTTTCCGTAGACAGCAGCATACTTGCAGAAGGAGGAAAGGAAAAAACAAAACAAAAAAAAAAAAAAACAACCCACAGGTGCCTGAGCTCTGTGGGACAAAAAGGAACTGATTCTCTGCAAAAAGAGCTCAGATGTCTCTTCTCTTATGTCTGAAGGAGAAATAATGCCTTTAGTCGAGGCATTTCAGATGTTGATGAGCCACAAAAATATTTTATGGCCTTATGTCCCCTTTACATCAAAGTTCCTGAGGTAGGATCCTACTTTTATAACATTTTTCTTTTGAACTCTCATTGCCTCTTGGGCTAAGGGTATGTAGGCCAAAGGAAAACAAAAACTAAATATTCTGAAAATATTTCTCACATCCAACTTCTCAATGTTTTGAGGCATATTAGGGTAGGATCCATTTTTTTTTTCTCTGCACAGGTAACTGAAATCAGCTTGTCCTCCCCACTGTGGGATGCTCTTTTTTCTTTGGGCTTGAAAATAAATAGTCACACTGTAAAGCCTACAGGTTTCAAAATTTTCTTTTGTATGCAAAGTAGCAGTTTCATAAAAATCATGCAATACATTCCTTGATAAAGAAAGTACAACAGCTAGTTTACACATTTGCTTCATTCCTTATTTTCATTTTTTCTTCTGTTGCACATTTTTATCTAAACATAATTTGCATGCATCTTATAGCTCATATTTGTGTCATTCCATCTCCATTTGTAAATGGTCTTTTAAATATTACTGACTACATTTGCCTTCATTTCTATATTTTCTACAGAATTTACTACTGATATCTCGATTTGTTAATCCGATCAGCAGCTTTTGAAGGCTCACTCTGAAACCACCGAAAATTAATGAAAATGGTTAGTTCAACACTAGAAGAGGAGCAACTCACAGCTATGCCATTACATTTCCGTAACAAACTATTTCACTTATGAGGATATTCTTTATATATCTCCCTGAAGAAAATAACACCTGGTCTTCAGATTGCAGCAGTACTGCAAAAACATAGAATTCTTGGCAATATATATAAGCCTAAATCTGCTTCAGAGAAAGTACCGTACTATATTGGATAACAGGAAAAATGTATTTTGAGACAGTCATATTCATTGAGTTCATTATACTGCCCAGTGTCTAAATTAAAAGTTTCTCTCTTCAAGGCCCAATCTGAAGCCCACTGAAGCATTTTAAAGATTTCCAAAACTTTCAGTGTTTCAGTGCTCTTTTCAGAGCTTCAGCATACAGAGAATAGGCAAAATATTTAACATCAAGCTAATCAGATAACCAGCTACTTCTGTAAAAAGTCTGAGAAATAATTAAGAGAGAAATAATTAATTAAAAGTATATATTGTATGCTTTCTAACATAGTCATGAATTAAAAGGGAATCTACTGTTATTCTTTAGCAACCTTATCCAAATTAAAGGGTAGGAAAAAATAAATAAAACCCCTAAAAAGTTCCTGAAGGGAATATCTTATTCTTAGCAAATAATCTTAAATGTGGAAGTGATTGGGAGAAAGTTGAGAAGGAAAACTTATTTTCATGCTTCAGTACATTTTTGGAAGAACACGTTTTTAAAGAAGTTATCAGCTAGCTGTAATAGATATACATGTCTAGGCTAAAAAATTAGAGAGTGTAATGCTTCATAGAGAAAAGTAAAGCAACTCTTTAACATGCACGTCCTACGCTTTACTACAGACTGATTTTGTGGAAGAAAAATGGATTGCCATTTTATCCACTCGTATCAGAACACCTATAATTTGGCTCTTCGCCTATTGCATTAATTAATCTAATGTAGAATAACTGCATCGTATTTCAGCAATTAAAAAATTAGCTGTTCTCATCTAGACAGAGCATCTAGAGCAACTAGCTTTCTTGACAGAAAAGGTGGCCACTTTCAAAGGATGATTCATCATACATGAGATTACAACAATGAACGACTTAAAGCAACATCTCTCTTGATCGACTATGGAGGGAGTCTACAGAAAATGAGCTTATGCTAGCCGCCTAACTTTTGAACTACGGAATTTCAGAAAATTGAGTCTAGGCTTTAACCTTAATTTCACTTCCACTAATTAGGGCTTCCTTATTTAACTGAATATTCCTAAGATACTTAGTATCTTAGTAAGATATGTAACATTAAGCAACTCTAAACAAAAAAGAAGTGATACATAGCTACCGGAGTTTAACTTGTCAGAATTAGCCTTTTAAAAACTAGTAAAAATAGTTGTTCTAAATAAAGTCATTAACATTTAGGGGGTTTCCTTGAAATAGAAGTTTTGACGTATTTTTAATGCTGATATCTTTCTAAGGAAGAGGAACCCGTATCTTCACTTGTAACATGGCAATATCCAAATGACATTCTCCGCTATCGTTAATGAGAGGCTATTTACATGTCTAGCCTAAAGTCTTACGCTAGAGTTTATTTTTGATTATTTCATCTGGTGAAAGTAACATCATCATCTGGAAGTTCTGTAATGTAATGATAGATACTAAATAAGGGAAGTTATGGAAAAGGAATTTCTGATGTTTAAAGGAACATGATAAATACTCTGACACTATAAGGCATCCCCAGTCCAACATAGCCCATGAAAGTTATCCTCTGGATTTATTTCTTGCCAAATAATAATTACAGTACAAAAAAAGCATACATAAAGATATATGAACTGCACAAAGTAGGTCTTTTTTCTAAGTTTTTTACTGGTAGCTACTTGATTTTCAGGGTGATAGATGTGACCGGCCATGTGGAAGCACAAGATATCATTCCTGATATCTTTAAGAAACAGAATTTTTGTTATCAAAACTTCCCATGACCCAGTTCTTTTAGTTTTCTTGTGTTCTGATTTGTATTTACAGAATCACACAGAATCACAGAATGTTTGAGGTTGGAAGGGACCTTTGGAGATCATCTAGTCCAAAATCCTTGCTTAAGCAGGGTCACCTAGAGCACGTTGCCCAGGATTGTGTCCAGATGGCTTTTGAATATCTCCAAGAAATGAGACTCCACAACCTCTCTGGGTAACCTGTTCCAGTCCTCTGTCACTCTCACAGCAAAGAAGTTTTTCTTCGTATTCAGATGGAACTTCTCGTGTTTCAGTTTGTGCCCGCTGCCTCTCATCCTCTTGCTGGGCACCAGTGAAAAGAGTCTTGCCCCATCGTCTCTACACCTTCCCTTCAGGTACTTATTCACATTGATAAAATCCCTCTCAGTCGTCTTTTCTCCACGCTGGATAGTCCCAGCCCGGAACTCATGTAGCCTTTCTTTGTATGAGAGATACTCCATAGCCCTCCACAGGACTCTCTCCAGCAGTTCCAAGTCTTTCTTGTACTGGGGAGCCCAGAACTGGACGCTACTCTAGATGTGGTCTTACCTGGGCTTTGTAGAGGGGGAGGATTACCTCCCTCGACCTGCTGGCAATGATCTTCTAATGCAGCCCAGGATACCCTTGGTCTTCTTGGTCACAAGGGCACGTTGCTGGCTCATGGTCAGCTTGTTGTCCACCAGAACTCCCAGGTCCTTCTCTGCAGAGCTGCTTACCAGCAGGTCAGTCCCCAGCCTGTACTGGTGCATGCTGTTTTCCCTCCCTGGGTGCAGGCACTTGCCTTTATTGAACTACATTAGTTTCCTCTCCACCCAGCTCTCCAGCCTGTCCAGGTGTCTCTGAATAGCAGCACAACCTTTTGGTGTCTCTGCCACTCCTCCCAGTTTGGTATCATTAACAAACTTGCTGAGGAGGCACTCTGTCCCTCCATCCAGGTTACTGATGAATAAGCCATTCAGCCAGCTCTGCCATTCCAATGGCAAAGACACAAACAGTGACAACTGAAGACTTTGTGGAACTTAGAAGGAGTGGTGAGAGGAGGCAGAAACTAAAATATCAATTTTTTTATTCACTTACATTTCTCCTATGAAATTAAAAAAAAAAAAAAATCTCCCCTTGCCATCTCACGGAACACTTGCTCCTAGTGTAGAGAAATGCAATGAAGTTTTGAGAGCTAGTTCATATTTGGATTAAAATGAAATTCCTCCATGAAAACTATGATCATAATTATGAAGAACTACAGCGTAACTGATCTGCAGCAGTCCTACCTGGAATTACTCAGTGTTGGAAAATTTCACATATATTTCTGATAATTGACTGCTGCCATAAGTAATCAGATAAATTATGAAAAAATAATATATAAAACAGAGGAATGGGAATATGAAAGAAAAATATAAAGGTGGGAAAGACAGTAATAGTGGTCAAATTATTCTGTAGCAAATTTCAACATATCTCAGTACAAGACTACTTACTATTTACAGCTGCAATATTGTTCAACGATATCAGACCGGGATTCCAAGGTTAGAAAAAAAAGACAGAAAATAGAGAGTCTATTGCACAAGAGAATATTTAACAAACTAGAAGGGTTACTGCAGTATTAACCAGTAACTCCTATTCTAATATCAATTCAAATATGAGTATCATAAGTATGCTTAAAGATTCTTAAACCTGTCTCAAATATTCTCAGAATCAGAAAACTGCCATGGAACAGTGAGGACAATATCCAGTATCAATCACATGCTTTCTCACATGAGTATTGTTTCAGTACTTCAGGGTCAAGTTCCTAATCTATCTTTACAGGAAAAAAGGGAAGATGCAGCAGTCTAAAATAAATTAAATTGCACTTCTGAACATATTCTCTGTTTGAACATATATCTCTATTTCCCATATTGAGCTTTATCTTTGAGAGCCTTGAAAGAGGACATTGTCAGGAAGGGGCTTTTGTAATTTTGTTGCTGAACGGACAAATTAAATAGTATGTGCATATACAGCAAAAGCTATACACATCACCTCAACAAATGTCTTCACGCAGTTTCTTTGAAATTTTCCTATATACATCACCTCAACAAATGCCTTCATGCAGTTTCTTTCAAATTTTCTCTTTTCCACAGTCACTGACAGAAACAAACAGGGAAAAATTCCCTTCTATTACCTAATATTTTCAATATGCAAACTCTTTAACTCTTATCTCTTCTTCTCAACTTAATTCTTCACTTTCCTCTTAGTCCTTCAGTTAGCAGCTGAGATAAACTATGGCTGAAAGAATGTCTAAAGAATTTCCTCTGCAGATCAGGACCCTCTCCTTCTCTCACATCTATTTCAGTTGCTCTGACAGAAGAAATCCAAAATACCTTTTGCTCCAAAAAGAAAGTGGGGAGTGGGGAGAGACAGTGTCCTGAATTCAGTCTCATCTCAAATATATTAGAAATACTATAGCAGTATAGTTGATTTACAAATAGTATTTGTAAACAGACCCACTGACTACCACGGGGGTCTTTTCTTTGGTACTCGTAAATTTTTGGACAGCTCTAAAGTATTCTTGAAAGAGCAAATAAAATTTGTGAAACTTGCAAGTTGAGTATCTTGTTTCAGAAACACTCCATCTGTGCTTGAATTACAATTCAGTTACCAACTCAGGAAATTAAGCACATAATAATTGAAATAATTTTTGAAGTTTCAGGTTTAACAATTCATAAGCTAAATACATTTGGAACATTTTTGGAAAGAGTGGTGATTTTCAGTTGCCTCAGTGTCATCACACATCAATAATTTACTTTCACAATGTTGTCACTGAACTGTTTTTTCCCCTAGAAAGCAACAATGATGAAGTAACATAATAAGTATCCTGCTAGCTGCAACATGAATATTTTCAGTGGCTGTTGCTCAAAAGTAAGTCCAATAAATAACTACTGCATACATGCAAGCGTCCTAATTGTTCTGCAATAATTTCTCAAATGGAGCTAGTAAAAGTGATATTGTATTAAGCTACTCCATAGAGAGTAGCACTTAGGTACTTTTTTTTTGTATAAATACACATTTCATAAAAAGTACCCAAGATACTCAAATCATCTCCGGACACTAAGTTCAAATACTGAGAGCAATACAAGTGCCAGTATGTAGTGCTTTCTGGAGACATTGCTGAGAAACAGCATGAATTTGCTTGTGTACAGGTGTGCATTACTATTGCTCTACTATTTCTGTATTCTCATTATTACTTCAATCTCCTCATTCTTACATCTTTGGAGAACATAAAATTCTCCTATGTGGATATACCTGAAGTCTCTCCACCAGGAGATATCAGAAGGAATAGCTAAAGCATTGTGATTTACTCCCCGTCCTTACTTACTTAACACTAACATTCATACAGACACATCAGCTGATAGCAATCTTGTAATCATGAGCAGATTCAGCAGATGATTCGTGACTTCAGAAAAATATTATCTGAATCAGTGGTTCATATTACTCTTCACGATAAAACCCCAAGACATATTTCAAACACTGAAAGAAAAAATGCTCAATAGAAACGAATGTCCATAGGAGTGACTCATGCCCTGGTAACAGATATTTTTTTTTTGAGCAAATGATACAGAACAGGAATAAGATTGTCTATTTTAATTTTGAGAGAAAATTCCAAGTTTCTCTCTACTCTCACTAAAACTGAGATGATAATGATGATATACTATTTATCATAAACCGATTAAAGTTTTCCACTTCTCCACTTAAACAAATAACTTCTATATGAGAAAAATGGGTTGACTGTGCACATTACAAACAAAACAGCAAACACACACACACACAGAGTGTGTGCATATATATATATATATATATATATATATATGGCAAGATATCCAATAAAATGTTTTCATATTTTATTATTTTATATATATACATGCTTTGGAAAGAAAAGTTTTCCAAAAGTGTAAAAGTGTTTTTCATGTTTCTGTATCCTTACCATACCAGAGGAGGTGGTGGGGAGGGAAAGAAAGAGGAGTGAGTGTGTTCAAATAAACACATTTATTTTCTTATTATTACAGATGATAAAAGTTGAAGGGCCTAGCTAGACTGCAGCCAGAACTCATTTCCCTTCCATTAGACAGCTTATCCATGTCCCAAGACATCCTGTCTGTAGTGGGATGTCACTCCAGTCTTCAAAAACTACAGGAAACAGGACCCAGGAAATTACAGGCCAGTCAGTCTCACCTGGACTCCCCGAAAGGTGATGGAACAACTCATCCTGGATGCCATCTCTAAGCACATTCAAGGACAAGGAGGTGATCGGGTATAGTCAGACTGGATTCACCAAGGGGAAATCACACTTAACCAACCTGATAACCCTCTATGATAGAAGAACTAGAGATATGGGCAGAGAGGAACCTAACATAGCTCTATAAATGCAAATGCAGGGTCTTGCACCCAGGGAGGGAAAACAGCATGCACCAGTACAGGCTGGGGACTGACCTGCTGGTAAGCAGCTCTGCAGAGAAGGACCTGGGAGTTCTGGTGGACAACAAGCTGACCATGAGCCAGCAACGTGCCCTTGTGACCAAGAAGACCAAGGGTATCCTGGGCTGCATTAGAAGATCATTGCCAGCAGGTCGAGGGAGGTAATCCTCCCCCTCTACAAAGCCCAGGTAAGACCACATCTAGAGTAGCGTCCAGTTCTGGGCTCCCCAGTACAAGAAAGACTTGGAACTGCTGGAGAGAGTCCTGTGGAGGGCTATGGAGTATCTCTCATACAAAGAAAGGCTACATGAGTTCCGGGCTGGGACTATCCAGCGTGGAGAAAAGACGACTGAGAGGGATTTTATCAATGTGAATAAGTACCTGAAGGGAAGGTGTAGAGACGATGGGGCAAGACTCTTTTCACTGGTGCCCAGCAAGAGGATGAGAGGCAGCGGGCACAAACTGAAACACGAGAAGTTCCATCTGAATACGAAGAAAAACTTCTTTGCTGTGAGAGTGACAGAGGACTGGAACAGGTTACCCAGAGAGGTTGTGGAGTCTCATTTCTTGGAGATATTCAAAAGCCATCTGGACACAATCCTGGGCAACGTGCTCTAGGCGATCTTGTTTAAGCAAGGATTTTGGACTAGATGATCTCCAAAGGTCCCTTCCAACCTCAACTATTTTGTGATTCTTTGATTCTGCGAAAATACAGCGTTTGGATGGGCATTGTGCAATGTACATTCTATCTGGGTGAATACAATTAATCCTAAAATGTCTCTTTTGAGCAATTTTCATCCAAGTAATTCTCTCTTCTGCTTCTTGTTCTTACCATGACACTTCCTTGCAGAGCTGTTTCAGCAACTATGATTCTATAATTACAGTGTGGCTCGTTCTCCTTTCACATCTTGCAAATGGCAGTCAGCAACCATGTTACCAGAATAGTTCCTTGATGTCATTTTGTTTCATCTTTCTCTGTAAAATTCTGTAAGCTATCCAAAAGAATATTTTGTTTCATAAAAACAATTTATTATCTCAAATATTCCTGTGTGTCTCTAATTATGTCCTTCCAAATATTTCTCCCTGAACAGAGGACCTTCTTTTAAACACGCCCACTTCAAATTAAGCCCATCACCTTGAAATCCACAATTTGAACCTCAAATAGTTGGTCTTGTACATTACTTTTGTATCTCCAGCATGCTCTTCATCAATCAAGGAGAGTCTATCCTCTGCATACATCAGTGGGCAGATAATATAGGTGTCTAGAAAATTCAGCAACATGCCAGAAGTGCAGAAAATTCATCTTCTAGTGTCCTCTACACTGGTGCTTTCTGATGGTACTTAAGACCAAGGCCTACTAGTAGATTCTTTAGTTTTTTCACTGCACAGCTATCAGCTCCACTTCAAAGACATCAGTGATATTTTTAATAATGGAATGGGGAATAAAGATTTCCCAGAGGAGTCAAAGATCCCATACACATGCAAACTTAGTTCAGAATGGTTACTTCAGAGTAGCAGCTGTAGCAGCAGGAAAAAATAGTGAATTTGACTGCTGAAAGACACTTGGTCCAAAGGGTTTTTCATGATACTCATGTCACACTTTCTACAGTAAATGTTCCCCTAGGATAGCAGATTGAGGTTAGACCCTTGATTTCTGCTGCACTAAATTAGTCAGTGCTTATCCTTCAGTTCAACAAAAGTTATTGTGAAAGATCTACAACACATAAATACATTTATGGAGGAACAACTTCTTTAGTACAAATAAGGAAAGTGAGCAAGCCAGTGTGCAAAATTCACTGAAATGTCAATTTCTGTTTTTACTGAAATCCAAGTACTCCCAAATAAAAAGTTATTTCCCAAAAATCAGTAAATCAAAAATGCTTAAAAGATAAATGTCTTTCAAAAAATCAGACATAAAGGAAATATCATTGAATTTTTAGCACAAAAAAACATATAAAGATGGAGTTTAATGAATTATGTACATGGCTGAAGTTGCAGTTGTTGCAGCAGTTGAAACTGAGTAATACCTGCTTATGTTTGAATGTAATCTTCCCTTCAGCTTTACTGCTAAATAAAAACAAAATCCAAAGGAGTTCCAAAGAAGACGAATTACGTAAACTACTGAAAAGCATATGCTTTGGGTTTATTGATTTATATTCATTTTGAATAAGGTTTAAAATACTGAAAAACATAGTGGTTACTCAGTATAACATTGGCAGCAAAAAACTAAAAATTTATCTACAGGTTTCTAGACACATGATTTTTCCTGCTCGATTGCAGTTACCATATCCTCAGGCGTTAGTATGATTTGCTCCAGCACAGCAGATCCTCCTACAAATCTACACTTTGGGTAGTTGTATTGCATAGTAATAAGAAATTTAATTAAAAAAAAATTGCAAGCTTCAGTGGTCCAGAAAAGTAGTAATGTTTTCTAAAAAAAAGAACCAAAAATTTGATTTAAGTCATTACAGGGATTCATTTCCAGTGATTTGACAATTTACAGTTATTTCCTTTTTGTATTACACGAAGATGTGAACTAGACTGTCAAAGAAACTGGTATTAGAATTAATCTTTCCAAAGTAGCAGAGTTTATTTTCTGAAATGTCAGTGTTATCTCCTCATTGTATCAACATATGTAAACATATTTTTACACAGCATACAAGACCAGATACGTATCAAACAGCACAGAAAAATAAGTCTTTGCAGAATCAGGACCAAAAAAAATGAATTTTGAATATTTTTGCTGGTTCCATTAAATTTAAAATCTAAATTCCTGCAAAACTAATATTTATGGACACAAATTTCTGTTCTTGAGTAGAGAATGTCTGTTAAAACTGAGCAGGAGAAATGAGAACATTTTCTTTAAATGCTAGTAAAAAGATCATAAAGAAATGGGTTCATGTAGAATATATCACAGTAGTCACACAACTGGATACACAGCAATTCATAACTCTTTTCTTTTGCCAAAATGAAAATATCCTTGTTAGTTCAACTGCCTTGGAGATAATGCTTGCAACTTTCTTTTCTTTCTGCTTTAAAATAACATAGGCTGCCATTTGTGTTTTGCTGTTTCAGTGTAATGTATTTATCAAGCATAATAACATGCACAATCCAACTAAATTACTTCATTTTTGAATATTTAAATGAAGGTAAGATATAAAACGTTTCACTCTCCACATACTTCTTTTTAAGCATAACTTAAGTCATTATACAGTCCACAGAATTCTACTATTTCTACTCCAAGTAGGTACACTTTTAAACTAAATAATAAATCTGTATTTTGTTGAATATACAAAAAAAATTTCAATATACTACATACCTTACTTTAAGCGGTAATGGCATCAAAACTCACTTTTTGTTGTTTAGTAAAGCACGTAAACAAACCTCTTGATGTAAGGAGAAAGTATCTATTAAATTTGAGAAAGAACAAAAATTCAAAACTACCAACAAGAAAATTAGAAGTTTCATCCTCTGTAGCCTACACAGTATTACCTTCACTCTACATTCCAAATTCTGGGTTGGCAACCCAGGTCTTACAAGAAGCATTCAGCAGAGGAATAAAGCCCCTAATAACATTGCAGCGCAAGTATTTCTCCAATAGCACAAAACAGAATAGTCTCATACAACTCTGCCACTGTAAGAAAGAATATAGATATTATTTTCATTAAATATTGTTGTCTAAGTCAAATTAATTTTACTAAAAAACTAGGTGGGAAAAAATACTGAATGAGTAATAATGTTATTATCTATATGCTTGAAATTTACCTAAATCAAAATCAAATGAACCCAACAACTGTATAATTAAATAAATATACATATATATATATATATATATAAAATTAATATATATATATATATATTTATAATGAATGAACAGCACAAAATGAAAATATAGGAATAGTCTTAACACAACAGGAAACTCTCACTTACCTAATTCATAGCAAGTGATTTCAAATGAAATCTGCTCGTAAAGCACAGGCCTTCAACTCTTCGTTGAACAAAAGATAGAGCACTCAATCTCCAAAATTCCAACTCATACTATGGAAACATCTAAAACCTCAGTACTGAGTAACTAAACATGACAGTTTGGTTCACTTCAAAAAACCATGTCAGAACCACTCTAGGATTGATGTCCATCACATCAGTCAGTGGCACTGGATTAAAAATAGATCAATATATTTGAATGCTGTATTAAGAAACCCGTCTGCTAGATCGTTCTTCCTTCACATTTATGAAGGCAAACTTGCGTGCTCAAATCTTAATGGCCATTGTGAAAAGGAAGACTTGGAGTACATAAATAGCTCAGTCTCATTAATTTCATTACATAATCTAGAGCTTCTAAGGAAATAAGTCTATTTTCCTAATGCATTAAAAGATGGTCTCCTAGAACTGAGCAAGAAATCTGGTAGATACAAGAGTTAGCTAGCTTTTATTTCCCCAAATAAGCACATATAGAAGGTGCCTGCGTAGGACAGACATCGATCAGAAGAACTCTGGGTACCCAGATGCCTTTGGGTAAATATGTTCTTACAAACTGCACTATTCCATACTCACACACACACACAAAAATCAATATTCTGATATTCTCATGTGATTGTAAAGCTGTGACTTTTTTTTTTCTTTTAAAGGCCCCTTGAATTATTCTCAAGCTTTTTCTCTAGAATTAGATTTGAGAAAAGGGGAGGAAGCTTAACATAAATTAAGCATGGATATTAAGCTATCAGAAAACCTGCAAAACAACAATATAGTATAATTCTTTCATATTTGTGTCATCTATTTTTAACATTAAAGCTAAGATTATTAGGATGGGGTAATATTATTTTATATTCAACAAGTAAAATGCTTAGAGGATTCTATTGTTCCATAAACCTCCACATATTTCCTCTTTTTTTTTTTTTTTTTTTTTAGAAAGCTAATAAGCAGCGCTCGAAGATGACTTGAAGATGATCTCAGGATTCTCCCATTCTAGAAATCTACTTGGCAATGGAGATACCAGCCAGTTATTACAACTACGTGCCCCTAACAGCTCCAGCCAAAGTCACCTAAAACTATGCCATACAGCTAAATTATACTATCAGGTCCTTAAATAACTTTCTGCCATTGGAGTGAAGCCCATAGGCTGCTCTTAATCACATACAATTTGATCAGTTCTTAAACATTTTTTCCCCAGTGAACAACCTATGACTCTTCAGATCTTTCCAAGACCTTTTCCCTGCCAAATGCCATGATTTGGAATAGAAATTAAGAACATGGTAGTTCTTAAATGAAAAACACAAAGAAAAAAGCAACAGTACTTTGAATAGCAAAAAGTTTTTGTAAAAGGAACAGTCAAATTCCACGTAATACAGTCACAAATATATATATAATTTTCATTACTGGTATTTAACTTAAGCAAAAACCCCCTTCACTCTTTAAAAAAAAAAAAAAAAAAAAAAAAAAAACCACTTGCATGGAAGCAAGTTCCTTTCTGTTCTCATACCGGCAGAAAGGACAAAAATATTCCAGCTCTGAACTCTCACTTTAAGCTTTAATCTTAAACAGAAGGGTAGAAAACTCACTCCAATTCATGGTGTGAATAAGAGCTGTAATTCTGATTTGAACTGATATAAGCTTTATCATGTTAGATACAAATTTCTATTTTTGACATAATGCAGCTATTTTGAGCAATTTTCTACTAATATATATAGAAAGAAGGTGGGAGTTTACATGTTTTGAAAACCGTTCAATGGTAGGTGCTGCTGATCTTCAAAGTTTATATTCTCATTCATTTAACTCACAAGAGTTAAAACAGAAGAGGTCTTGAATATCTAGATCCAAGATGAAAGAGAAAAGGGTTGGTTTTTCACTCCTGCTTTTCCAATTCTTTTTTCCCATGGCAAATAAGCTCAATAGTGTAAAGAAGCATTAAAATCACTGTTTTTTGTCTAGCATCTATGAACAACGCTACTGTCACTTAAGTCAGCAGAACAGTTTCAGATCTAATATCCTGAAATAAACCATTCCCTCACCCATCGTATAACCATGCATTTCTACTCCGGATAATACACAGATAACTCAGGTCAGCCCCCAAAGTGAACTCTATCAAAGTATTTTTAACTGCTGCACACCCCATTATATCAAAGAGCATAGAGGTCTCTGATCACAAGTAATCAGAATGAAGTTCAGCGGGCACCACTGTTACCAGAACTCTGAGCTACACAACATCATAGGAGCGACACTTCTTACGTTCGAAAGACATTACAAGTGGAACTAAACAAATTCACATACAAGAATGTTCACAGGAATGATCAGGGACTTTAATCTGGTATAACTGCTGGATAAACAGGGATGTCTATCAGAGTGCCCTAAATCAAAAGGGTCTCCATACAAAGAATCTAAATGCTGCAAATCCCTACTGTTAAAAATAATGGCAATAAAATTTTTCATTTTCATTTCATTGTTTCCTCTTTTCTAATTCTCTGGTAAACCTCATAAAAGGAAAGTCAAATAAAAATGCTTTATTTTTAGAGAAAAACTTTAAATCTATACAATACATTGTCTGTGCGTGTTTATGCCTTCCTAAGTAAAGGAGGGAACTGGGACATGGCTTTATAGCTTTTTGAAAGAGAAGGAAAAATACAAATATTGGAAACATTGAATGACCCAGTAACCTTGTAGGAGAACAAAGCTTAAACAGGTGTAACAGAACTTCTGGACTCTTAAGGCAAGCAAAGTTAGCAGGAGGTACCGTTATAACAATAAAATATAGATTATGGATTTATTTTTGAATTATACTAACCTATTCTAATTTGGTTCTAGATCCCTGGTTTCTCAATATATTGCAGTTCATTCATGTGAGATTTCAGACAGAAAGAAACACCACATACTTCCACATACTTCTCAAACCAATATAGAGCACTGCTTACAGATTTTCAGCCTGAAATTCTGAAATAAAGATTTACTATATGAGATTTCAAGAAAATAAATTTCAGGCAAAAGAAACAAATAGTAGGTAAATCCATCCTACTCCTTAACTATCCTATAATTTTCCACAGAATTAAGCCATGAAACAGATGCTTAAATATCTCTCACAAAATAGCTTATTCAACTTTATTTTTAATAGTATCATTACCTATATAAATGGCTTTTCTAATTCAGTTCAAAAATGCAGCCTCAGCAATATTATCTCACTATGCATTCCAACATTTTTTATGCTGGTCTAATTTTTTTTTCCTACTTAGTAATTGCCACCCTCTCATTTAATTGAATATCTGCACTCTGTTTTGCAACAGTGCAACAGGAGATTCAGCTAGAGAAGAAAGCAGAGTGCATCATACAAAATGCAATTCACTGTAGATGCTTGCCATAGTAGGTAGCACAGAGGCACCTATCTACGACTCCATGATGTGATGCAGCAAATGAAAGAAACAGATAAATTAGCCAAAACAAAATATTATGTTTCAGGCCAGAGAAACTGCAAGATTGCTTTCTAGCCTTCCTTCACAAAGGAGAAAAAATGAAAAGAAACAAGTGAACACCTCATTCATTTAAAAACAGAAATAAAATTTCCCAACTAATTATAGTATCTTAAAAAAAAAGTGACTTCATTGTGCTCTAAGAAGTAGCCACAAATTAATAATTCAGAGTTCTTAACGAAGAATTCAGAATATATGTAATAAAACAAGAAAAGAAAAAACTCACAACAATCTTCATCTGTATTCTATTTTAGACCACTAGTTGGGATTTCCTAATGAAAAGAACTATCATTGCATGGATGACTTGGTCTGTTCTCAAGTTCAAGTTTGCTTTCCTTCCATTTTTCAAAGCAGAGTATACTCACAAGCCTGCTTTGCAAACTTACTGTTCAAATGTTGATTTTGCAGAAGTAGACTGGCAAAATTAAAGATTTGCACCATCTTATACAAACATCAGTGGACATATTCGCAGTGAACTCAATTAGACCATGAAAGTGTTCACACAATCTAGTTCGTATTCAGTGTAAGAGGACTTTATCCCAATAAAATCCACACTGAAGGTTTGGTAAAGTTAGGGAAAAAAAAGCCTACTTCACCAGAAATGTTTCACTTTCAGGAAAAAAAACCTTTAAAAATATACTGTTTGAAAGAATTCCTACTACAATCCGGCTACTTTAGGATTAACTGACTACATATCATTTTTTCTTATTTTTATGATAATAATTAGTTCAGTATTATGAGTATTTTTTCCTTTTTTGATCAAGTACTTCTTTTGATAGATGCCAAGCATAAAACACTAAATCACAACATCTTTTGTTTCATCCCTATGCTTGACTACTCTTTGCAGGTTTCTTCATCTAATGAGCAAGCTATTTGGCCAAAGCTACATAAGTTAAGCTATTGAAAAATCCAGTTGTCAAGCAGAAGATGTATTTATTTGATTTTCAAGCTTATTTCTATCTAAATAAAATTAAAGAATGAACAAAGATTTTTTTAAATTGATTTTATAAACAGTATGTATAATTGTGTAGCCGTAGAAATTTTAGCTGCACCAATATATTTCGTCAGTAAGAAAAAAAATATATTTCTGATAAAAGCAGGTTACAGTAGGATCTGTTTATGCAAGAATTAAATATGTATGTAGATTACTATCCTTTATCTGCATAAGAATAAAGGTTGAGAAATAAAAATATCTGAGAAATTATTACTACATAGGTATTATCAACATACTAAACTTTCTTATGTTGGCAATAACTTCAATGTTTTAAGAGGAAAAACTTTCTAACAGCCACATTGTAGAACAATTTAACTACATTCAAACTGGACTTAGAAGTCACAGCCCAACTCTTCCTAAACGGTTTTGAAGTGACAGAGTCAGATTTTTTAAAACTGAAGGACTTTCTGTTTTATAGTTAAGACTTAAAAACAAAACAAAAAATCCTATGGAAGACACTATCATATTTTACAATTATAGAACTCTTAGATTCTAACTTCATTTTTGCTTCATAAAATAACTTCACGAATTTCATTACCTGAATATTTTTGATACTTTCTACTACCTTTCTTAGGGTAAGTTGAGTTTGATATAAACATTCTCTCATAAATCTTTAGCCATTTGTAGTTCACCTGTCATGTGCTTTCTTACATAACACTTAAACACATGCTAAAAACTTAGATATTTATTCTGATCAATGAACAGAAATTCTTGTAGCCAACTACCTTGCATATTTGAGATATAAATTAAGAATTTTCATTTTATTCTGAACTACACAAATGCAGTTAATCCATGCTACTTTCAGTATATGCCTCAAAATACTCTGCAATCAATAGGACATCAAAATCTGACAGTAAGGTAAGTTTAGCAGATATTAGATCAGAGCTGTGAAGTTTTTGCAACATTCTGAGTGAGGTACTTTGATCTCCAGCAAGAGAGATATAGAATAAAATTTCTTTAAATTGTTATTGATCTGGGATACCAGTGAGCCTGTGCCTGTGTGAGTGCATGTAAAAACATGACATGCATTTAGATTTATTTTTAAATATACAGAGTTCAACTTTTCAATATGATGAACATCAAATATTCCATAATATTGGTACTTTAAATATATTCTGTGGAAAAAACATTACTGATGTCTTTGAGTTACAGAAGTCATCCTACAATCCAAATCTAAAAAAATTGTGGGGCAAAAAAAGTGAGAACATATATATATATACGTATATATATATAAATAAATAAGAAATAAGCCACCTTTATGCACAAAAAAATAAGAGGAAAAATGTAAACCTGCAGTATGTGTACAAAACGAAAGGAAGATGGAAAGGAATGTTAACTTTTGTCCAAACAGAGCATGGAGATCCCTGAAAATGAAAGCTGTGCAGAACCCAGCTTATAAACACATACGTCCTTTCCTAGTGAAGAACTTTAGAATGTTTAGAGGTTTTATATGTCTATATTAGTTTATTCTGCAAAGTACAGAAGTTTATTCTGCAGTACAAAATTACAAAATTCTGCCTGTTTCTTCTTCTTGATGGGACTGCACCTGGAGACATCTAAGTGAAATGCCATGATCCTTCAGGTTACAACAGTTAACTTCTCTAAGACATTACTTACAGTAATTCCAAAGGCGTTTTGGCCATACCTGTCTGCGTTATTTGAGAGGATATTTTCTTCTGAGGAGCCCATGAATGTCACATCACAGGTGGAATTGGTTTATACTAGTTAGAAAAGCCTAAATGCCCATTTTTTCTGAAACAACTGCACATTCCTACTAGTGCAGATAAATTCTGCCCTTGCATTCCCCAAGTATTAGAGCTGAGAAAAACAGAACCTTGCAACTGCCTGTCAAGAATTCCTGCATAAAGTTAGATATATTCAACTTTAAAATAAAATGAAGTAAGCGCAAGGATGAAAACTTAAACAGCATAACAGTTGAAGAGGGAAGTGCTAGATTTACTAAGGTTTGGAAAAATACGCATGCAATTTATGTGCTTTAATCCAGTTCACAAGAGAAGTACCGCACACTATTTGCAGTATACTGGGCAACCTGATGACCCTTTATTGGCTTTGGACTGCATGACCCTAGGTTTTCCTGCTCGTGCTTTTCATTCTGGGCATTAGAAACAAGACTATCTACCTGATCCTTAGTATGCTTAAAACACTTGCGCTCTGGATTAGGGCAACTATTATAATCAGACTTTTAAATCTCAGGGAATACCTTAAGAGAAATCCAGAACCCATTTCCCCATCCAGCTTAGGATTTGAACTGGTTAGTACGCCAACATTCTTTGATATTTTTTCATTGAAGTGACTGGCCACAATCACAGGCAGAATACACAAGATGATAGAATGGCATGAAGGGGGTAGAAGAGAATTCCTTTTAAATGGCAAATTAGTATGAGAAAGATTAATCAAGCATCAATTCTAATCATTGAAATATTTGAGCTAAAGGAGGAAAAAACCCAGATCTGACTGACACAAACTTACATGGTATTCTTCCTTATTCTGTTGCAAAGCAGCATAGATTTGCTACCTAGATCATCTGCGAATATCTCACCTAATTAGTTCCCTGGGATGGCAGGCCTCAGAGATCAAGTTATCTTAATCTGTGCCTGTGGCAAACAGTTCAGGGCTTCTGAAACATTTTTGCCCAGCTAGAATCTTTGGGTTTAATATAATAAGCTATTGGCAAGCATGTTATTAAATCCAATGGTCCCTTTTAGCTCTAAATTTTATGAATAGAAAGACCTCCATGAGTTTCACATGGGCCTCCAAACCTGACCAAACTGATTAATATATTCCTCTATAGGAGGACAGAAGGCCCTTTATACAGTGAATTCCTGGTGGTGTTGTTTTATGTACTATTTGATTTTGTCTGCAAGAATCAAAATTTCTGTTTTCTGCAGTGAATTTTAGTCAACAACAAAATAGCCACCAAATTCTTAAAAATAAATGCATAAATAGATACATCTTCCACAGTCTTCATATTAATAATTTTCTCCATTTTATTAAATAGCTGTTAAAACCCAGGTCAGAGGAGTACACTGAGGAGTACATTCTATACTTACCATTGCTAAACAGATTTAACAACTAAAAAGAATTTCATCAATGTAAATTCAAAAGTGTCAACAGAGTTCATACTCAGCTGCGAGGGGCCCCAGGATAAGTGCTGTACCTAAAACTTTTGACTACCTGCAGACTTCTTTAGAGATATTGAACAAGCTGAGAACTGACCAGTCTCTTTTGACTCAATGATCACACATCGCTCAAGGAAAAAAAAAAAAAAAAAAAAAAAAAAAAAAAACTCATTCATGAGAATATTCTCCAGAAAAACATCAAGCACTGGATAGCCTTTAATAACAATGTATCAAGAGCACACTCTTTGGAAGTGGGTAATATCAAAGTTTAGATGATTTTTATCTTTTAAATCCATTCTCTTATTGTATTCCTTTAAAGCAGTTGAGTGTCAAGATGATAATGTAGCAGTAAAATCATATCTTCATTGAAAACCAAAAGTTCTGTCATGGGCCTAATAGGTTAGAATTTCATGGTAACTCTCCTTGTTTCCCATACCAGCTTTCTTCCCCACACTGCACAATCTTTCTTAGGTAAATAATTAGTTCCCACAGCAATTTTCAGTACTGTCATCTATCAGTGAGAAATGAGATGAATGAAATGAGATGGGAAAACAAGAGCAAAAATCATCAAAAAAAAAATCTAACAACTAACTAAAGGTCATTCACATTAGGTATGGATGCTGAGTGGAGCTTTCCACACTAATCTTCCTAGCCACATTTGGCTTTTGAAATCAAAATTCAGGAAATATAGAAACAACAAGAATTAAACAAATCAAACATTTAATAGCATGTAGTATGTTGTTTACTAGCACTGCCTTCATAATTTTTGAGTCCCAGACAAATAAGACAGATTTTAGCATAGGGTATAGACAAAGTGAAACATTAGATACAGATTAAAAAAACTGCTTATGGTTATTAATAAATTCAGATATGTCAGTTTAAAAACATAGGTCATAATAAAAACATTGTTGTAAATTCAATAGCACAGCTCTTAAAAAGGTCCATGCAAGAAAAATACCTATAAAGCAATGGTGAAGCTGTTTTACTAGCAAGTGCCTTTCACGTACTGATAGGAAAAACACAGAAATCCCTTAGTTAAAATTGAAGTGCCCTTATGCTTGAAATTCCCTTTTGCTTAGGAGTGGTTCTAAAGTTAGGTGCCAAAAAAGTAATCAACTGTCAGAGATTTCCTTCCTTATTTTGTGAATGGAAATTGTGGGTGCTCATCACCTCTTGGAGAAAAAAAAGCTATTTAAACTTAATTGCCTATTTAAAGGAAACAGTTAACTTTGAAAACTAGCCAAGACCTGCAAACAAATTAAGTCTAACTATTACTTCTCTTTTCTGTAGCTATTTATTTCAAATGCTTCAATGGTTATGAAATAACAGAGATGGAGGAAAGGGAAAAAAAAAGAATTGATAGTGTTTGTGTAAAAACATAGCTATTCTAATTCCATTCATATTCCACTGATTTCTATATTGGATCTCTCTTTAATAATATACCCTCTTGCTCCGGATATCTTTCCTTTCTCATTATAAAACCAAGACAGCCCATGCAGTTTCTGTTACTGCTACCACCTATTATTGTATTACAAAGCTATTTATACTACACTGTAATAAGTACAGATGGCTAGAGTCAATCCCAGTAAGATTTAATGGTAAGACAAGAGAAGACTAGATATCCATATCCACCAAAGAAGCTACAGGAAATAAAATTTCTTCAAGGAAAGGAGATAAAGATAAGATGAAACAAAGTTATCAGCTTTACTTTAGATTATGAGGCCAATCTAAAGAAAAGTACATTACAGTATACTTAACTCCTAAATGTTAGCTCTATAAAGAGCTTCAAAGATAATGCTTTCCAAGAGAGAGTTAAGAACCTGCCGCCTTCATTTAAAGAGTGCTGAATAACTCAAAGACATCTAAAATTTCCTTAAACTAATGAAAATTACTAAAAATTTCCTTGCATTTCACAGCTAAAAAAACAGTTGTCGCATCTTTGTTTATTAGTTTCATTTCAAATGTAGTATACGTGTGGGTACAAAATACTCATTGTTTCCATCTGATTCCCTAGGTTTCAAAATACAACTAAGACAGAAAGTAAAGAGGGAGGCAAAAAAAAAAGTAGCCAACTTCAGAGTATCCAAACAGTAGCCAAGTAACCAATTGGGATGCAGAGGAGCAAGTTTCAGTGCCTTTGTCCAAAAAGGAACTTAAAGCTTTTATTCTTACTTATCTTTTATCCTTTCTTAAACGACAAGGACAATGTAATGAAAAAGCTTGTTTTTCCTGTTCTGTATTTCCATTTTTCTTGAAATTTCTATATTCAAATTGTCTATCAAAAACAATGAATGAAAGAGCTGTCCTAGCCACAAGTATGGAAAGAAGCATGCTTTATTTACACTGACCCATCAAATGAAACTCTCAGAAGGACAAGAACAATAAATCTAACAATCCAATTTTGACACCTCTAATGTGTTAACTGAGGAAAGACTGGGTATTACGCTACCCACTCCTAAAGACTGGCTTTCTCTAAAATAGTTTCATAATCCTTTTTTTGCAATCCTTTTCCTTCTATCATACACATGTTATAAGTGGCCTACATATTAGATGCAATCCTTGTGCTTGAAAAGCACAAGCTCACTCTAAGATCACAAACTGCTGCTGGCTATATTTCAGTCCTAGGTGTTTCAGAGGCATCAAAACTACTTTTCAAGATCTATTTAAACTCAGAAAAAAATTCCCTCATCCACTTCTGTCACTAGATAGACTTTAAAGCAGCTGATTTCACAACAACGCTCAGCAATACGTATCTTTAAAGCAACCAGATTTTTTGTTTAATGACAAAAACATATTCTATACTAAGAGTATACTGATATTAAGGGTAGTTAGAACTTTCTCTTTCTATAGACAGACAGGAAAAGATCAAGAAAAGAAAGGCAATAAAAAGGAAAATCAGAGACAAAAGCAGAGTAGGACCAAAAAAACAAGCTGCAACCCTATACTCACAACTAATACAAATAACACTAATCCCTGTGCACATTGAAAGAAAAGCATGAGCCAGTATTCGGCCAAATTGGAGCCTTTTGGACTACACACGAGAAAAACATTTTATTACTGTAGCAGTCTTCTGGCAGAAATTTCTTGAGAAATTTTCCTTTTTTTATTAGAACAGTAACTTTATTAGGGGAGCAATGTAATTCAACTTCCAGCTTTCACTAGTCAAATAAATAGTACAGCAAGTACTAGTCATTTGCTATAACAATCTTTATTTTACCAATATAACCAAAACATAACATTATGATCTGTGAAGGCCAAAATATGTTGGCTTTGTTACTATATTACTATAATTAGCATGGAGACCCTCAAGATGACTATCAGTCTACACTTCTCTAACCAAGTATTTGAGGCCAATCCCCTTCTCACTAGAAACTTCAATGCAAACTTAAGAAGTAGACCACATCCTCTAACTTTATAGAAGCTGCTCAGTCTTCGACAAAATAAAACCTTTATTCATTTAGACTAAAATAACTGATCCCTAGTTCCCTTTAAAATCTACAGTCTCTGTAAAGTAAAGTGAATTCCAGCACATACCAAAGAGCCTGTTAAACTGAAGTCTTTCTCCTCATCAAACATGGTTACCAGTTCTTCATTCAGGAAACAAGAAAATGCTCCTGGTATTTGCATGGTGACTACAGAAAAATACAGAAAGAATTTTTGACAAAGTCTTTCTTTAAAACACCCTTGGCTTTCTTGGTTGTACTAAGAGATGCCCTGCTCAGAGTAGCAAAGCAACATCAGGTGTGTGGTTGGTGGGGTCCGGCAGCTTATTTTTTTAAGGAAAAAAAAAAAAGAAGAAGAAGAAGAAGAAAATCAAAAAGAAGACTTAAACCTCCAGAACAATGAATGCTGACAATTAGCAAATTGGTATAGACACATAGCATTTGGTTTATTTCTTTTCCAGAAGATATTTCACCAATATTGAAAAATATATTCTTCAATTATGTTCAAAATACTCTTATTTGGGAGGCCAATGTGAGTTGCACAAACTTGCTAAATGTTCTGGATAGGAATATATTCGGTGGTCAAGAACACAGAATGTAACAGAGTAAGAGGTAATATTAAGAGTGTAAACTTCCCATTCAAAACTCATAGGTTTTAAGGTCTGTTACCTGACTTTTGTCCTACCTCCTTTACCTTTGCTACTTGTATTAATATGGCATGATGATAGTAACATTGTGGTATGATGTAACTGATCATATTGATCAACTGATCAGTCTTTTTCATAACAATATTACATACTATCCCATAGTTGAGTTGTGTTGATTTGTACACTAGAAATATCTTTCACTAAAGTTCCTAGACCCTTTTAGATCTACAAATACAAGAATTGTTTACATTATCACCACTTTGAAATGATAAAGTCAAAAAATCACTAATAAGCAAGTCAGTTCAGGAGTAATTCTCCTTAAGCAGTAAGTAAAATTTAGCATATCAAGTAGATTTGTTATACAGTCTTCTTAATGAACACAAATAGACAAGCCATTGGTTGCAAGTATCAGTCACTAAAAAGAATTATTCTAAAAAATGCTGCTTTCTGGAATTTTACAGAAACAAAGTTTTTGAAAGAATTTCAGATAGTTATACAACTAATAATTACAGTTGTGTGAAATTTTGTCTGACTGGTTGCAAAGACCTCATAAAATGACAAAGTGATATAAATGAGAAAACCACTATATTTTGCCTTAGATTTAAAAATAAGACCAGTACTTGGAACCAAGCCACAGAGAGAATAAAGTATTCCTACATTTTGTTTTCCTGTATAGGTTTACAGCATTATAAGTAATGAACATTCGATACATCAGATTTAGGATAAGTAAGAGAGTATAAATGTAATGCCATTACCCAATCACATTTTTTAAAAAGGATTAATCTCCATTTTAGACAACTGCAGTTTTTATATATATCTTTATAAAATATACCTGTTGCAACCATCATAGATGAGTTGTTAAGCACAAAGCACTCTAAATACAATCAAATGTGAATAAGAAGATACCCTCAACTTAGTATCTACCCTCAATTCCCAACCACGAGATAAATAAGGGATACATAGACACAGGCTAAGTCTGTCTAGTATCGTGACATCACTGGCTGTTGAAGCAGCCTAACTGCACAATTTGTAAACCACTAGCAAATACATCAATCCCAAGTTTTACTTATTCAGTGACAGACATAATGGCTGCAGCTACTCAGCAGCTGGACTGTCATGGCAAGTAGATTGGGTTAAAAAAAAAAATCTGCTTTCCCACCCATTATGGGCAAAGAGTTGACAACCTTGTATATAAACTCAAATGTTTGTATTGCACATAGGAGTCAGAGAGAGTTCATATTCTACATGATGAATATAATTTTTTTTGAAGTTTTATCTTTAAGAAAGAGATCATTCACAATTTTTGCACAAGAAAAAGCTTCCCAGATGCAAGGAAACAGCCTCTAACAACCAACCTGCTTTCCACTCTTCAACATTAAGGCTATGCAAGGCAAAGCTCTTGCTTAGACCTGCTTCATAATTTTCAATCGATTTGTCAGAATGATCAAGATATTTCAAGAGATTTAGCTACAGTTTTGCCTGAACAAAGTACTGAAAAGCTGTCTGCTAATACTTTAATGTTAATGACAACTTTTACTAACAATTCTGACATGTTAGAGGATGCTAATAGAGGTTGGTTTGTTTGTTTGTTTGTTTTAAAATATAGGTCATATTCTGGTTTAGGTTTTGTAGCGATTCCCTTTCAGAATGACTATGTTCTTTCTCACTGAGATCTGAAACCCTACGAAACTGAGCCAATGAGCCAGAAGTCAGGGTCATTATCTTCCAAACTAATCAGTCTTGTCAGTTAAGTCTTAAGTTAAGCCTTTAAATACTTCTTTTCACACCAGATTTCCATCTCACCAATACATCTGTAGGGTATTCTAAGTCTGCAGAAAATATATTACTGTCAGAACAGAAAATTAAATTATAAACATAGGTTTTGCATACCTTTACTTTGATTTTAACTCTGCAAGACAGTTACCTCTGCATACCTTGAGAATGTATTTGTGCTGTTCCTTGACAGGAGGTAACATTTGAATCACTAATTAAATTCCTAATTATAATTTAAAAAACAACAAATTACAGTCATACAAGCAATTTTACTAAATATATAAAATAACATGATATTAATAAATGTCATGTTATATAATAATAAGTGTGTCCATAATTAATAATAAATGTCTCCACTGTGTAATATTTAAGGATTATAATTACAAACAAAGATATTTTTCTAAAACATTCTTGTGCATATAGGTTAATCCAAAATTATTAATTTTGCTACAGCTATATCTTATGAAATACTGAAAACCATCCACACTTTAAAGGGAGAGTCTTGTGAAATATTAGGACCATCAATAAATATTCCAGCATGAGTAACAATCAATAAAATATACAGCATTCTGCACAAGAAATAAAAGCAGAATCCTTACTGAAGTATCAGCCTTTTAAAACCAAAACAGGGTAAAAATAAATAAGCCAGCATTTATGCAAGTTGTCTCGAAAGAATCAGTATGCAGTACTTTCTCATAACAGTCCGTTTCAAATCCCTTGGGGACACCTACTTGTCACAGAATAAATTATCTGGCTAATATCCAATATTACAGTGTATGTCAATGGGCACCCAAGAGACAGACATTAGACAGCACTTAAGTTTCTACAGCCTTGCTGGGTAGTCCTTACATAAATGACTTGCTCAATTATAAAACATAACTGATGTAGTTATTTCAGTGTTTTCCAGCCTTTCATCCTAAAAAATTATGTAGTGCTGCATATTTTTGCAGAAACACAATAGGTTCCAAAGTATGCTATGCTGCACTGTTTTTCACAAGAAGGTAAGTTTTTAAGCTACTCAAAGCAAATAAAAATGCCTGAAGACTATATTTGTTATCAAACTCTAAAATTAAACTCTTTAGTAGAAAATACTGTGGAAACAAATTTTCCCAGAAATATAACAGTAACTCTTATTTCTTAGTTACTTAACACAAATACCCAAGTTTGCATCCCACATGCAAAATATACATAAAGGTAGAAAACACATCCACCACAAGTACATTATGGCTCCCTCAGAAAAATAGACTTCTCAGAGCCGTTTACTTTAGTTCACTACAGTAAACCACAGTCATGGGCAAGCTGTAGCATGTAACCTGTTGATACTGAGGTTGCAAAACAAATCAACATTTTACACAAAATCAAAGAAGTCCAGTAAGCAGTACAGTAAGGCTAGAAGGAGAATTATTTTGTGTTCTTGGAATTCACTTTTGCAAATGACATCAGAGAATGCAGAAGGCTGGAAAACCATGGAAAGTGCTTCTCATAGTCACAGAGAAACGTGAGAATCGATTAGATTTTACTAAACTTGCAAGGAACCGTGAGCAAACTGAGGGCACGAGTGAAGCGCTCTGGTGGATGAGAACCGCCGCGGAAGTACGAGGTTCCTTAAGCGATGAGATCTGGGTCAGACCGGGTCCGGTGCCGGCGCGCCCCACGCAAGGCGCTCTGGCCGTGCCATTTACACAACTTGCCGCCGCGCACAACGGACTCGGTCTGTGCCCGCACACCGCCCGCAAGGCCCTGGGAGCCAGCGGCGGCTCTGCGCGCAGCCCCTGCTCCCTCTCGGGGCTTGACAGCTGCGCGGCGAGGCTCCGCGGCACGGCCCGGCCCCGGGCAGGGGGGGCTGACGGCTGCGCGGCGGGGCACAGGGGCGACTGCCGCTTCGGGGCCGCGGCGCCCAACGGCCGCGGCGGCAGCGCGCGCCCCCTCCGCACCCCCGCGCCGCCGTTTCGCCCGCTGTGAGGCAAGCGGCGCCCGCCGGGGCGGGAAACGCGGAGGAGGGGGGGGGGGGGGAAGGACATACGCACCCCGCAGCCCACCCCAGCGGCCCGTTAAAGGCGGGCGCCCCGCAGGGCGAGAGCGGGCTCCCCCGGCCCGGCTCGGCCCCCGCGGGCGCACCGGGCGGACCTCACCGCGCCGCTCCGCGCCGGCGGCACATCGGGGTCCGGCTGCCCGCCGGGAACTCCCCTCCGCCACCGCCTCCTCCTCCTCCTCCCCTCCTCTGCCGGCACTTCGCGCCCCGCCGCGGTGCCGCGGCACCATCGGGAATCAAAATAAGAATAAAATTAAAGGAAGACAAGAAATAAAAACAGAAAAGTTGAGCCCTCGCTGCGCAAGCGACGCCCTTAGCAGAGCGAAGCGGCGCAGCAGCCGCGGGGCGCCCGGGCTGCGGGCCGGGGGCGGGGGGCAGGGTGGAGGGATTCAACTTACGTCTCGGAATTTGTTCCACTGCCCGACCTCCCTGTCATACTGGGAGATCGTCGTGAGCCATTGTTTATCGTCCAGAAAATTGCCGCTGTCCGGTCTGCCCCCGGCCGCCGCCGCCGCCGCCAGCGCCGGGCTGCACCAGGCTGCTGCACACACGCACACGAAGGCTGCTACCTTGAGCATCTGGGCGAGAGGAGACACAAGGAGGGGGTCACCCACATCACCGCCAAGCCCGAGCCGCCGGCGACGCGGGGGCAGTCGGGGGGACGGGGACAGCGGCGCGCGGGGGCCCCGCTCGCCACCCAAAAGGGGCAGCGGGCGCGGAAGCGGCAGGAGGAAAGGAAGCGGCGCCGTTAAAAAATAAATGGGGGGGGGGGGGAGGCGGGAGAGGAGGAAGGACGCGGAGGCTGCCCAGCCCGTCACCTTGCTGCAAGCCCCGCAGCCGCGCTCCTCGCCGCGGCCGGAAAGGCGGCCCGCTCCCTCCCCGCACGCGCTGCCGTCTGCAGCCCTCCGCCGCGCGCCCCGCGCCGCGCCGCGCCGCGCCGCGCCGCGCGCCCCGCCCCGCCCCGCCCCGCGCGCCCCGCTCCGCCCCCTCCCCCCCCCCCGCGCGCCGCGCGCCGCGCGCCCCGCCCCCCGCCGCCGCCGCCGCGCGCCAGCCTAACGGTCTGCGGGGCTCGGAGGCCGCGCACCGCGGGGGAGCGGGGTCCGCTGCCGGAGCGGGTTTCTCATGCGACACCCAGGGCCGGCGGGGGGGGGAGGCTCTGCCCTCCCGCCTGCTCCTCGGCCGGCCCCCTCGCCGTGGGACGCGCCGCTCCCGCCGGGCCCCTACGCGCTCCCCGCAATGTCAAAGGACGGGGCCGCGCTCTGCCGCCAGCATCGCCCGGCGCGGATGGCGCCGCCGGCCGTTCGCTCCAGAACGGCTCTGGCACAGGTGAAGTCCGCGGAAACCCTCAGACGTCGACGATCCCCCAAAACTTCCAGGAATTTCAAGACAAAAACTCCCCGTGCCTTAAGAGAAAGGGGAAACAAGCTCCCAAATCACCTCCTCCGTGCAGTATGCATGCATTTGTGTAATTTTTTAACTGCTCTCCTTAACCAGTTCCTCTCCACCATCAGCTCCCCTCACCTCAGACATCTTTCATACGCTTACGCTTCTTTCCTGTCACGATCACGGACAGGCTGTGGCAGCGTTTCAGGACTCCCACCATTAAGCAGGGCCCCATTCTATCCCCTCGACAGGTTCACCAAGTGGAAAGACTCTTGAATTTGGACCACTCCATGGACCTCATCTTAAAAAACATGCTTGTCATCCACATCACCGGAAGAAATTCCTCCCAATCCTTCTAATTCTACAATGTTTTATTAGAAGCAGGACTGGCAACACCGTGTACCACTTTGCAGATGAAGTTCAGCACTGACTTAGATATATATACTGGCATCCTAATGTTTCCTGTGTTACTCCTCTTTTTAAGAATTACACATTCTTTCCCCATCCTGCTGCCTTTTTCTTTTTTTCTCTTTCATTTCTTTTCTTTTTTCCTTCTTTCTTTCTCTCTTTTTTTTTTTTAACAGCAGCTGTATGTTAAATCAAAAGCTTGTGGTGACACCCAGTTTCTTTCCTGAATTGGTTAAATGTAATTCAGAAATGAGCAAGGTGCATGGGTAGTATGGCTCACTCTATATTTGATTTGGAATTCTAGCTGTCATCCCATTTACCTAATTCATCTTATTTTGTAATGTTAGTTTTATTCTCTAGACTTGAGTAACACACACTGCCTTTTTTGTTGCTCGTAAGTATGTTAAGAGAACACAGCACTCCTAGTGTAGTATCTGAAAGTATTTTCCATAATAAAAATTGAGCGTTACTTTCAGAATTAAAACAGCCAAGTCCATCAAAAGATTCTCAGATCTGGTAAGCAGAAAAGTGCAAATTTATGCAAAAAGACAAATGAATAAAGGATTGTGACTGATCACAGGAAGTTTTGAGTTTTGTCACAAACCTACAGGCAGATGAACTACATCCACTAAGGTGCATCTTATGCTATATAATACATACTATGTGGTTGCTAAACCTGCATCACCAAACGTGATGAGACTTGTTAACAGTCTGATAGGTATAGAAAATGATTACTAGATTAGGATTATGTGACCAACTTTGAAAATACTATCTATTTATAGGAGTATTAGATGCTGTAATAAATGAATGATAAAATTCAAAGCTAAGGGATAGGATGACCTTATAGAAGCTAAATAACCAGTCAATAAAAACCAGTCATGTTATTCTTAAGAGGGCTTACAGACTCGGTCCCTTATGCCATCATTTTCTGACAATTCAGTTTAGGTTTGTCATTTCTAATTTTAATTTTCTTCAAACGCCTTTGCCCTTTAGTTAAAAATAAATTTCTCTATATAGCTGAATGATCTCTTTTCTTTTTCTAAGAATCAGCTATTTAAACTTTTTTAAAAGTATTCCAATCCCAAGATTTGTGGCTTCACTTACCCAGCATCAAGGATAATGTTTTGTTTTTGCTTCATCTGTGTTCCACATTTTCAGCCATGATAATGTTATTCAATACTTTAAGTGATGGTGCATCTTTTCATAATTGGAAATGAAGTGTGGGGGAAAAAGTGCCTGGGATTTGTTTTCAATAAAAAAATCTTAGCAAAAGGAGCTCTGGTATTCTTTATGGTTTACAAGTTTCATTGGGATTCATCTAAAAAGTGATCTTCCACACCTATGACTGCAGTTTCTACTGACAACACAGACTAAATGATCAATTATATGTAATTTTGCCTGAACCAAGCTATTTGAGGCCTTTAATAATTCTAAATGTATTCCTCATAATTTTAAGCACTCTGATCTCCACGTAATTGGTTTAAGCGCCTCATTCTGATCAAGGACTTTACACAAGTTGGTAATTCCATTTATTCAAGCACACAAAAAATGATGCTTGATTGAAATGGGATTATTAAGATACAAAACTAAGAAGTTTTCTTTTTTCTCAATAATTTCATCCCTCTTCAAAGACTAATTTACATTGATAATTATTCTTTATTTTAAATGTAAGTACATTTCCTACAGAAGATGTACCTTTATTGTTACATACTGATGTGTCTAACAATAGCATCTTACAATACAACAGGGAATCCAGTACTGTTGTAGTAACAAAAGAATAGCAATAATGTTAACTAGTACATAGTTTTAAACTGAGATCATAGAAACTCTGAGTAATAACTCTTTTCATCATTGTCCAGTTAATAAACATTGCCATTATTAATTTAAAAAAGTTCCTTCTTTCAATTTCATTGGTACAAAACAGGAAATTTAAAATATGAAAGATTTTACAAAATTTCAGTAATACAGAGGGTTCAAATATTAAGACTTAATAGTTTAAAGTCATTCAGGTTGCTTTATCTCTGACCAGCTAATGGAGCCTACAGGCAGATGATAAAGATGATGCTGTAGTTGGTAAGTATATATATAGATAGTTACAAGACAGTTGTAAACAACATGGAAGCTGTATAAGGAGAAGCATGAAAGGAAGGAAAAAAAGAGGGAATATACATGTAAATATGTATGCATGTAGCTATGTGTATGTTATATGAAAGGGTGTTGGAATTATGTAATAAGAGATGCAAACGTATGCATTGGAAGAAATGTAATGGGGGGGACACGCTAGGAAATTATTAGGAGGGAAAAAAAAAGAAAGAAATTATAGAAATTATATATCCTGAAAATTGTATCTCAGAAATGCTTTCACCCCTTCCTGTAAATGAAGAGTATACTCAGGTAAGGCACAGAGGTAAGCTTACACAAACATAACACAGCCCTTACAGATAAAACCATGGAAAAATGAAGTTGGAAGAAACCCTAAGGAAACTTCTAGCCATCCTCTTGCCCTCAAGCGAAATGAGCCATACCCGTGTCACTCCTGACAGATGCCTACCTAAATCTATTCTCAGACAGCGGAGTCACCATCAGCCAAGTCTCTGGCAGTGTCGGAAACTCGCACTCAGTCCCTGTCTGTGACTGTTACCAGTCTAGCTTGACAAAATGTTTCTAATATATAACAAGTATCTTTCTTGTTGCAACTTAAGCTTAAAATTTCTTTGCTATTCACAATAAATAAGAGATTATTACTATTCAGCACCCTTTTTTATATCGTAAACTGTTATATCCCTATTCAATATTTCCTCTCTATGTTACATTTTTTACTATATTTTTTACCTATTCTTTCAATCTTATTCCATGGTTTTGAGACCTTTGATCATTTTCACTATTACCTTCTTGAATCTCTCAGTTTGGGTCACATGTCACCTTCAGTGCCTAGAACACTAGAATACCATATTTATGTCTTCTGAATGAATAGAGCAGAAGGATTACTTCACAGAAAGAAATCAGCTTGACTTGATATGATATGTTGTGTCAGATCTATGCCGTTTGCTACTTATCTTTTTTATCTTACAGATGTTTAGAAATAGTTTACTGAATTATTTGTACCTGTATTTTCAAGGAATTGAGAGTAAGCAACTGGAGTTTAATTCTCTAATCTCTCTTCAACTTATTCTGAAGGTATCGTTTTTTTTTTCCTTTTTTTTCTTTTTTCGATTTACACTTTTCCATTTTATTTACACTTTTTTTTCCTCATACCCTATCTGTTCTCCACAATTTCTCCAAAACAACTGCTAATAATTCTAAGATTCTTTCAAATAATTTTGTACATGTTCAAGGACAAAGTTCATAAAACTTAATCAGACTGTAAGAATTGCATTTTGTAATTCTGTAAAAATGTGATAATTTTAATCATCTTATCCAAACTCCTTATTTTCCTTGTCATTGATGTGACAGCTGAGCTAACCAGCTACTTGCCGTTTTTGGACCATAAGCCTTAAATATTTGTACCTTCTTAGGGTTTACTCTGCTTACCACTTTCCTTTCTTTTACCATCTGCATATTAATACATGCAATTTTCATAATGATTTCTTATTAACTTTGATGTCTTTTGCTAACCCTTTCTCAGTTTCCCCTTGATTTTGTCTCTTGAACTGTTTTGAAATATTCATTTCTAGTAACCATACATTCAACTTCCACTTCAGGCCAATGAAGACCTCAAGGTTTAAAAAATTTTTGCCTTCTAGGACTTCCCCTATTCTTCTGCTATTTTTGCAATTTAATCCTTAATACTTGTCCTGTGGGATAAATGTTCAGAGATGCTCAGGGATTCTCAGAGATTTCATTCTTAGTGAATGCCATTAGATTGCTAAACATCTGTGCATGTCTGCATGTCTGCTGACACAACTACTGTCAAATGGCCAAAAAGCACAAACAAGGATCCAGAGAACAGAGTTGCCCAGGTGATTAGCATAAACACACATCCATCAAAGCCTGTTGACAGGTTATATACTCATCAGATGAAGTGTTGATAAATAGGCTTGTCTTGGTTTAGGGCAGAAGGCAACCTCAAGATAGGTCTGAACGAAGTCCTCACAAGTTCAGTCTTGATAAAGAGAACAGACTGATACAACAAGAAACACATCAGTTTCTTACTGGTGTGACATCTCCGCCTCACATTTCGTCTAATCTTCCTGCCACTCTATACAGCCCACCTACCACATCAGATGTACTGTGAATTCACATAGATAAATCCTGGATTAGAAGTCCACAGAATATGAAGATTGTGATTGGTTTTGAGTTCTTCTTCATCCAAAGCTTCTAAAGACAGAAAGATCTGAGTTCGTGCACAACACAAGTTGCAGATCTTTATCCTTTAACTTCCACACCAAGCTCAGTAGCTTGTGTTTGACCAAGAAAAGTATCTTGTCTAGAAATCAAATCTTCTTTTTCAGTTGGACTACTGAGTATTTTCAGTTATTGTCATTGTCAAAGCTAAGGATGCATCTCTAGGAAAGCATATAACTAAATTTTGTATTTCCTGATGTTCAGAATGTAAGTTTAGAACTCTTCATATCCAATGAACAATTTAAACTGCATGTTAAAATTTAGAACACTAAATAATATGCAGTGTCTTGACAGCAAGAACAGTCATGTATTTCTCACTTCCATATCTCTTTAGATGCAGTTTATTCATTATCAACTGAAAAGTCTTCTCCTTTGACTGTTCTCAGTAGTTCTGTAAAAATGGAATCTTCTCTCCATCCCAGGGATTCCTTCTGGTACATATCCCAGCTGCCACAGAAAGGCAAACATCACTGTGTGTCCTGGTCCCAGACACATCCTTTTCAAAGGAACATCTTACGTGGTAGATATTCTGTGAACAAAACGGTCATAATAGCATTAGATGGATGGGCCCTTTGAACTAAAGTGATGTTAAAGCCATGTACGTTAAAAATTTTGTGTATGTTACAATTGTCTTTAAAAAATGCCTTCCTAGTTTAAATAGCTCTTGCTACTTTGTTTATCTAGATGTGCTGCATACAGAAGTACTTGGCATCAATAGCTGAGGTTGGATTTCAGGACTGGCACCATTTAAGCACTAAAAAGGCTAGGTAGTCAGTGTAGCTTTGCATGTTTGGTGATGACCTGCTTTAACCATCTCACATCATGAATCTCAATAGAAGCAGGTCAGAAGCGGGGTGGGACACAAGGATCCTTCACAAGTTTTGAATTCTCCTCAAAATGTGTCTCTTAATACTAAGATCAGACATTTGTGAGTTGTGAGTTCTCAATCGGAGTGGCTCAATTGCCACAGTATTTTCTTCATTCTACTCTGTGTTCTTTATCATTCACGACATACTTCATAAATTACCATTTTTGGTTTTAGTGATCTTTACTCATTAGGAATTTACATATTACCAGCTATATGATGTTTTTCTTCAGTTGTGTAATTCTGTTCCTTCAAGTCCCAAGGGGGAAAAAATGTTTACTTCTCAATTTTCTATAATTAAGCCTCCCACAAGTTTAAGGAGTAGGTCAGTAGTTCTCAGTTTCATACCTCATTTAGTTTCTGATTTCTCAGGTAGATGCCCGGAAAAGGTCTTCCATGCATGTCTCTCATCCTCAAGTAGAAATGACAAACAAATGAATAAGCAAAAAAAATTAGCTACTTCTGCAGCAAGGGTCTCGAAAACCTGCTGTTTCTGTTAGCCCAAGTCTACTTTACTCCCAGCTATGGGAGTATGATTTGTATCAACATTATGTTCAACAAAAAGTACTGTGGATGAAGCTACAGCACGAGAAGTGTACTGGGTGACCTTACTTCTGTATGCATTTTGGTGAGTGAGAGAAGTTATGAGAATAGTTTTGCTTGAAAAAATAAACTGGAACGAGCTACACCACTGCAAATCCATATGTGTAAATTAACTGGGCAAGAGTTTGTAGTTTGTAGTGTAGGTGAAGCCACAGTTTCATTACATCATCCTCTTCATTACTTCATTCTCTGGTTGACCATTCCCAAGACAGATAGGTACTATACAGATTAGATTTTTGTTCTTGTGAATAAGGATGAAAATAAAACTAAAAATGCATGTTACATATCTACAGAGAACTTTTTTTTTTCATTTTTCCCCTCTGACCTCATCTGAAACAAGCTTCCCTGTTTTGTCTCACTCAAGAGATCACCAGCATCTCTTAAGAAATGTCTGTTCATGATACAGTTTGAAAAATGCAGGAATTATTCTAATCATTGCTGTTGATTAAACAGGTAGGGGTCCTTTCTGCTCCTTTATTTACCTCTTTTTCCTTCTTCCTGATAGTTCTGCACAGCTGGAGATTTTCAGCCCCATTGTAGCCTTCTCATCTTCAGTAAAGTCCTTCTGGCATGCTAATTAATCTCTTTTCTAATGTTTACCCTCCCCGACCATGAGCCATTGTCTGCTTTTACATCTTATTTTGAAGAGACAGGGTTCTTAAAATTCTTGGATGTCTCTCTTAACAATAGATGTGGCCTGTACATAATGTGACAAGCAAGACAATGATTTAATGAAACAAGATAAAAATCCAGCATTAAGATGTTTCTAATTTTTCAACATTTTCATGATCCTGCTTTCTATTTTTTTGTGCAAAATTGAGAATTCTTTTCTATTTCTAAAGTACTAATCAAAATGGTAGAACTTACTGATCAATTTGATTAAACTGAATTTTGATCAAATTTATCAAGCAGAGAAAAAAAGCATTCATTGCTTTCCTGTAAAATGTTTGATATCTATTATCCAAAGCACTAGCCATAATACATTTGGATGTGTTGGATAGAGATATCTATCAAGCCATACCTTTGAATATAACCTATATTAGGACACACATCCAATTAAATCACGAACATATTGCTAAGAACATTACAGAAGATCCCAGAAATACCAGAAAATTCCTATAATGTCAGAAAATGTTCATATAAAATTTCATTTCTGAAAAAAAGTTGTTCTTAGTGAAAATGCTTTTTTTTTTTAATGAATAATAAATAGATACATATTTTTGGAGAGCAGAAATGAGTAACTACAAAATGTTACTAATCTGGTCTAACCTCATGTCTCTGAGAGACGGAAACCTTTCCAAATTCAGATAGCATAAAAATTTAAGGAAATCAAAATCTTCAAAAGAGCAAAAGCTTAGCTGATCAAACATAAGCACTATCTTGCCCCACTCTTTTGTCAGCAACAGGGCAAAGGCCTTCCCCAACAAGCTTTGCTTTTCTGTCTTGTATCTTGCAGTGATGATGGATTGACCTGAAATACTTTACTGACTAGCTCTAGGTTGATGAATTAAACTATGGAATTAGCTAGACAAAGTCCTGCCACTTTCATAGTCTAACTGAACCCCCTGAGTATAACCCACTTAAAATAAATCTTTACCTTGATGCTAATCTTCAGGATTGCATGTATCATTCAAGAGAGTTTGGCCATAAAACTTATTATGGTTTTGTTTGGGAGTATGAAGGTTTCTTGATACAGCCATAATTTAAAAGTAAATGATGACTTTGTGCAATTATCATTTTAGATTTTGGAGCAAATGTAAGCATTAAAGCAATCTGCATTACCACAGGAGAAGAGGAATCTTACTTGCTTTTACCATCAGATCATAGACCATATCTATTCTTCGGCTCTATTTCTTTATCTTTGTAAGATACTTCATAATTACATGGCATTACTTCACTGGCAAATTTTTCTTCTTCAGAACCATGTAATAGGACCCATTTACAGAAATCATTTATTAAACACACCTCTGTCTTTCTGATCTGCTCACTTGCTGTCTTTCAGACTCACTCTTTTCCTAATTCATTGCCTTTTCTAAGATTTTCAGAATACAAAAAATCTAACTTCTTTTTTTACTTACAGTTTCCTTTCCATCTCTTTCTTCCCTCCCTCGTTCTCCTTTCGTTCTCTCAATTTTTTTTTCAGTTGACTACTTCAGCTGTATTTTTCACTTTGTAAATAATAATATACCTGGTCTACTTCAAAATTACAAAGAATTGAGATAAAACAAGAAGGAAGTAACATAAACAACACTGCTGTAGACTACAGAGAGCAAAGGTTCATCCTCTGTCAGTTAGCCTTCCAGGTTACTAGCATAGCTAAAGCTTTTGTGAGCATATTGGTACAAATTTATGAATTATTGGCATGTTCAGCCAAATGTATCCATACTGAGCTGGTCATTTGCTCACTTTGAATTGGCGGCAGTGTTTCACGACTGGCAGCTCCTCTCAGTCAGGGCTTCTAGGGACTACATCAATATTTCACTATAAGGCTATTTTTATTACCATTTTCAACTTTTCAGCACCCGTGACACAAGAAAATTCAGAAACAAGAGTTTCCAAAGCAAAACACCAGAAAACCAGAAAACACACTTAGGGACTTGAGGAAAGGAAGGCCTAGCCACAGAACATAGAAATGCAGTTAAGCAGTTTGGAAAATGTATTTCTGCAAAATCATTTTTTCCTGTGGAATGCTAATTCTGCTTATATAGTATGGATTTTTCATACAGCGAAATCAAAATTAATCATTTGACTCAATACAAACTGAGAGGTTCCGGTTTGTCAAAAAGTAACTGAATGATAAGTTTCTGCTTTGGTCAGCATTAATCAGCTGCAATTTGTAGCTGCAGTACTTCAAAGACCGTCAAAGTTTCTTGGAGTCGTAGTCTCTGTGGCCAGCTGTGTGTCTAAATCTCGAAGGAGACCACGCAGAACTGCCGTTCAGCCACAGAGACCGCCCAGAGAGACCTGCAAAGTTCCAGCTATCTGCACCCGGCTCCTTAGGCAGGCCCTAGGGGCCCAGAGGGGCTTTTAGACAGCAAAAAAGTAATGCAGAGATGCCAGCAGGTACAATTTGACCGACTCAAATTCAGAATAGTCAGATTAAATGACTTTAAATTAAAAATTAACACCTGAGTTCAGGAGCATCGAAACAATGACACAAACTGCTATTTTTAAAATACTGATTCTGCAGAAAGTTTTAGGACATTGTCTTTTCATCTAGATTAGACGTGAAAGAAAATGTGAAAGAAATAAAATTTTACACTTAACGAGGAGTCCAGAAAACCATATATATATATCTGTTGGAATCTTACATGCCCTTTAAATAACGATGATTTTCCTTTAGGATGATGTGGCTTAAAGGGCACAAGATAGGACTAGAAGAATTACCATAAATTCGATCTCAAATCTAAATCCCCCTGAGGCGGCAGCTTTTCACATTCTTTTAGCAAACCATTTCCTCCTAACATGGACCTATACTATACCAAATAGCCAGGCACCTACACTTTTGGAATAAATGTTAGTTAGATGTGTGTTTGTAACAGGTGGATTAATAATGTTGGTGGGTAAATAATTGACTATAGCTTTAAAATTTGTGCAAGTCCACATATAGAAATGTATTTCATAACAAACTATCTTACTTCAGTTCTGCTTCTGCCTTCAGAAAATCCTTAAAAACAAATGCTGCCTTTAAAAAATTCCATAGTTGCGGATCGAAAACTGGATAAAAACAGATGAATTACTCTTTTTTTTTCATTTTTCCACACTGAGGAATACAGACCTTTAAAAGTTTGAATTTAATTCAGACTTTAATCCAGCTAAGTTTAAGTGGATTAGTCAAGACACAGGTTCAACATTTCTATTCAAGTGTTCTGATCTAGACTGGGCATCACAGGTGTTTTTCTAAAGAGTGTTTTGGTATGGTGTGGTGCCTCCACAGACAGCAGTGAGGAGTGATGCCAGCATAGAGGTGACTATACCTACGTGAGCTACAGTCTAAATTCAGCAAGTGAACCCCACGAGTAGATCCCAGGTCCTCCACAGACTCCTCTAGAGAGAGGACTCCTCTAGACTCCTCTCGAGATCAACAGAAATGTAGGAATCTACTGATTCAGTTGATCTTTCTTCTCTTTCTCTCTTCAGACACACTTAGGCTGTGTACTACACTGTAAGTTGACCTTCAACTCACAGCTCTTCAAAGAGTCCTTGTTTGGGTATTTAACTGGCTTAAAAACACTAAGTCCCTCATAATTTTCTACTTCATTAGAGTAAAATAGTAGACGTTAACACAGAACATAGCAGCTTAGGAAATTTTTTGAAAATTTTAATTATCGTCATTTTTATATATCTTTATCACCATAGTCAGTTATTATAATTCAGCCTTTTACTATAACAGTAATTCACCTCAAATCCATTAGGGTACAATAGTAAGTAATGCTGATTTCTTACTACTCTGTGTATGTTAATTTCTTTTTTTTTTTTTTTTTTATTTCCCTGCCTCATGTCAGCAAGATATACTCTAAGGATCTCAAACAATCTTTTCTCTTCAAACATTCAGTCAGATCACAGAATTTCCCTACACCCTAGATTAAATCAGTAACCAAGAGTGCCTCTTTCAAGCTCCAGAAGCCTTGAGGAGGCTTCTTGCATTTCATAGAAGCCTCTTATACCCAACATAGTCTCTGCAAATACCAAAATAAAAAAACACCAAAATGTAAGAAAGATAAAGAAAGATGATCCTGCCAGGATTTTTTACTCACTTGTACAAGCAGCAGCTCTAGACACTCTAACAGCAGTTCAATTTTCACATGCCACTCTGATTCATGCACTCAGTAGCAAAACGGGGAGTAAAGAACAAAAGGGAGAGCTAAGGCAGAGTTCACTTGCTAATTGTTAGCATCTTTGAGAACTCAACCCAAACACTATCAACACCTTTGAAGGAGGAATTATATTGCATTCATTAAAGTATACAAATGCAGCCAAAGCTAAGAAATCACTGACCTCATTTTCCAAAATACTGTGTAGCATCCAGCCTCTTGCTTCCCAGAAAAGCTCCATCAAAGAACCATCTGTTCCTAATTACAGGATCTCTCTCAAATAATTTTTAACATTATGGAATAAGAACAGTTTTAGTTAGAAGGCGCCTAACTAAAACTGAAGACCTCTTTCTAGTTAGGAAGAGGAACATCCACACTCTTTATCACTGTAACATTTTATATTGCTGACCACTTACAGTGCTACTTCACATCAGAGTTACAGCCCTGGGATGACTGGATCCTTCCTCTTTAAGAGGGTCACAAAAGCAATTACACTTTCATCTAGAGTGCTCCTGGGAGATAGGGGATCATGCAACAAGAGAAGTTAGAGAAACAGCAGTGAGTGAATGACAGGAAGCTCTCTAATTTTTGACATCAATCTGTAACTGTCTTACTAGTATCAAAGTTAGTTCCATTGTTTTTGAATAGACATTAGTTCTCAAAAGAAAGTGGAAGCTATGGTCATAGGAAATATTTTGATGGACACAACATAGACTTTTTTGACCATGTCATGTACGGTATATGTATGAAGTTTTCATCTTGGCATCTCTCAAAAATTATTCTGAAAATTAGAATGACAGAAGCAAATTACAACTGCCACGAAAAACATTAAACGAATAGATTGCATTGATCGATATATACCAGCTCACATTAAGTATACCAGAAGTCTGCACTAATCACTAAAGACTTGAAATTATGTTGAAATCAGATTATCCTTGATCCTAGGCCATGTACACAGATAATATAAAAAGACAGACAGTTGCAGAGCATGTAATTAATGCTTTTCCCTTACTACTAAACTTGTTTAAAATATAATTATACTTTCCATAACTTGCTCACTTTATTTTTCCAGCCTGTGGAATATATATGTGTATATATTTATTAAAGTGACTGTCACCTTAATCCTAAAAAGATCAAACCCTTCTGCATGTGCCTGGTAATATTAACTTCAGCTAGCTATGGGGCCACGTGGACTTCATGCTTGATGCCATTTTCAAAACTATGGAGTCACAGAATGGGAACACTGCACTATGAATTATAATTAGGTAAGTACATTTTACAAATACTTTAGGCTGATTTTTGTTAAGAGGTTATAGTAAACTAAACTCAGAAAAAAAAAACACGAAATCCATTAATTTTGACTTATATTATTGTTTCACGTTTTATGCGGCCACCAGTCCCATTTTGGGGGGACGGCAGATCCTTCCTTTTCTTTTCATTTCTCCCTTTGCCTTATCCTAATCAGATCTACTCACTTACAAACTGCTTTAAACAGCTGGAAATTAAGTTATTTTGTCCCATGTACAATGTGAAGGTACTTGCACGGAATCAAGAAATGTTTTTTTAAAGCTATTAAGAATTCTAACTATTATTTAACAGTAAACATACACTGAATATTTAGGAAGCTTTTATCTTTTGTTCCTTCAACCCAAAGAATATTATAGTTTTTTTCAGAAGTATATGGATAATGCATAAGTGAAGGGAAGGATTAACTAATGTTAACTTAATGATTACAAACTGACAATGAAGATTAAGAACCTGACATCTATGAGATGTCTTAAGAGAGCATCTATTAAGCTCTAAGCAGGAATAAGATATTTTATAATAATCTCCATGAACTGACAAGAAATCAAGGAGAATACATAAAACACTCCACTTCCTCAAGAAATACTCATTCTTTTCAAATAAAAAGCAAGGTTTCTAAATTCCATTTGTTAAAATTGAATTTAGTCAAAGATTCACAAATTCAAAGAATGTGATAAAAAGTTAATTACCAACTTACCTTTCAGCATTTACTTCCAGAAACATAGAAAACTCTTTAAATAGATCCATGTACATGTTCCTAATGTCTCACTGAGAAAACCTATTTATAGAAATGGACTGTCTATGCCTTTTTTTCCTAGTGTACTTAGGAGAGGAGTGCCCCCTAGTGATTACTGATTTTTTTTTTTTTTTTACATTAGCCAAGATGTAGCATTTCAATTTACATCTTTAAAATATGATTCCCATACTTGCACATTGTCCTGGGAATTTTTTTTTCATTCCTATTTTGCTTAAATTATTAACAATGAAGATGGATATTACTTCACAACGGGGTCTTTTTGTTTGTTTCTTACACTAAACAACCCCTGATTCTGGAAACTTCATTTACAGATACTAGAACTCAAGCCCTTGCAGTTATCCTAAGCTTTTGTGACAATCCAGCGTGACTGCTCACATATTTTAGGATTGCTCTTTATTGAGAAGGCAATAGAAGAACGTCAGTACGAGTCATACATCCTTCTGACTCTTAGTGCAACCCACATTTTAATCAGCAGAAGTGATATAAGCAGATCCGTCTTCAGAGTCATTGAGAATCGTCTGCATTTCCTCTCCACGCAGCATCTCCCTGCTACAGCAGTGCAGGGAAAAGGCAAACAGTGCTGGCGCGCTGCAATAACACTGCTACAATTGCAAGTCCCCTTAGCCTTCCTTGCAAATTGGTGCTTCCTTAAAACACTGCTGGAAGAAGTGTCATAAGCAACCCAGCTCAACCATCACCTTCTTAGGGCACTTGAAAAACATCTACAGTTGTGCCACGGACACCTGGAAAATCTGACAATTTTTTGAGGCATAAGCATACCAAAGATGAATAGGTCTATGTGCACGTGCACAGTAAGTTACCTGTTTTCTCCTGTTAATGGAGAAAGAATGTGGCCCATATAACTGGATGCTGCTCCTGCTGCTGTTAGCAATTTCATGTAAAATGATTGAACATATTTTACTACTATTTCTTACAGGTAATATTTTATACAAAAGTTATAAGCAAAAACAAATTCACCCTTCATCATAAACCCACTTTCAGAAAAACAAAAGGCAAATTCCTCTGTGTCATAATTCTGACATAGCAAAGAAGGCAGGATGAGGAGAAATTCTTCCTGGAGAAAATAGCTCAGCCTAGAGATACACTGTGAATTTCAATGTGATAGCATGTCACTCTCAGCCAGCAAATACAAATGCTGCAAAAATGCTCACAAAACTTCCGCATCAGTGGTGCTTATACTTCCTGTGCAGCTCCATATATTTCAAGATCACAAACTCAGCCAGCCAGCCAAGACAAGTCATATTACTACCTCTGCCACTCGGAAAACAGTGCTAATATTTGGATATAGTAGAGGATTAAGCAGAAAGCTTGCACTCAACTCTTTAAAATACAAAATTAATTACGACTACTTTCTATAAGCTTTGAATGTTATTGTTAGCATGTTAATTTTTCATTAAGATGCTCTAACATTGTTCTAACAAAACCCTGCATCACAACTCTAATTTTAAATGGGCATTTGCAGATCCTTTAAAATCTGTACTTGAGCCAAATAAGTAAATAATTACAGTAATTATTCATTGTTTATGGTGCTAGAGCTGCATGACAACATATGACAGACACACAGCATTCTGCGGCTTTTTTTTAAGCCTCCCTCAGCCAAGTAGACCAAAAAAGGCTTTGGTACACTTCTCTTCTGTCCAGCTGCTGAAGAAACCGCTCCTTTTCTATTTTATCCCTTTCACATGCAATATGGATGTTTGCCTTGAGATGCATCAAATTAGCATGTTTTAAGCCACCGAACACACACAGAGTCTTCTCCTTCCTCTTCCTTGGCTAAAGTCACATTACTGCTTTCTGCTCACCACTGGACCAAAGAATTGTGTAAAGCAACAAAACACATAGTGGGTCCCAGCACTGAGAACCACAAACCATACTACAGCCCTGCTACTGTCAGTGGATGCACAAATCGCTTTGTTTGCAATTTTTCAGGACAGTGCCACATTCCAGAAGTGGAGAGCAGCAGGCATTCTCCATAAAAGCCAGTTTTAATATCAAGGAAATCTCCCCGTGAGTCACTAGTACTCCCAAAGGTACTTTGTACACACACACATACACACCGCATCAAGGACGACACGTAGAGGCTATCGCTCAGCACAGTTCAGACAGCTCGGGACATCTAACCCCTTCTGCTCTCCGCATTGCCTACGTCTCCGGAAGCTTCGGGATCCCGGTCTACACAGATGACAGTCATCCCTTCGTAAAGCAGCTGCATCCTGACTCGTATCAACAGGCAGCTGCAGGTGTCCTTTGCGCTTCCAAGGCAGCTCTCACATTTTAGTGCCCCCATGCTGAGAGCCTCCGAGGAGGCAAGGACGCTACCTGAACGGTGTCGCAATACAGCCGCGTTCTGCCTCGGGCATTTAGAAGCGCCACTTCACCGAGTGCGGGACCGGGCTGGCAAGTGCCTGACACATCCTGAAACAACTGGGCGCTCTCATTCCTGTCAAGTCGCTCATCTTCAACATAACACACTGCTCTAGCAGTTTTGTACTGCTAAGGTATTTTTTCACTAACCAGAAGCCGTTTGAGACCAATACCTCTGGACAGGAGGTCAACAAGAAGCCAACACTGCTGTGCCTCAGTGGAGGACGCCAGGTCCCTTCAATCTGATTGCATTACAAGTGGCTTCCTACAAGATCAACTCAGTCTATTACGGACTCTCTTTCCAGTAGCTGCACTGCATTTCGTGGGGGTGAGGCCTGTTGTTTATGTGCTTAACACTGCATCCAGAATACCCAAAGGCTAAATGCAGCATTACCCATTTGAGCTGCTGGGTTCTTTTACTGGCAAGAAAGAAAAAAGTAAAAGCTTAAAAAATATATTTACATATACATTCTACTTTAAAAATAGCACAGCTATTCATGGTATGTGAAAACAAATGTGTTTGCAAAATCAGAGTCTATTTTTTAAACAGTCTAATGGAGCTTCTTGAAAACTCTCTCTATATATGTCTCCAAAGGCAAAATTTAGAATACTTCATGCAGCAAGAATAAATTATTCACTTGTTGTAGTCAATGTTCTGCATTTTGTGACCTCTGAAGAAAGAGTTGTTTTTGGAGGACCACGCAAACTTCTTGAATGTTTTATCATAGTCTTAGAGACTCTCTGTGAAATTTGCTATTCTTGAGGCAAAGAGTGGGGAAAAAACGGGCACACTGCTTCTTTTTGCACTGTACGAGTGACCAATGGCTCTTGGGAAAAATGTGTCCTGATGTAAGCTCATTGAATAGGTGGAAGAAATACAACTTTTCCTCTTGTCAGGAAACTGATGGACAAGTAGAGTATTATTTGTTGTTAAGATAACCTTACAAAGCCTCGCATTGCTCTGGCAGACTGAAGCACAGAGTGAAAGGCAAGCACAAAGAGATGGAAGAGAAATTGCTTTCAACTGCCGTTTCATGTTTAAGCAAAATCTATGTTATGCCATCTGCTTCTTTTGAGAAAAAGTCAATAGTTGTTTAAAAAACATGCAATACAGTAAAACACAGTATGTACAAGTTTGCTACTCTCAGTGGCAAAACCTGCTTCCTTCCACCAGTAAAAACCAAACATGAATCTGGAAAGATCTCAGGTTCTCTTTGCACCCATGTGCACTGGGGAATTCTGCCAGTACACAGGTAACACTGATCCATATCCTACAGTTGATCTCTTCTGTTGTCAGAAATGCGCTTCTCAAGAGAAACTGCTGACAGCAAATGGGTGGCTATTCCTGTGCCTGCCCTCTCCTCACCTGCTCTTCCCTCCTGTTCTTCGCTCAGAGGTAGATCACGCACAGGCAGCAGGGTTCCCATCTCCTCAGAAATGCTATTCATCACTTCTTTGGAACTTCAGTTACTACAACACTGCATGTTACACTGAAAATGAGAAACTTCCGCAGTTTGGTTAACTTCTGCCCTTCAAAGTCATAATCCAAAACGTTATGCAAAACATATTCATAAATAATAATTTGAAAATTTGTCCCATCATCAGTTTATGGATTTAGATGTTTCAGACTTGTAACTCACGATGAAGTCAAAATGTGCACATAGAATATGAACATTTAATATTAAACTGATGTTCAGGTTCAGACAATAAAAATACTTCTAAAATGTATGCTGCATGCTTTTACCTACCACAGTAAGACTTAAAAAAAAAAAAAAAAAAAAAAAAAAAAAAAGATTTGAGCATAAAGTCAGTGGAATCTCAGAATATACAAACCAATCTTTTCCATAACACTATAACATTTCTTTATCTGTGTTTACCTAACACTTCGATATCTGTTTCTCAGAGAATTTTATCACATCAGACAGAATCAAAGAAGTCTGACTTATGAGTGAAAATAGGGGTATCTTTTCTTATTCATGCAGCGGTAAAACCAATACATGGTGAAAGCTGGAATGTTCATCCAACCTGTTTTATGATTAAAGGGTACTTTGTGAGCATTGCTAGGTTGGTTACACTCTTCGGGGCTTTTTGTTGTTGTTCCATTTCTAGTGGGCTGTTTAGGTGAGTAGCTACTTCTGGGAGTAGAGCAGCTAGAGAGCTCATTTTATTTCCATGGTAACAACAACCTTTTCCCTGGAAATATCAAGTAATTTGAAAAGCCACATATATCCACCCGCTCCTTCACACAGTTTTCCATGTACATGCAACTAATATGGAGCTATGGAAGGACTGAATGTTGTTCTACTAAAATTACTATATGGCAATATTACGGCTATATGGAATTCATACTCAGTGGTATTTTAGAGCATAAAATATTTGTAGGCAAGGGTAGTAGTAATTTAAGACTAAATTCTATTATGGATTCCTGAATTAATACAGTAACTATTACTAAAAGATGAATTCATGGCAATAAGGGTTTTTTTTTTTTTTTTTTTTTTATTATTATTACTCTTTAGACTACTTCATGACACTATTCTAATACTAGAAAAACCGAATCAAATATTTTTCTTGTTAGTGGGCATATATTGATGGGCAAGTCATGCAGAAACCATCAGAATGGTATATTTTAGTAACTCTTTTCTTTAGCACTGTGAATCTAACTTTTAAAAATTAAAAGGTCTATTACAAATACTTCTAAAGACTAGTTTCATCTCCAAATGTGTATTAAGCCTGATGAAGGCTCCAGTTTTTAAGAAGTATCTTATTACCACTTTTTTCATTTATGCTCCATTTCCTTATTAGCCACACTATTTTGCTTCCTTCGTTATCCTTTCATTTCAAGTTATCCTTTCATTTCAGCAGCTGCCAGCGGGCATCACAACATCCGTTCCCGGGCAGGCAGGCCAAATGAACCTGAGCAATGAGTCTCAGTACTCTATCCAGTATGTATGCACCATTGCTCCTATTAAAGGTATTACTTTTCATTGTAACTTTATCAGGCAGCATTTGGAAGCTGATTAACCTCCAATCACAAGATATTCATTTAAGGTAGTTCATTCAGCTGTCTCTTTAAATTATATTCAAGATGTTTATTTTTTATTCTGCCCCTTAAATGTTGTAATTTTTCATTAATCTTGCAACAGGTTAAAGTTGTCGAACAACTTCCTGCACTTAACAAACTTTGTAAATGCTGTAATTTTTAAATATGGTCAAAAATAATTTTGATTTTCACAAATGTATTTTTAAATCTGTCATGTAGAGTACATTCTTCATAAAAGAAAATCCTTTGATGTCAACAAATCTTAATTATTCCTTATAAAAATTAATTAAAAGTATTATCAATCTCTACATAGTCTTTTCCATTGGCTTCATCTTTGGATAAGACCTTACATTCCTACACAAAATACTTATAAAACTTCTAGCATCAATACCAAAAAATACGAAATGTTTATTTAACCTTATTTCACCTGTACTTTTTCATAAGGTGTATGTCTTCCAATACTCCATGTAAAGCCTGGTCACACGTGTATATAATGAAAGTGATTCACCAAAGCCAGAGGAAGCCAAGCTGTCAATTCTACGATTCTGTATCAACTCAGAAAAGATCACGAAAGAGAGAGGCATACAGAGAGGCAGAGTGAAAACTTATTTCAATCATCAAAATGACAGAAACCAAACATCAAAACCCCACCAACAATAGCAACAAAAAACAACTGGAAGGTTTCCAAGCAGTCACAGGAACCATGACAAGGAAGTGAGTACTCTGTTGATCTTAAAAAATACATGGATTGTTAGCAAAAATTGAATCTATAAAACATTACTGTGAGAAAATCACCAAATAAGTAGGAAGAATAGCAGGAAATACATAATTCAAAATTCAGAAAGAAATAAGCAAAAGTTTAATCAGTAATATTTTCTCTACATTAGGTTCCTTCAAAAACTTCTTAGCATGTTGCATAATTAGCATGTTGCATACCTAATCAGAATTTCAGAATACTTCTGAATATACACAGCAGTAAAGGATACAGCTTTCCCTACAACGAAACCAGATAAGAGAGAGGCAAAAATATTTTTGTATAAATAAACCCATAAGATGAAATAAGGCACAGCTGCATGATGAAGAAATAACACTATTTTCTGAGAGCATCAGAGTATTCTGAGAAAGTGAACAAAAAAAAAGCTTCAGTATACTTTCATTATATGTTCTCAGAATTTCCCCACAAATTGTGGAAGGAATCGGTCAAATTTTACATGTAGTCAAATTGCTAGTTAAACATTTCGTTTGACTGTTAAGCAGATCATAACGACATTCCACAGTTTCCAGAGTTCAATCAATTCCACATTTGCTCTTTGCCGTATTTTTTCCACAACCGAATGGCCAAATCTAAGCAGCAGTAATTCCAACTAAATCAATAAACCTATAGTCCATGTAAACTTTGTTTTCTCAGAATAGTGGCTGTATAAGGCAAACAATAAACTCTGTTAACTGATGCACAACTGGAACACTAGTTTTATAACTATCTGAGAACTTAGTATACCTGGCGAGAAGATTATGGTCCTTGAAATGCTGAATGAGACAACATTGGGATTTTTTAAAGCAGGCTCGCAAACTTTAACTTTAGTGAAAGAACAAACTAGCATTTATGCCAGTGAATCATTCTGAATTGGTCCACACAAGATGTGGAGGAATGCTATATCCAGAACAATTTACTTTCCTTCCAGGAACCAGAAGGCAGCTAGGGAAATAACTGTGATTCTCAGAGTAAATGTTCTCATCTTTCTCCATTCACAGCAGTGTTTAAGCTAACAATTTTGTCCTAAAGGCTCTGTCTAATATTTGTGGAATGGTGTTTCATATAGGGATGTTTATCAGACAGTTTGGAAATATGTTACTGAAAAGAGGTATTGCTTTACATTTTTCAATAAGGACAGTTGCCTGGCTATGTGTACCAACTCTTTTTATATTATGATATTCCAAATGCATCATTTTCTTTCTCCATTTTTAGAGCTTATTTTTCTTTGCTTTAGTTCCTTTCTTACAATAGAGCAATACAAAGCTAATAGTACATAAAGTGATGAATATGACTTGATCTTTTATTTACTTCTGCTCATTTTACCTTGTCTTTCTCTAGCTGTGAGTTCATCCTCTTCAGTTAAAAAAAACATTTCCAAGAGTATGAAAGACATCTGACTCACTAGTCTCTCATTTCCATACGCTAACGCAAATCTGAGCAGGAGTAACTCCAACTACATCAGTGAACCCACATGTGTTTTAGACCAATCTATCTGAAAGACACATGATGTCTACTGTTCCCCCCATCTTGGTGCCAGCTTCCCACTTTAAGTGGCTGAAATTAGCAAAGCCTTCTCGTAGCCCACGATCTAACCCCGTCTAACTCACAGCACTGCTGATGCAGGTTTGCAATCACAACTTACCTACACAGGATTCATATCCATGGTTTAAGCCAGTAAAACATTCCTCTCACAAATCTTCAAAGGAAGGCTTCGCTAATGAGGAAAATAAAAGGTTGCTTTCACCTCCAGGGAGCAAGAGACTATACTTAACATGATAAAATTAAACTTCTAAATGACTACTCATAGGCTCAAGAGTAACCAGTAATATACACTAATGAACACTCAATACTCCTCCTTTACATAACAAATATGTATAAGAAGTTTTAGCAGTAACCTCACTTTTGAAAGCTAAAAACTTATTAAAAGAGAGTATATTAAGAAATTGGTATTTTTAAAATAAAATTCCTATGGAATTTAGCTCAGGACTGTAACATTTACTAACTTCATTTCATACTTATATACAAATAACGTTATCCTGAATTTTATGTTACACAAGTCAGTGATTCATGTGTATTTGAAGTGAAAAAAAGAGAACACAATAATAACACTCATTAAGCTTATGCAGCTTCTTCTATCCTTTTGAGTGGAGCACTGTTTTCATAGCTTTTGTCATTTAGGTGTCTTCCCTATTTGAAAAGGTAAATTTTTGTTTACTTCATTCCTTTAACAAACAAAACAGTCATAGTTTTTTTCAGAAACCTGATATAGCCCTGCTAAATATTTTACTGACAGAGATTACCAAATCAAATCTCCATCAGCAGGTACACTGGAATGATGAAAACAGATTTTAAAAAAAGGGGGGATTAAGAATGCCAAACTTGTCCTACAGTTAAAAATAACACGTATTATGTCTCACTTATACCAGTTGGATACCATGTGGATCAGAGCATTTCTCACTATTACGCATGTCAGAAGGAGATAAGGGACTTGGATGATTTGGAGACAAGACATAGAGGTTTCTACTGCTGTTAGAGTCTTCTCAGCATGATAAGGGATAAGAGAAAAGTGGAAAGTCACAATATAAAACCGAATGATTTTCTGAGTAACTGCCTTGTGTTTGGTTAAAATATAATTTAAAGGACAAAAATGAGTTTTTGCCCTAATGGCAATACCATGATTGAGGAAAATACGCTATCTGAAACCTGAAGCCTGTGCTTTAACTAACATGATGACAATATGGAAGGCAGCTCCACAACCTTTCCCTTTCTATGCATCTAGAAGAAACTGAAAAGAACCAGGAAGATATATACAGAACTATACAAAATCCGTGCTAGCTCACAAATGTAGCTGATGCATTTCCATTCAGCAGTAGAGAGCCCACCTGGGACAGCAGCATTTAGCACCAGTCATTGTCAGAATAATGTGAAAATGATAAACTAATCCTGACTGTTCCGACTCCTTTTGTTAAAAACATCTAAAAAATGTTAGTGCAGCTGATAACAATTGATAGCTTTTAAAATAAAAGGATATATGTATTCACATCCAAATATCAGGCTGCATGGGTTTGTGTGCGGTTGTGAATGCATGTGCTTAATGCAAAGGGCAGAAATGTATGGTTGGGGTACCACAAAAGTATCCGGTTCCCAACAAACTTCTGAATCAACTTATGAAGACAAGTTGTTAGAGGTAAAATACGATAAGCAGAAAGTCTGTTCTGAAAATATAATTCTATATTTTGACATATGCCCTTCTCAGATAGTCAGTATGCTGTGGGAAAGTAATGCTTAAAAACACAAAATTTTCTTGCTTACAACAGAATTTGCAAAAATGCACAGTTTGAGCACAGAAATACGCCCTACAGAACAGAGCATACTGTGTTAGGATGGTTTGAGGAGCTGCAGTTATGTTAAATCCAGACTAATTGATCACCTGAAAGGTATCTTCCAGGTAAAACTTGTTCACAATGTAAAGCATATGAGTCATTTAGTCTTTTATATTTGCTTTACCTTTATATTTGTTGTGGAGCAAAGAGATTCCTGTTGAGGAAGAAAATGTCACACAATAGCATCGCTTTTAAAGTGCTAAAAGACAAATGACATAGATCTATAAATTTAAGAGCTTCACATCAACTTCAGAGAATTTCTTAGAAAGGACATTATGCCTGTGGTAATGAAGGGGAACTGAAAACACTTTAGTAAGTTTAATAATGAGTTCAAAATATAGAGGTAACACGTTCATTTCCCATTTGAGTTCTCTGAAGATGTAACTCTTAATATAGATAAGAGGTACTAAGGAAAACCAGCTCTTTTAGATATTGAGATAGTATTTCAGCACATCCTTCTACATCAAAAAGAAAAGTAACTGAAGTAGAGAGTCACTAGGAGTAACATGTAACAGCCATTGGGAAGAAAGCTGACTTCAAAGTTGCAGGGCTGAATTTCTTTTGGATCCAAATTTTTGGTAACCTTGAAATATTTCAATACTTATCTGAGTACAAACCAGAGGTGTTTCTTTTTTTAATCTTACATGTAAGTTAGGATCAAAATACAGCTTGAAGTTCCTTAACCACTTATCCCCCTAAAGCAGTTGACATGGTAGTTGGTGAACTTGTTGCGCTGCGTCCTGATGAGGTGGGCATGTCACTGGAGATTGTATCGCATTAACAAATGCAGTATGGGAATGGGACAAGCCACCATTTCTGTCACCAAGAGTTTGGTCTTGCTTGTCCTTGCTTTGTCTCAGCAAAGGTAAGAGCACTGCTTTTATATTCAAATCCAGGACTGCAGACCAGGTAAAGTTTCACTGCCTCTGATACCAAGGCTTCACATTGCTCTATTCAAAAGATCATGTTCAGAATCACTGTCTTGGTAGCTACTTCCCATCGGGAAGGATGGTAATATTGTCCTAGAAGATGCACTGCTCCTGTCTCTGTGCTAAGGTAGGTGGCACACCCCTCCCACCTAATGGTTAGGATGCACTAATACATTTGCTTAATTTAAACTGCATAGGGCTCTCTTTATCTAGATTTGTATTATCTACAAAGATTTCTTATCCCAGAAGAAATTAGCATAACATTTGCTTTACCTTGCTTGCAGTTTTCCATCACTAAAAAGAAAAGTTCTGAATCAGGGTCCTAAAAAATGAGTTTCCCCCCATTTCCTCATTTTTTTTGTTTGCTTGCTTTTTTGTTATTTCTCCAATTATTATTTGAATAATTGAATACTGTTTGAATTTATTTTTTAAATTCTTTAGTCATCTACCTGATAAGTAGTTATTCTACCCAAATGATTTTTACCTCTGTGATCTATATCTACATGTTTAGAGAATGATTTGGTAATTAGTACTCTATGAATTAATTACATAGATTAAGAGATTCTTTCTTCTCTTCTGTCAGTGATAAGGCATTCAAGGACAGGTGAAAGTCACAACATTACCCTGGATTAGATTAAATTAGATTCAGTTCTGAATTTCTAGAATATACAAGGAACTTTGAGTTCATTTAACTAACACCCACCACCACACATATACACACCAGTTATTTGGCTTTACTTACATACCTCTCATATCTTTTAAATACTCATCTTGTTTTTTTTCCACTATTCTAGGGAGGAAAATAAAATCTTAACAGTCAATTTTTATTTGTCAAAGAAATTTTAAAAAACTCTACTGTCTCTAATGCACATATATACAACTAACTTCAAGTCTCCTCACTTTTCCTCTTTTCCTGCTTCCATATGATAATCATTCATTTCAAGCACTACACTCTTCTTATCTATTTCAGTTCCCTGGAAACTAGTTCGTACATCATTCACTCCCATTTAGCAATATGTTATACTCTAGAGAAAGACCCCTCCTCATTCAATCCAGTCCACCTGCTAACGAGTTTGGGAAACACTATATAAATCATGTAAAGGTTACGTAGAGGAAAGGAAAGACCTAGTGCTTAATGCAACATGATTTCCTGAGGTACCAGAGCAACTAAAAGGTGCAGGAAGAAGGAATACAAATGGATGGAGAAAACATGAAGCTCTCCCTTATCTACATGAAGCTATCCTGCAGGCACTAGGAATGTAAAAAAGATGGTCTTTTACTTTTTATTGCTGCATTTGGGGAAACTTAGCTCAAAATGAGCTGCTGCTGCTCCCTGCTGCTTTACAAAATAGATAGGGAAATTTTAATAGGCTTACTGGTGATGCCCCAAATTCACTGAGTCTCCCAGTACTCCAGCTGAATGTAGTTCCAAACTGTTGGGATAGCTTAAAAATCAATTTTGATATCTCTCTAAACTCTGGCAGTGTTTCCTGAGTTCCTATTCACTCCTCCAAGCCAGCTGGGAAACAAGTAGGGCAGCAACCTTTCTCCTATTTGGGTAGGGAAGGAAATATTTCTAATCAAAAATGCTTTCACTTTGGGATTCCTTTTCTATTTCCTGTAGCATCTGGTTAGAATTAAATGCCATCATTTCAAAAGCACAGGGCACAGTTAGGGGAACACTTGATGTATTCAGAAACCAGGTATGCATTTTTTTCTCAACTTCTTTTCTCTGAAAAACTACTTTACATCCTTGGTTTCTACACCAAATTTGGTGGCAGATGAACAATGCCAGCAGCAGAGGGGCATCAGAGGCATCTCTTGCAGCTATTTCGTAAGTCACCATCATTAGTAAATGATGAAGGAACAATAACATTCACATTACCTTAAAATTTAAAGCAAAGTTACTGGTACCTCAAGTGCTGAAAATAATCATGAGAAAAGATCTTAGAGCAATGCAGACTTCTCTTTGCAAAATGGTATCTTAAAGAATAAGCAAGAAGCAATTCCTAAAAATCCTAAGGGAGCAATAAAATGACAAGAGCTTAATCCTTCTACCTTTTTTCTGCGCACTTTTCACTCAGCAAAAGGAGGTTTTACTTCACCTTCTCATAAAACCACATTCTAGTATAAACTCTGTACCACTGTGAAATATATTGGTGATAAAGGAGACTGTCTATAGCATACAGGGGAGACCATTCTCTAGCTATACGCTCCCTACCTGCAAATTTGATTCCATGTAAATATATAAGGTGACTGAAAGATATTTTCTCTTAGTCCAGGTATTTCTAATCCTAAATCAACATCTGACTTGTTTTATGAATCACTTTACAAATATATCACAGGAAGCCACAGAGAGCAAAATTACAGAGCTATCAAACTCTTCTGTTGATTAGTATTCCTATGGAGCTCTAAACTCTTAGACCACATCCCTAAAGGTGCTGCTACATGAAATTTCAGTATATAAAAAAAGTTTCCTTGAAATTATTCCCCAGATTCTATAGAGATATATTACTGTCAGCTTAAAGTCACTGTATACTACTTGAGACTTAGTTTGTGAAGGGGGAACTTACTCTGTTCTTAAAAAAATGCTCCTGAAATATTAAAGAGGATGGGTTATTATGGTCATATTAACATTCATAGATACCAGTCAGCAGAACTGTTTTCCAGTATTCCTGCTCACATTTCATATCTTACAATAAAAATCGACATATAAGAAAACTCTGCTGTGCATCTTCGATGTTTTTACAGTGATGAACAAAACCAAGAGCTGATAGCAGAATTTTGGCAGGACTTAATCCACAAACCATTTTTTTTCCTTTACACACTCAAAGGCACTGAGTACACAGAATCGCCTGCCATGACTGTTAGAGAGCACTGTTGATTGCAAGTCTCTTTGCTGAGCACAGAAGCCTCTATCAGGCCTGATGAGAAGCATGGAGTCATTATTCTGAACAGCATTTATCATCTTCTTCATTTTAAACTTCCTATTTTTCTTTGCCTTGGCCTGTTTTCTTTCAAGCCTCCTGTTGCTTTTCATTTCCTCCACTTTGAGCTTCCACATTCTCTTCTGTAAGACCCCACTTCTCTCTCCTGCGGCCCTCTGTTTCTAGGCACGTAACACCACTACAAAAACCTCAAGAGACTGTTGAACTGGTGAACTGCTATATTTCCTCTTAAGTAGGGCAAAATCCCCAAATCAGGTCAGAGGAAGCAAAGTGGGCACAGTCTGTTCCAGGCCACATATACTATCCTTATTATGCACTGACCTAATTCAAGAAGAGCCTTCCAGGACACAACAGTGTACTAATTTCCTTTGTGTTTTTGAGGGAAACACTACGAAAACAATGTATCAACTGTCCTCCTATATTATTTGAGATTATACAATCAAGCATTGCTTTGCAGAACAGTGAGCACAAAAAAAAAAAAAAAAAAAAAAAAAAAAAAAAAAAAAAAAGAACGACCCACCTAAAAGTGCACACCCTCAGCCCAACTGTATTTTTAGGAAGGCTGAAAACCACACTGTGTAAAGAACTTATATTTACATGTTCTCCTTGTACTACATGCAGTTATTTATACATACCTTAAGTGAATCTGCCTCTCAGTGGTTCCAACTGAAATTCCTCCAGTATGCAGGGATACCCCCAGAGGAGGACTCTCTCCCCAGATCTCAAGGATGCTCTCCAGAAGGAGCCTGGGTGCAAGTTGAGGCCCCAGATCCAGGCTGGACTCTAGCAAGACTCCCCTTTTGGTCACTGAGCTCAGCAGCTCTCAGCATTTCCCATCAGCTTCACACCCCTCAGGTCTGCCTCTAAAGAACTAGCTTGATTTGATTTATCAACTTCATCATGCAACATAACAAAAACATACTTTGATTACTATAAGAACAATAGCTTGAAACACCTATTAAAGATGTGGAGATGAAAAAAAAATCTCATTTTACTATGTTCTTCATTGCTTAGCTGATTTTTACTTTTGTTTTTTGCTTTGACAACCACAGATTGATACATTCTAAAGTAATTTAACTATTGTTATTGTAAATCAGAATTTAAATTTGTGGTGGCTTTTCATACATAAAATACGGCCAGATTCAGACCTCATGTATTTGGCTATCAATCTGGTACAAATCTGATTTAATTAACAACTCCAGAGCTACACTGTGGTGACAGAACTGAATCTTACCCTCCACAGTTGCGAGGTTCTTTTATATGCTACATTACACTTCCTCCCAGCTGCATTGCCAGAGAATCTTAAAATAGTTCCCAACTAACTCAAATTAAGTATATTCCGCAACAGTTAACCATAATCACCTTTTATTGCAACTCCTAATACAGTGTTTTTATTGTTGAAAACTCAGGTACATTCCCATCAGCAGGAGACACCAAGCCGTTCTAAAAGCTTTGCACGTAATTGCCATTCCATACCATTCTGCACGCTTTGCCTAAACATAGCAAATTTTTTTTCTCTCATCTGCTCTAAACCCCATGAAATGAAATAAATTGTAAAACATGATTTCCCGAATGAATTATCATATTTCTTGTGATTAAATTTTGGGTAGTTATAATGTTATCTGTTTCTTTTGACAAGTACAATTATTGTTGGCGTGTGCACCCAAACTGTATTTCATTTTCTGAAGAAGCAGCTCATTACGGTTGGTGAAGTCTCTAGTAAAAGAGCGGCATAGAAGAAGTACTTTATAAATATTGACTTACTCTTAGCACCTGTCAGCAAAAATGTAAATGGCCACAGATCACAGTCGCAAAAGAAATGAAAGAGAAAAACCAGGAAGTACAACTGATGCTATAAAGGCTGACAAGGGCAAAGTGACTTCTAGACATCCACATATCTGGGCTGGAAACACTTAAACAAGACAAAGATGCTCCAGATGGACGTTTTTGTCCATAATTAAGGTTAAATCTTTTATGCATTCTATGTCATTATAGCATACAATACTTTGTTAATTCTGTAAAGTGTCTTAAAAATGACAAATGGTGCATAATGGTCCTATTTTGCTCCTTAGCTGGCCTATGGCATATCTAACGTAGCGCACGGGAACACAGCGAAGTACCTGAATTGTTTTGTGTGCTCCAGGATGTGACCCTGGTCAGCTGCTAAGGACCAACCCATGTCCATATTGTTCAAGTCATATTTACCGTGCCCACGCTGTAAATAATCTGGAGTGCACCATGGCACAATAATTACTCCATAGTGTTTTGTTCCTCTACTAAATATACACCCGCAGCATGCAATGTGCACAAAGCTCAAACCTCTTCTGCTCTGGGCAGCTAACATACATTTTATTTAAGTGGCCACACCATATATGAGTCCTCAAGCCTCTTTTTACCACTCATTACCTAAACGTGTTTGATTTTTGATCCAAACCCTCCTGCTGAGGCAAAAACGTTGTAGAAATGACGTTGAATCATTAGGTAGTAAATGGATTCTATTCTCTTGGATGAACTAGCCAAAGGCACGAACTTACAGCATTGAGACTGGTAACCAGAAACAAAATTTCTCTGAGACCACTGTGGAAGTAAGTTCTTTTTAAACTCTGGATTTGAGTTTATTTAGCAGCGACCCTATGGCTACCGGTAAAGACAAGTGGTCTACATTTAATATATTCACACTTTATCCATCTACCACTGAATTTCCTTCCTACAGAGTAAGCCAATTTCCTGGATGTTTATTGCTATCAGTATGTGACACTAATTGCAGTATCTAAGTAGAGTTTAGATCAACCTCCTACATCCAACTCCATATATGTGCTCAGGATGTGTAGGAACGATCCCTGGCTTCTCAAGTGAAATTCTGGTTCCGTTGAAGTCAGTGGAAGTTTTGCACTTTACTAGGATCATGATTTTTCTTCCCTGTTGAGCCTTTACTTGATACATTTCGCATTTTTGTAGCCACTTCGTTGTCCCAAAGCTGGGTTCTGTTACCCAGTGTGAAGCAACCAACAGACACACAGGGTCGAGGTATTTATTTCATTTCTGTGCAGAGATGGGTGCTAGGTGGTAAATCCACAAAGCTAGCACACCTCTTCTCCCCCTCTCATTCTTTATTTATGCACACTTTTCAGGGAGTACTTTATACAAATCTTTCTACTGGTTAAAATTTCACTACATCAGGTACTCGCTCTGTGCCTGCGCTTTCACATTCCTGTTAATCAGCATAGGAAGCAAAGAAGAGGCGGTTACATCATTATCATGTCACTTCCATCTCCTTATTCATTTAGGGGTGTGTAGTTTAATATGTTAATACCCTTAATGAACCTAAGGTCACTTCTTCTCGGTTATTCTGCTGTTTTTGTCTTGCCTACCTCTCACATTCTTCAAAGCACTGTGGTTTCATCAAGGTTATTTAGCCGGAGCTGGTTATCCTTTGCAGTACTGTTTTTCTCTCTCCCTTGTTCTTGAGTCTTGTTAACTATTTGCAAGGTTTTTCTCACAGCATTGCTCCAACAACTTGATCATTCAAAGGAAGCTAGATCAAGTGAGATACATTCTGTACAATGATGTTTTCAAGTACATACAATGGGAATTTCCATAAAAATCTAAGAAATAATTTATGATTCCTTGTAACATTTGCAAGTCTTAGATTTGTTTTTCATTTTTGCCTTTTTTAACCAGCACTGATACAGCATTATGTGGCTTACAGACATGTCATGTTGCAAAGTATAAGCAAGATTTCAAAATACATTTTGATTTTTCTGCATTTTACCCCAGCCTTTTCTTCTCTCGGTACACAGAAGCCAATATCACATACATCTCTGACACTCAACAATTTAAGACTCTTCTTTCCAGAAATGGCTCTTTGTTACAGGACAGAAAACAAAATCATTCTATTTTATATTTCATTTATTCACAGCAGTTTCAGGCTTTTACTGTGCTCATCACTTCAGAAGCATAACCATTAAAAACAGACCTCAGAGATTTTATTAAGTGAAGTCATTTGTACTTTATCTACAGACATAAGTCTTGATACGTAACTGTTACACAGATAGCAGAGACTGCTCTGCCTTTTTTCTCCATGAAGGCATTTAGAAAACACTGATTGCTTTAAAAAACACACATACGCATCTCCACGTATCCTTTCCCCTCGAATACAGCAAAAGTTAACTAAAGGACAAAAACCACATGGAACTAAAAATACTAGAATGTACATTTTATGAAATGAATAGTAATAACAGAGGAGGAACAGGGACAACAGTAATGGTAAAGGTTGTTATACTGAAAGAAATATAGGCAAGTTATTTATATATTTACTTTGCCTGTTCGATGAATCTTCTATGATGCTGTACATCTGCAGGACAGCATGAGAGGTTTCATCAGCCCTGTAAAAAAATGCTGAAGTATTGTATGGGAGAAGAACTGCAGGTCTGAACCACAAAGATATTCTTAAGGACATCTGCAGTAAGACTCAATCCTGCTCCCAGGTAAATCAGAAGGGTTTCTGCCATTGGCTTTAAAAGGGAGTGGGACTGAGCCATTAGGTTTGCTGACCAGGCAACATGGAAAAGACTATCCAAGAACTTGCCCACAAAGTCAAGAAAAGTAAAGGAAGTAAATTTGAAATTAGGGACCACTTAGCTAAAGCACTGCCATTCAGCATAAACACTCAGTAGTGTAAGCACTATCACAAGAAACATAAAGTTATTCTCTTTTAATGCAAGGAGCTCTGAAAGAATGTAAAATACTCTAAGGAAATGTGATTGGCATGCTACAGCGTAAAGGAAATCGAGCAGAGAAGACTGCAAAAGGAATTGGAGATAACTGAAATCCATCCAGGCTAAAGCTAAAAGGAAATAGGGCAGCAGAGACCAATTTTATCAACTAAGACTGAATAATCAAGAACACTAGAAGCAACAGGAATTAAAAAAAAAAAAAAAAAAAAAAAAGAACAATCTGAAAAATTGAATTAGCAATCCCCAGGTGAACCAGAATCAAGCTAAAGTGTAAGAAAGTAAGAAGAGAGTGTTAGTGTCTTACAGAAGAGGAGGAAAAGGAGATAAACTCATAGAAAACTCATTGTACTCAAGTATTTGATTATCATTTGTATATCTAGTTCTCTGAAAGACAGTAAAATTAACTGGATGTGCCTTTACTACCTTTAAAGCAGCAACTCTGTCATTAGTCTAGATCAAGTGCTCTTGTAAATACTTTTTATGAACTACAGTCTTAGAATCTCTTTCCTCTGTAGAGAATACATTCGTGTCTCTCGTTGTTTGCCAATATTAAAATATTTCTTTCTTTTCTTTAAAAAAGCATAGCAGCCTCCCAACTTGTATCCAGTGTATGCTATTGCTGATGAAACCACACACCACTGGAAGCCTCATCTGAGCCAGACACCTGCCACCTGGCCCATTTTATGTTTGCAAAATATGAATAAATATTTTTCCAGCTTGACTAAGAAAGCTTTCTTCTTTTTAGTTTTATTTTTTCTGTTATTTTGAAAATGTACGAGATGAAGCAGTAATTCCTCCACCGTACATTCCCTTAGGTTCCTCTGCTCCCTTAGGAATAAAATCTTCTCCTAGGTTCCCTGCAGGGTACGACTGGAGCTGTGTGTGGTATCATTGTGTTCGCTTTCTCAGAATTGCCTATTCCTCTTGCTTTGGCACTCAATTCAACATAAGTGAGAGATTCTGTACCACTCCTGGATTTTGATGTAGACTGTAATAGTGGCAAGCAGCAGTACATTCTGACAAAACTATAGCAGTCCCCCACAGGTTTCTTTTAACACTTTCCAGGTGTGTATTGAGCAAAATAGCTGCCATGTGTTTTCATTTACTAACAGTCCCTCAGAAGTACAGACAATAAATGTTCTGATTTGGAGGGACTGATAGTTTGCTTTTTTTTAAATTATTCTTTCCATCTAGGGCTATATATTTATTCTAGCAAGGACAAAACCTAAGGAGAGGATAAACTTGACAGGTTTGTGAGTGTTCAAAATCCCAGTGTAGTTATCCTATAGCCTCAAGCATGGCCGTAAGCAGTTTTACCATCATCAAAAATGAGATTTAATCCTACAGATGACATTGCATCATGCCAATTATCCAACATAGTCTTTATGCAGGAATTTTTGAATAGCTTTTAGATATCTGAGAACTCATGCTATGAGTTCCCGCGAGATAACGATGGGGATCTTGAACTCACTTTGACATTCTTGCCCAAGCCTGGGGAAAGGCAGGGGTGTGATGGATAAAACATGCTCACAAAAGCTCTTCTTGTTGACAAGATATGCTTTAGCATTCTGCATCAGGTCATGCTCCCTAAGTGCTGAAAAATTTCAGGATCAAATCTTAATATCTGCCCAATAGAAATGCCAGTTCAGAAATGACAGAAAGTACAGATAAGCAAGGCTAAAAAAAAAAAAAAAAAAAAAAAAAATTCTTTCTCCCAAATTCGCCCTATCACAAGTAACTCAGACAGAATATTCAGAAGGCAAACGATGCCTAGAAAATTAACCTCAGTTCAGTAACAGAGTGTTTTAAAGCTTCTTTGAGAACTACTGACGCAAGACAGAATCAGTCGTAAAAAAAGAAGTGTGGTTAATAAACTAAAAGTTTTTGTGTTTTCCTGTGTTTCTCTTGGCTAGAAACTTCAGATTTTTTAAAAAATAAATAATCCCTATCAGTATACATAAAGAACTAGGTTCACTAATGCTTTCAGCTGCTTTCAGAGCCTCTGATAACAGGGTATCTCTACTACTATAACAAAGCAGTAAGAGCACATCTGGGGAACCTGTAGTGTATTACGTATCTTCCCATTGCCTGGCAGGAAATCAAAAAGAATACCCTGTCCCAATAATGCACCACTAATGCAACATTAAAAATATGGTACTCCTTAACACAAAGCAAAGATATGGAAGAATTTAGGAAAAGCTGATCTTGCTAGAATCCCTCCCTGAATTTGTTGCAAAGTTCTCCACGCTAGAATGCAGGAAAATTCCTTGGATTACATCCTTGAGGCACAGGGAGAGGACACAGTCCATCCCAGGAGCACTAGACTAGCTCTGCAGGGGCTGGAGCTACGTATGACATTAACAATTCCATCAAGATTTAGTACCCATTATTAATAAAAAATATTCATTTACCATAGAGTCTTATTGCTTTCTGCACTATAAAAGTTAGCTATCGTCCTGTCTTGGTTAGATGACCAGCCAGCCCTAAAGATAAAACTACTAAAAATGCAAATGGAGAATTGGAGACTGAGATAAAGAAATGGCAGATTTATTAAGCAATTACTATATATTTTCTGCCTTTAGATGAAGAAAGAGGATTGATGGACTGCTGCATACCATATTCCATGGTATAATACAGTCAGCAATTGTAGTGCACAGATAGCAATGGAAATGGGTCTGAAAAGATTAGTCACATATTAAAACAGACAAAGTACTAGGTCTAGTGATACATCGCTAAAAGATTGAAAGGAAATGGAGATGGAAATGAAGAATTTTTTTTGTTCCTGGTCAAAAGACTGAAAAGTATTAGAATACTACAACTATTCAGAAAACGGCCATATAAAACATGACAGTCGTTTTACCTGTACTGACACTAAACTATAATGACAATCTCTCAAATTACAGCTGAGAAAAAGAACAAACTTTTCCCTGAAACAACACAATAAAATGTGCTTTTACGATATACCTGATTGAGGCACGCAAAAATCAGAATCCTTTTGAGGTAGCGTGGAATAGGCTAAAGAATCTTGTTTCTCAGGCAAGTTTTGGTATGTGCACTGATCTCTAGTGCACAATACCAAAAATTCTGGTTTCTGAAAAGTCCCATGACTGCAGGGCAGACCTGTTCAAACTACAGATTGGCTTAAAGAGGAAGCAGAGCAAGGAAAACCCTATAGCTTGTCTTTCTTGTGCTTTGAACCTTCAGTACTAATTTCTCATTTTATTACTTTGACTGTGAAGTAAATGGAGGCTTTCAGCATCTAAATAATAGAAGATCAGGTCATGGAGGTTAAGATCCTCTTTGTACAAAATGAAGTTTAGCCATAAATGGCCAAAGATACAGTTTTAAGCCAGTGTTCTTAAAAGGATAACATAATTTCCTCTTGATACAAGCAGGTTCAGTGAATTCATAAAACAGTTGAGCCTCACTGAAGGAGGACAGATTGCTATTATGCAGTACACAGTCTTGGACAACTTAAATTAATATCAGCTTTCAGCAAAGAGAATATATAGTAAACACTTCAGAGACACTTAGTAAATGATGGCCCTGGAAAATGTTTTGACAGAGACCCAACATGGATTTAAGAGATAAAGGTTTCTTTTTAACTGGTGAGTTTGCGATCTTTTCAAAACAGGCAGGGGAAAATACTGTATGCTCTGGTTTTTCAGAAGTATTTGCTAAGAGTCTGCACTGAAGATTACCTAAAAAGAACTAATACAAGAAGCAAACAGAATCAATGAGCCCACAAGCAGCACAGGACTGTGGGGTAACAGCAGAGCTGAAGTGAACAGAAACCATTGATTGGGTTGTGTGTCAAGCCGTATGTCCTTGTGAAGAAGCAAAAGAAATGCTCTGGGGATCTTCCGATCTCCTCACATAAGAGAAATCTGAATTTCCAAATTCTCTGTATGCAAAGCAAAGAGATTCTACAATAGACAGAGCATTACTTTTCCTCCCAGATAGGTAGGTGAGGGAGGAGCTCAAGATGAAGGGAGAAACCCAATATTCCATGAATAAGAATTACATAAATTATTTCCTCTCTGACGCTAAGCAATAACTACACTGTGATCCTGAGTCAAGGTCTCAGCGCAGCTCTGCTCCTGCGGTTATGTGCTGTCCTGGTCCTTCCAAGGCTTGATGGCTTGTGTGAATTCTGAGCAGAGCCCATATCAGACTTACCCAGGGTGGTTTTCTAGGACCAAATGACATTATTGGAAAAAAAAATACAACTTAATGCATGTGCTGTAATTAATATTAGCAAGTTTAGTACCTTCAGTTAATGTGATTGTCAAAGTAGGAAAACTTGTGTTTCAAAACACATTGGAAAGGTCTAACATTTTGCATCCTTTTAAATAGACATTCTTAGATTTGTTTTAGCATATTAAAGAGTGGGGGAAAGTAGTGAACAAAGAGATAGTATCTCGTATGAAGCATCTACAGAGATGAGAATGTGAGCAAGATGACACTGCTATGACAAAGAGCAAAGTAGACTTTGGTGAGAAAAGAATTAGGATAAGAAAGAAGCTGGTTGAGTGCTGTCAGATTTTCCTAGGAGCACATTCTCCTCCAGAAACACCAAAAGGCTAAAATTTTCAAATCAAATGAATCAAAATACAATCTTCCAATATCTAACTTTGCACTAGTTTTTCCCCACATTGTGTTAAATGTCTTATGTTCATATCTTGCCTTATGTTTCAGGGGTTAGACTACGGTAGTGAATAAATACAAGGGCTTTCACAAAGACAGAAGCTACTCCTACGAACAAGAGAGTTAAATAGCATCACACAGTGCTTAGAGTCTACTGCAGCATCTGACATAAGACAGCTCTGCGCAGCACAATGCAGTGCTGTGCAGAGATGCTTAGCTGACCTCGATCAAGTTCCACTGAGGCTAAGCAAAACAGCTCCTCATTAGCTAAAGCAGGACTGTAACACTACTGCAGATCTGCTAGTTTCAGTCTTCAAGCAAGCAGACATGCAATGTAATGTGAAACATGCACATCTCTGATGTGATGTTAGACTAATAAATCAAATTAAACCCCACAGTTCGTTATCAAGATACCCTACTTATAAATGCCCGTGCTCAGACTGTGGGGTTTGAGTCACAGAAGAGCTGATGATCACTATAGTGACTAAAGCTGGCTAGAATTGTGCTTTCAATGCATAAAGTTTGCAATGATAACTATAGAAAAAAAGAGAGCCATAAGATGATCCAGTAATGATTAATTCTGATGCTAGCCAGTGTCTCAGGTCTTCTATCTGTAAAATCAAAGGATTTGAATATAATAATGAAGGTTTACAGACATGACTATAGGAGAAATAATTTTATGTTTATAATAGGGTTAGAATAACAAACAGTAAATAAAGCTGACAGTCACATACTGAGCAATAAGAGTAAAGGTAATAAATAACAGATGTGAGCAATACACCATCTGCACACTGAATGTGCAGAGGTCTGATGAGAGTAAAAGCAGTAGTGACCAGAACATGTTAAAACGGCTGCAACTCACATGCCCGAAACAGTGATATTAAAGCTGAAATGATCTTGGTGTTTTCTCGCTTCTGAGTACTAGATTTGTAAAGCTAGTAATAACTCTAATTTCTTATAAGAAGGCTGTAAGTTAGGCTTTGGCCCGTTGCATGCAGAGAAACCATTCTGTTTCATTACACATTTTTAATGATACTCTTTTTCTCATCCTATACACTTGCAAAATCCCAAAGGACAGAGATTTCCCTTCAAGTCCAAAATACGTAAATAACCCAAACTCCAAACTATCAGCCTCCAGACATACAGAGAGCTGGAAAAAAGCATCATACAACCAATTCTGTAGCAGATCTAGGACTGATGGATAATGAAAATGAAGTTTATATCAGAATAAGATGCATAACATCCAATTTCAGGGTCTTCTATTTCCTTTCCCCCATCTAATCTCATGCCAAAACTTACTGCCATTCATGGTGAGAACAGTATGCATCATTAACAGACTGCTCCCTAGACTACTCCAGGCTTCCTCTTCTACTTAAAGCCATGAAAAAAGAAGATCTGATGTTACTTCAGATCCAACCACCACGTAAGACTAGCCCTGAGGTGGTTTTACTATAACTGCTTGAAAAAGTAGTCATGCTAGTAAAACCATTTGTATGCATGCTTGAGAGCAGGTTAAAAAGATAAATCATTTTCTACCAAATTTTCAGTCAAGTAGTTTCTTACTATGAACCGGTAATGCAATTATCCCACGACAATCAGGCGGGTTTATGACCATCATTCTATGGTAATGTGAGCATACTCAACAACAGATGATACTGCTTTTATAATCAGTTTAATCACACAAAAATTATATTCTCATCACCCATTTGTATCAATTGTGCATGATGTCAGATCAGTTTGAAGAAATAATTAGTTTCTCTCCTGGGATTCCCAGACGTAGCATATTAACACACACACACATAGTTTTCATTTACAAGCAAATCATGTAAAACCATAAACATTTGGGAGTTGAATGAAAACGTACAAGATCCAGAACTAATTGAGCAGCCTTATATATCCAGATCCTTAATTAACCTCCTGGTATCAACTCATTACAGAAGACGCACATCTACCCCTCAGAATTTCATAGGAAATTCACCAAAAAGAAAAATTAGCAATTAAAACAAAAAAATTCAGAGGAAATGCCCGTGTTATCCATTAACTTGTATTTTACAACATGAAATGTTATTAGATTTCTGTGTATGCTTTTGAAGAACACAGGTAAAGCTGTAATTCAGGTTCTTAGACATGACTCTTGATACACAGGAAGCCATATTTTAATGTTGCAGGCTGTTGTTGGCCTTCGAATCCCACATTTCAAAGCTCAGATTGATGCCTGGGCAAATAAATAGCTTTCCAGCACACTAAAGTACCATTTTGAGTCCTTAAATGTAGAGTCTAGATGTACTATTAATGAATCTGTGTTTATCCCCAAACACTCTAACTTGCAATCTTAGGGAGATCTGCAAATCTGAGCTTAGGACCAGGTCTTTTGCTGGTGAAAATTAATGAAGCAGCGTAGCTGATGTAAATGAATTTTCAGGATTTTCCAATGAAGGATTAGATCTCTGTATTATAAACTGAAGCCTAATAATATGTTCAATTGACAAAATTCCTTCTGTGAATCCTTTAGAAATATTCTGGGGAAATCTCAGGGACCCACAGATGACAGGCTGTAAACCACTGTTTGAGCGCTGTGCTTTTCTTCCTTCACCACTACAAGCCAGAAACAGCATCTAATTCTTGTACTCTAAGGTGCTTGCTCCCAAAGGTAACTCAGCTGTCTGACAGGGGAAATGTCTTACTTCCTATGCAAAAATGTTACTGTACTTTAAAAAGACAAGGCTGTTATGCATAGCCAACGCTTGCATGCACAAAAGGGGAAAGATACTGTTTATTATGAGAGCTTCTCCAAGAGCAGAGGTATCCTTTGTGGGGATGGATATGGGCTCTACAATTCCATAGATTTGAGGGGAAAATTTATTATTAATATATTTGCTAGAAAATCAAAAAGTATATGAGAAAATTTATTATTAATATATTTGCTAGAAAATCAAAAAGTATATGAGAGATTCTTTTAAGAAAAGTTTGTCATCAGTCCACGTGGGTGAAATTTTCCACAAAAACCTTTCATGATTTAGTTCCAAAAGCTAGATCCAGCAAAGGATTTTGGCAGTGTTCAATTTCTAGGTGATTGGCCACTAGATTCAGAATCCCGATGAAGGTATCCATCTTCTCCATCTGGATTTTGGGTGACTCCTTTACCTACTAGAGTATTTCAGCTGGAGCAACCAATGCCACCCTCTTTTCACCTGCCTTCTGCCAGGGAGGGGAGGAAGGCCACCAAGGTCAATATTTTGAGGGGCATGCCTAAAGCACAAGTACCAGAAAGGTTCTCTGAAGGACCTCAGTATTACTTTACCTGGTTTCTGGATCTTTGTAAAGCTTAGGGAAGAGCTGGTCAGACTGGGGCAGTTTTGCAAACATACAGAGCAGGAACTTAATGAAAATGCCAGATCAGATAAGCAGATACTAGTCCATTTAGGCAGCTTTAGGAGTAGATGACTGTTGAATAGAAGCTTTCTGAAGTGAAATATGGTCTTGAAAGTGAAACCTGTTAAATTACATTTGAGATGTTAAAGTCCTTTTATATGACTTGATATGACTTTTAGAAACCTGCCATATTATTGAAAGTCAATGAGAAGGAAATCCTGAGTCACCGAGGAACTTTTTCCATTAGTATTCTTTTTGTTACTCAGTGTGATGCAATTATTTATGTCAAATACTACTGAGAGAGGGGTTTTTTTTACAGCACAAAGATCCAACACTTTCATACTGACATTATGTAAGGAAAAATAACAATGTTACATGGGTTTTATAATCTCAGTAGAGAGAAGGGTTAAGTATTTTTCTGGACCCATGCAGCCATCTAAACTGAATAAGAATATTAAAATCAGTGATTAGTTTGCAATGTCTCTTACTTTTTCTCTGTGTACATAATCACTTTTTGAGAAGCAATAGAAGTGATTTCTAATTATTTTTTGCTACGCATTTTTTGTTCATTATTATTTGGCTGTACTGAGGAAAAAAGGATTTGTACACCACAATTGTTCTTTGAAGTACATCCAAGTTAATTACAAAAGCAATAATATAAAAGTAACATAATTCAAGTGATTTTTACTTCCCTCCTGCCATATTTATTTATAGAACTTTCTTATTTGCATTCTGAGGCCATAATAAGAATTCATTTTCTCATACAGACATTATCTTAAAGGCTACATAAGTGTCAGCAATACGCACTAGGGGTTACAAACCGAGAGGTACAACTAGCAAGAGACAGTGCAAATTGACTCCTGTTCTGTGCAAATCCCACCAGTGATCGCAGATGCTACATTAATGCTCTAGCCCTGCTATTGCTAGCTGCAGGAGTGAAGACCAATCAGCTTAGAGGCTCTGTGTTTCAAATATATAACAGAATGCTTAGTAATTCTCGTTGTTTTCTTACTCCTTACATTTGCTCCTGGAATGGGACTGTCAGTGTTAAATATTTAACCCTGAAGAAGAGAAGAAAAATTAAAAGGACTGTGTCAAACATCTTCTAGATTTTTGTGGTCAACAGTACAATTTTTGGAACAATGGAAAAATTTTCAGGTCCTCTTCCTACAACTGAATCTACAAAGGAAGGTAGACTTTTCTCCTATAATCATCCACTGACTTTGAGAGTCAGCAAGCAAGAGATTCTGCTGCAGGATCAGGAAGTTCAAAGGACTGAGCACCACGAGTAATGTAGAGAGGGAGAAAGAGTTGCCCATGAAAAAATTTATAGATGTGAAATAGTGTGCGGACAGGGATAACAAACTACACAGAGAGACACAGAGTGCCAGATGACTTGCACAATTGCATGGCAGGTAACAATGCACGAACAAATTCAAATCTCTCAATCTTTCATCTCTCTCTGGCCAGTTCATATACAGTTTTCCACTCTATTATTTCCCATTCTGCACAGAAAACAGCTATCTGGCTTTTCTACTACAAAAATTTCACCAACTATAAGCTCAGTTGCTCAGGGTACAGTCTCTCCTGTGGCAATGCCCTTTCAGAAGGATCCTCCTTGGAGGTACTTCTGCCCAGGAGCAGCCTTCCACCAAACGCCCCCTTATTACTTGAGCTATACATATGCTCACCTGCCACACAAGCCAAGATGTGTGAGCCACACACATCTGCTACCTGGTTCCCAGGTCCTGACACTCAGCCCCACACACAGCATCTCATACACCAGCATTAAAGGAATCTGAATGGTCTGGGAGGTATACCCACTCCTGTTAAAAGCATTATAGTCACCTGCCTGATGTACAGTGAAAGACTCAGTTTAACAACAACAAATCTGGATGGATGAGCTGTGTGCTTACCCTTGCACCACAATCCTTGCTGACACAGTGATTAACAAATGTGTTCTTTGCTAATTGTTTTGTTACTTGTACTGAATAAACAGTGTCAAATATCTCTTTTTGTCCTTATTATCAGCCAAAAGGAGAAGTAATCATAGGTGAATGCACTTTCAGGCATAAGCATTCAGGTATCGAACAATTTATTTCTGCAGTGCCAAATAGGAGACAAAACAACAGCCAGTATTTGTGAAGCATTCTGCAGTGATAAGGGGCTAGGTGATGGCTTGGGTGTACCGAAAGACTTGGCAGACCTTTCACATATTTTAGCGAATCCCAAAACCAACCAGCAGATACGAAACTATTGCTACTCCACTGCGAGAGCAGGTAGTAAAAAGACAACCACCTCGGTCAACTTTCTGTGCGCTCAGCTTGTTATGAAGTTGTGGTTTCCCTAGCAGCGTGGAGGCAGCTTGACAGCCTAATAGACCAGTCAAGCTGGGAGATGAAGAGCAGACAGTACCTCCTCCCCTAATGCATTAAGTATATCCTAAGGCTTAATGCACTCAGTTTGAAGACTGTAGAGGTGTTTGAGCACCTACAACAGTTGAGAGGCAACTTCAGAAACTGTCGGGCAGCTGGCAGGCGAGGAGGGGCAGCACCCATTTCTTCAACCTCTGTTGCTTCTTTGCACAAAGTCTGCTCTGGCTTTGCCCAGGGAAATAGGGAACCGTTTCACCTTCAAACTTTTCCTTCAAACTGAAACAATTTAAATGTGGGTCTACCACCAAGAATAAATTATCTAAAATAGTGTCTGTGGATCATCAGGTTTATCCTGTGTTTATTACTTCTTTTTGTTCTGTATCACCCATTTCGGGGTTTTTGTTTCATTTATTCTGTTGAACGGATTTGTTCGTATCTCGTTTTGAATTTTTGCCACTATCATCCTTGCTACATACTCTATATTCTCCGACAATTTAAAGTGCCTCAAGCCAGAAAACATAGCACTTTGAAACAGATTACCTTTCAATAGTGTGTATTGCAATTACAGTGTGCCCAATTAAAAATGAAATTATATTGATCAGTGCCCTTGTCCATTTAAACAGATGTGTCTTTCTTCGCTGTCTTGCAGTTAGGTATGCAATTATTTTCATAAAAATGTCGTGAAGTGCATGTGATTTTTTTTTTATTTTCCTATTTTTTCAAGTATCTCTATTCCTATTTCTATTTTCCTAACTAGCAAGTATTGAGAACATTTAAATGCAGCATACAATTGAGTGCTCCGTTAAAATGCACAAAAACCCAGAAAAACATGCAGTTCAGGATACCTTTAAAAATGTATCCCTAAGTAACATGCATTATGTTTATAAATTAATGGTCTTGTAAGATGACTTTGCCAGCGTACATTTACCTCTGTGTTTTCAGTCATTTTTAGCAGGTTCTTAGAAGAAATGGATTGCTAAGGCGTGAAAAATTCTGAAATGCCCAGACATATAAATCAAGAACAAAGAATAGCTTCCATTGTGGCATCTTAATTTTGTAAAAGGATAGTAAATTATGGCAAATGACTCACTTCTGAAAAGATTTCCATAGCCTGTATTTACATTTAAAGTTTAGTTTGTTTTTATAAAAGTACTTTCCTCTGAACTCGTGGAATCCTCTTGTTGCAAGAAGTGGCAGTTGTTGGATATGAACTTCAAAACAGAGCTATATTTTATTCATTTGAAAGTATAAAAATTTGCTAACCAAAATCCGATTCCTACACGCTTAGAAGCGGAGATGAGATATTTATATACTTATATAGTTGGCATTCAGACATTTTCTTTTCATTATAAAATATAAATGCATTGTTCCTACTTGAAGCAGATACTTATTTATGTATCTGAATTAAGATATCTTATATATAGGGGATATTATATTGGTTATGTTGATTTGAATACACGTTCCCTACTGCCTTTACTGAAGCTTATCCTAACAGTTTGAGAAGGCTTCCATTCTGCACAATTTACATGGAAATATTAGGTTCAATATCATTTAAGTCAAACTAAGTAGACAGCACTATGGTGAATATTAAATTACTAAACCTACTAAATGCATTAACTGTTTTATAGACCTATATTAATTTAAATAAAAGAAAACTACATAAGGTGATAAACTCACAAAAATATTGAGCTAACAATATTAAATTGCTTCATGAGTCAGTTCCTTAGGAAATATTTTCTACTCTAAGCTTAATACGAAGTGTCACATGACAGACTTAAGGATCCTTTTTTTTTTTAACCTGACAAAACTGCATATTTTGTAGAGAAAATGTTTCACCACACTCAACAGGCTCTGTTGGTATGCAAAAAGTACAGATTCAAAGCTTTGCTTGGCACAGTAATCCTTAGAAGAGAAATTTGTATCATTAAACTCCTACAAGACACACATCCAGAAAGGAAGGCACATACGCACATTTGATCCTAAACCTACTGAATACCATCAATACGCACTGGATGATAATGTGCAACAGGGCAATAGATGAGAAACAAAGCTAGTCATTCATTTAAAAAATAGCTCAACACAAGAGTTCTCTCATGATACATTAAATATGATAGGCAGAAGTGGCAGGGTGCTAATTACTCCAGTGATGTGATCCATTTTCTAAATAGCGAGAACATCAATAATTCATCAGAAGTGGCTGCTAAAAAATTTAATGTCTGACAATCCAAGCCTGGCAAATAGGAAGATAATCTTTTGTGTCTACTAGTTGGCATTCAGAGACTTTCTTTTCATTATAAAATATAAATGCACTGTTCCTACTTGAGGCAGTTTAGATTATAAAAGATGGCAGATGTATAATGTGTATAGTTTTGATTGTTTGAGGTAGGAAGGCAAAGCCCAGCAGAGAGAAATGCAGATGTCACATATTTAATGAAAATGAGTTTTACAAATACTTTTAATAAAGTCTGAATGGTTTCTGCTAATAGTAGCAGCCCAATTATATGGAAGTGACTATAGTACATAAACATAAAAATATGGAGTAATCAGGTAGTTTTACTGGCTCAATATCACACTTCTAGTTAAGAAAAATCCCCTGCTTATTCAAAAGAGCTTCATTTGGCTGCATCAACATTTCATGAAAAGGCCATTAATGACTACAAATCCAAAGTATATTGCAGAAACGGACTGACAGTGTGTTACCTTCGCTTACGTGAATTTCTAACTTTTGTATTTCTGCATTCAGGCAGACAAAACCATGACAAAAACCTTCCTATCTGTTTAGCCTTGGTAGAGTGCAAATTGCAGATATGCATTGTTTGAATATTATAGGTTAGCAGGATGTTAATGCATCTCCAAAAAAATCAGAGCACGCGTCAGTATACAAACTACAGGTCCAATGAAAAGCACTACCGTTCAGCTGTTCAAAGGTTCATAGGCCCTTACCTCCCATTCTGATGGGTACATTCTCCTGAAATCAGTGACAGTGAGATGTTCAAATAAGAATTAGCTTCTGAAATGGCTTTGTGGGTCTGCGCCTACAACCTAAACTGGAACAGGTTAAAAGCTTCAATTAGAAAATAAGTGGGTCACAATCTAATAGTCCAACTACAAGCAAATGCATTTAGCAATGCTATTTCTCTCCTTAGTATCTCAAACAAAATTTTAACAAAAGTCTTACAAAACAATCTCACCACACACAAACTACTTAAACCCTCAAATCCTTGAATCATCAATATTTCAGCCTTCATGATTTTTCTCACCATAAATCAACAGAAAGTGCTTTATACTGTTTTTTAAGTCCTAAATGTAATCCTTCATTAAAATTTAGATCGATTCCCTAAGAAGATACTTCCACTTTTGAACATTCTTGCTTCTGAGAACCCATAATTGATTTTATCACTTACAAGGTACTGCGAGTGTGCTTGAATATTTGCCATATAATATGCATATGGCATTTTTGCATTCCATCTGAATGCAAACTCTCACACACTTAGAAAAATCATTCTGTCAACTCATGTCAAACTAATATATTTAGTTTTCAACAGCACCAAATCAATTCGCCTTTCAAGGGCAAGCTTCCCCGTAAGTAAACATTAATGTGAACTAAGCATTCTACAGAGATACTAGTGATTTTAAATGATTCAGTTTTAGGCTCTTGAAGGGGAACTTACTTTCACTTACCTACAGAGACCACTTTCAGGTAGCTCAAGTAGAAATTCAAGACTCCAAGTAATTTGCCTCTTTTCAAAACTTTGGAAAAAGTGGAAATTATTTGATGTTCTGAGAATGGATTCAGGCAAATCCTGAATTTTTTTCTCAACTCAGAACAGCTTATGTGAGAAGACAGGTGATCCGATAATAGGTACCACCGTATAGCCAACATAGAGTATCAAAAAAATTTTTTTTATCAATGAACCGTGCTGGAAGAATAACTCCCCCAAAAAACGTAAACCAGCAAAAAATCATGCCAGGAAAATGGAAGAAAAAATCATTCCAAACTCAGCTTATATAATGGGATAGGAAATACACACACCCCAAATCTATCCGATTTGTTCCAAGTAAACTGCTTTCAAAATCTTACAGCATATCTGAAATATTAAAAGAAATGAAGTCATACATTTTGTACAGAGTAGATACTTTAGCATAAGCTCCCATCAGAAATGCCCAGCCTCTGTGATTAAAGGCTGATTTTAATGCTTTACCTTGTGTCTGAATCATTTAAGGTTTATTAAATATCACAGAACTGTAATTACATTACTCTGAAAAATCCTTTTTCCTTATTCCAGTCATTGAATCAGTGTCTGAGAAAAATTAAGAAATTTTCACCCCCTTCAATTTATTATTTATTTTAATTCTTGACAATTATGTGGCATCTCCTTACACACTGCTTTGTGACAGCCCACTTTCAGAGTGCTAGAGATTACTTCGAGAGGGCTGAAACATTATGCCAATCAGAAAAAAAGCACACAAACCCTAGAGTTTATTGCTTACCTTCATTCAGTCCCATCTGAATGAGAAATAAAAAGGAAAAAAAATACCAGGAGAAGACATCCACTGAACCATACGCTGTGACCCCATCACTTCTGACAGCACAAGCAAGGTTGTGAAAGGAGAGGCCGCCAAAAAATGCTGGTGGTTCAGCATGTGGTACTTTTTCCTTTGAGACTTTACTTACAGCTTATCATATTTCCAGGACAAAATTAATCAGTGTCCTCAGCTAGTGTTTGCAGAAATGCATTTTTGGTGGCACAAACATTCACAGTGAAAAAAACAGGGATTCTGACTGCAGCTGGTGTGTGAACTGGGCTACCAGGGAAAAGGCTAAGATCGCAGAAGTCAGGCAAGGAAAATGATTTAAAAAATATAATTCAGTAGCAAAATGTAATTAATAATTAACTTTCATTATTTTAACAATACAATTAACTTCCACAACAAAATGAATGATTTCTTTGCGATAGAATTGTACTGGTTTTTGTGAAGATATTTGTGTTATATGGAATTTTGTTGACATATCTCCATAATATTACCTACATGTAATTATAACTGGATTTTAATATAAAATATTATACTATCATTAGAACTATAGAAATTTTCTCCTTGAAATACGATATTGAAATATTTTATATACTTCGAATTCTTTTTCTTTTTTTTATGGAAAGCTTTCCTATATGTATTTTCCAGTTCTGACTTAAACCAGAAAACTTTTCAGAAGACATCTGCTAGGTTGCATCAGCCCAAATCCATCATCTCCTCGTGTACTCTCAGCTGCTGCCCTGAGGCTATCCAAGCACAGATTCTTTTAGTCTCTATTGCTGTCGTCACTGCACTTCCTTACCAAAGTCTTAGTACCTTCTAAATTTTCTTTAATATCGTTCTCATCTCAATTTGTCGCTGTTAACAAAGTTTGTGCCGACTCTAAACTTCTTTATTGAGAGCTTTCGGAAGCATGTCTTAGTTTTGTTGTTACCTATTGAATATCCATGGAAAATGTATTAAGTTAACTCTGAGGAAATTCCCAGAGTCCAATTCCTAACCGATACATAATCTGAAGCTTTACTCAAAATGCCTTTTTTATTTTTTTTCCTGCAGTAGTTAAAACATTTACTGTGTAAATATCTGTCTTTTATTCCTCAGCAGGTGGTTAAAGCCTCGCTTCTGTGATAATTTTAAAGGTCATTTTCATCAGGCAACACTAAAGGAAATAGTCTTTCACAGATGTTTGTTTCCATAGCAGACTACAGAGGAGCCATCAGAATGTTACAGTGATTTTGTTACCTTTGGGGAGCTTTTATTATTTAGCTGTCATCATTAAAAATTCAAAGCAGTGGATTGGTGAGGCAAGCTTAAACAGGGCTCTCCCTCCACCCCCCACTTATGGCTAAATAACTGTGAAAAGGGAAAAAATGAAGAGAGCGTGGATTGCCCTTATAAATAACCATCTTTAAGCTCCCTAGCAGCTGCAAAATTTGAGAAAAAGCAGAGATTATGGCAATTTCCCCCCTCCCCCCATAAACTTTATCCAACAGAAACCTAGGTAATTATAAGAAATGGCACAGAGGAAGCCATTTGAATTGCATATTAATTTGAACAGCTGCATTGTGATGACTCTAAACCTTTTTTTTTTTTTTTTTTTTTTGACTCTAAAAACAAGACTTCTGCCTTGCCACCACCAAGCCATAACCAAGCTCCCTGCTTTGGTGTTTCTCCCTGATTACATATCAGATAATATCTTTGGCACGAGTGAGCGCTGTACTTTGGTTACAGAAGTGAGGCAGAAAGAGGTTAGTGACTTCTGATTCATTTTATCAGCTGGAAATGCAGAATATGTTCTGGAGATGCAAGGCATATTATCTGTAAGGTCTTCCCCCCACACCCCAATATACACAGCTGCTCAAAAAGGCCGAGAGAGGTGGTCAGAAAACAAGGAGACGCAGAATCCCTCTCCCTTCATTGCCCTGCTTCCAGAAGGGAGTCTGCAGCCCTGTGCTGTCGGCATAAAATCCTTCTTTGGTGTTTTTTATTCTTTGTCCTTTTCTCTTTTTATTTGAAACTGGATTTAGAATTCATTTTACATCCTATACCCTGCAACGGTTTAGTAGGAAGCTGTTTAAACTAACTAAGGGGATACGCTAAATAGAGGAGCCTTTCGGAAGTCTTACCCTTTCCCAGATTCAGGCACTAATTCACAGGCTGTAGAAAGGCCCTTTTGAAATCAGGATCTCCAATGCACATCTTTTGGATACAGTGCCTAACATGATTCCTTAGAGAAGGAATATCAAATAAAACAGAATAAAATTAAGACGGAAGAGCCTTATTCGCTCTCCTCACCTTTTTTTTCTGCTCCATAACCCAATGTTTAAACAAATGGCAGGGAGGGTGAGAAACGGGGCTTCAGCGAGAAGGGCTGCAGCCGCAGGCAGCACTTCTCCGCAGAGCCGCCCCACCGCGGGAACCACGTCAGGGCCAGTTTAAAGTTTAAATTAAGCGTTCTCAGCCTATTAACCAAACTCACCATTTCTAATCTGTATCTAACGAAGTCGCTCAAGGTGACCCGGGCAGAGGACAGCTACTCTCTCGACTTGAGCTCTCCATTAGATAGCTGAAGTTTGCAAGGATGAAACCGAGCTATCTAATCAGTAGGCGCAGAGAAAGACAGAGCCGCCTTGGGCGCCCTGATTTTCAGGACCCAAGACCACCACCATCATTTCTCCCCGGCCATCCACGAACGAGCACCCATAGCGAGCCAAGCTGCCTTCCCTCCGGAGCAATTTGATGGTGTCAGTGGATTTCCCTGTCAGAGAGCTTCAGCTGGTGAAAACTGGCAAATGACCTAATACATAGACATATTACATATAGATCTTTTTTTTTTTTTTTTTTTTTTGGACTTATTTTTGTAACGCACCTGCCAGCCAGCCACAGCACATCACATTACGGAGAAGCACAGAGCAAAGCAGCGGTCGCGTGTCTCAAGGCTTGGGGGGTAGCTCGGCTCCTGGCTCCTACCAGGACGCTCTGCGAAGCTCTCGGCGCTGGTGATCGCAGATGGCGCTGAACGCGGCAATGGCAAAGACTGGACTCTATTTTCTCCGTTCCAAACGGGCACCCAGCGGTCAGCTGTAAGCTAAATACAGGGCTTCTCTTGCAGACCGTGCACAGTGAAAATGACTGAAAAATTGTTCAACATTTAAAAAATCCTATTCATAAAAAAAACACAGGTGATCTGCTTTTGCCTTGGGAAAAATTATACAGAAAAAATACCTTGTATATTTAAAAACTTGTGTTGCTTATCTACAGAAATTTGTGTTCTTTCATTCAAAGCAATTAACTACTCCTGGCTTGCGACAGGAGTTTGAACCTGACCATCAGGAGTTTTGACAAGGATCAGCTATACATTTCTCCGTAAGCTTTAGAAGCAGCCTGCTAGAAGGCAGCCGGCAATCTGAAATCCTGCAAAGGGAAACCTCCTCTTCCGTGATCGTAACATCGTGCTTCCTCCGCAGCTAACCAGGCGCTGCCTCCCCCCTCGCACAGGATCGCTGAACGCGACGGAACAACGGAGGCTCCTTCTCAACTCAGCGGGCGCGCGAGAAGCCGGCACCAAATTATTCCGAAGGAACCTACCCAACGCCGCTTTCCGCTCGTAGGGTCGGAGCGCCCTTCCCGCCAGGCTCCGCGATCAGCTCCGCCGCGCGCGTCGGCTTTCGCGCCCGCCGCCCCGCAGGCGGCACGAGCGCCCGGCGCGGCCTCGAGGCGCGCTCGCGGGCAAGCGAGGCAGCGGCGCGGCTCCGGGCGCGCTTAGAGTTAATAAAACGTCCCTAAAACGCCCACTGAAAAACGTTCAGGGGAAAGGACCCACAGCGCACTTATTTGCGATGATCGCGTTAACTTTAGTAATGGCATTTTCAGATGAATACTAAAACACTAGTTGAAAAATAGCTATGTTTATCTGTTCCCTTTCCTCAGATTGCTCTAGTCCTTGACTGGTACAGTCTTTGAGAAATTACAGAGCATTGGCAAAAAATAACTATTACTGTCTGACAAGTTTTGTTAAGGAAAAAGCTCACCATTTGCTAGAAACACACTTAAAATTTCTGACTTTGTCACCTGCTTGCATGAAAATATGCAGAAGGGAAAAATACAGTTGAAATCTACCTTGTGAGTTCCTCTTTTTATTGATAAAAATTAAAGGTAAGAAATCTCTTACTGCTTCTGTAGTCACAGAAACCATTCCTGCCAACTAAGAAAAAAAAATAAAAAAAAAACTTTTATTTCAAAAATATTGAGACCAGAGTTCAAAATTAAATTTACTAGATTGCCCTTGTGATTGCAGACATATTATTTATTCTCTCTCTCTGCTTCAGGTTTTTATCTATGTAATTTCTAGCTTATCTATCTTATCTATTTAAAAAGCTTTAACTAATATATTAATAATAAATGCTTAAATAATAATTGCCTTTTTTTTTTCTAACCTGAAGATGTCAAGTAAAACCTTTAGCTCTAGACAAAATTCAGTAGACAAAATGAAACATTCCTCAGGCAGGTGGACCCAGTGGCATGGGGTTGGAATTAATTTAGCTACAATAATTCACACTAGCTAAGGATCTCCTACCACATGTTAAACGATTTAAAGCCATTTTTGTAGGTACGCCCAGAAGAGCTAATACAGTTTATACAGTAGCCACAGATAGAGGCAAAACTCCATCACTCTAAATGATAACAGGCAACACTACATGGAGCACCAAACCTCCCTGGAACCAGTAAATTCAGGGTCAGAACTGGGGCTGTTGTTCAGCATAGCTCAAAAGGAGAGGGACAAAAATAGCAAGAACATACAGCTGGTAAATGGGAAGTAGTCCCATAACTCAGAAAGCATCTTTTAAGCAGTGTGGCAGAGCAGTCTTTTTCCTTCTCAAAACCCAGCATTTGAAATATATAAGACCTGCTGCCTCCAGACACTTCCTTTACCATATATTCCTCGCCATAGTAAGAGCTTACTTAATCCAGTCTCCGCAAAGTGCAGTGTTGCACCCACAATTTCACAACATTGATGTCCTCTTGTGGGTTTAACTCTTTCTCTGCCTCACTTCCTTATTCGTAATATGGGCAAAATCACCTTTTCAAACTTGATAGGAACATTGCAACTACAATGTATTACAAGTTGAGGCATTCAGATATTATACTGATACAGACCTGTAAAAATGATAAACAGTTCCATTATCAGTAATTCTAAACACTGTAATGCAAATAATAATACAATTATCTTTGAATTCCACTTTCAGAAAGTCATGACCATATATGTCATTTGTTTCCATTATTCTCATAGAAAACCTAGGATCTGCAGTGCAAACTACAAGAAATTAAAGTGTTATTTCTCTGGACTCTTCCTCTGATTTCTTTCCTGTCTGCTCATACTCTAGTCTTTTGATTCTTTCGAGCTCATTCTGTTTGCATTCTTTCTTATTCAGCTTCATCTTTTCACATTCTCCAGTTCTACTTTTTATTTTTAAAGTAATAACAGAACATGAGATGTTCTGGGCTGGGGGTATTTCTGCCCAGTAGCAGATTATCTTTGCTCCACATTAGCATGCGTTCTCAAAAACGTGGAAGCATGATTGAAGAACTTAAAAAGCACTCCTAAAAAAACCTACTACAAATCCATAGTTGCAGCCATCTGGAGCAAGGCTGGTGCCTGCCATGAACTTACAAACTCAAACTCTGAGAGGTTTTCAAGCTGAGGGAATTAGCATCTATCAGAGGGATAGGCAGACTCCTATGCAGTGGGATGCAATATAACAATTAGATGCAATTAAAATTATAATTACAGAACCATATCTACTGTGTTCACAGTAATTTGAGATAATTTGTATCAGGTATGGACGAAGGCACACTCTACACGGGAACAGAGCTAAGGTCCTCAGGAGCTCCCCACTTCTATAGAAGCAGCTCGTCCTGCCTGCCACACACCTCGGCAGGGCCAGCTGCTGGTGTCCCAGAAAGCAGAGAGAAAGCTCTTTGGTTTTGAAGTCCAAGAGCAATCGCTAGGGTTCTTAGCCATATATCTTTATCAAGTAGGGTTATGACATCTTTACCAAATACAGTTATTTGCTTTCCAGCTTGCCAGCATAGATCCTTCACAATACATAGCCTACCTAAAAAGCAGGCGGCACGGTGTTTATTCATGCCGACAGCCACTGGAAATTTAAGTCTGCAGCATACTCCATGCTGGCTCAGTTTGACTTGGAGCATAGACAGATGCTGCACAGTGTCACACAAGCTTCAGCACAGGCATCTCAGGGCTGCTCCGACGCGAGAGAGGCAGAGCTCACCCTGCACGTGCATTCGGCGCGTGGGAGACGGAGAGGGACGAAGGGGCCGCAGCCTCCCCCGGCGGAGGCAGCAGCAGCAGCTGGCACAGAGATCCCGCAGAGTCGTGAGACAGGAATGAACGGGGACTCTGCTACATGGGCGCACACCTTGTACGCTGTCTCCATACCCAAATACCCTCAATAAAGAATTACTTTATTTTTAGTACATTTTATCACTTATGTCACTGTCTCTTCTTTCTTTTCCTGAGAATCATGATTCATTACATTAGATCCTTAGATTTATCATCTATATAAAAAATGAAAATGGAATAAGTTTCAAAGACCAAGAAAGCAACTAAAAGGGCATATTGTACTTATTCTCTTTTAATATAAATGAAAACTAATTTTTATTTATTTATGCTATTTTAAAAGACAGTAACAGACAAACTAAACTCTTTCTTCAGGAGTTTTTAGAAATTACAAGAAATATGCTTCTAGAAATTAGAAGCACGTAGAAGAACTAGTTCCGTAGAAGAACTACGGAATCTAACCCCATTCCAAAAAATCAGATCAAACATACCTACTTCCAAGACCTAGTAATATCTTTATAGATGCTTTGGCTTTAAAGATATGGATGTCATTATAGATGAGTACAGCACAGCCTTACTCATGTTGACAAGTTTAAGGCAATGACGGATGACTGCTGAGTGAAAAAGCTGTCACCAGAGTTTCTACAGTACTAAAGGGAAGTGCTAGTAAATAAGCCATTGAGAAAGTAAGGGATTCAGAAACACAGTGGTATTGTTTGCATGAGTTAAATAATGTCATTTTGAACAGCTGCCGTTGAAGAACACTAAGCTCATCAACTGTCATAACAGAGTGACAATATATTATGCACCACGGTATATTCTTATAATTTTTAAAATGAGTCTTCAGCAGCAGAAAAGGCAGGAAATTAAAAGCAAATATCTCCTCTGAATTCCCTTTTTGTTCCCAGGCAGATCCGCATGAGATAATTGCACGATATTATAACCAGAATGCTATATAACACCTCAAACAGTTTAGCAAGAAAGCAATTCATTATCACTATAGTCAAATGATTTTCTAAGTATAATGGGCAAATTTCTATGAAAAAGTATTCTAGTTATTTGACTAGCACCACTGAGTTTCTCTTGTAGAAGGAAAAATCTGAGGGTAGGATAGTGTTGGCAGACAGAGAATACTCTCAGGCTATCCCTTTTTAACAAGCAGTGCAAGGGACAGGATTTAAAAAGGAAAGGGCTCTTGTCTTTCAGTGATGACTGCTAGATTGGTCCACGGGTACGACAAGTGAATAGTCTCACTATTCCTCATAGCTTCCATAAGAATTATCCAAGCTCAGGAAGTTACTGCCCCCAAGCTGAGTGGGAGTATCAGTACACACGCTCTGAGCTTCCACCCTAGCCCCCACACTGGGAAGTAAAATACATCAGCTGATATTCCCTAAACTTAGATTTTGGATAGCTTGCTTCACTTTGCAGCTGGGCTAGGCTGAGAAGATCCGTGCTATCCATGCCTGTCACTCAGCTGACAGATGGGACCTTGTTAGGCAGCAATAATATGACTGAGCTCTACCATCAGCTTGTACCTTATGCTACACACAGGTTTCTTTAAGCTCAAGTATCCAGTTTGCTGCAGTCAAAGAGCCTGAATTTTTAACTATCACAAGTGTGAATTAGCTGATGACTACTGTCCACTTTGTTTGGAGTCATAGCAAGCTTTATCTTGCTTTGAAACCTGTAAATTATTCATTCAAAGATGACCTGTAGGCATTTTTTTTTTAAACGAACACATTCTAAATTAAAGAGGTAAGAATCATTATTGTTTCATGAAAACTGTGTTTTAATGTGTAGCTGTTACATAACTTGTTATGAAGAACAGGATTTTCAAAAGCATCTTTGGAAGTGCCTCTGCTAGAAACATGTGATATTTTTTTTCCATTAGCTTCTAACTTCTGATATGAACTGTTGACTTCCTGAAGCTGGTACAGAAACTCCAGAAACTTCAGAGAGGCCAGAATTTCACTCCTGATAGGAGTAAACTCTTCCAGTTCTAATAACAATACATACATGTACTATTTACCTACTATACTCTTCCACATTTCTCTCCTTGCATTAAGATGGAGCTTAAAGAAATAATTACGCAGTGTAAGTGAATTTTACATCTCTATTTTAAGAACACCATCTTTCAGCCAAGCCTTTTGCTCATGGCAAAGAACCTTGTGTCAGTCTGAATTATGTATGTACAAGTGCGAAGTGTTAACAGTGTAATAGTTCAGAATAGTTCAGAATGATCTCAGAGCCAAAAGAGATTTGAAAAATACACTGGCATAATGAAAAATATAATTCACCATAAATATTTTTTTGAAAGTTACCAAAAATTAATTTTTAAGATAGGACTACATTATTAAAGTTTTATGTGGCTGAAAAGCGTATTTCAGGATGCAGTGTCCATATTACCATACTAAAGCCTCAAAATGGATCTTTTCACTAACACAACTAAACCAAAGTAAAATTCCAATTCTGCTTTTAGCAACATTTCCCATGTGCATCAGAGAGATTGTGCTAATGCTATTCAGTTACATCCAGTTACAGCTACATTTGCACATGATCATTTAAATAAGCCACATTGTTGTGGTCTTGCAAAATTGCTTAAATGTTGTCCAAGTCCAGTTACATACACCACCTTCCTCAGAATACTTCTAAGACCACGTTACTCATCTCCGAAAAGCCACTCGTACTGGTGCCATGTTGCTGTGCTAAACTATATATTGGGAGTGGCTGGAGTGCAGCCATCTCAGGACTGTGGAAGACCAGTTTGGAAATAAGTCTTCTGCAGTGTTTTACTGAACATCACTGTATGCTCTTCTGATGTATGTTAATGGGCACAATAACGCCCACAAACTTAATAGAAAAAGAAAAAAGAAATATTACTCTACTATTAGGAAAAAAAACCAAAGGGCATGTAGAAATTTTCATATCTGGTTCATAAAAAATTTAAAGATTAAAGTTTGTTGTCAGTGTAAGCAAGAGGAGAATTTGTCCAAAGGCTATAAACTAACAAAGACACACTAACAATAAAAATGTGAATATCAATATTATGTCTTTGTTATGTTTCCAGAACACAGGGAACACTGTATCAGCTGAACGAAAAACAATAATCACAATGAGACATAAAATTGCATGGGAAAACACATTAATATTCAAAAACCCCTACATCTAGAAAGCTTTCGGAAAATACTATATAGATTTTTTAATGCATAATGTTTATGCATTTATTTATATAATACACATTTTAAAAAAATATAAGTATATTAAATGGAGCACAAATACTAAAATCAGTTACCAATATCTGTGGTAACTGAAATCCTGCCTTAGGAAACCCTCACTCTCTGCTGCTGGCAAGTAGTAGTAGCCACTAGGAGATACATCTTTGAGGTAGAGCCTTGCATCATCAATTCCACGCTAAGTGGCAAACACAGCCAATGGGAGATGCAAGCTGAGAACACCCTGGAGAAGTGCATTGGGATGCTAAGTACTTTTAAATTACTCCAGGACCCTTGAACTAAGGATTGCCAAAACACTATTGCACATTCACATCACTTAATTGTAACAAGTACGAAACCTAGTGGGCAACTGAATCCCTCCACATGGAACACGCTTGCTGATTTTTGCTTAAAACAATTTATATTGTGGATTTTGCACAGCTGTCCAAAAGAGGAAGACATTCTTTCACACAAAGCCATCTAATATGGACATAACCTGTCAGAAGTCAGATGGAAAGAAAACTATCAGAGTTGACTTTCTTCAGCCATTTATTCCATCTGCCTCTAGTTTATTACTGCTATTTTTTCCTGGCTTAAATTAGTTTCTGTCTCTAACCTAAAATCCATTCATTCAACTATACTCCCACCAGGGCTAACCATGTCTGCAGACCAAGACTACTTTCATGGTTATCTCTAGTGGGAGCTGAACTCCTGGGCTAGCCCTGCAGAGTTAGCTTCATTCATAGCAATGCTCCATGTTTGAGGCTGTGGTCTACACAGCGCTGTTCACAGCATGCTTACCAAACTCCAGATATGTTCCAGACTGGCTCTTTAGGTCTTCCATGGCTCATTTTAGAAATAGAAAGCTGGTCTTGATTTCACAATCTTGTACGATCTGCAAGTGCTCTCCTGTGCAAAAACTCCCCTTTACTAGGCCAAATCCTTTATATCCAGTGGTTTTACAAAAACATTTGCATCTTTTTCTCTAGAAGATAACTTCTGCATGCAACTTCTGCCTGTTCTGCTTTGTAGTTTCCACTCTCAAAATGATCAGCAATCCTAGGTAATTAGAAGGTTCGTATCTGGGGCTCTTCCCCACACAGAGACCTCAGCATTACCATAGCGATCCACAGAACTTTGCATATATACCTAGAGTCCTTTGACGAGCCTGGAGTACTGTGACAGAAGACAGAGCAAAAGTGTTCCAAAACATACATTTTAAAGATTGCAACAGCCAGTGAGGTGAAGTGCTCTGAAGACAGGACACTATCTTACTATGCTGTCTTCAATCATTGCCGACGCACGTGAGTCTAAGGCAAGAGCAAATCGAAGTATTTTTGGTGTATTTTGAGTTTCCTAAATGCAATGCTACAACAGCTTACAAAGACAACTGTTTGAGCGGAAAGAAAATCAGACTTAATCTGCCTATTACAGCACCAGATCCAGAGATCCTTCCTCTTTCCTTCCATCTCCAGCTGACAAACCACAGGCACTCACATACAGTGATATGGGTGAGGAGTTGGACCCAAAGCATTGTCTGTCTTTTGGAGCTGTACTTTAAAGAGAAAGAAGGCTCGGACCATGAAGATCTACTTACAGTTTACTCTTCTTTTAACTTGCTCACTCCAAACTGAGTTGGGAAGAAATCTGACTTTTGACTTCAGAGAATGACCATTCCAGTGTTTGGCCCAAGCCAAGCAGATTCTTAGCCGATTTTGAAGCCCAGTACAATTTCTCACTTCAGAGGCAATAGCCAAGTCTTAAGAGAAAGCTTTCTCTTGCAAACTACGAACTTTAGTGTCTACATAAACGTGTGATATTTACAATTGATAAACGATAATTATACAGTACGCAGTTATATAACTGGTGTCAATTCACACAGTATGCTACTAGATTTTGACTTCGCTCAGACATAATGGCAAGCCAGAAACTTCAGGGTGGTTATGAGCATGGCAATAATAATCCGTGATCTAGTCTTTGAGACATAGAATGACAGGCATATTTGAGTACACCTATTATTTTCTTTTGCTATAAAGATGATGCTCCCCTGAGGAAGCGCACAGATTGCAAACTAAATTTTTGAGTTTTACTTTGTTTTCATTTAATTAAAATATAAGAAAAAGATTATTTGGAGTGGAAGTTATATTCTACTTATTTGGAAGATTTTAATTAAAAAAGAGCACTCATTTTTTGGAATCTAAAACTTATGAACGCAAAAAAAGATCCCATATATTAACCTACAAAACCTGTAGGCAACTTGCACAGGTTAATAACCCATATTTTGCATTATTATAAAGAAGGTTCCTATAGAGTGTTGTGGAATATTTTTGATACATCTGTACATGTGATAATCCATGCACTTATTCCATGCACTTCTCCTCTAAAATTTTTCAGGTTAAAATTTGTTTCAACCCCATTTAAGCCTCAGCAGCTCACAGACTGGTCTTGTAGCACATTTCCCCGCAGATAAATATAAAAATGGAACACATGACTAATCAGGAACGATCGCTTCTTGAAACACTTTTTTGGCTATCCAGATAAGCCACTTTTCAAGATCCTTTTCCCTGTAGGTTTACAGGAGAACTGTATTCTTACCATTCCCCAGGGACTCCAGTCAAATAGACTGATTCTGTCTTTCAGACAAAAAAGAAAAAAAATCACTTTAAAGAGCCCTTTCTGGAGGCCTGAAAAAGCGAACCTCAGCAACTTCCTTATTTTTTTTTTTTTTAACCAACTAATTCTCACCGTGCTTTCAGACCTCCCTTTTATCTTCTCTGCGTGTCGATGAAAGCAAGCACCGCTGACGACCTTTTCCAGCGCCCGCGTCCCGACCTACCTTCGGGCAGCGGCGGTCCCCTGGCTCCCAGCGCCCTGCCAAGCGAGGCGGCGCTCGGGGGCTCCCGACGGAGGCACCCGTCAGCCTCGCGGCGTTCGGCCTGGGGCAGCGGGCGCTGCCGAGGGCGCACGCCCCGGAGAGCCGTCCGCCGTCCCACCCGCTCCGCAAACGCGAGCTCTCAGCGGCTGCAGAGGCGCAGGAGAGACCACCGAGCCCCGAAACTTCAGCCCTTGAAGCGGCCCCTCCGTGCGCTTGCCTCAGGGGGCCGCAGCTAAAGCGCTTTCAGAGCGGGGAATCCAGGTCTTCCTCTCGCCCAGCTCTCATGCCTCTCACACCGCTGCACATAGATGGGGCTTATCTAAAGTTACTGGCTACAGCCCACATTCTCCATTTACTTCTCCAAAATTTATCCCTCCCTGCATTACGCCTGCCCCTGGGGATCTCAATACAGCCTGAATGGAGAGCTGCCAACATCTTGTTAAAGGCTGCAGCTATGTATGAAACTAGCTATTTTCTGCCACAGCTAGCTGACAAATACGTTACCCACTCCCAGCCAGTTCCCTGGCCCAGAGCCTCCGCTCAAAGCAACTGCCCCTCCTGGCGAGATGAACGTGATCTGTAAACAAAACCTCAGGCTAAGAAGCACCGTTTTTCCCACAGCTTCGGGTTTGCTCTGCCAGGGTTACTGCTGGCAGCAATTACCTCTGCGCCCTGTAAGCTGGCCGTGTGACGGGCAGCGCTCCTTGGCGGTGCTTTACAGACGCTGTGCTCTCTACTTCCAGTTCTGTTTCCAGTATCTATTTCCTCAAACTAAAACACTGGAAGCAAACATTTATTTCTGGGTTTTGTAATATTTGTGTCTATCTGAAGATCAGGGTTATTCAGCTATTCAACAATGTTATGAACATTACTAACAGGCCTTGCACAAGCTTCTCAGTAAGTCCTCATGGAAATTCAAGAGGATGCTTTCCTGCATGCTTTCTAAAGAAAAGAAATAGAGGAAAAAGGAAATAGTCCAAGTCATCAGAAAGGAAGGGGATGCTTTTAATTTAATGTAAGCTTTAACTTTTGTTTACAATAGAAATATTGACTATTTTCACGGTTATTTTCAATTCCCATGTTCCTAAGTTACAATTTCATTTTATTGTTGAGCTGCTATTCCTAGAAATCAGTTGAACAGCATTACTGCAAACTCCCTCTGCTCAGGGAATTTGTTACCTTTCATGTCTAAAGAGAGGTCCTAACAGCTCCTGCAACAAATAATATTTTTTTTATTCCTACTGGTAGAGTGTAGCTAGAGGTTCTCAATGGTCATATAGGTCTCATGTCAACTGCGTTATAAAAACCTGATCGGAAGTAGTTGCTGCAATGAATGTCAGTCGAAATAGGCAATGGTTTGAAAGAGAAAAAACAGGTTCAGAAGGTATCCTACATTTATAAAGCAGACCATCGGGGCGATTTGCATAAAATCCAGATAAAATATGAGGAAAACAGTATCACAATAAAAAAGTAGCAAAATAATGTCAGTAGAAAAACATATACACATGAAGCAAGCTGAAGGTCAACCTCTGCTAGGTTGTGTTAGCACCATGAAATGAGGCTGGATCAGCAGTTTTCATTTTACAGATGTTTTCCTTTCACCTTTCACGTTTGGCTTTTATAGAGAGACAGCTGTCAAATTCACAGCAAAAATGGAAAAAGTGTTTTTCCTATCATATTATTCACTGTACAGAATCTTCCTTTCTTATTTTTCCATGTCAGCAGTATTTTTATATCAGTTTAGTCTTTTGGTATGTTTTGTAGAACAATAAAATAATTATTTCAGGGGGTAAAATCAATAAGATAATTTAGCATGAACATTTACACTTGAAAAACTTGTGCTTTTTTTCAGTATTAACCACAGAATGCTGTTTTCTCCAATCCGAGTCTCCTTAAAGATCTTACAAGTTTATACAATTGTCACATGTATTTTTATTTATATTAGTTTTCAAAATTATTTTCATTAGTAATTAACCTGCCCCAAATACTCTGTTTGAACTTAAGAAAATAAACTCCAGCAATTGTCATTAATGATAACAATAAAGTGGATCAATCCATAGATGGGTAACAAAAATCTCTAAAACTCTTACTATGCTCCTGAGAAGAAACCCAGATTTGGCCTGCAGGATTCTTCTGTGTAGTCACTGCTCCAGCTGCACTCACACACTCAGCTGTGCTTTTCTCCTTTGCTCTAGAGACCCTAACATCTCCACATTCAGATCTGCTCTAGAGTAAGCAGATACTTTGCACTATTATACTTAATACCTTCTCAGGAGTCCATTTTAAATTATGTTGTTTAGTGTCCTAAATTCTGTTGTCCATACCAGTGCAGACATTTTGATTTTGATTAAGCTGTCCAGCACTGCTTGATACATCTCGTGGGACAGTTGTCCACACCGAGCTGGCAAATAGCACAGAGGTGACCCACACTCTGTTTCGCAACGGTGGATTGAGGCCAGACAGGATATTTCAATATGCCTAAAATGACACCAGATGCCAAGCTGAATTTCACTATTAATAACAAAAGCAAAGGTGGAAGAATAAAAGCAGTTTGATCTAATAGCTCACCCTTAAACATGTTTTTATCCACATGAGGTTAATGAATAAGAGTATTGAGTATCTAACGTGGCAAGTAGAAAATTTGGCTGTGTGTCCCTAGCAATAGCTGACGAGAAGCAGGAAAGAGTCCGTGAGCATCCAGAAGCAGGTATGCATCAAGGGCATGTGTAAGCTAGTGGAAAATAGTATTTAATGTGATAGGCAGGGACTGTAACTGACCACTATTAAGACAGGAGAAATTTAGAAACTGTATTAGGAAAGCTTTCCTGACAGTGATAAAAATCAAGAAGTCAAACAGCCTTTCAAAAGCTGTCTCAGATTCCCATCCCTCAGGACTCCAGACTAGATAGAACAAGAAGATTTTTAACAAGTGTACTATGGGGAACAAACCTGCACTTGGAAGAACACAGACCCCCATCTCAATAAACCTTTCCCCATTTTTACCAACTACATTTTATACAAGAACATCCACAGTTAGATTTTTCCCCAAAACATACTTCATTAAAAATACCATCTTCTGTTCAAATTAGCTGCGAACAAAAAATCAGAGGACAGTACAATCATTTAGGTTCAGGTACGGCAATAATACTTTGCAACCGGCAAGAACCAAAATACTTGCCTACCTTCGATGCACGGCACATGAAGGAACCCTCATACGCACACGCTGCTGAGCTGACAGATGGCACCTTGCCCCTCTGCCCAGTGATGGCTCTTGAATTTTTACAGGCAGCATGGAGCACAACTAGAGGCTGCCAGCACTGACCTAAGCAATCATCACACACTTGCCTCCAAAGCTAGTGGTAAATTATGGCTTTACAAATGGCTGTATTCAGAACTAGCAAACTGAACAGTGGATGGTCCATACCATTTAGCTGTTAACATGCTCCGTGGCACAGTTTCAGTCTGCGCCAAGTAACGCTGTCTCTGACAGTGCCCCAGCATTGCTCACGGAGAGGACAGGCGAAGGCACCCTGCTTTGGGGCAACGCCAGCTCGACCACAGAGACGCCACCCATACCCTACTGCTTGCCCTCAGCTACCTACCCCTGTTAAACACGTAGCCAAGAGGATTAAAAGGAGCTGAAGAGCCGGTAAAGTCGTACGTGTCTCCTCTGCTCCTTAGTGGGGACGTTCCACCTGGCATACTCACAGAGCCCGGTGCTCCCTTCCCTCTCTGCACGTGACTTATGGGCTTAAAGCACGAAGAGCTCGTGCTCAGTGAAGGTAAACCTTGGACTATCAAGGCTGAGACATTTAATTAGTGGCACTGTGATTCAGACATGCAAGACGACGAAAATCGGAGAGCAGCAGCTTTTTTCTAACACTAATAATACAGTTATAATTTCTTCTGCTGTGACCTTCTTGTGAAATGCTTCCAGGAGATACTGACCCCTCACTAAGAGCTTGACAATAGCCATACAGAAACTCTCTTCTCTAGAAGAAATGAAACAGGAGATAATTGTGATTAAAATCAATATAGGAATCCTCCTTAATTAGAATAAATAACAACTCAGGCAGGTCACTGATATTGAAGGGGTTTTTTGATTGTTTTTTTGGGAAGGACAAGAAAATCTGTTTTGGTGAAATTACTTGAGGGATTCCGTTTCTTATTTATGTCATATTTGATTTGGCATAATCTCAGAAAATTCACTGTAATATTAGTTAAAAAAAAATGAAGTCTTCTAAAAAAAAAGGAAAGGAAAAATACAGGGAAAAATCAGAGGAAAAAAAGGGCAGAATGAGAAAAAGAAAAAAAACCCTGTAGGAATAAATAATAGAATTTTAGGAATGAAGACAGTAAGTTGTTTCTGGAAAAGTAACTGCATGTAAATTCATCTGTTAAAATATTTAGTAAAGGGAGTATAAAACGGGTATGAGCATGGTGGTTAAGAACACACTGACAAATGTAAACAGATATTTCCAAGATATAATTCCATCTTGCCTTCATAATCCTCTAAAGATGATGTTAACTGGAAAAATACATTAAAATTGAATACCTTTTATGCTTCTAAGAATTATACACATGTTTGTCCTTAGGAGATTAAAAACATTGCACGCCTGTGCCACCTACACATAACCTAACTCTGCATGCCAAAACAAACAAGAATCATGAAAATTAGCAGATAGTGTATTTTATAGAATGTGTGTGTAAATATATATATATATATATATATATTTAACTAAATGTTAGTCAGATAAAGGTACTGTACATCTAACTATATGCTACATACGCATACCTAAGATTCATAGCAATGTAATCTGCCTTATTTTGCCAGTTTTGAGTTTAAAAATCTTTAAATTTTTAGAATTGGAGAGGCACGTTCACTCACTAATTGATTTTTTCCTGTTACGTAAACTCCCAACATGTTTAAAAGAAATATTTTCTTTATTGAACAAATTTCATATCTTTCAAACCTATACAGAAAGAGGAATAAAAATAATTAATAAACTCCTGTTAAAAATTACAATTTATGTATTTAAAAATGCAAATATTCTAGCAAAATATAATATTTTTAATCTGGAAATCATTATTTTTGTTTAGGCAAAATTCCCCTTGATTTTTCTTTAGAAGAACACTTTGTTATGGTACGGAGGGATATATTCAGTAGTCCTTATCAAAATCCAATAGGAATTGCTGAGATTGCTGAGATATTAGAATGCTTCTCGTCTAGTATTGCACCTTTTGTTTTAATAGGAATTATATATCTGTATTAATGATTATCACATCAATAATGTGTTCTATTAGAAAAACCTAAAGTGGTAGTGTGAATAGAAGGCTAGGGATAGAGAGATGCTTCTAAAAAGGCTTTGCATCATATCACGTAAAGAAATTACTTCTTTTCTGTAAATAATAATATGTTATCATCATCACCATTTTCTTTCTCCCAGTTGACTATCAATACTGGGTTAGGGTGAAACATCTCAGAATTTCAGCCTTGCAAACTGAAGAAATGTGGCCCCACATTAGGAACCTACAGTGAAAGTCTGCAGATAAGGATAAACAGGGTAAATAACACAGTTTTCATTTGCAAACATTATTATGTTGGCAGATTTATGTCTTAGATTTGAACCAGATCCTTCTGCAGAGTGTACCCAATAAATTGGAGCTGAGTAAAACTGACAGCAGAATCTGGCCTTCCGTTATCTGAGTACGGCACCTTAACAGCTTCAAAGTCATTTTTGTATCACTGAAAGCCAAATGCTAAGTAACAGCAACATTATAGCATTATCAAAATGAATGCGAAACTCTGCAGAGTAACTTTGAATCTCATGCTTCAGGGCTTAAGCTATTATAAACCCAACATGGAAGGATGATTAGCTTTGCGTACCAACTCCTAACACTTTCCTCGGAAGCTTTGGTACTGGCCAGGACAGTTGATCTGATTACATATTTACATTGCTCTTTTGAAAGTACCAATTAAAGTGCTCAATACAGTTTGAAACAGAGTCCACTGTTCAATACAAGCAATTTTAAAACCAAATTTAAGACAGAATTATGACATGCCACTTCTATAGCAGCCAGTCTTAAAATGATGCAATAAGAGAAGCACTTGTTGTATTGCCAAATAATTAGTTCTATGAATAATTGAGCTATTTGCCTGTTATAATTTAATCTGTGAAAAAAATTTAATCACCTTTAAGTTGGTAACCCCCATGCAAATACTGTCCATGTAATGTGAATTTTCCATTTCCTTTTTTTAATTTGCATTTGTCTCATCTAAATGCACAATTTTTTCATTAAAAATGGCTTAAGTAATGATGTAGGAATGATATTCCTCAGGGACTTTCATTTTTAATTTTAATCACTTGTGAATTATTATCTTATTTAATACTTGAGTGAAGACCTGCCATTAGGAAGACCATAATATGTATAACTTGTTATCAGAATACAGATGGAATACAGATCTACACTTTAGACTGACTAGTCCTCTGGGAGGAGTTAAGACTGATTTCTAGATCCCCGAAGACTACAAGGCTGTGACAAACAGCTTTCATTACCTATACTCTCTCTACATTTTACCTATTGCAGACTTCAGGCAGACAATAACACACTCACAATATGCTTACTGCAAAATAAGAAACATAAGTCCAATAAATACTCATAACAAGATATCCACATCTAAATAAAAATTTAAATGCTCCAACTCTGTGAAAAATATCCTATGTTCATTTATAAAACCATTGATAACGTTCGTTTGGAAGAACATTAATGCAGACATCACTCACGGCACGAAGGCTCTCTTCTAGACACCTCAGAACTGGGCGAAGCTGAATGAAATATCTCTGTCTAAATGAAATGTCCATGTCTATTTTCTCTCCAGAAAACATAAATTAAGCATAGACTACCCTGGTTAAACAAGTGCCATCAGTAATTACAGGCATTTGCCCATCCTCCTTTCTGGAGGAACGGAACAGTTTCAAAGATGATAGCAAAGCACAGAGCATCAGTTCAGACAGGTTGCATGAAAAAAGTGTGTCAGAAGGGGATTGAGAAAAATTGTTCTAAAACAACAGCGATCACGGGGGAGAGGTGCTATTAAAGCAAGCTGGTGGCCAGGGCACAAAGCGCCACATCAGCAGCATTTCAATTAATAAGACAAGATCTAAACCACAGGCTCACATGGACACTCATTCAGTGCCTGAGATACTCCAAATATTTTCCTTGTGTGGAAGGATCTTCATAGGAGGTCACCACGTGTTCGAAAGGGTGCCCTTTCCTGGACTGTGAGGAGGCAGAATGGTTTGGAAGGAGCTGAATGTATTATGCTGTTTTAGACACACAGTATTTTTGTCTGCTTCTATATCAAAGGAGATTGCATCTTATGGGAATTTTCCTTGGCTGTAAACAATAAACTCTCCTTGTATTTCTCTTTTTTATCTTATTCTCCACTGTATTTTCTAATATTTTACTATCCAATACAAGCAGGTAAGATGTAAATATAGTAGAAAGGTAAAATGAAAGGAAATCTTGCCAACTGTAAATCCAGTAAGGTGCCAAGAAAAGTTAAAATAGCTGAAGGTGTGACTTGTGAGCTGCTGTTTAATTCAACAGATGATAGCTGGTTTTAATCTGAAATATCTCATAAACAGAAATAATGAAACCCTAGGCAACATCTGAGTCATGGAGATTCCATCAATTCTGTCTGCAGATCAAACAGAAAATAATTCCAAATAAGGGGCAAGAAATTAAGAGTATTATCTTACTTTTTCTGTAAATGAGTGATGAGTATTTTTATCTCCAAAGCAAAAATATCCCAGCATTTCATTATCACTCTCCCTTCCCTCTTTATCAGAATTCTATATCACAGCCTCTCCACACAACACTTCCTAGCCTCAAATCACGTTTTTCCACTTGCTTTTTCAATAGAAATTTGTCCTCGTGGGACCATTTTGCTCTCACTGAGCTACATCTCAATCAGTAGACAATTCACTGAGCAGACTCGGTTTGAATTCTTGCTCCGTCTCGTCACACTCAATTGAGCATAGATGCTGGTGATCATTAAAGGCCACAGCTTTCTTCTGACACTTTTGTGGAAAATGTCCAAAATCCACACAGTGCCTGAATTTCATATTCCCCTGAAATCAGAAGTGTGTACTATGCAGTGAGGTGACCTTCTTCGGTTATCCTCCCCCCAATACATTCACACTTTGAAATTCTCACACATACAGCACAAATAACCAGGAAAAGATGATCCGCATAACAGAGTACAACAGCAAAGGTTAGAGCAGACTGCGGATATTCATTTAATGTAGATATAGACCAGTTTCAGTTTGCCATACTTCAAGTATTGAATGATACAGAGATCAGAGGATTCTCAAAATTCTCTTTCCAAAAATCACAACTAAATGCATTAAATATTAACAAAAGCCAGCTGTTTCAGAGCACCAAGCAGCTCCTAAATCTGTATACATGTTGTGGCAAATGCTGCCCTCTCTTCTGCATCTAGGGGAAATTAGATAAGCTGCCCGTTGCTGCGCTGCTTTGGCATGGTAAGGAGGCCTGCACAGAACAGTGTTTTCCAACTTTTTCTTTGAACAAGGACTAAGCAATCCAAATAGATAAATAAATAATGAAAAACCCCAGAAAACTCTGTAGCCCACGTCATAACTCACCATTGCCCCTCACTTCTCTGCCCCGGGAGAGAAGAAGCAAGACAGTGTTTATGTCTTCCCCTGACTGCTGCTGGAAGCAGGTTCCTGCACACACGATGCCCACAGCCTACGCAATGGCCAACGGCGCTGCCCCTGCCCGTACGCAAACCTGCTCACGGCAAGGGCAGCTGTGCACACAGGGGGGTTGCTTCTACCACATGTTCCGTGACTTACAAACTCAGATCTGCGGACCACGGGCTGAGTAGCACTACGAGGGGTAGCTGGTATCTGAACTGCCTGATGGCATAAGGGTAAAATGCGGGAGACCCACAGGGTCAGCAGCTGCAGGCAGGCAGGCAAATTTCATGAATTTTCCTCTCAGGGAGTTTTCACACATGAGCTTTCCTGGAGGATCCAATCTACAGTCTAAGTTATGTATGTTTATACACATGGGACTTGCGTTATTTATGTCTCCTTTGTGTCTTGGTACCTTCTCAAAAGGCCTCAGTCATTTCTCCCATCAGTCACTTTAAACAAGTTTTAGAATACTTCCATCAATGCAAAGAAAAATATCGCTTTGAATTTATCAAGGATATTACATAAAGCTTCAGGCAATTACACAATTTCATCTTTAAAGTGGATATAAAAAACAAACAGCTGGGCTCAAAACCAACACTGAAACGTAAAAAAAGAGTCAGCGAGTGCTTTCTGATCTCACTTAGCAAGAAATGATATTGAATCATAGTACAACAGAATGAAGAACTGAATACAGTGGAAATTAAGTGAAATAAATTCCATAATAGAATGACAGAAGTCTGCTGGAGCTTGGTTGCTGTTGATCTTAGAGGAGACTTAGGAATGCTTTATCTAGAACAATGAAAGGACAGTAACAAAAGAATAATTTCTCTTCTTCCCAGTGATTCCAACATAGGAAGTTCACAGGCATTAAAAGTAGCAAATACATACAAGAACAAGTATTCCATCTCCTTACCAGGCCAAGATATTTTGACTTAGCTGCAAGTCATTTGGAAAAAAATTCACATTTTTCATGGTTAATATATTGGCTTGTTTAAATAGCTTTGAAGTGAGAGCAGTATTGAAGGGTATGGTAACAAAGCTCATACTTTTATTTTGTTATCGTTTGTCTGAAGACTTTCTACAAAGGACAGTTTACTGTGAAAGCAGTACATCAGTTCACATTATGAATACTGTTTTTGCAATGCAGGAACCCTGTTTATTTATTTATATGACAGCTCAGATTCTATCAGCTGCAGCAGTGCCAGGCAGCGACAGTCAGCTGACTCGCAGACCCTGGGACCACAGCATTGCCTGGCAGCAAAATCCTGTCCACAGAGCCTATGGCCAAAACAGACCTCAGGTTGAATGCAACCCTTACCATGTCAGAACAGGCTGCAAAATGTAAAATGTAACTTTTTGATAAAGCCTTCCCCTAAAATCAGTACTCTTAACACACATACAAATACACTCATAGTTTTTTTCCTTTTGGCATTACAAAGATAGAGGAGAGTAAACATAATATTTTGCCCTAGATTTTTATAATCCCTAAGGTTTTTACTCAGCTTTTACCCTCAGGCACTGCTTGCAAATCTTCAACATAAACAGCCAGAGCCACTAATTGGACTTACCCTAGAGTAGAGCAAGATAATATGATGCCAGTTCACACTACACTGCACAACAGAGCATGCCTACTTTACATTTGCTCTGCTTCCTATTCACTAGTGGCTGTTATGTGAGGTAAAATTTCAACATCATTGACAACACATACATAGAAGTGAAGTCACTACATAAAGTATTCTGTGCACTTTTCATAGTGCATGCACTACAAGTACAGCAGGTGGCATATTTTCATAACTGTGAGTACTGGGCAGATTTTTAATTAATAAGAAATAGAGTTAGTTAGGAGGAACTGTAAGAAGTAAAGAAATAGGTTGTCATATCTGCATACAACAGTAGCTAATAATCCTCACACAGATAATACATCTAAATAGCATCCCTGCCACTGCTTACTTTTTCTCCCATTTTTTTCTATACATGTTTAGAAACATTTGCTTCCACCATTGCAAACAAGCTTTCTACATCCCAGATCAGGAACTATCATTCTGTGAACTAGGCAAAATAAAGAATACACAAAGCCCTAAAAATTAACAAATGCTAATACGAATGCTAACAAAAAATATGATGATTTTACCATAAGATTATCGCATGAGCTAGATGTATTTATTTTCCTTGGTATAATAGGCAAATGGGGTAATCTGCATACACTGAAGACTGTGAAATTGTAGAGAATATGCCATTTGTATTTGTAGCTATTCACAGAAGAGAGTAATTTTTCACAGATTATTTATACAGCATATAGAGAAGAATTTCAAGTGATTGAAGAGGCTGCCAAACACCATACTCTGCCTTCAGGATATAGATGATACCTTTAAAATGAGTGAAAGACTAATTAATCTTGAACTGTTGGTGGATGATATTTAAGACAATATGCCTTAGCCTGACAGCATTTTGGGAAGGCAGACAACTGAAAACTGAGCTGCAATCTTCTTGACAAGCCACATGCACACACACACAGGATGAGAGAAAAGAAAAAAAGAAAGAGAGAAGGTTTAATACACAGGTGCACAAGAAGTTAAATGCCACTTGAAGTAGAACTTGAAACACAATTTTCACTGCAAACATTACAGCTAGCTACAGGGCAGCCAGCCTGAGTTTGACACAACCCACAGCTCCAGGCTCTTGAACAGATATTTCACTGCGGGAAAAGGCTGCTATAGCTTGTGCATTTTACCGTAGTATCACTTCCTAGGGATAAATAATCTGCTGCTCTCTAACAGATGCAACTTTCATGGCAAATTACTATTAGATGCTTTAATTATCTCCAAGAGAACCATCAAGATGTATGTAGCCTATAATGGAACAACAATCCTCATTACTGCGTGCTATTGGATTTTGTTCAGTATATATACACACACCTATTATTACTTGCTCTTAGTCCTCATCATTTCTAAAATTAGATGACAAGCTTCCCAAAACACAGACCATATCAATATAGCAGTCATGTCTTCACTTGAGTGGAACCGAGTATGTAAACATCTAAAGTTAAAGTATAATAGCAGCATCCAGCCATGGAGCTCCAGCATGCAGCATGGTAGAAACCAATTTCCCCAGCTTCCCAGATGAATTTTGCAGCTTGTGCTGTACTTGGTGCCTAGATTGCTTCCTGTTCCTGAGCTAAGTGGTTTCAAGTGATTGACAATAATCAAGCTCTTTTGTTCCACAGAAGTGCCTGGCAACTTTGGGAGCTAGAATGAGTAATGGATAGCAGTAACAATTGGAGAACGCTGGTTTTCTTGGTGGTGGTGTTTTTTTTTTTTTTTTTTTTTTTTTTTTAACATCTGCATACTGTTAGGCTCTTCAATTCTCTTTTCAGTGCTGAGTTCTAAGACAGACACTGAATTTACAGAATTAATGATGTACGCATCTGACTATCCCAAGTGTCTTCAAGGAAAGACACTGTATCTTAGTACATCAAAATCCACCTCCCAGAAACTCCATTAAAACATTCCTCACGGAAAGTGGGAGAGGAGAAGGCAGAGCAGCACACCACTTGATCTCCCAGTAGTGCAGGCTTATTTAATTTCCCCCACATAAAAAAAATTCACTCAGTCATTTTGTAACATATTTCCACAGCCTCCACTGTTTTCCACCATACATGACAACTTCAAGCACAGTCAAAAGCAAGACTGTATTTGCATTGACATTTGAAATGTGTGTTTTCTCTTTTGCAGGATATCGAGATTGGTGCCTACCTCATAGTTAACCCACAGGAAATCTGATTACCTACAAGTATCCAGATGGATGGTTTCAGGTAGTAGGTATTTCATGCAGCTCACACATTTTTAGCATGACTCTAATGGAACACTCCACCCTTACATGAACAAAAGTACCTTTTTCAACAGATTTTAATTGTGGTTTCATTCCCCATGAAGAGTAAAACTAATATAACACTTACCTGCACACTAGAAAAAAAGACCTACTTTCAAAAGTACTGTATTTGATCTGTATTTTTTAAAAGAAGTAAGAACTTATACCAACATGACATCATGTGCCCACCATCTCATTTTCAACTGTTCAGCATGACAGTGAGTAACAATGTCACATGCTGCTAAAAAAGACAAAAATCTTTCATTTATCATTCACAAATCTCCAGAGTTTCTGTACCACTCAGGTTAACATACTTCTGATACAAATTATTTAATACTTAGCTGTTCAAAGAACTTACAATGAAAGCAGACACAGATACTTCTCAAGGTAATTCATCGCTGTTAAATAAATCATTTTTTCTACAGTTCTCCCTTGTACCATATTTTAAAACTATTTACCTAGATACTGGCTTCTATATGAGATGTTTTTACTGTCAATATTTCTGGGAGGTAAAACCAGAACTAAGAAAATGCCTAATTCTGGAAATGTCAGCCTAGGACAAATAAACACTGCTCATTCAATGATACGAGGGAACAACAGAAGCAACATCACTCTTCCATCGTTACTAGCCTTTTAAAAATATTTATTTGAATTTTCTCACCTTTTCAGGCATATAACTTACTTATTCTAGGAACTAGAAATAGCTCTAAAATTAGGTAAAGGTATCAACACTAAATTTTATACAAGCTAATTCTAAGCAAACCTCCCATTTTTGTACAGTTAGTGTTTCTCCAATATTTTAAAGTCTTACCAAAGTTCTGTTTAGAGAACCTTACCATATACATTAACTTAAAATTTATCTATAAGCCTGCTTATGTTGTTTACTTCAAGTGAGAAGAAACAAATCACTACTTGCAGAGATGCAGCAGGTTTCTTTTTCTTTTTTCTTTTTTTTTTTCCTCCATTCTGCCATTGATTTGATAATCACCTTTGTGTGAATTACATAATTCACTAAATTGTTGTGAGACTGAGTTAACTACTGCTGGTAAAAATACTTTGCAGATTCTGGACACAAGAGAATGTAACATTTTAAGCGTTTGGGATTATTTTACAACGTGATTGAGCTACTAATAGCATATAACCCCCAATTTAATCAAGATGACCAGATATAATAAAGATGATCCTTGTAATAAAATTAAGTGATACTTTATAAGCCTCAGAAGAAAGTCTGTATCAGTTTTAAGATTTGAGGAACACTGCTTGTGGAAACCGTAGTTTGGAAAAGGTGGAAGAAAAGAAGTTTTGAAAAGAGGGAGAAAAGACCTTTTTAAATCATAGAATTTGTTATCAGAAGAATTAAAAAGGATTGGAGGCTGAGGACTGGAAAGACCTTGCGGGGTCACCAAGTCCAGCTTCCTGCTGTCACAGACAATGTGGATAGCTAAATGTCTTTCCTAAACAAATCAAGTAATGAATCAAATAGTTCACTGCTCCAGTTGAAAGGCTGTTCCAGAATATAACTACTATGCTAGGTCAGACATTTTTTCCCCTGCCCAATTGTAAGCTAAGTTTATTCAGGGCTATTCCTACATTTTGGCTTGTCTCACCTTTTGTCTTAAGCAGTAACTCTGTTTCAAGCTGCTCACCCCACTGAATACATCAACATGAAAGAAGCAACTCTATCCTCCTGCAGATCCTCCTTCCCTTTTTGAAGCTAAGCAGATGACTTTTAGGGTCCTACCGTAAGACATGCTCTGCACTGGCCTGATCATTGCACATGCTCTTTAGTGAAACTGTTTCAGTTTAAATGCTCACATTTCTTTTAAATCGACAGACTGTAATTATTTTCAAGTACTAGTACTTGTAAAATAGCAACTAACATAAAATCGGGGTGGAACTGGATCAGAAGTAGTAGTCTCATTGTGTAGTGGAATCAGGCTATAGAAAGGTCTGGAGAGAGAGGCAGGAGAGGTAAAAAATGGGTAAAGAAAGGTCCTGAAGTTGTCAGTCTGTCCTCTCGTAATGTCCTCTCACATTATAAGAGCAAATATATGTAATGCTTACGAAATGTAGGGTGAAAGAATTTATTCTGGTTGGTTTTCTTCCCCCAGATAATTCTTGGGTTACAGGCCCAAAAGTCTGCAAATATATTTTTGGGGTATGATTTTCTGTTATTTCACGAAGAACTTTTCAAATGGCACAAATACTTTCCTCTCTCTTATGCATTCCAGGAAGGCATTTGTCTTTCTCAGAGCAGCATCACATAATTATTCTATGATTAACTATGTCTCTATCAGTCATTTTCATTTTACAATAGACTTCTTATTAGTAGTTCTTAAGTACCTGACCTTGTACTAGAACATTTCATTCCATTTCTATTACTGCTCTTCTTAAGGTCATCCAGATATTCCTGTGTATTATTCTCATCCTCCTACAAATTGTCAGTGTGTCTCAAATTTGAATCATTACCAAATTGTACTATCTTGCCCATGGCATTTCAGTAGTGCTTTGTTATTTAACATTATTTGAAACAAAATGGACTATTAGAAACAATGAAAAGCACAGATGGATGCAACATATGAAGCTAGACAGAAACACTACTTTTACTGACCCCATAAACACAGGCTTCAACTGAAACAGCTGGAACTTACCATTGCTATAGATGGGCTCAAAATTCACATCACTTAATTTTCAGCATTTAGAAGAGATCTATCATTGTTTCTTGTAATACTGATGACAGCAAGTAACTTTCAAAGGTGATTCAGTCCACTGAAAATCACAATGTACTTTGCTCTTTCTAGCTTAGACTCCTAATTTAACTACGACAGTAAGAAACCAACAGTTACATGGAATTATTCTAGACTTCCGTAACTAGCTTCTAAATAATGCCAGTTAATCCCATCCAAGCTTTGTTCCACACAGTGGCTTCTTAAAACAAGGGAATAAAAAAGAAAGAAAACATTCACAGGTAAGCAATTTTGAGATGTTGATTGCCACTTTGTAATTTCTTTTATCTGGTGGACTCAATTGAGTAAGTTTGACTTATCACATAAGTCAAACCAATCACATCATAAACTTAAATCCTTTTAATTTGAAAGTGAACATACATGAAACTGATAATAGAATAGTAATTGAGAAATTTGATGAATATTTAATTCTCATATAGAATTTCATCCCTAAGAGAACTGGTTCAGCTGAGGAACAGAAGTTTTTGAGGTTTCAAGGTCCTTATAGGAACTGACAAAACAATTCTTACTTTGCAGCCAGGAAGCCGCACAAAAAAGACAGTTACCACCAGGTTCTCAGACATCCTTTTCCAGAGCAGCCAGAACCTATTTTAATTTAAGCAATAACAGTTCTCTGTACTCATATCAGACTTGTACAGAGCTTTTCTAACTTCTGATCCAAAGTTTACTGATCAGAACGACTGTCTTCTGTTGCTGCAGTTGCCTTTGCAGTAAGCAACTTCCATTCAAGAACTTTGAACCCCACTGCAAATAGTAATGTATTAAGCCTCATGCTGTGTCTGTGCATTTGGTGCTATTATCTTTCACTGATGAGGAACCTGGGTAGGAGGATGAATCAAAAATATATCCATACAGTGATTTAGATGCTACTCACTATCTCAGGAAATCAATTTTAAAATGCTTCCAGATCTGAAGGCACATTTCTTGCACTGCCTATAATATCTACACACGGGCATCAGGGTACTTGACATACAAATCCCAGCTCAAGTCACAGATTAGGACTCTCCTTTTCTTTCGGAGTTTGGTTAAGGAGGTATTTGCCAAACATGCTTGTCAGGGTAGCCATCCACACAAGTGAGAGAAAGCAAAAAATGGCTGAATAGGCATACTTAGCACTACGGATTCCACTTAGTTGTGAACTGCTGCACTTATTGCCTTTCTGTAGATTCAGCTCTAGCTAATTTGCCAACTAAGTTAAGAATAGAGCTTAGATCTCTTAACTTCTTCCATGGTATCTACACTACCTCATTTGCTCTCTTAAAAGGTAACTTTGGATCTAACATTTCTTAATCACTTCTGTTTTTCATTAAAAAAATCTTGTCAGGTTGCTTGGTTCCAAGTGGATTTGGATCCAAATCAATGGGTGATTTCTGTATAAATACGTGTGAGTGCGTGAGCAGAATTGCCCTTTTGTCCCTTCATAAATGAATTAGTTAAAAAAAATGCATTATCTGTGTCAGACTCCTAATTGACACTATTGTAGTTCACTGTCACTTGCTTCACTTCTCTTTGATTTCAAAAGATTTGTCTTCACCTTACCACACAGAGGTATAATCTGGTGTTATATGTTTTATGAAGTCATTACTATTTGATTCTCCTAAAGAAGAACAGTTGAACACTTATGTTCTTACATTGGATTTCAGCACTTTCGTCTCTCCTCACCATCTTTGGTGAGAATGACTCCTGCTTTGAAGAGTTGGGTTAAATATTCCTAACTGAAAGGACTCTACTCCCTCTTTTGTCATGTTCTTGCTTCTGAAGTCCCCGTGCTCACTTCATACTAGGATATTCAAACCTACATTGATCCAAAAGCTACAGTTTAAATTTTTCTGATTTATTCTCCTGATAATTTTCTGCAAGCTTGGCTATGTCAGCATGCTAGATTTTAACAAAAACATCCTAGCTTTATAATTCTTTTACTCTTTATTAGACTCTGAGACTTTCATAAAGAACTCGTTGAACCAGGTTGTTTGGGCCAGGAAAAATTAGAGACATAGAACTGGAGGGGAAGCTGAGTGGTCTTCAAAACCTATGTGACATGGCAGCATAGGTTCAAAGAACAGAAGTATAAAAAGAGAGGCCTTGTTAAGAACAGATTATATGTTAGCTTCTCTAAAAAAAAATAAAAATAAAAAAACCCAATTCCAAACACAGTAAACTAGAAAAAGCAGCAATTTACTTACTCTGTCACTTCATAGAATCATAGAATCAGTAAGGTTGGAAGGGACCTCTGGAGATCATCTAGTCCAACCTTCCCACTCAGCAGGGTCACCTAGAGCATAGTAGACAGGGTTGCATCCAGGCGGGCCTTGAAGATCTCCAGAGAAGGAGACTCCACAACCTCTCTGGGCAACCTGGTCCAGTGCTCTGTCACTCTCACAGGGAAGAAATTCCCTCTCAAAGTCAGGCAGAACTTCCTGTGCTTCAATTTCTGCCCATTGACTCTTGTCCTGTCACATGGGGCAACTGAAAAGAGTTTGGCCTCATCCCCTTGACACCCCCCCTTCAGGTACTTATACACACTGATAAGATCCCCCCTCAGTCTTCTCTTCCCCAGGCTGAAGAGGCCCAGCTCTCACAGCCGTTCCTCGTAGCGCAGATGCTCCAGCCCTCTGACCATCTTCGTAGCCCTATGCTGGACTCTCTCCAGCAGCTCCATGTCTCTCTTGTATTGGGGAGCCCAGAACTGGACACAGTCCTCCAGATGAGGCCTCCTCAGGGCTGAGGAGAGGGGCAGGATCACCTCCCTCCACCTGCTGGCAACACTCTCCTAATGCAGCCCAGGAGACCATTGGCCTTCTTGGCCACAAAGGCACATTGCTGGCTCATGGTCAATTTGCCATCCTCCAGCACTACCAGGTCCTTCTCTGCAGAGCTGCTCTCCAGCAGGTCAGCCTCCAGCTTGTACTGGTCCCTAGGGTTATTTTTCCCTAGGTGCAGGACTCTGCACTTGCCCTTGTTGAACCTCAGGACGTTCCTCTCTGCCCAGCTCTCCAGCTTGTTCAGGTCTCTCTGAATGGCAGCACAGCCCTCTGGTGTGTCAGCCACTCCTCCCAGCTTGGTATGATCGGCAAACTTGCTGAGGAGGCACTCTGTCCCCTCATTGAGGTCGTTGATGAAGAAGTTGAACAGGTTGGGACCCAGTACTGAGCCCTGGGAGACACCACTAGCCACAGGCCTCCAATTAGACTCCACGCCACCGATGACGACCCTCTGAACTCTGCCTTTCAGCCAGTTCTCAATCTACCTCACTGTCCACTCGTCTAACCCACACTTCCTGAGTTTATCTAGGAGGATGTTACATCACCTATTTCAGCCCTTTTTAGAGTCATTGTAAACATCTATTTAAATTCTAAGCAACACTCAAACCCTATTTAGATGAGTGGGAGCAATCTCTCCCAATCTACTCTACCAGGGGAGTAGGTTCCCAAAGTTGGTCTTGCAAGTCTGTGCTCCCACATTCCCAAAAGCATGAAATTATTGAACAAGTGAACTGTCATTGTGAAAAGTTGCTCCCACAGCACTGCATTAACTGTCCTTGACTGGTTTGTGAACTTGTCATTTCTTCAGGGTATGGCTCATTCATTAGGGCCAGCACAAACTGACTACTAAAAAGACTCATTAGAATACTCCTTGTGCAAGAAAAGAGATAATAAGGGATAGTAAAGTTTAGTAAGGAAAAGGAGCATATTTGCGGCTGCATTGATCCCTGGCTGAATTTTCAGTTAATACAGGCCATTTATAGCCAAAATAAGTTTCAATGGGCTTGACAGAAAACTGCTGTGGCTCCATTCCTACACATCTGCACTGAAATCCCTAACTGCTGCTCTAAACTCTTCAGTGATAGCAAGGATCATTTCATCTCAGGATAGCAAGACCTTCCGTTTCTCCAGTACATCCTGGAGTGAAGTTTTCAGGCCATCTTTTAAGACACAGCACTGCTGCATAATTGTGATTCTGAGTTGTAATTGTGATTCAGACTGCAGCAAAGGATAAAATAGATGGAAAACAGATCATTTTAATAAACCACCCAAAACATCTTTGCTAATGAGCAGGTACAACATGGGATATAGCAACCCAAATTCTATTTCCCATCTACATTTTATTCTAGGATCATAAATGCTTTATAAACTGTGCATGATTGAGTAGGCTATTAAGGAATGAAAGGTGAAGTAAAGTTTAAGCACCTGAGCAGGAGTTCAAGAAGGAAGCGTACTCTTAAACTTTGCAGCAGTGCAAAGTACACATGCAGCACCTCACAACTAAGTGATACTGGGAAAGAGCAGAAGATAGTCGGGGGAGAAAAATAGCAGGGGTCAGATACTCAAGGTAGTCAGAGACTGACTAGTGGGGCCTTTGGAGCATGAAATGCAGAATGGTAACATATTCGTGGAACCTCAGGATGGAGAGCTTCACCTTTTTGATAATGAGACCTTCCTCCTTTCTAAAGGTATGGGGACAGGAAAGTTGTAGACACTTCCTGTTGAACCAGGCTCTTGGCTTCTCTATCTGCATTTGTCATATACTATTCCTGCAGTACATCTGTTTCTTTCAAGGCCAGTCCAGCATTATTCAATGCACATGTATTTCTCACTGTGTTATGCATGTCTCCGTATGAAAGAGATCGACATCCTTCATGGAAAAGCTTAAAGCAGAATCTCATAGATAATAGATTTGAATAAGAAATATGGTCTTTCCTCTTCATAAGAAAATGAGAGCAACCACTGTTCCACAGAACACTCACAGAATTGACTGAAACATTAATGAGTAACAGAGAAAGCATACCAGATCCTTTGCCCGTTTTATTGACTCTGCTTTTCCATGAATGGCAGAAGATATAAATATTATTGTTAGCCTTAGGGCTCTCTTCAAAAATGCTTGTCTGTATCAACTCATATCGTGAAAAAGTGTCAGAAGCTGTGTTAAACCACTGCAGGCTGAAACTGAAAAATGGCACAATAATTTTTCCAACTAGTGCATGCAAGATCAAAGCTGTTAAGAGGGGATGACAGGTGGCATAAACGTCCCAAGGCCCTGGCTCACTAGAGGCATAACAGCATCCACTAGAACTCTAATAAAAATAGTCCCAGTAAAAACACTGTAAAAAGCTGCAAGTGGCCTGTTATATCTTTGACCTCAGGGTCATTCCACCAAGAGATCATCTGGCAGCCCAGTAAGAAGAAAAGTGTAATTGTATTTTATCCCTACACACAAGGCCACAATTTGTCAGATATTAAAATATCACAAAATGGTTTAAAAAGACATATTTCTATTGATTACAACAATAAAAGCAATGCCAAAGGACAGTCTTTTTATAGATACCACCTTCAAAGAAACTGCACAGTTTCAGATCTCTCCTGCTTTGTTTTATAAACCAGCAATTTATTGTTAACGTTCTCCTGTAATCTCGTGTTCAGGCTTGTAGTTCTTATTCGAGTTAAGAGAGCTAATTGGCTAGATAAAGACAACGTTAATGCATAATCTGCATGTAATGACTAGTACTGTTTTGTAGCTACTATCTGTAAATACTATTTTGTAATACTATTTTGCATAAGGAGTCAAAGCTGGACATCTAGTAAGTCATTTGTAGTTGTTTAAAAATTAAAAAGGACTATACTTAGCCTTTCAAGGAAGTTATGGAAATAAAAGAAATGCTGTTTTTTTGCCTAGATCCAGCTGTGTGGTTTTCTCACTCTTTTGTTATATGTACCTATAATCGTATTTCAAAAGAACTTTCTATAGTTTAACAGCTTTTATTCAATTTGGGCTAATTGCACCATCTTGAAATATGTATCAAAGTAGACAGACAATTAGTAGTTAGGTGTCTGCTTGGAAAGAAAGAGAATCATGATAGAAATAAACAGAAGAAAGGGTATCAAGTATCAGCACTATGCAGACTTCAAGCAATTGTTAGTTCTTTGTGTGGGAAAAAAACCAACTTATCTTTTCCAAACACAGCGTATAAAATGTAGCAGTATTCACTGTGATAATAACCTGAAGGCCTTAAGAGGCACAAAAAATGTAACATTCACAAAGGGCAAAATAAGGCCAAAGCATTATTTACAGGAATGTGTTTAGGCCTTTAACCTGTAAATAAATTATACCGAAATTTTTCAGGTGAACGCAGCCTCAGATTTATTTCTCCAGAGAAAGGCATGAAAGTCTGTACTGCTTTGTGAAGCAAACCCGGTACAACAGTAGCTCAGAAGTTGCACAGAATTGATTTGAATGCAGGAGCTCTACAGAGTGTAAAAGTGATCTTCCAGCAGCCGATGGAGACTGCAAACTGCAAACCAGCTAAGCAGCCAGGGAAAGCACATAAGCAGGGCTGTGGTGGGAAGAGCTGGGCTCTACAAGCTGCAAGGGCACTTACCCGCAAACCAGGCTGTGAAATCCCAGTAGCTCATGACGGAAAAGTAAAGCAGTTACCAATTAACACCCATTTGCAGACATATACACAATACAGTAAAGGGCTATGTGTTGTCTTAGAAATAGCACATCCTCGTACCCAAACTCACCAATATTACACTAGTTCAAGCACTACATGTTAAGTATGGCAGTCACTCTCATCTGGGTGAAGCTGTTTTGCACCATACTACAGCTCAAGTTTAACACTGTTGCTTGCTTACCCAAATCAGAGAAGTGCTTCAGAAGGGGTCATGGTAAAGAGCAGGTGCCACAGCTTCTGTGTCACCCATATGGTCCTGAAGGTGACAAAACATGGCTAGGGCACAGACCTCTGACTGTGCCACCTAGCCAGCAAGCGCTGAACAGTTCAGCTCCTGTAGCCCATTGAAAGCTGAGCCTTGCACAGACGTGCGGGAGGAACGCTATGCTGCCTTGCAGCCAAACCAGTGACTTCCAGTCTGCACAGAGAGGCTGAAGCCCAGTAGCAGTCTAGGGGGTGCAAATCATCTAGGACTCTTTCTCTTATAACTTCAGGGTCAATGTATTTAGCATGAGGGCCTACCCTACTCTCGTGCTCTCTGCACATCCACCCATGCTTAAATAGGTGAATTGGTTATACTACTTAAAAAAAAACAACAATTGTTTTATAAACTTAAAATCCTCCAACTATTTCATACCGTCATTTTGAATGAGCAAGTAAAAAATTCTGACTCAAAGGTGGGAAAGGTAAAGCTAACGTACGCATGAGCTATTATCAAATAAAAGAAGACAGAGTGACGTTCCCCAGCGTAATCACAGAATACATTTTGGAAATCTTAACGTCAGCTGAATAAAACAGCAAGCCTCAACTACTGCACGTACACTAACCCAGCTCTAAGTCTTGTCATAAGAAACATTATTGCATGCAGAATGAATTGGTAAGCAGCAGGAATGCCTTAAAATGGATGTGCCTGCACTGTGCTGGCAAGTGCTTCCTAATCCCAAGCAAGCAACCAAAGGATCAGAGACTGAAGAAAAAAAAATAAAATAAAATAAAAAAATCAAAGCTAGAGCGAGAGATATTACTGTGTCCATTTCAGTTTACAGTACTTATTTAACTGTCAGTTAGACTAATTGTTTTCCTAGCAAACAAACAAACTACATTTCCATGGAAAAGACATTTTATTCTTTTCCTTTTCCTTCTACAGTTAAGTAAATATGAACTTAAAAGTACAGATGAGGGGAAGCAACATATCTATTTTACATAAATGAACACCCATTAGGGATTGACAGCATGATAGTTCATGTAAGGCAAGTGGTATCTGCTCCCAAAATAGTCTGTTGTTTTTTTTCTTTTTTTTAAAAAAAAAAAAGGTCAGTTTGTCAGTACAGAAGGACCTAGTGCCTAGTATTTGAAGAAAAGCAGATCATAAATTTTAAAAACAAATCAGATATACTATGTGTTTTACAGGAATATGCATTATTACTGCAATTCCACTAAGCATTATGAAAATATGCCTTACCTGCCATGCAACATATGCGCTGATCAGGTTTCTCAAGAGCAGATGTAACTTCAGAATTTGATTTCTAAGAATTTTCTGTTTATCACATAGAGATTACTATAATTTTCTCTCTTTTGAGAGATGTGATTATGTTTTCGCTTTCCACCCTTTCATGTAATACTGTTACTTGTCCTATATCAAATGTCTGCTTGAAATAGTGAATACTAATGTGAAACAGTTTACATAAAAGAAAACAAAGCATTTTTTTCTAATTATTGCCATAGAACAATTTTCCTTTTGAAGCACTAAAATTCATTGGTGACAATATTGTTACAACATATTTAAATTAGTAAAGCGTTGATCCTATGAGGGGGACATAATTAGCTTTGCAGAAATACATGCAGGGAAAATTTCAAAAAATTTGTAAAGTGCTGATCCTACAGGGGGGCATAATTAGCTTTGCAGAAATACATGCAGGGAAAATTTCAAAAAAATTTGTTGTATAGTGACTTGAATTATAAGTAGGTTACCCTTTTATTTCTACTACGCATATGTTGTAGGTAGAGCTGCCCAAATATCAGGTTGCTCACTCACCTGGATGGAGTGAGGGAAAAAGGGCATAGGCAACACAGACTTTTTTCTTAAGAAAATATTTTGCCTAACATGTGTTTGCACTGTTATCCTTCCCAGAGGGGCTTTAAAGAGAGTATTAAGAGGTGCAGCCTTGCACAGTGGTTGCACTTGGCTCCTTAGGAATTCCCCCTGCAAGGCAGCCCTGAGTTGCTGGGTGGCCAGATCCGGAGGCAGCAACAGCAAAAGCGGGGTCAGGGTAGCAACTCCAGTCTGCGGTGAATGAGCATGTAAGAGAGGACAGGGCAGTCCCAGCCAGGATGCTGACAGAGGTTTTGAATCCAGCTAGTTCGTACTATTTGAAGAGAGGAACAAGCTCACATGACAAAGGGGAGCAAGGAGGGAGTTGTGTGTATCTCGTGCTCCCAGCAGGGTTACGGCTGTTAACGTTGCCTGCACAGAGCACATCAAGGGAGAAGGAGACGTAAACACTGCCCGCATGGAGTATGCTCAAGGAGAAGGAACGACCTACCTTTTCACTCAGAAATCAAAACTGAAGGAGCCAACACAGTTATTCTGTAACGCAAATTACAGCAGTAACACAAGAAGGTACAAAAATGGAAAACAACAATACAAGGTTAAGCTGTCAACTCTTTTGACACCAAGCCTTTTAAGAAAACGCACTCCAGAACAGTTATATTGTCACTCTGAGACTAACGATGCTGCCAACTCATAACTGACATAAATGAGTAACAAGTAACCTGTGAATGAGTGACCTGGGTAGATCTGGATATCTTAATGTGTTTAACACATGTGACTTAAAAGGTTAGTTAGTACACAAAAAGCTGTATGCAACAAAATAAGGTACAAAAGACATGTTTAAGGAGGTGGTTCTTTGGAGCTTCTCCAAGGGCAACATGAACTATATGGCAGCATCTCACTTTCTGGTTTTTGCAAAAAGGGAATGCTACCTCATGGCAGAGCTCCTGCTGAAGTGAGACCATGACTCTCTTCAATACAAGGAGTTGGAAGCAAACCAAAGTACTTATGTTAACTAGGTCCAGTCCAACTTCTTTCTAGTCTGACAATGACAACTTTCTGTGATGTATTCATGATTAATAATTAACTATCAATTATTTCCTTTATTTAAAATAATCACTGTGACAAAACTGCCCAACTGAAATCAGCAATGAAACAAGATTCAAGATTCTTTCGCAGAAAGGTTGGATTCATATATAAAACATATTGAGTTTTCCTACTCAAAAATTAGGGAAAGCTGGTTATTTACTGTAAATTATTATGACATAGGCTGAAGTATCAGCTAAAGTGGATTCAGTCTTGATATGCCCAGGAAGGCTGGTAACTGGGCCTTCCATCAATATGAAATGTCTACGCAAGATCTCTAACCAAAGCTGGCAGCACATCAAAGAGGGTGCATACAGACTGAATGAAAAGAAAAAAACAGGAGAAATACCTCATAACTCTCACGGTGATTCCCCCAGATAAAGATCCCATTTTTGTATCCCAAAAATCTAGCTAATTTTTATTACATCTGAGAAGTACCTAAGTAGTTACTTGGAATGACTCAAGACTGACTTCCTTTGTCCTTATCTTCATCGCTTCTTCCTTAACATTTAACAAGCAACTGTCTGGCTTCTGTTTCAGCAGACACTTGAAGAAAATTCAGGCATGCAAGTTGCCTTAACATCAATGAAACTAACTGCAACTCACATGCAAAACATGAGCTTGAGCTTAGCTATGTACTTAATTGCTTTGATGGATTTGATTTTGTACAAAGTGGGTGAGCCTTATGCTAATGCAACATATTCCTGCAGCACTTACAAAAAGCTTTTATTGAAATCCATATGACAAGTCAGATAAGTACAAGCCCTTTAAAGAAGAAGTGAAGCCTAGCCAGGTCTGCAATTTTTTAATTATCCTCTTAAAAACTCTTAAAGACACATTACAATATACTACTAAATGAGCATGCATTACATGGATGAGAGCAACTTCTGTTCACAAACACTCTTCCACTTTCATTTATTAACTTCTTGTACACCACACACCAAACTTTGAAGTTATCATGTAGTCTCTGGCCAAAGCGGTGCTTTCCCAGGCTAATTTGTCTGTTTATTCTTTCTTAATCATCTGAGAACTGATTGCTTTCTTCAAGGTAATCCTACTTGCAGCTCAGCCTCACTGCGGGCATCTTTCCTGTAGTATCATCTAGAGATAAAAGGAAGCACTTCACAGATCTCAAACACCTTCCTTTCCACAAGGACAAAGTTCAACCTGAAAAGCAGCATCATCTCCCTCCATCCCCTAAGCAGCCGGAACCAAGTAGGAGACTCTCCCGCAGCTCATTCCTAAAGTAGTGCCCCGTGAGGCTGGTGAGGGGCACTCTAGCTCCCTCAGCACCTTGCCTGATTAAGGAAACTGATATACTCCTTCAAGTCATCATTTTCTGACGAAAAAGCCACAGCACTGGAAAATCACCAATCGACTCTGTTGTCACTTAAAATGCAGACAAACCAGCTTACCTTAAGTGAATGGCTTTTATAGTTACTTACTAGCTATCAGCGGGCAAACATAGCATGCAGACACATCTTTGAATGGTTTAAACTTACTCCTGCCTTTAAATTAAGGCTGCAGATAAACATAATGTTTCATACACTGCTTGACACTTCAGAGAGAACAGTATAGGAATTAGAGGCTTAAATGTCATTACCACACTGAGCGCCTTTCTCTGCCCCACTTGCAGATCCAGATACCTAGATGCTTTTGTCAGCTTACGAGGAGACCGTGCAAAATTGATTCTGAGGAACTTCATCATGCACTCAATGGTATTGCCTCTGGAGCCTTTTTAATGTCAGCATTAGGTGCTTTTGAAAAGTTAATGGATTTAATATGGTCTCCTCTTCCCTGACCAATTTACATCTTTCAAATCTCGTGCAATTAAATTTCACCTAACTTCTTACACTTCAATGATGATGAGTTACGAACTGAAAAATCTAGAGGCATGGATTAAAGGAATGCCTCGAGAACAGCATGGCTATGTGAATGAGTGTACATCTTAGGAGTTCCATCACTCTTCCGGTGGCAAGCAAAATTTTCAGAGAAAAATTGCTAACAGATAATGAATGTGATGCCTGGTGGTCCTAGAGCAACACTATTTTATAATATCAAGCTCTATTAAGGTCACCTTGATATAAAGTTGGTATTACAGAGATGGAGAAAGAAAAGTAAAAGAAACACTGAATGATGCATACATTTGGGGAATACACTTATACAGAAAGGCTAGAGAGACCAGGCCTCTTTTTAAAAATGAAGACACAAGAAAAATGGGCTATACAAAACTGAAAACAATAAAAAAAATATAAGCATGAATTCAACTACCTAGTTGACACAGTACAATTGAGAGATGTTCATCTAGCAAATCTGTCTTGAAATGTTACTCAGTAACAGAGTGCACGAACTGAAGTCATGACTAAAATGTAGCCCTAGGCAAATTGAGCTTAATACTGGAATGCACTCACTGAATCTTTACTTTAAAAAGGTCAATAATAAACAGGAAAACAAAAAACAAACAAGCCTGATATACTTAAATAAGAATTTCCTTCCCAACTGGGAACACTGTTAATTTTTGGTTTTGTGTGAAATAAGGAAATTCTCTGCTAATCATAAGCTCATGAATAATAATGAACTTGATCAGATGCTAGGTGTGCAAGAAAAAATAAATTTGTTGCAGAAATTGCTGATAGTAAACAAATCCAATAAACCAAATCAAATGATCCCAGTTCCAACTTCATACCAAAACACAGCCCAGTGAACTGAACGGCACTAGGACAGCAAGTAATTCAAAAGCAAAAGTTCCCCCACTGGAAACCCTCAGACCTTTCTAAGCCAGCAGCCAGCACTGCAAACTCGGGGGCCAGCACAAGGCTAGCTCAGGGGGGTCAGAGAGCTGCTGCGATGTCCTGGTTAAGCAGCGGCCATGCAGCGCAGGCAGCTTCAATGAAGTGCACAGCGCTTTCTCTATCACGATATACTGCCTTGGAGATGTTAATTAGCTTATTTAGGATTGGTAAGATTCATGGTAAGAAACGTTTCTATCCAGGAAAGGTGTTCTTAAGTGTTCAGTAGTAGTAGTAGTACCATAAGAGCGGCTAGCTGCTCTTGGGCCTGGATTCTTTCTGCAATCCATGTACATCCTGAAATAAAAATAGGATGTAAAAAAAAGTCAGCACAAAATTTCACACATTGTTATTATATCTGGCTGACAGAATTCTGTTAAACTGGAACAGAGCTGATGAAACATTTTACACTGGGATGGCTCCTTTGAGATAATGGTTCTCACAGCAGCTTCAGTCTTCAATGTCAAAAAAAACAAAAAAATAAACAAACAAACAAAAAAAAAACTTATTACACATAAGAAAAAGGGGACAAGGATGCCCTAGCTCATGTGTGTATGTAAAACAGATATATATATATGTATCGCAGAAGACAATGAACAGTGCAGATAGAACAGTACCATAGTGGCAGAAAGGATCTGACAATTTGCATTGTATAAATTCTGGCATAATGAATCAGGAAGGAAGATTTTTCTAGTTTTGTTTTGAGCTTTAAATATAAGGATCACAATGTCATTCTTTTTACTTAAGTTTTGTAAGAATTTGGTAATTTCCTACAGTCACCCTATTGCCACTGATTTTTATACTATATGTTTATGGTAATTTAGCTACACAAATCAGATATCATGAATGAAGACATGGATTAGAAACAGGGCTCTTCAGAGACTGGCAGGAAACAGGTTAAAATTTAAGATGAACAGAAATATTTCAAAACAGAAAAAAATAGTAGTGGAAGAAAGCAGCAATAGCTGAGCGAGACATACTAACCCTACATTATTGTGCAACTGTCCTGAAGAGCTGTGATTCACAACTCTTCAGGCTTAGCTGTGGTGGCCAAGAGGGCCACCAGCTCCAGCTGTCAGCCCCCACCTTGGTCAGGGCTAACATTCAACCCGGAACCAGTGCAGCAGCGTGTCCCCTGGCCACCGTTCACAACCCACCTGTACTGCGTTACAGTCAGGGAAAGGTTCCCTCTCTGCAATCCACTCTCTCTACCAGCAACTAGTGGGCTAAGCTTGAGACATAATTGAGAGAAAAGTATGTGTACTTCATATATTTTACGTGAAATAACTAAGGTTACGAGACACATCCTGATAGTAGTTTAAAACAGAATTAGATTATTTGTCGTTTATAAGCTGCGCCAGATTTTTCACCTTCCCTTAAGCTGTGAGTTCCTTGAAGCAGGAAGCGCTGCTTCACTTCTGCTTGGCAAATACCTACCCCAATCTATTGGGCTGGACATAATATTCAATGCAATGCACATCGCATGTAGGAGTCACACTGTGCTCTTACATGCAAGTTTTGCTTCTTTTTTCCCCCTCCTTTCTCCTTTTGTTACTTTCTAAAATTTAAAGTAAGAATCGTTTAGATGAAAAGTGCATGGTTCTTCTTTTTCTGCAGAAAATAACACTAATAACACTAACACTTTATGCTTCTATTTCTCTTCTATTCAAACTTTTCAAGCTATTCTCTACTAATTCCATGGTAAGGTTTACAGACCTTTGCCTCTGAGAATCTCCTACCGATTTAGTATATCCAGCCTTGAAAAAGCCTTGGAAGCTACAATTATTTTACAGATGTGAAGTTGAGTCAGAGAGAGATTATGAGCTAAAACTACACAAGTGTATAGGTATCCTATACAGAGCTTGGGAAAAGAGAAGCTCACTGAGCAGGATACACAAAATGCAAAACCGTCATACTACATTTTCAGCTACTTAACCAGGATGAAATATTGACATTCATCTTCACATATAGGTCCTGTATTACCCACAATCTAAAATCCTTTAAAGAAAACTAGCGCCTCTGAAGTTTCCTAGTAATGCTGTAGAGCTTCCTCTTGTAAGTTAAAAATACCAAGGTGCTGCTATCTGTGAAATGCAGATTTTTTCTGTTATGTCCTCCCATCTAAAAACCGAGGAGGGAAGAGGTGAAACTGGAACTTCAACACAAGACGCCCACAAGTAGAATAACCTATGAAATACTGGAGGGATATTGGGAATGAAAGAAAAGTATTTCCTCTGTGCTCCCACTGCAAGTCTATCTTCCACATGAGATCTATTGGACTGACCCTGCCAAGGCTTAAGGCATAAGATGGTCCAGTTTCTAGAGCCCACCTGAAATCCTATCTACAGTAGCTCTGCTCCACAGGTCTAACTTTCAGAAGGGAACACTTCATACAAAACAGTCAATTGACCCCCAATCTGTGTCTTAATCCTTAAGGGACGCATACAAAACATCTTCAAAAGGTAACTCTTGGAAATGTACATTATGTACATATGTATTATATACATATCCAGGAGTGTATAATGTATATTATAAAATTAATATTAATGTACATAATGTTATAATATGTACATAATTTATAACATTAATATTAATATATACACATGATGTATATTATAACACTCCTGGATACCAAGTACCAGGGATCCAGTAAAGGTGTTGGCTAGATCATAATCTCTCTCCCCACTTACCTATCGCTGTTTCACAGACTGTAAATGAAATTGCCTCCCTTTCAATGAAAAAAAATCACCATTCTAACACATTTCTCTCAGTCTGGTTAATTGATAGATATTTAGTGACACTCAGAGCAGTTGTTCTCAATCTGTGTACGGTTTTGAAGTTTGCTGTTTCTGTTTCATACTGGAAGAAAGGCCCATGTTCCCAGAAGCTTTTTGATATTTCTTTTTCCAGCTACACTAGTCGGCCTAATTAAAAAAAAAAAAAAAAAAAAAATCTACTACAAACCTGATCTTGCCACATCTATCAAGACTGTAACAACACTGCTACAGACTGCAATGCTACATCTGGCCTTGTCAAATATGGGTCATATTAAATTAGTATCCAGTAAGCTGGAGAGACAAAAACCAACATAACTGGGGTTTTTGACATTTACTACAGAACTGAAGTTTGCCTTCAGATTTGGAATGCATGTGGAGGCCTGCAGTGAATAAAATGAATATTCTAGGGACCACGCTATGCTAAATACTTATTGTATGGTTCTTTTCTTGTGGGAAGCTGGACTGAATGATTCAGATATTCTCTTCCAATTTTATGTTACTAGACCTAGACCAAGCCACAACAAAACCTGATGAAGCTAAGAACTCAACTAAGTCCCACCAAAGAGTACCTCAACTATTGCCCTTTCCTTCTCACTAAAGATATAATTATGTATAGAAAGTGATCAATTGAGCTATATTTTTTTAATTAAGAGATTATGATTACTTTGGGAGGATATTTACTGGGACAATCATAGGGTTAATTAGATTTGCTCACTTTATATGTAAATCAGACAAAAGGGGCGTATTTGAATTTCTTGTCACAGATCAAGCTTTCTTATAAGTACACAGTTTTTACATTATTTAAAAGTTTGAGCTTTTAAAATTGCCAGAAAATGCCAATTTTGATAAAGATCATTTGATCAAGAACCACCAGTGATTCTTGCAAGTATTATAATACAGGTCAGATACAGTGAAAGAGCTAGCAACTTTAGTAAGGGCTGAAATGCAGGGTTAACACAGTATTGCCTTTCAGACACCAGACAACATACTGGTAAACATACGACTTCCCAGATTTCAAATACTGTTTTTATCATTCCATTTCAAGACAAGACAGAACTGGGTTGACTGCAGAGAATACAAAACTGGAAGGAGTCATTGATATTCCAGATGGTTGTGCTGCCATCCAGAAGGACCCTGACAGGCAGCAGCAATCGGCCAACGGAACCTCATGTCGATCAACAAAAGAAAATGCCAATTCCTGCACTTGAGGAGCAACAGCTCCATGCACCAGGACAGGCTGGAAGCTAACTGGATGGAAAGCAGCTTTGCAGAAAAGGATCTGGGGGTTCTGACTGACAGCATGTTGAACAGGAGCCAGCAACGCACCTTGGCACCGTGGCAAAGAAGGCCACTGTTATCCTGGGCTATATTAGAAAGAACATCGCCAGCAGGTCGAGAGAGGTGATCCATCCCCTCTTCTCAGCACTAATTAGACCACATTTGGAGGGCTAGGACCAGTTCTGGCTCTCTCCCCAGTACAAGACACATAGCCAAATTGGAATGAGTCTAGCAAAATACCACAAAGATTATTAAGGAACTGGAGCATCCAGCATACGAGCAAGGGCTGAAAGAGCTGGGACTGCTTAGTCTGGACAAAAGAAGGCTCGGGGGTGGTGGGGGAAATCTTAGCAACATGTATAAACACCTAACTGGGGGGGGGGGAAGGATAGGAGGGATAAAGGAGATGGAGACAGACTCTTCTCAGTAATGCCCACTTATAGGACAAGAGGCAATGGACACTAACTCCATCCTTGGAGATATTCAAAACCAACTGGAACTACCCTGAGCAATCTGCTCTAGTTGACCCTGCTTTGAAGAAGCAAGGTATACTAGATGATCTCCAGACATCTCTTCCAGCTTCAGCTGTTCTGTGAAACACAAGTCTGTAATCCCAACAAGAACCGTGTTCAAAGCTTTACTGAAGTTTTAAATTCTGTCTAAATGAACTACAGATCCTCATTCTCCTGGACACTACAGGCAGACTCAGGTGAGGCAAGACCCAAATTAAAAGAAAATTCATTCAGCCATTTTAGGATTAGAAGAGAAGGAGCTATCCAAACAAAAGGGTAAAGTGAGTTAAAGAAATATAAAATTTCAAAATTCGGAGTGCGCTCAGAGCCAAACTCTGTCAAACAACTATGTAATACGAACAGATGGCGTATATGTGGCATATATTCACAAAGCATTCAATCATTTTTTTTCCTTTCTCCTTCAGAAAAATTGGATTTATTCACTGTATTTCCACCTGAATTTATCCACAACTGTTCAAGGCCCACACCTGACACACTCAAGCATTGCTGTTATCCTTCAGTCCAAACACTGAGCCATTTTATAACTTCACACGCTTATTATCATCCAGACCTTTTTAAAAAAATACCCGTTTTCAGAGATGATCCAGCAATTAAATCAATACTGAACACTCAGCTACCTTTCCATACTTTCTGGGCACAGCAATGCTTTGCTGAGCTTGCTGCTCCTGAATCTGGAGCCGAAAGTCAAAAGACCATAAATGGCTTTGAATTTTACTGCTCTGCTTCTAACTGTCATTAGATCCCTGAAGCTAAAGAAGAGGAAATCCCGACCCCCTCTGCCAAAATGAGGGCAAGGGAGGTTTGCTTGGTCCAAACTAGGAAATAAGGGCTCCATTTGTCCAGTGATACATACTGGTATAGAAGAGCAAGAAAGTTTTAGGCAGCTCTGCATGCCTCTTAGAATAGCAAGCTTAGCTGTTACCAGAACTTATCACACATTTCTAGGAGTTTAACAAGCATAATCCTTGTTCTACTAAGATATCTTCGCTTCTCTCGAGCTTCACCTTTTCTTATTAACAAACCACTGTGATTAAACTTTCCAAAAAGCCACCTCAGCTTTCTGCCTTGTCTCTTGGCCGTGATACTGTTGACAGAGCACAACGGCAAGGGCAAGCATCTGCTGTAGTGGCTCCTGTCACTGATACTCAGAAAAGCACTACTCACTAGGACTGATGGCTCCCGAGGAACTGCAGGCAGCTGGTGGCAAACAAGTCGAGGCAGAGGAACTTCATATGTACGGAACAGACTTCTTAAGAAAGTGAGGGGAATGACTATTAATTAGATTCTTTGAAGACACTTGGGGGAGGGCAGATAGCAATATACGCAACTCAAGGCATTTCTCTGACAGTAACTCTGCAAGTTCAGAGAGAAGCATATTTGCATATGGAGTGGATCTGGATACAGTCAACTGGAATTAAAAAGAACATAAGTCTCAACCTCTTGGCCAAATTTATTTCCACTCGTACTGGTTTTTGAGTGGAAAATGTGTTTAGTTAAGAAAATAAGAGTGGAATTGGACAGCAGGTCCAAATTAACAGGACAGCTTCTGCGCCAGCTACACATAAAAAGTGGTGGCTTATAAAGTGTCCCTAAATTAAACGTATTTAATTCCCTAGTTGTCCCTACTTAATTAAATACATTTTTCATATAATTCCCAGAGTTCCTTTCATTTCTACACACAGAAGTACATATGCTGTCCCTAGGCAACTGGCCTAATGCTATTCATTTGCAGGACACAAACAACAGGCCATGGCATGGAGCAATAAGACTGTTACCAAAGCATTTTAGCACTTAGTTTTATTTTTTGAGTATCTATCAGCACAGGCCAAAAGAGAAATTGTATTCTAAATAACTTTTCAGAAAAGATATCACATTTTAATGTACATATCAATATTGAGAAAGGTGAGTCAGAACCCAAGCAAATATTATTGAATTACAACTAACATACCTGAAAAGCTTTATTTACTGTGACGTTTAGTGTCCATTACATAAATGTTTCTAGTTGTCAGGAGACATACAAAGCTATCATTTAATCCCAGCTCTTTCAGTAGGGAGTAAGTGTAGTATTTCACGTAAGGTACTTTTGGAAAACATATTTGATAACCATTAGAGACAGAATAAGATAAATAGAAATCTAGCATATGGAAATATTCACACAAGCAGCTTATATCAGCTTAGCTGTAGTTAGGTGAATAGGAAGTCAGACAACAGTGAACCATCAGAGATGTGAGACACGGATGAGTCTGTGAAACAGAGCCCTTTCCACAGATAAAAATCTGGCTTGTGAGCTTGCTAACAAAGTAACCAATATTTTCAATTCTAATTTCCTTTTTATTAAAACAAAATGGTAAAGTATCTGGTTACTTCTCACAGATTAAGCTAACTTTATCATAGTAAGAGATCATAGAATCAGGATTAAGCACCAGGATGCTATCTCTGCATCCAGTATGTGCCCAGGAAGGGGCTTCCATCTGCAGACTCTTCAAAAGCTCCTTCTAGCTCAGTCATTAAACACAGATTTTCTGCCCTAAAAACTTAACTCCTTATTAATAGCCTTTAAAATAATCCTTACTATTGCCTTTAAAAATGTACTATTTCTTCATATATTTATATAGATACTAATGAAAACAAAAATATCCACCGTATTCAAGTATCATATGGATTTTCCATGTCATATCCAAATTCTTTTTCATAGATATTCACTTTATGTATTGTTTGAGTTTTCAAGTAAAGTTGTTATCTGTTGTTGCAAGAGCCTGGTCTCTTCAGGTTGAAATCCTATACTTTCCATTTAATGCCTGGTAATCTACAGAGGACTACCGATTTGTGTCCTATATTAATAATCCTTATTTATCGGCAAGGTCTATTCATAACATCTACCATAAATCACTCAAAACTAGATGTAAACAGTGAAAGTCTCTTGACCTGCTCTCTTCAGTAACAGTCCATTCTCCAGAGAACTGGACTCTCTAGTCTTGGACTCTGGAGAATTAAGTCTTCAGTGTTTAGAGGCCAAAAATTGAAAAATTTTTCACAGTGACAAGAAAAAGGCATTTCTCTTTTGACAGTGTAATGAATTTCCTACTCACCTAATATCATCATTTCTCTTCCTTTCAAATGTCAACTCCCTTGTGCTGATATATGGAGCACTGAAGCTTACTGAAGAAAAAGTAGCATAGTTATTAGAAATACAACTACCGGGCCTAATCTCATTCCCCCAAAAAGAAAAATATGACAGATTTTAGCAGAAAAAGTTAAAGTTTGATAATGTTATTAGGTGCTGAAAATATTCCAGGGTAAAATGGAAATAGAATTTAACTGTGGGCATCGTAACAGCTCTCCCTTTAACCATATTTTTTTTTGCCCACAACAAGTGCCCTTGCCAGACTGTTTCAAAAATCACTGCAACATGTTGGACTAATTAAGGTCATATTATAGCATCATCTGTCAAAAGAGTATTAAGTAAGTTTGGAGAATATATTATCTTTATGAAATGCAATGGTAGGAAGAAGTGTCTGTAGAGTGAGAGGGGTGGAGCGATACTAATTCCAGAAATAAGTGATGGAAGCTTGATAGCACGGCTGTCAGGTAATTTGTGGTTTTAAAGCGGCTCAAAATGAGGTTTCAGTTGTGTGAGAGGATGGCATATATAAAATTTGTAACACAGATTCATAGATTTTAGGGATAGAAAGGACTATTAGCCTGACCTCATTTAGCTTGACCTGCCATTATCATGGTTCCACCTGCAGTGGGGACCAATAATTTGTGCTTAGCTAGAGTTTTTCTTCTAGGAATGCATTCTGCCTTGATTTGAACACACCAAGAGATGGAAAATTCATCTCTCTCCAAGGAAGTTTGTTCCAAAGATTAATAATCCTCATTGTTAAAAAAGTGAGGCACACCACCAGTTTGAACTTGTTAGACTATCTTCTAGCCACAGATTCACATTATTCCATTTTCTGAGTATGTTAAAAAACTTCTTAGTGTACAATAGTTAATTTTCTTGAAGATTCTTGCACGTGATAATCAAACCTTAAAAGAAACCAATACAACAGAGCCTGATGACTGTATCACCTGCACTAAGACATCTTTTTGAACCAAATATGTTGTTTATTATTACATATTCTGTATTTAAAATTATTCGAAAACATAGACAGCTGAACTGTATGTGATATCCTGGTCGCAAGGAAGTAAAGGAAATCCATACCTGTTCGCAAAATGGTATCTCTTATCCTACAAACTATTACTGTGTTTACATATCCAAAGAGCATATAAACCCTTTTTGCCATCACCTCACACAGGGAACCACCATTTGACTGGGTCTCCACTACCGTAACATAACTCTGTAGTGCAGATTAAATCATACATACATCATAACATACAGCTGGTGCTCAGGACCTGATGTTCATACCATACACGTTTCTGGCAGGTATTACGTTGGACTATCTCCAGACTGGTCTGTCAGACTAAATGCCTATTTCTGACCCCTGTGTATTAAGAGCACATCTTGGAGTACATTCTCCAGTCTAGTTTCACCTGAGAAGAATTAATTTCATGTGTTCTTAGACCATTCTATGGTAAAAAAGAAAGGATAGTGAGATGACAGGGGAATTGGTTTCAAAAGCATATTCCTTATCTGAACTAAAGTACCAGTATAGGCAGCCTATAAATTCCTACATGGTCTCAAAGTCACTGCTTTCATGGATACAGTCCCTAAATCTGTAGCTACAGGCTGAATTCCTTGTCCCTAAATATATGTATGTCCTTGGTATTCGGCTATAGTAAAACATCAAGAAAAAAAAAATCAAGGTTAACAACCTGCTTCTTTTATTTATTGCTTCTGTCAACTTTTGCACTTTCAGAAGTTTTATCAGAAATCATTTTATAATTCACTTTTTGATTATTGATGCAAATCATGCGTAGCATCAAGCTACGTACCAACTCTGTCAGGACCATAAAAGGAAGGAGAACATGTTATATCTTGTATTTAAATTGCAGTATCTTTTAGGATGAGTGAACAGAACACCAGAAAAGGTGCTGCAGCTTGGTCAGTCTGCCCAGCTCTGTGCAGCAGGCTGTCAGAACAGCCTTGAGGGATTGTTAACTCAAATGAGATCAACCCAGTATGACAGAGAAGGGAGGTGACAGGATCATTAGGGTGTTAACTATCATCATCTCACTGTAGGGAAATTCCGAGTTGCCACAGGACAGAACTGTTATACTTCAGCTGGCACTGGACCCTGAAGAACTGGTCACTGAAAAGAAATAGCAAACATTTGCTTTGGTGTTTTTCCTTTAGTTGCCCACATAAAAGGGCTAGAAGAAAGAGTGACAGAAGCATCCACATAGCTGAGGAACCTATGTTAGGAGAGAAATCCATTTGCTGTGGAATTAAACTTAGCCAAGCAAAGAAGTTATCATCCTTACTTTATTGTGAAGGAACTATAAAGGAATAGATAATTTATTCAGATAAGCAACACTCTTACAGAGCATGAAAGAATGGTTAATTTGTCTTCACACTTTATGAAACGCCCAATTTTTACCAAGTGACTCGAAGTCCTTTCAAAAATAAAGTGTGTCATGTTCAGATTAATTCTACAGATATTTACAGGTTTGACCTTAGCCTATGAATATGTGGGCTGTATTTCCCATGAACTCTGTAGTCAATTAAGTACTCATCATTCCCCTAAGACTAAACCTGCATGTTTTGCTCCTTAGAATCAAGGGTTTATATATTACATAGCCCATCTGCCAGGTTCTGTTGGCAGAAACACAGGGCTGTGATCAGACACATAACAAGGACAAGTGAAAGAGGTACCAGGCAGGAGAAAATATGTGCCAATTTCTGCTTAGTTTGTGAGAACACAGGATAAGCAGGGTGAAATGGTGGCAGCCAATACAGAAGTCCAAAGAAAGAGGTTATATAAACCAGCAGTGCCAAAATGCCTTTCTATATCTCAAGCAGCAGGGGCGTCTTAAGAAGACAGAGACGCAATATAGACTCAAACCCTACCAAAAACTGATTCCTCGTGATAGACCTTTCTGGTTCACAAGCATTGAAGTTATGTATGAAATAAACAAAATGTTATTGGAAAAACAGGATCTTCATGACTTTAACTGTCTATCAAATGGATAGACAGTTGTACTCTGTTGGCTTTGTTTCCCTTCTGATGGTGTAAGTGCAAAATGGTAGCATACAAGACCCTAAACAGCAGTCTCATCACAGGCTTAGAGACCCCCTTCTCTCTCTTATTTTAATATTGCTGCCTTATACCATTCTGACAGTTAGGTAACTCTCCAAGTATCATCAGAACACTCCTCCAAGAAAGCTGATGTGAATTTTGGGGGCAGATTTTCACCCTCTAGAGCTCTCAGTCATCAGGCTAACATTTAAATTTCTTAGGATAAGTTCAAAAACATCATTAAATACACAGGTCCCATTAAGGTGGTACAACATCACAAGCTTCCAAGGACAAATATGTGAACTGTGAACCATATTTCAGGCAGACTATGCATGAGAAAAACCTACCCTAGCCAAATGAGTTGCTGCCATTCACAGGTATTTGAACGAGATTTACTTTGGACAATAAAGAGCTTTGCTGATTATATAAATCTAGGCAAGTGTTTTCTTTCAAGCGGGGCTCACAATGAGCCATGCAACACAGGAAAAAACACGTGGCAAACAGTTATCTATACTGGGATGTGCCTTCCATGGTGTAATGGGTCAGGGCTTTCTCTAACTGCTCATAGCAGAGAATTTCCATTTCCCTGCACACTAAGCTATCTTGACTTCAGGATCTTAACTCTGCAAAGGAATGGTGAAAACATACTGTAACTTCTCTTACATAAAGACGACACGCATTTAGTCTGAAGATTATTTCCCATTTTCTCACAAAAATACTTGTTTCCCCACTCGACAGAGCTACCTTCCTAAGATGTGATCCTCGTCAAAAGGGATAGCCACCATCTGAAACTGAACTATTTGACCTACCTGTTGGGTTACCCAGGGTAACAGTGCAAATCCTACTGCTACATTCTCCTTGAGGCAATACACACTGCTCTCAAATACATATGCCACTAATATACTTGGCTGTGTTTTAGAGCACCACATGCTACATTAAATGTCAAGCTAAAACCCCTTATGTGTGTGGTATACAGGAGTTTGCAAGGAAGTTATTTCCACACAAAACAGCACATGCCACACATCACTACAGAAAATAGTGAAACAAATCCCTGAATTATGGTCTGAGGGAAAAAAAAAGAAAAAAAATTTCTTTAATGGAAGTTGTAGTTAGAAAAAACAGCAAGCTATTTACAGTAACAAACTGCAGTGGAAGTTAAAAAACAGCTCTAAAAAAGGTAGTACCACCCAAAAGCACTTCTTACCTTTTCAGCAGGCAAGAGCAATGTGACAGGCCCAGGAGCTCGTGGGGCTTCCCCAGCTGGTGAGCACCCACTGCCAGCTGCAGAGGAGAGGTGAGGGCTTGCAACACTCTGGCATACAGTGTCAAGGCCCAAGGCTGACTCCAATGTAAAACAGCAATTCTTAACTTTTCTAATTACTTACTAATCAGCTATTGCTTGACTATTGTGAGAATGGATTATCAAAATATGCGTGTCAAATTCTCTGCAAGATATGGGCTCTTCTAGTAAGCATGCATATTTAGAGCAGACCTCCCCAAAATAAACATATTTGGTATGACCAATTTTGTTCTTAATTCCATACAATTAAGCTTAGTTCAAAAGTATTTTGAAAGCCAACAGAAATATTTCCAACAGACATATACACAGCAAGCTCACAAGGTTCTTTGCACAGCCTAGTGTTTACCAGGGGATCTAAAACGTTGTCCTCCTTCCCTCCCTCCCCTTTGATAGCTTTGTTTTGCATTTTCATGGTGCCTGTAGTTTGTGAATTATTACTTTTCATTTATTTAAAATAATAAAGTTAGTTTATCAGGTAAAAGCAGATGCTAAAACCAGATTCTGTAATTATCACATAAAATGGATCCATACATATGTATGACTTTATCAGGTAATAACAGGTACTGAATATTTATCCCTCCAGCTACAATGGCTACACATTACAAATTTATGACTCTTCTGTATCTACTGCACAGCTTCCTTCCAGCAGCCTCAAATGGAGGAATCTCACCCATCTCTCCTGGGGCTTTGTTTTTTTTGTTTTTTTTTTTTTTTTTTTTTTTTTTTTTTGGTTTTCTTTAATTACCTTCAGCTTGTATAACCACAACAAATCATGCCATTGTGGTGCCCTCAAAGAATACAAATATATAAATAATAATCACTAAATGTCAGATTTTGCTGCCAGGAAACTGTACACAATAAACAGGTTAATAAACACACAAATTAAAAGTACTAAGCAGACAAGTGATGCTTTCAGATCAAATGGAGATGCTTTCCAGGTCACATTGAGACATAGCCCTTTAAGTAGCTCATAAATTTCCCATGACAATGGCCCAAGATGAAATCCCCATAGTACGAAATTCTGTACAAAATTCAAAGCTTTCTGTTTCTGGACAACTACAACTACAGGATTATTTATGTTTCACTGAATGCCAAAATAGCTTCATCCCTCCTTACTGAAAGGAGAAAGTTCAAAATATGAAACTGTAAATGCACAAGATAATTCTGCATGTGGGGAGGAAGTTACAAGCACTATACGCATATACCTTCTCCCTTTATCATAACCTATCAGAGAACAGAACAGTGCGAGTTCTTAAGATGATGTTCTTACATAACACTTCATCCTCACTAATGTGTGGCAAGTGAGAAACGCCTTAAATATCTAAAAGCAAAATTCTAAGTCACCAATTTGCCTAAGCAGAAGTACGATAGGGATTAAAAAAAAAAGCATTTAGGAAAAGTATTTGACATTGGCATCCTACCTTCCGGATCTCCACTGTCTAACTGCCTCCAAACTAAAGCCAAGGATCAGCTTTGTATCACTGCAAGATAAGTTGTTCTGAGACTAACACCTCTAATAAAATCTATTTTCCTACCGCTTTGTGTCCTTTGATCCTCTCTTTCTTACCTTCAGCTGCCTGTTCCCCTCCCAGCACCCTGTCACATCACACCAGCGAGCGAGAAGCAACATGTTCTCCAGCTGAGCCAGGATGCTGCTAACTGGCTAGCCAAGGCAGCTGGGCTGCTCAGCCAGCAGACCACCACCCAGCAACATCAAAAAGTTGAATTTTAGGTGCCTGCCTTCTGCAGCAACATTTCAGCTTCCATCTGTTACCAGTAGTTCCAGTTTCACCAGAGCAGCACTCAGATTGAACTTTTCTTGAAACCGAGATTGTCTGTGTTTCTCTCTCAATGCAGCACAGGTACAGCTCCGCCTGAAGCTCCGGGAGCTGGCTTTTGGGTTAACACAATGCATTAAGATAGAGTGCTCTGGAAAACAAGGCCTACATTTGTTAAAGTGATGAGCCCCAATTTTAATGTATCACTTTGCCCAAATAGGAGATTCACATCTGTAGAACAGAACAATAAATATCGTATCCCTTACTTCACAGATGTTGTAAAAATAAATTCATTTTTGTGAAGAAGATGGATGGATGACAGAAAAAGTAAGAAATTCATGGCTCTGTCTTCAAAGCATGTTCTGAACAATGTGTAATAAATCAGGAGAGAGATCATTCCTAGAAGCATGAGGCAAAAAGCTGATCATTAAATGAGTGCCACCTATCCATGTTCCGGTAAGTCAGGAGGAAAAATAATATATGAGCATGTAACTGAAGACTGAATTACGTTAGCATGGAGTATTTATGTTTCCTATTCCTAACTGAAACATTTTCCACACCATTTCAGTGAAGGCTGGCAATATCTGTAAATGGGCAAGCAAAACTGGCAGGCAATAAATAGCCTCTGCCACCAGGGAGAAACAAAAGGAAATGATTAGCACTTGCATCCATCTTCAGAGCTTTTAATATGCATTCATTTTCACTTGGCACTCTGGACCATGAGCTGTCTTTCCTACTGCAAGGAACAGGAAGGTGAATCACACTGAGAGTGAGAAACTTGCTCAGAATCAAAGATGAATGACAACTTTCTATTTCTCCACTCTGATTGCAAAAGTAAATCTTGCACAAGTCCTCTATTAATCAAATATATATAAAAGCTCCCCTAAGGAGACTTACTTGCACAATATCCATTCCTCTAAAACACTACTTTTTTTCCCCTAGAACTGAATAAAAGTGAGTAAAAAGTAAATATTAAATCAGCTTAAAAATACCTAGGAATACCTAGGAATATCCTCATAATACAATCATTTAGCAAGTCATTTCTCTGCCTCAAAGCTTTTAGTTAATCTCCTTTGGTCTAGAGGACAGTCCTCCAAATTTTCTAAATATGGATTTTTCAATATTGGTTTCTTTCCCCCAGAAAATTAAGAGCATTCTGGTCCAAAAAGTGTCAATTCGTTCTCACCTTTTAGCCTAATCTCTCTGTTCAAAATCTACTCTCAACTCTTGTTGCACTACAGAAAACCTTGGCTATCCTTCAAGAATATAATGTCTGAGCTTCTGGTAGATACTCAGTTATGTGCAATATGTGCACAATTAATCGTGAAGAAAGAGATCATCAACCCCACAGTATTATCAGCTCCTCACTGGGAGGAACAAGTATCCTTTTGAATTGAAGATGGTAACCTTGTGAAGGAACTCAGCATCCCTCTGCATCTACCTTCTTCAAAATGTCAAACCATCTATTTCTCCTAGATTTTTTAAATTGTATTTTGCAAAGCAAAATGTAACATTTTTACAATGCCTCAGATATCATAAAAAGGTAATTACAATAGACTTTTAATTATTCAGATTACAAAGTGCTCTTGAATATATATAGAGATATTCCACCTGTGATCTCTTCTGTAAAACAACAGTATTATAAAACTGGAGAAAAAAATAACAAGCCCAGTCATTTTCATACTAACACAATGGGCATTAATAGCTTTTCCTCTCTAAATCTGACTGAAATGTACACCTGTATCTTGCCTCCCTTTTGGGGTTAAAAGTAGGATGATGGTATGATAGGAACTACATGACTGTCCCACCACCAGATGTATGCAGTTCCGTGTGATTTCATAGTTATTCTGAAGTATGAAATAAAGTCCAAGTAAAGAAGGGAAAGTTTATTCATATTTGAACAATAGAACTCTTGCTTCAAACCACAACTGTGGGGATTGCCCTTTTACTGCTGAATGTCAAAGTTATTTGCTCAAATCAAAGCTGATACATAAATGTCATCTTCATAATATGATGGCAATAAACAAGCAGAGATAATAAATTAAGATAGATTGTTTTAGATACAATCAAGTGTCTTACAATCAACCAGTAACAAAAGGCATTTTATTCAAGGTAGCATATCTAAAGCACTGCTCTAAAATGTATTCAGTCTAACAGGGGATGAGACTTGTTTCAGCCAGTGGGTGCTCAATCTTTTCCCAGAAAGAGAGCTGGGGCAGGAGCTTAATGCTTTCACTTTACACAGAGTAAACTGCTATCAGAGCATGTAGAAAGTTGGGGTCTTGCATCCAATTGCATCCAACCTCAGCCTGATGTGAAGAGGTTTAAACCTACAGAGTCAACATCCAAGAGAAATGTCCTATAACTGCAGGAGGAATCCTCCCCCAAGTTGAAAACTGGTTTTCAGAAAGTCATATCTGCAGGGCCACACACAAAATAAGACAGACTTGACTCTCTACTCAACAGGGCGCTTTCTTAGGATTATGCCCTATTCCACAGACTGCCTACACATTTGTCAGTGAGGAGTCATTTCATAAAACATACAATGAAGTGAGGTTAGGCACCAGTTAGGAAGAGCCTTATAATCTGTGCACCCTGTCCTGATGATGAGATCTGGAAGTTTGCAATAATCAAAAGTGTGCAGTGTTGGGTGCCTTTTAGAGGAGATCTGCGCTAATAATCTTCTCGTTCGTATACTTAACCCAGTTTTCCTTATTATCGGCCATGTTAGAATGATAATAACTAAAGCTTAGTAATGAAATACGCATGTTGGTACACACAGATATCATTAAAGCCAATCCACATATAATAATATGTCATATAATTTGTGGGTCTGAATTTTGTACCAGATCTTGGCAAAGTAATTAAAGAACAATCAAGCCTTTATCACTAATTAACATTGCGATTATGTCTGTATGATATGTAAAATGTGATAATGAGTGGAGATCCTTCAGCATTTGAGATGTCTCTCTTTATTCTCTATCACAGAAGGAAATTAATAAAGAAATATCTGGAAGTGGGGGCATCTATGTATTCAGTGGCAAACAAAGAAGGATAATGAATAAAACAAGAGGTCAGAAATCATAAAGCATTAATGTATCTTCCTCTTTATGCTCCATTAAGTGAATGTGTGCTATGATTTTGAGCAGTGATGCAAAAGTTTTTATTCCAGTTTGAAACGATGAACTCTGAACATCTCTATTTCCTGCTAAGTTCATTTTGATTATGACAATAGCCTGGCCTTCTCTCATGTCTTTTTAACTCAGTTTGGGCTAAAACCTCAGTGAGTATTAATCGAGGTTATCAAGTTTATCAAGTTTAAAGTTATCAACTTTAATCAAGTTATTTGGTAACATTTCAGTAAAACCTTTTTTTCACACAATTAAGATGGGTCAGCACAGACCTTTTGTCGGGAATATGAAGTTTGGAAAACTTTTGCTAAGTCACAGAAAGTTCCTGCCGACCACTACACCAGCTTGGGTCCATGATCACTTCAGGAGGCAGACTACTACTACTACCACCACATTCTTTATATCAAAAAAAAAAAAAAAAAAAAAAAAAAAACACAGATGAAAACAGTTTTAAAATCAAACATTTCTCCATTAGGATCACAATTTTCTTTTGCTCAGAAGGGTATGCTTTAAACATTTTTGTATATTTGGATTGCTTACACAACCTGATTTGGGTAACTGAGTTATCACAGTAAATGTGTCTTTCCAACAACTTGTAGGCCCTAAAATCCTGTCACAGAATCATATATATGTAATGTATTTCCTAAGGTAACATTCTGAAAGGTGTAGTACCTGAATTAAATCCATGGGCTGTTTTGGTTTTTTGAGAGCATGGGACTTCCGTTTCCCTTTTTTTCCAAAGGAGAGTTTCTAGCATTGTTGGCTCTAGAAGACAAACAGGCAATTAACGGGCTAAATGACAAACGGACAGTGCAGCAGTATCAGAACAAGGCCTTCTAAAATTGCTATGTGATAGCAGTTTACATATTATCTTTTTAAAGTGGTAGTTAAGTCTCAGTGTAGGACCTACTGCCAATTCACTAAACTCAGGTGGCTTTCTTAGGGAGCAGTGCCGAGAAGAACTACACGGTACTTTTGGATTCAGAAATCTTCTCTTGTCAGTGTAAAACACCAAGAACCTACCAGGAAAAGAAGGACCATATGGCAATTGAAGTCAGTGTAACTTAGAAACTCTTGAATATCTTCTGTGTCTTGATTGCTGGGTACTCTCCCAGGTACCTTACAACAGAGTGTCCTTGTCACACTGCAGTCCTTCATTTCAGAACCTCAGGTATCTGCAAACTCTGGTGTCAATACAGATCTTTGTACCCAGTATGAAGAGATTTAATATATTTTATTTATGATCTGCCTCCAGATATGATCTGCCTCAAATTGTGACAACAATTGCCAAGCCTTAACTTTTTATTCAAATTATAACTAAGTTTTACTCATGGCTGTTTTCTACTTGGAACTGTTAAGAGTCTGAATACGACCTAAAGCTTCAAATGCATTGCTACAATTTTTTTCCAGCTTCCACACTGTTAGGATATTCAATGAACTGGAAATCAAACAGCTGTCTTTTTAGAATAAGAAATTATATTGGATAAAAAGGGCCTTCTCTAGACTTAGTATCAAGTTAATGCATAATATGAAGCTTATGAGGTATCCATACAAAGAAAGAAGGATTTGTTTTTGTATTCAGACCTAGAGAGGAACAGAAGTTCCTGTGGTGGTTCCCACGGTATTTCATAATTTAGAGACTGTGTGATTAGTAGGTGTTAATACCAGAAGGAAGCTAAAGCAATAGTAAGGGAATCACTCAGCTAGCTGGCAAAAATCAAGAGGGAAATCATAAACAGCAGCCTGTGTGCTGGAGTATCCAGGCTGGTAAAAACAACACAATTGACAACTGGCCATATTACAATACTGAATAATAGGCAAACGTAAGTCATACTTTTCCTTAGAGAGGTAGAAGACTATGAGCTGGATTCATGGTTTACTGCTGCCACACACCTTCACAGAGGGCCTTACAAAATGTTGGAAATTGTTTGCAGCTGAAGGACTGCTTTTTTGCTTTTGTAGGACTACTTACTCCTCTCGGGATTTAAGCAGATAGGACCAGATTTGCACGCCCTTCAAAACTTTATGTCAAGATAAATACTGAATGCAGAAATTTTTGAAATTTCTAAATTTTTAGTAATTGTAAAATAAACTAAGCTTGTGAGAAAGCAGTAAGACGCAACATGGAAACCTATTGACATAGTTTTGGAGAAGATCGATGGTATCTAGTAAATGAGGCAGAAGTCCAAAGAAGCAGAGGCTGGAAAATGTGCAATGAATGAGAAACGAAGCTTCACAAAGAACAGATTACATACAAAGTACTGAACAGATGTCTTATCTAATGAATGTTACCTAATCTTCAGTAGGAAGGAAGGCAAGGGTATTTTTCCAAACAACTTTTAAATTCAGTTTAGATCACTAAAGACACATCTAGCCCATAGTGCTGCTTCACTGTGATACACTGAGGACAATCAGCTTGCATGGGCAACATTCATTTCAGAAATTTTTGTCATACCACTAATCTGCTTTAAAAATTCATTTGGACTTAAAATCATTAGGGCAGACAAGTGCTACAAGTCCCTATTTGACACTAGATTCATTTTCCTTAAAATGCCATATTCATTTATTCAAGTTCCCGAAGAACTTTTATCTTCTAGAAAGGCAGCATCTCCATTATGCCATGCTACAAATGCTGTAACAGCCACCAAAGAAGCAGCATCTCTTACCTGCCAGTCATAAACCTGGCCTCCGAATCAACAGCTATTAAATTTCAAGATCTAAATTTGATATCCAAGAGCACCTAGAAGACTTTCCAGAAAACATACTAAAATCTTGAAAAAAATTGTAGTTTATCTGTTAAAAACAGCAATTTGACAAGTATGACATCTGAATATACTTCTTTCTATTGTGTGATGAAAAGATCAACTGAACTCTTTCTTCCTTTTCATTTTAATTAGCATATAGGAATGTGAGCACTGAAAAGGAGCAGGTAGAACAAAAAAAATAACAAATTTGTATGAAATCAGTCATCTTAAAAAGAAATGGCACTGCTTCTACTCTGTCTATATTCTGCAAAAACAGTAAATACCTGAATAGGTTCTGCTGAATTCCTTGCTTTAAATGAACACAGCAAATCATCTAAACACTCCAGGGTTTGCTTTTTCATTATTAAAAAGTCAGATACACTGGCAATTTAATTATGTTGGTAAAAGCAGTGTGCATTTTCATGCATAAAGAGAATAATTTAGATCGTATATTTTTGTGAAATCACTTTCGTATTGTTTTGAAAATGTTTCTGAATGCCAAATGTAAATCTATATTATTCTACTCAAGTAGCTTTAAGCTGATTAGATGGTCAAATACTACCTACTTAAATGAGTTAATGACTATGAGATTAATCTAAGGCAAAGCAATATACTGTAGATCAGCAACCAAGGATTGTGAGATGATTGCATGTTACCAGGGCAATAAAATCAAGAGAAAAAAACTATGTACCACTAGAGGTTTGCCAATGGGAGTGAAAGTTAAATTAGAGATAATTTAATGAAATATTTATTACTGACTGCAAGATATGGTTTTTGCATTTTTTCCAGACAAGGCTCCTTTGAAAGTTGTATTGATTAAACCATATGCATTATCATACTTATGTTCACAGCAAATTCAAATGGTTTATCAAAGTTTTTCTATAATTATATAGTCCCTGCATATTTATGTAGTTATGATACACTCTTGAATGTGTTTTATTTGCAAATGTGAAGTTTTAGTGCCTTATATGCAAAAAAATGCCACCAAGGAAAGGAAAATACACTGAATATTACAACCAAATACACCACAGATTGACAACATTTACAATAGAGTTCGGTTTAGTACCAATAAAGTGTCTGGTAGGTAGTATTTTATGTGTATTTTGTGTATAATAACAGTTTATTGACTCAGTTACTGCCATAACTGCATCTTATTTTAGCAAAGTTCATGTTCACATTCCCAGAGTTCCAACAGACTGAGATGTTCTCCACTACAGATAGAGCCTGCTTCTGCCACACTTTGTACTTACGTACTTACAGGAAGAAGGGTGGATTTGCTGAGGAGATGAGAAGGTGTATTAAGATAATATTAAGATGCTGTATTAAGACCCTCATTGCTGCAGTAGCTGAGCATCGTAGTATGTTAATATTCTCTCCTCACAGGACTGCCGTGCTGCTCTTCAGCATTTATATGTGACCTAAGGCACAGTAAGCAAAATACATGACACTTTCAGATTTGCATTGCTGCTATGCATTTATGCGTTTAGGAATAATACCATAAGGGATTTAGTAGACTTCATCATTTTTCAGAACCCGGTCCAAAAAAACCTGAAAACCAGGATTAAATGTTTAAAACAGAGCATCTCAAAAAGAGGTACGTGCTGAACTACGTGTTTGGAATAGGTTCGGTGTAAGTTAAAATAGGAAGCTCAGTCAACAAGTGTACATCTAAAGCTCTTTGCTTTCCTCCAAGCAAGAGGACTTAGAGGTCTGACTCTAGGCAGCATGTCAGGGTTTTCATCCACATGGGATTAGGGCTCACAGTTCTTGTTTTAGAACATTTTTTTTTCCAGCGTGATGGTTTACTTGTTGGGTTAACAGACTGAAGACTAAAATACCTTGCTTTATAACCTGTACATGACTCTGGCTACCAGTTGTTATGGGTTGAGGGAAAGAGAAGCCCTGGGATTGCTCATTTATTTATATTACACAGAAGCCAGAAGGAAGCATGAGAGGTCAGACCAGAATCTAAGCCCTCCTTCTTTAGGCAGATGGGCTATAGAGGTACGCTTACTTTTGCTTGTTCTTTCTGATAAGTTTTCCTGCAAAACATACTTTTATGAGCAGGAGAGGCATTGCTTAGACTGCAGCCTGTTTTACCATCCAATAGCATGGAAGATGTGCTATAGATTTATCTTCAATTGGACTAGAAAAAAGAATTGAAATTTCCCATTTTCTAGTAAAGATTTCTAATCACTAGGATTTAGTTATTATTGCTCTTCATAGAAAAGCTGGGTCATTTTCACTCCCTTGTGGAAAATTGTTTTAAAATGAGAACAGCTATGTCTGCTTTCAAAGAGGAGTTCAAAGTTGTTGGCAGGATAGGTTAACTCTGCATGTTCACTAAACTCCACAAGTGGTGGTTCACCTGGCTGAACACATTAATAAAGAGCTCCATGTCCTGCTGCTCAGTCTGAGAGCCTGCTGGAGCCCTGACACCACTGCAGACCCCCAAAGAGGGGCAGATACTGAGCTTAGATGTCACTCTGATCAGGCCAGTAGCAGGAGTTTCTGGAATCCAGTTTTGGATTCAGGTATCTGAACTCCACAGAAGTCCTGTTTACAGGATTTAGAGGGTTTTTTTTTTCAGATCTGAGTGCCTAAATATCTTAATATTTTTTGTTTTCAGTGACTTAGCCAAGAATATAGTGAAACTTGAGAGGAAACTCAGAGATACAGGTAGTGTTTCCTACATCTCGACCATATCTTTATCACTTTGTCATCTTCCCTCTTTTACATTGAACTCTGACAATCTCAAGATTCAATCTCAGTTCCTCAAGAACTACCACCTAGAACAAGCATCTCAACTTGTGAATAAAAATAATAAAATTAGAACATGCTCATTGGTCAGATGTTGTGTTTTAATCATTTTATCCTGTGACACAGCACTAAACATTCCCTAGCGTTTCCCTATCAACATTCCCTAGCAAGAGAAATAGACTTCACTACGGATGAGCCAGAAAACTGGTTCCACCATCCTGCTCTTACTAGTCGAACAGTTATGTGCCAAGTCATATATAAAGAGGTTACAGGAATCAGAGGAGAATTTACAATTCAGTGTTACCATCTCTGAGACTTGACCTCTCCTGGGGCTACTCGCAGACCTTCCCATGTTAAATGTGACCCCCCCTACTCGTATCTGTGCTTAAAATTTGAATGCCTTGTAGTTGTCCTTATTTCTACCCCTCTATCTTTTTTCACTGATTGATAATTTCAGAAATTAGCAGAAAAAGAGAAAAGTTGTGCTTAGGTAAATGAACAAAGTGCTAGCATATCTCATGTAATGGGAAGCAGCAAGGAATAGCATGTACCGGTCCCCAGGATTCCTGCATTGAAACATTGCTCAGAAAAGACTAATCATGTGATTAGAGCTTTCATCAAAATGAATCAGTGAAGAAATTTCAAGAAGCCATGAAAAAAAAAACACTTCCTGACTCTTTTGTAAATGGGGAAAATCTGTGAATTAAGTTGGTCCAACTGAGCAGACCTTTCATAACAGCATGGAAGAGATGAGTAAGCACTTTTGGGGCCAATGTAGCAAAGTAAAAGGATCATCATTTCCAGTCAGGGTCATCTTGTCCCAGACCAAAAATCTGTCCACCAATCACACATACTGCCTGCTGTAGTTGGCACATAACAGTCTTACTTGGTTTATGAGGCATTCTCTGAAATTACCAGCTGAGAGGTTGTCCTTTTTCCCTTGGTGAGCCTCTCAGGAAGCCAGTCTACTCCAAAACTGGATTTTCCTGGGTAGTTTTCTTCCCTTCCTAATCTTCTACCAGTACGACGTTCTGCAAACAAGTCCCTTTACGACTGATTCTTAATTGCTGCTGGAATTAATTTCTTCCCTGCTATTCAGTGCTTATAGACCCATTATTCCTAGTATGGTAATTTTATTGTAGACTATATCAATCTACTTTGCTTCTAAAGATGTTCAGATCTATAACATCCATTGTTTTTCTCTCTCTTGCTAGACCAATTATTATGTCAAAGAATAAAATTAGATGGATTTTTCAAGAACAAATCAATGTAGGCTTTCACTTGTTTTCTAGATACTTAGAGGTTGTTTAATAATTTGTTCAAGTATCTTCCAAGTTAACATAGAAAAGCAGATTACCTGACATCTTCCAGAGCTCCAGCCTCCCCTCCATCTGACCACCCAAATCAGAGACAGGTTCTATCCTTCAGCCTTTCTAGATTGCTAGGATCTCACGTATTCTCCACTAGATCCCCAAAATAATCACTACAGGCTTTGGCAATTTCTTGAGTACTGCAGAGCAAATTTCATCAAGCTTTGCTAACTTGAAATAATTTTATCTAAACATTATTTTCCTGCTGATGTCTACATTCCCTCCTTATTAAAAATGACTGTGCTAATCTACAGGTTACAACCAGCCTCTTTTTTCATGTGTGCAGAGAGATACAAAGAAAGCACTGAATACTATAGCCTTTCTCCTGCATTTCATTTTTTTGTTCTTTTTCCCTACAGATAATGGAGCATTCCTCTTCTAATATTTTATAGACTCCTTTCTTGCCTTTCATATTTCTTAATAGCTGTAATTAATTTTATGCCTTCACATTCCTGATTCTATCTCTACTTACATAGGCTATTCCTTTTTATTAGTTGAAATTTTTGTTTCTTAAATAGTTTTATTGATTATATACAAACTACTGGTCCAACTGCAGATACTTCAGGGCATGTTTAGATATTGCTTTGAATTTAACAGACAGATTAAATCACTGAGAAGAAGAGCAAAAGCATCAAATCTCTCCCTAGACCACACTGTTTCCTAATACTACTCCAGAACCTTATGCTACATCTAGGGCAAGGGCCCATATTGAGAATTACTGAATAATCACTTCCTTATCTACACTGAAACAGTTTATTTCAATGACTTTTTTGATATTGTTCCTTATTATTCTGCTCTTGAGCTGCTCTTTGTTCTCTCTTAATTTTTTTCCCTGAATACTCTGAATAATTATTCCCTACATTAATAGTATGTTCTATTGTCCTTATTTTACTGTTCTCACTCTTCCCTTGCAAAGACAGTTTTTTCTAATGCGTATTTTCAGATAAACAGAAAATTAAGACACCTTCACCCTAGCTTATATAAATATATCAGAGATTTAGTGCTAAAGCAGAATATTGCATCCTTCAGACTTTTTTAGAGAAAAAAAAAAGAACAGTAGTACAGTAAATGTTTGTTGCAGGGATCTATGTAGTGATAAAGGTATTCTAGTGATACCTTCAATTTGCTGGAGAATGTCTTTTTCGGAGGCTCCTGCAAGCAGCCCTACCCATCTGATCATTACTACCTCTGAAGACCACTACTGTATTGTCCTTTACAAGACAATACAATAGACCAAAATTAAGTACTTCCATGAAAGAAATTATGCAATTATGTAATAGAATTTCATGAGCAAACTAATTCAATAATTCTGAGTGACAGAATTGCAAAGTGTTGTTTACATTCTTATTTAGAATGATATATATTATCTGGTTTTAAATGTCCTTTTAGTTTTCTTCTCCTGTCACAAATACCTCATAGCTCCTTGACTATAGATCAGATTATGCAGCTGGAGTGAACACTGCAACTCACATGCTCTTAGGCTCATTTATTAGTTTTTTTTCTTTTCCTTGCCTTAGTTCATTACTAAAATCATGAAAAATATAATTAAAAGTCATTAAAATTTATATTTTACCCTAAAGAATAGGTCATAACAGTTACTCTTTTTTTTTTTAAGGAAGTTTGTAACTTCTGCAGGCCTCATAGTTTTTGCTGTTTGTCTACTGGCAATTTTTCGTTGACACTGTATTTTTTAAAAGAAAATAATTGAAGAAATAATTTAATTGAAAATAATTTTAAGAAAATATTGAAATGTGTCTGCTGTTACAGATTATGTTCCTTAATAGAAAGAGCTTTATGATCAACAAAAGCATCTGTGATAGTCTTTACACAGTAAAACAAATCTCCAGCAAACCATGTGCTTTCACCTGTACCGTGGAAGTTGAAAATCTCAGTAATTAGAAGTACATCTTGTTTGGGCACAATATCAATGAATTCCTTTTTGTTGGCTATAGAAGAATTGAATCATCCTTGGCAGTAGAAGTTGTTGTACTAGCTTGAATAGTACTAATGCAAGTACCTTTGAGGAAAACAGAAATTGCTTGGGACTAATAAAATGTTGAGTGGAACTATAGATGCAACCTTTTTCAGCTAAATACCATTCCTTGATTTCTTTCTTTCCTTTGTTGTCATGTGCAATTATGCCACAATTTGGGTATGCAAAGGGCTTAAGATTGGTTTGTTAAGATTTCAGCATATCTTATATGAGAAATATTCACATGATGAAAGCTTCAGAGAAAGGGTCTTAGGACCCTCAGGATCTGTTTTGGCCAGTCTAGAAAGGTAATTCTCTGTTTCTTTATCAGTGCTTTCCTTTTACAGCAAGATCTTGTACAGAGGCCAATAACCTCAACATCAAAACATCAGAATCACAGTTTGCAGGTGCTTCAGGTACTAAAATCTTTATGTTAATTGGCATCTTCATTCAGTACTGAGAAAGAATGCCTGAAGTTAGCTTTGACAACACTACTACTAATTTTCAGCACAGATACAGATAATGACTGAAGACCTGGCCATGCTGCTTAGTATAACAAATCTGCCAAATTTTTGATAGTTTCCTACAGTTTCCTTTTTTGCTTATGTGGCATAATATAGTACAACGATCCCCAGAAAACAAAAGACTTTTATTTGGGAAGATTTCAGAAAAATTTCAGGACATTTCTGTTTTTACCTTTCACTCACTCGATGAAGTGAAAAAGTAGTTCGACTTACTAGAAAAGAAGGTATATCAATCTTTTTTGGCTAGATTATGCTAGTCTACAAAGAAAGAAAAGAATGAGAAAGATAAGGTAAGAGAAAGAAGCAAACAGAAATCTACAAAAATGATAAACTTATCATTATTTAAGCTTTTTAAACATTTTAGGAGCATTTTTAAGCAGTTCTTTACTGCTTTTTTTTCACCTGTTGTATTTTTGCAAGAAGTTTGACTGTTCTGGACCTTCTAATGCAAGAAGTGCCCCAGCATTTAAATACCTCAGCATTTAAATTGACTATGGAGCTTGACTGTATGCACTAAGCTGTATCTTCTTTCATGGAACCATAAGGCTTGGAGAGCAGTGTCAGGATAGTAGGTTAGTGCTTATTTCGCACGAACTAGCACATTACCTGATTCATAAAATATTTTTGAAACAAGAATAAAAAGACTCATAAATGTGTTGTCAATATCACAGCTTATTCTATACTTGAATTTATTAACATGCGAAAAACAACATCCCCACAGTTTCCTGCTATGGGAATTTGATCCTATAAACTGTAAGATATTGCAGCCATAATCCAGCAATAGACTGGTGCTGAAAAAATCAGATTGATTCAGCAACAGCTCACCTCTATTAAAGTACAGGACTGTGCTTGTTACAGAGCCTTACTAAGTGAATACTTACTAAGTTTCTGTATTCTTACTAAGTATTCTTACTAAGAATACTTACTAGGTGTAAGGAAGGAAACAGAGTAATAAAGATAACGTGACCATGCAAACTGTCGCTTTAAAGTCTCATTCTGACCGGGTTAGCTTGAAAAAACCAGCGTCTTGGCTACATCTGCAGGGCTGGCGGGGGGAGCCAGAGAGGGGATGTGGGGCCTGCACTGGGTGCCAGCTGCCGGGTGCCTGGGCTCCCAGGCAGACTCCCTGCAGCGGGCTTCCCGCAGCACCTCGCCTCTCATTCACATGGGCTAAACAGTTCGGAAAAGCAGCTGTGCAGCCATGCTTAAGCCAGCTGCTGTTTTTAAAAGCCATGGGTAGACTGCAGGATTGGTCCAGCAGAAATATTTCCATGGTTAAATATATGCGTGATTAAATATACATACGAATGTTTTTTTCATCAGGGTTATAAGGCCCTCTAAATTGAAGGACTAAGCCACATTCTAGGAACATTAGTTTTCAAACACAATTTGTGCATCTTTAAGAATCCAATAATAACATACTATATTAGTGACACCAGACATACATCACTCATTACTTCTGCTTCAACCTTATTTCACAAAAACACTTTTATTAAACTCATGCTTCTAACCCTACAACTACAATTCACCTTTAATATCTTCACTGTTGTGAAACAGCAAAAGACTGCTTCATGATCTGAAGAAATATCTGTTTTATAAAAATCACAGAGATATTTCTTAACAGATTTGCTTCTAAAAGGTCCACTGAAATGAATCAGACCTGTGCAACTATCCAGATTCTTACCAACGATTTCAGTAAGTATATTTATAACTACTTCATTTAAAGAAGACAGGCTAGCTGCCCGAATTCAGCTTACAAAAGATTCATCTTTATCCTGCACTTGGAGTCAGTAATAAAGCACCATCATTTAATTGGCAACACAGGTAGGATGACTTCATACTGTGAATCTTCAACACACAAACAAAGCATTCTTTAAAAGGATTTTCTTATTTTATTCTTAAAAAAGCACAGGCTTTCAGACCAATGCAAGCAAAGTTTTGAGATGTCAGAAGTAATTGTAACCTCAGCCTTTACGTTTAAATTCCAGTCTAAATATTAAGAAACCCCAGGCTACTTTACAGCCAGTTTCTTACATGGTATCTATAAAGCAGATAACAAAATTCTCAGTTTTATGCAGGAAAATGCACCAGTGAACACAGTATGGGTATACACAGTGGAGGCACTGTGAAGAAATGGGCTTCTCTGTTATCAAAGCATGCTTCATTAGCTTGTTAATAAACATACTGCCTGAACTGGCTGTGAAAATGAGCAAAACCATTCACAGACCAATTTCTGAATATGTCAAATCAACAAAAAATGGAAAGACAGGAAGATTAACAAATTTAAGTAAATCACTAGAAAACTTACCATCAGCTCAGGAAATAAATAGATGAAAGAGGGATTTTTTTACAGGAAAATCAACTTAGCTAAGTGTTCCATATATACAAAATGATCATCATACCTAGAGAAAACCATATTTTATATACAACAAAGAATGAAGTCTGAATTTTACTATTAGTCTGAATAATATCCTGGAAAAACAAATGTATATATTGAAAATGTGTAAACTATTTTTAATCATCAAAGGTGTCATTCAATTTTAAAGAGGGAAAACTTTATCTTTAGAAAATTTTATCTTTAGAACATAAATTATTTGGCATGTTTGGAAAACTGTTTCTCTGTTTTTCATTCTAATTTATTTTAACAAAGACCACCATAGGCTACTTTGTACATAGCCAATATGAAATGCATAAAAACCTAAAAGTATAAAACATCAAAATAGCTTTTTGTGTTGTTGTTTTTCTAAAAAAGTATGTTTTCTAGTTAAATGGTACATTTATAAGAGGGAACATTTAACTATCTTAAGCCATTTGCATTCTGTTGAGATAAGTTATCAGTAGTTCAGTAATTGAATTTCTTTCTAATTCATATGGAGTCTGCCTGCAGGGGACACATTAACTGCTAGGCCCAAAATTACATAAACTTTACAACGTTCTGTTAGAAATCAAATAACAAAAAGCCAAAACAAACACATACACTAGAGCTTTGAGCCAATTGAATTTTAAAGCATTTTTATTTTGGGGGAGAGGTGTGAGCTGAAAGTTTATTCTCAAAGTTAAACTTACCCAGTGAACAAGCTGTGAACAGTGAAGTAACCCAGAAACATGCTGTCTAAAATCTTTATCAGGATCAGAATTACACAGACGTGATACTCACAGTATTTTAAATCAGAGGTAATTATTCTGTCGATCAGCATAATACAGGAACTTTAAGGAATCTGGAATACCACCCCTTCCACTGTAGCTAGCTTGGCTGATGGCCAATAAAAGTGAGTGCTTGAACATCTTGGGGGAGAATGAATATATAAAAGGATGGTTACCTACACAGACACAGTGCCACAAAGAATGCAAATTTCTATAGCACTACAGCCTAAGGCCACTATTTCTTAAGTGTAGCTATATAAAGCAGGTTAGATAGATAACATAAATTACAGACAAAGCATGTCAGATTCTCGGTTGAATTAATCAGGATTTACATGTTTACCATCTGTAAGATTGCATCAGTTAATGCTATTTGTGGATCCTGCCTTCTGAGTGAACCTTCAGTGGCGTTTCAAGAGAAACAGGAATCCAGCCCCTGCCCTTCTCCTCCGCTCCCCAGAGGAGTCCACGGGCAATACACTGCACCAAGTGGAGGCAACAGATGCTGGCACGGGCATCCAAAAGCTATTACTTCCAGCTTAATGGTGTGATCATCAATTACGCTCACCCCACAAGTGATTCGAACTGACTTTATGCCTCCAGTGATGACAATTCAACTTGTCTGACTTTGGGTGTTTTACAAGATGTTACTGCTGCTAATTTCTAGCTCACGATAAAAAGGCTGTTTGCTAAATACTTGTATGAAGATGAAAGCTGACTTGGAGCCAAACTGTGATTGGACAGGTAACTCCGTATGGCTTACCCCTGGTACTTCCATTTGTTTGTTTTTAAGACTTAGCAATAAAATTCTGTGTTTAGGTTTACCAACTTAGAACTGGGAGTGACTACAGGGAAAACACAGAAGTTAGTTTAATGAAAATGTTTTACAATTTAAAGAGCCAGAATTGAAAGGAGAAGGGTTATTTCCTGCCTTTGATAGCTGCTTCAGAACCACTGAGCACCAGGAACGGAGGTGGAGAGATTGTGTCTTTAACACATCTTGTAGGTGAAATTTGACTGTATTTGATCCGTACTTTCACAGCAACAAGCTTTACTGCTTCCAGTAGAATGAGATAACTACACTTAACTACATGGTATTGTCAGCATTTGGATGTTAAGGATCAGAAATGTGCTGTATCACCCTAAGATCACACCATAGCCATCTCTCAATCTAAATTTTTCTCATTAACAGTTGTCTTTTGAGAAATATAGGACTCTCACTTCTACCATTACCCTGAAAATCCCTGCCTGTGGTATCTGGAAATCATTCTCAGTCTGTGCTTCTGATGAATAGCACTGCGATGCAGACAGCGCACACATCCATGTGTCTGCTGCAAAAGGGCTTAGGGGCTTAGAGCCATGAATCTTTTAATAAAAGTTTCCTTCTCCCTACTTTCTCTGCCATGCCAAGCAGTTTTGTCATATATAACAAAACTAAGTTCTTTATCTCTTGCAACAAAAGTATCAAGAAGTTATGCCTTTGCAAAAGCCCCAGTGTACATCATCTGTCTCTCTCTGTCTCTCTCTCTGTCTCTTTTTTAATTCCAGTAAGTATTTGCAAGTAGGAATGTAAGGGATTTGGTTCTTTACTTTCTTCTAAGAAAAACAGGTGGTAAGCATGGATTCTTCAGATGTCAAATGCTGGCTTTCCTAATGGGTTGCTAATGGTCATCTTTGCAACATCCACAGACAATACTATAAAACAGACAATTTACACAAGCAGTAAGTTAAGCTATGGAGAAAAGCACTGGGGATGTGAAAAGCTGCAACAGTACTGAACATAATGAATTAAAGAAAAATGCTTATGAAACTTGGAAGCGTACGGTGCCTGTGAGCTTCTTTTCTAGAATGCAAATCTCTGTTGTTTTCCTACTCCCATTGAAAAACAGAGCTGGAACACATTGAACTCCAAGTGTCTAGGACAACAGTGTTATCTGTCCCTGAACCTAGATTGAAAACAAATGCTCTTGCATAAATGATATTTCCACAGCCTTGATAGAGTAAACAGACAAATAACTGCTGATCCATTGACTCTTCAGCATTGCTTTGCATTATATGTTTCATGTTTATGGTTCAAATTCTCCAGTTCACTGTCAAGCAAACTGAACAGCACTTGAAGAAATGAAAGGTGAAAGGAACCTTGAAGAGTAACAAAAGTTGTAAAAGAGCCTCAGTACTCACATTACAGCAGCAGAAATGTGAGGTAAACATGCATTGGGGAAAAGAATAAGGAAGCCTACAGAGATATCAGGAATGGCAAACCAAATTAAAGCTGTTCAAAAGATATTGATGAGCTGGTTTATCAGTTATTGTTGAAGGATTGTGTGTGAAGAATCATTGATTAAGTTGCCACATCTGAGAATGGGAAAATAAAGCTTGTGGTTTTTATTGCCAGTGATACAAATGTAGCTGTTTACAATCGACAAATTACACTGATTTGTTCTTTATATTTTCGTTAGTGACAAAGCCCATAACTCAGGAAGACTGATTTGTTTAAAGGAATGGATTCTGCACAACTACAAAAGACCTCAAATTTTTTTAGATTGATGGCCTGAACATGACTCATTATATTTGTTTGTTCTGTGTGGCTGTTTTTCATACCACTGAATTACCATCCATTTAGATTGCTGCTAGAGTTAATGTAGTGCATTTAGTAGTTTGTAGATCTATAGATCTATTTTAAATATTTACTCATGTACTTCTTGCCTTATTTTCCTTTAAACAACTTAAAAAAAAAGAGTGAGGGGGAAGGAAGAGAGAGAAAGAGAGAGCGATCTTAATTTCTAGTCAGTCTTTTAGTCTAAAGTCAGAAACTAATTGATCTAGATCAAAATGACAATGACTGGAATATTATTACCAATTCTCTTCTCATTTAAAAACCAGAAAAGACTGTGCCAAGCAGTCAAGAGAAAAGTCTGAAAGTATTTTATTTAAGATTTCAGAATATTTCTATAAAAGTTAAAGGACAGGGACTGACCTAAGGAGCAATATCGCAAAGGGAACCAGCCATAAAATCACCTATAAGAAAATGTAACTGGCAAAGATTCTGAAATCATTCTGGGTGGGAAACTATTAATATGATTTATGGCTATACACTGTATGTAGACTATATGTCTTTGTAGACTGATGTGTGCCTAGGCCAGGAATTCTCTACAGTGTGATGGACTACCTACAAAAGAATGACATGCACACCACAGCTTTGCAAGACATAATACAGAAAGATCTCTTCAATTTAATATATCTGCATAATACTATGGTGGACCTTAAACGGTATGACACAAACTGGGAAAATTATGCAATAGGCAGGCTTTGGCGTGGAAGGCATTAACGAACGATTAGCAAAAGATACAGGGAAAAGGTAAAGTAGTGATCCCATCAGCTATAAACTTCCATTGAGGACAAGGAAGACAAAATAAAAGATGGACTTTGTGCAGAACTTCAATGAAAATGAGATCTTCCAAATCTGAAGTCTCCAAAGTATGCCTTAAAAATTGCATACAGAGATTCATAGGGACACAAGAAAGGAAGAGACACAGAAATGAACAATAGGCAGTGAACGCTTTCATAGTGTAACTAGCAATGGAAGAATTAGATGAATTAGTTTCATCACACCCAAAGACATTCTGAAGAGCACTATATTTTCATAACAGCATGAACAGGCATAATTGGATACTGAGATGCAAGTTTACTGATCACCTTAACCATACTTTCATTAATTTAAGATACATCAGTAACATCCAAAACTATCATGCCAACAGAATCTAAGGAGATTTAGTGATGACTAGCTCTAATATTCTGTAAGAGTAACTAAACGTGTTTGTATTTTTGTTAGTTCTGTTATGCTAGAATGAATCTGGTGAACCAGAGATAATATACAGAATTTCTGAGAAATACAAAATACAGACAGGAATAAAAAGTAACTTTAAATAGATTTGGCCGTGTAGAAGATTGTCCTTCAAAGATTAGGGAGAATATTAATGCCTCGTGGAGGGGATCAGAAATATGGCAAAGGTGAGATAATCTAAATAACTCTGAGTACAAATAATGAGAGCTCTTGATTGAAACTGCAGAAAAATAGTGAAGAATCAATGTGCAGAAGGACAGCATGCCTTCAGAATCAATCTCATGCCATGGAAGGTGATGCCTGCAAAAGAGGTGATGCATATAGAAATCTGGTGGAAAGAAAGAAAACACAATTCCATCATGATTTGGTTCACCACATGGATAGAACAAACAAATACTAACAATGAGACGGTATTTTACCAGATTCCAGTAGGTAAAAATACCTACTAGAAATGAGAAAAGGGAAAACCTATACATACAGAGCGGATCATCTGATATTCTGTACTGCACTACTACATTTGCAAGTGCCATCTTATTATCAATAAGGGGGATTGTATTTTAGCATTTGGTCTAAGGTTCTGCTGATTGTGTTTGATTGGTCTGACTATCCATTTTTGAGGACTAGCTATGAATGTGGAAGCAACAGACAAGGCTATAATTCTCCTGTTTTCCAAATGCTTGCTTTCAGATGTCCCAATAAACTGAAGGAATTGAAAAGTTCAAACTGCTATTTCACTGGAAATAAAAAAATTGCTGTATAACATTGTTCAGAAGAAATTGTATTAACAGGATACAGTAGTAGTTTCCAACACTAATGTTGAAACCTGTATTATATTATAAGTTCAAATGTACCTTCTTCTTCTTAAAATTCTCATTTAACAAGTAATTTCTACTTTAGATATTGCGTGCTTGAACTGCGACAGCCAAGCTTTTTTACCCACATTTAAAGTGATTCAGAAAAGCTGTTTTTGACACATAGGTCTCAAGGAAAGGTGTTCATCTCATTCATAATTTCCTCTAAACTTTTCTGTCCTGGTCTATCTCAAAAGCAGCTTATCTTAGCAATGTAAAATGAAGTTTATTTGAAAAATATGCTGAGGTTTAGCATGCAGGGGCATTATTCAGATGAAGGAAAGTTTGCTTAAGAAATTATTTACTAGTAAACCAAAAATGTCAGAACAAGGTTTCAGACACTAACATAGCAGACTGCTCTTTGCAACTTTCAAATTCAAAGCAAAAAGGAAGTATGTGTACAGAAGAATGCCCCCAGCTCTGACTGAGAGCCATGTTCAAGCCCACCGGCATTTTAGAAAGTTGATTTGATTATCTGGATACATATTATTCATTTTGAATGAAAATGAGGAGGAACAACCTTTCTGAAAATGTGGCCTTCACTGACCAATCCAAATCTACAATTCCAATTTCTTGATTTCAGTGTTAGAGGAACATAACAGAATTAATTTTTTTTACTCTTACTTGAGCGACAGAACTGATTGACATTTAACTTGAATGAAATGATATGTTCACAGGTGCTTAATAAACTACAAAAAACTTTGTCCTAGAAAGCAAGGTTTGGAGTACTTAGGTTACCATCTGTTATCATGTTACCCTGCTCAGGATGATTTACATTCAGTTAATTGAACTTAAAAAGGAACACAGACTACAGTGTGCACATGCCCCAGCAGAATATTCCTTTTTCCATTTATTTCACTACTATCTGATTAAAAAAAAGAAAAAAGAAAAAAAGAAGACTCCATAAAGTAGTTTTACTACAGTTTTCCACTTAGCTCACATCAAAATTCATCATTAGGCTTTTTTCTTGTGATATGTTATCTGTTTGGGAAGGTGGGGGGTTTGGAGTTCTGGTTTGGTATTCTTGTCTCTTTAAGGAACAAAATACCGAACAACCTTCTATACCCTGAGATAGCTCAAATCCTCATCTTAAGACAGGCAAACTCTTTAACTATGCTACATCCTGACATGAAAAGCTTCTCGATGATTTTCTTCTTGAACCATATTTGTGACAGAGAGTCTCTATACAGCCTCTGCAGTTTATGAATTACTGCACTGTTTCCATGGATACTTCCATTCTCAACACAGGCTCAAGTAGTAGCATTAAAGTTAAAGCTGAAATTCCCCAACAATATCACAACCATTTTCATACTCTGAAACTCCCTTGATTAAATTCAAATAAGTCACCTGAAATGGAAAGGAAGTTTCCAGATCATTCAATTAAAGCAGTCTTAAGATAGAAAAGCTACTCTTCTCCCCACCACTACCAAATAAAAAAAAATTGCTTTAGCTTATGTTCTGCAGCAATCTTTAAATCGTGGTCCTACTAGGAAAGGTGATTCAGTAAAACCTGTGCCACGCTCATTGCCCTGTGAGGACCGGCTGCGAGAGCTGGGCCTCTTCAGTTATTGCATGAGGAGGATGTGCGTCGTGGAAGAAGTCTATACATACTATTTGAAGACATATCACACAAATGCCGAAGTGCTGATAGCACTGATAGCCTGAATATCTATTTGGCTTTTGGCTAAATCAATTATTCAATCAGGTGTAAAAGTTGCATGATAGAAGATAGCCTGTAGTAAATAAATGGCACAACATACAAGGACCTGTAAAACATAACTGATTAAAAATGTATAGCTAAAAGGAACCCATAGGCTCTTCTCTTCATTTTTATGCTGCTGGAGAGATGGATTTTACCGAGTACTTTTTCACTACTTGTATATTGTGTTTTGCTCTGTTTATTATTATTAATTGAATAAAGAAATCTGCATGCAAAATTTAATCTTGATATCTGAATGAATTTGTGTGACTACTTGATGAGAGCAGCAGTCAGAGTTGATGCTAACTAACAGGTAAAAGCCATCTATGAAACAGCCAAAAAGTCAGTCATAGTCCCTGTATCTTCTGGGATTAAAACTAAGAGGAGAAGCAGATTCTGGAAGGAAGAAGCAGACAGTGATGATGGAGGCAGGGATCAGCTAACAAACTATGCTCTGTGTTTCTAAGTTTCCTCTATGAACAAATGTGAGTTGTGGTCCCTCCAATATCCAGGTATAATTAGGCATTCAGAGAAAAAAGATCTGTGTAGAGAGATGCAATATATTCCAGAGGAAATTACAGATCATTTTTCAAAGGAAAACTGTACAGGAAAACTTACTCTGATTTTTTAATTGGGATTTCATCTTTGGTTTTGTTTCTCTTTGTTCTCTTCCTTCTATCAAGCAAGCTTGATAATGACTCCGAATCTCTGATGGCACAATGTCAACAATTCAGATTTTCTTTTCTCCACTGTCTCAACACACCAACCTTTTACACTGTTACTTGAAGTCTCTTTAAACTGAAAGCACACTGGCTCCCTTTTCTCTGTGCATGAGTTGTTTTAATAGCAATCTTTATACACTTACCCCTATATATTCTAGGTCAGATTTTCATCTAATATAAACTGTCCAGCTATTGGCTTCAGTAGAGCTGGAATGTCCTACGTTCACCACATATGTGGTCTCACAGCATCACTGGAGAGAAGTATATAAGCTCCCTTCTCCAAGGGGTTGGCTGAACGGGACGAATTCCAAAAATTAATTTCATTTGTGTTCGTGTAACAGTCACACAAGCGATGTTCTGCCTGACCCTGCCAAGACCGCGAATGGTAATTGTCAGCAGCAGGTCTCCTCCCTCGGCTGATGGAACGGGCTCAAAGCCACTGCTGCTGCTGCACCCTGCTACAAAATGATCTAACTAATGTTAACGCTTGAGAGAGGACTAGTGTCTTTTTCTTGAAAAAAAAGCACCAGGAAAGAACTCAGTGAAAAGTATCTAGGGAAAAAAAACAAAAAAACAACAACAAAATAAAAAAAACAGAATAAACACTACTCTGCTGCCTAACACTATGCTTCTCCTTCCTAATAGTAGATAAATATCTGATTTATCTCTTATAGTCTTTTACAGCATTCCCAGCTCAATCTCCACAGTATTTCCTGTAACCTCTAATGCAATGTCAACGTTTCTCTTCCATGCTTTTTCCCTTGCGTTGGCATTTTGTTACTTTTTGAGTTCCTTTGTATCCTGAGCAAGAGCCTGATCAGATAGCTGTCCAGCCCCTTCTCCCTCCCGCAAGCCAGAGAACTGGAGCTGATCTGCTCTCCAGTGGTCTTCAGTGTACCACAGTTATAAATTCAAAGCAAATTATTCTAAAATAAGTTTGTTGAAAAGAGGATGTGACTACACAGCTTGATACCAGCAGGAAATTCTGCGACTGGCCTGTTCTCATTCAGATTTTGGTTATTTTCAGAGAGAAGATCAAAACCTTGTAAAATCAAATTAAAAAAGAAATAGTAAAAGAAGCAATGATGGATGAACTTTATATAAAATGCCATTGGCATCATTTACTTTGTTAATCTGCTCTGTAAAACTTAGTCAGTGGACAGTGCTTAGCATCACAACCTGTACATAATTTCACCTGAAGACAGCAATTCATCTGTCAATTTTTTACCTAGGGATGCTACATATCTAGATACTCTGTGCCATTCTGTCCATCTGTAGGGCAGTTGTTGAAGGTTTTGTTCACTGAGGTTTACAAATACACAAAACTGGATCTTCTTCTGCAACAAGGATTGCTTTGCTACTGGCTGTAATGGAAAGACTGACTGTCATGGAATAAGCCTTACAGCCAGATGAGGGTACTGCTTCCAACAAAGTGTAAACAGTATATTGCAGAAAATCAAATTCCTTAGTGAACAAAACAGGAAAACAGTGATTCTATTACCTCCTAAAATGGAGGTAATAGACTAAACAACACTCAACAGCCTTGCCATTGATATGATCATTCTGCTTCTTATATCTTCCATTGAGTGCTAGCATTGCAGTAGAACGTGCACCCATTTCTTGCCTTCGGGACAGTCCCATCTGAGGTGTCCCAGTTTCAACAGAACCAGCCTATATACACTTCTTACAGACAGATTTTGAAGTGCCAAAATACTGAATGAGGACTGTGGTTTGCATAGGATCCAGTACAGATCTGCAGCACAATGTAGATTTAAGCGCCTTTTTGGAGTTTAAAAAAATCCCCTATGTATTTTAGGGTGCCACACACTTCTAACAGCTTCACATGACAACTTTCCTCTTCAGTGTTTACACAAAGCAAAGCAAGTATTGGTGTTACCCCTCAGAAACTTAAAGGAACAGTAATTAATAGCAATAATGCTTCTTTGATTTTAGCAATACAAAAAGGCTACGCTGAACCGAATTTAAAATGCTTTGTTAAAACCATGAGATCTGTAAATAATAATTAAGCATTGAGTGTGGACCCAAATATTGCATTATATTTTGTTACAACTTAACTATGTAATTATATTCTAATATATTGTATTAATACTATCCTCTAATTTATAGGATCTTTAGATAGTTGATAAAGCGATGACACATGAATAAAATCCTGTCCACTAAGCCACCAGTTTGTCTTATAAAAGAGAAGCATGAAGGCATCAGGCTTTCTCAGCTACTCATGATCCAAATCCAGATTTCTCTACTCTTTCTGAACTCATCAGGCCTCTGCTTCAGCTAAATTGAATGTTTCTCCACTGCTATCAGCAGCATCTTTTTTCCAGACGTTATCAAGGGGTGCAAGAAAATGTTCCATATATTCTTATCCTTTACAATATGATGTTTCCAAGGAAACTGTACCCAGGAGATGTACTAATAGCAAAAAGTGGAAAAAATGTAACTTCTATTTCAAAATTACTTTCCTGAAAGGAAGAGGAATTGCATTCCCACAAACTTTTTCCCTTCATAACCCTGCTGTTCTTTAACAAAATCAAGAAATTCAAAATTTACCACTCAGGCATTATGTATAATCACACTGGCAACAGATAGAATGTGTAGTGCTGTATTACATTATAGTGTGGAGTGTTAGCTCAAATAAAGGAAACTGGGTAAAACAGCTGTTTTTATGGATGGTGAGAATGCTTCAGACAATAAAATCCAGCACAAACTTCTGCCCAACTTTCAAACCAAAAGCACACTTCTTTTCTAAATTTAGTTTTTAAATGTTGGTAGAAATGGTTTTTAAAGTCCTAGAGAATAATTCAGCAAAACACTGAAAGCCAAGCTGGAAAACCACCACCCTGATTTAGAACTCTGTCACACTGTGTTATGAGAATTTGTATCAGACTGTCTCATGAGAGCTTGAGACAATCATGTAGCCCAGTATATCCAACAGGTTAAATCTCCTATGATACCTAAAGGTACATGCAAACTGAACAACCACAAATGCAATTACCTATGCAAACATTTATTCAACTGCTTTAGGGAAATATAACTTCTTATGCATATGATCACAGTGCTTGTAATACTTTACAAGTCTTTAAATGAAGCCTACTGCAAATTCTTCAGTTCTGGTAAAATGGCTGAAGTCCTCAGATTTGATGTTTTATTTCAGATCTATGCTGGTAAGCAGCTTAACTTAATAGTACATAAAATGGTCACCTTTCTCAGTGAAACACTAGCAGAGAATTACTATAGGCATAGCATGTGAACTAAATAAAGTTTAGGCATGCATTGCAAAATAAATGTCTTTTAAAAATCGCCACTATGCCAATGATTACCTAAATAACAAAAAAAAATGATTACCATCCACAAAAAGAAGGTAACAGAAATCCTACAGTTGAATCTTAAAAGCAGACTAGACAAAAATTTTTGAATATATTATAGGGACTAGCGGGACTAAATGAACTTCGGTAGAAGGAAGAAAATAAACCATTGGTATTTTATTTACTTGATTTGTCTGATTCATGGGCACATGAACATTCAGTTATATCATAAATTCGATATTTTAGTTGCTAAATATTCACGCATCTGCTGTTTGAAATATCCATCTGAAGCTGGTAACAAAATAAATAGGGTTCAGCTTTCAATTTCAGCCACAAACATGAAAAAACAGCCTTGGAGCTGTAGAAGTCTGCAAGTACCCACCATGTAGTGAGAAGACATACAAGGTTGTATCATTTAAGGAAATAATTAACAGTTGAGGAGATACTACATTTTAGTTTTTCTGATGTCCTCTTTAGTTAGAGCCACTACTATTTACTGTGTTTGCTTAAAATACAGCTTTCCTACAGAACTTTTTATGGCAGGTGAACATGAGCTAAGAACCAGACTGTACCAATGTGACCATAAACTGCAGTTCACACTTCACTGTACCACGGAGGAGGAAAACAAGCCACAGTTTGGTACCTGCCTTGGCAGATATCTCCACCATGACATGAAGTTATGCTGACTCACTCAGCACTGCTGAATTAAGCGCAGTGCAGTAGGTCTGTCATTTAAGTACAGGAGCAGACTGCTGATTCTACGCCTCTGTGTAAGCAGAGTTAATTTTTTTCGACTGGGATATTCTGCTTAACAGCCTATACAGAAATTATAGTCAAGCCAGACAGAAAGTGATGAATTATTAAGCATATGCTACAAAAGCAGTTGAAACACATGTTGGTTTTGACTCATAAAGACCATTCTTGGTAGACTACATTTTACCACCTTGGCTTTCACTTCCTGGAGGCTAAATAATATTGATGATCCAGGCCCTTCCAAGAGCATGGGATAAAAGCAGTGCAACAGAAGTTAAGGAAAATTATGTAATGTTATATTTTTGTACCATGAAATCTTCTACAGTGTAAAAATCCTAACAAAACAATATATCTACTCAGATATGATAGCCGGAGGAGTGTAACTGCACCTAAGTTAGAGGCTTAAACGTCTGCATCCCAAATTCTGACAGACACACAGGCACTGTCCAGGCACAAGGGCACTCTGTGGTGACCACAACACTGGTGGGTAGGAGGCCTGCAGCATTAGTTATTCGTTGTTGTGGTCTACAGAGAGAATCGTATGATTTACATTAGCATCAGAGGTCAATAGGAGAAGCAAATCTATTTTTAAACAATACCAAAAGGCATTCACTAGGGATGAATTAATTGATAACCTGATATTAGGCATAAAACTAAACTAAATTCAAAGATGGAGGACAAAAGGGAACAGGGAGGTGTGAAGAATGACTAATTGCCTTAAGTTGGAGATAAACCTTCATCTGTCCACTGAATTGGTACGTTCAGGCATATGCAGTGATGTGTGCCATAAAAAGACTCCAGACTAACTGCACAGAAGCTCCTCAGGGCATGCCTCACAAAAGCACAGACTTCTTCCAATCTCCATGATCAGGAGGCCCAGCAACACATCTCACTTGCACAGCGTGCTGAACACTCAACTATGCTCCTAAATGCTCTCCATAAGGATAGAATTACATAATGACACTAGAACAGTCAATCAGATCAGAGTCAGTATTTCTGCACACAACCAAAAACGTGTTTCAGAAGCAGATGGGATTTCTAGATCCTAAGAGTTGCCAGTTTTGGGGTCTCACTCCACTAAATTCTGGGAGTCATCACTGTAGCTGAAAACGAACTCCACAGGTAAATAATGTCATCAAAACTCCTCTGGCTCTTTCAAGCGTGCTGCCTTTCCACGCTCCTTGTTCTCAGTCTAAGGGACACTAGAGCTCCTACTGTTCTTCTCTAAACCATACATTACTTTATTACCTCTGTTATGCTCCCCGCTTTCCTTTTCCTCCATTCAAGCACAGACTCCAGCACAGACCAGTGTCTCAACTGGCCCCTCAGGATTTCTTTGCCCATCTGTGATGCCCTTGTGCATATATGTAATTTTGCTGGAAGGGTAAGAACTTCTTGAGATGAATGTACCAATGATTCACACAATGAGGCAGTAATATCATATTATTGCATTATTTAAACATTATGATACTTAGTTTCTCACTGTAACTCAAAAGGGAACAAAAGTTTACAATGCACTATCCATACTGACTCTTATCACTTTTCCTGAGTTATTACATTTAATTTAGAGCCCAGTAGAGTTTCTAAGTAATTTCTTCCACTTTTTACAATGCAGCTTATCATAAAAATCCATGTATCATCTTTTGTTGTTCTTTTTCCTACCCTCATGCTCTGCCTGAAATCTTTCATGATGCTCACTAATCCTAATAATTATCAGCTACTCTGTCACCACTTAGTTAATATACTTTCCAGATAATAAATACTTTTTTAAAAGTTCCAAAATGAATGTGTAGGTGCTTGGACTCTTCCACGTTTAGCACCAAAGGGGCATGGAGCACATCCCTAACCCCTTCAATCCCAACAATCTCTAACAAGGAGGCTATCTGCAAACAGCTTAACTTACTGCAGCCAACAGACTCTTGTGTCTGCTTGACATGGGACCAACAGAAGAATCACAACCATTTGAAGCTTTTACTATCCCATCCTTTGAGATGAAAATCTCAGCAAAAGACCATACAATTACAAGCTACCACCGAAACATAACAAGCTATTAAACACCTCTTCATAGCAAGTTAACCCACCTCCTTCAGCTCTTTCATCCAGCACCCTACCTCCCCTCACTCTATTTCAGCCCAGCCCCTCTTCCAAATCAGCAATAGCGACAGCAGCGGTGGCATGGAGTGAGGCATGGCAGTGCATCTCATTCTGCAGAGTAGCACCCAGGGACAGGTCCTCTGGCACTGCCCTTGCTACAATCCTGTGAACACTGCAGATGATGGAAGAAGCATCACCCATTGCTGAAAAGCTAAGTACTATACTTCTATAGTCAGAAGATCTTCCTACAGTATTTAAAGTCTGCTTTCACCACTTACTAACTGGTTTTTATCAGAAAGTTGACATAAAGTCTTTTGAAATGTCAGTGAGCGATGGGGTGCAGTAACATTATACATTATTCTCAGACTAAAAAGGAAATTCTGTTATCTTAACATAAGAGGAAACATTTATTTACAAAAACTTAAAAAATACAGATTTTGGAGATGCTTCCTCTGCTACATATTATCGGTAACTTGTCAGCTAGTCTATCTATGCTACACCAAACAAATGAACATTGAAAGAAAAAAAAAAATGTGACACTGAGAAAGTTAAGCAGCCTTTAAAACCAGCTATTTTGTAAAGCAGAAGCTGTATAATGAACTAACAATATTAGTGAATAAGTGAATCAAAAATTGATTCACTTTACAACTGCAGGAAAGGAGCATGACTCGAGCTCTGCAATGAGTCCTCATTAAGAATGGAAAATAAAATGTATTTCACTCTTCACTTTCTCATCCCTTTAAAACGAAGCTTACTCACACTCTCAGGTTAATAGGAGACCAGTTGGAAACATCAATTACTCCTTGATGAAGCCAACATCATTCACTGTTCACAAACTGTGCCACATACGGGTCCCTAATCCAAAAAGCAATCTCCCACTGCAGTCAAAGGAAATATTAACAATACTTTAAAGAAGCTGTAAAGCTCATCCTTTGCCTAACTTTGATGAAAGAACAATTAGATTGATTTACAGGTGGAATTTCTGATACACTGTATTTTTTTATACAATTGTATTCTTTTTTAAAGATTTCAGAATACCGTAATCTGCTGAATTCATGAGTATTGTGAAGGGCACCATATAATTTTAATATTTATTCTCATTTTTTATTTGTACATTAACACCAGGTTAGGACTCAGGTTCCTATTCTAAGGACAAAATTTTAACTTTCACTGTGGCATCCCATCAGCTGTCCAACTGGAAGTTTCAGAGGGGAACTGCTTTCAGGTTTAATACTTTTAGTGAGACCCTATTACAATTTAAATACAAGCACTAAGTTACAGCTTTGAAAAGAGTAACCCAGAGAGCATACGGACTAGCATGTGCACATGCAATTAACAGTGGAAATATGTACTTCTACTTGCCTTCTGAAACTGTTAGCAGCAAAGATGCCTGTCCAGAATCACAGCAGAGTTAACAGGGACCGTAAGAGGTCACCTAGTTCATTCTACTGCTCCTTGCATTTTGCAACCTTACCTTACCTTTAAAACTCTCACCTTGAGCTTCTTTATTCTTTTATTTTCTTGCTTAAATTACTCCAGCTCTTTCATTGTACGCACAGAGATTGCATGTTTCATCCCACTGTTTATTCTCTCCCGCAGTCTGCAGTGTGATGCCTCAGACTGGATGCTCCACTCTTGCTGGTGTCCTTCCAAGCTGAAAAAAGTAGAACAGCAACTTTTCCTGTCATTCCTTTGGGTATACCTGTTGCTTAGTACAACAGCATGATGCGGTTAACTCATGTTCAGCCTGTCATTAGCTATAACCTTCAAGTCACAGGACTTCTACCATTTGTTTTCCAAAGAGAACTTGTGCAGTTGACTAGCTCTGCTTAAGTTTAAGATATTGTATTTATCTTTACTAAATTAATCCAGTATTATCAAACCCTTTTTACAATCTGTCAGGAATATTTCAAATTCAAGTCCTGCCCTCCGATATGTCTACATCTTTAACAAGCATGTTCTTTAGTCGATTATTTACTTCTTCCCTATGATCCTAGAAATGACCCCCCCCCAGAATGCCCTTTCTACTTTGACAGTAAACCACTGATAAGTACCTGCTGAGCACAGTTAATCAATGAGTTTTGCATATACCTACTAACAGCTTCATTTAGACCATGTTTCCCTAGCTTATTTATGAAAATGCCACAGGAGAGACATGCCTTTTACTACAGTCAAGATGTATGACTTCTATTGCTTTGCAACTCACAGCAAGGCCTGTTAATCTGTCAGAAGGAAATTAGCTTGTTCTTGACAAATCCATGTTGCCTGCTACTGATTTCTTTGTTACCTTCCAGATGCTTACAAATACTTTAATTATTCAAGAGATTGAAGTTGAGCTATTTGGTCAAATGTTTCGTATCTTTGCTCCCCTTTCCTTCCATAGAGTTTCCCCCTCCCAGTATTCCAACACTTCTGGAAATTCCTCAAAGCTAACACTGACAGTTCTAACATGGCATGGGTCTTTTCTTGCAGTTCATCACACCCAATCTCTTAACATGCCATCAGCCTTTCTATTGTGTGTAGTTTGTCAGACCTTATACTTTAAAAACAGCCACTGTCATAAAAACTAAAAGATACTTTTGAAGTCATGCATAGGTTTGTAGCCACATTGAATCTATCAGTATCAGCCCATAATGAATTCTGAATTTTGTGAAATAAAACAAAAATTAATGCTACCCTTTGAAATAAATGTTTCTTCTCCTCTTATTAACATGGATCTGCCTACTGTCTTAATGAATATATAATAAAATATGTACTCAGAGATACTAAGAATAAGACACAGAAGGTCAGATTTTCTTATCGTTAGGACAACTTAGGGTCAGGTAGGAGAGCTAAAATTTTTTCTGTATGGATGAAAAATCTTATTGCAGGAGTTTCTCCACTTTGTTTTCTAGGGTGAAGACTGGAGGAAAAAGGAGGTCAGTGTGTGGAGCACAGACTGAAAAGGAGAAGAAATGCCCAAACCCAGACTAGGTGAGCTTTATCTGCTGAGACATAATCTTTTGGCTTGACAGAGTTTAGAGTGCTTCCCACCCTCCTGATTCTCCAGGTGGAGCAAGACCAGCCTGTGCATCTCGCCGTTGCTACCACCACCTTCCATTCTGTTTCTCCCAAAAATGAATCCTATGTACATGGACCAAAAGCTACTCCTGGCATGACTGCATGCATGGTAGGGCAGAATCATGCACCATACCATGGAGCACTCTTCCATCATTGCCTAAAGCTACAATCTTGGCCCCTGGAGTTAGGATATGTGCCCTATGTTGCATCACTGAGGTTTAGACAGAAGCCTAGAAATTCATGAACAGTGATCACAGACAAAGTTGTTACTGCCCTGTAGTATCAGAAATTCTTTTAAAAGTATTTAGTATACATGGAAAGTTCAAAAGACAAGCTTAGCATTTAGGCATAACTTCCAGTAAATACAGAACTTGAGATGCTGTTCAGAGTTATCACTGAGACCTAACTGTATGGAAATGATCATATAAAAATTACAATGCTCCTCTTTTCTTTGAATCATTCATGATATATGTGAATGCATTCATTATATGCACCTATTCACTGTCTAGGATACTCATACTTAGTTATACTCTCTGTTTACTGTTTTTTCTTGTATTTGATGTTTGTTGTTCATGGTTTGTGAATGGCCCTGTAAGTCAGATTAATTTTCATCCTTGACTGGATGACTGAAACTTTTAAACAGACTCTTTTAAACGTGTAAACAAGTAAGACAGAATCTTTTTGAATTTCGAACAAATGACAAGGCAATTCACACATGATTGAGATTGTACTAACTTACTGCTACTGCTTTGATTCACAAACAAGACACAGCTCATCTGCATTAACAATGAATACGTGGAAACCAAAGAAAACTCCATGTTTACTAGTTTTTTAAAAAATACCACTATCTCATTTAAAGAAGTAGCTGGCTGGTTCCTGTCACAGTCTCGCACTCCTGGGCAACATCAGAGATGAAGGAGTATATACTTTGGCATTAATCTTCAGCAGCTTGTGAATATAACTTTGGGTTTCAGAGGACTAGTTTCAAAGACAAACGGGTAAATAATCAGATAAAAAAATACAGTCCCTGCTTCTTACATATTAGGTTATATCATAATTTCTATTAAAATCAAGTGTGCAAGCAACAGTAAAACTTAATCAAACTAGGAAGACCTTGCACATTTCATTCTTCTCCAGAACTCTGCAGAGGTATGGATGACAACATTTAGTCACTTATCTAAAACACTCTATATGAAATAATGCACCTATAAACATATTTTAGTAATATTTTTCTAAAATCTGAGGGGGAAAAAAATGAGTTTTCTACATTACTGTTGCATCCATCTTGCCTTTATGTTTTCTTTAGGTATCATATAAATCAGGAGTCTTGCAATTCTTTATTTCCATCTGTAGATAGTGGTAAGCAATTTCAATATTTCAGTGCACACATTCTGGGTCAGATTTGCAGCACCAGTGAGGTCAGAATGATTTATTCCTGCTAAGATTCTTGTTTAACTTATTATATAAACAACAGAATCAAAGGCACATAATATGATTTCCAGGAGGTATAAATTGAAGGCAGCATCCTGTCAGGAGTTACGAAAAAGGCTGAGTGCAACAATAAAGTTTGAGTGCAATAGTGAAAAAAGACCGAAAAGGGAAAGAAATGTTATTAATACTGCAAGATCTGCAGAGTATTATAAGTTTTGGAAGGTACTTTCTATGAAAAGGAGCAAAGTGTACTTGTTAACCTGTTAACTAGGTATATTATTGTGGTGAAGAAGCATGAAGCAACAGTAAATGAAACCTGTCTGAATTATTCTTTCAGATCCCACTGAGGAACAAACAGCCACAGAGGTAATACAGAGTATGGTAGAGATGGTTTACAGCCGTATATTGCAGTTACAGATCATGCCACTGTCATTTAAAATGAAAGATTTAGAAGTCTATACTTTAAAATGCCATACTGCTTGTAAAATACACAAGCCACCTCTTCTACAAATAGCATAGATACCTTCCACTCTTTCATAATACATAGCTCTGGCCTCACACAGGTTAATTACAGCTTTTCGGGGCAGAAAGAAAACACTTCTTTTCAAACATTACAGTAATCTTCTCTTCTTGCCGTATGGCTTATCCATCGGCTCAAAGCTGCTTTATTTTCTAAAGGAACTCATTCAACGCATATTGAAGTCAAAAGTCAAACTAGCAATAGGAGTTAGCTTGGGCTCTTCACAACTTTTTGACCCTTGGCAGCATCCTAGTTGATGACAGCTTTCAAGGGTCTAGACTTTTAATGGTGATTTCATTTCTCCCTCTTTTAAAAGCAGTGGGCAGGTAAAATGTATTTTGTCACATGTTTGTATAAAGCATGAGGATTATGGCTGACAGTTCTATCCCTCAAGTAAAATGGCACCTCTTACCTGTACGAATAAAGCCCACCTGTGCATGACTTTTTCTGAGCCAGCCTAATGCCACAGATTGAACTTCTACAAGCACCAAGAATGAACTAACCTTGCCAGCCTTCATCAAAAAAAAAAAGACATTCTTCTAGAGGCTTGCTCTGAAAACGTGCATAAATATATATGATAAAACCCTTATCAACCAAATAATCATTTTAAAAACACAGGCATCTGGGTGACGATGAGAGAGATTAAGTTATTAGTGAAAAGCATCAGATCCATCACTTACTGTACTACAGGGATGTATTCAGGAATGACTGTAATGGAAGTAGACTGAAAAGCCACAAAAGGCATAATAAAATACTTCTCTATGGATGAAACCACAAGCTCTGGAGAACCGGGCAACCCAGTAAAGAGAATGAAGTCAGCATAAACTGAACCAGTCTTCCAGCTGTTGCAAGTTGAGCATCTCTGGGGCAGAGATTTTGAGGTCATCAGCTCTGTTCTAAATATGTGTCTTTTCAGTTCCTGAACAGATGTGGAAGCAAGTGGATCAAAGATGTTGCCCACCAGTACGGACACTGCCAGTTACCTTCACTGAAAAACTTCCTTTGGAGTCTTTAAACAGCTTCTGCATTGACTCTTCTCCCAGGGAGAAGAGCTACTACATGTCACGTCAAACTGTCAGGTGTACACTCAGCAACTTTCGAATTCACCCAGCCCTGCTTTAAACCAGCTCAGCAGGACTGCACTGCACACTCAGTGCCAACTTTGCCTCATCCCTGAGCGTGCTTTGGCTGATGAGGGGTCGTTTCTATGCAGAGCTCCTCAGCCTCTCAGGACTGGCGGCCAAGTTCTCAGGTAGCAGTTTCTTGCTAGTGGAGTATCACTGCAGAAATCTTTCGTGTAGGAATTTGATGACAGTGAGCCTTTCTGTGGATGGAGCGATGTATTTTGCAATGGCTTAGCTTTGAGATGCAGCATGGAAAGCAGGACACTCCAGCCAGAGCATACAGAGCAGAAGGACTGCTTTGGTTATTTCCCAAATTAATGACAAGATTGATTTCACTAGATGGTAGAATTATCAAATAAAATTACTTAATTCTTATCGTGTTATATTAAGGTAATCCAAGTACAGAAAGAATTTGGAGCTTGTCTTGGCTAAACAAGATGAAGTGTAACACACCTGAAAATGTTACAGTGAAAATGGAATATAAACTGTCTTCTCCTGACCTCTGAGAGTGATCTCACTGACTAATGTGTATATAAAAAAGCTAATTTAGTTTCTCTCTTTGACTGAACAAGATGAAATCAAATAAGGTCCTTCTTTAACTTAGGTATTAAACCTAAATTACATTTACCTGATCAAAAAGTAAAGGTTTGAAAGTGGGACTAGCAGACGATGGGAAGAGGCACACAACACTGGAGAAAGAAGCAGGATATGTGGATGAGGAATACAGTGCACTGGGAAAAAAGGGAACAAGAGCTGTGTCCAGTTTGGGAGGGCTGGTGCATGTATGGAGGAAAAGGGGAAGGAAAGAAGTGCAGAGCTGTGGAAAAGTGGGATTGAGTGGTCAAGGATGTAGGCAGGAACTATGAAAATTTATTTCTAGCCTAAATTAGAGCCATATACGGAAGCCCATGGCTCATCTCACCCAACTACACAATGTCCTGATCTGGAAACAGGATAGGCTTACATTACAGTGCAGGAACTGTACAGGAGACTTTGCTGCAAGAACTTAAAAGTACCCATGACTTTGCTTTAAAATATCACATTATTATTTAAAATAATGCACTGCTAAATTGGTTTATTTAGAGGTTTCCTTTTATTTCAGTGGCTAATAAATCCAAAACCTACAATTCCAGAAAAATTAACAGCAGTTAAATAAACAGTATAACAACATGCTATTTCTAGAGCTTCAAAGATGAGCGGTTGTGCAGTAGGACTGCAGGTTTCTTTGGTCTACTGAGCGTACCTTTGCAACAAGATGGCTGCAAAAATGTTATAAGGCATATGAGCTACTTGGATGTGAGGAAAGTGACAACTTCACAATCTGTTACAAGGATTTAGTGATTTGTTAAAGAAAAGTAATACTGCACGTATAACATGCAGACTATTGCTAAACTGTGTATTACAGCACACAAACTAATAAGCTAACTGAAATGAGCTGAAAAAAAACTGTAATTGTACTCAAATAGTAACTTAGAAGATGCAAGATCCTGAAGGATTCCAAGCCCCCATGAGTGTTTACCTACATGGTATCTTACTCAAATGCTGTGCCAATCTACAGAAAGTTGTATTTATCTCACTTAGCAGGTTAGAGATGCTTATATAATATTTAAAACATATAAGATGTCTGCAATTCCTTTCTGTATCAAACCACAGGAGAGGAAAGGAGCAACTAGCTAGAATCTCATAAGATGCATAATGAAATGACTCAGAGATCATGAAATCAAATACAAGATTTTTTTAAGAAAAATCTTCACTTTGAGAGTAAGTCAAAACGTACTGAACAATAACCAAGACCAATGAAATGATCCTCAGATTTAATTCCAACAGCTTATGAAGAGTGAGAAAGCAAAGCTGAAATTCCCTTTTAATACCACAGTTGACAAAATGACTATAAAATCCTTTCCTCATTGTCATTAATATGTTGCAGTCAGGGCAAAGGCATGCTGTGTAAGAGAATTGCAAAATGCCTTATGAAACAATTACTGAAAGATATTAATTCAGTTTTCATTCGGCAGGATACCCATTCACAGAAATGCCATTTCCATTAAAAGAGAGAGAGAATTACTTCAAGAGTTGAGGGACATTTCTTCAAACATGGCAATTACCTTACTATCATTTATCCATTTTCTTTGCTCAAAATTGGGTTGAATAGCTGTTGTATAAATTAAATGTGTAATTATAAAATAGTTAAAATACTAATTCATACCTAGTCATATCAGTCTGAAATAGTATGATTCTCCTACTGCCTCCTTCTGCAAACAGAGAGAAAAAAAAATACTTTTTCTTTTTCCTCTTGATTAAAAGGTCTCTGGAAGAAAAGAAAAGGCTTGGCAGTGGGAGAATAGATTTTTTTTTCCTTTTAAAACAGCATTAAATAGAACAAATCAACTTTACTGAGAGCTAATCAAAGATACCAAAAAAAGTTCTTCACAAATTATTAGCACTTCTATTTACTCCTTAGTGTTAGTTTCAGACACTAACCAAAACCTTCCATCCAGTCTAGCAGGAAGTTTTCACAGAATCAGAGAAAATTCCTCTGATTGCAAGTTGGATAAGCCTATCAGTAAGATCTGTAAAATTAATTCAAGAAAGCAGTACATTTGGATATTTATCCAAAGACTAGCCAAATTTCTTAGAAAAGTTTTTTTTTTTTGGAAAAAACACTGGATTTATATTGAGTGAAAAGAGATATCACTAGCATATTCATTCCGACATTAAAACTTTAAAATGTACAGACTATACACTAACAGACCGCAACACAATTTAAGTCTGGTTGTATATGCAGGTCTTACAATTAAGCAACAACAATTATCATGTTCAGCAATCAAGTAGCTAAATAACATGTTCTGGATATGAATGGTGACTTCCAAGCAGCAATGTTAGTTACCAGCCAGGCAATCTCATTCAGAGCACTGACTTATTAAGTTCTCCCTTAGTCCTCCAACTTTTTGTACAGCCTTGAGAGATGCAAAACTGAGGGTACCTCCAAAAATGTTAAGTATACAGGCATTACACTCAGTCATGGTTATGTAAGGAAAGGTTTTTTAAAATCGTTTCGTATGAATAAAATACACAGGCACTGCAAAATGTACTACTTCTAATCATAATTTCCAGCTTTCATACATAAATAATTCCTGTGTGACATTAAGCACAAAGAAACCCATAAAACAAAACTTGTGCTGGAACAGGCACTGTGTTTAATCAGTATGAAGTATTTTGAACAATTCCAATTCATAAACATTAATCTGGTGAATGTGAAAAATAATACTCAATCAAATATTTTTAAAAATTCAGGTCTTTCCAAGTCAGGTATTTCCTTCTGGTCTAACTCTAAAAGAAAGGAGAAGGAACAAACTGGTTTGGGCAACACATGAATATACTGCAATCTTCCCCTCTTCTGAGGCCCGGGCTCCCACACAATCTCTCCCGTGCTTGTCAAGGAACTGGGTTATTCTGCTGGTTTCCAGCTGAGCCAGGATAAGAACCAGAGAAACACCAGGAATTTTTGTTATCAATCTATTTCCAGACCTCATTTGAAATAAAAAAGCAAAAATTCTCATTCAGAAGGCATTTTTCAATAAAACCAGCCACCCCCGTCCTAGAAATACACAGTGTGCATAAAGTTCACACGCATACTCAAACGCCTTAGTATTTATCTCAAATCACAAAATAACTTGAAGTGTTGGAAAAGTTAGAAAATTTAACACACTCTGAAGCAAAATCTATAGTATATTCAGGACTATTTTTTGGTAACACAACCACCATGCCTTCACTGTACAGTTATGCTGGGCAATCAGTATCTAAGTCTAACCAAGACCCATATATCCCCACAGTAATGTGCTATCCATTCCCTTACAACTTATATACTCATCAGTAAACAGCCAGGACATAAATGTCATGTCTTCATGCTGACGCGCTCTATGATATTTTCTCAGGCAAGCTTGTCACCTACGAAGCAACGTATGTGCCCTTGGAGCAGTAATGTGCGATGAGAATTGGAGGAATATCTGCATTCAAGTCATTTTGCCTTAAGATTCTCTGCCAAGTATGTGAGTTCCAGATCAAGTTAAGGAAAAGCCACGCATGGAAGTCAATTTAACTTCTATTTTTAAGTCCAGATGACTGGACTCTCTTAAAAGACATGGTGGAGAAATGCTTAGGTAAAAACTCAGATAAAAACTGTAATTAGCTGGACACTTTTGATACCTAAAACCCATTCCTCCACCATTTCTAACCAGTATCATTAATTCTGCCCTGTAGGTAAAATGATCACAGTTTTCAATTTCAATTCCAGCAACGTGGAACTGGCTGGAAATATAAAGGTGATGTTAAAATTATACACTCAGAATATCTGAGAAAACAAGAAATATGAATAGAGAAAGCTAAGGTAAACACAGACAGCTCAATATGCTAAAAAAGGAACTGAGCTGTAGAAGCAGATCAAATCAAAGTCAAGAAGAATGCATTTAAATGCATCACTTAATTGTTCACTGCCATAATCCCAAAGTGTATTATTAACAGGAACAGCTTTTTCTTCTTTTGTAGATTACAATTAGCATTCCCAATCTCTAAATTAGAAATGGAATAATTATGAGCCTGATTCAAAACCTACAGAAGTCAGTAAAACAATCTGCTGGAATGGGAAGTAAATTATGTTATTTGCCCTGCAATAGAGACACCGGATATTGACAGTTGTTTCTATGACTCCCAAATCAAAAACAAAACAAAACAAAACAAAGAGTTGTCCTCTAACTCTTAGAGCGTTAACTTTTTACATCTATAACAGCAGCAAGGATCAGACCCTAGTTCTGAGAAAACAGTATCTATGCAACAGACTGTGATCAGTCTATGAAGTATCACTTATGTTAATAACAGTTATATGTAGACCTAACAATAGACTTTGCCTATTTTCGAGGGTAAAGATTTGGAATTAAAACTCTCTATGTCAATCTGATTGTTCCTCCAACTAATCCTGACTACTTTAAGCAGAAAAATTATGAAAGCAGCAACTCAGGCTACCTGATCTATTAAATCCTAGTCAAGGAACTATCATCATTAAACCACACAGGTTTATCCCTGAAACTGCTTCAGAAAAATCATTTGGAGAGCTATCTGCTGTAACACAGTAGGTTAAAATTATATTTTTACATGCTGATACAATTTGGGGGGCTTACCAGAGACCTACATAAGCAATCTGAAATGCAGGGCAGGGCAAGAAATCACCCACCGAGTGTAGTCACAGAATAAAAACTCAACCCTCAGTATCAGTGAGTTCCTGTCAGTCATGCTTGTCTACGATTCCCGCAGCAGGGCGACTATTTGCTCAGATTCTTGTATGTAATTGCCTGTCATGCTTGTTTTGATATTCACCTGACAATCTGCACAAAATGACTGGCACAAGCAAATCCTGAGGAGTGCCAGTGCTGAGGTGAGATGACGACTGACTGCATTACCATTTTAAAGGGGCTGGCTGCTGAGTGCTGTGATTTCGTTCCTCCCTCGCAGGTCATGCTTCATTAACTAGCTCTCACGGCAGTCTCGCGCTGCTGCAAGCTGCTCTCAGCCCGCTGTTCAGCACGACAGCTGCCGTTTCCTCATCTTGCAGCAGCAGCTTCTCCATTTTGCTGCCCTCCGTACGCCTGAAACTCCGGCAGCTCGGGTAGGCACGTGCGCAAAGGCACGGCCACGCACGGCACGCCGGAGAGCAGCACGCGGCACCGCTGTACGCGACCCGGTCCTGGGCGGCCGCTTGCTGCTCTCGGGCTATTAAAAGCGAAGCCCGGAGCGCTCTGAGAACAGCTCCTAGGCTACGGTGCCGAAACTGAAACATCTTGTCTCTGGCTTTGCCGTTGCAGACTTCTCTGAGAAAAGAAAGACAGGTCATAACACAAGCAGCCCGTAACTCTCAGCAGGGCTTAGACAGCAAGCCTGCAATATCAAAACACTGCCTGCAGCAAAAGCAAAGGAGTTCGCTCTCTTTACATTTATAATTTATAGAATGACAGAAAAATTAAACAGTACTATAAAACAGGTAACAGAAAAGCTGATGGGTTAGATAAACAGTGTTGGTTTTTTTCCAGTTTAGCATTCAGTAGTGGCACTGGCTTCTCTAAAACACAGGCAGTTCTCTGAGATGTGTAAAGCAAAGGCCTGTGCAGAACAGTAATGTTTTGTTTCTAGAGGAATATTCACAATTTCTTCATCTGACTCATTGCATAAAATAGGCCTGATCCTACACTGTGCAAACACTTAGTTTTCCTGCTCTTGTGAACCATAATCTTAATCTTTTGAATTATTAACACTCAGTGAGTTCAAATGAGCTGGCCATGAGGGGAGAGGGTGGGCAGCACAGGAGACCTGACGACTGCTTAGTCACCAGCTGCCCCGAGGACAAGGCCCATGGAAAGGAGCAATTTGGAGGAGTGAGGGCAATGACCGTGGTCCGGGGTGTCCTTATAACATCCTTGTCTGCAAGCCACTTCACGTACAGAGCTTCACAGTGTATTCTGGAGAGAAAATTCTTCATGTTTTGAAATTATTTAGGGTCTTTTTCCTAATAAGAGTGGGGTAAAGGTGCAGGTATTTTCGGTTGGTTGGTTGGTGGGGGTATTTTTGCAACCAACAGGTACAGGCTAGGCTAAAAGTCATAGCTAGTAACATTTGCAACAGCTAAGTATGGCTCCAGTCTTGTAGCAGGTTCTGTTGATGTGAGGAACCTCACTGAGCAACTGTTAAAGTGTACTTAAATACCTTTAGCTACTGTGTCTATCACTTTTCTCCCAGTTTCAAATGTTTGAATGTATTCTATTCAAGTTTATAAACCATTACATTCAAAACAGTTTTACCACAGAGTATAAACAAATACATCTAAGAAAATGGAGATTTAGATATTAAAATTATTTTTAAAGCAGAAGGAAATTATTTACATTTTTAATTTAGCAAACTTCCAGCTTTTATACTAATATGGTTAAAATGTAAGCAATGTATCATTGACTACAGTAAATCAAAAATGTGATCCAAGATGAAAAGAAAAAAAAGACATTTGCTTAGAAATTTTTATCAGTCATAAAAACATTTTAAATTTTAAAAAATTATCTACATTTCAGAATTCTGACCATCTCTAAAACTGCCATAACAAGCCAGCCTAATGGACCAGCTGCCAGCTTGCTTTCAAACATGGTCAGAGAAAGAAGAAATAATATATTTGACAATTATGGAATACTTACTCTCTAAAGAAGGTTCCCCCAAATGTATCGCAATTAATTTACCTCAATTACTGACTTTTGTTCTAAAGCATGAAAGTCTTTATTTTTCTCACATATTCAGGCATGTTTTCTTCATCTACACGTTTAACACTTTTGAAAACTGCTTGCAACTGGACTTGATGTTTTCAGTAAACTTAAAAGTGCAAAAGTGGATTTCCATTGAATAGTTTAAACTTCATTATAGCATCAAGTTTTATTTTATTTTTCGTGCATTATGCAGAAAATATACATCAGAAAGCTTCCAATGAATCAATCTCATTTCAGGCTTCTGCTTAAAAAAAATCAAATGCTTGTGAAAATAGCTGAATTAACTATATAATATTTTTAAAATTTTGCCACAAAAACAGTTCTCCGACCCCGGTTCCGAATGGTTTCACGTGGCATTAGCACAACAAGGCTTGTGTGGTTTATACTAAAATTAGATAAGGTACATGGTTTCATATGGTATTAACTGAGTTTTAGAATGAGATCCTAGTTTCACTTGAAATGAAACACTTGGGCAGATTGCATACTGCAAATTTAAGTGGAGAGAAATTAAGTCCAGGGTAAGAAGACAGATCTCTCTTCTCTATGAATTTACTTTACTGGACGAGGAATTTTGGCGGTTTTACAGCGTTACAAGATCGTTACAGCAAGAGAACAAGCTTAAAGAGCACATATTCCTTTCTTCCTTGGCCTTCCCTTGACTCAGCTCCCCATGCCCCACATTAGGATAAGGCTTTCACGAAAATGTCGGTATCTGACTGTTACTTACTTACGGTTACAAACTCAGCTTTTCTGAACCATAACCAGCACCACAAAAACCTACGTGGAATCTGCACTTTCTTGTTTGGCCAGCTTTGTTACTGCTTCACATTAAGAAGCAGCAGAAAAAGAGACAATGGGAAAATCCTGAATAAATGGTAAACAGAAATGTGTATGTTCCTAATAAGGTGCTAGAAAGTACTCACAGCACTAAAACATTCCTTAAATATGAATCAAACCTGTGAACCAAGAATGATACATGCTACCCCCCCCCCAAAAAAAAAAAAAAAAAAAAAAAGCAACACGTACACTTTATTGGGAACCTGAACAGATCCTACAGAGAATCTCTTTTCTATGATTATGGTCTTTACTAATTCTTGCGCTGCAGCTGTATATATTTATGCTACAGGGGGCTGATTTAAACAGGAGAAAAAGTGAAATAAAATGAGAAGATACAGGTACTTCATTCAAACTCACAGAGGTTAATATAAAATTCAGATATGCTGCTTGATACAGTGGCAGGAATATCCACTATAATGGCTCTGCATAATGATGGTCCCTTCAATAAATATGAGATGCACTGCAACAATTACACCATAAGGCACATTTTACCCCTTGCCTTTCTATAGTTTATGAGCGCCATCCTTTAAAATCAAATAACAGTTACTGACTCTGACTGGATTAAGGCTTAAGCTTTTTTCAATATGAGTGATAAAAGGCTCCTTTTTTTTCTTTCTATAGTGAAATGTTAAAATTCCGGTAAAAGTATAAATTGTATTAAAATGGAAGATTCTGTGAATAAGTTAACATAGTCACAAAAAGGCAAGAAAATAATGCATTCAGTTGCTCATTCGCTTATAAAATCTATATACTATAGACCCCTCAGGCAGCATTAGATGTCACTTACAGTATAAAAAGGAATTGCTTTCAGATACAAAATTAATCAGCATGAGTTTGTGACCTGTTAACTACTGATCACAATCACTGAATGGCTTTTTGGTCCAGAAATCAATAAGTGGCAGCACTTTCCCTCTGCGATCTCACCAGAGATTGTAAGACAGGTCATTGTAAAATGTGACACTCCACAGAACTGTTCAAAATTTCAGAACAAAAGCTTCAAATTTAAATTTTACTACCAGATTTGAACCAAATCGAATCTATTTAAAAAAAAAAGTGCTCCAAAAAACAAAACAACCATCCGCGAGCTGGTCAGCTTCCAGGCCCTAACAGAATCTCCCGCCGTGTGCATCTAAGCCGGGGCTGGGGATCCCGTGGTCTCTGGGTGGGCTCTCTGCAGGTGTCTTCAGGTCGTTAGCACCAATCTTGTATTGCACAGAACTACCCTAAACCTCTAACCCAACAACTTCCAGGTTTCTGGAAGATACCACTGACACCCCAGAAGGTAAAAGTAGGATACCAAATTTGCTAGAGTCTCCATTCTATAGTCAGATCCAAACAGTTTCAAAGCTTGAGATCATATTTTGTAGTATCGCTGGCCCTACGACCAGCATGAAGTCTCCTGTCTGAACACCAAACCAATAACTCAGGCTGAGGGCTCATGCACTTAATTCTGAGTGATCCCACTCATTTTGGTTCCCTAAATGACTCACTTTTCACACAGATGTACTGTCCTGTCACTTCAGCAGCTTAAAATTAATTATTATTCCTAAAACTGGAATTAGAAAATACACTCACTCACCCTAAAGGAGTAAAATTCACAGCATTTTAAACAAGAATGAGACCCACTCTCCTCATTTTGGGTATCTTTCACACATTATGTTCCACATTGGGCCTTGGCAGGCTGAGATATGTCTGTGCTGCTGGAGATGCTGTCTTTCAGATAAGGAGACATAAGGCCTACATTGTCACCTACGTCACTAAAATACCTCATAGCATTTCTTTAGATGCTATTCCAGGACATAGCAAGATAAAATAAGGAATCATACCAGGCAGAAAAAGAGAAAACAAAATAATAGCCCCCCAGACAGCAATTTTAGTCTTCCAAGTCTGCAATAGTAGAAAACAAAGACCATATAATCACTAATTCAAATATCTGCAATAGCAAAAAGAATTTAACAACTTTTAATCGGATGGAAATTCATTTCTAAGGGAAAAGTCATCTCTCATGGTTCAGCCAAAAGTATCCCTATTGGGATCTGATTCAAAAGTTAACTGCAGACCCAGTCCCACGAGGACTGGTAATAGGTCTGGCAAAGCAAGCTTTTGAAGTGACTTTTTAAGATTCCCAAACAGATGAAATATTCATTCGTGAGATTTCTTTTTTCCAGAAGCAACTGATAACAAACCAGAGAGGTGACATCCAAAAGGCACAGCCAACAAAAAAGATGGATAAAGATGACTGCATACCATTTCTGTCCTCACAGATCTGGGTCTGCTTATCTGTACTGATACATGACAACTTTCCCTACAACTGCCAGGAAGCTGTCAGCAACCCATAAAATCTGGAAATAAGTGCTCCAGCTGCACACACTTTCTCAACACTATATAGTCTCCTACTATGGAGTTTGCCCACTGTGAGCGCACTTAGATACAGGAATCCTCTGGAAGAAGGTCTCTCTTTTCTCTACTTGAAGAGTTCCTAGCAGAGGACTGTGGTTCCAAAAAGCAAAAATGTCACCTTATGTTAATGACAGTTGAATCACAATAAAATGCAGCATTAAGAGCAGGATTTCCACTAAAGGATAGTAACCTGCATATCACAAAAAGAGACATTTAGAAAATTGTGCTTCTACTTTAAACACCAGCCACGTTCCAGCTCTCTGTAGCTTTTTTACGTTTGCTAATAACTGTAGATTATACTGATGTATTAATCTCGTCTCTCTTGTTTATTCACGTTGCCTTCTAACAGAAGCAATCCTCTTCAGTCAAAAGTATACTAAGCACTTGATCCTGTGACAGTACAAAGTCTTAACAACAGTTAATCACACAAACAAGTCAAGCACTGCCTGCCTGAATTAATACTAGATGATGAGCATGAATATTTCTAAATATTCTTTGAGATGCACTGAGAGTCTGGCAGGTTTCTCTGAACAATGTAGTGATGCTACTAGAAATGCCGTCTTCACAAGACTATAAGAGGACACAGTCATGTAACTACTTACTGCAGTGATTATGACCATAAAATCACCAGTTGATGTAAACCAACAAAATTTCAGAGTTCCTACAGAGTTACAACAAGGTACAACAGCTGAAGTACCTGATCTATGAGCTACAATTTGCTTTCCATTACATTTATGTTAGCAAATACTGATAGAAATTTTGTCTATGATAAGCTGTGCAACCTAAGAGAAGCAAGTACGAAACCTTTAATTACAGGATTTGAACCTTCTTTGATTTAATACAGAAAAGATGCACATTATAGCACTCTCCATTTCCAGGATATCCACACATGAAAAGTGTAATTTGCACAATGTTTGCTGTGCTCCTAGGCCACGCATGGAGTTAACAGAACACAGATTAGCTTCCTTAGAAAGAAACCTACATGTGAATTCCTAGCTGTAAGTGAGAAAACACAGAACATTTTCCCCAACTGAGTCGAAAAAGATTGTTATTCCTAATGGTTAGTGTATTCTGTGAAACGGCAACGTCCCTTCTTGTCTCTGAACATCAAATGCAGTTCTCTCAGTTGGGAGAACTGCACAGTCACAAGGCATAACAGTAATATAATATAAAATGATCATCTGACAGAAGGCCCCAACCTACACAATGGAGTTACTGTCAGCTTTTATGACTACCATACGCTAGAAGCAATTAAAAGTAAGGTTAAGCATAATATTGACAACAATACAGACACACATGCAGTCTATTAATATCTTCAGCAAGGCTTCTAAAAATCTACCCTCCTGGATCTACTGAGGAGAAAAAAAAATCTATTGTCATATATTTGCTTTGGATTTCCAGTTATTTCTTAGAGCATTAACAGAGGCTCCAGCCAGCAAGGCTTAGGCCCATATTCTCATACCACTACAGAATATATTGTCAATTCCACACTGGGCCTCAGCTGATATTATAAAGTATTATAACTCATTTAATATCATGCATGCTATTGACAGTCTTGGTATGTGCTGCGTATTCAGTGTGCTGTGGATATACTGTAATTATAAGAGATACAAAGCATATTTTCCATGCATTTCAGGCCCTCTTTGCATGCACTACTTTTTTGCCTATGTTCTACATAGGATCGTGGCACCTGGACAGTCAACTGCACTGTTATGCTGCTCCTTATTTTAGTATCTGCAGTTAGTGAATCTGTACCCATCTGAGAGCACAGCCTTTTAATCTGGCTATTAACGCTGGATATTATTACAGAGAAGAATCATCAGTCACAGAAAAGACCATGGCACTTGGAATATCTGGCTGACATGAGTGATAGCAGATATTGCTAGTGCAATGACTTGGGTCATGCACTAGCACCATCTCTGGCACATCTAAGCCTCTTCCATCCATGGTGCTCACTGAAGATTGGCTGCAGATGCTGCATGTGGAACTGGAGAACCCCCTGCGCCACTGATGCTTGCTGAGAGACTCAGCTATTTCAGCTCTCAGATGCAAACACACTGATGAACTGGAAAATGAGATGAAAACTGAAAACAAAATTATCATCACAGTGACAAAGGAATATTTCAAAAATACTTTATAAGTCACTGAAATTGCTACTTTCTGCTAACATATCTCCATTGTCATTCTACTGGGAAAAAAGGACTGATATTTGTAAGTTCATATTTGACCTCTGATTGGGCAAAGTGTGGTGTGAGCTGTTAGCTTTGCAGTTATGTGTTATAGCTGAGACATTCCAGTGAAACTATTGATATGACAATGTTGTAGTCTTCCTTGTTTTGCGCTAACGTGCATTTTCTCTGCAACACAGTACACTTCTGTTGTTTAACATCTCTGCAGCCACATATTTATTTCTTGCCCTTTTGCTCACTCTTTCTTCCGTCATCCCTGCTCACTTGTTTGTTACACATTTCTGAAAACTGACACAGTGTCCAATTAATCCAGATGGTTCTCCATGTTCAAGGAGGAGCTCTACCAAAGCTGAACAGAAAATAGGAAGTTTAAAGCAAAGCTGTTCCCTAATGACAAGATTCATATAGATACTTCTATGTGAATCAGTCCTCATCCTTTAGAAGCCCCAAGGTCGTTAGTACTATGTATGACATTAGGATGCTATCAAGGGAAGATGTGGGAAAAGAAACACATTTCTGAAGCTTATTCCACCGCCAGTCTCAATGAAAATATCTCTCACACTTGACAATAGTTGGGGAGCCACTTTTAATGTGAGAACATGCAGCAAATGGCAGACAGTAAGGTAGAAGAGGGTCTTTTATTGAGAGACAGTGTCTGAGTAAGGACAGATTCTGTAACTCAGTGTGTTGTGAGGAACAGTCAGCTTGAGCAGTCAGCTTCAGGGAAGTAGTCTGTGTTTTGCCTGTTGAAAGGGTCTAATTACTTTCCCACACACACCTTTTTTTGGTACATATCTCAGCCAAATCAAAGATCCAAAGCACCATATGGGATGAGCAGGAATATTCTATGACTAGCTAATCCATCATGACTACACCTCCTTGACAAAAAAGGTGAGTCCTTTTGGTGATTAAAAAATACTTATCAGCATCAATGATGCTAAATCAATTTAACACAGTTAAACACATGGATTAGATTACTCATCACAAATTTCAGGAATCAATGCCCAATTTTTGATGTTTTATCAGTTAACAGCATGGAAGCTCAGGCAATAGGGAAAGATTAGAACTGCAAAAAGTAAAGAATATTCACAATTAAATGTAATTAAACCTTTAAACTTTCAGTACGTAAAAAGGTCAGTGTTTTTATTTTAAATTTTTTAGTTGTAGAACAGCGAGTGACCTCAAGGTCACAAATTCCCTTTCAGTAAATGGCCAAAAAGGTTATAGCGTCTGCTCTATGGCAAGCCCTCCTTTTATTCAAATGGCCATTATCTTATAAAGAATGCCATTTTTCCCGATCGCGAGCACACTCACACCTACTTCACTACGATGAAAGAGCCTTCTCCCCATAACATACAGATACCAAGCCTTCAGGAAGGAAATTGGTAATGGAGTCACAGAAATAGGTATCTACTGTCTTCATAAGCCCTCATGAGACTTTGCCAAATCTTGCTACCCTTGAGGAAATCAGAACTGTGCTGAAACTCCAGCAACAGGAAATTTATTTCCAGTAGAGGGATGGACATTAAGTATAACTTGTGAAGTACAAATTTATGCAGAACATTACAGTCTTACTTAATCTGTTATTTCAGAGCATCAGCTGTAAGAGTACTCAAAAGCTGAAGGAGAAACTGCAAACTTAAATCCTTTGCCAAATGATACATGTATAGTCAGAACTGACACGGTTCAGGACTTTGGCAAAAATTATGTCACATTTCTCCATCTTCTGCATCCTCTAAGATGTTTAACTCAAATACACCTCAATTTATATAAAATTTTATGCACACTCAAGATACTTGTACATCCTTTTTCTTTCTTTGATATGCATTCTGTGATTAAACGTTGCTGCCTTTATAGCTAATAGTGCCTATTCCATTAAGTTCAAAATTGCCAGAATTTCTCACCACAGTCCTTGTTTGTCAGATTTGCCAGTAATTTCAGAGGAATATTGATGAAACAAAGACTCTCCTGAAGCATTTACAAAGCATTTTGTTAAATAATATGTTTTCTGATTCTTAATCAAACAATTTGATAATTTGTTTCAGTCTCAAACACTCCACCTCAATGAACATATATACATACGCTTGTGTCTGTGACACACATGTACTTTATGTGAAATTCAAATAGTAAATTACAGATGACTTGGTAAATACACTTTGCAGGTACCCCTCTCCCTCTCAAAATACTGCAGAGCAACAGAATTAATTATTACTATTTTGTTTGAAAACATTCAGAAAAGTTTTCTATTCATAGGCACTTGTAATTGTCAGCACTGGTTTCAATCAAATCCCAGGGTCAGAATAGTCCAACTGGTATGTATCAGCAAATGCCTTGCCATTTTATCTACCCTTCGTAATTCTTTTCTTACAAGAATCTAGTGCTAACGCAAAAAGTCAGAGCAGCTCCATTTTTTTACACATCCCATTTTCACATTATTCAAATAGATTTTGTTTCTGCCCATGCTTGTGCATGTTAATTGTTCTTTAGCTCTATTATTAACAGTCCAGCAGATTGCTTTAATTTGCTCATACTTATTATCTTTCATAAGATGCCTAGAGAGTCCTGTAAGACATGTCTTCCAGAGAATGTTTATGGCCAGCACAGCAACATAAGAGTCTAATACCTGCATTACATTAGACGAGCTACAGGAAATGTCAGAATATAGGTCAACACTAGATCTTACAGAACTGTTGGGGTTAACATGGAAGTATAATTTGTACAGGGGAGAAGTCTCTGTTTAAAGCAAACTATCATCTTCATTATATGTATTTTCACCTTTAAAAATTGCAAAGGTCTTTATGTAAGATTTGCTCAACAGAACTTGAAGTTGAAATCTACCCTTAAAATATAAATAATTTTAGAGGTAAAAGTAATCAAAATTTTACAGCCATCAAATATGGCACAGGAAAAAAATAGAGTGTACCATCAATCAAAGATAAAACACTTAAGTCATATAAATATACTCATGCTCATCAGGAGAGCTGTTAGTGGTAGGTATCCTGGGGAAAAAAAAAGTCTGAAGTTACCCTTAATTTAAAAAAATGAATAACTATGTTCTGTCCATAGGTCAACTGTGATAACAGAATTATTCTGTTGCTAAGGAGGAAAAGAAGAAGAAAACATAAAAACTCTGATTTTTTTTTCCTGATAAGCAATATATCCTGATCACATTCCTCAAATGCATAGTGACTCCAGTCACCACTAAAACTCAACTCTTATTAGCAGTTTAAAAAGAAGTCCTATTATGAAACATAATTAAGCAGTTCACTCAGCTCTCGTACCAGTATAGTCGACTCTCCACATCTGCTCCCTCCCGTTAACCCCATACAGCAATTCTACCTTCCCAGTCTGTTGTCACCAGATCCTCCAACCCCTCTCTCCTTCCAAGGCTGGGTGCTGAGAAGTTGTCATGGGCTCTTCACGCACCTGGTCTCTTTTCAGTTCACATCTTAAAAGGAGAGAGGAAACGAGCAGAGGAGTTGCTCTTCATCTCAAAAGAAGAGATAGGTGAAAGAATTGAAGGAAAGAAGAAGGACAACAACCTGAAATCCAGGGATTCTTCCACTCCCTACCTCCGTGAAGGATGCAAGCACAGGATGTAAAGAAAGAAACTTTTCTGCCTCCTCAGCAGCTGTTACCAGCTAGTCTAGGCATGTGTCAGATGGGGCAGGCAGCCATTCAGGAAGGGTTTTCATCCTGGAAGCACACATTACCTCACCAACTGCATGGTTTTAAGGTGTATTATTTGTAACCCTGAAATCTGGCATTACCTGAGCACTAGCCATGTCTTGCTTGTCAGCCTCATTCTTCTCACAGCAAAAAGGAAAAAAAAATCAAAAGATGCCAAATACAACTTAGCAAATGCGTTGAAGATATCTAAGTCATTAAGCACAAATAGAGAAGCAGTATCTCAAGTCATTACTCATCAGTACCAACAACTGTTATTCAGTTTTATTTTCCAAGCAAACAGAAGTGAAATCTGCGTGATAAAGGGTTAATTGACAAAGGTGTAGATGTATAAAGCAGCTAAGCTCAGTGAAGAGTTTACTGAAGAGGCTAAACGTCACTGATGCCACTGTTTAGAGCAGATATCTGCTACTGAATTCTTTGTATTTGCCCTGAGGGCCTGCTTTTCTTTCCTCAGGCTCCCAAAGCTCCAAACGAAGTCAGCAGGGATTCAGGACTTCAGGATGTGCCAAAACCACAGGAACGATACCAACTCACATACTTGCCAGCAGCCCTCTCCAGAGAAAACTCACATAGGACTTTCCTAGAAGAGTCCATAGCTACATAACAGAATAGGCCAGTGACTGGAGCAAGGCAGGACGCTTTGCCATGGCAGTGCTCTGCATTAAAGCAGACCCAAAATCACCGAGTTTGGAGGCAACAGCAGACGCAAAGGCGGGTCAGCTGAAGGCTACCTACATGCTCTGCACTCTAGGTTAAAAATATCCTGTGACCTTCTATGGCCCTGATTAATGCACACGTACTCCCAATATATGGGGAGTTGTCCTATGTTCCTGGTGGACAGAAGGTGGGAGAAGGAGGGAGCAAAAAAGGCTGAAATTTGAGTTTCCCAATAAAGAACATTTTTGGAGGGACAAACTGAAGTTACATACATAGAAAAAGTCTGTGAATTAAAGGTATATAGAATTTGTATTTTCTGAGAGATAAGAGTCCTGACTTGCTTAATGACAGGCTCTGCTGTCTCTTTCACTATCTTGAGGACATTAGTTGTGAACAGCAAGTGTGCAAGGCATGCAATAAGCTCTTCCTGAACCCAAAGATGGTAAATCTTACCTAAAAAGCACACAGCAAGAGCAGAGAGAGTACTGAAAATCATTCAAGTCCCGAGATTAGAGTAGAAGGGAAGAGGCAGCTGTGCTTCAAATAGTCCTTCCCCTTGCTTCACAGTAACTCCTTGGTGGCTTGCTCAGCAGAAGCCATGCTTTTGGCCTTAGCTCCTAGGACAGTCAGAAGATGCACATTTCAGCTTTTGCATCCAGGTCATGTTTTCAAAATTATCAGCACTGGAGACAAGAGCTGTGTCTCTCACTAAGGCTAAAATTCTGCATGCAAAGGAAGTCAACGTCAGATTATCAAGGAAAGTTCCCTACACCTATCTAACAAATGGCTGAATGGATCTGTCAAGCACTGCCCTCTGATAGCCCTTTATTAAATTACAGAAGAATATCTATAAAATTATATACATCTTCATCAAAACACAGAGAAATTCTTCTTCTGAGTATCAAAAGAATTCATTATGATGTCAGTCTTTTTTTTCCTTTTCTGTAAAAGGCATGAAAATGAAACAAAAAGGCTAATTTCATGTACTTTTCTTCACAATACTTTATAATTTGAAAATGAATTGCAAATGTGATATAATTTAATATAATTGTCACAAATTGCACTGTAAATGCTTTAAAATTAAATAATCATTACTAAATGTCATATGATTACATACATTTCTTATCTTCTAAATTTACACCACATTTCTTAAGTGTCTATCCTATTATACTAACATAGAAATGTATATATTTACTCAAATCATAACTATTCACTTTTATTTATCTTCTGGATGGCAATTATTAATTCAAGTAAAAACAAATATTGAACACTGAAATAGTACTTTCAAAAGGCATAAGTGATTCAGAAGGCAATGTATTATTTTCTGAGTTTAAACCTATACCCTCAGAGATACATTCCCCTTTCAAACTGAAATATGGTCATAAATGGTCACTGTAAAATGGTCATAAATGGTCATTACTTCCTTTTGCAAAGTGCTTCAAGATCTACTTTAAAATTGGAAAGTAAACATTTACCACTATATTTAATAAAATTCATATTTTGCTGGGTATGTATTGGATGTTCAGGCAATCCCAAAGTGGACCTATTGAACTTAAAAGGAATGTAGACAACCATACAGAATTGGACTATTATGTGTAAAAACAATGGAAGAGAAATAGAAGAAAAGAGATAACGTGATGCTGTCGCTTGCTCACATCCAAATGGACTTCCCTGCCCACTTCTGTGCAGTGCCACTATCTAAAAAGCCACAAATGCAATCCCTGTACCCAGCACGCGCAGCTTTCTCCCCTGCCACCAGCTCATCAGCCTAACTGGGCAGGGAAGGTCTTTTTGACTCACGCAGAACTTTGGTCACAAATGAGGAAACTATCTACATGTACTATCTACATACATGTTCAGCAGTATATATATACATATGTATGTGTGAATGAATCTTGATTTTCTCATATAACTTAGTATCACCTATAATTTGGACCACTTGGAACTTAGCATATACAAAAGGGTAATTTGAACAGTTTGGCCTTGATTTTGGAGGACTTTTTCTTGTTTTGGTTTGATACTCTAGGAAGACAAGGTAAGTTTACATGTATAAATCTGTATTTACCCAGTTGGATGACATAACTGTATGAGTAGAGCAGACAGCAGAATATACAATGGATACTTCCAAGACAGTACTCTGAGCAGAATCGTTTTTCATCTTTCCTTCATTGCTAAGGCCCTACACAACAGCACAATATTTAAGCAAATACAATTTTTAGATTTGAATAGTACTTTGGGGACTCCTCACTGATTAGACTTATGCAGAATGGTACCTCTTCATTTTGGATCCTGATCGTTCACGGAGGTAATACGCTCAATGTCAAGAATATCCAGGTATTTTCATCACTTTTATACTTGGGCCTTTCAGAATGTTGTTTTATTTCGCATTTCTTTGTGAACAGGCATACACAGAGTCTCACTTAGAGTATCTCTTACAAATAGGTTTATTCAGGCAACAAAAACAAGTTCACTACTGTTCTGGTTTTATCACTTTCATCAGACTATTATAGCGTAATCAACAAAATGCAATGCTGAACAGTCTGCTAGAATCAAAAGGAAAACAATCAATAGCAAGTAAATTAATACTATACTAGTCTACATCTCTGTATATGTATACACATGTAAACAAATGCATAATGTTTATACTACATCTGAAGATCAATAATAAATTTAGTGAACATAAATAATGGAGTACATTTAATAACAGGGATATAACTGATCACATCTACAGAAGCTAAAATTCAAAGGTAGTCTTTATAAAACATCACAGAAGGATAAGGGCATTCTAAAATCTTATGGAGTGCACATCAAATGAAGTATCTAAGTCATACTTTCAGTGTACTAAATATAGCATTATGATTCCAGAAAAGTTGGAATAATTTAAATAGAAGCACTATTAAAGCTAACCACTCAAAAAAGAAAAGAAGAAAGAGAAAAGATAGATTTAAAATTTCTCTAAATTATCATATATATGAAATACCAACCCTGACAATCTCATATAATCATTATGGGTGTATTTAGACCAGGTTTTTAGACCTGGTTTCCTAGTTGTCTGGATACCCTTCTATCTACTACCTACCTCCCACTTTGCCATATCTTTTTGCTATCTTATGCTCCTAACTGTGCTAGCATACCCCGCTACCCACCCTCTGCAGAGCAACTGCATTTAACCTTTCCAGCCTAATTACTAGCTGTTATGACATTGAATTACATATTATTTTGTTACAAATCTCCTGTCCTTTCTACTTTCTCATTTTAACTTTGACTGCAAGGAAGAAGTTCAAGGACAACCATCTTCTCATAGTACCACTGAAACTCCAGTACAATCCAGGAACAAATGCATACATGTTGCCGAGCCAGTTCTCTCATTACTGCAGGCAATGACATCTCCGTATCAAACTTACTCAGGCTTAGATGTTGATGAGCTCTCTGTCACCAACAGGGACAAGTTGAAAAGGAATAAGTCCAGGGGAGGAGAACAGCAGTGCACAGCAGGACTCTGCTCAGACTCCTCACTTTCCTGGCGGTCTTGGGGGCAGAGGAGAGCTTAGGCTTGTCTGGCTCCTATCCCGGAGGATTCCCCCAGCCTAGATAAGCTGCTACATGCTACAACTACAGCCTAATATCAGAACTCGATGCCAAGCATGAAGAAGCTATTTTGTTGATGAGTCTCACACAGCACATTAACTGAACCTGTGGCTCTTCTAAGCCATTCATGTTGGATGATTCCCGGGGTACCTTCCTCAAATCAGTCCTCCTAGCAAGCAGCACACCTAAAGAAACATACAGACGGCCTTGGAGGCTTGCTGTAGCTGTATTAATAGCCATCTCATCATCTCTACCACTGACAGAGAGGTTCTGCTGCATATTTCTATAGTTTTGATTTACAAGTTGAATGCTTTTATGAAAGGGATGTAAAAATGCCAGTATGAAGCAGGAAGAGTTTCAGCTACAGCAACCTGTCTTCACAGTCATAAGGAAATATATTTTTTGCTGTTTGCAAGATCATCACTGATTAAGCAAGGACATAAACAGTGGAAATTGTAATAGTGAGAAAAACAATTTTGCTTCGCATCTCGTCTGTGGAAGTATACATAAAATTAAGGTAAGTTTTTTAACTTTCTTCACAATATCTCTATTTGTACTGGACAAATCAAATAGAAAGTCTACTCTGGCTCCAAATAGCAGTCAGCAAATATTTCCTGAAACAGTTATGCTGACTACAGAATGACTATTGTTTCCTACATCATACGTACCAGTGACAGTGAAGGGCCACTAAGAAGTAAAAACTTAACCTGATCCAAACTGAGCTTAATCTTGTCTTTGACCAATTAAGCATCCAATTTAAAAAGAGCTTCTACACAGCATCTTTTTGTTTCAACTGTCTCTTGAGAAGAAAAGCCATCTTACCCACCTTCTCTTAAAAAGGCAGCACTTATTTGCAGATTATTTCAATAAAAACTGTTTCTCATAGTAGAAAAGACACCATTACATCTCAAGAGTTATGTTGATACTTACTAAGTGAATATGTAATAGGACATTAACAGTAGCTTCACTTTACAGAATTTACTTTTCAAAAGCCAAGATAGATAAAAGTCAGTCTAGTAAATAAATCAGCACTGTGCATGAACCATTTACAGACCATCACTGTACCCTGAACTTCGGCAGATCAGCACAGCCCCTGCATTTGCTCATTTTATTCTTAGCATCAGCTATCATATTCAATATAATCGTCCATGGGTGACCGGCTAGCAAAAGAACATTTTTGATGAGCATTATGTACTGAAAAACTAGGTCCAAAACTGCAAATGACCTTTTTTTTTTTTGTTTTATTCTGTAAGAGGGAATATTGTTGCTACAGCTTTACTATGTTTTACTTTCTTCTCTTTTAGAAATGATGTAATAGTTCACATTGATATTAAAAGTAAATTCTTATTTAGATGAAAATTAAGCCAAAAATATCTTAATGGCATGTATAAAAAAATATATAGGAATAAATACTAAGAATGTTCTAATGTTCTACCAAGAAATTATCTATGGAGAATTCCAATCTAACACTGAGACATTTCAGTTAGTATGCAAAAGTTATTCTTAGTGACTTTCATTTATTTGTCTTTCATTCTTTTTTATAATGTAGCTGCTAAAACAAAAGACAATCAGGTAGAAAACTACCATGAAACCATCTTCACCCTAAAGAGAGCCTCCAGTGTCTTTCAAACCTTCATGATGTTTCCCTCAAACAGTTCAGAGGTACATTAAGTAATTTCACATAAAAAGTCAAGCAAGTAAGTAGATGATCAGATATACTTAAACAACATGTAAGAACGGTTGGGCTAATGTACCCATAATCAAAAAGTGATTCTACTAAAGATTTTTGGGTGACGTATAATGGGCCCGTCAAATAATTCTGCATGGGAAATTCTTTGATTTACAAATTCAGTGCAAGATTACATTCCCTTTAATGATTTCATCAATTTCCCATTTTATAATGATTCTCCTGCACATTTTTGAAAGAGCACATCACCATCCTAATTGTCCTAACATCTCACCAAATTTATTGCTGAACGCGTAACAATGATGAACCCTCTCAGACAGCAGATCACTGGCTGATGTCATTATCTAAATCACTGGCGGTCCTAATCTCTGGTATACTTAGGCTAGATAAAACACAGTGACCTTCTCTTGGAAAATAACTACCTAATATCTGTGTGCTAACATCTAACACGGCATGAGAGCGGATAGACAATTTGTTTGCTTAGACCAGTTGCTACCACACTACTTCGACTTCTGATTTCCAACATCTGTTTTGGTGGAAAATTAGTCCAACCACTTTCTTAAAGAAAGTTAAATCTATTTTTTCTTCTGTTTCAGAACAAGTTGGGTAGAGGTCAAAATACACTCAAAGCTGAGAATGTGGCTTAAGCACATCATGGACAGAAGGCCTTAACTGCTGTGAAAAGGTGTTTTTCTGTTTGGGGGCTCTCCACACTCAAGTTGTTTTCACACTATGGAAATAGATGTTGCAATGAAGCATCTCACATGCATTCAAGAAATGTCAGCAAACCCTAAAATATGTTTACTCTGAATATTAAAGGTTTCACAGTAACAGATTTTTAAACATGTACATGAATTATTTATTTTTGTTATTAAAGTATTTATAAGCTACCAGAGCCACCCACCTAAGCAATAAGCATGCTCTGTGTAAATAATTTACATTTTAGAAATTGTTACAAAATGTATGATGGCTTGTTTACCTAAAACCTGATGGGGGATCATAGGATGGCATAACTAAAATCCATTTTATGTACAGGATAATAGCTATTCAGTAAGGTTCTTATACTTACAAGCTGGAAAAAGTTCAAATACTAATGTTCCCATAATCAAAATAAGCCAAGTTTTATTTGCATATCTAGCTCCATACATGTAGAAGTGCACATATATTTATATATATGTATAAATAAATGCATATGTATATATATAACTGTACAGGGAGAGTGATTTGCCTATAAACACATTTTGACATGACTGATACTCTGAATCACTGTTAATCTTGTCCTCATTGATATGAGACTCACTTCACATATTGAATCTCTGAGCTATTATTTTCTTTAATTTTCAAAACATCTCTCTCTAGAATTCCTTCAGGACACACTTTTGAACTTCCCCTTTAAATGTTGAAAGAACTTCAAAGTTCTGTTAGTAATTTATGTACAGCATGATGGACTGGGGTCAATTCACAACTGAATTCCCAAGGCAAGAAAATTAAATGATGGAAAAGACAATTTAATATAAAATGCCTCCATACTCAGAAGTTCATACACAGGCAGGTCCTGCATTTCTTGTTCATGCAGGCAGTCCTCTTTGAAATCAGACCCCCTCATTGCTTGTGATTTTTATAGTCATTCACACCAGAGGTGGATAAATGTTAAAGATGCCAGACCTCTAACCTAGCAGCAATTTATCAAGCTGTATTCACTGAACCTCCGATCAGACACGGTTCAATGGAGACAGTTTCCAGTTATAATTAGACAGTAGTGTAAGAGTGGCCCCAAAGCTAAATTCGCCAGCTGTCTATGCTGCTTACCTACTGGAATGTTTGCTCATCATATAGATTGAGGATGAAGCAGTAGCTGATATACCATGGGGGGTGCCACAATTGCTGGAGCATATTCACCTGAGCTAGCATGATTTGCGTTCCGCAAGTCTGGCTCGTCCACTCAATGTCCTCTGCCCTTGCAGCACTACCACACAGCTGACCATGGAGAAAAACAAGACAGGGCTGTCTGCTCAGCAAAGCTCCTGCTGTTGTCGGAAGCAAGAGCAGATCAGCTTTGCAGACGTGATGAATTCAGGCTGTCCACAAAGACAATGTGGTTTGGTCTCCATAATGCTCTGGGCTGCTGCTCACTCCTGTACATCTGTCTCGGGCAAGTGTAGCTTTTACCCACAAATAAGTAATAGAACTAGCATTTTCTTCTGTTAAATCCTTGAATTTTGCAATTAAAAATCTAAAAATAACCTTTTTGGTATAGCATACTTGTAGTAACATTGAAGTTGATCCAGGATGTCATGGAGGATTCATCTGGATCAAAATGCTATACTGATCAAAACATAATAAGCAGGAAGTACACACTTTTGCAATCATCTCCAACTCCATCAGAAGTATTTTTTGGAGGTAGACAAAAATTTTAATGAAAGTTTTAATTACATTTCTAAATCTATATTGAGATATTTAAATAGGCTCAGCAAATCTGAAAATCAGACCACCAACCTGAAGTGTTAAATAAGTTATTCAGAGAGAATATCTTCAAAATTGCAACCTATTTCTTCTATCTCTTTTTTTTTTTAAGTATTTCCCTCACCAGCATTTTGACTCTTTTTTTTTTACCTTTACATTCTCAAAATACCTAGCCAGCATTAATACAAGAGAATATCAGTAGTAAATCTATATTGGCGTAATACAAAATATGTGGTATCAGTTATACACAGGATGTGAGCTCAAGGGTAAGAAACGTATATACCTTTCTACGCTGGCCACACAAACTGGCAAATCAGCTAAGTAAAATAAAGGTACTACAAATGCAGGCAAAATCTGTATTTGCTTGTGCACAGCAGCTGCTTTTCATTTGAAAATTCAGCACATAAGGCCCAACTCTGTCTAGAGGAAAGTTCTGTTACCAGCCATTTTCCTGAGTTATCGAGATGACCATCAATGGTTAGTCTCCAGATACAATAATATTATTAAAAGGTAAGTTATGCTTAAAGCCCAATAGTGATTTAGTGATATAAAACTTAATGCTGTAGTTATGTCTTCCTCTTTGTCATGACAGGCAGATATTTATCATGGGATTCTCACAGCAGCACGTAAAGTCTATCATGCCATAAAACAAGCAGTGAAAATACTAATGTGCAAAAGAACGTTAAAGAGAGAGCTACTGAAACTCCTCCACAAATGTCATGGCTTTTGCGAGCTTTAGACCTATCCTCTTACATTAACATAGTTTTCTCTGATCTGCCTTTAACTGGAAGTGTCTCCACTTATTATTCAGAAGAGATATTCACAAGGAGTATAGAATGAGAAGAACAATTATAAAACAGCTGCTGTTTAGCATTTGCTGTAAAACTTCAAGACTCCTAGTAGCCGCTCTTTAGAAAAAGTCAATTAGTAATTTAGAGCAGAACAGAACTCATCACAGTTTCTGTCCTCAGTAGCACCAGGGGAGTTTGCATTTGATTGGAATACGCGCAGTGGAGGTCTTCTTTGTATGCTTCGTAACAAAGGTTATGTTACAAAGTCATTTTTTTTTAAAGCACGACCAAACTCAGAATCCTGATCCACAGCACTGCCTCTCGTATCCTTGTCTTAAATGACATGGATAAAGTCTGTTGTCCAAATAGTCAGGGAGAAGGGAGGAAAACACCTAGTAGCGAGGCTGTTAGGCAGATCGAGGGTGAAAGAATGTCGAAATATAGACCTCGCCTATGTAATTAATTAACTATACTAATGCACAAGTGATGAACTCCTAGCACCATCACTGCAGCCTATGCTATTGATCTGTAGAAAACAAACTACATCCTGTCTGGTAACTGCCTGGAATTTTCTCCCTATTATCTCAAGCGGGCATCTGGTGGACCAGAAAAACATAGTGAGGATGTACTGGATATACTCAAAGTCACTGCAAAGAGCAGGTCCCACTTGGTCTACTGGCACTGACTCCCAGTGCTAGTATTAAGTGCAATAGCTGAGAGGTAGCTGAAGGCATTCACCATCCCGCGGGTGTAGCTCATGATTTGCCAGGAGAAATCTAAGAGTAAAACAGTGATTACCCACCGCTGCTTGAGCAGCAGAGTACAGCAATGCAACAACGGGAAGACTGACCTATATAGGCTCTGTATTAAGAGCGTAAGCAGGAGAATCTGATTTGTTGGCAAAAGATACTAAATGCATTGTGCTGCATACCAGCGGCTGCTAGAAAACAATAATGATTACAAACATTAATAAATTAATTCGCCACTCGCCGCATTCTTCCCTGGATGCTGCAGGGCCAGTTCCACCGCAGCATGGAGGAAGGGCCACGCTCAGCACTTTGGGCAGAGTCCAGGCTGCCCTCCGGGCACCGTGCACCCTACCATCCCGGCCTTTGTAAGACCTTGAGATCTCACGCAGGGGTCCTGGAGGGCATGAGCTGAGTCATTTTAAGGTGCCCCTCTTTTCTTCATCTTTGCAAAGACAAATGAGCTTTGCTTTCAGTACATGCTCTTCTTCTTTGAGACACGCAACGTCCTGCTGAGCTTGAATGCATCTCTTTGCCTTTCCTGTTCAACATCTACTTGAGACTGCAAGGGAAGATCATGAACCAACATGGTGCACAAATAAATAACAGCTTCAAAGCAATACAAAGAATGTTTTTTGCCCAGAAGTTCTCTTACGGTGAATCTGACGCAAATTTTCATGTGAGGGTTTTGTTTTCTTCTTATAGAGATAACGCTGAATCAATAATTCGCTCTTGAATTTTGGGAGTGTTCTAGCATAACTGCGTCACTTACAGGTACATTAATTTATTACCATATTTAAAAGGTATACAGGATAAGAAATACTCTGTGAGTTGTTAATTTATTTACTGTGCCATATGCACACAAAAGGAGGAAAGTAACTGAAAAACAGGCAGCTACATAGTAAGGCTGTTTATTTATACAGAGCTAACTATCTGCACCTTTGGTTTAATTTCAAGGATATAATGAGGCATATATAAATACTGATTGACAGGTCTTCAGGCAATTATTTAATAAGAGTTTGTAATATAAAGGGTCAATAATATCTGTCTGTGGGATCTTTGAGGCACAATGAACCATGGATGTCTTTCTTTTTTTGTAGCCTGAAGCTCCACCCTACGTGAAACATTTCAAACTCTTAATTAATACTAATCAGGGACTGATACAGCTCCAATCTAATGGAGGGGATGGGACAGCTCCTTAGCTTGGCAGCCACTGCCTGAAGCAGGAGAACGTGCTTGTCTATTACTCAGCAATTCATTTTTATTTTATCAGAAGTTTCTGTTATTTTTCTATAAGCTTTGCTAAAGAAAATTGGACAAGTCAAGTATTATAAGCTGAATGAAGTAACAGTTTGCTGCTCTAAGGAACTGGAGATGAAGAACTAGTACAGTACCTTTACAAAACAGTGTCACCAAAAGCACTTTATGTATTGCTGCATAACAATACAATATTTTGAAAGTGTTTCTGCACAGCAGTGCAGCAAGTTGTGTGAGAGTTAACTCTTGCAGATTATAAACAATCATGCAATGTATTTTATATGCACAAAAGATGTTAACATATTTTGGAAATGCACAAATGTAGATTTTGGGAAAATAGACTTGCCATGTTTTTTAATCTTCTCAGATTTAAATCGCTTTCTTTATCTCTCCACTATATACTCCTCAGCCTCAATGTAATTTTGCTTGTGAAGGAAATCAGAAGTATGAACAGGAGGCTCTATGTTTTCAGTTACTTAGGCTACTTCCGCTACTTCAGCTTTTTTTATATGCAGTTCCTTATTCATGCAAGCATAGAGAAAGGGAGAGTCAGCCACCCTAACCGAGAAGCATAGCTTTTAATGAAAATATTTGCATTACGAAGAAAACACAGCAGTACTTCCTGTTGAAAAGTGTAATTTTCTCCCTTGTCACACCTGCTCAACCACATTTAAAACTCAAAAGCTGAAACTGGCAGAATAAGCTGAAAAAATATACGCATCTTCAGGTAGAAATAGTGATCACAGAAGCTGACCCAGTGGGATCTTTCAGCCATAAAAATACAGCATAAGATTGAAAGAAGCCCTTGGAATATAATAACACGCATTAAATCTGACTCCAGTCATATAGCATGTTCAAAAACATGCTATCCACATTACACTGATATTCCAGAAAGTGCACCTTTCCCTTCTCTTCTAAAATAAATGGAAGATTTCCTTATCACTGTTCTTGAATTCAGAAACCTCATAATAATTTACTAGTTGAAAAAAAAATAGTAAAATACTGCTGGGGGCAACAGTTATTGTAGATATCTTGCAAAATAAAATGTAAAATAGCAGATTGCAAAGGGAACTACAAAGCAAGCTTTTAATAATTTAAAAATTTTACGTAACTCTGCCCAATAAATAAAACACTGATCCCTAGGTTTTTGTACCTATCCACAATCCTAGACAACATTTTCTGTTGTTTTATATATTCTTCTTGTTTTATCTCATTCAAAAACCTTTAAAATATACTAGAAATGCTTATAGAGAATGGGCTTCATATAACTGATTGTTCCAAAAATTTATGGCAGCAGCGCCACATGTGAAATTTCCACTGATGAAAGAAGTTTTATGGAGATATAACCAGAGAAAAAATGGAACTGTGAGCTCTATTCATAAATACTGTCAAGACTGACAATTCTTTCAAGACTGTTGGTTAAGTAAAAGACCACTTTTCATACAGATTACTGTATGTTATTCAAGGCTTTATGAATCTCACTCAACACCCTTTCACACATACAATTGTAAAATTGTTGGGCTTCTGTTCTGCCTAAAATCCTCCTTCCCTTTCTCTGTTATAAACTTTTTTCTTTATTTCTTTTTTCTTTTTTTTTTTTGATTGCAGAGATTTTCTTTGCATGATGAAAGAATCTTGGCAAACTTTCCCTATCTGAATAGGAAAAGAAAAGAAGAAATTCTGAAAGAATATTAACTATTTCACATTGTAATTCTTTCAAGTGGTTAATAGCAGGGTTTTATCTTCCTTCTTGTATAAAATCAATCACACAAAGGAAAATCTGTCATGGAACAGTCCAGAAGTGGCTAATGATGTTCTCTTGGTCTCTTGCTTCGAAAACATATAATATTAAATAGTATGATTTATACAATGAAGTGTCAGTTGTGAATAATCAATGCACAGAAAGTAATTCTAGTAAATACCTCCAGCAAATTGGGTAATTATAGTCTAAAATATTATTTGTTTCACATCATTTTGTGTCATGTGCATTGCACAGCCATTTGTATTTTATTATGTAGGTCTCCAATTTTGTTAATGTATATTGATGAGCGATTTGATATCAAGTGCTGTAAAATAGTAGGATGTAGAGTGAATTATATCAATATATCAATATCAAGTAACAAGTAAGACATTAAAAAACACATGTATTTCTTCATTATACACCATGATATCCCAGAAAAGAACTACAGCCAGCATAGATGTTTGTCCTGAATATTTCTGGGTACACCACTAAGCAAATTTTTATTAAGGTGAGTTTTTTCAGTAACTAACTGCTAACTACTTCTCAACCGCATATGACACTAGATCCCTTTCAATGCATTACATCAAAATTACATTAACATGGAGGTACCAGCCCATTAAGACGTCCGCACTGAAGGCATCAGTTTTCAAGCTGGATCTGAAACCCATCATTCCACAAAAAAGGCTCTCGGAAATAAACCAATATTGAGCATAAAAGGTATAAAGAAGCTTAGCTCATTTTTTGAACCTCTCTCACCCAGATATAAATGAATCTGTTCACTGAAATGAGAAAGTCTTTCAGTCATACTGTGGTTCAACTTGCTGTGTAGGGTCTGAGTAGGATTTTAATCTGGTCTTTCACCACTACCTGCCTCAGCACCTTCTCCTGAAGAATTACCACTGACAACTGTTTTTAATTACAGGACTTAGATGAGCGAACCAAAATTTATTCTGTATTCACACTGCAAGACCTAAATGGGTGAACCAGCACCTATGCCGTATTCACGGGGAGACACCATCACCTCTTCTCATATAACAAATGACAAGAGTTGGGCATCGTTGTTGCTGCAGCCACCCACCTGTACAGGCCAGCAATGAGCGCTTGTAGAAGATACACGGTACAAGTTATTCTGCATCCACTCCCTGGAGAGTCTTGCCTGCCTCAGGCGTAATACATTCAGGAACTGACACAGAGCAGCGTGTCAGTTCTGCTGTACGGCTAGCACAAAACAGACCAATCGACTTGCAAGTATTTTAAAGTCATTTCTGAGGGTAGTGGCTTCTACTGCCAGAAAATGAAAAACCTGGAAGTTGTGTGTATACACAACAATCAGTTCTTTGACAGGTTTGAATTGCCAAGAGAAATGTATGAAGGGTAAATTGAGAGCAAAAGTATGCAGAGAAACTGCTTGCTGAGTTAAAGCACAATCTTTGAATTAGCTCAAGATGATTATGACCTTAATTTATTCTGAGATGTCTCCACTTAAGTTTCGATAGCCCTGAAAACAGGATAATGTAATTTTCCCATAATCTGGTCATTTAAGGCTAGCTTGTGACTTGCATCAGTGTCCAGGTAATAAAGTAACTAGCAATAAAATTTTGTTTTAACTAGGTCTCAGATGCAGAAATTACTAGGAGAGAATTGCTAACACGGACAGGTTTAGAGGAAGAATGGTGGCCAAAAGGATTCCAAAGAGGCCAAAAAGATTCACTGTTCATCTAGATCTATGGTCAGTCATCTACATGGAAACAAGGAGAGCACTTATCACTTTCCATAACAGAGCTCCCTCTTGCAGAGCTCCAAGAGTCACCAAGGCTTTGATTGAAGTTTTTATAAATGCATGATAATGACAAGTGCTGTAACAGTCCTGGAGGTAAAGAGAAGAATGAAAATAAGTATTTCAGAAATATCATTCATTATAATTCGTTATAATTCTCTGTATCTTTTTATGTTAAAGTGATGCATTTAGCTTTCTAAGTAAAGATTTTTAAGATCCTGCAGCCTCCTCTTTTCTGTTATACACATACTTCAGAGTGAGAGTAATGTTTGTTGCTGGGATAGCTTTTGCCCCTTAATTATTATTATTATTATTTTGAAATTAAGTGGAATTGAATGAAGTTGCAATCAAGACATTGTGGTTAAAGCCCTAAAACTTCGAATTTTCATGTACAATTGAATAATCTCTTTGGAAAAATAAGGAAGAGAGAGACAGAGATAAAAAGAGGAAGAGAAAAATTAGACAGCATAATTGTCTTCTTTCCTGCAGCCCTCTTCTGAGATCTATATACCGTCCTCACTGTCAGGGCTCTTCGAAAGGGTTGGGATTTTTGCACAAATACATGTTCTATCTTCTGACATGCAACTGCTGAGACTGCTTCACATCAAACTGCTGTGGTTCACACTGTAAAATGTTCTGACAATCTCTACAACAAGATTTACCTTCATGTAGTTGAAGTCACGGATAGATTTGAAAATCAGATGCAAATGCCTGTTAAATGGTAAAGATGGTCTTCAAAAGCAAAACTGTGGCAAAAATGCTTGGATGCATATAGAGCAGAATACCAAAAGAGAGAAAGAGATTTTGTTCTCTGCCGTATGCTAGAATACCTTTGCCTGTTCTGGTTTCCAAAGTTACAGAAAGACATGGAAATACCTCAGAGATTTCAAAGGAGAGAAACAAAAAGATAGGCATGTTGGGAAAGAAGATTTAAGGGGTGACCTTACTGAGAGTCTACTTTAAGGCAAGTCCGAGAGGTGACAGGATCATGTGCTATAATACTCGAGCATCAAATTGTAGCCTGGTATGTGGGGCACTAGGCAACTAAGAGCAGGTTCACCAGATACAAGTTACTGCTATACCAACTAAACTGAAATAAAATGCAATTTGCTATTAGAGAGGAAGAGAGACTCATGATTGCTGAGCACCTTCAAGATAAAATTGATTGTCTTATTAAAATTTATCCTTGATCCAGCTCTGGGTGTAAATTCTTTGCTCTGTTGTGGGTAAAAAAAGGGCTGGGAAGCGTCTGTAATGGTTCTGCCCAGTCTTGGAACTCATAAATCTGTATCTTTCTATTCCTTTTTCTTCATAAGCCCTTTTAAGAAGAGAATTTCTTCAAAGGCCGTTAGCATAATCATAAAAACATGTAGTTTTGAATTAAAACAATGATTCATATCAGATTCCATTCACAAGTAGTGGGGAGGAATTTTTGAATAATTGCCTGAAAGATTTTCTGCCATTGTAAGGAATTCAGGTGACAATAAACTGAGGTGTTGAATTATCTGGCCTAAAGTCTTCTATATGAGCATAAAATGGCCTGTAACATAGGAAAATCAGATTAAATGACCAGATGTTCCTTCATGGTCACAATTTCTATGAAATGCCTGTTCTCATTTGACCTGATGTCTCTTTTTTATTTTTCTTCAATCCTTTGCTCCTTTTTTATTTAGTATACAAAAATTGCAGCCTCTGTGTGCTAACCCTAATGGTGAACAGAAGAACTCCACTAGAGAGTCTTTAAATCCATATAGAAACTAAATAGAAATAATTCTTGCAGGATACTTCTTTTCAGAGAAACAATGGCCCTGTACTGTAGCTTAGAAATTGCTACTTCTAACAAACCAGAGTCCCAGTACTTGCACCCTTCTTCACAGTAAGTAGCAAAACTGTTAGCACATTTCACAGTCTGCGAATTATAAAAATGAACTATGAGACTGCATTGCTAATGAAAATGAGTTCAGCTTTCCTTTAAGGATCTCTTAATATTGTCTTAACAAACTGCAACCGTTTTGCAACTGTCTTGTTTTCCACCTATATGAATTGCATTGTAATACAAGGGACAGTGAAGCCGTATCGAATCTTTTCACTGAATACTGGAGAGGAAAAAAGAAGAAAAAAGTAATTCTGTTCTTGTAAAGAATTGTTTTAAGCAGATTCTGAGTTAAGAGTGTTTTTTGTAAACCTGGCTTTATGTGAGCTGAAAAGAATCTACCACTGCAGATTTCCCTACCAACAAATAACACCGCATTCATTCCTTCCACATTCTCCATTTTTTTTATTTCAGTTCTAATACCAACATAGTTCTGCTGAGTATTGCAATCTGCCTGTTCCATAAACTGTTTAAGGATAGCTTTCATTAATTTACTGAATGATTAGCTAGAAAAGTGAAGCTATTCTACAACCTTTTAACTCAAAGGCAGTGGCTCCTTTGTGGATCTTTTACTTAGGTATGATCCAGGACTGCAGCAATAACACAAACACATTCCATCTGATATTAAGAGGTACAATGTATTCTGAAAATGAACTACTATTTTTTTTTTTAAGACACAGAAGTCAGAGGACATCCTTACCAACTCCGTGCATGCTCACTAAATCAAAGAAGTCATCAAAGAGGCAAACGTTGATTCTGCAGACGTCAACCATATGATTTTCTTAACTTGCCTCTTTTCATTACTTTGCTGAGGATGAAAAACTAGTTTGAATAGCAAGAGGAATGTGGTGATGTAGTGCTTGTGGATGCACATACTCCAGAAACTGAAGCTGACATTTTATTCTGCACCATGCTAACCACAAAACACTATTGTTTGCCTTAGCTCCAGTCCAACATCAAACAGCAATAAAACTCGAACATTTATGTACAGCTAGGAAAAAGTGATCATGTTTGATAGCAAAAGATCAAGAGGAATTCTGGGAAAGGAGCAAGCAGCTGAGGTGACATCTCTGGTATGGCCACTTCATGCATACCACTGCCTCAAGCTAAAGCAGGTCATTTGGGTTCTATTATAAATCTGAAGTTGTGCAGTGATATACAATGAGTTTGTATTAGGCAAAACATGCAAACAATGCATCAATCCAAAAATCGTGAATGCAAAAGGATAGATCTACTGTCAACATATGGCTCAATAATTACCTAATACCCTATCACTTCATTAAGGCCTTGTTCCCTGTACTTTGAGAAAGAGTGAACAGATGTTCTTTTTTCACATTCGCCATGACAGTCATAATTTTATAGACTCTTATTATAGTCTTCCTTAACTGGCTTTTTTTTCCAGGCTGCTAAGTCCTGGATAATTTATCATCTAACTCATACAGAATCTATTCAATGACTTCAGATTTCAGTTATGGTGCAAATGAGCAGCAAGAATTTTGTGTTAGCAGCTGACTGGGACCCAAGAGATTTCAATGCACGCTAAACTTGGCTTTTCTATTGTGCACCGGCTAATAGGTCACTTCTTGGCTAAGCAGACAGGGTTACCACCTATCTCAGTCAATCTATCCTTGGAATAAAATTGTATGTCTGAGAGTGGCAAAATTTACTCCATAATTAATAGTTAACTTTTAAAATAGTTTTAATTTTAAACAGGTATGTGTCTGTCTGTCTAACTATTTACCAAAATTAAAATCTTTCTGAAAAGACTTTCTCTTTTTCCACTTACATTTCTTTCTATTCCTCATCTCAGCCTGCGTGTAAAGATGAGAAGAAAAATATACTTCTCCTCTTCTAGAGAGACCCTTCTTCATTTGGGATGAACTTCAGGCCTCTGTCATGTCACCAGTGAAGATCCATCTCTCAAAGTCTGCAAAATCAATGGATTAGGATTAGAGTTATTATTTTTATTTTTTTCTTTTGGTAAGAACAAAATTAAAGTCCAATCTCTCTCCATTCAGTTCTCATACTTTCTTTGAAGTGCCTAAAGTTTCATTCCTTCCCTTGCCATGGTAATCAAATATAGATTGGTTATAACGTAGCACATGAAAATTTTACATTCTCTCTGAGAACAAAAGCGCAATATTCATCCATTCTTTTAGGACAGGAAGAATTAAAAGGCTCATGACCAGCCTCTTCCTGAGGATTCCTCCACAGACTGAAGCAGTAAGAACCACTGCAGTCCCATGGCTCCAGCCACTGGTTATACTTCCTAAGGACTTAATGCTACAGAGTGAGCTGAACGAGCAGGAGCCCTGGAAATAGTTTCAGAAAAGATCTGTGACCAAATTAGCCCTGTGAATGGTCTAACCTGTGCATCCTTTCACCATGTGTCAGGATAGCTCTCTCTCCTACCACTTACACTGGACAAAATTGCTTAGAAGAGCTGAAAAATTCAACAGCGTGGCAATCTCCATGCTGAGAATACATTACGAAATCACCAGGGCAGATCTATTTGATCTGTAAACACTCTTAACACAGCTCAAACTGCCTCTGTACCCTTTTCAAAAAGTGTCTCAGTCCCAAACACAGGGCATCCTGCGAGAGTTTGGTTCATACTTCTTCCAGATATTTATGCCCTCACACAGCCATAGTATCATATTCAGTGCATACTCTCCACTTGCAAAACGACATCCAGGCAAACTAAATGAGAGACACTGCTTAGAATTATCCATATTGTGGATAATTCACTGCTCCTCCTCGTGTTTCTCACGCTTTATTAAAGAACATGAAAGAAAGTGGTATATGGTGTTTATATACTCCTACAGAGAACCTGAGGAGGTGCAGGAGACAAGTCTAAAGTATGGCACTGCAAATACATGCTTCTTCCTAATACTTACAGCAAGCATACATACACAGTGACATTGAGAATATGCAAATGGACAGCTCATCTCCAAAACTGCATTTCTACTCCATAGACTAGAATAACAGGAAAATAACAGGAAAATTCAGATTGCGAGGGCCTCCAGAGATCACTTAGCGAACATCCCCCCCCCCCGCACAAAGCCAGAGTATTTCAGCAGTTAATCAGTCTGCACAGAGTCTTACCCAGTTGAGGTCTGAAAATCTTAAAAATAGATTCTCCAACTTCCCAGGAAACCTGCTTCAGTGCTTAACCACTCTCACAGTTTTCAGCACTTCTGTGAAATGATGTTCATGACTACAAAGATTGGCAAATAAATATACAAGAAAAATAGCTGGGCATTTCACCTCTGCCTTCCACCTATTTTGATCTCAGCCACAATATGACTATAACATTACATTTATGGTAGTTACAATAAAACCATAAGAATAGGAAGCCAATTACGAAAAATCACTTCTGTTATATCCTTTAATCTTTACATTATATATTAAGGAATAAATTTCTTAGAGAACAGGAAGCTCATTCTTTTCTACCCCCTTTTAATCTCTTAACTAGAGCCCCATAAACTCAGTAATAGAAGGATTCCTAGTTTCCAAGTAACTAATTGCATTCCTGATATTTTTCTGAAATACATTATAAAGTCTGTTTGCAGAAGCTGGTATATGTCAAAGAGGTTTATGAGTCTCCTCTTGAAAATTAGTATTCTGAAGACTATCGTCACACAAAAATAATGTGTGCTTATTCCTAGATGTGAGGGCTTGTGTCTGAACACCCTCCTTTTTGCATAGCAGCCTCTTTGTGCAGAGACCAGTCCGTTGAATTGACTGGCATTATTTAGATAATGTGCTCTTCTCCTTGATAAAGATACTAGGATTGGTATATTTGGATATGCTTGTTTAGTCTTCCACTTTTTTCGAGTTGTCCATTGCTATCAGGACGTAATATTTATTATTTGTAATAGACAAGGCCAAAAAAACTATGCTCATAAATGCATCATACATTGGCATTACAGACCCCACATCCAGAAAATAACCTCTGCTACAAAGACCTTATTGTATCAAGTGTAAAACCTTTTAAAGTGACGTATAAATTTAAGGTCAAGTTCATCAGATTATGTTTTTTTTAAAGCTCAGTTTAAAACTCATAAGCCATTCCAAAATCTTAAAAGAGGATATTTTTGTTCTGTTAGAGATTACCATGTAATTTTTTTTACTCTATTCTACTTTTGCAACTCTGTAATTATTTTCTCATTACTACCACGTATTTTCTAAGACCTAAACATGGATGACAATCCCATTGCATCAAGCCTTACAGTAGGTCTAATATTAAGCAGATGGTCACAAATGCATTCACTACTGACTAACTGGTTCCTAGAGGTGACACAACATGAATTTAATTCCCATCACAGGACTTCACAAGTTCACCACATCCTGCCAACCCCATCATTTCCAAAGCTCCCTTTAAAATGTCCTTAGAAGGTGTAATGAGGATGAAGGATTGGACTGGGAAATTTCACACAGGTTTGGATATTTTTCTAATGCTAGCAAATTACAATAGCCCTTTGCCTTCTAGTCCTGTTTACATGTGCTGATTCAGCCCCGTATTTGTCCTTACTTCAGCCTACTTCTTTAGAAATACAAAAGCAAATCATCATGCAACACACAATTTATCTTCCTCCTCTTAATCTTGGTTTAAGGGCAATCCACCTTACACATCTGATCGAAGTCTGGAACTCAGTTCTGAATTGTCCCAGAATTTTCCCAGAATTTCCTCACATTTCAGCAAACGACCACCATGATTTCATAAACTGACTTAATACATTTCATGAGACTTTCTCCCTTTCTGGCTGGAGGGCTCCCTCTTAATATCACACCTCTTCCACTTTCCATTCTGAGTGGAGCACTGGAAACTCCCCAAAAAACTTAAAGGAGCAAAACTGAACACCATCACATATCAAACAAAAGCAAGCTTGAATTGAGCTTATGATTAGAAATGAATAAAAAAATTTCCCATCTAATTTGAACTGAGTAGCTTTGGTACTTAAATACTATATAGTAGAGTCTACCCTTTACATCCTAAGAGAGAATTGAGGACCACTGAATGCTGTGAATTTCCTCAGTATATTTCTGGAGATTCAGTATGTTGCTTTAGAGACTTTGCCCATAAACCTGAAAATTTGCAAACTCAAGTTCAATAAACTTTAGAGGTTCTGATTTGTTTTCCTATGGTGTCAAAAGTTAATGATTTCACAGAGGACAACAGCACAGAGAGTATTCAGGTGCTGGTTCAAGAACTGAAAGGAGATTTTTGTTATTCCTACTGTTGCTTTTTACATTACCATCCTTACTTACAATGTGGCTGTTTATATGATACTGAATCCCCGCTTTTCACTGAACTGAACAAGCAACAGAGGTGACTCAGTTAAAAGGAGGATGGACTGACACAGAAATTGTGGGCTTCATTTGTTACTGCGGAGGGGTAAAACTGCACTCATTAAAATGGGATGCTGTTGAGGACTTGGCATAAATCTGAGAGTGGGTTGCCTCTGAAAGCTGCAGTGGGTTTGAGTAATGATTTTGCATGTAAAGCAAAGAAACAACAATAAAACAATTGGCAATGTTGCTTTTCACAGCATACAGAAGGAGGAGATGTTTCCTCAGAAAGTCAAAGACAAAAATAAAGAGCCACCTTCTTTACAGAATATACGCCTAGATTCAGAAATACCTGCATTTTACACATGATCAAAGAAAACAAGTATCATTAAGAAGATAATAGAGTTTGATTATAGCAAGAATATAGCAAGAAAGAAAAGGACAGAAACAATTGCTGAGAATCTGAAAGGACAAAAAAAGGGTAACTTTCAGGAAATAGTCATTGCTCTACCTGAAAATTGAGTACTCTGAGTTCATCTTCTATAAAATGAAGGCTCAAAATGAAAGTTTATAGCAGATCCATTTATTAGATAATTCTTTTCTTGATTCAGCATTGTGTGGCAGTATCAGGAGAGCTATAAAGCAGAAGCTCTTTTGAAACTCCTTCCCGAAGATGAGAGTGGAGTAATGAACCTTAAATGGACAAGCTCACATTTAAGCTCAGACTGAGAGGACAACCTAGTGTTATACCAGAAGTCACTAGAGACTCAGCTAAGATTGAAAGGAGGACAAGCCTCAGCCCTTGCACACATCAGTGGGCTGTGTAGCTGGTATTGTAGGGAGAGAAGCAGATGGATTCAGAGAACGTTTGCTAGGAAAAATGAAGATTTAGAACCTTGCTGATGTAAGGGGGAAAGAACAAGAGGGGGACACAAAATGAAGAAGGGAAGAACGAAGAGTGGAGCAGAGGAAGCCATAACACAAAGGAATATGGTATCCAGATGAGCAATTTTGTCGTCAGTGACAGGGAAGGAGGGAAAAGCACTGAAGAGGAGAAGGAAGGAGATTCCAATTAGTGTATTGGTTTCGACAAAACATTCCAGCATCTTAAAGAACATGTTTCTTTCTAAGAAGTCCTTTTGTGCATAGTGTCACTACTGGAGGGAAAAGGGAGGAGAGAAAAAAAAAATACCCCTCTGCGAAAGAAAATAAAAAGAGGAAACACCAGATAAAACAAAACTGCAATTACACATGCTGCATTAAGGTTTAAATCTTCTTAAAATAGTCAATAGAATCAATGGTTATTTTAACAGCCTCCATAACTACTAATTGTATACCTTAAAGAACTCTGGTAATGATGCTGACAGTAATTGCAGTAGCATTACTGATGGACATAAGGGAGGGGGTTGCTCTCCTGACTCCTTGGTAATGCAGAGTTACACCAGCCATTTCCCTTCAGCTGAATCAATTCCACCGGAGACTCCTTGCTCCTCTGAGCAGAACATTATACAGTCATAATCATTTTACAAGCACTAAATATAAAAGCATATTATTAAGAAAACAGGTTCTGCAAAATTGTTCAGAATCTAGCTCAGAAGAGATAAAATTATACTATCTATTTGTCACCATATTACTGGATCAAATCATTCCATCTTGAACCAATTTAATGTTTTGATTATTTAAACACATACTAAGTTTTGAAGCAAAGAACATTTTCTTTTCTTCAAAATTTGGCAACAATATTATTCTGACTTTTTGAAGTTATCCTAAACAGCTATTTGGCTAACTAATAGCTGCTTTGAAATACATGTAAACCCCAAAGCTGCATATTAGAAAATGTGGTCCACGTATTACTCTTTGAAACACACAAAGCTATACAAATATTACTTTTTCAGGTGTTTGCACTTAGCCCTTCTGACAACACAGCCAGGGTAAATATTGCTGTTAACTGTTATTCAGCTTCCCCTTCCCTAACAGTTTTAATATGTATAATTGGCTCACAGTCAAGTCAGAACAATAACTTATTGTTGTTAAGGCTGTATGAATGGTCATGACCAAGCTTTATGGTCAAATTTAAATCTACAGAGAATACCATGAAAGCAGTCAAAGAAAAAGGGTCCTCAAGAGAGCAGCCCTTCCAAGCAAATTTAATGTAGTTAGATACAAAAATTCATCCAATTTTCTCACTCAGTTTTCCTTATCTGATTGTTTTGTTTGTAACTTTTTCCTCCGATTTTTTCCCTATGGCAGAAGGAGGTGACACACAGGTCTGAACAAAAGCACCGAGACTCAGATCTACTCAGGCTCAGGTGCTTCTGCTCAGAACGAGCTGTGATGCTCTCCAGGTAAAGCCGATTTGCTTCCTGTGCTGCAAAATGCCTTCCTTGTCCAACAATACATCTGAATAATGCTCAATATTCCCACCACACCACAGTTCTGTGCTCCAGGTAAGGTCTTAGAAGGAACCAATATCCATCTGTGTACATACACACAGTAAGAAACAAGGCTGGAAAGCTAATAAAGAGACGTTGTTACCTCCTTCTGGGAGGAAGAGATTATGTGGAAATCTGCATGTGTAAAAGCTGTTCTAATTGTATTATACATTGCTGCCCAAATGTGTATTTGGAGAACATTAATAAAACTCACTACATCATTTTCCAGCAAAGTCAGCAAGGGCTAATAAAAGATTTTAAATGTATGGGATGAGCAGTGTAGGTCAATAGAAATTCACCTTTCCCCTGGAATAAATTTCTTAATTTATGAATCATACTTTGCCTGTGATGCAAATGTAAAGGCACTGAGTGGTACTTTTGTTTAACCCAGCAGAATACTTGGGCTCTTCTGGGAAATATGTGCAAACTTGCAAATTTGGGGGAAGGAAAGAGAAAAAAAATACAATATTGAAATTATTCACAGCAGAACTCAACAGCTATCACCAAAGAGCCAACCAAAATACTGAAATATAGCTCTTCCCAATTTTAGACATTTTGAAAAGCCTACCTTCAAACTACAATAAAAAATAGAAATCACAGTTGAAAATGCATAGGATTGCAGCAGTTTTTAAATTTTTTAAGGGGGATTCTTAATGATGAACATATAGTTCAGTGTGGAGAACCAACGTAACTGCAAACGTAGGTTAATTTATTTCAAGCCCAGCCCCAAACTTTTGCATCTCGGGAAGCCATTCACAGAGCACTTTTCTCACTCTTCTGCCTCAAACAGGGAGAGATGCAGAGGGACCAGCTCAAAGAAAGTCAGAAGGAAATGGGCTTGCAGAAAGCTGGCTCGCAGCCTGCCCCGGGCAGCCCACGGCTGGCCCGCTCGCCACGCACCTTCAACAGCCACCCGTCCACTCCACTCTCATCACACAGCGCTGTCACTAAAGAGTCAACCGCTCTTTCCGTTTTCTTAGGAGATCAGCTCACGGCCGCGTTCGGCTGTTTGTCCGCCTCTCCCGCGCAGCCACCCTGCAGGGCCTCCTCCAGGTGAGGCTGCTCGGGCTGGCAACGCCGCGGTTTCGCCCCTCCTGTCCACCCCCCCGCACCAGTTCCCACAGGGAGGCCACGTCTGGCCTGGCAGGCCAAACAGGAGATGGCACTTATCTTCTCAGGCTTGTCCACTAACTTCGCTGCAGTCACCTTGTGTAGCACAGGTGGGAACAACCCCTACGCGATACCAATAAACTCTGTGTGTGGCTGTCTCTCCGCAGCATTAAGGGTTGTGTCGTCGTTCTCCCACTACAGAAAGCTTCGGCACTTTCTCAAGGCAGTACTTTTTCAAACTCTACAAATGCGTTTCATTTTCCTTAAAGTATACAGTTTAAACTTAGCTAATTAGAGAGAGAGAGACAGACAGACAGGTATAAAACGCTTTCAAGTGGTTAAGAGTCTCACTCCGCTCAATAGCACAAAGAAGCTGTACTTAACATCAGATACAAAATGTGAAATCCAGAAAAAAACCCATTAACTAAACAATACACCATACTCATTACAAGTTATGTTGCTCTATTTTCATTTGTACGCTTCCATGGGATAAAAGTACTATTTTTCTGAAATTTCTGCAAGCTTAAAAATATTTCCCATCATGTCAACAAGCACATTCACTCCTGCAGTTTTTCCCAAGCTGAGCCGAATGAAAAGCACACCTTTCTATACAGTGCCCAGCTTGGCAAAAAATACATCCACTAACCCGGCAACTAAGATTATTTGCCATTTTTTTTTTTGTTTCTGTTGATGTCTACTTATCAGTTTTTATGTGAGAGGTTCTTTGCAAAGTGCTGTTTGCTCAGCTCAGCTGCCACTCCTCCTTTAAACTCCGATATTGCTTCTCTCCTGACAGCTCATCTCCATTTTCCTTTACGTGCAAGGATGCCTCATACATTTGCTATCAGAAAATTCTCCTCTACCACTTTCCCATTTAGCACCTTCTAATATACACTCCCAAATCTGAATCATATTCCTTAAATTATTGCCTTCATCTACATTTTGAATTACTTGTTTTACAGACTGGTGATCAGAAGTCAGTGTCAACATTGGGCTAACTCCCTGTCCAGCAGGGAGCCCACCTTGATTTCATACCTAACATGTAGCCTGGCAGAGCCAAGAGGGGAACAAACTTCCTTCTGTGTTACTGGGGGCACTCGCCAAACATCTCGGCAAGTTTACTCAACCAGACAGAACACTTCTGCCCTGCAGACATATTAATTAACCCACACAATATTACAGGTACCACAGGTGAGGCAGTCAGAAGACTATAAAAGAAGGTTACAAGCAACTGGAAATATAAACAAAATTTCTTGAGCTCCAGTTCATTCTTTAACTACTAGTAAGCATTTCTCCTTTCCATCTTTCCATTCTAAAATATCCCAGTACTCCTGTGTAGAGTCCCAAGGAAGGACTCTGAACCAGCAACTGGTTTTGTCTTGCTGAACTGAACTAGAAAATGTGCACAGACAGACGAGGAATTTATTCTTTAAGAAGTGAGACCACATCAATTTTAATTTGTATTCACTGTGAAACAATACAATGTTATGAATGTTCTTTCAGGAGCATAGCAAGCTATTTGCTGACTCTTGATTCGTGAAGCACTGCGTGCTTGTTGTTAAAATCACAGCACTGAGCTAAGCACACTGTGCTTCTACCATCTGGCCCCATAGCAGGAAGCGTGAATTAGTATAACTGGGATTTCGATTTGGAGTGGCATGTTGATTTCTTTAAATCAAATTTCTTAAACAAAACAGTAACAGAATTTGCCAAGCATTTTGTATCCTCATTATTCTAACAGCTTAGAAAAAAAATTCGCTGACACAATTAACTTTGTTGATATTTTCATCTTTGCGAAGCTCATGCTGTCCCATCTCTGTAGCCAAAATAATAAATGACTGATCACAGACTTTTAATTAGATTTTGGGCCTATAGGATACAAAGACAGTGATGCTATTGGCTTCTTCAGCAATGATAATGGTTTGCTTATGGTTATTATTGGTATTTGATAATAACTTCCCAATTTCATGGGCATTTCTTTTTCTCTGTATTTCAAATAATTATTTCATTACACATCTGTTAATGCAAGAATAAGGGTGGAATATCAACATTAACAATACTTTGAGTTGAAGTTTCCATAGTAACTTCTATCCACTGCTTTGTGTGTTTATAATACTCTCATTTAAGCATTCCTAGCATCCTCTCTCTACTATTTTATCTACCAGCTGCAGGTAAATAAGAAAGAAATTTTTATTGGTATTTCCATATTCAGGCACTCAAAAGGCTTGGTTGAAAAGCTAAACACACATATACGCATGTCCTTAGATAAACAGAATCTCTCACTGTGATCAAACATACTCAGTATGCAACATCAAAATATTTGCTTAAACCCAGATTAAGACAATGGTTTCTGCTATTACCGGCATGAAGTCTTACTGATACTCTAGGTTCTTAAAAGCATCGACAATATCTTCTCTTATCAGCATGCAACAGAACCGAAGTGTTGCACTGCAGCGGACCGTGCCATGCTTACCCTTTTTTGCTCTGAGAAATAGGAGGGTGAAGAGGCAAGAACGTCCGGTTCGGTAGGCATGAAGAGGCATGAGCAAGGCTTCTTGGGGCTTTCAAACTGCTTTGGCATCCAAAAAACAGCCAGTGAGATTCCAACCTGCGTGAGTATCTACAACTGCAGACATACCTTTCTTAGGTCCTGGTTGAATGTAGATGTATGCAAACAATTAAGTTCATTGGGATTAATCTGTTAAGAATTGCACTGAAGAACTACGGAAGGCTTCTAATGTCAGGAAAGAACAGAAAACGTCAGGATGTGCTTATATGGTGATAGTATAATGGGCCTTTCCAGTCCTACTCTTCCCACTACAAAAATTGAGATGTTTCTATTATTCAACGAGCTAACATTTTAACTGACTTGTATAATATTTATGGAATGACAGAAAGATTAAGTTTAAAAACCTATTCAAAAGAAAGAATAGATGTATGCATCTCTAGATACAGAAAAAATTGAAGGGATTTTTTTAAGTGACTGCATTCCTTTGATGATACTATCTTTGCTAAATAGTTTATCTACCATTAGTCTTACGTGGTCATTAACAAGAGAGAAGGGAAAGTAAAATGTGCATGTAAAAGAGCAAGCAAGAAAAAAGAAAAGTAACCTGAGTAGAATATGGGACACCGATTTTGATGTCCACAAAACAATGGAAAGGGAAAAGAAAATCCTAATGAAAACAAACCAAACCAAAAAACCCCATTGATTGCTCTATGTCTCTTCTGTATTTGCAGAAGTGCTGAGTTAATATTCTACTGAAAGAAGTAACACTATTTTCTGATTTGAAAACAAGAGTATTTTCACTGATGTTAACTAATTTTTATATACACATTCATATTAAAAAAAAAAGCAGATGGGAAATACAGCAAGAAGATATGGATATTTCTAAGCAAAGAAAAGTTATTATAGTAACAGGATATGCAATCAGGGATATGAAGTAACAAGGGTCCCACATATTTGGCTTCCCTTGGAGCTGTAGCCAGTGCTGTCCAGCCAACACTGCTCAGCTAATGCAATCTGACAAGATCGCAGCCCAGGAAAGAATCCTGCAAGCTGGCAATTTCTTGCTGCTGCAGTTAGTGCTTCTAAGATAAAAGAAGAAGGAATCCAACTTAATTCACCCTTGGGGAGTACTGCTAGCCGGCTAAAGAGGACAACAAATAGGTACTACACTGAAATCCAAAAATCTCTTTTCAGAGTTCATAAACCACTAAGCAGTAGCTTTTGCACTAATGCTTTTCAGTGCTCATAGAAAAGTTAGGGCTCATATTCAGGTATTCAAAACACAGGCCGGACTGAATTTTATTTTTGTAACAGCTACAGAGGTTTACAAGATGTTTTCATTGCTTCAAGTGTTGTTATTTTACTGCTTCAGAGTCAGTTGTGACTTAGAATGATTGTATTACTAGCTGTTTGCTAGGCACCAGTGCTGGGTGCCTAAGCACTGGCCACTCCACAAACTCCACACATTGCTCCTGTGGCAATTAGTTTGCTCCGTCGGACTAAGTATATAGTCATGGTTAACAAGTAAAACAAGCTCGTAACATACGCATGCAAATTATTTGGTATAATACTTCAGTTACGTTCTAAGAGTATTTATTTCCATACTCCAGTATTCAAACAATAGATTTGCACATATGTTCAAAATTAAGTAAGTTCTTACACACCTTGCCGGAACTAATTCTGCACTATTAAAGAAGAGCTAGAAGTGCGAGAAATTAGTACAAGATGAAACGAAATGCTTTATTTTACTTTTGTTTCTGAGATGTCTTATTCTATTTATTTAATTTCCGAGTTTTCCAGGTTCCCAGCATATCCCATCTTCTCTGTATCTAAGTTCTCTTCATCTTGTAAAACACTTAAACTACTTCATTATTCAATAAAGAATATTTGCTAATAAAATGTATTTATTCATCATGGTAATGAGTCTGTTCCTTCAGCAGAAATCTGCATGGGACATACAATGGAAGAGATGCCTACTTTAAAAGCTGCTTATCACTCCTCTCTTATCTTTTTTCATCTCCCAGACTGAGCAGAATCAGATTTTTTTTAATCTTATTGGCCAGTATTAATTAAAAATCTGAATAGAGGCAGTTGAGAGACAGCATCAATGAAAGGAAGACTAGCATAACACATGGGAAGGAGTGGATAAACTAGAAATTAGAGTCACAGAAATGGAATACAATTTAATAGTGCAAAGTACAAAGGTCTAATTTATATTCTTTGACTGGAGATGAACAGTTAGTGGGAAAAGGCCTGTAACTATAAATGATGCCATTATTAAAAATGGAAGCTACCACCATTTACATTACTGATAGAGACAAAGAAGAATCAATATTGCTGTACCACTGAGATGCCATCCAGCACAGCTACCCATTACGCCTCTGGTCATCTCGGAGTCGCCAATATGAATTAGCAAGAAAAATTGCCAGAAAGGAAGCGGAGAGAATAAGATTTTTTTTCTAGTTATAACCCAAGTAGTAACACACCAAATGCTTCAAAGAGCTATTTAAACAAAAAGGCAAAAGTAAAGACCACTTGGTTTTAAAATAAACATAAATAAGTTTGAGCTTGAAACTAGAGAAAAGGTAATCCTTAAAAGGGTGAAGCTCTGGAACAAGATTTTAAAAGAAGCCCCTGCTGCTTTACGTTCTTATGTCAGCTGCACAATAAGCAATACTTACCAACCCCTATTGCCTTCTCGTAAGAAAGAAAAAGGGAGGGCTGTACTTAAAAATAGCAATATTAATGAAAGGAGTTGAAATAGTTTCTGTAAGAGAGAAAACTTCTAATCAAGCAGCTGTTTAAAAAATAACATAACCATTAGCAATGATTTTCCTCTGATCATATACAGAAAGGAACCATAGAAAAAGGATTAGATAACCTATACCCAACTGTAGATATAAATTGAAGAGAAAATCAAGAGTCATAAAATCATGTCTTTATTTTAGTAAGATTAGCATTTAAAATTCAAAGTTGATTTCTTAAACCTACGTTTTCTCACTTTAGTAAGAGTGGCTTCATTTTCAAAACACTTAAGCATACAAAAATCCTGAATCAGAATTACTTCAAAAGGAAGTGATTTGTCTGTAAGCAGGCAAAGCAGAGCAGTTCAGCTGGTATTTTCCCTTAGTGTACCCATAAATAGAGATGAAGTATTATGAATTCAGCTTGGGGAAATTAATGCAGAAATCAGTGGAGTCATATGAAATTTATACTAATGACTACGAGGCTTGATCTTCATTAATAGAAAATTTAGTGATGCCGAATACCACTCATTTCCCAATACAGAGGATTTCATAGTATGGTATGGTCACAGGTGGAGCAGACTACAAAACAGCAAGACTACAACAAAAATCCTAGTTATGATCCTCATCGACAGACACCTAATGGAAAATTTCATTTCCAAAAAAACTTAAGATAGTAGAAAAAAATAGAGAATCCAAGGAATCTGAAGCACGTGGTTTGCACTTCTTAAACCAGAATTGTTCTCTCAAGCAAACATCTGAAAGAGCAAAGAAATAGAATTTGGATTTTCAAAAGGTTAATGACCTATTGATTCACCATGCTTTATGGCACACCTTCTCTGACTGCCCCGGTCTTTTGTAACAGAATAATCACATAAATACATTTTATGATTGTTTGGTACAAAATGTTTTCCTTCAAGTAAACCAGTCAACTAAATTTTGCTGACATTCCAAAACAGCGTATACTTCTTTAATGACCATGTTCTGTAAGGGCACATACAGCCTGCAAAAATGGGAAAAGCATTAGTTATAGTACAGCATATGTGCCTCGTTTCTGACTCCAGGTCTCTCAGTTTTCACGAAGGTACACTTGAACAGTCTGCTCTTTATTATAATAAATTGTCTAAACCAGTATGACTGCTCTGTTAGTTGTTACTCACACTTATCACTATATAAATGACAAGTAGATCAGCAATAAATCCATTGCTTTAATGGCATACTCAAGGTCTGCAACAAAAAAGCATGCTCCTTCACACTATTTCTAATTGCATGGTCTATGTACCGCCAAATCTTCTTCAATTAAAAGGATGTTAATTTTGTAGAGGGGCATACAGATGTGTTGATGAGTGAAGGGTAATCAGATACCACTTTCAAATGAACAGTGATGAGTGCGATCCAGCTACCTAAACTTTCTATTACTTTTTAGAGAGTTTTTGGAGAATGAGTATCTCATCATTAAGGTTGTGATTCATAGCAAGTGCATTAAGAAAGAAGTATGCTTGCAATTCGGGGTATGCCATGCATGCTGATACACTAGGCCAAGCGTCACTGATGAAAAAAGGCAAATGTAGTAATGGCCAGATAAAGGACATACCCGAAGTGAAGTGAAAGTGCAAAATACAACTCTAGTAAGTTATTTCTGCCATGATAGTACCAAAAGCTAAGAACCACATTTCAAAACTGAATTTTCAAAACTGAAACCTAAAAGTAGTTATAAATTCTTGTTACAGAATTTACAAAATGAATTTGAAAAGACTATACGCCAAGAGAGCTTTCAGTTAAGCACATTCTCTGCTAGGTTCTCCACATGCTGCAGTTCGTGATCTGTGTATGCCACGATATGTGCATTCTCTGCTAAACCTTATGTATTTTTCAAAGTATTTTTTAACAATGAGGATAAAGGTCTTGCAAGACTGCAGAAGCCTCTTCAGGCACAAATCACTGCAGCAAAAAAGTTGGTCAAAATAGAAAAGACAGGCATTTTCAAAAGTGTGCATATATTTGGTAAATAAGTAAATACTGAATTTGCATATAAAAGCTTGTTATTTATTGATAACTAATCTGCCTTTTGTTTCAAAATGCTGTAACTTGAGTTTCAGCTTCTGCAATTTCTTGGGGAGGGGAGAGGGGAGAGTGGGCAAAAGAGTTCCTACTTACAAGCTTACTTTATCTTAGGAAGCACAGAAAATATTGTCACGCTTTCCTCTTCACAGATCAGGGGGAATGACATTTCTCCTGTCCCTTTCACAGGCTGTATGCATTTTTGCCGAATACCAAACATTATCTCCCAGCCTGCTGATCAAACAAAAGCACCTCTCCTTCTGCCAAGCATTTTTATCTTTCAAAACTGTCAGCTGATTCTGTGCTGAATTCAAAACATTCAACAAATATTTGCTGAACTTCTCCAAAGTTTCTATCTCTACACCGATCAAACAACAACCATTTTCTTCCAGTAGTCCCATGGATGCAGTCTGATTATAAAGTTCCTAAATAAATGTCATCATATGGAACAAATTCCAGCATTTTTCCCTTAACAACTCTTACATCTTAACATCTTGACATCTTAACATCTGCATACCAAGTATTCACACATATTCACTAAAGATAATAAAATGAGCTCTACTCATTTACATGTGCCATTTGCTTATAACCGTAGATCTATTTAAAAATATTTAATGTATGCATTATTGCATGCAAAATATAACAGCATTTCCAGACAAAATACATAGCATTTAGTTGTAAGATAGCATTTGTCTATTCCTAAAAGAGCATTTGTAAACAACAATGATAATGTATGAATGAGGGTACAATCTCAGAAAAGAAGTAGTTCAGGCTATAGGTTTTCACAGGTGTTACTATTTCTTTGTCCTCATTGGTATTCAGCAATCCCAGTGATGCAACTCAGACCTGAAGTTAGGTACACGCTTAAGTGATCTGCTGAACTACCTTCATACCATATTAATATCTGTTTGAATTCACTCCATCTTGTGGTTGATCTAAAAGCAAATGTGGACAGAATCAAGAGACAGAACAACTTGTGATGTTTGCCTACAGCTTTTAAAGAAGCACTGTAATCAGCTTATGAAAGTTTAAGGAAGCTTTAATCTTTAAAAGTTCAAGTATTCAAATGCTATAGATTATATGCTAGTCTATTATGTCAATAGGTTGTTTGCACCCAGGGATATTTTTGTGAAAGAATAGTCTGAATATCATAACAGAATGTGAGACAAATTTCATGTGCTTTAGGTTCTCCTTCGGTATAAAATTAGCTCTGCTTGTTTCTTGTAATAGTCTAACCCCTCTCTGCTGATTCTATAAGCACCTCACACAATACGGTAATCTGTAAGGAGATGTCTACACAGCAAAAAAGTATAATCCTGCTAAAAGATCCAGGTTTCAGAAGAGCTACATAGCTAAATTAGCTTGGCATTCTGCCTGGGCTTCTCAGCAATACAAGTAACGCACGAGAAACGCCACTATACTCTTTATATTGCTCAAATTACTCATTCCTAAAAGAGAGAGAAATATATAAAAAAATATATTTAGTAGCCCTTTCAAAACTCTATAAACATACTCCTAACACAGAGCTACAACGAACAGACTAAATGACTCTTTAATGCCACTTACTTTTTGAATGACTCGTCTAGGGTTGGCTAGGAAGCTGACAGGCAATACAGCGCCATCCGCTCATTCACCTTCCGTTGCGTACTTTCTTACCCAATATCACAAGCTTGCTTGAAAATACAGAAACACTGATTCCTTCCGTGTATGGAGAGGTCACAGGCTTACCAGCATGTTCTCTCTCACAGATGTGACTTAAAGTACGTGCAAGTGCGTGCAGCTCTGCCAGAGGACAGTCATCAGGACGAGAGACAGATTTTTTTGATTTACTTGTGCTTTAACCTTTTTTTTTAAGCAATACCTTCTCTATGTTATCTACTGTCAACCTGAACCACATGAAGAGCAGTTTTAAGGCATTCTTCCCCCAGAACATGCATTAAACGGAAAGGAGAAGGCCAGGGCTTTAACACAAAGCCCAGGGCCGCGGCAGGTCCCCTGGCGAATCGTGCGGGCAACACATAGGTGGAGAGTTTTTGTCATAGGAGGCAGGAGGGGCAGATGCATTTCCAGCCACAGATAAAAATATCTAGCTTGCACCAAGATACTAGGGTTCATTCTTGAACCTTGAAAGTCTTCAGGGAGCATAGCACAATGCTTCCCATCTTTTTTTTCCCATTTCACAGGATGAAAACATAAAGGAAGAACAAATTATGCTTGTAAGTTAGTGGGTCGATAAAATGAGAAAAGGCGAGGAAAGAAAGCACTGGAAAATTATTTTAGCAGCAAGATGATTCCTTCAGAGCTCAAATAGACTCAAAGTGCAGCACAGAAGACAAAAAGCAAGAAAAATCGCTGATCAGTTGTGAGATGTTATGGTGTGTACACTAGCATTTTGTGCCTATTCTAGAAAACCCCACGAGCAAGTTAGCTGCCAATTCAGAAAGTAATTCTGTTTTCCTGTGTCTTAAAGAGATGAGAGAAAAACCTAAAGATACTTTGTCTTGTCAGCTCTCTGTCAGAAGAACTTTCTTAAATATATTCCTTTAATATTGCACATGCATCCTCTCTTTTTCTCAGCTTTCTTAAAATATTTTAGTTTATGAGAACTGTACCAAATTTTTCTTTTGCATTAACTAAAGTGACTGAAGAACACACATCTTTCCACCACCTTACAGTGCATTTCAGCTCTGGCTAACCTACGAAACAGAGTAACCAATGCAAGTCTTGTCAAATTATGCCAATGAAAGAAGGTACATTACACAAAATAGCCATGGTGCTGTACGCCCTGAGGCCTAGCTGCTCTGTGAGGACATTCCTGCAGCAACAATGAATCCAGCTGAGCAATAATCCTAATAATAATAATAAATTTCTTAAGGAACATAAAGGATTTTTCTTGCCTTCCAGAAACAAGGGAATACAACCACACCTGAGATAAAATGCCAACCTGAGCTGAGTCAGAACAGTTTCGTGGTAACAATATTGCTATCTAAAAGGAAAGAATATTTAAAGTTTTAGAGGATTTTGAAATAGTATCGATTAACAGCGAAACTATACTTAGTGCATTCATACATCTTCCCTAACAGTATGTGTTGTGGGGGAAACGTAGTAAAAGGGGGGAGAAATATGCTGCATTTTGGTCTAGGGCTTCCGTAATAACTCATTTAGTTCCCTCTCATCTCCCTTCTTTGCCTCCTCCAAAATAGTCTGATATCCTTAACTGCCAAGAGCTACAATACTGAAACGAGGAATACCTGCAGCTTTTTGGAGCTGTTCCTGACTGCATGCACCTTCATTCATTGTAAAGAAAAGATAATCTGTGAAATAGAATAGGAATTATTTTATTATAATAAGCATGTACAATAATAGGGGCCAAAAAAGTAAGAACAAATCTGTGTAGTTCCACCTCATGATTCAGATTCACTGTGGCTTGAAACAAATTCAGAAATCATATCGATATTTTCACAATGTTGTAAACACTAAAATACTGTTTAGAATTGAGGTTCATGTGTACTGAAACTGTATTAGCAAAGCGGAGCAAGCATTACACAGCACATACCATTGTAGCGCAAATTTAAGGTCTAGTTCAGAAAAGCACCCTGGATTAAGCTCAATCAATCGTCTTCTGTTGTAACAAGTATGGTTTCTAAAAGAACAGACCTAAATTAATTTCTTGAAGGATTTTTTTAGCATGATAGCATTGAAAAAAAAAAGTCTAATTTCAAAACTGTGACGTAATGCAATCATATTAAAACAATAATAGAAAGTTCAAGCAAGTAAAACTTGTTCTGTATCAGTATCCCTCCACCAAATTTGTAGAAAGAGAATATTTTGTGTTGAGCGTGCAATGTTAGTCAAGAAAGCAAACAGTGGTACAATGCATAGTTAATGGAAAAAAATCTGTAAAATGTTACTCTTATATAGAAATTCAAATGGAGCATTATTCTGGTCAGCCTACTTCAGAATCAATTTCTGAAGAAGCAAAAATATTCAGAGATAAAACAATACAAAAGAATACACCCAAAACAAAAGATGTGTGAATTCGGAAGTTCAGACAAAACAAGGAGGAATGATCAAAGATTCTAAAAAAGGGTTAATGAGAAAAGATTGAAAGAGTTGAGGTTAGCAACCTTAAAAAAAGAAGAGAGAGAGACAGACAGAGAAAGAAGGGGGGGGAGAAATCAGAGAGGAAATAAAATAACAATCTTCAAACACATGGAAGGTGGCTGCGAAGAAGAAATCATCATTTTACATGTCCATGGTAGATAAGAATAGAAAAGGGCTTACTGTGCCCTCTAGGAAGATTTATTTTGTGCATTTGGAAAAGCTTTCCATCAGCAAGGGCAGTGAAGCACTGACACACTGACACAGACTATTTAGAGAAGTTGCTGCGTCTCTATTCTTGGAGGATTTCAAGGCGAAGCATGGATGCCTGGCAGAAGCAACACGGGTGACTAATTCCATATTGTACCCCATGAGATGTCTTACAGCTTTCTCAGAAGCATGTAATCACTATTGAACAGTGTGCTGGGTGAGAAAAGCTACAGTTTAGCCTATTACGACACTGCTTACATTCCTGGAAATAAACACGAGCAAACATTTGCATGGATATTGCAAATCACTTGCAGAACCTAGGACTCACTTGACTGAAAGCCTGACAATATACTAGAAATGTATAAAACAGAGTCATCCAGGTGAAGAAGAAAAAGACCTGGCACGTCATCTTTATGGGAAAACAGCATCAATTCAAATAAAAATCTAATTGCAAAAAAGATTATCTGAAAGGAAACTGATCAAAAATCATTCAACTAAGTCAGCGAACAGTTTCAAATAACAAAAACACAATCTGTCACGGGCAGTCTTTAACTGAAAAAATAAGACAAATTCAGCAAGCCTCTTGTCCATGTATTTGAACTCAGTTCATGTAATTAGAATGTAAAATGAAATAAATATATCCACACAGTGAATGTGTCCAAACAGAAAGGTAGAAATGCATGGAAAAAAAAATCAGGACTGCAAAAAATTCTATTTAAAAGTCACATTTACCTCATCCATCCACTGAAAATAACTTCTTTTTATAAGATTATATTTGCATATAATTGTGTATATCATCTCTTCAAACACCAAAATATCTTGACTCAAATACATTGGTTTGTTCTGAATTGAGAGCAAAATTAATAGCCAAAGAAATGCTTCTTCTTAGTGCTTTCTCTTAGTAGTCAACCCAAATAAGAATCAAAGCTTTGGTGGTGCCGAACATCTCTTCAGAACTTCATTCGTTTTCTTAGTTGCTTCCTAGTATTATAGCTGCCCATCGTTGCCACTGCATCAGTAGACAACATCAGCTTCTCGCCTGGACATCTCTCATTATCATCAGCAGGGCATACAGGGAAGTACTCTCCAGAGCTCACAACATCAGATACGCTTTTAGAAAAACTATGACAAGCCACGTTTGCCACTAACAGAGGATTAAAACGGAAAGGAAGGCGTTTATCCAGCAATGACACTGCATTAGAACTGTCCTGGCCATGGAATTGGAGCCAAAACTTTCCTAGCACTGGGCAGAAAATAAATCTCAAAATCCTATCCATGCTTTGGTGTGACAGGCTTCAATCACAAGTAACATTTTGGGGAAACAATATAAAGTTCTTCAGTGTCCTCTTTACACCTGAAAGTACACAGATTTGATTTTATTCTTGAAAGTTTTGGTCTAAATCAGTCACTCTACAGACACAATATCCAAAGTTACCAGCAATATTAACTGTTTGTGAAATCCTAACATTATAGTACAGGGTCTGGCCTAAAAGGAAAGGTACTGTGTGAAATCATCAATACAGTTGTCATCTACACAAAAGAAAAAAGAATAACTTTCATTTATAATTAATGAGGGAAATCTGACTCTTTAAGTGATATCACTGACTTTACTTAATCCTTGCTGAGAAAAGAGAGTTAAAATCTTAAAAATACAGGATGGAAAAATTACACTTTAATATTGCTTTTAAAAACCTAACAAAATATTACTGCAGTGTTTTTATTAGTACAATATACGAAGGCAAATTATAATGGATAAACATAGTTTTACTGAGATAGCCATCAGATTTTAATGGCAGTAAATATAAAATGGAACAGCATTTTTTTAAACAACTGTTGTATATTAAATAACATCAGAACACATTTAACCAGCCTTAAAGTTACAAAAGTTGAAAGATGTTTCCTCTTTGCTGATGGGAATGTAACATACCTTGAGAGGAAAAAGTTGGTCAACTCACGTGAATAAGTAGTGTTCAGTATCTCTTTCCCATACTGACATTTAAATAACTCATTTACATTTGGCAATGCTTTAAGATGACTGAGCGTGCCAGGCTGTTGCAAAGTCTGAGGATATCTGTTTGCAAACAAGCCCATAAGACAAACATACCTCTTTGCTCATACCTTTGCTGGGATAAGGAGGGTGAAGGGGAGTACCAGCTACAGTTCTGGATTCAGTTTTAAGAGTGAATTTGTGGTACCTCAATTATATTAAAGGTGTCTCTGCCTTGCTCTCCTCAGTCACTTAAAAGAGACACAAAATACAGCCAAGCAAAGCTGATAAATATATTCAGCACCTGATGCTGCGAGTGGCTCTACAGCTCCTGGTGGACAGCAGCACTCTCAAACTCCGCTGCACATAGCTCTGCTAGTTTTGCCCATTCCTGTTCAAAGACACTGTTCTGGAGCACAGACACAAAACTGGTATTTTCATGGTTTTATAAATTTATCTCCTGTTTGTCTTCAGGTGCTTGAGGGATACTTCAGTAGCACCGGACTAATCTGGTACTGAGTAAGCTGGAGCCTTTGCCAAAACTGGGGAAACACAGTGGCAGTCTCAATCTGTAAGGACCAAAGACAGCTAAGAGTTTGTTGACAACCTCAGCAGCAGCGGTCACACGGAGGTGGTGTGAGAACACGTGGAAATCAGAACATCTCTGCTTCTGCGGGTTGGAAGATCAAAGTTGTGGCTTCTGATGCACAGCTTTGCAGAAAAAGCTTTTAGTGACGTATCTGTCTTCCCTCCACTAGACTGACTGCAAGTATGTGGAACATTTAACACAGGGAGAAAGACTTTTCTCATATTAAGATCAGTAAAGCACTCCTAAACACTCTTAACAAAAATTTGACTTCAAACTTTAGAAATCACCTTTGTTATACACCAGTTTTAGTAGGTGTACCGGTTGATTGCTTGAAGACAAACTCTGCTGTGTACAAAATAAGCAGTAGGAATATACTGGCAGCATTAATTTGTCTAAATATATATAATATATAAATATATAAAACACTACATAAATTATACATATTTTTTATAGATAAATATATAACATATATATTAACAGTGATATATTTATTTATACTCGCACACACACACACATTCACACACAAAACCTTCTGTTTCCAATACTAGGTTCTCTGCTGCTTTTTGTACTAGTCTACCAGTATTACAATATGTAATTCAATAGAAATGATCATTTCTTGTTAAATACATTAAAGAATAGAATAAAACTGAATACTAGTCATTGAAAGAATTTTAGTCAAACTTTTCTTCTCAGCAGTAGGTGGCAAGAAGTCAGACAGTCTATAAACACTGCAAGCCTCAACTAGTAAAATTGTATCTTAAACTGGAAACTGCTAAAAGGAACTTTCTATTTATATAGATGTGGTGATAATACCGTTTTTCACAATATTAGCAGCAAAAAATATAGCTTACTTGGGAATTTATGACCTGGCAATAAACACACTTACTTTGTAAAACAGTAAAACTCATTTTTCCTCATTATTATTTGTTCTCATGTACCTGGAGATTAACATTATATATTTTCTCATCAATTTATTTTTCTATGTACTAGATTTACAGAAACTGAAGGTCAAAATTTCATGAGTCAGAAGCAGGTTTATGTGACCTTCCCTCTCTCTATTTCCACAAATTGATACTTCATGCTATGGTGCAAACTTCTTAAGGTTCATATCCAAAGCCAGTATGAAAACAACTGTATTCACTTCAAGAGGCTTTGGAACAGACTAAGATTTTGATTAGCAATTGGAAATGCAATTTTTAAGATGCAGTTGATTTTTCTCCCAGCAGATCATTCACATGGCTGATAGCCATTTTTGGTCTAGTAAAGCAGATTAAATAATAACCCAAGAGAATTACTAAGAGACTACACCTGTAACTTTGCTTATACGTTACAAGATATTTTGAGTTGCATTACTATATAACCAATGGCTGAGAGAGAAATTTTTGCACGCGCGTGTGTGTGTATGTGTGTGTATATATATGTATATATGTATATATACACACACGTACACAAAAATGTGTATATATAATGTATAAATGTATATACATACATATATACACACATACACACAGTCACACGTATACATATATATACACAAACACATGTATATATACATATATATATGTAAAAAAGAGAGCATATGAGAATGTGTGTGTGAATGCTAAAAATGTGTATGAATGCATGAATGCTGTAAAAAAAGAAGTAATTTACTACATTGTTTTTATTGTTTTATTTGCCTAGTTCAACCTACCTAATGATAAAATCATCCTGGAGGAGTGGGTCCCCATCTTGCCATAATTTCCTCTTTTCTTTACCTCTGCAGTAGAGTTCTGGTTTCCTTGATTTTGCATTTATACGTATATCAGGTGAATATCCTCTATGCTTACCCATTACTTCAAAGACCATAGGCTTGTAAGTAAAAATCAGCTCAACTGCCATCTAAAACAACTTTTCTTGGTTCTCTGTGTCTTTATCATTAATCAGAATAAAAAGTCACCTGGATGCCAAATGGCCTTTAGGAACGTCGTATCAGGTTTTGGCTTGTTCTAGCATGCTGTATGGCCTGTTCATCAGACTAAGACATTTGTCCATTTTTGGACACATTGTCTAATTTATTCTAAATCTGAAAGTTAACTGAACAGCCTGGATCTTGGTCTAGTCACTACAGTGAAACCAGCATTGCAGTCACTCAAATTCACACTAAATTTAACCCTCGGAATACTGATAATCTCAATAGTCTCCCTTTTTGATTGTTGTTTTAGGCATTTATGTCACCCGTGATGAGAAACAGGAAAAGCGCAGTCTTAGGGAAACCAGATCAATTTTCCTTTGATCTTATTGTCTTAAATTTTTGAGACCAGTGTCTCCTCTTGGTTACCTTTTATCACTTTAATAAATAAATATATTACTGCAAGGCTCAGAAACTTTTCAATTTGATGAAGAACAGTTTCTGCATATTCCACACATTAAATTCCTCATACAGTATGTTATGAGATTCTAATTGACACAATCCCATGATTTTAAAGTTTGTCATGTACTTTAAAGCCGAATTCTTTTGAAATACTTCCCTCTGTAGCCTCATACACTTAAAATCTCAAGTTATTGCTTTTCTGGGTGATTTCTATCATCAACTTCCTATCAAATAGTTTACTGAGAACATGCTCTGAAAACACTGGCTGTTTTCTCACGTACGGAAACACACGTGCAATAGCACAACGCATTCTCAAAATCTTTCAGAACAGTTTTCAGCATTGAAACTTCAACTATCCATTACCAGGGTCAGTGGAACATGAAGTGACTTGCCTCTCAGGAAAAATACCTTCTCTTCCTCCTTTTCAGTTTGGTTGGATATGTGAATTTACATTGTATGGTGACTAAATGGATATTATTCAGTATACATTATTACAGACACAAATATATGATTTATATATAAAAACTGCAATTTCATGTGCTTGTTCTTTTTGCAAATGAATCATCAATACTGAGAATAAAAACAATATATTAATGCTAAGCTGTACAGGCACCCATAGAATTTTAGCTCTTCCACAGTGGAGTCTTTCTAAGAATTTTTCTATACAGGCAACCCTAACTTAAGATTTTGATGGCGAAAACTAAATCAACAGCAGGCAAGACAGTGAGAGGAGAGGTAGTCCACCAGCCAACAGACTAAGTCCTAAAATATTCACCGTGCAATACTGTATCTGGAAAGAGACTACCAAAATAAACCTAGGCAGAAATCTCAGGATAAAAAAAAAAAAAAAGAGAGGGCCAGAATAATTTATCCATTATTTTATAAACACACGGACAGACACTTTAAACCAACACAGACAAATGCGATCAACACATTTTTACTTAGTAGCAAAAAAGAAAATAGGATAAAGCCTGAAGACATTGTGAATAATATTCTAGATGATTTATTCATTGACATCTCAGTCAGTATAAATAACAAAAAATGAAATTTTGTAGCTGAGCCAGCACACCCTTCTCAATCCAATATTCACAGGGGTTGAAGAGTCACGGTGTGATCTGGTCAAGTTTTGATTATTCTCCAGCAGGCTGTACTCATTCCTGAACTGTTTTCAAAATCCAAAAATTCAAAAAAATTATTAACATTTCCTGTTAAACCAATGCTATTTTTTCGCTTCAAACGTCAAGTAATTCCAAAGTCAGCTCTGCTAGATACACTGTAACTCTTCCAATCTTGCTGCATATTGTATATTGTCAGTTCGTGGTATGAATACATACCAATAAAATATATATGATAAAAGATACATATAATGATTAAAGAACAATGCATATATTGTGTAAGTCTTTAGAATTTAATTAAGTCATTTTTGAAAAGTAGAAGATGAAAGTACACTTATTTCATACCTCATTTACTGTAATAGGCAATATACCTAACCTAACAAGTACTGCAATTTGTTCCGTATTTCATCAGGCCTTTCTCTCCTTTCTCTTCTTTAAAAAAAAAAAAATCTGTCTTCTTAACTAATATCTTATCAGATGTACTTAGTTAAATTGCGTTTTACAAGCTGGGAGAAACTCTTGGGGCAAAAAGCCTTTTCCATTTGGGATCAAGTGTTTGCAACTCTGAAAATCACATTAAGATCAGCAGCTATGAAACAAGCATTTATATTAAAACACACCAGATTACATAATACATAGCCTTCACCCTCTTTTTTACTTATTGTCGATATTTTGAAACTCTTCATAAATATTAAATCATGTATCTTCAGCAGACTCTCCAAGCAAGGAAAACACGGGTCCATTACTTTACAGATAAGAAAACGAAGGTAAGACTTAACTTGCAATCAAGACTTTCCCATTAGAACCTCTGTGACAGAACCTGAAGAACTTCAATCTACTGCATTATAGCTGCTCAACCGTAAAGTTAACAGTAAACAGCATAAACTGTATACTTGCTTAAAACTCTTCATTCACCTAGGCTTGTTCTGAAAAGTCACTCTAAATATTGCCCTTGACTGCATTTCTGTTTGCAAGAATCTACTACACAAGTTCTCTCAGGTTTCCATAGATGAAAGAGACTGAGATGAAACAGCTTCTCGCATACGATTTGGTCTTACGACATTTGCAGGCCCTTCAGTCACTCTACAGGCCCACCAGCCATTTACTACAGCTTTCAAGCTATGACAATTTAGATAACTGAAATGTTAGCAAGCTCATTGTAAGTCCACTTCTGCACCACAGAAATTAATGGCAGCACTGCCGTACACTTCGATGGGAGCAGGATTACCATTCAAAACATGTCTTGCATACATTCGTTAGAAAAATTCAGAATTCAGAGATTTCAAAACTTCTTCAGATCAGTTTATACTGAACCAGCCTCACTATAAATCTGCGAGAGGTGGCTGGCCAGTTTTGCAGAATACTATAAAAAAAAAATGAAATGCAGCTTTTCTAATTCTGCCACTTTTTATCCAGATCTGCTGTTATGACTTATGTGACAAGTGATCATCAGGGACTAAAAAGCCATTTCCAACACAACAACATAAAAGAGTAAAAAGAGCAGACAACAAACAAGTTTCAAAATCTGCCTTCTGAGACAGGTAAAACATTTATCTGCTAGAAACTGATCCTTTCTACAAAGCAGCAACAAGAATGCACATAATTTAAGGTTCTAGTTTATAAGAAATCACACAGGCAAAGAGCGTTGGTAATTTAGTGTAGAAGATAATACTGATATATAGCTGGAATAATGTACTTTCACAATGGGTACGTACTTCATTTTCTGTTAGGTAAAATCAGAGTCAAAGTGTAGCAAGCACCCAAATTCTGTAATCCACAGACTGTTTTGGTTGTCTAGGAAAAAAAAATCTGCTAATACTTCTGTGATAAAGAATTAAATGTCACTGACTATCACTGACATTGAGCATCTATAAAAATATTGAGAGATGAGATTACCTTCCATCTTAACTCACTATGACAAACACACACTCATCCACTCTCATAGCATAGTGTCTCGTAGGCAGAGAGGCGAGACAAAAGGCTTTGCACCCTTCCCACAAACCTTGCTGACCTCACTTTTAGGAGTAACTACGTTTAAAGCCTCTTTAAAAAGACACAAATAAAAAAACAATGAATAACATCATATGAATGAAATAAGAGCATAGCTTCTTTCCTTAGCATTTCATCTAAGGCAGGAAACAAGGCAGACGGTAGGAAATTCCCCAAGACTCAGATTAAGAAGAAAGCTGACAGCCTTCCTCCTTGGAAACCCTGTCAGTGAAGAGAAAGGAGAAAGACACTCAGAGGATTCTCCGCAGAGCAACGTGAGCACACCTGACAGATCTCTCCTTCAACTCTCTTGCTAGACTGCAGCAGTGGAGATGCGGACACGGTGCGTGCACTTTTTCCACGCAGTGAATTGCGCATTCTGATCTTCCTTCCTCTGTTGTTGAAGAGCTCTCTTGTTTTGACAGAGGTATCACGGTAGAAGCAGCTACCCCTTTCTCCTTCGATGACTATCTGTTATCCCCTGTTACTATTGAGTTGTTTTTTCTTCAAAATTGCTTTTTGCACACACTGTGGGATATTTGGAAGGTCAGGAATAAGAATTTTCAGACTACATATTTTCCCCCTTTTGGTTGTTCAATTTTTTTTATCCATTAACTTTTCTGCTTGCTGTACAAGCTATACTACATCTCTAAATGAGACTCTAAGATGTGCAGGGCATTAATAAGGGTAGTTAACCATCCTCAGCAAATTGTCTTCATTTCTTCTGGACTTAATACTCCCCCACTTGGCGATAACTAGAGCTCAGGTACCCTACTGTACCCTACTGCCTGAGAGACAAAATTCTGTCTAGACAACAGAAAGAAGTTAGCTCAAAATAACATGCCTAGACTGCCAAAAATAAATACTTTAATACCTTAGTATCAGTTTGAGGAGCAAGAAAGAAACTGCATGTCAGCTAATTGAGCTTTTAATACGTCTTTTCCTCAACACAGTAATATTCTCATTTAGAGGTCATTTGTTTAAACATGTGTAAGGGAGGGTTCTTTTAGTGACAATGATTAAACAGGTCATTTTAAATGTTGGCTCTCTTTCAAAATGTATAGCCTCACTGAGTCAAACATCAGCTATTTCTTTACAATTATATCTTGGCAAGCCCCATATTAATAATACAGAACTGCATTCACTATCCAGAGTGTTATTATACAGAGTAGATCTTATATAGATTATATGGAATAATGTAGTGAACCCATGTACATGGTTGCAACCAGCAGACCTTGAATCAGTGCCAGGTCTTCTGAATCTAATATCGCCGTTGTACAGGAAACATACACATGGCCCATAAGTATTTACAAATTACATCCAGAATATTTTCTAATAGCTGCATTCAAATAGCAGTGCTTACATCACTTTGATTAGTTACAGTTAGGAGGAGTTAAGGTTGAACAATCATGTCTATAAAATACAAAGAAAAGGCCTGGAGCTAATAAGTATTAAACAGCGATACCTATGTTCTTATATAGTTCTATTTTGACTGTGTTTTAGCCTATCAAAGGGAGCAGAGTCTAAAAATAAAAATGCTTTGTACGCTTAAAATTCTGATCATTAGTCTACAAAATACTTCATTTCTTGAATGCAATATGGCCAAGGAAGTCAGGTTAATAGTAGCTCCGCTGTGCCATGACTTTTTAAGATCAAGGATGGTCAACACTTGATACTTGACTTCTACCTTAAATTTCCATTCTTTTCACAGCCTTGAGCTGTGCTGTTGATAAGAACCATTCCTAGGGTATTCTAGATAACAGAACAGTAGATATTAATGTTTGGACCGACAAAATAATCCTTAAAGATTATTTCAATTGTAGTTTAATGTCTGAAAAAATGGAAAAAAAATCAGGTACCTTCACAATTACATTGACAGTATTTTAGATATAGCCAGTCTCCTGCAATAAAAGGCTACCTGTTTCCATTAAACTATTCAGGGTACCGTTTTATATCAGCTTTGTTTATGAAAGCTTTGAGTGCAACAGTATTTTCAGGGGTTAGAGTCTGGAGGTGGGGGGAGATTAAACCCATACTCACAGCTGTCTGCACTTACAGGAAACAGAAGGGTTTATTTATACAAATGAGTACATTTTCTCTATTTCACACAAACATTTGGCCTCCAATATGCTCTCTTTTTCAGAGAATTATTATGTATACATCAGATTTCTTATCTGAGATCTCTAATCAGAGACTGTTCGCAGCAGCAGCAGAAAGGCTAAATTTCTCTCAGGCAAAAATACAACTCTCATGTTTTTTAAAACAAAAACAACTATTTCCCCTCAGTCAAAATGTAGCCCCAGAACACTGAAGCATGTGATACTTCTTTTCAATAATAACTTAAATGATACTCATTCAGAGATCATTTCCTAGAAAATCAGTGACTATATGCAAAATTATGGTATTATGACATTTGTTTTTCAGTTCTCACTCCCATGGGACTGTAAACACTAAGTTAACAGGTCAAGTAACATTTGATTAGACCAGTAGTGTGTACTCCATGATGGCAGTGAATAAACACAAATTAGAAAAAAAGCAATAGTCAGCAGTAGAAACAATTATTAGTGGAAATAAAGAAGAGTCATTTTCAATGACCTTTTAAATTTGCTATTGTAAAAGTGATGCTAGGGCATTCTTTAAATGAGCCTTAAAAAAAAAAAAGTAACTAGAATACCCATAAAATGAAAATATACAATAAAACTGACTTAACATTCAGTGGAAGACATTGTCATCTTCAACTACTGTTGAAGTAACTTAATGCCAGATAATTTATCTTTCATTCTTGGTTTAAAACTGAAATCTAAACCCCCAAATCTAACACTCTCTTGTAACAGTATGTAGAGATGCTTTGCGTTCCTAGGAGGTGTCAACATATAAGGGCATCAAGATACTCGCACCTCGGTGTAATCTGCATTTCCCGTATAATGCTGTTGCCCTCTAGCGACTACCAGCATTTCAAGACGTCAAGGTTTTCCTGTCGCAGTAAAACCAAAGCTCAGATACAGACATTCACGTACATAACATACATTTCACTTCAGCGAAAGAAGATCTGCTGTCACTGCCTTTAAGTCGTTTTGTAAGTATTGTGTGGTTTTACATTGCTCAAAAGAAGAAAAAAATACTTTTTGAAGAAGTACGAACCTAAGAGACAAGTAGTTTGTTCTGGTAAATGGGAGACTTGTAAAAACTCTGGCATCTCTACCTCCCTACCTCCCCTTCCAAATCAGCTCAAAAGAATGCAGAGCAGTCAAACCTACTCGAATAACTCTGGTTAACCTATGCGCGGAATTCACCCAGAAATCCTATTAACACTGAAGTCATCATTCCGTTCCCCTTTATCTTTGGCCACACAGGTTAAGTAACATAAGGATACAGAATAAGTCTAGGATTCAGGATAAATCTATGAATGACACAATGTCCTCCAAATTATTTAAACTTTTAAAAACGGTATTGCAGGCTGCGTAAGTCTCACAGAACTGCAGCTCTGAAATTTAGACTTCTGTGTGAGCTAGTGAACGTAGCAGAATGTTTCTGCTGATTTGAGGTGCAGTAAGAAAGCAAGAACTCTCTGCTGAGACTAGAAATCTTCCTTAATATTACCCAGGAGACAAAAAAGATGCAACCGTAGTCGTTTCCATTCGGCTTGTCAGAACGGATGTGCACTAACCCACACTTCTGGTCAGTGGGAACCATAAGAGCAGTCTATGCGCACGGCGGGTTTCAGCCCGGTACCACTGCCACCTTCCATGGGTGAGCCTGGTGCTCTCTGCGTGCACCAGTCTGCGAGGCTTTAACTTTAAGTTTCTTGTTTGTGGCTTTTTATTTCCTCAAAGCCTCCCCCCCCTACCCTGCTGCGGGGTTTTCATTTCTGCCGCCTTCTCTCATTGTCTGCGCCATAAAGCTATGCAAATGTAATTACTGCTGCTTTCATGTTTATAGCTTTGCCTTAATCACTGTGAAATACAAACACAACAGATAAACAGATTCTAGAAGAATAAAACTTCAGAATAAGGGCCAAATAATCTGCGTGGCATACGCTACAGCTCATTGACCTGCAAAGTGAGTCAGTACGTTAGAGAAAGGCCTCGGTTTCCGACACCTCTCACTACACATATTACTTACATAAAGAAACTACTCACTGCTTTCTGTACGGGATTAATATTGTGCTATTGCCAAATATATAATACAAATACTGTAAAGTTCAGAAAAGAAATTGGAAAAGCTTATGAAAAACAGAACATGAGCGCTTTCCACGGGTTATTTCTCAGCCCTGTTTAAGACAAGTCAAGTGGCCCAAATTCCTCGGGAATTCTGAGAAACAGAAGCTTTATGCAAGTTTCCCCCGTCTGCCAGCTTTTATATGAGCATTTATTCTAAATGAGCTGGAATCATTTCTTTAAAACAGCAATTTAATAGCTCAAATGAGTACTAGGAAAACAAGCAGTGGAAGAAATACAGTTTCAAAAGAAATAAACTGACAAATACGCCCTCTCTTTCCCTCATTTATCCTGAAACGGTAGGGGAATAGTCAATGCTCTAGCCCTTCGTGACTTGAAATTACAGTGTCTTTGCTGTTTAAATAAAACAGAATTTTAAAGTTTGCTTTTAAAATCTTCTGAAATATCTCCTATATATTCTAAAATGAAAAGTTTGGGGTTTTTGTCACCTGCCCACAAGTATTTACAGATAATCTTCAGACACGTTATTTTTAATCACACAGTGCTTTGAAGCCATGAATTTTACTGGCTACATCTCAGCACCTCAGCGCTGGGGTGCATACCGTGACCACAGCCCAGCGGGGTGCCAGGATGCGATGCACGTGTGCTTTCATTTCCTTCCTCAGGAAATCCAGCCACATGGAAAAGCAACGAGTTATGTGCACCTCCTTGCGGTCCTCCCCTTTCAGGTTAACCAGAGGATGAGGACTGGGCGTCACTCTGCTGGGTATACCTGTCCTGCACCCTACACATTGCCATTTTCAAGTAATGCCTAAAGCAAAGTCAGAAAAAACAAAACCATATCAGAGTATGAACTACTTTGAGAACCGCTCAAAACTGTATCAGGAACTGATGCAAAAAGAAGTAAATTAATGGCATGTATACCGTACAGGTTGGAGTTTCTGCCCAGGTTCTACACCACAGCTCAAAAATCACTTACAGCAAAGAAGAGACACTTTGTAAAACCGCAGAGGGCATCTGGGCTTGAAATGTTGAATGTATTTTCTTATACGTAACTTACAGCTTAAAATTTCATTTTGACATTGATTTAGTTCAACCAATACTTTCAGTGAATCAACTGACACAGCATCTTATTTCTTAGAGATGTCTCGGCACCTTCCTTCACTGTACAGGGAAATATATTATTTCTAAAATAGATTCCTTCTAGATACTGCAAATGCCAATTCATAATACCTGAAAAAGTTTATGCATGTGTGCATATAGCTAGATAGACATAGACACCTTGCACTAGACAAGCTGAGGCACTCCTGTTCATCCAGCAATGGTGTATCCTGTTCCAGAATTATTCTACTGGGACAAGCATGTGAAGTCAGAACAATTAATAAAAGTCTGTTTTGCCTTTTTTTTTTTTTGCCAAATACAAAAACTCATTTTCTATGACTATGTTGAATACAGCCTATGCCATTTGGCTTGTTGCTATGAATGGCAATGAACTTTGTCTGCAGAGATTCATTCTTTCCAAAGACCTCAAAATACTTTCAAAGCTTGACAGAGATGATAATGGTAATAAACAATTCATCAAAACTGAAAAGCAGTCACCTCTGAGATGAACTGGAATATTAATATTTTCTCCTGTGAATGCATCATTGTACTCCTTACAGATTAACATTACGTGACCGGAGCTCTGCAGTAAAATCACTTCAAGACCTCTTTTCAAAAGCTGGAAGAATTACTCCTGATTTATGAAGGACAAAAGTGAAGATTCAAATGCTACTTTCAATGAGAGTGACTGCACTGGAGATAATCCTGATTTTCAGCATAATATAATATGCTACTAAGAATGTAACTTTGTGTCTTTTCAGTACAAAATACAGTTTAATTACCATAGTGGGAAAGCTGTCCAGACAAGGTCAGCATGTAAGACCTTTTTTATCTGGTTAGATGAACTTCTAAATTACATTGTTTCCTCTTCAAGAAGGTTGAAGAATCTCTCACTTTAGAGACTGACTGGGTTTTCCTTTGCATTTCTTAAATCATGCTTATTGCATCCCGTTCTTTATCTTTGCATGAGTTTTTAATAAGTTCTGTAGGGATTTGAGAACAGGCATCTCATTGCTCAGTTTCTTACTATATTAAAAAAAAAAAAAAAAAAAAAGTCTATTTCTTCTGGAGTGTTTCATAGTAAGCATATTACTTAACAAAAAGAGAAATAGACCTGGCCATTCACATGGGAGCTGGCAGGCAAAAGAACTTCTCAGGATATTAAAAAAAAAAAAAAAAAAAAAAAAAAAAAAAAAAAAGGTAAAATAAACTCAGATAATTTTTTTTTCTACTAAAAAGCTTAGCTTTTTGGAGCACTGACATTAGTGAGAATATGGCATCCGCAGCTTATTTTTTAAGCACTCTATTTAGCAAGATGTTGGAATGTTGATTATCTCATCTTGTACTAATAAAGTAATGAAAAACTGTAAGAGCAATAAATGGTTCATTAATTCCTGAAAATACAAATTGACTGTTTCCTTTTAAACCAGGAAAACTAATATGATAACAAGCCATTATAGTTGGTCACTGTTTCTTCTAGAGAACATTTCAAAGGGAGGAAAAAAAAATGTTCTGTTGTATTTGCAGTTCTTTTATTTAAAAAACAGAAACTGAAAACACACAAGTAATATCAAAGTATAGAATACCCTCTACTATAAGATCTAAACACAGTAGAACTTCAAAGCTAGCAACATTTCACTAAAATAGTTGCTCAATTTGCTCATTTTAACTTATGGCCATTCCTGCTACACTGAACTCAAGTGTGGGAGAACAGTATGGAGGAGATATCACAGTTTTCTCCTCGTAAGCATCTTTCGCCATATCCTTTTCCCCCCCAGGTGTCCCATTAATATAACCCTAGCTTTTAAATAATTCAAGTAAGAGAGAGACCGGGAATCAGAGACCTTTTGACCACCTTGCTACCATCTACTATGGTCTGCTGAAAAGCAAAATTACTAGCATAATACAACAAAATTGTTCATCAGTTTTGCCTACAAGGCCTAATCAGGGTTCATGCTAGCTGGTATACAGAAAGAGAATAAATAGACCTTGGTCCTTCCCCTAAAGAGCACAAGTCTTTCTTCTCTTTTTCTTCACTTAAAACATCTTGCTGTAAGTTACTAATAATTTTATGCTATTAATTATGCTTGTGCTATGCCCAAAAAACTAACTGCTATTTTGCATCATATTTTATTGCTTTCCACATGCTACTATTTTCCTAATAAACTAATTCATCAATATAAACCAAGGCAGTATATATTTGATATGCAGGGATGTATCAGTGTAACAGGTGGAATTAAAACATCAATTCATTTTCCTCCCCATATGTAGTATTCATTATTGAAACCAGGTAACTGCAAAGTTCAGGTCTAGATTTTATCCGGATTGGAGCCATTTGATCTAAAAATAAAAGTTTATTTCCTGAAAGCATTCCAACTAGTGCAGGCATTCCCTCAAGCCCATAAAATTAGAATAACACCAGTATTAGAGGTATTAAAATACGAATATAGAAATGGAACACCGCAAGGAGTCGAGCTGTTTGTGTTCAGGTTATAAACTCTACAAATGTAATTCCAACTGCTCACTTCAGAGTAATCTCACTGTGCCAGATATTCCTCCTTAGAAATATAGTCAGTTCTCATTCAGCCTTAGCAGGAACATTAATGCTGTAATTCCTCACCACTTTGCAGCTCTGAAGGATGACAGTGAAATACAGCAGCAATTGTTTTAGTTCCTTTTGCAATGGCAGTTTTCTTTTATGCCCATTTTAAAAATTCCAGTCCAATGCATCTGACGGGAGTTTAACTCTTTTTGTATGGTCAAGGCTAACTACACACTTCTCAATGATGGCTTTTTTTTCTGTACCAGGTATGATCTACCTGCTATGCTGAAGAAACTACTTACTAAAACCTCAGGCTGCCTCTCCTCCATATAAGCTCTAGATTTCTCATTTTCTTCTCGACTATTCCAATATTAAGAGTCCCACTAGAGCAGGGAGGACAAACTGCCAGCAAAAGCACAGGCCTGAGCCTATGGATGCAGATGCCCTTCCCCTTCACCAACTACTTCTGCTCCCTGGGGTAAATTCTCTCCTAGCTCTTCAAAAGTAGAAGTGTAGTTCTAGCATTTTCCATTCATAAGGAAATCATAACGTGTGTATTTTAGATACTGAGAAATGTTCAGATAATCCAGCCCAATACAACAGAGCAGGCAGAAGTGAGCTATACCATTACACCCAGCCTGAGGGACTTTATGGTTCTGCCTCAAAATGCTATTTGCAAAGTTCCAGGAATGTGAAATCTTTTCTGCAATATTTTTCAACATTTGTACCATGTGATTTGCACTGGTGAAAAGTGCTGGAAGTACCACTTGTGTAAGATGGCAGCCTGGCAACAAGCTTTCCATCTTTTCATTTTAAGTCAGCAACTAAATCAAGAGCATTTGGACAAAGAAAAAAAAAAATCCAAGTTTGTACTAGTAGGAACAAAGAATTATTAGTTCTATAAATAATAATAATAATCATGTTTGTCAAATAATTTTGCAGGGGTTTTTTTTGTTTGTTTGTTTGTTTATTTTACCACAGTAATAGCCATTCAAACCAGCAGGAAGGGCAGAATTAATAAAAAGACAAGTCACACCTGCACACTCGATCTGGTGTCAGTCCATTCAGCTGCTCTGTAAGGGATCCAGGACTGCACAGTTGCACAGGAAACACTCCTGTACAGTTTGGGGCAACCAGTAATACAATTCACTGGACCTAAAAATAAAACCACGCAGTCTGAAAAAAATACACATTTTTAATTACAACCTCATGTCTGCTTAGCAGCCCAGCCTTCTGAGAGTTGCTTTCCACTTGCACACCAGCTGAATGGAGACTAGATCGGAGAGCTGTAGGACTGATCCTTCCTACCTCTTGCAAGGCAACTTGGTTTAATGAAGCAGGAAGCCCTCAGAGGCTCTGTACCACAAGAGACAGAAGTAGTCAGCTTTGGAACTTAACAAAATCTTTTTCTCATTTATCTTCTTCTATTTCTCCTGGACAGATGGTATTTCTCTAACTAGTCAAAAGAAGCTGCATTTCATGCAATGAAAAGCATACCCTCAGTGAAGGGTACCCTCAGTGTATTGCACATCTCCCTTTCAAAATTCCCACTCTGCTTAGCAGAAAGCATCTCAGTGACGCACAGCAGCCAGCCAGCCACCTGTGGGACTGCTGTGTCAGTAGCTATCATGCCAGCATGACACTGTTTGCTCTTTAGCTTCTCATTGTTACTCTTTCACACACACATGATAACTACTAGAAACCACCATCATTCTGACTGCTTCCCCCCTCCTCTTAATAGATTTACTCTCATTTTAACAGCATCTTTAGAAAATGATAGCGTAGCAGGCTAAGTGTGGATGTGTTTGCGCCTGTGTGTACACAAGCTGTGCAATTCAAGGGGAAAGTCAAAGAAGATGCTCAATCATCAGGAATTTGCGCAAATGATTCTGACAGAAATACACACCTTGCTTCCCGAAGGAACTGTACTGAACCAAGCACCAGCCATGCACATGCCAAACACAAGAAGTTCATCTGTGCCTTGTCATGCACCCCTGGAAGGGCAGGAGGAGCTTTCAGGACAACAAGTGTTATGACAGTGAGCAAAGGGAGTTAAGACAGTGGAGCACAAGGTCTAGAGGCTGCTACTGTGAACCAGGAGCCCCACCGTTGCTTTCAGCGTCAAAGCTGATCAAAGGCAAAAGATGGGTAGGAACAAGGCAGCACACCAAGCTCCCTGCCTTGAACAGAGGTGACTACACAGACACCGAAGCCCCTGCTGGTTACTTTAACAAGGGGGACCGGATGGGGGAGTCACTGCGTTCTTCACTGCACTTCCTACTGCACTAGTGTCTGGTCTGAAAAGCTGGAAATAGATCCTCTCAGCACACAAAAACCCTCCGGAGCTGTCTGTATCACTGAATTACCAGGGCACTGCTATGCTGCCTAACAAGGGTGAACAACCCAGGGGACGGGGAACAGAGGAAAGGAACCCAGCTGCCCAAATTTTTTTTCTGCCTTATCAGCCATGGAATCTCTCCAGCAATTGAAAACTAATGTTAGCTTTGTAACCCCTCAGTTAGCCTGCTGTGAGATAGCCCTCCCTGCTTAACAGGGAGGAGGGGAAGGACAACACCTCACCTGTGAATTTTGTAAAGGCTTGTTTTAACATGCAAAAAGAGCTGAGTATTATGACCTTCTTTATATTTTTCTCAGATAATTTTGATTGTCATGTTTTATTTTCCATCCTCCTTTCTCTTTTCTCCTTATGCCCTTTCCTCAAATGCCACACACGAGCTACATTACTGTAGTTTCTGTAATTCCATCCTGTTTCCTCTCTTCTGCTACTGCTGAATAGACACTTGTGATCTTCCTAATTCTCACTTTTTAATTCATTAATTCATTGTCTTCTACCCTCCACTGCCTTTCTCCATTTTATTTCAAGGCTATTAAGATTAGATTTAATTTCTGCTGGTTCCTTGATTTCATTCAATCCGTGGAGTTTATCAGCTTCAGTATTTTTTTTTCTCAGTACTTCTGCAATTGCATGTTACATCTCTCTGTCATCATCTCGTCCATCTTTTACCTAAGCAATTCATATTAGTGCTAGTTTTTTATATTTAATTATATATTTTTTAAACAGATCTGTAATTTGCTTCTCTCATTCCCCTGAAATTCTGACCAATTATTTCTTCTCCCTTGGTTCCCACTCTTTTGGCTTAAGCCAGCTGAACATTTGCAGCAGAGTAAGTCTGAGTATTTTAAGCAAGTCTTGAGCAGTTCAAAATTGTTTCACCAAGTCATTCATTACCTCAGAAATGCCCTGCATGCACTTGTTCTGCTTTGTCCTTTCTCAAATTTGGAGAGTTTTGTAATTTAGGTTTCATTTATCAAAGTTGTTCCAAACTAGTTCCACACTAATTGCACTACACTAGCCTTTTTATTTGGAGACAGTTGAAATTGGATTATATCCTGAACGTGATTTTCTATAGAGTTTTTCCTATTACTATGGTACCATCTAAAGGTACATGGAAAGCACGGACTCTGCTGAAATGAATGAGATGATGTCCAAGAAATGATACATGATGTTTAGCACCAGAACTTTTTTTGATAAGTGGAAATTAGCTGAAGAATGGCAAGGTGAAGAAGGGCAAAGATGACAACAGCAAAGCACAAGATAGTGGTGTGTGTGGGTGTGTGTGTGTGTGTGTGTGTGTGTGTGTGTGTGTATAAAAATATATATTTATTTACACACACACATGTGTGTTATATATATATATATTTATAGATAGATAGATAGATAGATATCTCAAAACAGTTACTCATTCTTTTAAGTCCACCTATCCAGCTCTAACATAGACTTATTTCCTACCCTTGCGACCTGTTCAAGTGTGGAAAATGTGTTGAAATCTACAATGAAAAAACACCATTATTCCATTGTTACGGATATGGAAGCTGTCAGCTATAAATCTCCACCTATAAACTATCTTTTAAAGATATGTCTTAAAGTAGAGTTCATGTACAGGCAACTTATTGGAGAAGGACTTGTATCAGGAGTGTTTGGGAAAATATTGTCAGTAGGGTGTTTATAAGTAATAGTTCTGAAGTGCGCAATTACTGTATACTTTCATTTTTTCATAAATTTCAATAGAACAAACATTTAGGAACTAGAATTTCTATTTTTCATTATCTGAATCAATTGACACAAGAAATCATACCTTCACAGTCTTCCTATATTTGGAAGCACAAAGTATGTTTAAATTGTAAGTTATATAAGTATAATTTGCTTCTTCCAAAACCCCACGGGGCTTACTCACTTAGGCAGAAACTCTGATTTTCTCTGATTCCATACGCTCTCCCTTTCTGGTTGAGAAGACATGATATCTGGATCTCTCAGACATAGGCTGCTTAAGCTTCAAAGTCATAACCTGCTCATTTGCTCTTGAATACTTTGGAGTACAGTAAGAATAAACAATCCTCATATAATGTGTTTTTAGGGTCTATACATTAGGTGAAGCAAGCAACATGGAGATTTAAAAATCAACAGAAGAATCCCACTTCTGTTGTAGAGATCAATGGAAAAATAAACAATAAAATAGCTACCTGAAAAGCCTTGCCAAAGTTTCTTAATTAGTCAGAGTCTTTTAGGTTTCTATAAACACTCATGTCCTTTTCTTGTCCATTTTTATTCTTTTCTCCTTGTCTTTTTCCTTGCTTCTAAAATAACTGATAAAAAAAATCCTCACTCTGTTCAATCCAAATCTTGGCCCCATGAGTTGAAAGAAAGTGTTACTTACAAAGACACATTGCTGCAGATACCATGTCATCTTCTGTTCAATTCATTGATATGCCAAAGTTGTATCATCTGCTGGGTTACATCACAGTATGATTTCTAGTGAACAGTTTTAAGAAACAGTAATTTTGCTACTAAAAGCTGCATCTATTTTCCTTTTCCTCTTCTACTAAATGAACTACAAATTGTTATTCAGGATGTTAAGAAATGTAAGCACTACAGATGTGTTAAGTGTCATGAAGAAAGTCACTAAGCGCTATGCTACAGAAATAGCTTCTGTGTTTCTTGAATTTCAGCCAAAGCAACCTGCCACCCAGTTGTCAAATGTCAATTTTAAACAGTCTCTCTAAGCTAAAGCATGGGGAAAAAAAAGTTTAAAAAGTTTTAAACATGGAGCCTTTAGGAATGGGGAATTAAATATTAATTTTGTGTATCGTGAGATCCAAGCATACTGTCAATGAAGAGGTTACCAGTAGTTCAGGATGACATTCTCTGTATAGAGAGTAGCATATTTAGTACATACAGTAGTATATTTAAGTGACTAGAAGAGCTTAAATAGCCCAGATACCCATTTCAAGATCAAAAATCTATTGTCCACTCACTAGTCACATCTAAAGAGCTGTTAGGAGTCCACTAATGCCTCCATAAAACAAAACTAGAAGCAATGGCTGAATTCTTCTGACATCGAGTTTACTTGGAAACACTTAAGCCACTAATGGGATCCACTCATAGCCAGCTATCAACTATTCTCTGGTACGAGGCCAAGTAGCACTTATAGCTTCTGTTTAGCATCACTGATAACTAAGAATGAACCCAAAGAAATGTCCGTTTGATATAAACAGTCCATGGCCATGCCACCATTTGGTCTCCTATTTCTGTATCTAGAGATTGCTGAAGAAAAGCTACACATCAGAGCTAGGCTCTACATGCTTCCTCCCAACTGCGTCCTCGCACAGCTCTTTACTTCACTTTGGACCTGAAAGTAGACTGGACACTGATATATTGTCCATTGTGCCTGCATTTAAACACTCTCTGCTGCTGGATTCTGGTCTTCTTGCTCATGTTCAATGCTGTCTCTTGATTTCATCTCCTTGCACAACATTTTGGAGGGTAATTAAGATCAATAGTAAATGATATAGTGCATTCCAGTAAGCTGAAGAGGTTACAAAGAAAAAGCCATAGAAATTAAAAAGCAGCTTACTTCTTGTTTCGGCTGTTTTTTTTTGACACTTTCTCCAGCATTTGCAGGTTTAATTTCTTTCAAGCTAGAGGCATAAAATGAAGTGCAAAAGAAAAACATTTTTGTCCACACACAGCCAGTCATTTTGAGGTAATTATAGTGCTGAATGTTCGGCCTGAAGTTTTCCAGATAATTAGAGGTTCAGGTTAGCTGCCTGCCTTTAGCAACTATTTCAATTCCAGCTCATCTCTCTGTTAAAATAACCACAAAAATCACAAGGAGAAAATGACATTTTCTGGGTAAGACTAAACAGAATTTGTCATATAGGCTAATACTCCTACAGATTTCCTAGAAATCTAGGTAAATAAACTAAACAAATTACACTAGGTTAGAGGATGGTCATTATTGCACCGTATGATACAATCTGGTATTAAACCATTTCTGAGACCCATAGAAATCAAATATTTTGTTTGTTTTAAAATATGACACCAGCACCAGAGACTCAGGCATAGCTGGTGTTATCAGGTGCACCTACATTAGGGACTGATACAACGCACAGGGAGAACAAGCAGCTGCCAGTCATGGGCCACAGAAACCAGCACCTGCAGGGACATCAGCCCCTGCAGAGCCAACCTGGCGTCCCCCTTCTACCCAGCGTGCCCCGAATGCTATCCCAGCGTATGATTTCAGACTTGATTTTAACTGGAGTGTCCCATTGATGTGCTCAAACACATTCTGCACAAATCCAGGTATCAATTTTGCCCCTAAAAAAACTTCTCCAAAGCACTAACTCTTTGCATTAGCTAGTAGGCAAATGTTTAAAATAATTCCAGCAAGAAATCAGTGGCATGAGCAGAACTTTAATTTCAGGTCTCCATCCTGATGCTTCTACATTCTGTGACTTGTACATATCAAGGATCTATACATCTGCTAACCATATAAGTAACCTTCCACATACTCAAACTTCAGCAAATCATCAAGGCAAAGCACCAGGAAGAACACCTGCAGATCAGAGTAGGTCTTGAAACAAATCTTTTTTATTTCATACAATATCCTTTATTTACAGTGGAAATCTCCTGCTTAACCTAGTCCAACTAAACAGACACAACCTTGCAGACTGCTTCAGATTATTCAAATGTATCTTCTTTAAAACATCTGCTAAAAATTTCAGCTCCCAAAAAGAGAGTAATGGTAAAAAGCATATGGCTCACAAATGCTAGCCACATATACCCTTGAATAGAGGGAATAAAGTGAACAGTTTTAGAAATATATACTGTAAATAAATACAAATATTAGCAATCTTTGAAGATTTCATGGCAATTTTTTAATATCTGTCTTGACCACCAAGAAGCCAAAAAAGGTATTTTACACTCTCAAAGTCCTCTACATCAACCACTAGCCTCTACCCTTAACAGTCTGCACTTAGCCATGGATTAATTCTGAAGTACTATTTATCACTTCCACATCATACTTACAGCAAAGAATATAGCTTAAAGGATTAAGTTTTGCTCTTTGCCAAAATATGTAACTCACTATCACAAAGCATCACCACTGTGATCAGTGCAGGAGGTTAGAAAAGGCTACACTGCAGCAGCTACTTAGTTCTAAGAAACTCTCTCTATCAAATTAAAAGCCCAGCACCGCATCACTGATTTAATGAACATTTTCTTCTCTTAAGGTAATGGCATCATTTCAACTCTCTGAAGAAACAATAATATATTATGGATTCACGATCAAGAAGCAGTGCATTGTGACTGTAAATTCCATTTCACATATCCCTCTGTATATAATTAAAAATTAAATTCCTTGCACTGTATTTGAGCCATAAGCAATCCTCTGAGAGTTTTTAAATGAGCTTTAATGATCACTCTACACAAGGATTTTGAATACTAACATTATCAATAAAAGCAGCTCTACAAAATATGCTAGCTCCACAGATCTGTTTGTTCCTCATAATATGATGCTATCATTGTGAAGAGCTACATCATCCTGTGGGTTGTAGGAGGTAGAATAGTAACTGCTATAAAAAGCTGACATGATATCAAAAACAAACTTGCACAGCTCATCAGTATTGCCTACCAATAAACTACTATAACTAGAGTCCAGAGGTCCTTTTTGCACTACTTAGTTCTTCCAAACATCCACCCAAGAGAAGCACAAATACCACTGAAGTACCATTTTCATAGTATTCTTGTTGGCCTGTGCTTAAGGACAGCCGTTCCCTTTCCACCTGCTTACATATTCCACATACAACGTTTTCCAAAGGCAGCCACTGTTGCTCCCGTCAGTAGTAGCAGCCTGTACTGGCTGGGCACCAGCATTCATAGGGTCTCAGTAACCTTAGGCAACCTTCAGTAACCTTCCAAAATACCTCCCACCACCCCAAAAAGAGAGGAAAAAAAAGAAAAAAAAATTTTAACATTGTCTGCAAGAACACCACCTATCTGAATACACTTGTGATTAGTACCTATGCGAGTGTTAACAACACTGTACTGTTTCCAGAGACTCCTCTTTTCAAAACACAAAAACTCAACCTCTGGAAGCCCAATTTCATTCCCAGAATAAGGCTCATACAGACTCACTTTCAGCCTCTTATTACTTCCTGGTGCAAGCCAATCCTCAGTGTTTACTAATTTTGAGCACTGAAGTTAAGCTCATCACGATTTACCCGATCAACTTTTCTAATGTCCTTCTCCCTTCTTTCCTCAACAAGAATTAACACCAGAATAGACTAAGAGCACAAAGTGCAACAGTGGAGTTTCTCTAGCCTGGTACACTGGCTTTCATCGTCACGACCAGAACCGACACAGTGAATCTGTCTGGTATGAAACAAAATCCAAAGGCATGCAGTTCTCTAAAGCAGTTTTTATAAAACATGAAGAAAACACAATTGTGCTGTTTTGAATAAAGCTTATTCTCATATATTAAATTATTACAGAATTAAGACTTTGTATAAGCTATTCTTCAAGAGTTAAGTTAGATAATGAAATCTTAGTTTAAAAACAATACACATTAAAACATGTAAGTGTGTTTTATGAATACAGCTTTTCTTCACGACAAAGGGAGATTGTTTCCTGAAAACCTACTGGAAGCAAAGATGCCCTCACATCAAATTTAAACTGTGTTCCTTGCAAATCATAGGCTTTGCACCTCTACTAGATCATTTTGCTTTGTTGCAGCACTTTCCTCTAACACATCAAAAAATAGAAACAAAATGCAAAGTCTTGAGCTGATTTAAATTGGTCTAGGTCTTTAAAGTCAATAAAGACAAATACCCCACAAAAAGCCAACCCACTACTTTCAATTTTGTCTGTGAAATTCCTAACCAATTTTACTTGCAGTCACTGCTGGTGTACTCCGAGCACTGAGAGACAGGCTGGACAGTGGGACAACACTACTTGAAGAACCACTTCTGTCCCTATGCAGTACAGGATACTGACAGCCAATTTTTTGAACTCTTTTTATGCTGAAAACCCTGAAATGCATCAGTACCTAAATCTTCCTCCAAAATGATAAAGTCTGTCACTGGTTTTATAGCTCACTCTATACCATTTGTCCTTCTTTATAAAACAGGGTTTTCCTCTGAGAGCACTTGCATCTAAACAGGAGTCCAATCTTCCCATAACCTAAGCCGAAATGTAGCAAATGCAGCACTCCCATAAAAATCAATACTTGATCACCAAGATGTTTACATGGGGTTGAATGTACTGTGAGCTGGGGAAAAGTGCATACCTCAAGCGTGAGGAATACGGGTATATGTCAGACATTAGTTCAGAATACAGATTTAATGAACTCGAGTGTATTTAAGAAAAGCAATACTGCTTTCACTAAAACAGTACTTCTTAGTGCCTTAGATAGTATTAAAAAGCATTTTTTATATTGAAGATGATACATGCTTTTAGCACATTTGTCTTTACACTTTATACTGAAAATTAATGTATATATCTTTGAACTATTTTTGCTAATTAGCAGGAGCATATAAGCTCTCATCTACTCTAGCTTATTCAAGCAAAGAATGTTTTTCACAAAGGCATCTGAATTCTGTGATAAATGATTTTACAGTATCTCAGTTATAGAAATCAGCCTCAAGGATCCAGATCAGAAAAGTGTCTGGAGTCACAATACTTCAGGTTTTTTTTTTTTTTTTTTTGACAGTGACCTTTAGTTTTCTATATTTAAACATATATAAATTCCAGATTGCCCCTGATTTCTCAGTAGGATGCAAAGTCTCCAGCAGCAGGGAATATGGAAGCAGCAGCTTAACTAGCATTGGAAGTTGTAGCAATAAGATCTTCTGGGTAATTAAACTCTAATGTCAGCCTCTGCTATACTCAAAAGAAGCACTCTCAGCAGGAGGGATGCAACTTCAGTGAGAAATTAACGGAATTTTACAAAATCTGCATTGCACAGTATATTGTTTCCTACAAATACGTAGCTAGTAAGATGTATACAATCTCACAAAAAAAAAGGGGGGGGGCATTTTTCAGTAACTGTCATCATCCAGTAATCCAATATTATACTTGACTTTCTCCTCCATTCCATGGCAATTGGCTATAATACAGTGACTAAAATCACAGATATATCAGAATAGTGATGCTATAGCTACCGCAAGAAAGTCAATAAATATACTTTTCATTCAAAATGTTTTCTGGTACAGGAAATACTAAGATTAATTTAATTTTCCCATGGTGCATAGTACAAAGCTTACTTAAGAAAACTGGGGTATGTAAAACTAGTTAGCCAAGAATTTCCAAATGCTCCTTTAAATAGTGTTGTTCTTCTTGTATAAAGCTAAAACCAAATAAAATCACATAATTCCAAATCTTACTAATGAACACAGAACTAGAAGAGACCTCCTACTTCATGAATGCAATTTGTCTGCTGCAGAAATCTATAATATGCTCTATAGATTTATCAAGGATATTTGGAAACCGGTTAAGATGTTCTCCTTCCACTCCTGCTAAGATTTATCTAACATACCTTTTCCTCTTACAGCTAGAATCCATTTCCTAATTCACAGTCCCTTGCCTGCTTACACAGATTTGGTCTCATTGTCTGCCCCCATCCCTTTCTTCTCCTTCTGCAGGGTATTACCATGAAGCAATTGCACGCCCTCACATGCCCCAATTTTGTCAGGCGAAACAAAATCCAAAACCTCTTTTTTGGTCTAAGATATCTGGTAAGGTAAAGCCAAAGCCACTACCCCAGAGATGGGTAGTGGAAAACAGCTTCAAATTCGCCATTTCATCAGTATACATGTTATCGTGAAGACACTATCCTTTTGCTGGCATTAATTTCAGACACTACTATCAAATTTCACACCTGACACATTTTAGGATCATAGCTGCCTTTTCCACAATTACTACAACACTAGTAACACATGCTTCTCCTATGATCTACCAATGCAACAAGGTGACCAGCCACATCTCATAAAAAAAAAAAATCAGTATTATTTCTAAGAGCACAACCTTGCACACCGTACTATTAAATTCCATCTGGCTCTACCAAGGCAGATACTTCTCTAAAAGTATTGAAGACTGACACCCTCACAGTACGCATTTTGGGGTGCAGATCACAGATAAAAGCAGACCAGACTCCAAATCAATGTATGAGGAAAGCCAGGCAGAACAGAGACCATTTTCAGACCCCCCTAGACTTCCTAAGCATCTCTCCACATTAGCTTTCACACTATCTGCAGTATCTGTTGTATTTGTCAAAAATTAGAATGAAGCATTAAACATTTCCCAATGCTACTAATTTTTAATTAGCAATCTAGGACTGAAGTCTTACATTTTTGGGGCTCTTCTAAATCCCCAGGGCAAAGTCTATTATCCCAAATGGATTTTTCACAGTAATGCTAAATTGAGCATCCCAAATTTGCAGCACACTAATTTAGCTCAATTTGATAAGCATTTTTGATTAGCAAGCCCTAACGTGCTTGAACAGGAGAAACACAGACGTATTCAAGATAAATTTAACTCTGTAGGTTTTATATTTGAGAACAATGTATGTATGAATAAACTGGATTTCTCCTGTAAGAGTTATTATTCTGAATACAAAAGACACCACCAACAGGAGTGAAGAGAACATGTAAGCCAATTCAGACCAAACCGCTAACACAGGTACTTTGGAATGGGGGGTAGTGGGGTACTTGCACAAAGCCCAAAAGTTAGTGTTTCACACCTCTAACTTCCTTGCTTGTCATCTAGTAGTACTGGAAGTTGAAAGCAAACATGAAATTTAGGTATTCTTAATGTACTAGTCATATCATCTCTACTTATTAGACTGAGCTGGGCACAAATCTATCTAGAGCTGCGTATATTCTAATGAGAATGTTTTTAGCCAGAACTAAAATGCTACAAACTTTTTCTCCCTCTATATGGAAAATAATTAAGTTGATCTGGGATTAGACTAGATGACCCCAGAGGTCCCTTCCAGTCTAAATTAAGCGTGATCTATCATCACAGATTCTAAAACAAAAAAAGAAAATTTGTCAGCAGCTTACCTACAAAAGGTGGATACAACAGTACTTAGAGCCCTTATTTCAGCTGCAGTCTTTTAAATCAAGTTCTTTCTAAAAAAACTACAAGAACAGATAACCCTTGCCCTCCAAAGCAGTCGCTGCCCCAAGGCTTACTGTACAATTATTCAGTTATGTTAATGTTCTGAACTTATGTCCAGTCTTCACCAAATATACATATACAGAAGAGTACAACAAAGATCAACAGTTGTTTACAGCACACTAAAGTGCAACTTTTTTAAAGATAATACTACTACTTATCACTTCCAGAAGCAGTGAAAAAGCAATTTTCCAAGATTTAGGCTTTCTTCTATTGTCAGGCAGGCAGGCCTCTGAGTCTGAGACCAGCACATTTCTCCCAAACAGTGAAGAGCACAGGGAAGGGCAACTATTAAAGCACATGGATCTTGAGGACAGCTGCAGCAGCCAACATGGACTCCAGGCTTGTCAGCATTCATTATGCAGTCCTCACAGTGGAAAAGCACTTAAATGCACATAAAACCTGGAACCCTTCCAGACATTAAAGTGGTATACTGACTTTTCCAGCCTTTCAGATATGCCAGCATCATACCACCCTCTGCTTTTTATGACTGTATCACCTCCTACGCTGAAAAGCCCCATGTCTAGGCCACTATTTTAATTTGTCAAAAATAAATGACATCTGCTACGCTGTTACTACTTATGGTTAGTCACACGTAAATATATGGGATATATTATATGGATTAAGCAATCTTTATAACTCTGCTCAATCATTTAAACACAGATGTTCTCAGATGACGGTTCTTCATACTGACTGATCTTATGATTCTAGCTCGCAGTAATTTCCAGCAGCTAAATTGCAGGGGAAGATAGCTCAAACTCATTCACTACTTTCCTAATATTCCTCAGCCATATAAGCAATTGCTCTTTTACCCTAGCCACCCAGTGCGATAGTAAACGAATGGAGAACGTCATCAGGTTCTCCAATCTGCTCCTGCTATATCGCATCCCACATCAACAAAGTGCAACTTACCCATGGCTGGGGTAGATTCAAGTGCTGACTGACAGCCCTGCTTTTCATTTTAGAGGTTACTTTTTCCAGTGTAAATCCTTGTATTCTATAAAGAAAAACAATTTTCAGTATTTTGTCTTATTCAGGGCTCATTTCTTAGAATGTTGCAACAAAACTTACCGACTGTAATTTGTCTTCCAGTGCTTTTTTTTTTTTTTTTTTTTTTTTTTTTTTGACACACATTACTTAAAACTGAAGAGAGAAGCAACTAAAACTAAAGAGCAAACACACAGGAAAAAGTTCCCTAAGTTCATATTTAGCTGCTCAACTGGAACATCTTACAAGACTTGTAAGATCCATAGGAACATCTTTCAGCAACTTAGTCCGAGTTGTTAGTTTATAGAAATGGAATGGTGTTGCAAAGCTCAAAGTGAAGGTTATAGCAAGAAAAGAATGCATAATGTGGGAAATCTCTGCCACAAAATGTAGTAAGTGAAATAAAACTAGAATCCTTACCCAAGTAGGTCCTTTGAATCATGGGCATCATCATAAATTGAATATATGGAACATATGGAATACCAGTTAACATGGCTGCAAAAGTAACCATGAGGAAAAGGAAATCTCTACTCCTTTTCTCCTAAAATACACACAGTTGCTGAAATACATGGAAATCTGTCAGGTTCCTTCTCTACTTCACTCAGGTAAACAGAACTCCAGAAGAGCACATCCTGTTCTTCCCCCTGCCCTTTTTATGTATTTCAGAAAACAAGACAAACCACCTGTTAGTCAACCAGGATAATTATTCCTACTATCACTGCCTTCTACATTACAATAGCTTCACCTGCTCCCTTTGAAGTTCTCGGGAACATCTAATATGTCTTGAACCTGTCTTGGAGATTAACTCTTCCCCCCACCCCCTTTTTTTTTTTTTAAAAAAAAATCTTTGTCCACTTTTTAAAGGAAAGGTACTGGAGAACATCAGTGTGATTGGCTGGTAGCAAAGAAAATTATTTGTGGAAAAATGAAGGCTTCCAATAGAAAGATGTATGTTTGCTAACTAAAATATATTTCTTTTACTAAAAATACTGAAAATAATACAACTCATATTACATGGCCCTCGGAGAAGATTCTGTACATCTTACAGGAAATGTAATAAAAATAAAATATGAAATGGCAGTCAACAGAATTTATAGTCAAATGAAACACAATTGGCAGTATTTATACATTACAAATGACAACAGCCTGTCTAAAGATTGCAACAAGTGTTGTTTGTTGTTGCTTTTTGCCCCCTTATATTTGCCTAGGAATTTCTTTACCTCTTACCTCTTCTAAAAACTAATTAAAATATATCATCTGTGCTGGTTGCTCTTTTCTTAAGAACAGAGTTCATTTATACATAATAACAACAAATTACACAAACATCATGCAATGTCTATCATGTAACATTCAATCATGTGGCTTAGCAAAATAAAAGCATATGCTAATGTGATATATCTTACACATCTTCATAGAAAAGATTCTCTACCAAGAATTGACAGGCAAAGATACCAAAGGTGGGTGGCAGCCACAGGCTCTTTAATCTTTTGAGTTTGTCTGCATATCAATTATTACCTACCAGATAACCCATCCTGATGGAGAGATGGTCTTTACTGATCCCTACTCTTCTCAAAACTATTTTATGCTATTGTTTATACAGTTAAATGTCCTTATATAGTAGTTTGTTCATCTCTTTGTAAGCTTTTACCTGTGACCAACTGACACAATGCCAGCTCTTCAGTTTGTCAGCATTGTCTTGACTTAAATAGCTCCGTAAGGCCGTATCTTTATCCCAATGTAATCTGAGAGTAAAAATAAGCCTGAAGAATACCATACCTGGGAATTGGATCTCTGTCAGCTCCAAAATAAACCCTGTGCCCCATGGGTTCTCCCCATGCCGGTGCAGAACAGCCACTAGAGCATTTCAAGATCAGAAGACCTATCAGTGGGATAATCTCCCAGCCACTTAGGAGTCAGAGCAGAGATAGAAAAACACTTTTCCTCAGAGATGTAGTTTCCCTTTATAGAGCAACAGCTTTGTTAGGGGCAAAATATCTCTCTACAGCCAGGCTTGCTCAGATCATTCACAGACAACTCCTTTCACTTGGCTAGTTCATGCTGAGGGACTAGGCAGTTTTCAGGAAGAGAAAAACTGTAACTAATTTCCATGCTGTTTGGGGGATTGTTCCTCAGAACTGACAGGTCACAGGCAAGAGCAGGAGATGGTAATGTGTTCCCCAGACCTCTGCAGGAACTACAGGTACTAAAAAAGAAGTCAAAATCTTTTTGTATCATACAAATAGTTGTTTCTATCTCAGGGAGTTTAGACAAGATCTTTGTCCTGACTCCAGTATGCACATCATCACTTGTCATTAAAACCAGTGCTTGCAAGGGGATAGTGCTATTAAAATGCCACTTAGAAAACAAGTCTTCCTGGTGAATAGCAGAGATCTGCATAAACTCAACAGCATTGATGTGAATCAAGCTCCAACTCTCTTCCTTTCCCAGACGACTGTGAATATTGTCATATTTCTTTTCTCACCTGAAACTGCTTTTTACAGTCAAGCCTTCACTTTAATAGCACTGTGTATTTTTCTGGTTCACACAGAGCTAAATTTGTGCACATCTTTATGGAGGTAACTGGCAGGAACTGGTCTCTATGCTCATATATGAATAAATATGTACCTTTCACAACTGCATGCTGATGTAGACAGTACGTTTCCAGAAGTCAATCTCACTTCAGATGAACTTTATTCTCTACAGTACAGACAAACTCTAGCCTGGGAAGGTCAGGGATGAAATAACAGTAGCATAAATTTCACACCATAGTTCTGCAGAGAAGTGTCTGGTCTGTGAAATATCTACCAGTTCTTCTGTGGAGATATTAATCTTATTGTGAAAACCCTAAAACTTGGCAAAGTTAGCAGTTTCACCAGCAAAAAGTAAAAGCAGTTTTGAGAAATAGTTTCCCTTTGTTAGCCAGGCAAGGCAGAATAGCTAGCTTTTTAAAGAGGAAAGAAAAGCCATGAAGGACAGGTATGGTGAAAAAGCAGCACGAAGTCAGGAAGGAATCAGATCACCTTGTCAAACAGTGTCTCTAGAAACTGCAAGCATGGAAGTTATAAAACCTCAACTGAGCTGAGGGCTAAATTGCCTGGGAAGTATTGCACCAGTGTTAAGTAGAACAAGCACACTAACTAAATTGAGCAACACTCACGACAGATCAATATGCTGTACGGCCTGCAGATCAAAACCTGTTTTCCTTCCTTGTCAACCTCTAGTAGAAATCTTTGATCAGAAGCAGAAAAGAAAACTAAAATGTTATTAAAGCTCTGAAAGAAAAACAAGAGAGGTTTCTCTGATAGGAGATTTAGGACCAGATGTTCAAATTAGGCTGTATATATGAGCACAGGTGGTTCACAGAGGGAAAGGGCACACTTAAAAGAAGCTTATTTTTTCAGGAGACTGGTTTGCACAGCCCTGCCTACCGTGGAGTGCCGAGAAGCCACAACTGTTCCACATGGCTTTGCTTAGCCCTGAAGCTGAGCTGGCTGAAGCTAACAGTTACTGACACTGGCAGCCGGTAAATCTTGATGTTCTCAGATTCATTTTTGCTCTGATTTATGAAATGTATTATCAAGATTATCCCTGACAGGGGAAATCACACACACAAACACACACACACTTTTTTTTTCCATTCATGTATCAGCTTTAAAAGATTTTCACTTTAAAGCTTTGTTTTAGCAGTTTTAGTAATGTCCGAGTATCATGCTGTTTCACTGCAATGAATCAGGAGAAAACTGATCCCAAACAGAATATAATCTATTTCAAATAGCATTCATTAGGAACACCCTTTAATGACTTTTAAGAGTAGGACAAAAATATAATTTCCAGCATTTCCAGCATGTATCATTATTTTGTACTAGTTAAACAAAAATAAATGTGCTTAGAATATTACCATACAATATACAGTAACTTAAAATCAGATTTAAAATAGTATATGCAGACATACTCAGAGCCTGAAACTAGTTCAGGCACAGCTTGCAAAGTATCTGCATCAGCTTAAAGCTCACCACAGCCTAATAACTCAAATATTTATTTTTTCATTCTCTTAGTGAGTTTTGCAGCCTATACTGAATGCTTTCGTGATTACACTTTAGTGATATTAGGTAAGGCCTATATGAAGCTAGCCTAGAAGGACTTTTTGTCTCTAACTTTGTCATTCTGCCTTGAAAAGAGCTGAAATAAAAAGCACAGGTAGATTTGTTGTGGTTGGGTTGTATTGCTCTAAATATTTCAGGGATATGGATGCTTTTGAATGAACTGCTGTGCAATGAAGCTAGATGACTTTTCACATCATTGATCAAAGTGCTTCTAAGCTCACATTTTGAATCACGCAAAGTAGCAAAATTATATCTATTGATCAAATAAATTTCATGTGTCAGATTCTAAGAAATCTCTTAACAATTTATTGAAAAAATGTATTTTTAAATAAAGAATGTTTAAAGCTTTTGTGATCTGTCAACATGATTTTAAACAGCAGCATATTTCTTGATATACATTCCCAGAGCCGTAAGAAATAGAGAAGGAATGCAGGCAGCATATCCACACACCAAACAGAACAAGATAAAAAGAAAGCTGTATGTTAGTTATCTGCATCCAAGAATTTTTTTTAACTTGACAATACAACAAACAGTTTCAAGGAGTCTTGTCTGAAGGACAACCATTGTTTCTATCTCCCCTACTTTTAAGAGCTCTCCCTCTTCCCCCTGAAGTTTTGGGGTTTTTTTGTGAATTTGTTTTTACATGTTGTCATTCATAACATGTTGCTTCTCCGTATTAAGACATTTCTGTTTAGCAAGATAGAAGGCCTGTGAGGAATAATCCAGAGGATTGTTTTAAACTATTCCAAATGCTGTTTTCAGACCTCAGGTCGATGTTTCCACAGTTATTTTAATTCAGTGCTTACCAACAGGATTCTTTTTTAGCATCATTCCTTATGTGGCTCTGAATGCATTAAAGACCCTAAAGCTGCCAAAGGCAAAAGTTAACAGCATCAAAAATGAATTTAAAAAAAAGAAAAAGAAATTTTAGACACTGTGAGCCACTGAACACTGACAGCAAGCAGGACTTCCAGATATTTCTAAAGTGCATAACAGAAGCACAGGAAATAGCCAAAAAGGCTGCTAAAGGCACTGCAATTTTTCTTCTTTTTATTCCAAAAACTTGTGAGTTTGTGGAGAGAAGTTAGGTCCTGTACTTATTCCCTTTCACAGCTGGTAGTCCCATTCCATGCATTCCCTCCAGACTGCTTCCCCTAAAGACTCTAGTCATAAAAGTATCACAGAGCAACAGAAGCCCACTTCCCAAGAAGAAAAATTATGGGTAGGAAACCTAATTCATCTTTTCATCATACAATAACTTACACATCCATCTAGTTATTTTTAGTCAGAGTCACTAGGAACATGTGGCTGCCAGGCTGTTTTCCTTTTCCTTTTTTCTTTTTTCCTTTTTTTTTTTTTTTTTTTTGAGGAAAAAGCTGTATATGCTAAAATAAAGCTATCTACAACTCCTTAAGAAAACATTTTACAGCTGTATGTTGAACCTATCAAGTATGCTACCCCAAGAATGACTTGTATGTTTAATTACCATCTCAGATTCATTTACCTTCTGTAGTTTATTTAGTTTTCAGATACCTTGTAGCTCAAGATCACACAACAGTCAATATTAAGCAGAGCGGAAGAAAAAACATTCATTCTCCTCTAAGTTTAACTAGCCAATAGCTAAACGCTTTTGTAGCTATGAGAGCACACAGATAAGATCAATACATTCTTCCAAGCAACTAAAAAAGTTGCAAGACAACAAACCCAAACTCATTATGCAAATTTAGTCATTGCCTTTGCCTCACCTTAGTAAAGGCCTTCTCTCTAAAAAGGCAGGAACAAATGAAGAAAAAATAAGACTTTACTCTCTTAAATACCAGTGTTCTTTCAAATGAAACATTGTGACTTCCTGAACAAAATGGTTTCTCAAACACACATCGTTTAGGCCACCCTTCACCAAAAGCCCCCCTTAGCTTTACTCAGGACCAGGTTCTTGGGCTGTGCTTCTGGTCAAAATCCTGCTTTCAGCTCCTGCTTCTTTACCGCACGCTTTCACAGAGCTTTACCCCCTACACCCTGAACTCAACTTCTGTTCCTTTTATCCATCCCCTAGAAAACTATTTAATTACATGCCATTGCCTCCGTTCATCTGAACTGTGTGGTTTCATGTTATTGACCGAAGGCCTCTATTGATTTGTCAATCACTAAACAAAAAGAGCATTTGAACTACTCCGTCAATTAGCCTGGAGGGAAGGGCAACTGCTCAAAGGAGTTTAGACCCAAGCCCCTAACTGCAGTCAACTCAGAAGTGATTTAACTTTGAGTTTAGAAATCAACCCAGCAGGAAGCAGAAGAGACTGGGGCAATTAGAGTATCACTGTTTTCTCCTGTGTTAATGAGTGACTGTAAGAGAAGAGACAGGAGGTAGGATGCTCAGGCTGTAGAAACCTCAAAGCCCTGAGGTTAACTTTTGATGTTCAGAAAGTAAAGTAACATATTCGTAATGTGACTGAATTGTGATTCAGAAAAATAATACGATTTTAGCAAGTTTCCCACAGAACCTTTGTTCATGACAAGTATGTCTGAGCACGCGCACACTTGCATATATAGCTACTTACCAGGGCAGAATAGCGCAGCTATTGGCAGAGCAGTTGATTGTCATCAGCGATAACGCCGGTTCTCACAAACTCCAACATATACCTATGGCAAACAAGTACCACCGAGCAGGGAGAGGGCTACAACAAAACTACACAGACGGCAACACAAGCAATAGAAGCACGTGAAATTTTGCTCATCACTCATGGTAAAAGTGAGCCTTAGCCCTTTCACAAGCACGTAAATACCGGTTCCTTGAGACTCTCCCCTCTGAGTGCACTCAGTCAGACAAGAGCAGCTGTGTGGTGGTGCAGATCCAACAGTGTGAACTTGTGCATCTGCCCAGATGTCTGTTTAGTTCTGCAAACTGCTTGTAGAACAATTATGAATAAGTAAAAATGTATTAAAAGTAGTGTACATTCTACAGTCAAATCTGGGGAAGATGTTGCTCATGAGAAGTGCATCAGGAATCTATTTTCAGCCACTTACCAAGAGGGAGACTATTACATCTCTCTGCTGTGACAGACTACTGTCTAATGTCACAACCTTTAGGGCCTCAAGAAGACTGGGAAAAGTGCCATAATATAATGTGGCATGAACATAAAATCTATTAATGCAATTTGTTTACTGTATTAGTCATGAGACCAGTTGTATATTCCCCACAAGTGATTAATAACACAATTAACCTATTGACAAGGCTGCTCCAGCCTTTCACTGCCATCCCCTTCCTCCTGCGCACGCACATGTGAAGTGTACTAACTGACAATGTATGGAAGATCGTTCTTCAAAATTGAAACATGACTGTATATTCACACAGAACAGGTATCCATACTGCCAAAATACTCAAAGATAGAAGGCTCATATCCATATTTCTAACAGAAACTACAATACCTAAGAATTACGTAGTTCATCCGAGCTGCTTCAGTTTGAAGTACTTGGACAAACTCTCCACAGAGAGTTAAAAATCTAGAAACGGTTACAGAAGTAGTGTTGCTAATAACTTGGTGTACTGCTAACATAAAGAAAAGAGGAGGCAAGAATCATAAACAAATATATTTTTTAACCAGCTATTCCATCGCATTTAATTGCAACTAACACGGTAATGCAAAATGTGAGGTTTTTTTTTTTTTCTTTTATCCCTTTAGCTGTATCCCCCTGACATTGCTTCCCATCAGTGCTCCTCACACTCCCTTGCCACGTCCAGTGCTCCTGAAAGCGAGACCGGGCTTCACTAATGAACAGCTTCATGGTGGTTTGCTGGGAAACTAAATTGTTCAGCTAAATTTCATCTTTCTGCCACTTAAGGGACAGTAAACGCTGTCAGGACAGTAAACTGACCCTTTTTCAGGCAGCAGTTAATTTCTAATAGAAATACGATGGAAATAGTTGGTACCACAGCATCTTGTGGTAGTTCTTTTCAAATACTGATTTATTTTAAAAATAACTACATGCAAGTCTATTGACACATAGTTGATTATCAAAGGAAAATAATTTATGAACCTCTTTTGATGCAGAAACACGTTTTTAATCACATTAGACTAGATGGTGAGCTTTTTTTTTTTTTTTTTTTTGCAAGAGTATTTTACTGCAAGTGCTAAAAATACCAGGCAAATTTTTAAAACAGGGAGAAAAATCTCAGTCAAATAATGGCAGTTATCCTCCATCTAAATAATGACAGTTATTTTCTAGTATATATGTTACAAATAAAACAATGTGCTACTGTATTACTGCTATATATTTAGGTCAGTAATTCATAGTCCAGGTTCATTATAACATTGTATATGGTGCCACTGTTAAAATTCTTCACATCACTTAAAAAGCTTTCTGTGATAAACCATACATATAGTTGTTTTATATATAGTTATATGTGATAAAATAGTAGTGCAATACTATGAGGTCATTTTCTCATTTTTTGCAACTTTGGGTTAAGTACTCTTTCTGATCTAGATTTCCCTTTCAACAGTCAATTTGGAAAGAAAAAAAGAACGATATATACTTTTTCTTGGTCGCTTTTTTCTGTTTAACATCAAGATCCTTTTGAAGGACAAACTAAGCGAACAGTGACAACTACTTTATACATGATTCCTTATCTGTTCAGTAATTTCATTGATATTTGCTTGAGCACAGTTACCTTTTCTGTGTAGCAACAACCTCCCTCAAAGATATCTTACAACATTTCCACTGCTAGAAGTTTAACACAGATGACTTATTCCATATTCCTATAAGAAGAAATATCAGGTGTCAGCACTTTTTTTTTTTTTTTTTTAAACTGAGGAGGTTCGCCTACTATTCACAAATTCAATTACCTTTTTTCTTGGTATGAAAGAGTCTTTTAAATTGTTTTGCTTTGCAGCTCCAAGTTTGCTTCCTGCTGACTTTTACTTTACTTGCTTATTTAAATCTGCCTGCCATCTTTTGATGATGTGTCAGCAGGACTCACCATGAGGGAAACAAACAGTCAAGAAGTAAAAGGCAGCTTCAGTTTGCACTCTGAATCAAGTTAGGGTGCAGACTTTTTCATGTTTTCCTGCCAAGATTAAATCCTTCCTGTAACAGATGAAACAGAAGTGACTTGTCCCCCAGTTTACATTCCACCTGTAGCTGACTTGAGATCTTCTCCTTTATCTTCAGTCAGTTTGTGGAAAATCAAACTATAAAGACAACATGTATTTCCTGTATAATTTTCTAAACTATGCTATCCAGGAACTGCATCATTTAATATACATATATGTATGCTCTATTTAGGTGTGGCTGGTACTTGGCACCCACACTTTCCACTCCTCCCAGGAGCGCAGCTGCCGCACGCTGTCAGCTCTTCACATCTTCAGCTGTGCTTCCTCCTTTGGGGAGGGCAGTGCCCAGCACCCACTCTCCCAAGATCATACTCCTCAGAGCCCCATCTGTTTTGCCTCAGTTTTTCTTCTGGCCCACTCCAACCATTGCGCTGCTCTTCAGCAGCGCTAGCTGTTGTGCACATTCAGTGTTTTTGCAGATTACCTTGACATCACTAGAATACAAGAAACTACTGCTTCAGCAGCTGAAACAGAGCTTGTGAGCAAACATCTGGTAATAGGCAGACACTGACACTCACAGAGCTTATCAAAAAATCAAAACTTAAATATGATTAAGTTTTATTAATCATATCCTAACTGAGAATGTAATGTGAATGTGCACATGCATGGGTAGCTTCCAGTGGTCCCCAATTCTGCCAATATCTACATTTGAAGTAAAGATTCTGCAGAGGAAATTGAAATAGTAATAAGCCACAAAGTTCCCACTGCCCTAACTGTAATCACATAAAATTACCAGTGTGAGCAATCTCACTTGATATATAGGTGTTTTTCATACTCTCTAAAAATAATGCAACACTGACTTCTTGTATACAGTAGGCCTAAGCATTTCAACCCCCCAAGTAGTTCATACTGTTTGCAGTTAAATTTAGACCTGCTCTCAAAAAATCCAGAGTGTACTATTGCTGCTTGCTGTAAGTGCAGAACAAGCTCCCCTATCTCTCCCAGTCAGAGGCTATACTGTCAAAAGACTTGCTTATATCCTAGTACAAATCCTTCCTGACAACTGCCATTTTGCTACATGCATTTTGTTACAGTGCAGGCCACATTTCTATCCCGTTTCTGAACTCCCAGAACGTCCTCTTTCTACTCTCGAGTCTCACCTTGCTTGCTGGCATCAACTTAGAAACACAGATGTGATCATTTGTCCTGTGCAGCAGTTCAGCTAACCCAGAAGCACTGGCTTGAACCAGATTTTCTCATCAATAGTCTCTTCAAGAGATCATTGATGTGAGCCCTTCTTAAGAATCAAGCATTTGGCTCTGAAGAAAACGTGTGATGTCCTGTATGTCTATGAATTCCTCTGGAACACCCCATACTGTCAATTCTTCAGATGGAAATACAGAGTTGCACTTTTTAAATCTGTTTGAAGAACAGAAAGGGAAGGCCTGTCGTTCTGTACTCTGCTAACAGAAAACGGTACTTTCACAGATGCCAGGGTCCACTGAGTGTATCTCCCTCCCTCTACTACTGCTCTGGAGAGTTTAACAAGAGGTGAATTTCTTCTTTCCAAAGATTGATGGAGATAAAAAAAAAAAAAAAAACAAAAAAAAAAAACTAAGAAATGGATCAAGTAACCAAACAATAAAACAGTTAAAAGACCATCACAGCAATTTAGCAGAGCTGTTCCTGAGTAATACTGACTGATTCTTATTTACTCCCACAATAAATAAAAGTAATTAACTAGAATGATAGACCCTAACCATTTTCAGGATATTTTTGCATTAAGAACAATAAAGGCAATTAATACCCGTAACGGATAATAATGCTCACAGCGTAAGTAATTTATCATTAAAGCAAGTGAAATCAATTTTAGGAAAATAACAGCTCAGTACTAATTAATTATTACCCATGAAATATTAAGATATACCTTTTATTCCATGTTCACTTAAAAAGTTCCAGAAATCTTGGCCACTATTCAGTAAACCTGTATTTCATTCCAGGCTGAAAATGAAAGCTTATTATTATTACCATGCAATAACATCACTGAACCTATGGAAAACTAAGATTTATATGCTGCTACCCAAGTGACTGGGAATACAGTAATTAGTAACTAAGTAAGATCCTGTGAGTTTCAATAAAAAAAATTTTAGAAAAGTGATCATGAGCCATTTCTGATTCCAGGAAAGTCTTTCCATTCACAACAGATGGCATTTTTTAATTATTTTTAATAACTGGGGCAAGAGTTACATAGCAATAACATTTTAGACTTGCATGAGAATACAGTGACTCCCCACAGACAAAGAGAAACTGTTTTAAAGAAAATAAAGGAGTTCTCTGCCACTTTGCTAGCACTTCCTTTTTTGGGGGAGGGGGGTGGCACAGAAGAGAAAAGACTTGTAACTAAGGCTTCTGTAAATTGTTCACTGAAGGCAGAAAATGCCATATTTTTAATTCAATTGTTCAAATCGTTGATTGAAAAAACCTTGGTGAGCAGGAAGAGACAGACAGTGTGATTGCTCTGGTTATATTAATCCTGCCGCAAGCATTCGGGTGAGGGCTTTCCTGAATTTCTAAGGAAGGTTGTTATACTGCGGAAATGAACTCACCAGTCACAAGTGTTTCAGCGTATCACTGTGCGACCGTACCACTGTTCAGGTCGCTGTATCCCCGTCACACATTTTGACCAATGCTTATTAAGCGCACTCAGGAGCACTAGCAAGGTACTTACAAATGAGAATGGCACGTGAAGCATTGAAAGGTTTCCAAAAAAGCTCTATTGCATTTCAACTATGAGGTTTCACCTTTTTGATTACTCCTTATCTAAAGCCAAATTAACACAGAAAAGTAATGGCATGTACTTAAACTCATATATATATTGTCAGTTACTGTATGAGCTGTTGCTGTCATTTAGAGAACAGTACAATGGAGGTCTAGGTAGATTTAGTAATAAATAGCTTATGGGTGACTAAGTGCCTTCTAGCTCAACGTATATTGACACAGTTCCATTTTTCTGATGGTTGTTAAAGATGACAAGTAAAATGACTTTTGGCAGTTGCACTCAGTTCCCCAGAGAACAACAGTCAAATTCAAAATACATGCAGTAAAAGAATGTTGTATAGATGTGCTACTGAATTTGACAGGTTGAAACTGTCTCAGTGGGATAGCAAGGGCAGACTGAAACAAATCAGCTCCCATAAAGGTGTCCTCAGTGTGTGAGAATTATATTATTCAAGTGGCAGGAATGATAGTGCATTAAGGTACTGTTTCCATATAGCAAAAAAGTTCCATTAATTTGATTTTGGTGATTATAACTTTTTTTTCTTAAAAAAAAAAAAAAAAAAAAAAAAAAAGAGAGCGCTTCTAAACTAATCACAACCTGGACAAAGCTCTTGTTGTAACAAAGCTAAACATGACTTCATACATGCAGGATAAAAATGGTGCAACTGTGCAGCCCTGTAATACCATATTGCCATTGCTAGTAACAGGCCATAAATTTCATATCGAGTTTGCAAGGCCTCAGGACTGAGGCTTGTCTGGCTTGCTCTGCCTGCCTGCCCCTTTTATGTTTTAATCTGGTTTAGATTTAACAGTAAATTTTTCTAATTGATCAGGTGTTTATGGCTAATGTGTTTTATTTATATGTTTTTATATATTTATATCTTTCTATGATACAATCACAGTTTTATATGAAGAGCAATAACAAGGAGTTATTCTACGTAGAACGAGATATTTATGACTAACATAATAATATAATAGCAAGAAACGCAAACACAATATGCCACATAGAGGAGTTGAGGCATGGGACGCTAAGAAACGGGGCATGTGCACAGCACCACAGACCCCACAGCTGTGAACAACTCACCAATGGTCAGTTCAAGAAATGTAGACTTGGAACTGGCCAAAATCGGTTTTAAGGGTAACAAAGAGAACAGAGGAATAGTGTCCTGAGCACGTAAAAGGAGCCATATACAGCAGACTTGGATGCAATGTGGAACCACAGACCAACGAAGAATGAAGGCAAATAAAGAAAGTAAGGGGGAAAAGCATGTTAGCAAGCATAAAAATGACCCTCAGCAGATCCTTGAGGGCTAGAAAAGAAGCTACTATGAATCTCATATTCCTTCCTGCAAAGGACTGCAGATGCTGACAATCTGCTGTAAGACCTTACCACTACCATGAAACTTAAGACCCAGAGGAGCAGGGGAAAGGTGATCACAGCATCAAAAAGTGAGTATGGTAATTTTTACCATATTATTAATGAATTTTTCCTGTACAGGCACATTCTTTATTTTTGTAATAGTTACATCTGGACTAGCAACGATTCCTGAATTACACGAAGATTTCAATTATACTAACAATAAATTCTTGGCTTTATAGCTGAGTGCCCATAAACAAGATTTTGAATGTAACTGTAGTTGGCAGCTCTGACTCACAGAATTTCAAAAAATGAAACTTCAGGTTTGCTAAGGAAAGGTCATCTTCCGCAGAGCAGTCGTATTTCTGTATATAACTTTATTATTCAACCGTAATTAATAAAGAAGGAAAAGGGATCATTCCAGTATTTTGCTTACTGTCCAAAATACTTTTGTAATGTTGTTGTCTGCAAGTGTCACAGTATCTCTAACTTTGAAAGCACTGTATTCCATACTCCTTTATGACATTTTATTTTCGAGTAAGTTCATATGAACATAAGATTAGAAAGGTCCTCCAAGGCCAAAATTTCAGTCAGTGGTATGTCAGAACACCTATTACTATTGCTACTACAATTAAGTAGTTGTTCCAGAAAAAGAAAAAAAAAACTAAAAATATTTATGTCTTGTTTATATTTATTTGTTCCTGTGTTAACGCTATCCTTTACCTAAAAATGATCTTCAATGTCTACAATTTTTACCTTTCTACAAGTCAGTGATTGTTACTGTACTACTTCTCAGTCTTTATTTTGCCAAGCTAGTAAATTTTAGTGTCCCATTGCTAAATGCTGATTTTCCTCTAATCCCTTTAACCCTTCTTTATGCTTATTCCAGTTAGAAACCATCTCTCCTGAACATGAATAACTGCATCTATTAAGGATCAATAGTAAGGATTAGTAGTAAGATGAAGTGTTGCCTTGTCCTTTGCACTATAAAATTTACTGTTAAATTGCATCACACTTCAGTTACTTCTGTTCTCAACACCATCCTGTCCCTTTTGTTTTCATGGTGAGCCTGTCATCAGCATATTTAAAATTTACTGTTTGATGTACATTTGCAAAGTATGTTCTCCATGCCTCAATCACTTACAAAGTTATTAAATAGAATTAGTCTCAACCCTGAGCTCAGAGGAACACTACCTGAAACCTCCTTTTACCTTGATAACTCGTGTTAGTATAACACACTTTCTCCTTAACCTGTTTCATACATAACATATACTTTATGCCAGGCTTAATCTGCCAACTACTCTCCCATATGGCAACATTTCAAAGGCTTCACTGAAACCTACACAGGTCAGACAAAACTCAAGGTTGGATTTCTCATGTTACCCTGTCTTCCTGCTTTTTCCATCAATTCAAAAGAATTAACTTCCTTTCACAGAGGCTCATGCATCCCACCAGCCTCAAAACAATTTCAAAAACCAAGATTTGACTTGTTTCTTATATTGTTACTTGCTGAACAGAAAAGTGATCACAGCTTGTATGTTGGCAACTGCGAGTGAAGATCTATACAATTGTCTTAACAAATCTCAAATCTGTTCAGTTCTATGTGCAGCCCTTCAAACTCAGGGAGCTTTAACCAACACTTAGAAGAAGAGAAAACATAAGCTAAGCAGTTATTTAATAGCAATTTCCATTAACAACTTCTACACTGGAAAAGGGTCTGTCTGTTGATCTAGTTGTCATTTCAGCGGGCTGACATTCATCTCATCTCACTTTTTATTACTAACTTGCATCATTAATGTATACTTTCAAAATTTCAGGTGAAGAAATTGAGCATTTTCCCAAGAATGTAGATGATTTTCCAAGCACTCGAGTTTCTTGCATGACTAACTGATTTGCCTTCTCCATTTATATTCTCCTATCCTGTCCATGACCTGGGAGAGTTGAGAGGTACTGAAAGCCTATGTCTATCCAGGTAAAAATAAAAGTAGCCAGAACTATTCCCAGTGATCTTCTAAACTATTAGATGACTAGGGCAGTCCCAGGCATTAACTAGCAATCTTGCAAACAATTCCTGGGCACAGTTTAGGTGTTAGTACAGGCAGGGACCACTATGAAATCTGCAGTTTTCCAGTAGTTAGTAGCTCCCAACTTTGAAAGCTAAGAGAATTTAAAAGGAACAATGCAGGCTATTCTATGCAAAATATCTGGGTTCAGTGCTTGGAAACATCCCTGGGCATGTTTCATTTTCTAAGTACAGCATATGCATATAGCTATTGAAGAAATGTTACAGTGCAAGATTAAAAAAAAATAAAGAGATTCCTTCAACATAGTCAAGGATATACAGAACAAAAAAGCAGTCCGCACTACCTTATCTCTTCCTCTCCTCATCCTTAAAGTGGATAGTGACTGACGAGACTGTGCTAGGAAGAATTGTTTTATTTGCCACAGAAAGTTCTAGCTGGAAAACAACTCCAAATGTTTTTCTCATCTGTAACCATACGATCCAACAAACTTCCACAGAAAGGTCACCTTGCAGTTTGTAATGTTTTTTCTCACATTTTTATTTAAGAGGAAGCCTGACTAGCAATTAAGTGTGCATTGGTAACTTTTCTCTCAATGAAGAATAGATTTTAATGTCACACAACTTCCAAAAATATATTGCAAATGTATTGAAAGTAATGGGAGATACACAGAGAACGGGACTGCAGGAATGCAAAGCCTGTTTCACTAGGGGATATTAAAATAGCTTGGCTTATTTAGCCCAGGAAAAAGCTGGCTGAGGGTGACTACTGTTTGATTTTCATAAACATGGAAGGCATGAACAAATATCAAAAAGGCATGGAGTGTGTGTGTGCGGGGGTGGGTGTTTGTTTTTTAAATGAAGGACAAACAAACAGGCTGTGCATAAACAGAAGGAAGGTTTCCAGAGAGTAAGATTCTGCACATTCTCTGCATTAGAATCAAAGGAGTAAAACAAGTCTTTTCAAGATAGAATTAGTTTATGAAAGGCTTATAGGATGTGATCGTGTATACTAGTGGGAAATAGCTTCAATGACTCAGAGATCCCCTCTGGTAGCCTGCTTTATGCACTAATGCATCAAGGCCACAGCTCCTGTTTGCACACTTTCTCTCATTCTGCAAGAAAGGCAACCAGCAGCAAGACCAAGCCTAATCATGGAAAGAGGGAGCAGTTCTTTGCCTTCTCCCAGATCCAAACAAGCATACAGATATGGCACAGTTAGAACTATGCAACTTCACAGGGGCATACCTGTACAGTCAAAGTTCAGGGGTTAATATTGATAAATATTAAGAGTTAACTTTCCCTCTGAGCTATAGTGGAGATGCACACAGAAAGAACAACCAGTGACAGCATTACGTTGTGACAACGTTCACATTGCCAGAAGGCCAGACCAGCTAGGTCTCCATTAGCAAGTAGTTCACACCAACAGAAGGAGATCTACTGGGCAAAATACATTTGGTGCTGAGGACCTGACAGCCACACAGAAAATGTTTCAGAAGTTTTTCCCCCTGTGCTAACTCTGGTCTGACTATTTTGTAACTTGAGTGCATCAGATGTGATTCTGGAATGCATTTTCCAGGTTAGCTTCATCTGAAATGAATCCAGTTCATGTTCTGGGAAACTGTTCCCTGATGCAAACCAAAGCACAGTAAGAAGGAACAATCAGATTTGCATCAAAAGCTCATTCTTGATCTGAATAGTAAGATTTTCACACCCACTGACATTCTGATACTGTGTAGCATGAGACTGTTGTCATCATAGCATTGCCAGTCCTTAAGCTACACATAGTTTGAGATGGACAAACTTAAATCTTTCCCCAAACCTAGCCATCCTCTGTGAGCTTAACGTACAGCAGCAATGATGTAAGCAGATGTTCCCATCCTTCTTTTCACCATGAGGAAAACATTCGGCTCATTCCCTCTCAATGATGGTAAGAGAGCACTATTCAGTCTAATCAAATCCACAGATGAAGCACATTCTCTGTTAACAGGAATCACTGTGTCTTATTTGAGAAGGGGGAAGCTAGACATTTTTCCATCCTGCCCTGTACTCATTAAATATAGGCTCCAGAACGGAAGTTTCAAGGCTGTGCTGAATTCATTTGTAGGTGTTTTCTGGCCTAGACTCCCCCCACGCCCTTTCCTTTAGGCCATCAATAAAGCATTAGTTGTGAATGGCCAATCTGTTCCAGTTCCAGCAGGTATACTCCAGCTAACTACACAGCTTTTCATTTTGCAACTGTCTTTGACATAACATTGCTATGTTACTGTCTGCCTGAGTGACAAATATCAGATAAATCAGCTTTATTGGGACACCCTCTGTCCCTTAACACACAAGCTATGCTAAACTTCCAGGAGCAGTTTAAAATATTTTAAGACCAAAACCAAACACTATGACACAGTACAGAATATAATGAAAAGTTTTATTAGAATGCACAGTGTGAGAGGCCCATGCAGGAAGAGGCAGGTGAAAAATATACACTGTATTTATTAGTTATTGAGAATGAAAAAAATCAACCTACAGTCCAGGTCATGCTGGTTTTCCATCTCACGATGGATGTCATAAGGAGCTGCAAGGAAGAAACAGGAATGAAAGAAGGGAGTCCTTTTCTCTCCAGGTGGGGTAGGAGTCTGAAAGCTTTTCATACTTACCACATGCTGAAACAAAAAAAGGTCCTTTACTGCCATCACCTGGAATAAACGAAACCAGCAAACGGAAATTCCTCCTCAAGCAATGAAGTTAAAACTAAAACTGCCTCGGGTAGCATGAATCTTAGTACACCAACTGTTATCCAAGTTCCATGTTACACACAGAGCTTCAAGCACACATGTAATGAGTTTATTTGCTTATAGACCATATCAGATTTTGGCTGGCAATTCTACCAAGGCACTACAACGAAGGTACTTTCACTGTCAGGCAAAGCATTGGCAGGTTCTCATAGCAAGCAGAACCCTTGCTATATCCTGGGCCTACAGAAAGAGGCAGTGCCAGCTGAAAAAGGCAGGACTTGCCTGGAAGTTCCACAGTTCTAAAGGGAAGACTTGCCATTTGGGTACCAGGTAAATCCGGGCATGAGTTCAACTTTGACTATATTTTTACACTCACTAATTCTATAACCTAGTAGGCTGGGAGCTGATCCTTTCAGTGGCAAGCATGAAAAAATATTTTGCATGTTGATGGGAGAGACATTACTACAGTTGAAACCAACAAAGGAAAACAACAGAAAGATCATGATGTCTTCATCCTCCCTTGCATAGATATTAAAAAATAGTCCGATTCAGTGAATATTGTAAAAATATTACACTGGGAACTTAATAAGGGCTTCCTACTTGCGCAGGCACCTCGAAACATTGAGTCAAAAATAAAGATGAATCCTGCAGCTCTGATTCACTTTCCAGAAATTTTGTATCCACATTTTCAATTCACTGCAGTGACCTGAGCTCCAAAAAATACTCGACTGGTATGTGGAACAGCTTTATCTTGTCCGCCACTCATGTCTATCATTTAGAAGCTTAGTCTTAAAATAATATAGGAAAGAGTACCTATAATTCTTAGAATGAGCTCTGTGCTGTCAGGGGGAAAAGCCTTTCATAAGCTTGATGTTCAATAAATTGTCTTTTCTTTTGCAGTGCAGTAAAGTGTCACAAAAAGTGCTGATGCTGCATTTCAAAGTCCTAAATGATGAGATTTCAGGAATGCTAAAAATTCAAAGAGCAGCAAACTCAAAATATTGATGTAATACATATCTCTATTCCCCTAAGCATGCATTAACTTAACAAGGGGAAAACACAGTAATTTGAGCACTGATGGCTCGCAACATCTGGAAAAAACTGACAGATGCAGCTTTAATCAGATGAGAATCAAACAGGTGAGATACCTGAGACTCACCCAAATCTTGCAGATATTACACTCTGGTTGAAAATTCAGACATAAAATTCCTCAGCTGGTGAATACTAATAGAGCTTCCATATGACAGATCTGTTCTTAATGTTTCATCATGTTCATTTTAAAATCAAGTCAAAAATGGAAGTAGAATGAAGGGCAAAACAGAAAATCAAATCAGAAGTTCAAAAAAAGCTCAGTTCAGGTTTTAAGCAAATCCTTGTGCCCAGTCCACAAGTAACAGGCATCACAGACAGAAAACCTAGCATGTTAAAATGTATTAAAAGAGTGAAATGGGAATAGGCAGTGTAAGAATAGCAAAAAAAGTTTTGCAGGGTTTGCAGTGTTTAGAGTGTATATTCTAGAAGAGAAGACCAGCTTGGGGCTGCACACCTGAAACAGTAATTTGCAGAGGAAATACTGTACAAACTCCCTGCTTGAACACAGAAATATTTTCCAATGCACTTTTGAGCGCCTCACTTAAACATCTTTCACATTTGTTTCCATTACCAATTATGAAGCACAGGCATTTGTCCCAAAAGAGAACACACAGTGAAGACAAGTTTCTAAAATAGTGTTGCCATTTTACTTTTAACTATGAAAAACAAAGGAAAAACAAACACTAATCACTAAGCAGAGTTTTGCCTACATCTCTTTAGCTTAAATAAAAAGATACTACTTTCAGGAAGGATTTCAAGATCTAAGAAAGAATTTAGAACGTAGCATCCCATCAGAAGTCACAGATTTTAAAGCAGGTTATTTAGTTATTATACTATTAATACAGTGTTTATCATATTTAAGGTTCTGTAGCAAAAATAAATGTAGCAAAAAAAAATTTCAGCTCTTGGCTCTGTGATGTATCTAGAATCACAGAATCACCAAATAACATAGGTTGGAAGGTATCTTTGGAAAAATCCTGTCCCATCCGCTGCTCAAAGCAGAGCCACTTTTGAAGTCAGAGTGGGTTGCTTAGGGCCTTGTCCAGTCAAGTTTTGGAAAGCTCAAGGATGAATAATTCACAGCCTCTCCAGGTAACTTGTTGCACCTTTACCATGTCATTCAAATAATCTGCCTCCCATCTGTAAATTGGGATGAAGATACAACCTTCCTTGAAACGCTAGTATGTGAGTAGATTCCATACCTCGGATGCATACCTATATTAATAGATCTACATATGTACGTAAGGAATGTCCCTAATTCACAGGCTTTTTAATAGCTCTCTGCTAATATTTAAAGGTCAGGGAAGGTAATTTTTGGAAGTTCTATGTATCAAATATTTCTGGAAGGAAATTCTCTTTTAAAGATCCATTTTACAATACTTTTGAATTGTAGAATAGCCAAGACTACACAGAAAACTGGAATCATTTGCTTTAGGGAACTCTGCAACACTTCTTAAAGTAAAAATAATAAAAGCTTTACAGGAGGAACTGTCTGCAATGTGATGTGCAAAAACAAGGTAGAACAAACCTTTCTATTCTCCTACCTTACCCTCATCTTAGTTCTGGCCTTTGAGAGCTGCTATAAAATAAATCGTAGTTACAGCTTTTAATAAATCAATTCCAACTTGATAGGTAATTCACTTCCCCCAGAGAGTGACCCTCCCTCAATTCAGGCATGGCTGCTGAGTGCCAAGCAACAACAACTTCAGCTTAAAATATTTCCTGAGAAATTTTCTCTGGATGAAGCTAATGGCCCTAAGTCTTGCCTCAAGCCATCAGCTCTCCCAGTCAGACATTAATCCCCAGAAATTGCCTAAGGCCTCAAATCATTACTTAAACACACTAAATTAGGTTTTGAACAAACAGAACAAATGAAGGTCAGTATCAGGAAAAAGAATTCAGTGAAAATTAAATCAAATTCTGAGAAGTATATAATAGGTCTGAATCAGAATATACCTTGTTCAAGAGATATAGAGATTTGATCAAAGGTCTTCTGAGGTTATTGGGGATAAGGCAAGAAGTGCAGGGAGGTTACTTCTGACTTCAGTGGGCTCTAGGTCAGATGCTTAATGCTCTGAAATCTCATTTCTGGCAAAGGGTCAGGACATAAAAAGTGCCTGTAACATCAGAACACTAAAAACAAATTATAGTTGCAAGATATTTTTAGTTATCCTGGGGGAGACAATGCATTTCAATTATAATCTGTCACAGGCTTCTGCAGATACTGGAAAAATTACTTCCTAGACCTTGTAAGGAGAAACAGTTTTGATGGATTTTGTCCGAGTTCTCCCTCCTCTCCCAAGAAAGCATAACACTCCTTAATATTATGAATTATAGGCATCTTTCCTTCTAAAATTTGTTGTTTCCTTCCACTTCTTCATTTTGTTCCCCCAGCCTGCAGAACACAGAGTCATTACTGTTACCAGTAAGTGCTTACAATCAACTCTCCTAATCAGAAGACGAGAGCTTTGCTCTAGAGCTTCCTTTAGCTTAGTTTGTCTTCTTGTGTGGCATACCCCGCTGCCTATAACCGGCCGGTAGATGACTACTTCGGCAAAGGTGAATCTTCCACAAAGCCAGCTGGGGTTCTACCAGTAACACCATCTTCCTTCAGTTTCTGGGGAATTAATACACGAGCATACGCAGGACCAGCCTAGGGCTAACGAGGCTTAGCGGTCAGAATCAGCTCAACAGCAGTGTAAGTGCAATACCAATAACTCACTACATTTACATAAATAGATCTCTGCTGGCTACTGCTATTATGTAACTAAACACTAAATGAAAAGTTTCATCATTTTTTCTAATGCATATGTGCTTTTTATTGGAGATATCAGGCTTCCATGGTTTCCAATGTAATATAACAGTTCAGGAAGCACAAAAGAAATGCCCCAGGTATCACACTTAATCCATATTGCATAAAGCAGCTCTTGCTACCTTTTATGAGCACCATAGATTGTGTCTGCCACGGAATATAGTAGATAGGGTGTTTTTATCCTCATTTACATTTTTGTCTCAGATGAATAATACAGCAGATGGGTAAGGACCATTTTATCCTTAACATTAAACTCATTCAGACATTTTTACTTAGATATTTAAATCTTGGGTACATCATATAGTTTGTTAAAAATTTATCAGTGTATACAGATTCTTTTATTAAACTAATATTTTGCACTGACTAATGCATAGCAACACGGAGCTATACAAAAAACTGCAGGAAAAAAATTAAACTGCATAACTAGTTGCAACATATTTTTATCCATCTGTACTACTGCTTTATTCTAGACAGTATATTGATAACCAAATCTGTTTCACTATACAATTCTTTTTTTAATCTTCAGTAAATAATGATACATAAAGGCAGTTATAGATACTCTATTATTAGTTCTTACTAATATAAATTAGATTAAGCAATAGAGATTTAAGTTTGCTGAAAAAACTTGGGCTTTCAGGGCTGTCTCAAGGTATCGGTTAAAACAGTCCAGAGGAATATCACACCAGACGCAGCTGACTAGCTGTTCACCTTTTATATAGGGATCAGCTGCTAAGAGTACCATGTACACTCGTATTACTGAAAGGGCCTCCTTCCTTCTGCAGCCCCCCCAGCATCTGCAGTGGGAGAGTCTGAGAGTTTTATACTTCCGAGTAGTAGCAGGTGCTGTTCTGGCAAACAGCCTCCCACAGCAACAGGAGCTGCTGCCCCAGCTGCAACCTACCCACCCTGTAGTATCAAAAGGACATCTTCCCCAGACCCCTTCCTGCTCCTGGCCCCTTCCTTACAGAAGGCAACTCCATTCCTGAGCAGCAGCCTGACAGCTGCTGTGGGGAGATGTGAGCATCTTCCTGAACATCAGTGGAGTAGTTCAAAATGCGGGTACAGCTTGTATCACTGGGGACTGGGAGAGGAAGAGGCACTCCTAAAAAGATGGATACCCTTCCTTAGTCTTGGAAGATCCAGTGACCATTTCCAGCTCCCCTTCTTTACCAAAGTTGAATTGCTGATTGCTGATTCCCATCCACAATCTCCAGCAATTCCTTATGTCCCACTGGCCTTTTCTAGCATTACCTCTAAAATTCAACGGTTCCCTCATATCCTTCCTTTAGTCCCTCTGAACTTGTAGAAATCTCTTCATAGTCCTCAATGCCCGCCTCCCAAAACTTCCTCTGATCCCCAACTCCACAGGTAGCCTTCCTGGAACCAGCACTGACTCCTGCCACACCTCACTTCCCAAACATCCACTGAAATGTTGCACATTTTCACAGAGAATTAGATGCACAAACTGCAAACAAATAAATATATTTTTTTAAATGAATCTTAATGCTTGGATTCAAAAAATAGCAGAAGAATATTATGGAACAAAAATAAATAAAATCTATTAAGAGCTTTAAAAACAAAGACAACAGTTCTTAATTCGGAATTTCCTGAGCTGCAAATTATTAGAATTTGCCAGCAGAAAGAACAGCTACATTCTCACCCTATTCTTACACTCTTTTCTAAGCACCTGCTTCTTGCTGCTGTCAGAGTCAGGAAACTGTGTTAAATAGATCTTTGGTCTTTTTTAAGTCACTCATCTTTCTCTAAATAAATAATAATAATAAAGAAAGTCTGGTTGTTCTTCCTTTACTTGACATTGTAAGAATTTAATAATCATGTACATCTGACTTCCAATATAGTTGTCATGGAAATGAAGATAATCTTGTAAACTGTACGTGTGATTTCCCACTAAGAAAATATAGGGAAAGAAAAAAAAAGAGGCCTTGTTTGAAAGAGAAATGCTAAATTCTATTTTGAGCTAGACAGTCACGTTTCACTCAATGACAGACAGTAAGAGTTAGATCACCAGCCAGCATAAGCCATCATAGCTCCACTGATGCTAAATTTATCTGGGCTAAGAACACATCCTCCCTCCCTCCAAATATTTTATAGTAATGATGTTAATACCAGCTTGGCATTATACTGGCAATAAGCAAAGATTAATGGTTGTGAATATTTCAGAAGTGTTGCTGTGGTAAATAAAATGGCCCTAAACTAATCTGACCCATATTCCAGAATTGCAGTGAGAAATCAGTAGTCTCAGTATTAATCAATTAAGAATTTGTAAGTGATGAAAGAAATAAGAGAAAAATGGATTTATGATTCCAATACTCAGTTTCTGGTACAAAACTTCTTTTAAAACTGCTTCCTTCAGTAAAGTATTTGAGTAAAGTTAACTGAAGTATTTAGCAAGACTAGTTCTCATCCACTTCTTTCTAAATGGCACCCCTTGTTTCAATGTTTGCATAGAGCCGAATTTTATGAAGTTACATCAGGGTTTCTTTGACATCAGGTCTAAATCTCAGCTCTTAAAAACCCAAGAGTTCTGGTTTGGGGAAAAAACAAAACAAAACAAAACCAAAACTCTACTGCTTGTTGTCTGGAAGTTTCAAGAGGGAGGAAAAAAATACATATATAAGTGCTTTAACTTGCATTTTCTTTGCCAAGAGGCATTAAAGAACTTTTAGCTTCACCTCCTCAGCAGTAGGTTCTCTTCTCCAAATTAATACTAACACTAGACAATAAGGTCACAGAATAGGTGCAACTATACCACTAGTTCGTCCTTTGGGTTGCTAGTGTTTTTATATTGAGCACAGGAAGTTGATGCTAACCTGCATTTAAGAGGAGCAACCCAAGGAGCAAAAATCCCTAAAGGGTTATGTATTAATTTAACTAAGGGTACAACTACATACTGGAGACTTTAAACATTAATAATTTTTAGCAATAGCCTATAATTCCTGAATGCCTCAACACCACAAAAAGAATGGTCAAGCCTAAAATTTGGGGCACGACACTTATGTGTATAAGTGTGTATACAGAATTTAGGAATTTGTTTAGGAATTGTAAATGTATATGCTATATATGTAAACCAAAATTGAAAGAATTGAAAATGTACCTAAAATTAATCTTGAACAACTGATACATACATTTCTGACAGTGGTCACTTGAAACAGGTGGCTTTGAGCTTTGTCTTATTCTGTTTGAACCTAGACAAAACCAGCAACCATCTACAGATTTAATAAACCCACAAGAAAAGATCTCAATTCTCTAGATTACATTTTCTTGGAAGACTTTCCACCAGTTTGAGAGTTCCCATTATTATGTGGGATTCTTCTACCCAAATGCAGAAAATACCTCACATGGACAAATTTCAAACTGAAACACTGCAAGGGCAGCCACTTTTCTACTTACCTGTAGGAATTTATACCTCATCACTCAACTCAGTTTTAGGTGCAGCTCATGAATAGCTACTGCATCCCTCTATATCCTTCTGGTTCTGTATTTATTGACCTCTTTTTCTTCAAACTCCTGATCAGCTAGAGTCATCAGAAGATTGTGTCACCTCTTCATTGTTGCCCAGAAAAGGCACTAATCAGGATTCTACCTATCTTTACAGTAACACCATTTAACATTTTAGCTACTTAATTTTATTCTTTACTACATTCTCAGCTCAATGGCGTCTCATTATACTCATAAAATACTTCTATCCTACAAAATTCAGCTCAAATTCTGTACTTGTGATAGAAAACAAAAGCCTGTCCATTGAAAGTGACCACTTGCCACTTTATTCTTGTGCCTATACATTTTAAGCTTCAAACACTGCTAACTATAGCCTCAAAATTGCAGTTATTTTCAGCTTTAAGTGTTTTTAAATGAATAATTAAGAGCTGATAACCAAGTGTCTAAAAGAAGTGTGTCTCAAAAAAAAAAAAAAAAAAAAAAAGAGAGAGAGAAGAGATGTACAAACGCAGATTTGTACAGATACCATTGTCCAGATTTTGAAGGCAGATGCTAGAAGCAGAGCAACTTTGAAAATCAGGACACATAATTAGGTGTGAAATTGAAACTTGGGAACTACATTTCATGCATTTCAGTTCTGAAATCCTGGGAACTAAATTCACTGGTGTATCATTAAATTAACTTGACATCAAGGCTCTGCTCTCATAAGAGAACATGGTTCTTATGAGATTTCTAGGATTATTTGCTTGGAAACTATAAATAAGAACAATGAGGATAGAGCTCAGAATTCTAAAGATGCAGTTGAAAACTTGCATAATAAACTAAGACAGAATTCTAGATAATCATGACCTAAAGCTTCAAAGTGAGAGCTTTTTGAACTATGGCTCTAACTCCAAATCTCTATATGGATAAGTTGCATATCACTATATGGCAGGCAATCATAGATACAGCAGATGCTGAATATATTGCTATTTCTTCAAACACAACACACACCCTTGGAAGTATATATGCAGTCAGGACACTATTTTGGCCCATTGGATTTTAGCCCCAGCCAAACCAGTAAGTACAGGAGCGTAAGAAAAACATAGCAAAGAGACAGAGAACGATGATCTGCACTGTGGGTTTGTCTCTTCTTGCATCTTGGTTTATTATTTGATTTTGGTAGCTTTTATAAGAAATCCTACAGCTGCTCCACCTTACATCAAGGCAAATCATTTGCTCTGCTGGATGTTTCTCTTCCTTACCTTCCTTCCAATTACAGCTATACAACTAAAGAAATAATGGCTGGAAATACCATCAATTAAAGAGGAAAAAAAAGAAAAGAAATAAAAGAAAAGAAAAAAAGGAAGATTATCTGCCAGCCCTTAAGAGCAGTCTTCTCTCTTCCTCTCAGTACTGGAAATCCACAGAGTCTACTTCTGTAACCAAGGACTCGATCATGGAAATTACCTACAAGCCTCTACTCTAGTCTCTTTTCCCCTAAAGATAAATAGTTAATCATTCCGTTCAGTTGCCTACACTTTTCTCTCTTCCTGTGCTAAAAAGTGGGATGTTAACTGAATAGTAAAGTAGCTTTATCCTCCTCTCCAGTACATAGTGTTCATAATTACATAGCTGTGGGAGGACTGAGACAGTAGCAGTCACATACTGTGCTTGGTCCTTCAAGAATTCAGTGGCTTCCATTTACCCTTTTTGAATGTACAAGCATTGCCAGAAAACCCCCAAAGTGCTATTCTGCATCAACTAGTAGAATGTGTGCAATTATCTAATAAACAGATTGATAGAGCATTTTCTTCTAAAGCACTGTCCAGATCATCACAAAATGCAACAACTTACAAAAGCAGTTTAATTTCATATACAGTATATAACACTAAAAATGTAGGCAGATTAACAGCAATTAGCAGTATTAACAGCAAGTCCAATCCCTGCATTTTTAGCAATCTGTTCAACTGAAAGAGTAAAAGCATGTGTTGTTTCGACCCAGCTGCATAGCTATGCTAGTTTGGAAGCAGCTACTCTGCAAGTATGTGCTATTTAGGCACTTATTTTTCCAAACAGTTCTGCTCAGAAAGCCAGTAAAGTTTTATCCTTCACACAGCTAAACAAATTTCAGCTAATCCATATTTATTGGAACAAGGATTAGTAATAGTTGAAAGTAATTATTTAAAACAGTTCAAAAATAGAAGCAAAACTGTAGGATGGCTGTATTAGTCACATAACTTTTCTGACCACTATTGTACTTAGTAAAACTTAAAAGGAAATTCTTGCACCAGGCAAGCTCGCTTTCATGGAAATCTTTTAGCCATATTACAAAGTGATATATTTTCCTAAGCTCTGACTTTACAATATATCAAATTCCCTTGAATTGTGACACATTGAACTCTGTTTTTAAATGGTTATGGTGTTAGCACGCCTACAATCAGAAGTCTGCTACTGAAGATCAAATCATTATTTTGTGCCCAGGCCTTCTTCCTGCTGCTAGTCCCATAAACTATAAGAATTCTTCCTGTGTTACACCACAGAAGCAGCCCAATTTCAACAATTATGAAGTTTAACAGATAATGCACAATTATTATTCTGCTATTCTATAGCCTGCTCAGCAGTTTCAAGATGTTACTAGCCAGAATAACTTAAATAATGTTCAGTTGTCATCCTATTTATCACAAATACATAGATACGATTTGACAGTTGCTGCAGGCTGGGTTCAATTTCCAAGTCCATCACTGTATATTAGGCCTCATAAGGAGCGTTCAGAGCTGTTTTGTCAGTAGCACAGAGCCTGACACGAACGGCAGCATCGGTAGGTAAGGAAGATGAAAAGGACAGTCCTTCGTGGAAGAACTTTAATTTCACAGTGTGCAGTGTCATTCATGAAACAATGCTGATTAGGGGCTGGGCTTCTGCTGTACTCCTGGGATGATCAGTAGCGGCGGAAAAATTTTAGGATGATAAGGGAGATCTGCTGGAAGCTCACACTACAGCAGCTGAGAGATCCAGAAATGTCAGAAAGCATGAGCTATTAACTCTTCGAACTCCTAGCATTCAGTAGCTAGCTAGTTTGCTAGCTGGATGGTGGCTGTCCTCAACCAGACAAGGCACTAAACAACTTACTTGAACTGGACCTAGTCTAATCTTGCTCAGCCATTCTTTTTAAATATTCTCATGATTCTTAAAGATTTCTTCAGTCTTCGTTTCTCCTCTGTCTGTGCGTGATAGGCAAAAGGCAGAAACCATTGCTAGACTTCCAGTAATATATATTTATTACTACAGTGGGATCCTCAGAAAGGACCCCACTAAATTCATTTTACCTGGGTGTAAACATCATCTTTCCCAGTTTATTCATCCATTATATATTTGTCTGTAAGACACTAACAAAAGAAAAACCAAATCTAATAAGGTGATCGTGACATTTTATCATCTTATCTTCAGAGAATTATAACAAAAGACAGACAATCTGGAAGTCACAACAGAAGATTTAATTAAGAAAATTTCAGGGTAAGAGGAGGAATGAATGACTGAACAGTAATTTCTGTTACCCTGCCTGATATCTATTTCCCACTTCTTAATCACTATGGGAAAAGCCTTTACAAGGGATGAAAAGGAAACTCATGTTTTCAAGACTGACAAAGAATGCTCTGTTTGCTCCACATTTCTCACCTACTGCCATTTGAAGGGAGGAGAAGACAGGCAGAAAATGTTTTGGCAGTAGAAGCAGGTAGGATGAAAAGAATTCCACAGGTTATGTCAGTCTTGAGGTACAACAGTATGTTAAAGTTGCAGTTCTCCTGAGGAGCGAACACTGAAGCAACTAAAGAATATCTTTTCGAAAAACATATTCTGAAGTATGATTGTCATCTTCTATGATGACCTTCCTCTGTACTCATTTCCATCTGAGAAATAAATCTGTTCTCATCCTTACATGAACAAGATGAAATTATTCTTTCATGTTTAAGTCTTGTCTAATAACATAATTTACTCTCAATGATATGATCAACATAATGTGCACTACTGCTCAAATAGTATCAAACACACTGGATTACTGTTGGAGTAAACTGCATCCACATCAGGCTGAGAGGTTACCGAGGGTCTATGCTGCAACCCTCCCTCTATAACCCCTGCTGTAAACTTACTGCCAGCCTCCCAACCAGGTGTTTAGTTGCCTATGTATCACATTCAAGACTCAGCTCTGACAGACTACTCTATAGTTTTAAGCTGTGTATATCCTGCTCACAGAGTTTCTGCATCAGCTAAAAATGCCCAAACGCACAAGCCAAAAGGTTGAGCAAAGGCTTAAAGCAGGTAACCCTGGCTTTAGATTTTTGAACAAATTCTCTCCTCACAAGCGTTTGCTGGATCTAGCAAGTTAGACATATGTCAGTAGAGAGATCCTTGTTTTTTTTTTAAGGAAGCATGTGTGACTTAGGTGCAGTCAGCATTCAGACAATCAACCGAATCTTAGAATAGATTTAGAGAAAACTCAGGTAAACAGAATTGTGCAAAGCTATGGTGGATGAGGCTCTTATGAACATTAGTTGATGTTACCTTAGATTTCACTTACAAGCAGGCATCTTCTAGGACAGAGGTGGTTCTCCAATTAAGGTAGCTTAAGAACTGTACCTGGCAGACACAGCTCATTTCAATGGTGCAAAGAAACCTTAGCACAAATTACACCTTCAGCTACAGGCGAGCATCAGCAGTATTGGTTTAAACTCTTCTCTCTACTACTGAAGTGTATTTACTTTCTTTTAAAGTTCTGATACAATAAAGATGTCTACCAGCAACATTTCTTGAAAACCCTGTGAATCATTATCAAAATAAGATTTGCTCACACATTACCTTTTTTCCACCTTCCCTAATGCCCTGGCTTTAGCTCTACATTGAAACAAGACTACCATCTCTAATTCCTGTCTTCCTCCCTTAAGAGGAAACAGAAGCAATGATTCTTTCTTTAGCAAATGAGAAACCAGAACTTACTGGCAGGAAATACCAATTCAGAAGCTAGAATCAAAAGAATAGCTATCAGCAGAAGAATCATCAAATTTTAAATCTGACTTAGAGGAAAGTTAATGGATCCTCTATGACAGAAGGACTTTAACAGAACTGATTTTGAATCAGTAACTTGTTTTATAGAATTCCTAGCATTTTCAGAAATTTTTTCTTATTATAGCCAGCAATATATTAAGTGTGGAGTGATTAGGAGCCAGGGTATCTAATGCCTTAGGAAGATCAAATCTGTTATGCTGTCAGCTAAAGATCAAACGTAAATCTGTAATATTAAGATCATCACCATTTTTCTAATGGTTTACTCCTTAGATTATTAACATGTTTGTAATGTTGTCAAGTCATTCTTTGCTGGACTTAATTTGCAGGATTCACCTAAAATTTCAGATATGTCATTACATGAAATAATGACTGCAGCACTGGTTCTAAGCAAGACAAAAATTAGTGCATGTTTTTAAATGCACCACATTTTGGTGGGATTCACCATGTAGGTCTTTTTCACCTACCATGTAAGTATGAATTTAAATTTAATTGCCTATATTGTATTTTCTGTCAGCAAAGCCTTCTTCTCAAGTGATTTTCATTGACATTGTATCTGTTGTGTTTCCCTAACTATAATTGGCTAGGCAAGCACCCTGACACCAATGTTACTCATTCAAAGTCCTTGTGCGGACTAATGAGGTCTTGAGCTATGTATGTTAGAGGAACAGCCAAAAACTAATGCAGTGTCAGTTTTGATGTTTTAATTTTATATTTGATGATTTTTACACCAGCTGCCTGTTTCTGCATGCTTCTGTTTGGTCATACTGCAGCAGATTTTTTCAGCCAGTTAATATTCCTTTCTGCACACTCCTATAGTCACCACCAACCACATATTCAATCACTTGTACATTGGTACAGAGGCCTTCAGTCTTCTCACCGTTTCACTTCATCATCGACTGAAAAGACTAATCCCACTGCATAGTGAAAAGCAGGAGGATATGGCATAAGGAAAAAGAAAATAAGAAAAAGAAAATAAGTAAAGCATAAAGATATGGCCCCTTCCTTTGTGTCTTGCATGGTTTTGTTTGTCAAGGAACGAAATGCACAACTCTTACATATACCAGGGCCAGAGAAACATGGAAACATCTGTAATCAGTTTTGGGTAGTTAAGGTTCGTAAGGATATTCCCTGAAAAAAAGACAAACAGCTATCAATATGTGTACACACAAAGCTGTATTCAAATTATAGTCTTCTCTGTGAAAGCTTATCATCCAGGCAGTGATTAAAAAAAAAAAATCACAGCATGAGTAAAAATTAAAAAAAAATGACTATAGTAGGAATCATTCAAGGCAAAGAGCAAAAAACAGGCTGAAATGTTTACAGGAGTCATTTGCAGAACATTTTAAAGCAGTAAGCAATAGAAAAGAGAAAAAATGGAAAAGAAAAAGATGCCCTAAATACAATTTTTGTGACAGAGGTTTTACAGAACTTGAATTGAATGCTGTTGATTTACTGATGGGAACATCGATTAGAGATTTTCTAAAATATAACCAAAAGATAAAAAAACAGTGTTACTTACTGAATAGGCTTCTTTATATAGGCAAACAAAAGGATACATACATTTTTAAAAAACTTTAAAGGGATGGAAGAGAGTAAGTATAAAGGAATAACTACAAAATACACAAGAAATCTAAAAGATCCGACTTCCCTGCATCATGCAATAATGGCTACTCCAGTAGAGAGAGATCATTTGAATTCCTAAATGTTACAGGAACATACGGCCCATTCTAATAAATGTAATGAAGTTGGAAAGAAGGAAAAGGAAGTGTAAGCAAAGTTGTGCAAGTCTCTATCTAATTAAAATTTTGTAGGACTGCATACATCCATAGGCTCAAAAATAAGATTACATTCACAGAGGACTACAAAAAGCATGTTTGGATACACAGAAATTTTGCAAACTGTAGGATGCTTTATCTTATAATGTGAGTTGAAATTAATGGTGATCAGATCAGGAAATATAGAGATCAGATCTTTCATAAATGGAGTTTTCATTTGCTTTTTAACAATAACAGAAACAGAACACTCATCTTTGCTATGGAGATACTGGAAATAGTGCTCATATTACTTATTCCCAGCCTAATGTAGTCTTTCCTTCCTCCTGCTTTAAAAGTTATTTATATTCATATGACAGTATATCACATAAAAATACAGTCCATATCAGTTCTTATATAATGCTTCCCATGAAAAGTGTCTAAGTAACTTCATAAAAAGGTATCATTATCCTCACTTAGAGGAGGGAGATGGAGGCACAGAGATATAAGCTAACTTTCTCACGCAGCCTCAGTCCATTAACTGCAGATCTGAGAATACAGTCCAGGTGTTCCCAAAGCCCATTTCAGTGTTTTATTCATTCTTTCTCCCAACAACAAAAATGATGACCAAAATACAAAAATTCTAACCTCAAACAACAACAAGTCACAGTCTCAGCGCTGGGGTACTTTCAGATACTAATTTTACTACTCTTACTTTGTCTCCAACTTTGAAAGTTATACTTACGTCAGTGGTTATAGTTATAAGCTTTTCTCTTTAGGCATAATAAACATAAACAACACCATTATTTTTTCAGACAAAAGCACACATGCTAGTACTAACCTGATTCCAGTTACTAGGGCAACAAGGACAACACAAACACTCCCACAAACTATACAAGTCAGCTAAAAATAACTTCAGTTTGTGCATAAGTTTTGACTATCAGCACTGGCAATGATTTTAATAACCTACTCCAGTCTGTTCTTGAAAAAGGCAGCAATAATTTTGCTCTTCTTTCTGCTGCATCCACCATTTTTCAACACATTTCACTTATGTCCTTTTGAGATCACTCCCAACAGAAAGCTTTTCCACCTTAAGTGTGGAGATTATTATCATTCCTTCCTTGAGATTCAGGCATCCAAATAAATGCAATTGCTACTAGTCAAGCTGCTACTGGTCTCTAAGGCCAGTGGAACTACAAGGTATTAAAAGTATTATAGCAGAATAGGCCTAAACTATCTATGACAAATGGACTACGTAGGACAAATATAATGCCTGTTACATGGACTGTAATTTGACCATGAAACAGTAATATTGAGCCTTACATTGTACCTATCAACCCTAAGTTATAGGATCATCTCAAACCTTTAAGAATTGTTTTCCAAAGATTAGTTTAATATAGAAGTTGATTCACTCATCAGTGACATTTTAGTCACAGCAGTTACATCTCTGCTGTAAACAACTTGCTAATTATATTTTTCAGTCTTCAAGGTGAGAGACGTGCTAATGCGTTTAAGAAAGTCATTACAACAGAAAAGTTCTTCACAAGAAGCAATTGTTCAAAGCTCACAAATAAGCTACACTCTCCAGATAAATTGTCCTTGCCTCACATACCCACCCACAGCCATTCTGTTTCTTTCTGAGAGCCAGTGTCTGAAGTGAACAACATCCATTATCAGTACAGGCACGCAGCAGAGAAATGCTCCAGTCTCTCCAAAATCAAGTGTTTACAAAATAGCAATGACATTGTACTTTGACAGCTTAGCATTACAAGAAATCATATTTTCGTTAGATTTTCTATGGACATCTGTGTAAATCACTGATTTATAACCACCAATTCGTGGTGCATTCTGGTCTCAGTAGAGCTTACAACACCTGACAAGCTTTATGATATTTAAACCAGACATCAATGTGGAAAGTTACAGCTACACCTTCTTAACTGAGATGGGTTTTATGGATTCTGTTTTGTTTAAATTCACCATATTTCATATTTTATTTATATACATTTAATTTCACAAAAAAGTAAAGTGCTACGTATGTGAGCTTAGTGACGTTTCATTATATAAATAATAAAATGATATTCTTTAAATAGTTACATAAAATTAAACCAGTTAAGTGTTTGCAGTAAATTCTATGCATAACTACCTGATTTTTGGACCTGTTATCATATAAATTAAATGTCAGTACAATTTGTCTGCCATAAAACTGAAAGTTAATAATAAAATCCTGTGTTAATCAGAACTAAGAGTTCATCCTTATATAATTACATTTCCAGAGAATCATAAATGACTGGTTTATTATTTTTAAACTGAAACACTGTTTGAGCAAGAACACTATAAAACACAGCTACCATCTACACAAAGACTATCACTGAAGAAATTTGGTGACTGTTTTCTTTTAATTCAGTTTGAAATAACATTTCAGGCAGCAGCAGCACAAAACTTGCTCTTGGGATAAGTGTGGTTTATGGCACCTTCCTATTTTCCTCAAAGGAATACTCTTCTTTCTTAGGGCTGTCTAGCAAAAGTGGATTTTTGTGTAGTTAATCAAGGCATTTTTGAACACTATGCAAAGCATCCTGGAGAATGTTTTAAGTAGTATTCAGAACAATTTTGCTTAAGCAGAAAGGAGAACAATGCCCAGGAGGGCTCATTTGCACAGTATTTCCACTACCTTACTACTTTGCAACTGCCTGAATCATAGATTCAGCACACTCTATAACTTTGCCCTCCACAAACCATCTTTTGAACAGCTTAATATTCATAAAACAAATGTCAAAATACAGCTCACACAGTGAGCTGGACTACAGCCAGTTTTTCTAGGTCAGCAGAGATCTGTTTTCATGGATACTTCCTCCTCGTGGTGAGCTTAGATTTTTCTTATAAATGCCTTCTTTAGCCTTCTGAGTTATCAAAGAAAAATGACTACAGGAAAATTGCTACAGGAACTCCTAGGGCAAAGATTTTTTTTTAAAAAAAAAAAAAAAAAAAAAAAAAAAAAAAAAAAGCATTTTCAAAAGCATTTTCCTACATTTTAAGGGAGAAAGAAGCAAGTGTCAGGCCTTTTTCTGTATGTACCCTTCCAAGCCCTTCTTAGGCCTCCAAGTACAGCTCTACTCACTAAACTCCTCTTTGAATTCCTACACAAGTTTTCATCTACTTTCTTATGATACAGGTTGTTTCAATTTACATGACAATAGTATTTTTGACAACTCAACATATATCCTTCTGTTTACATTAGTACACAAGTATAATTCAGAGATGCAAATATAGGACCTAAGCGTAGACATGTTCATACATACTCAGCTGGGAAGTAGATAATCATTCTGACCACCTATAGAAAAGAAAAAGATAAGAAAGCTGGGCGTATTTTTACATCACACAAAGCAACCACAGCTATCCTCAACACAGCACTTACCCAAGCAGTATGGGCTACATGTATATTCATACATCCCAAAAGCAACACAGACCTATTAGCATGTGTTCAGCCTAAGCTAGTAAACACTCCCAGTCAGAAGCAAATTAAGACTAGTCTAGTTTATACCGGCTAGATTATGTGGTAGTTAGGCTTGATCTTTAGTTTCACTCCCCCAAGGCAGCCTTAACAGGGTATACTTCAGCCAACCCATCAATATACAAGATTATTTTCACTAGACATAGCATACCTCTCAATGTCTGAAAATGAGAGAGTTTACTGGACAGTTTACTAGCACAGTATCATCTATCCTCTCAATAATCACTAATTATTCCAAATTCAGTAGTCTGGCAAAAAGCAATGTCAAAAAAGTACTTACATCATCATCTAAGGAAATCAGATTCTGGTAGACATTTAAGATTTGTGAGTTACAGAATAGCATCAATGAAGAAGTACATGCTGACACTGTAGACAGAGATTCCCAAAAGCTTTTTGAGGCCTATGCTAAGTTACAAACACTCTTCACATAATCACAGTTACTCACAGAGCTCTGCAAGTCTCCAAAACAGCTTGGTCAGACAGGCTGCCCTGGGAGGAACCGAGAGAAACCTGACCTCATTACAAGGAACGTGTCACTTGACTCTAAGTTGGCAATAACAAACTAGATTGAGACGGTCTGAATCCACAAGTAGGAGGGAATGAAAAGTGAAGACTGACTACCTGTGTCAGGTACGATAAAGGCTTTGTCTGGACAGCATTAAATTAGATCTGCAGAGCATCTAAGAGCTTATAAAGAACAACTGATTGGATACAGGGGTAGAGAAGAAAACAGGAAAAAAAAGGACCTGACAACATTATCAATGAATAGCATCAAGATCAAGAAAATCTTTGAAATCTTGAAAATACATCTACCATCTGTCATTCTGCTTTTCCTTTCTTTTCCTTCTTTCCTTTCTGTCCTTTTCCTGCTAAGGACCATAGGATCAAATGCCAAAAAACTATTCGAGAAATCAGGGAGAAAATAACCATGCTTGGGATGCTTTCCCTTCTCTGTAAGAACTTGCAAGTTGCTACGTTAGAAGCTTTGCACTGCATTCAAATGGTTTAAGTGAATTTAGAACAATCCACTTATTGCTTTAAAAACCAAAAAATCCACATTACATTTCACTTAAACGTATAAATTTAGAAAGAAAGGAAAGGCAAAGCTTCACAATCATTTAAGGACCACTAATACTTTTACTAATAATAATACTAATATTTTACACTCTTACTGTAAATAGGAATTTGTGCTAAACATAGGAGAGCTTTCTTACCAAAAGAAGGCCTACAAGCCTGAAAAGTACCACCAGCTTTGCTATAGGCTTCCTGAGTGGCATTGTACCAATCACTTAATCACTATTTCCTTTACTTGGAAAATAAACAAAACAGTATTCACTCCGAAGAGAGCGTACAATAAACCAAAATATTTAAAATAATCATCGAGTATAAGGTGCCACAGATGTAAACTATTAGTAGACATTATTTCTCTGATATTGATGAGGAAGGGAAATTATGGAGTTGATTGCACAGTTTTTACTCAAGCAAAAAATCCTTTAAGCTTGACAGTCAGAGTCTAAAGTTGATAAAACTTTCCCAAGTTTCAGGCCTCATCAGCCTAACTTAACTAAGCAGCAGTAAAATATGCAGAGCACAGCTCAGCATGAGACACAATTCATCTTTAATCTCCCTCATTTGAATATCTATTCATTTCACTCCTTAATCTTTTGTTGAGTTTTAGTGTAATCTTGGGAAATAAAATAATTCAAAGATAAACAAGGGAAACAGGATTAGACAAACCATCAAATGCAAAAAAGAAACAGAACAAAAGACTCCAAAATAAAGGAATAAAAAATTAGACAAAGTAGAATGGTTTTACTGTATACTCAACCTTTGAAGAAATCCAAGTGTTACACATTTGTCTGACAAATGTGTATTGTATTTAAAGTCATAAAAACAATTACAATGACATTTCTCTCCATTTGTATTGCAGTTTACTGTGCCATTCATGATTAAATATTTTAAATTAACTTTTATTAATAAATCTTCTGTGAAGAATAAAAATCAGTTCAGTTTATAAGTCAAATAATCCCTAATACCAATTATCAGTTGCCACAGCAATAACTGAGATTCAGGAGGTATGCATTTTGCTTGTTTGGCATAGCCAATATGCTTCCCAGATAGAGGCACAGCAGAGAAAGTTAAACATCTGTAGGATGACAATACTAAGGTCAGATATTCATCCCACTGGCATTTACATTGTCATTAAAGTTGCATGTTAACACTTAATTATGCTTCGTTGCCTCTTTATCCTTCTCTTAAAGCAAATAATTGGAAAATACTATTGTAATAAAAAATTCCTTCCATGCTGGTCATATGGACATTTTTTGAAATAACGTGATTTTCCTTGTAGTACTAGTTTAGCACTGACACTGTCAAAATATTTTTATTGTATTCATCTCAAATTTATATTTAAAATGTGAAACATTAAAAAGCACCCACTGACAACTCAAACACTACCATTCCAAAATTGTCATAGGTTCTGCTGAAACACTCTTATACAGCTTTAATAAGTTTTTAACGACAAGCTTTTCTTGGCTGGAAATGTAGGGAACATTTTCCATTTAACTACAAACCTTTGAGCATGTAAATGTAGTGCCATTCATAACACAGTTGTTAAAAATATGATTTTTGTGAAATAAATTTTTATCCTAATGCTTCCTCAAAATGCAGAAACCAGTTACAGGAATTTTACAAATAGATAGACTTGTCAGCAGAAGTGAGGTTCAAGGAGCAAGAAATCCTTCTTATAAATGAATTCACAAGAACTCCTTGCATTCTCACACACAAACCAGTAGAATTAGTTTTAATGGTCTTAATGCATGCAAGTTCCTCACCCACAAACACTGAAACTGTGCCACGGAACAAGAACAGCCCTACAATAGGGAAAGAGAACCCAGTATCAAATTAAAAAAAACGCAGAAACAATATATCTAACTAACACCCTAGAATGATATATTCTTCCATGGTAAGAAGCCAAGACTTGTTTGCTGGAAGACCATACTCCAGCCTGCTCCCTGTATCAAGTGATCAGAAGCTCAGAAAGTCCAAGGACACATATCTATCACAGTGTTTAGCTAAAACCTAAATAGGTTAAAAATTGAAAAGCTATAAAAAAATCTGTAAATTTATGCACTTACAGTAGCAAAAAGATTCTACAGTGCAAGACAAAAATCACAAAAAGAAACCCCATATTCATCCAATTCAAAAAATCACCAAAGAATTTAAAATTGCAATACACACACACACATATATATGTATCTGTGCTCGCTCCCTCTTGTATAACACTAGATTCAGTAAGGTTTGCAGATTCGAGAGAAGTAGAAAGAAAATATTTGCGAGAGCAACTGTTTCTTTTTGTGAGGTTAAGAGCTAGGGGGGAATCTCGTATCAGAATTGCAATCCAATACACAAGAGACTGCCAGAAGACATTATACTTGAAAAGTTTTCCCAACAAAGGTAAGAATCATTGGCTACAGTGTCATTTCCTAACATTGTTGCAAATGTAAGCCAGCCCAAGCTTAGTGACTTTGAGCTGTATTCAACATTACTTTTGAAAGCTTTTTAAATTGCTTTTCATACACAAACTATTTTTGAAGTGTGTGAATTTTTTTTTAAATCGCTCTTCTCCATTAATATTTTTCCTAAATCAGAAATGTGTTTTTTTGATATGCTGAAATATTGCTCTTTTTTAGATAGTTTATCCCAAGAAAAGTAAATTAGATTCTATCTTGTTTTACAAGAGCATAAAATTTTAAGATCTGTTTTCAACTTGTTAATTTTCCCTCTGTTTGCATGGCTATTCCTGTCACACGTGCCTTAGGTAACTGCAGAAGATCAGCAGCTGATGAAAACATCCATTTAAAATGAAAATCATTTAGTTTTCTGAACTCTAACTTGTAAATTAGGCCATAAACTTTAGAGCTCAGACCACAAAGGAGCTTAGCTACCTGGTTACCATTTTAGGCAGATACACCTACGTGATACTGACAGTTTTTAAGTTCTTCTCATATGCTCCCTAAACATAGCTCGGTCCAAAAATCTCTCAAGATTTTTACCTTTTTATTTCCCGCAAATATTGCCAACAAGAGTGATACCGAGGTGCTGGCCTTGCGCATCGCCCCAGGCAGAGCCTCCGCCTCGCCTCGCCTCGCCTCGCCTCGCCTCGCCTCGCCTCGCCTCCGCCTCCGCCTCGCTCCCGCCTCACGTAACCCCCGAGGCCGCCACGCGCCAGCCCGTCACCGCCGGCGCGACGCCACCGTAAGCGCCTCCGCCCTCGCGGCAGCGCCGCGCAGGCGCCCGCCGCCTCACGTGCCGCCCAGCCCCGCCCCCCGGGCGCCATCTCGCGAGAGCAGCAGCCCGCCCCGCGCGACGCGTCATGGCGGCGGGCGGCGCGTGCTGCGGCTTCGCGGCTCCGGAGGCGGACAGTAAGCGCCGGGGAGTGCTAGAGGGGCGAGCTCGGCCTCTACCCCAGCGGTAAGTAACGTGCCGCCTCGTTCTTGGGGAGGCAAGCGCCTCTGGTAATGGTGCAGCTGGTAGTTTTGAGGATTAGAGCTTGCTGAAAATGTCACAGGAGCAGCGGTGTTCTGCTTGGGGCAGCCAGCGTGCGGGTTCTCCTAATCTATTGTTTTTTGTGGAAGTAGCATCCTGGGCAATTGCTGTGTCACAAGAATCATTGTGACACGTTACCTAAGAGTACTGAAGCCTCTAGGACTCTGAAAGTGCTGGGACAGTTCCAGAAACATAAAATCGTTAATACAAGCCTAGCATAATTTACTGGTGACTTATAGGACTGAAAGCTGCTGCTCTCCAGGTCCAAGGTTTTCCATTTTCCTCTGTAGACGCATCACCAGAAAGTGCAGATCTGAAGTACATTGACGGGACAGCAAAAAAAGTCTTTGCTGCAGAATTTCGCACTCACTAAATAGAACATTGCTGTGTCTAGAAACGATGCCCGCGATCAATATTAAGTGTCCTGTGCAAACCCTGTTCTGTTCTTTAAATGCCTCTTCTAGCGTTGTTTCATTTGGTTAGCCTTCTGTCACTGACTGCATTTTACCACTTCAAAGCTTTTCTTTTTACTATCTGATTATATATTTAGCATAATCAAAAAAACCAGCAAACAGCAAGCATACATCAGTAGATTATGTAATAGAATCTTGCAGTGTGATGTTCTTGTTCTTTCCAGTCTGCTACCACACTTTGTTTTCCTTTTCCTTCTTATTCTTTAATTAGCAACTTGAAATCAAAACAAGGGTTACTGCTATAAAAGATACTCCAAGTTTTGCAAAAGATTTTTTTGTCATAATTTCTGCAAGATGGTAAGCTGTCAATCCTTATGCTCCTACATGCTCATTCAGAAGGGCAAATAGCAGCTGGCTGTAGTCCTTCTAAGGCACAGTTTGCCAGTTTCAAAGTCATCTTTTGCTATTGCCTCTTGTGTACACATACTGTGCTCAGAACTCTTCTCAGAAATAGGGCAGAACCTAGTCCTGGCAACCCTAAAACAAAAAAGTGTCCAAAGTTTCTTTTGGAATATAAATATAGACTTGGGAGTTGTGAAAGTAAGTTTGACTCATATATTCTCCAGTGATTCATTGTGTTAAGGTTCTTAGCACCATGTCTTTCCTGTTATCTTGATGAATAATTTTCTACACATGCTTATAAGCTCCTACAGTGAGTGTAAGACCTATTGCATGCATAGTCTCATTTTTAAAACACCAAAGGGTGCTATTATACTGGAGTTAGAGATTATTTGGGTATATGGAAACAGAATCTGAATATAACCTGAGCTGGTGGAATTACTAGTCCATCACCAGAGCACAGAATGTATAAACACATGACACAAGCAAAGAAGAAATGTTAGAAAGATTCAGATTCTCTTTCAACTACATAAACTGTATGGTAAAAGACACAGAGTAAAAAGTTCAATTCCTTTAGCATGTTAATGTTTACCATAAGAGTAATTTTGGACAAAAACACAGTACAAATGTGTTTTTCCTACCTTCCACATTTCAATTATCTGAAGAGTCTCCAGAGCGATACCTGAAGCTTATTATACCAATAATGTGAATTTTATTTTTAATTAATATGCGACTGATGTGCTAGATTCTCATTTTCAGGAAAATGAATAGACTAATTTGATACTAAATCATTTTTATTTCTCACTTTAATTAAATCATTCTTTTTTATAAGTATATGGATCTCTAATTAGAAATTAATTACAGCTAGTTATTTTTATTCAAGGTTTCCATTAGTACAACACTGAAATTATCAATTGTGATACCTAAGCCTAAATACCTCAAGGAGCAGAGTAGGGAGAAGTTTGAAAAAGAACCTTTAACACTGGTGAGAAATCTCACCAGCAGAAATGATTGAAGAAGAGGAACCAACCCCCTCTTTACTCTTAGAGAAAAGAAGCACGTCCCTCCAAAGAGGTAAAACAAGTAACAAAGTGAGAGAGGAGAAAATTAAGCAGGAACAGAAATGAAAACTTCTAAGCAAGAAAAAGAAAAAAAACAAGCAGGTATCCAAGTTAGTAATAAAATTCTCATTCTGTAATTGAGTGAGAATTGCAGGGATTAAACAGAGAGAGAAACAGAAAAAGGGAGCACAGAGCCTCTCCTTTTTGTCCAGTCCACCATGAATGTGAGGGCAGACTTTTTTTTTTTACTTCCTCTTGCAACAGCTTTTAGCTACTTGAACTGTTCACGTGTGTGACTGACTTTTCTGTCTTTAGTCAAAGCAAACCAGTTCTTTCTATCTTTCTAAATTATAATTTCTTCTCTTTTCCACACTCTCTAATCAGCATCTTTGTAAGGCCAAAACCACTTGTACTGCAGCTTCTCTGGCCTTCCCCAAAAAGGCAGAATAAGCTACTGCCCTAGAAGTGATTCACACCTCTGAGCTACTGGGTCTTGAAAAAAAATAAAAAGGTGAGATTAGGTTCAGCATGTTTGCTCTGGAACGCAAACATTGGATTAGTTTTGCTAAGCATTACGCAGAGAAATGTATGTTGTATTTCGTTGTTAAAAACCTTGCCTCTTGCCTTTGAAGGGAGGTAGAAAGAAAGGACAATCAATGGACATTCATAAGAAACAGGGAGCTGAAACTTCCACTTCTGTTGAACATATCTCAAGACTCTGTCATGGTTTCTTCCAGAAAGATTCATTAAAACCAGAATTTAGTTCAGTAATCAGCTAAAAGCTTTCCTCACTTTATATGGCCAGGAATTAGTATTTCAGAGTCATGAATTTTTCTCTTCTAACTTAAGCCCTGTGGTCCCTGAACACTAAAGGTTTTGACATGAGCAGACTAAAACATTGTAATCCTGTAAGTTTAATCCATTTTATGTTGTACTGAAGATTAACTATATTGCATTTTAATTGCTTATCACAGAAAGAAATATATGTAAAATGAGAGTCTGCAAAAGAGAGGCTTAAAATGTTCTCATATTCTTAACACTATTTAAAATCATTCATTATTGGCAGATTAGATCCAACTCTAGATTCTGTCACCATCTTCAGCACCTTGTGTGTGCATTCTTCCAACTGGCCAGGTCAGATTCTTACAGATCTTACAGATTCTTACAGTTTTGCTTAACTGTAAAATGGGCTATGTTTCCTAGTCATCCTCACTTGAGACACAGAGTGTAAAGCAAGTACTTGGTATGATTATAAAGAAAAAGAAGATAAACCATAGCTCTAAGGAAAAGTTTAAAACAAAGATACAGCAGTGTGAAGCCGATTAAGACTTTCATGTTTCACAGGCATACCCTCTGTGAAACTCTTCCAACTATCTGTAAGGATTGACATGTAATCCCTATGGATAATACACACTGACATGCAAAAACCTGTATTGAAATCAACACTGCAGAGCTCCTACGAACCCAGAGATGGTTCTTAATGGTTAGAAGAGTTGCTAAGATATTGAGGCTATGAAATAAATGATTTTTTTTTCCTTTTTTCCAAAGTCTTCCTAAAGTGTAATAAGAAGTCTCCAACTTTTAATAAGTGCTACAAAGCATGTAACAGATAGAGCAACAAAAGCAAGAAAATTAGAAGTCTAAAACTCCTGTCCAACTATTTCAATACAATAAACTGTCAATACTGACACCCCATCAGGGTACTACCAGTAACCTGTGCCTTCCGTTCAGTTGTACTAGAGAATATACAGATTGTCTCTGTACGTGTATTTTAAATTCATCTTTTTTGAGGAAACTTTGTATTTCCTCAGTACTATAATACAATAATGGTTATCATTAATGGAAAAAAAAACAAAGTAGCAGCTATAAAAAATGTGTTTTGCTGTTAGTATGTAGAACAGTTAAGATTCTGCATAGTTCTAACAACAATGTTACAGGATTTTTGTTCATCTCTTTGCAAAATCTTGTAAACTCTAACTTTTGTGAAAACACCAAGGGAAAGCCTCATCCACACAGTTCCACTGAGGCTGCAAGGATCTGTCCTCATTACTCCAGGTAGCATATGAGGGGTATACAGCATATTTCTATCTATGCCAAGTGGAAATACTTTATAGAGTAAGTGATGACCTAAGTGATTCAGCAGAAGGAAAAAAGGAGCTAGACCAGATCTAACGCTGAAAGTAAATCATTAACGCGAGTAGTTTCTGTAGATTAACATTTCATTCTGTGACTGGCTGAATTCTGATTCTTAAAATCAACACAGTAGAACAGAGGGTGTTGTGCTAATGACTCTGTTTGCTTATATAATAATCCTACTTATTCACATATGATTAATGACTAAATATACAGTGCATCTATAAAACCTGAGGACGTGCAGTACCAGGCACCGTTCCTGCCTCACTGTTACCGTGTAGCCTAGCGTACTTGGTATTAGCTTGATTGGATTGTTTCTCTCAGTTCTTTAAAATAGAATAGAAGTTAATTATAACAATACTAGTTTGCTGAATTGATAGCTTTATTCTAGGAAAGCTTCTATTTTGGTCTCAACGGAACTTGAAGATATATCAAAATGTATTGTGGAAACTATGTAAGTATAATAAGCTATTCTATGAAATCTTTCAAAATTCTTTTTTGTTCTTGAGTTGCCACATATGTTGGGAGCCATTCTACTCTACTGGTAGAAATTAGTCAGGTGAAGTTAATTTACTTCTGATTTATGTCTGTTTCTGGGATTATTGCAGTATATACAAATTATCTGGAATGAAGATTAAAATACACAGAATTAACATTTCTAGTGTCATAATTTTAGACCTTTTAAGACAGAAAAAGGTTTTTTATCTGTTTTAGAGTTTCCTATATGTCCACCTAGCTGTAGCACAGATGCAAAACCATGTACTATCACCAAATGATACTAAAAATAAAAATGTGTGTTGTTCATATTATATTGATACATGCTACTGTTTGGGTGGGTATATATTTTTACAATGCACATTTTGTGTAATTACATAAGTAACTATATAATTTCATCATTCATAAGCATTTTTTTTGCTGGCAGTGCATTGCATTCTAAAAGTGACAAATAATTTAAAGCAAAAAATAAAAGAAGACTACATCTGTAAGGGCCATATCACAGGAAAAGCTATCAATGGTTGTTCCTAACAAATAATTTATAGCAATTGATTGAATGGTTCCGTCAGCTTTCTTCATGAATATAAACATGCATACTACAATTTTAACTCTTTATTCTGAAAGCTACTACTGTTATTATTTTGAGACAACAAAGATATGAAATTATCTTATGCCAGGTGCAGAAAGCAATTGTAATTATTAAGGTCATTTGTTTTCTTGTAATTATTATTAATAGGAGTAATAAGTGAGTCTTTTCAAAGGCTTTTTGTATGTGCATTCACAATTAATTTACAGATCAATGCAGAATTTTCTGAAGAATGAGCAATTTTTCATTTACTTTATTTGAAAGCATAATTGCACTAATTATTCCAGTCTCACTGGTAAAGTGTTTGTTCATAGAAAACTATATTGCATATATTTATTTTTTCTGGAGAAATATGTATTGAATGGATTTTAATGTTGTGTTTGGTGTTGATATAGACTTGGGATCTTTCATTCTTTACTAGACCTGGTTACAGTTAAGAATTGAAAAGGGATTCTTTTTTTCTTTTTTTTTTTCTTTTTATCATTTAATTGCTATGTTATTGATGTACTTCTGATAACTAAAGCAAGGCAGGAAGAATTAGTCCAGCTGATAAAGCTGGTAGACTTTAATTACTATGTCATTAGTGAATATATTTTATTTTCTATGTTATTAATTATTAAAGTAATTCAGTTACTGAAGCAAAGCAGGAAGTCCATCGGATAAACCTAGTAGATTCATTTCATTTGGAGAACTCGGGAAGATGAGTTTCATTTCTTTTACTGATTTATCAAGACCATTTGTATATAAATAATTGACGCTGCCTCTGTATATGATATATTGCCTGGTATTAATGTTACTACGTTATAACATAGCTTGTAGAGGTAACTTTAATGTCATTGAATTTGGTAGATCTATTTCTAAGACAATAATATTATGATATTTTGATAGTATTGTGAAAAAATCTGATACATTGCATGTTAATTCTTAACTGTGGGAGATATTTACATTATTATTTTAGGCTTGTTTTAATATAATAATTCTGTATTGGTCAGCGCTAAGGATCCCTTTAGCAGAGAAGGAACTGGAGTTACTAACTTTGATCCTCTGAACTGCAACAAAGTAAATTTAGCCATTCCCTGCGCTTGTAAATATGCAGGGACCCCCAGGTGTCTGCAGGTTCCTCAAGATTAAATAGGTCATGGAACAACGGTATTTTCTCAGATGAGACTTGGCAACCAAACAGCTGGAAATCACTGATCTTGAGCTTTAGCAAATTATGAGCAAAAAAAAGCAGGACTCATAGAGTGGTGAGAGTAAGTCACACTGACATCTTGTCTTCTCTCCTTACACGCAACCATAGATTGAGAACTGAGCTTAAAAACACAGTTTAGCTCCAAATACATTTTCAGGAAATCACAATATATTCATATTGCCTTGGTTTAGAAGCACAAGAAACATAATGAAAGGAAATAGAAATGCTGCTTTCAAAATCATTAATTGCTTCTTTAAGATTATCTTCTTTATACCTTTATAGTTTATATTATGCATACTAGTGTTTGTGTAGACCACATATAAATGACTGGACGGGAGGTTACCTTGACTGGAATCCACAAAGATTAGGAATGAGATGTAGAAACACATGCTGTTCGCAGCAGCAGTTCTGCCAAATTCGGCAACATAGTGTGGCTTTACTGTTAGAGATTGCATATAGAAAATGGCTCCCTGCAGTACATACAGAGGTAAAACTAGCAGAAATAGATGATATCCATGCCCCTTCTAAAATGTGCATTCAGAGAAAGATGGAAGTTTGGGGGAAAAAAAAGAATGAATGTGCTATGTTTAAAAGTATCCCTTCCATTACTGTATTGTGTATTTTTCAGTGAAATGTACAATATATAGCTATTGCAGTAAGTCGAAACTAATTGTGACGTTTTCTATTTAATAATAAAGCTGCACTCAAAAAGTATCTCTGTAAAAAGCGCAGCTAACTCATAGCACAGTCAGCTTTTAAAGCAGGCGTTTTATTTTAGTAGCTATTCCCTCTTGGAAACGTTGTGACTAAGGAATCTGGTTTTGATTGCTTGTTATCAGCAGAATGACTTACTGAACAAATATTATTAGAAGGTTGTTCACACTTTAGATTGCTTTTTCCATCACAAGACTGAATTGTCTGAACTTTACACATCATTATTTGATAAAAGCAGCCTAAGCTTTTACTGATACTTTTGTGAAGTGCTTGCAGTTTTGGTCAGTGAGAGGAAAAGCTGCAACTTCCTTACCCTTGTGAAGAAGGGAAGTACAGTGCAAGTATTATTTTTCAGATTTACTATAAATTCTGCAGTCACTTTCCAATATCTGTCTGTCTTTTGTTTCATTCAGCTAACACTGTGCAAACATGTTCAGTTTTCACGTCTACTTTAGAACCAGTGTCTTTTAAAGGAGTTAAATGCACATGTGCAAGCGAATGAGGTTATGTATATATATACATATAAAGTACCCAAGTGGACCACCTCTGTGGAAATAGATCTGTGTTTTTTGTAGATGAGGGTATCTTGACATCAGAAGGAGGATTAATGAGTGTCAAAAATCACAGAATCCACTCTGAGGACGTGTTTGCTTTAGATACTTCGATATTTTATGTGAAAAAGCAAGATATCATTGATTTTCCTCCTTTTGGATAACGCATATGCGCTTCTTTAAGATACTGCAGAAAAGGTCAGAAAATGTATGAAAAACATTTCTCCATGTTCTTGTATAGCATCTGGTCTAAAGTAACCCATAAAATGACCAAATTGATTTCAGAAATAACCAGAACTTTGCTCCCCTGTTCCCTGAAGAGTGCTTCAGAAAAATGGTATATATGTACTGTGTAATGTTAGAAAGTTTCTGTATTACTCTATCCCATGTCATTGAGTCAATGGGTGCTTGATTTGCTTACTGAGTTTTTAGATAGAATTGGAATAAATTCGGTTAATTTTTGGCTTTGGAGAAAAATTGCCATGAAATCACTCAGATTGGAAGGGATACTGGGACGTCATCTAACCCAGCCTCCTGATCAAAATGAGGTAAACACTGAATTCGGATTAAGTCAGTCGGAGGTTTGTCCAGTCTAGCCTTGAAAACCCAGCATGGAGATTCCACGCCTCTTTGGGCAATTCATTCCACTGATTCCATTCAGATTTAGTGAAAGTATCCCTGAATTTTCCTTTGTCATCACCAAGACAACCACAACTTTCACTGTTGCAGTTTTCGTTTTACCCTGAAATGTAGCTTTTGCATAGGGCAAATAGCAACATAATGTTGCTGTGGGCATGTGTTAAATTTTTGATTTTTGTTCCCATGTTTAACCGTCTTTCCTATTTTAACAGTTTTGTATTTCAGTACCTATGTCAGTTATTTTTGGATTCCAGCAAACCTCCAAATCGCTTCTATTTGAGGAAAGCAGACACGGCATACTCCGTTTTAGTCCAGAGAGATACTACTACTTTAAACTACAGGAATGAGCGTACAGTAGCTGATGATAACTAAAAACTTAGAATGGAACTTTACTACAGAGAAAAGCTTTCATATATGTTAAAGCCAGGGTCAGAGGAAGAACTAGGGGCCAGGCCTGCTGTCCTCTGAGAGAAGAAAATAGTCCTTCATTCTTTAATATAACCTGGTGGAGGTCTTAAAATAGCTTAGTGCACTGAGGATGTACAAGATTATTCAGGTGTTGTAGTGAATTTTCTGTTCCAAAATTTTACTCATAAAGCCAATTTCATCAGACTAGAGGTGAATTCATGGTAATTACCAGAAAAGTTTAGCTTAAGAGAGTCTTTTTATGCAGATCAAAAACTTAGTCAGTAGATCAAAGGCTGGAATTTAATTTTTAGTATTGTAAGTGATAACCTACAGGTGCTGAATTATGATTAAATAGTAACAATTTCAAATGTCAAATGTTCAGTTCTTAAGAAAGGGAAAGATTATCGGTGCAATCTTAGCTTTTTTTGCTTTTTTTTTCTTAATCCACTGTTTAGTTGATCCTGCTCTCATGATTTTTTTTTGTCTTTATTCTGTAGCAGGCTAGGAACTTTGCACTGGGCTGATTTTTGTCAAGGGCTAGCACCACCCTGGTTGGGCTCCTCAGTAGTTCTTTACCTTATTCCTGTTGAGGATGGCTTCTAATAAAAGGACTGATTTCTTTTTCCTCTTACTTTTTTTTTAGCAGATGATCCACAGTAATTCTTGAGACTCCGTCTCTCAGCAGTTACCACTTTGTGTTTTCTATTTTGCAGAGGAAGCTGTAGTGATTCTGCAGATTTTATTCACAGTGATTTATGATGTGCTCTCTGGTCCTGGAAAATATTTTAGACTATTCCTCAGAAGGAGTTATTGTAATATGATTTCTGTATCAGAGCTGTTGGAATTTGATGATGGTGCCAGTGTTACGCCTTTTCTAATAATTCATCGTGATCAATAGGGAGTTGTTACTTGAATTATTCAGAACTCTGTTGGATATTTCATTCACTGGAGGGTGTTTAAAGGTTTATTTCTCCTCTACATAGGGAGATTTTTTTCTTTCAGATAAATTTCACTTGAGTGTTCATGATCATGAACACTGATGGATATTTGGAAAACAATAAAATGAATTTTTAAAAATAAATATTCAAAAAAAATTCAATGGAGGAATGACTTAATGTCCCTGTATAGTGACCATCTTAAGGTATACAGAAGAAAAGTCATGAGATCATATTATTAATTTCCCTCTGCTTTTCAGAACCTGGAGGAACAAAAATACTGTGCAAGCAAAACAGAATTGGCCATAGACTCAAAATTGACTCTGCTGTCTTCACTGAAAATGAGTGAAGTGAAATAGCAGAATGTGCAACTAAAATCCTACTGTTCTGGCCTCTCTGTGCAGATTAACACTGTTGCTAGCTTTGCATCTCCTAGGCACACTTAGACAAGCAAACCCTGTGTAGCACCTTTTTGTTTGGAATAGGATTTTGCACCTTGGGATCTACAGTCTGGAAGCAGAGCTACTGCAGGCTAACTACTGCTTTGATGTAGTTACTCATTTTCTTGAGCACATCAGCTGAGTAAAAAATGATGATTGTAACCACAAGCAATTTAAAAAGGTTACAAGATTGTAATTGGTCTTTACAAAACAAAATGCCTGCTACAGCCTTCTGGCTTATCTCAGTACAGGACTTTTTTGCAAGTGTTTAGTCTTGGGCGACAAACTAAAACTATACCATCTTTTTTTATGCTTTCACACTCCCCATAAAATTACAGAAAAAGACATTAGAACAATTGCTTGCTTGGAAAAGCAGTCTCCTGGATTTGTGCGTTGCTTTTTAAGCAAGTTTTTTCCTCCTCGCCTGCTGTGTAGTATCTTGTCAGCCCAGGACAGTGCTATCACCTGCCAGCATGGCATTAAGGCCTGATCCTCTGTGATAGCTGTATAGATTGTTCATGCACGATTTATTTGAGAGAGACTACAATGCAGCATCTGAGCATCGTTCCCTGTCTCTGTTTACTGTCTACCAAAAAGCTTCCTTTGCTTTGCCTTCAACAGTAAATATTTCACAGCTCTGGAATTCTTTGATACTGGATAGAAAATGCATGGTTATAATGTACAGCAAGTGGGAAGCTGTGGATATATGTAGATAATCATACTGAACTCAGACACAAAATAACCGAAGTTCAGCTCTAAAAGTTTAACTCAGACCTGTTTGTGTACGTATTTCAAAAATTCAATGAAAACAAATGGAATAAAGGTTAATGAGTAATAAGGCCCTGAAGATATTGGATGTCTTAAAAACATAAGTCTGCAATTCATATTAGGTATAACATCATATATCACCCTGTGAAATTTGGCATGATCCCATTGTTTTCTCAAGGGCCAAGATTTCTTTCTGTATTCCCAGCGGGGTTTTTTTCTCGCTCTTTTCCTGATTATTTTTCATGAGTAATACGGCACTTTGTATTTTATGCTAAGTTTGAAAAGTAAGACCTTATTTTTAAAATGGTCAACAAACTCTGGAACAATATTCAATGAGTACTTTCCCATTTGTGTATAAAAGCATACTGCCATATTAGGAGGTTTTTTAAGTAACATTTTTAAAAATCTCAGATTTCTAACCATATATTCTTTGCCCCAATTCTTAACCAGTGTTTGCCCCTACATTTGCTTGGTAGGTCTAAAATAATCAGCAAGCATATTAAGAAATTATGTCCTTTGAACTTAGATATATAAAAAGAAGTAGATGTTGAGGACTGTCAGGGATATCTTGAGATTAACCTTAAAAGATAAAAGAATATCTTTAGGAAAAGATCAGGAACAATGAAGCTGTGGCTGCATTTTTATTAGAAAAATATATTAATTAGTATTAAAATTGATTTTTTTTCCAGGTCCAACTCATACTAGGGGCAACTTTCTCAAATATACTCTACCTTGTTAGGGTTTACTGACAGTTTCATTTCTGTTTCATAAATTAAGAACTGCAGCCTTTTCTTTATGAAGTAGAGACTTTAATCTTAATATTGTTGGTTTTCAGCAGCTGTATATGCAGCATTAAAGATGTAAACACCTATACTGAAGGCTTCTTTTTCCTTTAGCAGAGCCAGGGAACAATTTTTCCTGCTCCAAATTTTAACCCTGTTATGGATGCCCAGTTGCTAGGAGGAGCCCTACAAGGAATTAGTGAGTATCTTTACTGATTCTTCCAATACATCTTTTCTTACAGAAAACTCTCCTACAATAGCAAGCATTAAACAAATAAAAACTCATATTATTAAAAATATCACCATATGTCTGTTGATTCTTCAAGGCATCACAGAAAGACTAACTGATAATTCCAAATAAATTATGCATTTGCATTTACAGGAACTCAGGGATGATTAAGATTAATCTAAAGCTTAGGCCAATGCTTATAGCAGTGAAAATTTTCCCTTATAAAATAAGAAGAGGATAGAATTCTGTTATATCAGTACTGTGAAGACAAAAAAGGCATGTTTTTAATTGTGACTTCAACGGTTAGCTATTACCAGAGACTAGTATGACTTTTAAAGTATCAATCATCAAGAACTAGAAATAAATGGAGTAGAAATTTTAAGGTTTTGATTGTCTTTCCCTTAGAAGCAACTCTTGCTATCAGGCTATAGACCAAAAATGTATTTGTTCACCAAAGCATTCTTCTCTCTTCAGATTTTTGTGTTTTCCTACTGAACGTTTTTGGTATTGCTGAGGGTCAGATTATTGATTAATTTTGATCATCTGAAACACTTTCATCATGTTAGGATTGTTGTCTGTACTGGAATTTTTATACCTCTTGGGCTATTCACATTGCCTTACAGCACCAAATCTTGCTTTCTGTTCATTCAGTTTCTTTAATGGAAACGTGAAGATTCAGACTTAATGTCAAATGAAACATCATAGAGGGTATTATTGATCAGGAACATTATGATTTTTTTTTTAAGTTGGCTAAAGATAAAAAAGTTCTACTTAAACATTTCATTAGACTTCAAACAGTACTTCTAATACGATGTTATTAAAATTTCAATACAGAGATGATTCTCTTCACTTAAGGCTGTAAATAGAAGTGCGTAACCTCACTTTTAATTAAGTATGAAATAGAACATACATAGAACAAAATTTTAGTTTCAAGACAATCTGCAAAATGCAAAGTTCAGCTTCAGAGGACTGTAAGTCTCCATAGTACTTAAAAGCACTGACATGCCTCCTCCTCCTACAAATCTTGCACACAACAATTACCCTTGTAAGATTCAGTCATCTAAGTTATCATGCTGATTCCAATGGTATTACAGAAATTAAAGAAGTTTAGGTGTTTAAATAATTTACAGAATCCTACTTAGTTTTTACTGTATGGACTATATAAGCTGTACAGATTCCTAGTAATAATTATTTTCCAAAGAGTTAAAAGAAATCCTTATACACAGAGTTTCAGAAATATACCAATTTTGTGAGTTTGGAAATTAATCAAATTGATGTGAAATCAGCACAGAGCTGAAAAGCTGATATAGTGGTGGCTACATCATCCAGAAAAAAGAGAGCTAAACCTGCTATGTAATAAGCAAATAAAAGACTTCCTCTGCCAACATGGAAAAAAAGATAATTTACTGCATAACTAATTGATGAAATTCTCTTTGGAGTTCTTGTTGATTTTGTAGCAGATATTTAGTTACCTTCATCAGCCCCTGCCAATTAAATAATAGAGACTATAATTCTTTTTGTATCCAGTGTCAAATTAAATTTGTGTCAAAATGGAGCCTATGAGTTAAAGGATCATATAACAAAATCTACATACATAGTTATATATATGAGAGAGAGAGATACACAGCTATTATGATTTTAATATGTAAAAATCAGTAATTGAATTAAACATTTTAACTACTCCATTGAGATGCTACCTGAACCCCATACTTTCTAGTCTAACTCATGTCTGTTGCAAGTCTGACAAAATCAATTGATTTACACTGGGGATACATTTTTGCGGTAATATCATTAAGAAGCTGAGCCGTCTGAAATTACCAAGAGCCATCTTTTGCAAAGGAAAAAATAACAAAATGAGTAAAAAAAAGTCAGATTTTTTTTTTTTTTTTTGATAAGCAGTCACAGTGAGTATAGAAGCATAGCAGGGAGCTCTGGCCATTAAACAAAAGATCGTGGGTAATTTCCAATAAAATAGGCTCAGAAATTGTTTTTAAAATAATATTTTAATTAATAATTTAACTTGTACAGTTCCTCTGAAAACATGTTGTTCAGTTTTTCAACAAATGCTCTGACTGTAAATGGTCATTCCCTTAGAAGAGATCCCCAATTCTGAAATGATAATATAATCAACCTCAACAGGGCATATGACTGGGACTGCCAGTCATATGACTGGCATATGACTTTCTAGGCTCAGCCACAAATTCTGCTAGTATGTCTAGTTCTGATTTGATGAAAGACACTATCTATTTTATTGATACTTTCAAATCCATTTCCCTTCAGAGATATTGTAATGCGTCTGATAATAATAATACAGATTGCTTGTCTATTTGCTGGTATTACACAGCAAGTGAAAGGTAAATAAGCATGGTAGATCTAATTGATGTTGGTAAATACCAGTGGGACTCTGTTGATTTTTTTTCCCCCAAGAAATGTGGTTAATGTTTTGAACAAAACATGAAAAACCACAAATAAATAAACAACAATGCTTCATTAATTGAGACAGTGTCATGTTTCCTTTTCAGGTTGTGAAAAAGATGTGTTGATTGATATCCTAACACAGCGCTGCAATTCACAGCGAATTATGATTGCAGAGGCATACAGAGACATGTATGGCAGGGTATGTTAGAACCATTTGGTACTTCCCCAGCTTTTCTCTCTGCTGTCTTTCTTGTGGTTGGACTGACTCTCAGGTCAGTCACTGGAAGCAAAAGCCTGGCAGACAGCTGTTTGGCAACCAACTTTGCTCACATAACTTTGCTCATATCAATACCTCTGAAAGTTTCAACTGTCATTTATATAGCAGTAGCATTTAACTACATCTGCTACACAAACAGAAAAAGGAAGAAAAAGGCACATTTTCTTCTTTTGTAGTGTTCACTCTGCTCGTCTGTTGACCTAGCAAGAATCTTTGGAAATACATATTTCTTCTTGCATATGTTTTTTGGATGTTCTGTATTACTTTCTTAAAGTCTTTGGAATATGTCATAAAAGAATATTTTATATTATTTAAAATACCAAACAAAAATATTGTCCTGTCAAGGGTAGATATTTGAAATTTTATTCCCTCACTGATTTATGTTTTCATCTCAAGCACTGACATTCTCAGACCTCAAAGCATGTAATCCTAACCATACCCTAAATGTAATACTTGTCTGAACCACTTAATGTTAAATTTATGATTCTTTGAAAGGTGTTTCAAAATTTATAAGCTTTCTTTATTTTTTCCAAATATGTATGTTATTCATCTTTTTTACGTATAACAGAAGGTGAGTTTTGTTTTGTTGGGACTACTGGACAGTTAAGTCTATATCATTCAAACATACGAAAAGCCTATCAGAAGAACAATATAAGTTCTTAAACATATGAACAGAGACAGATGTCTTGATTCTGTTTCCAGAACTACTGCTGCTAACTAAATGAGCTTGGAAAAGTTGCTGTCCCTGAATTTGCTTCAGTTATCCCAGCCATGTAAGAGTGAAAATAATAGTAAATAGTAAAATAATAGTAACATCCTTTGAAATCTAATGATGAAAAGCTAAAGAAAAACATACGATTAAACTGATCAGGTGTGCCCATAATTATAATAAAATTAGCCAGGCATCTTAAATAAAATCCAGTTTTCTTGGACTCTGGATCACTCTGTTCCTCTTCAGCTATTGATTCATCAGGTGCCAGAAAAACTAGCAGCTCACTGGAAAAATGCCTTGAAGGTCAGTGCATGCTTGCTATTGAATCTATCAGTGTGAATGAGGACAGTGAATTTGCAAAAATCCTACTACACAGCCATCAACCTTAATTAGAGTTAGCTAGGAACTATTAATTTAAAAACTCTACATTAACTGCTGATGTGGTGATCTTTTACGCTATCAGTAGAAATATGTATATTCTTTTTTGGGTAGCTGAATAGTTTTTCAGAGGCAGTCTTTGGGCCACTTTTGGGCCACTGGAACACTGCCTTGCTCACTTAGAATTGGAGGAGAGGAGCTGGATTTAATCCGTACAGTGAGTTGATTTTGTATTGTTACTGATCTCTAGGAGATAAGGAGTCATTAGCTTTATTTGAACTGTTAAAAAAATTAAAAGATACAGTATTTGTGATGTTTTAAGATGCAGCCTTAAATAGATGTGTATGTTTTATTTAAAACTTAAACAGTAACAATCATAGGTATTCTTACCTTCAAAAGACTGTAACAATAATTGAAACCACCGGATCTGAATGATTAAAAGTGTTTTTCTATAATGAAGTACTTATTAGGTTCTCATTACCATTACACATGCAAACCACACAATTTCCATATGAATCCTTACAACATTCCTCACGAAGTTTGGGGTTTACTTGTAGAACACTAAAGCATGTGAAGTTACCAAAGCTGCCTACGATAGTAAAACACTTGATACCAACCTTTTCAAGTCTTAATTTATCTCCTTAACTATTGAACTGTACTTCTTCATATCATGTCCTTAGCAGCTGGCATTTTTTTTAAACAAGCAATATCAAACAGATAACCTTTTTTTCAACTGCACAAGATACCTTGCAAGACTCAAACGCTATAGTCAAAAAACAGATAACAAATTTGTTTTTAATGATTTCTTTGGTACCAGTTATGTTTAAAAATAAGTTAAAATATTTACGGGGGGAAGAATAAGGCATAAAAATAGAGGAGTTGCCATCTTTAGGTTAAAAAAAAAAAAAAAAAGAAAAAGCTAGTTGATGCTAGAATCCTCTTTTTGAGCATACCTGGACCAGAGCAGAGAGACTTCTCCTAGTTGACTGGTAATACTTTTTCACGAGTTTTTAATGCTTTTTATCCCTATAATAATGAATAATAACAGACGGGAAAGGCAAGCAAACTGTTCTATATTCCAACAATCACCTGGAGAAAATCTGAAAATTTTCAAACTCATGGACCCACTCTTGCATATACACCCACAATTTTTATTTAAATGAATCCATAGAGTACCAAGTACTCTTGGCAAATATTCTTGATAGCTTTCTCCTAGAAAAGAATACAACCAATCTTACCTAAATCTTACCTATGATCACATGAAAATGTGGTTCTGTACGAATTAGTTTTCATCTAGTTCAAGGATGAATCAGAAATGCTGAATTTTTGGACTCACCTGTGACAGCAGATATGCTGTAATGGCCAACTTAGTTATTGTTCCCTGCAGTCTGCTTGATTTAACCCTCAGAAGTAGTATCCCTCAAAATGTTGTAGCAGCAACAGCAAAATGTTGTAATGAACGTGTGTTCTGATGTGCCACCTTCTGAACTTCTGATATGCTGATGTGTCTTCTTCTGAGTTACTGCAGCTTATATCTCAGAAGATACTTCATAACCTACCAGTGATAAAACTTCATCACTTGTAATCTGTCCAGTTATCTGTCCTATAGTATATTAATACACTATTGGACAGATACACCATTCAGCAGTCCCTGCTTATGACTGGTAAACTCTGCAGAAAAAAAAAAAAAGTGGACAGCTAGGCAGATACAATTTTAGCCTTCCCACTTTAATATATGGGAAGCCAATCAGTCCCATACTCCACCCTCTTAATGTCAGTTCAGTACATTCATTATGGTAGCCACTGTGCTTGTTCATTTTGTCAAATGTAAAGTAGAAAACATTAGAAGGAGAAATAGATTGAAAAGAAGACCATGAATTGGCTGGATGATTCAGACATACATACAAGTTTTAAGATTCCTTTTAACAATTAGCCTTCAGGGATTTCTCATAGCAGAAACAATTAGGAAATATTAATAATGACAACTTAGAGTTGTCTTTTCTTATTTTTTCAGTACTTCACTTTTCCTAGTTCTGATTGCAGGGTAATTTTTAATTAGTATCCATTTGTATTATTAATCCATTATCCCACAGGCATGTTGTCAGAAGTGAAATGTCTTAATGAATTAATTTGTATTCCATGTCTGATTTAGTGGTTGTCAAATGCATCTAATGTGCATCCAGTGAAAATTACATATTGCTTCTTCATCATAAATTTATTTTTTTAATGTACATGTCTCCTCCCTCCTTGCTGCTCCAGCTACTAGTTTAATTATACTCCGATATGTATTCAAAGCTGAAGTATAGGCCTGTAAAGATGCACCTTAGAGTTTATATGATGGGAACTGTTCCTAGGATTCCTTTAAATTCAGACCAGGCGCTCAGTGGTGAACCAAAAAAAAAACAGCATACAAGTATCCTCTTAATCAGAAACAGAATCAGAAATCAGAAAAACGCTTTTAGCATTCTTAATGTTTTGAAGGATTCTAATGGGTAAGAGGAGAGTGGGCGAGGAAATGCTCATCCTTTAGACAACTATAGGAAAGTTGAGTACTGAAGCACATGCATGGGTGAGGGGAGATGCTTTTTATTAATTTGTCAAAAGTAATGAATTCAATTTAAATATAATGCATAAATTGAAGCACATAACCTTCCAGTAATATTTTTAGGTACTGGGAACAATATGGATAATTTTTTAAAAAAAATCACATAGTGAACAATGAGAAAAAGCACAAGAAATCTCCTGTGCTCTATGTCATTTGATTTTCAAATATACTTAGTTCCCACAGAGTCACATAGGGAATATGTCAAGAGAAGTTACAGATGCTGTGCCCTGATACTCTGGTTTAAAGCCTTGAATAGATAGTGTTTGCTCTTAACAAACCCCTGAATTGTACTTTGTATTCTAATGAACCAAAACCTAGAAAGGCTACATGGTTTATTTGCTTGTGTGTCTGCTGTCATTTCACTCATGTTATTAGAAAGAATAGGCACTACTATTGCTACTATTCCTACAATTAAAGAAGAGATTTTTGTTGCTTAATTTTAGCCAGAAGTGTAACTGTTGAAATAATCCTGACTATTCTTTTCTTTTTTATTGTCATCCTGCCCCCTTTTTTTTAAGGATTTGATAACAGACCTAAAAGAGAATCTCTCTCATCACTTCAAAGAAGTCATGGTTGGCCTGATGTATGCACCTGCTTTCTATGATGCTCATGAGCTCTGGCATGCCTTGAAGGTACCTGTCTAATTCCAAATTACTTAAGAGTGACTGACATATTACCTAACATACATTAAATGGAGTTTTTTGACATTGAAGTGGTTGATATACTGCTGTAAATGTATTTCATGTATACCAGGATATAACAAATACAGACCTATTTGAGGTTTATTCATTAGTATGTTAAAAACAGTATAGGTAATATCTCGATCATGTAAAAAATACAGGTGATTTTGCACCTTTAGTAAACTGAGTATCTGAAGAAAAATTTACACAGGGAAGTACAAGGCCCTGATCCTGCAAGCCTTTTTGCATAGTTACTAACAAAGTTCATTTGAACAGCTACGTTAAATAATGGCGAGGAAATCACCTGTGAGCATAAACAGTGTTTTACTGTGATCCTTTTCTGTGAGACCACTTAGGGAAAAACAAGCTGAGCAGTGTTTCTTTATACTGCTCCTGCCTCCTCTCCAGGAATTGCAAACTTCTGGCTTGGTTTTAGAGACTATGACTTCTATTCCACACAATTACTCAGTCTTCTGCCTAGAGGTTCCTTTCTTTCATGTGGGTGGGTCATTAGGAGATGATGAGGGAGCAGCAACTCGCATTTTTTCATACTTCCTGGCCCTATACTCTATGGCTTTGCCTCTGAAGGCACTGATACTTCTTCAGAAGAACATGTCCTTGCATAAACATTAAAAATTACTCTGTGACAAAGCAGTGATCATTCCAGTTAAACCAAACTGATTTCTCAATTTCAAGAAAAAAAAATTCTTCTCTGGATCCGAGCCTGCAGTGTTTAAGCAGCTAAAGTTTTGAAACAAACACAAGTAAATACTTTTTAAAATGTCATGTAATTAAATGTTGAAATTCATTCCCATGGTATGCATTGTTCCAGCAGTGGGACATTGTGAAGGCCAAAGGCATAAATCAGTTTGTAAAGAACTTTAGCAAATTCGTAGAAAACAGGTTCACTGTTATCAAAAATAATAATCCTTCACAAATTTCTTCTCAGGAAATACTTGAATTGCTGATTCCTGCTTTTTCATGTCTTTTAGATACTGAAACTGATGCAGCTTTTTCTAGAATTACTGATATATTTTTAAATTATAGTCAACAATAAAAAGATAGTGAAATGTCATTACTAGGATCAGAAGTATGACTTTCATTAACATTACCGATTGGATTGGCAAAATCATATTTTTTCTGCATGTGGCTCAAATTCAAACTTTCTTAGGGTATTCTATTTTGATTTATGTTCATATGGCTAAAGTGAAGAGCATGTATCAGGACTTACAAGCTTGAGCTCAATGCCACATTCTCCCATTACCCAAAAGTAGAGTACTCATCAAGAATATACATGTACATATCAAAAGCAGCATATCTTATCTCAACTCATAATATGAATTCAAATCCTGTTTCTGTCAACATTAGACTTACTTCATTCCCCCCTTACTAATGTGCACACTGAAATTCAGATTAAGCAAAAGTTTAGTTGCAATATAGGGTTCTAAAGCTAATTTAAAAAAGTATACCATACATAGAATCTCCAATGGAGACTGGTATTCTTTTGTTACTTCTGATAAATAACACTGTGTTCTTCTGAAAGTCATGATTTCTACTAGTAACATCTTTACTTATTTACTTTTTTTATGCAGGGAGTAGACATGGAAGAAAAATGTCTAATTGATATATTGTCCTCAAGGTCGAATATGGAGATCTTCCAGATTAAAGAAGCCTACTTAATGCGTAGTTTCATTTATTTATTTATTTTTACAACTGTACAGTAACAGTTATATATTACTTGTGCTGTGGCTGTATTAGCATGAGTGAAAAGAGGGGGCTACAAAAGAGGACTTCTCAAAACTAACTCTTTCCTCCCTGACTCCTTCAATATATAGAAGGCTGAACCAAAATTTGAAGTTTGAAAAATACGTAATATTATCTATTATAATCTAAAGAAGTAGTGCAGCCTGTGATGTTTGAAATACCTGGAAGCCACGTGTTGGGATTTTCAAAATTTTTTCTGCATTTTTTTTTGCAAGAAAAGCACATAGGCCATTTTTCAAGCAAGTGCTTAATGCAAGTTGGACACTCAACTCACCTAGCTTGATGAGGCATTTCTGAGCACTCGGTGCCAGAGAGCAGCAGGGCTGCTCTGCAAAAGCAAGGGGAGCTGGCGGGGGCGCAGGGAAGGCAGGGCTGCAAGGCAGGATCCCAACATGGCTGCAGCCCCATAGGACCCAAACGGGGCACCCAGTTCGGGACTGGCTGCAGTGGCTGGGATATGATCCGCATGATTAGGTCCATGCAGAACCTACACAGGTTACTGCAGAATAATGACATCAGAAAATGGACAAATGTCAAAATAATGCAATTATTGCATCCCAATTGTTTTCTCTTTGTTAATGTTCATTCAGAGCATTTGTATATGGGTGATCAATTTTTGTTTTTACTTAGAATATAATAATGACCTTCAGCAAGATATTGATTCTGAGACTTCAGGTCACTTCCGAGATACACTTATGAACCTTGCTCAGGTACTGTGAAATAATATGACTTAAATTTCTAAGAAACTCAGAACAACTTTCGATATTGTTCAAGGAGTCTTAAGTTTTAGAGGTAAAGAAGAAAGGGAAAAAAGCAGAGGAAGATAATTCTTCTTATATGGATATTAACTAAAATATTATAATTCTCCGCCGTTTAAAAGAATAAGTATACATATTGTGGGATTATCCAGTGAAATTATGCCAAGAGTACTTGCTGTTAAATGTTACTGGAGGAAGTGGGTTTCTGAATCATGTAAAGCACTATTTAACTTATTTTATTGTTCACTTGTCTGCCGTTTGTCTCATGTACGTAACTTTATGCAGTCATTCCTGCATAATTTTCTTGAAGTAATTTATCTTTTTACTAGGAATTCTATTTTTTTCTTGTGAAATTCTTACAATTTAATTAAAATATAAATTAACATATTTACCAGGAAAGAGCTGTTATTCCCAGAGTTGATAGACAATACTTTTTTTTTTATCCTCACTTTCACTTTTATGGTAAAATGATTGTAAGTTCTAAAGCAATTGCATCAAACATCTATCGATTAGGTGCTGCTTGAGAATGATAGTTTTGCATTTGTGTCTTACAAGATGATTATAGTTAAAAAAACAACTGTAAAAGTTGGGTGCTTTTTATCTTTTTCTAACATACACATAGTTCAGATTATAGTATGTTTACTAAATCATATCAGCTTAATTTGTGTAGCTGAAAGGCTTTTAAATGTATGGCAAAACGAGAATTATTCTTCTGTGGTTTATGTATTGAATTTGCCAAATATTTCTCAGTCTTGAATCTTAATTTTAGATGATGGTTATATGCAGGCAGAATGACCCACTCAGGGGGGTGTTAGTAAAGTAAAAAAAAATTTAAAATGGGATTGAAAAGGGAATTGGCTTATATGACCAATTTATCCACTTCCTCTCATAAAACCCCTTGTCATTCCAGGATTGCTCTGTTTAGGGGAAATGAGGGTATAACATGACAACTTTGAGATATTTTTTACAGTTGCACATTCAACTGTTTAGTTCAATGATCCAAAGCAAAAATATGTGTGTGATATCTCATGAAATGAGAAATATCGTTATACAGAGAAAACTTCATCTTCTAAACTTGAAAAAAAAATGTATCTTTTTTTCCAGGGAACAAGAATGGAAGGATATGCAGATCCTTCTACAGCTGCTCAGGATGCAATGGTAAATGTAATCAGATGTCAGCTTCTCAAATATAAAAAATAAGAACAAATACAAATGCCGAGAAGTGATTTAGGACTTACAATCTTCTGCATTTTTTTTTTTTCCTTTTTCTGGTGTATTAGGTCCTGTGGGAAGCATGTCAGCAGAAAACAGGGGAACACAAAAACATGCTCCAAATGATCCTCTGCAACAGGAGTTACCAGCAGTTGTGGATGGGTAATCCAACAGTTCAGCTGTTTAAACATACAGTAGAGAGGAAGAATCTGACTTGCTAATGAAAACATGGTTTATGTACCAGCAAGCTAAGCATGCAAAATATTAGTCTGAAACTTTAAGTATCCAGGAACCTAAGTTTGAATTCTTTGAGCTCTCAACTCCCACTGATGTGAGGGGAGTTTGGAAGTAATACAAAATTGAACTCTGCCTGATGACTACAGACAGCTGTAGATAGAACAGATAGACACCACAATCCCTAATGAAAGAGAGAAGACCGTGACCAAAGACATGGGCTATGGCTGTACTGAGTTTACACACAATGCAAGCAACAGGATGAGGCAGATAGATATTTCTAAACTATTTTATTCATTTATCCTAAATTGCTCTTTACTATGGGTGAAAACTGCTTGGGAGAGGCAGTAGGTGCATATTCAGGAAATGTTAGTATGTTAAACACATTGCTGTGTGGATAGTTTTCCATGGACATTTCAGAGTAGTTTTTGATGGGAAGTTTTCTGAGGTCCCCATCTGCTCTCTCTTAATTAACACATACAAACACAGAAACGTAACCGGATTGTTTCAATTTAAAGCTATATAGTCAGACATAATTACAGATTGCAAAAAAAGTATGTCTTTCCTTCCGCTGTAGAACAGAAAATATCTCATACCTGTTTGCTGACAAGTTTGAGATGTCTTTTGCTCTGCAGTGAGAAAAAAAGTCTGTATGGTGACAAATTTATCATTCTGCAGCCAACTGTATCTCTTATACCGCTTTATGGCAGTACTTTAGAACTACTTTGCTGTCACAAATCAACAAATAATTACTCTATTGTGACTTCTGTGAGATTAGTAATGATGAGATTGACATAGCATGAGAGACCTGGTTATGCTCCTTCTTTCTACCAGAGATTACATACCTGTGGGTGTGGTACCTGGGGGATAGTAATGCAGTGAAACACTAAAAATATCCTCAATAGTTACAGTTCTGGAGGAGACGGGAGCCAGGGAGATTGGTGACTCTCACTGAACTAGAATAAAGAAAGGGTTTTTTTTCTTTCAAGTTTTTCAGGAGTTCCAAAATATCTCTGGGCAAGACATAGTAGATGCCATTAATGAATGTTATGATGGATACTTCCAAGAATTACTGGTTGCGATAGGTAACATAAAAATATTATTTTATACTAGCAGTAATCTTGTAATAAATATCTGGAGTAGTATCTATGATGCATTAAAAATGTATTTTTTTTCTGATATTTTTCTCCACTTTCCTATGTTATGTGGTTAAAAATTTGGGAGGTAATTAATGGGTGTAGAAAAGGGTATTTGTATAGAAATATTGTTCCATGTTTGTGTAAATCTGGAAACGTATATATGCAGCACTAAATCATGAGTGAAAAGGGCTAACATTGGTTATCTGATAACAGCCTTCCTATGTAATCGATGATAAGTGCATTAGTAACTGATCCCACATACATTTATATCATTGGCAAAATTTTCAGGACTTCAGTGGTACATAAAAAAGTTCTAAGCTTTATGTGCCTTGGTTTCCAATTTATAAAAACTGGTAATATTTCTTCAGAGATATCATGTGAGCGTATTCCTTAACATTGAACAAGCTCTTCTATGCAACATCTGTGACTACCCACAAAGTAGCTGACAAATACAGTCAACCATTTGTAGTTACTCTGCTTTTACCTAACAAATATAGTCATGTTTGTGAAAACTGGTAGCTTAACTTTAAGCTGAATCACAGGTGGTACTACCAGCTTTATATTTCAAAGAGCCCAAAGTCAGAAGTGTTTTTACAATAATCTTGTGTTTTCCTTTTGTAACTTCTTCCTCCTAGTTCTCTGTGTTCGGGACAAGCCATCCTATTTTGCTTATAGGCTTTACAGTGCAATCCATGTAAGTAGTCTTTCTTCTTCATATATCATAAAAAGTAGCTTTTCTATTTTTTGTTTATTTTTAAACAAATACATATGAATCAGTCCATTCCGTTTTTTAAGGTATTGTTTGTTTTAATGCGTTTGGTACCTAAATAAATGTAATAGTAGTAGTGTGTTTGCAACAGTTGGGATTTAACTGTGTAAAAGTTAAAAGTTTAAATATTTAGGTTTCTTTAGAAATACCTGTCTGGTAACTTTATCATTTTTTTTCTTAAATTTGAACTTTATTTTCTATGGATTGTATCTCCCCCTGCTGTGCAGAACTCAATGTGCACCTTACAACAGTTTATTTTTATTATGCAGTTTTGTCACTAGAGATTTAATAAGTATCATTATTAATTAAATGATAGATTAGTCTTATATGAAGACAAATTGTCAGATTTTCCTGGGGGCTCAATGTATGTATGTAAAGTCTTATATTTTGGTGCTTAACTGCTCACAGAGTAAACCAGATGAATGTCGAGAAGAAATGTGGGTAAATGCAAAGAATGCTACAGATACTTCCCACTATAGACATTTCCTTTTGTTTTTCATTCATTAGTGAAAATAATGAGACATTGTTATATAAAAAATGTAATCTTTTAAGCCTCAAGATAGAAGACAGACATAAAATCAACCATGGGTGAAATGAGAAGCACCATTTTAGGGCCAGAATGGCAAAGGTAGGGTTCAAGCCAGAATCATCCCATAAACGTAGTCAGCAACAACCAGCAACAGTGGCAACAAACAACCAAGGAAGACCCTCTTGGCAGACAGGAAAAGGCAGTGCTTTTTTTCTGAGTGGTCAAAACTGGATTCTGGCAGAACATGACATGGAAAAGCTTTGCCAAAACTACCACAAGAAATACCAGCTATTAGGAAAAGAGATGTTTCTCAAAGGTCCTGTATCAATTCCAGCTTTCATGTTAAAACCTCACTTTTAATTAAAAAAAAATCATATAGTTTTCTTCTGTATTACATTCTGATGTTATATGGGGTGCAGGAAAAAAAAAACTCTCAAAGGCTTCAGAGTGACCATTTGCATTTTACTTTAATTTTTTACTATTTTCACAAAATGTTTTAGTAAATGTAGATAGTCTTTCAATGGAAGACAGGAATTTTAAATTGTTTCTATTTTTGCAATCAAGTTTTGTACAGAGTATACAAATCTTTTTTTTTGTACTTCAATATAATACAATATAATGATGTCCACTCGGGATTTTAATGCTTGAAATCATAATCCACATGGCTTATAAGAGTCCATAATGGCTTGTAAAATAGATTTTAATCTAGCTATCAAACATATCAAATTATCTAAAATTATCTTTTTTAAAAATCTCTTACTACTTGCTTTTTGGAGATCTGCATTTCAGTATAACTGGCTAGTTGATGAAATCACTCATTTGGCTTTAAATAGTATGAATTTATAATCAGTCCCCCCCAAAATCTGTTTCGATCAATTCTTTTCCCCACTAGGTGTCACCACTCTCCATGCAGTAACAATACAAAAAGGGATTCATTTAGAAGCTTTAAATAAATAATAGTTGAATACAGACTATGTCAGTTCTAAGAAAATGGTTAAAAATCTCTCTGAATCCACACTGGGCAGCAGCCACTAGGAAACAGATTGTTGGCTTCAGTATAGCTGGAGTGGATACATTACTCACAAGAAAAGTCACAACAGCTAACTGGAAAACTGAATACCTATGACTATTGACAGGAGAACATCCATTTTTTCTTTTTAAAGTTTCAAAGCATGGGTTGGTTCACTGATGCATGGTGGATATCTGTTATTCAGTAGTATGAATTCTATTATCCAAGCATGTGAAAACTCTGTAGAATAATAGCTTTGAATCCTTAGATTCTTTTCAGATCCAGAATATCCTTATGGGTGGTCTCAATAATTGGCTGTTTAGTAAAAATTAATATAAGCATGTTTAGATAGATGAGCACAGACTGTCATACTGTCAAGTTTCTTCACAACTTTTTTTCTTTTTAGGATTTTGGGTTTCATAATAAAACAGTTATAAGGATTCTCATTGCTAGAAGTGAAATTGACTTGATGACCATAAGACAACGATACAAAGAGAGATATGGAAAAACACTTTTTCATGATATTAAAGTAAGTTTTTTCACACATTGGCGTATATTCAGCATAGATACCATATAGAGTGTGTAGACCCCTATCAGAAAAATACTTAAGGTTAATATCTATTCAGTCACTTGGTCAAAAAAAAAAAAAGAAGGAAAAATAGTAATGTATAGAATCCGTAACTTGTATCTTACTCTGTGCGGCAGGCTGACTTTGGTAAGTGAATTCTCAATTCACTCTAATCCCATGTGATTTTTCCCCTCCTCCATAGCATAAGGAGGAACATAAACAAGGCAGGACAGAGTATGCAGGGGAGTATTTTGCATGAGTAGTTTCTACAGTAATTGATACCATTATCTTTCACACAAGCTTGCAAGGTTAGTCTAGTATCACTTAAGTGTGAAACTGAGATCCTGTCAGTGGTCAGTTCTTAGGCTTATGTAGCAACCTTCAGAAAAACAATTTCTCTTGTATTCTTGCTGTGCGTCTTAAGTCAAAACTCTTGACACTGCTGAGTTGTATAACAGTTCTTGATAGGACACTCTGCAAATTTTTTATGTTGCCATATTCCAACTCTAAGACTTCCAGAAACAGCTAATGATTTTGGGGGATTGAACTTCAGAAGCATTCAACAGATTTTGTCCAACCTTTAAAAGCTAGATCATTTTTATTTAGGTGCCTGAGCAGCCAATAACTGAGATACATGAAATTGAATAGTCTTGGCCTAAAATCATTGTGAAAATACTATAGATATTTTACAAAATCTTACAACAGTACCCCAGTCCTTGTCATACATAAATGAGGAAAATGAGGAAAAATTACACTCTCAAAAAAATTTTTTTTTCTTGCAGCACTTTGCTTCCGGGCATTATGAGAGTGCCTTACTTGCCATCTGTGCTGGTGATGCTGAAGAATATTAAGCAAGATGATGATGAATTCTGAAGTCTGTGTCAATCCATTTTAAGTAGAAATTGAAGCTATCCACAATAATCTATTAACTGTTAGCTATCCCTATACTACCAGAAAAATTAGTCCTATACATTTCCTAATTTTAAATCTTTCTTGAAGCAGGAAAAAAAGGTACACGAACATTTCCTGTCAGAAACATGGTTTTATTCCTACTTCTGATCAAATCATATCTGTTTCTGTGGTTGATGTAAATTAGTAAAACAATTAGTAAAATAACTTTATCCAAATATGTTTATTATTGTCTTTTAACCTCCCATACATTAGATAGTAAAGATGACCTCTTGAAGAACCTATACACTTCTCCAACAGAGAGAAAACAGAATTTACTTCGTTTAATGTTAGTAGCATGATTTCTTCCTTAAATGACATTTTTGCTTTTTTCCCACTTCTCGTACCTCATCTTTTATGCTCTTGAACAGCATCATTTTAGTCTACCATCATAAGCATCTGCCCCTGTCCATTAACAGGTTTTGTATTCTTTTCCATTTAGCACACGTACCTAATGCATTTATCTTGTTCTGTTTTAAACTAAAGGAAAAATTAGAATCATGTATCACAAATCATTCTTGATTTAGTGTCATGCCCTGAAAATTACTTGAAGATAAAACATTATGTGGCTTAAAGAAATTAATTCAGCATTCTAAAAGATCAAACTTTAAAATACTATTGCATCTTCAAAATTTAAAACTTTTATTGAATACTGACATATAGAATGTCCAGATACCTCTAAGATGCCCCTGATTATAATTCATGAGTTAAAGTCTAACTAAGAATAGGTAACACTTTACCCTTAAATAATAATACTTCACAGAACAGTAGCAAAAATTGATTTTAACAACACATGCTTTAATTAAGTGTAGCTTCCTACTAATCAGCATGAGTAAAGGTGGCAGAACCTGATCAAGGCCTCCTCCCAAAAGAAGACACTCCACAATACATCTCTTAAATGTCCAGTGCGTGCAGCCTACGCATGCAGTTTCCCAGCCCGTTTGTATCTTCTGTCGGTCTCTTGTGTAACTAGGGTCACAAGTACTAATTTTTGCTTTAAAGCAACTACCCTCTGCTTTTTCCTGTAGCTACAAGTTTCCAAGTTAACATTTGACTTTTTAAAACAAGCACTATGGCTTCCAGTAGTCTGACTGAGCAGAGTATTGCTATCAAAGCATACAAATAACACAGCTGGTTTTATGCAGTTTGCATCTGTCTTTTCCATAGGTCTGTGAGAGTTATGTATTTTCAGTGTACCAGTTTTTACAAACACTGATTTTGGTTATGTTTCAAAAGCATTGGTTTACAATAAGCTTGAAATTTTCATTGAGAGCTGGAACTTAAGCCCAAACTTTGGAAGGAAGGAAAATACAGAACTAGAGTACAAGTGACACAATTCCCCCCCCCCTCCAAAAAAAAAAAAAAAAAATTGTTATCATTAACAAAACCTGAAGCTTATTCAAGCTTTATCACAGTTTCGCACCTGCAGTTACACGTAGCTAACCGCAGCCGTACGGAGTTGCTTCCTATTTACGCTGCATATTTGCATACGGCAACAAAAGCTATAAACAAATAACGCGCTCTCGGCAGAAGGCAGCCCGGAAGCTCCCGGCTCCCGGGGGCGTTTCCCGAAACCAGCCGGGCCGAGGCGCGCACCCGGCAGCCGCGCGTCTAACGGCCGTAACCGCCGGCAGCGCCGGCGCCGGCAGGTCCTAGCGCGCGCCAGCGGCGCCGCTGCCGCCAGCGGTCACACACCGCTCCGCCCGGTCTGTGACGCTGCCGCGCGCCCCTGCGTTCTTACTGGAGGAGAACAGTGTCAATCTCGCACCTTCCCCAAATCGCCGCCGCGGCTCCTCCTTGCCCCGCCCTCCGCGGCCGGGTTCTACTTCCTGCGAAGTTGGTGGAGGGAAGCGGCCGTTGGAGTTCGAAGCTGGCGGCGCCGTTGGCAGCGGGGCGGCCTGTCCGCTCCCTGACGGGACCTGCAGCCCCGCGGCTGCGGGGCCGTCGGCCCCGCGGCGAGGCCGGCAGCCTCCCTGCACAGAGCTGGAGGGAGCGGGGCCGTGTGGCGGGCCGGGGCCGCCCAGCCGGGTCGCCTGCGTGCCGGGCCGAGGCGGGGAGGAGCCGCGGCCTCGGCCGCCCAGCTGCCTGCCGCAGATGGAGGCCAGCCTGACGTGCGCCGTCTGCCTGTCGCTCTTCGAGGAGCCGGTCACGCTGCCGCTGTGCTCGCACAACTTCTGCCGGGAGTGCGTGTTGGAGTGCCTGGCCTCAGCCGAAGCCGCCCGCCTGCAGCAGCGGGGCCAGGGGCAGACCCGCCTGTTGCGGGGAAGCCCGGGGCAGGGCGCTGGCGGCTCCACGGCCAGCACCCGCGTGTCGTGCCCGCTGTGCAGGAAGCTCTGCCCGCTGCCCCGCGGTGGCGCCGCCGCGCTGCCCGTCAACACCACGTTGGCAGAGGTGGTGAAGCTCTACCGCTCCGGCACGGCGGGGGCCTCCAAGGCGGCGGAGGCAGAGCCGGGGCCGGGGCCCGGCCTGCTCTCCCCGCTGCCTCTCGGGGGAACCTGCCAGAAGCATCCGAGCCGGCTGATGCAGCTCTACTGCCGGATGTGCCGCCAGGCGGGCTGTGGGCAGTGCGTGTCTGAGGAGCACCAAGGCATTTTCCACTCCGTCAACCTCATAGACACTGTGTATCAAGAGGAAAAGGTAAGCGCGGCGCTTCCTACTTGCGACAGGGCTTCGGCTGGGAGGTAGGGCTGTCTCGGGGTCTCCGACCCCGTGTGGGTTGCTTTCGTTGAGAAAGGCAATTTTTTTTGAAGCCAGAAGTTAATCTTGCACTGATTTCTCTGTTGTCGCTCTCCTTTCACCGGTTGCCTGCTCCTGAAAGAACTAGGGGATAATAGTCTTTGTGGTAGATTACATTTAAGAACAAACAAAAAACGCAGCTTCGTGGGTAGGCAAAAGGCAGTGAGGGATTGCATTGCTTTGAGCATGCCGGCACTCCTGTGTGGACCAGCGGCGTGTACCTTTGCGTGCTGCTGCCAGACTTGGCATGCAGGGCACCAGGCTATCTTACAGTATCATCCGATGTGAACAGAGCTGATCAAAGCAGTTCAAAAGTTAACATTTCCTGTGTATGAAGGCTTGTACTTCTGCCATAGTAACACACGGATGCCAGCAGCCATTCAAGTCCATGCTTTGATCTGATTTTTCTGAGTCCAGAAAGGTACTAGTTTTGCTAACCAGAAGCACGCAGTTTGTTTATGCGTTCTCTAAGTTGATTTAGGTAATTTGGGTGATAGATAGTTACCTGTTTAGAAATAGCTTAGATGAATAACTACTTAATGTATAACAGAAATATATTACAGGAACTGGCAGGCCTGCTAGGGATTTTGTTTGGGGTGTTCTTGTAGTAGTAGAAGAGACTTGTCAAAACAGCTAGCATTCTGTTAAAGTGAACTTTTTACACTCTACTTAACCTGGGTGCTAGATAGCCTGTCATAAAAACAGTTCTGATGCACAATATAGAAACAGTGCTAAAGAGGATAGGTATAGTGGCTATCGTAGCTAAAAAAAAAAAAAAATAAAATAATAATAAAAAATAAAATAAAATAATAATAATAATAAAAAAATAAGCCAGTGATGATGATAAATTAGTTTAGAGCCACTGCTTTAATATTCTACCCTAAACATAATTCTCTATTGACCAGGGCTAGAATTGGAGAACGTAGTAGGAAGACGGTTAATGTTTGGTTTTTTTTTTCAGGCTTTATTTCATATGCCGATAACAAACTAATTAAACACAATTTTGAAGATGATGTAGAATTTATCGTGTACTATGTAGAGGCTTCAGGTGGTAATGAGGTAGACTTTTCCATTAGCTGTAGATGATGGTTGACCTCGTGTGTCATACTATTTTTAATAGTTTTTATAAGGCAGATGTCTTCATGGAGTCTACATCTTTTGCGGTGGATGACTTGATCATTAAAGGCTTAAATACAGCATTGGCTGTTTTTGAAGCCAGAATCATAGAATCAGTAAGGTTGGAAGGGACCTCTGGAGATCATGTAGTCCAACCCCCCTGCTCAAGCAGGGTCACCTAGAGCATGGTAGACAGGGTTGCAGCCAGGCAGCCCTTGAAGATCTCCAGAGAAGGAGACTCCACAGCCTCTCTGGGCAACCTGTTCAAATGCTCTGTCACTCTCACAGGGAAGAGATTCCCCCTCACGGTCAGGCAGAACTTCCTGTGCTTCAATTTCTGCCCATTGCCTCTTGTCCTGTCACACGGGACAACTGGAAAGAGTTGACACCCTCCATTCAGGTACTTACCAGATTGGTAAGATCCCCCCTCAGTCTTCTCTTCCCCAGGCTGAAGAGGCCCAGCTCTCGCAGCCTTTCCTTGTAGGGCAGGTGCTCCAGCCCTCTGACCATCTTCATAGCCCTACACTGGACTCTCTGCAGTAGCTCCATGTCTCTCTTGTATTGGGGAGCCCAGAACTGGACACAGTCCTCCAGATGAGGCCTCCCCAGGGCTGAGGAGAGGGGCAGGATCACCTCCCTCCACCTGCTGGCAACACTCTTCCTAATGCACCCCAGGAGACCATTGGCTTTCTTGGCCACAAGGACATCTTGCTGGCTCATGGTCAATTTGCCATCCACCAGCACTCCCAGGTCCTTCTCTGCAGAGCTGCTCTCCAGCAGGTCAGCCCCCAGCTTGTCCTGGTGCCTAGGGTTAGTTTTCCCTAGGTGCAGGACCCTGCACTTGCCCTTGCTGAACCTCATGAGGTTCCTCTCTGCCCAGCTCTCCAGCCTGTCCAGGTCTCTCTGAATGGCAGCACAGCCCTCTGGTGTGTCAGCCACTCCTCCCAGCTTGGTATCATCAGCAAACTTGCCGAGGAGGCACTCCGTCCCCTCATCGAGGTCGTTGATGAAGAAGTTGAACAGGGTGGGACCCAGTACTGAGCCCTGCAGGATGCAGTTATTTTTGCACTGATTTCTGTTCTCTCTCTCTTCTCTCACCAGTTGCCTGCTCCTGAAAGAACTAGGGGATAAAAGGCTTTGTAGTAGAGTACATTTAAAAACAAACAAAATAACTCAGTTATGGATAATTTGCTATTCTGTCAGTGTGAGGCATAATACTTTGAAAAGAGCATCTCAGCTTTGCTTATCAAACTGGAGTAATATAACAGTATTACATTTAGATAGGTGTGCATGAGGGAAGAGGATAAAAAGACATAGGGAAAACACACTTCTGTTGTAGCTATACAGTAACTGTAGCAAAATGTTGTCTTATAGGTGAGCCTAAAAACATTAATTAGAGAAATAGCAAGTGGAAGTTTATTGTTCCAAAAAAGCATGAAATGTTATTAAGCAATGCTTTGTATCTCTGCCTTTGTTTATATATTGTACAGAACATTCCAAGAAAATTTCAAGATAGCAACAGAAATGTATTTGTTTTATGCAGAGGATAAAGCTGTAACAAGCTTTTCGATTGCTGTCTTTACAGTTAACCTTCTTCAGTAGTCTGAAAAAACTGAGAATAATAAATGAGAAGCTGCTGAATGAAATCTCAAGTCATCCAGATGATACTGATGTGAGTTATAGATGCTGGACTCTTTTTTTTTTTTTTAATGTAGCTTGATAGCAACAGCTTGATTCTTTACTCGTATGTTAATTACAATATGGAGCATGCTAGTGTTCTGTAGTTTACACACATTCTAAGCTTAGTTAGGGGTGTGACTCCAATGTAGACTTTGCCACTGCAACTTAATCTGCATTTACATTCTGTTGCTTCTAGATAATGTTGACCAATGAAGCAGAGATAATTGCACTGGAATTTGGAGAAATATTCAAAACTCTGGAAATGAAGAAGAAGCAACTTCTAGAAGATGTTGAAAACCAAAGAAGTAAAAAAGAGAAAGAATTTCAAATTTGGAAGAAAATGAAGGAAACTCACAAGAAAACCATTGAGAATTTTCTGAAGGATTGTGAAAAGCTTGTTCATGAATGTGATCCTCAGTGTTTCCTGGAGGTGACAGCGTTTCTATTGCTACTTGACATAATTTGTATAATCCTCAAAATGTCATGTAGAGCCTGACACATTACAGATTATGACTACAATAATGACTGGATCAGGGAAAACTAAATTTAACAAAATAAAAATAAAAATTGGACTAAAATAATTTGACACTTCATACTTAGTTAAAACATGCTTTTTATTCTAGCAAAATTTAAAGAGCATTCCTTGCAGTTACTTGGTGGTATTTAATGGGTTTTCTAATGATTTTTACTTTTTTTACATTAAAAAAACTGATGAAATATACTGTATAGCTTTTGCTGTAAAACTTACTATATTATTCTGCCAGCTCTGAAAGTAAGCTGGCTTGATCCTGGGTAAGGGAGTTATTTCCTAGTACTGCTATCAACATTGTCTTGCATATATGCGCTTGTTCATGTTTATTTTCAAATATTCAGTATATTGAGCACTTTCATTGCTTCATTAAATTTAGAGATACTAAAACTTTTGAGGGGGAAGATTGGAGCCAGAATTGATTATTTTCTGTGCTGCATAGTGGAGTATCGTACGAGAACTTGGAATACACTGATTCAAAATCTGTAATCTTTGCAGTGGAGATAAGGTAGCTTTGAATAAGCTAATATAAATACTTCTGACAAACACTTTATCAAGTAGTTTATATGCTTCTGTATCATACTCTGAAAGTCTGCCTTATAGTCTTTAGGGGAATTGGAGATACAAACGTCATTTAATTTTTAGATAAGTGCTGGAGGAATGAAAGACACAAGCTCAATCATCGCTGTTGCTGCAGCTAGGGCAGACCTTTTGTCTGACTCTAAACCAGCTAGATTATGTTGTGTGTAAGTCCAACACTGCAGCTGCTGCTGTTTGGAACTTAGACCCATTTCTGAAGTCTGCACTAAGAAGTAATTGGATTGTTTCCTTTAACTTCAGCATTCATGTATACATATATCTGCTAAGAAACCGCAGCAGACTGCTATTTCCTGCAGCTGGGTTTGGATATTTCTGTGTACACTACTTGGAACTTGACCAAGTTTATGGTGACTCAATTTGTCCTAGGGAAAATTTCATTTTCAGGTGAAAGTGACCCCCATTTATGGAAAAAGTGTTCTGAATCCAGTGGTCAGTATGCCTCAGGCTTACCAGCTTTTCCCACTGTATCAGTACACAGCTGATTTCAGTGAGGTGTATTCTTTAAGATTCTTTGTAGTGAGGTTATCATAGTCTTATAGGGAAGAAGTTGATCTTACTTTGCTGTTACCTATTCTTTGATGAGTTGTCACTTGAAGGACTACAGCAAAATGCATTTCATACTGCTATGATTTGGCTGATTTAAAACTAAAAGTTGACTTTTTTAAAATCTCAATATAATATCTGCTAACTGCTCTCAAGATATCTCCCTCGCCAAGGATACAAAATAGCCCTCTATTTGAATATTCAAATATCTGAAATGCATAGGATAACTGTATAGTTCATGACTTGTACTGTGAATGCTTTTTTCTGGCTCTCAAGAAATCTCTGTCCTAAGCACAAAATACTATGCGATAGGCCATTCTCTCCCAGAATTGCTTTTTCTTGTTTGATTTTTTTATATTATTTTAACTGTGTGTGTGTGTATACTATTAGATGTACACACACGTGTTTTATATGTGTGTGTATAGCTACATATAGATGTATATGTGTATGTGCCACAAAAAATGTTAAAAGGTTCATCTATAGCTCTGTGAAATCAAGTCAAGGAGTTTAACCTCAGAAGAATTTCTATAAAGCAATAGTCTCCCCTCATAAGTTGGTGGAAAACATATTTGTATCTTATGAATTCTTGTTTGTTTGTTTTTTTTATAGGTGGCCTGTGGCTTGAATACAAGGTATATATGTATTTTTTCATATTTATTGCTTTCCTTGTAAGTTTTTAAGATTAAAACAGTATTTCAGATTACTTTAGGATACAGATATCCACCTAATGAAAATAATGTTTAGTAACTAAGTCATTATTAATGTTTGTGGATTTTTGGATGCTGCATGCTCAAATTTTAGGCATCACAATAACTTGTGATGTATTATCTGGTATCAGATAATCAGCCTATTGTATATCAATCTTTGGATCAGCTTGCTGACAAACTGTAATATAGGAATTCATAAATATAGAGTTATTGCACGTTTTTAGATACCTTATTTGAACTGGAATCAGGAGTACTGGAGTGTGTACTTTTTGTTCAGTTATAAAGTAAATGAGGTTAACAGTAGCAGCATTTACAGCTTGGCTCCTTAAAGGTAAGAGTATATTGAAGATCAAAGTATTTTGCTTTTCATTGTTTGCCGTGCACTTATCCTGAATGCCAGAAAAAGATTCTTAATTAAATTTCTTACCATTTGCATGACTGTAGTCATTTAAAGGCCAGTGGTTTTTAAGAAAGTATATTGAAAATGTAGTCCTTTATAAAGTATTTTGGGGTTTAGACTAACATCAGCAATGTCCCCTGAAAGAGCATAATTTTGATTCAGATACAGTCCATTAATAATGGTTTGTTTTAATCTTTTGGCTGAATTACAGACACTTCTTTTTGCAATTTTCATTTCCTGTAAAACCTAATTCAAATGAATCTTCAAGTAATAAGTTTAAAAAAAGAGATTTAGGAAACTTATTGAAGGCTTCAGATTTTTTTTCCTTTAACTTACTTTTTTTCAATAACTTTGTTTAATAAACAATATAATTTTGTTGTTTGCATCTAAGCTGTAATTAAAAGGGGTTCTTTTAGGTGTGATTTATTCTTTTTTTTCTTTTTTTTTTTTTTTTCTTTTTTCAGAATGAAAACTCAGCTTGACCTGATGAATATTGCCTCCAGCTATGAGAAACCACCAGAGTATACCCAAAAGAAAATGGATATCAAACCTGTGGTTAACGAAATCTTGGCCTTGAAGTTAATACCGGTTAATGTAGGTGTAGTTAAAGGTAGGTAAGGAGGATTTAATACAGGAGAGATTGAGGAAGGCACTTCAGGTAACCACAGTTTGTGGAATTCATTGCTAATAAACATTCCAGATGGCGAAAATATGTATGAGTTCAGAAAGCATCTGAACAAATTAATAGAGGACAAATTCATCAAGACTTTTAAACAAATTTTGTGGATGTGTTTTCTCCAGAAAGTCCCTAAGCTGTGTGTTTTGGAAGGTGGAAGAGATTTCATTACAATTTTCCTATAAAACCTGTATGACCATTGTCAGAAACATAATACTGAGCTAGATGAATGTTTGTAGTGTAGTAACAAATTTGTCCAATCCCTGATTAAATAAATGTTTTAACCTGTAGGATTAAAAAGGTGGGTGCTGCTTCAGGGCAGTTAGGAAAATTCTTAAACAAGCATCTTGCTTTGCATCAGAGGAGTTAGGTAAGTGCTAGGGTCTTCACTGCTTAAGGCAAGGTAAGTTTATTCTTACCTGGAATCTATAGTTAGATGTACAGGAACCTTTAAGGGAGCAAATACAGGAATAAAATGACTTTAGTCACCTGTGATCCTCTGAACACTGCAGCAAGGGGTTTGTTTTTTGTGAGGGAGGGAGGCGGCTTAGGTTTTTAAATGCATGTCCAGTATTAAGTATATAAGAGGGGACATGGTGCCTTTCTGTATCTTGCCTGCAGTCCGTATTTTATTGGCTGGTGTCCTGTAGATTTTGGAAATAACTGCTGAGTTTATCAGTGTAAACTTCGTGTTGTAATAGTACTTCATTTATAAAAACAGAATACTCTTGTCACAATTTTTTCTAGAAAAATATTTGCATAATTTTTCATGCTTAGATGCTACTGAATCTATTTTTTTCCTTCTAATAGATCTACCTTTTCAAGGAAATGAGAACTCAACTAACAATACTGTATTTAAAAACAACATTAAGCAATGGAAAGACCAGAAGAATACACCCAACATATTTCGTGTAAGTAATTGGCTGCATATAAAGTTAAAACACTATATAGTGGTTTTTTGTTTTTTTGTTTTTTTTGTCTTTCTTTTATATGGGCTATAAGTCTGATGCAAAACATCTTTCAGCCAGTTGCAGGACAGGAGGAAGCACTGGCAGATGGTGGTCGGATCTGTACTCGCTTAATGTCAATATCAGAAATGTCAGCTTTTCAAAATATGAGTCATGAGGTATGATTGAACATCTGTTGTAAGTATGGTTAAGTTATTAATTGTTACAACACAACTTTATAAGTATGTTCTTATACTCTTTTTTAATTTTATTTGGATACAGGTACCCTTCTAATTCTAGAATGTAAATCTGATAAGGTTATTAAAGCTGCCAGGATTTAATTTTTTCTTCAGAAAGCTAGAATTCGATGGTACCTAGTGACTTAAAATACATATATTTTAATATGGCTTTTTTGGACACATCTGTGGCTTTCTTATCCAAATAGGATTGTCTATTATTTTATTTGAAGCAAAAGTAATTTACTGGTGTTCTGGTTTTTGTTGTTGTTGTTTTTTTTTGGGGGGGGGGCGGCAAAGGGAAGATAATTTACTCTAAGTCTGCCTAAATTCCTGCAACTTTCACATGGAGCTGAAACCAGTCTCTTTTTAGTCATCTTCAATGGTCTAGTTAGGAAACCTCTTCCTGCTCTCTTCTCCTGCCTCCCTTCCTTCTTCCCGCTCCCCCCCGACACTTATTTCAGTCCCATGTGGCTGGCTGAATGTGGAGTGTTGTTCTGTGTAGGGATGAATCTTGTTGCAGTTAGTGGAGTGTGGCTGGGAATTAATTGTTTAATGTATTGGGAACAGCAATGGCAGGTAAACACACTAAGAAGTTGCTTAGGCACTCTAAATATATAATAATTATTCTTTATTGTTTTTGTAGAAGACATTTGACTCCTAGTCCCACTGAGAATGTGATTTAAATGTTTGACTCTAACCAAATACTGTATTGTTTTCAGGTAGTTAATATTCATGACAGAGCTTAAGAATTTGTCATTAAAATGACTGCCAAAGCCAAAAATGTTTAAGAGTAGTAACTTAGAGTCATAAAGTACTTTTATTTCTTTAATAACTTCCTATTTCAATATCTATTTTGTCATTAGGGTCCCATGTGTAGCTTGTTTAATTGTTTTTTAAAGATCTTTTTTCATAATGATGTGGTTTCTGTTGACTTTTAGCAGCAACAGAGGGGGAAAAGTTATATATGCTATAAAATATGCAAACAGCTTTTTTAATCTTAGCATTTTACATAACTGTTTTACAATTTCTGAATCCACAAATGCTCCGTTTTACTTAACAGGATTCATTTCTGTAATTGTAGGAACTACGTTACAAATACTACATGGAACATCAGAAGGTATCTCAAGAGTTCAAGAGACAAACTCTGCCTGCAAATAAAAAGTATAAATGGATAACCACTGAGGCTTTGAAGAATAAGTCCTCAGGAGTTCCTTTTGTATCTTCCCCTACTAAAGCAAATAATGCAAATAGAGTGAAAATGGGAAGTATGCAGAGAGCAGGTTTTGATGAGATAAGCTTTTCCAGTACTAGTAATCACAGCATTCCATCTACAAACTTGAATTTTTCTGAACCAAATGGTGACTTCAAATTTTTTCAGGAAAAAAGGTCCCAGGAAGTAAGCACACTGGCCTCACCGGAGAACTCTAACAGCTCAGTAATTAAAGAAAAAATACCAATGCAGTCAGCAGCAGTTACGCTTTCCAGTGAAATGGATGCAAATTCCAGCACTTCAGCTGGTTCAAAACCATCAGCATCAGTACCTGTTACTGTCTCAGGTTCAGCGTTTTTGGATATTTTTGCAGAGGGAGTTTCTGCTTCACCTTTTGCTTTCGGTGCATGTAACAGCTCGTTACCCAGATTTATTAAAGGCACAGCTACAGTTTCCTTTACAAAGAAAGACAGTAAATCTATTTTTCCTACATTTTATCTAGGCAAATGTGATCCTGACAATAAAATAGATGACCAGGATGAAACAAAACTTACAAAACTTAGTTCTGTAACTAAAACTACTGTCTCTGCTTCAACCAGTCCTAATCCAAAATCATCAGAAAACAAGAAACCTGGTTTTTCGTTTGCCTTTGGCAGTTCAAAAAAAGATTCTTTCACAGTATCTGGAGCCAGCAATTCATTTAAGGTTTTACCATTACCCTCATTTTCTGACCAATCGGAGAAGCCATCCGACCAAAATGCAACACATCACATGGGAGAAAATAAGGCTTCTCCAAACAAAGCCATAAAACACAGTGTGCTAAATCCATCTGTCTCACTAGAACAAACTACTAATACCTCAGAATCCACCACTACTGTAGCTTGTAGTACTTCAGAAACCAGCACTGCAGCTGGGCTGAATGATGTTTCTGAGACCTCCCTTCACCACAGCAATTACATTTTTTCCTTTGCAAGCAAGTGTCTTCAGCTGCCTTCACCAGTGTTTTCATTTGGAAGCACTGCCAAGAATACCTCTGATTCACTGACTTCCTCATCAGTGCTCTTCTCTAGAAGTGGCACTAAAACAAATGAAAAAAAGAAAACGGAATCTCCTGACAAAACACGCTTAAATCTAGAAAAGTCAGTGTCTGCGGGGTGTACAGAGCCTGCTTCTAAAAATGGTCATCCAAAATGTGCAGATTCTTTTCCTGTGAACTCAACTAAGAAGGTTGAAAATGAAAAAGCAGTTGCTAATAGTAGTGATACTTCTAATCAGCCTTTGTGTTCAGCTGCCGTTCCTGTTAAAGAAGAGACTGCCTCTTTCACTCAACTTACTACACCAACGAAACAAGAAATAAAAGATGAAGAAGGTAAAATTGTTGCTGAAAATGGCTATTCCTGTGCTAGGAAGGAAGATGAACCTGAGTCTGTAATGTTTCAGAAAGAAGCTTGTTCTGTTCCTGACACGTGCAACAATTCATTTTTAGGGGATTCTAAACTTCCTGTAAATGAGGCAGGAGGAATACCAAGTGACACTGATTCTGACACAGAAGAGCTAAGTCAAACATCGACCTCTAGTGACAACAGCAGTGCATCAGAATATTTTTCTGTTGCAGAAGACAAAACAGCTGCTAGAGGAAAACCAGAGACATGAACAAAGTGAAATGAAAAATAACTATGTTTAAATCAGCTAGAATTAAATAAACGCTATGTAACATTAAAAAGTGGTGATGCTTTGTGTTTTTATAGCTGTATTCTCCATGATTCTTGTTAGTTGAGATATATCTGTGCTAGAAACATAACTGCGTGTCACCAATTACAATTCAATAGAGTAGTTCTGTAATACAAACTCAGACTGAAGAAACAACCAAAAATGCCATGTGCTATTAAAGACTAAATTTAACAGTACATACCCCGTACTTAGGAATGCAGACTTTCCAGGAAGTGTCATTGGGGTGGTGTGGGGATTGAGGTGTCCCAGAAGGCAGGTTCAGTGAAGCCTTTTCACCAGAGGGCAGTATCCTGCTGTTGTAGTGTGACAGCCCTGTGCTAGGGTCAAGTCAGTAAGAGAGGATAGACCTGCACTTGGGAAGCAGGGGTTGAGAAGATCCAGGGTAAGATAGTTCAAAGGAGGACAGTGAAGGACGTTATCTGCTTCATTTCCTATTGACTGTATTTTGTTTCTATGCTGCTGTGTTTCTACATCATGACTGTACTTAAAATGCTACCTTTACGAAAAGTTACTGTCAAGCAGTGACGTTTCAGTGCCCTTCTGGCAGCAATTGGGGAACTAGTGGTCACTTGTTTGGTGAAAGCATTAGGTAAATGTAGGTTTTAACATAAAATCTCCATAAAAAGCATATGTAATAAGAAAAAAGCAGAATAATACTTCTTTAAGTTTTAAGGCTATAGAACTCCAGTTTGTAAAATACGTGAGGATAAAAATACCATTCTTTCTGATTTATTAACTAACTTAACTGTTTTGTTGCACCCAAAAGATGATTGCTCTTTAGCTATTAGAAGAGGCGGGTGGTAGTACTGTTTCAGGACTAAAGCTCAATCTTTCTTACACTGAACACTAGTTCAGTCTCCAGTAAAAGCTAGTGTCACGTTTTAAATAAATCCTGTATTAGGCAGGTATGTCAACATGGTAGTAAGTATTAGACCATAAATCCTGAAGCATGATATCTAACATCCCTTCAGAATTTTTCACTGGTAACTAGATACTTTACATACTTAAAAAAAAAAAAAAAAAAAAAAAAAATCCAAATTATTTTTAACTCAGTAAGATACCACTTCAAATTTAATAGTCTGCAAGGTTTGCACTAATACTTACTGTGACAGAATACTTTACTATTCTTTTAGTTTAGGAAACATTAATTCTAATTTGAGTTAAGTTAAATTCTTGCCCTCAGTTTCTCTGTGGCAGTACATTCCATTATTATTAAATGTGCTGAAAAAGCAGCTTCTGGAACTTGGTAATCTTCCCTTTGTGTCTTATAGGAACAAAGATAGCAAGAATTCTCTTGATTATTGTTAGTTTTATAGTTCTTTATATTCATCTCCAAAGTCCTACTGCAGTTCAGTTTTGTCCTAAGAATTGTTTTACATCCATCTCTAAATATTCCTATTGTGTTTTTCTGATTGTGTAGGAGGTAAGTCTTAAAAAGTTAAATTAGCAGAAGATGGAGGCTGAGTATGATGCTAAAGGCAGATAACCACGGAAGGAAGTTGATCTCACTATAACAAAAACAGGAGAAACAACAGTTTTTAGAGACAGATGAGGCCCCTACAAAAATTGCTGTAAAACTTTGTAGTTCAGAAGATCTTTTATACTGGTGACAAAAAGATCAGAAAACTGTATTGTGTTTTTCTCCACAGCGGGGGGAGGGGAGGGGGGGATCCATGCAGAATGGTTTATTTTAAAACCCTAATGGGGTTCTCAAAACTGTCTATCTTTCATATCTCTTCTTGTCACTGGGTCCATTTATGATGTTTTCTGAGTTTGATAATGTTAAACCTCAAAGTAGGTATTTTGCCTTTTAGTGGGGAGACGCTTATAAAATTGTAAGACAAATAGATGACTTTTTTTTTTTTTTTTTAACAGTAGAAATTGTTTGTGTGTGCATTCAATATAGACCTGGGACTGCTTTTCAAGTTTGGTAAGTTGTAATCTTTGTACACTTAGGTGACAGATATCATATAGCTCAAGATGAAGCTTTCAGTGGAAAAAATAAATGATAAGCAGGGCATTTAAAACACATAGTAAAATTACAGTCTGCTGAGCTATCACTAAATAATTGAAAAAAAATCTATTTCATTTAAACTATTGACTTAGTAGATGTGATGGAGTGAGGGACTTTTTTTCTGTATATGTTATTAAAAGTGAAATATTCTTATTAATGTTTAAGAAACATGATATTCTTCAGCATATAAAGTCAGTATTGTCATATACCTAACTAATTATTTTTACCTGAGATATTTTCATATGAAAAAAACTCAGTAACAAAACTGGAAGTACCTATTGTATTCTGAGCACAGAACCAATTTTGGTTTGGGAGGTGGAGAAGTTCACGCTAAGGAGGATAAATCTCAAAGCGTATAAGCATACAACAAGTAACATTTTAAGTGATGAGATGATGGATCAGCGTAATTGTGGGGATGATTTGACAGTGAAAAATAAAATGGAACACTAAAAGTAGCTTTTTGAGTATTATTATCCTTCCTTTTCCAAAAGAAGGACAGGGCCAGGCTCTTGCAAAAGATTTTTATATTTAGAAAACTGAAAAAAAATGTTCTAATTAACTAGTGAAATAACAGAGTTACATTTCTGACCTTACTCCTAGGTCAGTGAATTGTGTATGTGATACTAGCTAAAAATATTTACATCACAAAACGTGAGCATAGACGGGTTTAAATTAGGTCACTTCACCTCCAGTTGAGGGGCCTTTGTGCCTACATGTTCCATGACTGCCAGGCCATAAAGAAAAACTTAAATAAATTTTATTTTCCAAGAAGAGTTAAAGCAGTATCTTCTTGCAATCCTGCCCTATTTTTGCTGTGATTTTGTTTGAACAGTAGAAAGAAAAAAGTTTAGTCAGTTAATGGAAGTTCATCAACACTACTTGACAAATCAGTTTTGTTTCGTTTTTTTTCTCTTTTATCACCTAGCAGTGCATGCTGCACTTAATAGCATAATGCTGTCTAAAGAGACTTCAAGTCAGAGATCAGTGGTCAGTATGTGAAGAAACACTGCTTATTATCAGTAGAAAGGATTTCCATCACTGCTTATCATTATAAATTTGTGCTGCAATAAGGGCAGCTATAAAAGCCTGATTTTTCCAAGGTTAGTTGTGTGTGTGTGTGTGTGTGTGTGTGTATATATACATACATATGTATGTGTCAGACTACAGGTGGTCTAAAATGTATGGATAAACTAAAGCATTTTCCTGAATGTAGGAAAACAGTGGTGGAAGTTTGTTTTTCCTTTGTTAAGGAAATAAGAAATGTACTTTACTCAACTGAACAGTTTTTGGATTACAAGGAACCTTTTGACAAATAATGTATGAGTCCCCTGTGTGCTCATCTTTCTAACTCTTAAAGGTACAGTATGTAAAAAGACAATTCAACACATGGCTGATACTTTCATCAAACTTTATTATATTGGTAAAACCCTTTTTTTATACTTAAAATTTTTGTAGACTAAACTTGTAGTCATTTAAGAGCTTTCCTAAAAGTTTGTGATGGTACAAACTCTATAACAATACAAACCTTGAAGAAAAATTAGAACAATTAATTTGATTATAATTACCAGAGTAACTGCTGAACACAAATGAGCTGAAAGGTTTCAACATTATCCTAATGACAATTGATGGGAACAACTCCTCAGAACTGAGGTTTGTTTGGTGTATTTCTGAAAGCTGTTTTAACATCTATATCACCGCTTGAAAAAAGCTTTTGAAACTCAAAAACACCTGCAATTACCTAATTCTGCAATTTATTAAAAACTGATTATTTACTTGATAATGAAACATATTAAAATGTTGATAGTATAAAGGTTAAAATTTTGTAAGACAAACCTTGCATTACTAGTATTGGCTGTTACTACAGATTTATTGAACATATTTGAGAACTCAGACCTAGTCACCTGTTAATGTAAAAAGCACTTCCATGTGGAAAGAATATTATATACTACTATTTTTTTCCCTGCAGTTAATCACTCTCCTGATCATCCAGATTACCCATAAGGGTCAGACTGCAGCCAGTTTGTTTTCATAGTTCTCAGCCAGTTTTTGAAATGCCAGTAGAACATTATCATTTGGATTGTCACACAGTTCACTCAGTGATGTTCTGTTTGTTAAAAAAAAAAAAAAAAGAAAAAGAAAAAAAAAGAAAGAAAAGAAAAGAAAAAGGAATTTTAAGTGGTTTTGAAGATGTACTTTTTAATATTCAGTGTATATTATAAGTTATTCATACCCAATAGCCTTAATGAGGAGTGAAAAATCCTTGAGGTGGTAGTAAGCATCTCCTTCATTTAACCTAAAAAAGAAAATCCAAATAGAAGTGTGTTATACCATACTATTTCACTTTTAATAACCCCTGCCACTTAGGCTAGGTGTGTGTATACAGTGGCATCAGACATTGTTATACTAGTTCATTAGGATTATTGTAGAGTAACTGTAAGCTTAAAGTCTAATTAATAATGCTCCAGAGATAAGTTTCCATAATTGTACTAAGCCTACCAAAAGATGCAAGTCACATTTGGAAAAAGTCAAAGCAATTTAATTTATTAACAGTACTTTGGGAGCATAGTTTCAACTGTTTGAATAACTAAAGCATCCCAGTCTAGACCAGAAGACTATACTTTAGATTAATCTGCTGGCTAAATTCAGTGGAAAAGTATCAGCTATGTTATCTACCTAGAGATGACTAAGATCCTGTATTCTGCAGAGAGGATCCTCCTCATTACTGAAACATAGCTTCATAAATTTCAATTCCTAGGAATTAAGAATATTACAAAATTTTAATAAGTTTACAGTCAATATTGTGTAGAAAATAATTACCATCAGTATACTTTTCCCTTGCTAATGTGGTACCACTGCTAAACTGTTACTCTCACATGTTGTACAGAACATGTATGATAGTGGTTCTTATCAGACCCTTCTTTGAAGAAAAAGCAGGTATGATATTGCCTCCTCCTTCAGTGATTAGTGTGAAGTGGTATTTTTTCTATCCGAACATAAAAGTTGCCTGGGTTGGCTAGGAGCGTGAAGGCAAAGTAATATTTGACAGTGCAGTTGAGGTAGGGACAGTGTGGTTGAAGTGAGGTTGAGAATAAAACAGGTACATGACTGGCTTGGTTAAGAAGGGCCGGCTGGAAGGTGTGTAAAGAAACTGAGGCAGATTTAATGTACAAAGTTAGAGAAACCCAGTGAGGGGAATCAAAGGAGAAAGTGATAATAAATATGAGAAGACAACACTTCTGGCAGTCTTTAAAGGCCTGAAGAGGATAATAGGGTTGTAAATGGTGGGAGCATTTACCTCTAATTTAGTTTTTGGAAAAAAAAAAAAAAAAAGCAGAAGACTGATGAAGTTTATAAGTGACGCAATATGAAGGCAAAAGTATGTCAAACCTGCACCTGCTACAGCAAGTGCAAGAGTTTAACAGGTTCTTTGATTTTTTTCTTTCAATTATTTATTTAATTAAGGTTTTTCACAATGAAAGAGATCAGGAAAGTCCCAGAAATTTGGAAGCTAAATGTAGTAATAGAGTAGACTGTAAGATTTAACAGATGTTGAAATCTGGGCAAAATAATAAAGACAAGAACAGATTAAAAATATATTGTAAAGGAAGTAATAGACAGGAGAGACTGAAAATCCTAAATTTGGAAAGGTCAGAGTATAAGTGATCCTGGGAGGAAACATGAGAGGAAAGTCACATGTACTATAGGCCTAATGATGAAAGTATGATGAGATAAGGCAGTGATTGACCAGCTTGGGGCAATAAGACATCTTGGGCTTGGGTTTTTGTTTGTGTTATTTTGTTTTGTTTTGTTTTTTGCTACATGCCAGGAAACAATTAGGAAAGGGGAATTATGGAAGAAATACTGATTAAAATACAGAATTACTGGCAAGTTTTGCTTTGCTACAGAGAAAGCTAGATTTCTCAGATCACAATCTTTACCAGAAGAGAGTTCATGCTTTTGATGTACGAAATAGCAAGAAGTAATTTGAGATCATGCTGCAAGTTAGTCAAAATAACTAGTATCATCAAAATCAAGATTTTGCATTTACAGTATTGTTTGAATATGCAGCTAACACTTTTAGCTATAATCACTAGACTTAAAAATGAATATAGTATGTGTTTTGTTCTCATTAAAATGTTCAGCTAATCTAACCCTATTTAACAGGTATCATCCTTGAGAATTCTGGAGGAGAGCAGTTTAAAAATAAAACTCCAAGATAGCTAATCTAGGTACTGTATTGAAAATAATGTTCCTGTTTAACTATATTAAAGATGTACATACCAGTTATCAGTTGTCAATGCAGTCAAGGAACCATGCTTATAAAAGTCAAGTGCATATGCATTGAGTGGTCTCTTCCTTCCTTGATCATCATACTTTTCCAGGTGAAGTAGAGGGCAATTTGTGACATTAATTTTAAGAGAATGTAAGACAGCCTGGGGGGGTTTAAAAAAAAAAAAAAAAAGAAAGAAAGAAAGAAAGAAAAAAGCTATGTTTCTGCTGATACTTCTGTCATGTTAATCCTACAACTTCAGATCTGTGGCTGAAAAGTTCCACATCTTCAATCTTGTGCCACTCTAAAAATCTACAAAAGTTGTTGTAGGCTTCCTGATGAGTGAAGACAAGTTTACTAACAAACTGATTTATATGTAGTCTAGCTCTAAGATGTTTGCTGAATAACATAAGGGTTAATGGGGCCGCTCTATTTCTTGAGTTTAAGATAGATGGAGATATTTTTTCCACGTGCACAGATCATGTATTCAAACTAACTCTTGAATGTTCTAAGCATAAGTATTAGCCACAAGCATGGAACAATTCAAGGTGAATTTCAAATTCCCAGTTTCAGGAATTCCATTTTCTTATTACAGAATTGAGTCTTATAGTAACTCTGTAATGGTACAAAGCCTAGGTAAAAAAAAATCACAGGAAAGGGTATCAGTAAACATACTGATGTTCATTATAGTCTAATTCATTCTAATATATTCTAATCTAATTCATATCCATATAATCACTGAAGTCCAGGTAGGGAAGAAAATTATTGACATAATTATTGCATAGAATGTGCTGTCTTCCAGGCTCCTTAGGACTGAATGAAAACCAGTTTCTGAAGTGGAGAAAAACAAATTGGGGATATGGTTTGAAATGTTATAGTAATCTCTAACTCATTTACCTCTCTGAGTAAACAGGACCCAGAAGCCAGGAACAGGGGCCTTTTTCAAGAAAGCAAACTATTTACAGTCTGTTCTTTCTTTCCTATATCCATCTATTCTGTGTTTCTTTCATGGTGGTAACGTAAGACTTAGTGCTACTTTTATTTTTTTAAGAGGTTGTTCAAATGCAATTCAGTCTCCTTAAGACTGATAGCCTTTGTGTCAGCCGGAAGCAAGACAACTGTAACAAACTTCACTTCTACTAAAAGGCAATAAATTTCGTCCCTTCTTCCCCCCTTCCCCAATAACTTACCTGATTAATGTTCACTGCTTGAAATAAATCATGATCAATCATTCCAGATAAACATGCAAAAGGTGAGATGGCAGATATGTTTTTGGTGTTGTCCATCAAATAAGATGCTAGTTCAGAGCCATGCCAGTTTTTAAATGTAAAATCTAGAAAGGAAGTACAGAATAAGCTATACAGACACAAGCACCCCATTCATAAAAGAATTTTGAAAGTGAGCAATTCTCAGTTTGGTTAGATAATATCAGAAAATGTAACTAATCTTCTGCACTTAAATCATTCTTGCTAGATTTGTTCCTAAGAATCTCTAAACAACTGATTCCAGTATGAAAGAAAAGACTTTGTTGTGGTGAAGATAATTACATCTAAACCTCTTCCTCTGTAATTTAAACCTCCTTCTCCTTACCTCATCCATAGCCAAAATAGCTAACAGTATAAAGTTATTCCAAAAATAAATTTTACTATTTGAAGACTTTTTATCTTCATCTTTTATTCTGTCCTAGGTTAAAGAAAGTTTTTTCAATCTGTGGTCATAGGCTTTAATAGCTAGACTTCTAATAGTAATTCTTGCTATCATCTGGTGTCTCAGTCAACGTTTTTCTTGAAGTTAGTTAAGTGTAGCACTGCACACGCACACACCAGTATTCTAGTTGAGGCCTTGTTAGGGCTTAAGCATGCAGTGTCTGGCACGTAACAAGCACTCTGCTTTATGCAACTGAGTATGACTTTTGTGTTTTCACACCAGAATGGCGTTTCAGTTGGTTTGTGGTCTGCCTATAACCTCAATCAGAAGAGCCATCTTGTTATTTCTAAAAGTTTATTTGTACTTTAATTTGTATTCACTAAACTATTTCTTTCTAGAATGTATGGGATGCTTCTGATCCTTATGCTGAAACCTTTTCTGCTTTGTGTTAGGTTAAGTATTCTGTATTTGCATCCTTTATGCCATTGATTTAAACAAGAAAAAAAAAGCAGTATTGTGTCAAATTCCCCTCCTCCCCCCACCAGCCTTGCTGGAAAGTTGTGGTAAGTATAAAAGGTGTTTTCTACCTCTTGAACTACAGGATAGAGGTTGATCTTGCTCCCCCACCCCCCCTTTAAATCTATCAGAATGTATTTATTTCTTTCAAAGTGAAGCAGTTTCAGCAAAATGGGGAGAATATCCCCAAGCCTGCCTACTGCACCATTTATTTAAACCAGCAACTTCTCCACTCAAGCAGAAGAGGAGCTTCAACGTCCATTGCTCACATCCTGGATAAAAGTAACATTTGCAACACTAACAAGGGAGCTAAAGCAACACGAGCCTGCAGAATTTAGTGCACAGAACTAAACTAGTCCGTCCATGTGGTTTCATACCCTTGTCATGTGTTTCATGCACGTTAAAAACTCTCTTGTGTGACTTTCCCAAAAGTGCACAGCAGCCTACACCTTGCTCTCCTAATTTGGAATTCATCATCCTGTGATTTACAGCTCTTTTTCCCAAGTCCCCCAAGTTTTCCATTTAATGTATCAAGGTGCAAGCTCTCAATTTTATTAAAATATGGAATCTTAAAATGAATATGAAAAATCCAGAATTTCACCTCAGAGTTGCTAAGATTACAGCTATGCAGCACTTTCCAGTTTTCCATACTTATATTTGGTGAGAGGAATTGTTTGCAGAAACCCGAGTCTTCCTTTAACAAGTATCTTTCTGTTCTTCATTCCATTGGTCCACAATCACCTCAACAAAGCCATGTAATCCTAGAACCCAACTTCTCTAGATGTATAAGGTAGCTTTTTTCTCCATTTGACTTGATTTTACTTACATATTAAATAAAGGTTGCCTGTCAATTCAACCATCACTGATCAGTTATGAATAAATCATGCTTTCAAACTTAGCTAAAACTACAAAAATAAGAAATAGTAAAAAGTATAGACATAAGTAACAGTAGAAGTTATGTTCATGTCAATGTAAGAACTTTGAAAATGAACGTCTTTGAATATGCGAGCTACACCTCACATGTAGGTTAGTCTCGCCTAAGCTAATATTAAATTTGACTGAGGGAAAAATTAAGGTATTTTTTAATTATTTGTTAGAAATTCTGATGAGTGATATTGAAACTTAGCATTTGAAAGAGTATGAGTTACCTGGTGGAACTGAAAGGCTACTATTTACAATCCAAAGCCATATGCAAAACTTGGAATCTCATTCTGATGTCACTTTATCTGTTTATCTCATAATAAACATGATCAATAAACATGATAAATAGCATCACCTATGCAGTAAGTGGGCATCCACTTCACAGGACATTTCCTAAGTAGCTGTCCCCTTACTCAAACCTCAAAGTAGATCATATAATACCTCATAAGATGTTTTGGCCATTTTATTTTGTACACAATAGAGACTGAAAAATCACTGTATTAATGTAGAAAAAAAAAAGAAACAAACATAGTATCTGCTATATTTGAGAGTGCTTCCGTACTGTAAAATAGTATTTTTGAAGATATGATATTTTTAGAAGGTCTAAGTAAAGGGATTGTGGTATATTACAATGAGTTTATATTTTTCTTCCTGGAAATAGCATGAGATTATGTAGTAGTCAAACACTTTTCATCCAAAGAAAATCCAGGTCGCTTGGTAATGCTTTTTCGTATTGCACTGGTTATTAGACATTTTTTATTGGCATAAAGTAACTTAGTTGATTGAACAGCTGGAGCAATGTTCTTTTTTAATTCTTACTTCTATTTAAGGGCTGGTCAAACCTTCAAAAGCAATTCTGAACGCAATTCAATTATTACAGCCATTTCAGAAGGTGCAAATGCAGTCATTATCAGAAAGAAGGCTACTTTTTTTAAAAAAAGTTACACTTACCATAATTATTTTCCATTTAAAAAGAAATTTTTATTTTTTTTCATCGCCAAAATAAGAGCAACTAAAAATGATCCTTTTCCTGTACATTCCTGCCATATAGAATATAATTTATCATGCTTACTGTAAAATAGAAGGGAACTAGAAATTGTATCTCCTTATTAGCATGTCAGAATTCACCATTTTTTCTTTACAAAATAGTAATTAATTGAACTTTCTCAATATAACCAGTACCACAAATGATGAGTAGCCATGAATTTTTCACTGCCTACCTGTCTTTGATAGCGGAAGTCTGTATTCTTGTTCCGTATCAGCCAGCTTAGCAGCTGTTAGAAGAAAATGAGCAAAATTTCTCTCTACTTTGCTGTTATACTCATATACAGCCTCTGCAAAGTCTTCTGGTAGATCTTCTAGAAAGACCTGAAATAACATATATAACAGTTTATTACCTAATTTAGGTAAATTACTTCTCCAAGAGTGTCAGTCCTACATCGGACTTAGTGTTAATTAGTGTTAATGCTCATCCTAGTCATAGTGTCCCATTTTTTGAAAAAGCTACCCCTAAGCCTAAGTTTCACGTACCACAGTGCATGCTCAAGTCCTTATAAGGTCATTGGTATGTGTCACAAAATGCTACAGCTCTTTAGACAAAATCCTAGTCAAGTGAGAAAAAGAAGTAAAGTTTCTATTTAGGGAAGAGATATATAAGTTGTATTGCACAAGGAAACACTGGGTAGTCCATAATTTTTGAAATATTCTGATAGTAAGTATGTAATAATTTGTCATCTCCATAATATACTTGAATAATATGACACTATTCATTTAACCTGAGACTCAGCTGATTCTGTATTTAAATCATGGCTACTTTATCTTAATCCAGTATGTACCTTCTTCATTATTTAACTGATGCACATCCATTATAACACTAGCCTAACTGACAAAATGAAACCAGAAATTCACTGAGGTGGTATGTAGCGTAAATTATGGGAAACATCAAATGCTTTCTCTACCTTTGACTGGTAAAATTTGTTTTTAAATTTCGCTGTGCCGGCTGGAAGATATCTTCTCCCAAATAGGTTTGCTAGAATGAGCACCAGCTTTTCCATGACATCTTCTGAAAAATCAGTTGAGCCTATTTCAAAACAGAAAGTACGTAGATTAAATAAGAAAATTTAAAAAATAACAACTGCTTAAAGTGATTCCCATTCAGGGGTTTCCCTGCCAGCTGCTGTTGTCATGAGAGAGGTTACAAAAAATAACGTTGTATAAAGATCAAGTCATTACTCACAAAAATCTTCCAATTAGATAATTAAGCAAAGCACTCAGGAAGCGTTAGTGCAAACAACTATGTACAAATTGATGCTGTCTTATTACATGATCAGATATTATTACTTTTCTTGTTTCAGGTCACAAAACAGACTTTAGTCATGTAGTAAGCAGTTGGGGGGGGTTGTTAACTTTTTGATATTCAGAGAGTGGTCACCCGTTATTATTTACTACACCTTATTCAAATCTTGCTCTGGAGCTGGAATTATTAATTTTTCCAGAGCAAATGGTTTTTTTTGACAGCATTCTTTTTACTTCATCAAAATATTCTGCAAACAAATTCAGGTTCATGATATCAGCATTGCCATATGTGTGCCCTTGTTTTCTCCAACAGAAATATAAGCATACACAGAATGGTGAGATGCAGAGGCCAAGGATATAGGGATGAAGGCTAGGCAAGAAAAAGGCAGTAGCAGGAACAAGATGCCTAGAAATCTCAGAACAGGTTAGACTACAGCGCCTGCCATAGACTACAATGTAGGTGCATGGAATATTACTTTACCTTCTTCAATTGGCTGGCACAATTTGTGGAATAAGCCTTTCACAAGAAAACTGACCAGAACAAAATTCGAAGGTTCATAATAGTGCAAGTGTGTCACAAGTCCAGCAAATCCTATGGGGTTACCTGCTTGATCCAAGTAGCCCTGTGTTATTTAAAAATAAAAAGAAATAATAATAATAAAAAAAGAGCTTAGCTGTGAAAGATCTAAAGTCTTTTATGAGCTTGTATTTGACAAAAACATAAAATGGTGGCATTCAGAGGAACAGTCTTTCAATCTAATGAATAGGTACCTCTGCAACTGACAACTTCAATTTCCACTGACAGGCAAAATTTTTCCTTACTGAAGAAAAAGTCACCAACTATTCACATACTTTCCTGGAGCTCTTCATTGCATCTCCCTGTGCAAAATGTGTAAGTCTTGATTTCACAGTTTTAGTGCCAATGTAGACCATGTTCCATATGAAAAGTGCACAAGCCACCGAGTAAGATTTGATGCAACTTTCATTAAAAAGAAAATAACCTAGATGTTTGATGGGTTAAAATGCACAGCAAATAATAAGCCGTCAAATATGTTGCTGAACTATGTTTGGATGATAAAAGCCTATGTATTTTCAAAAACCAATGGGGCAAGCTCATTTCATCTACTGAACACTATAAATGTTAAGACACCTCTCCTAGCAGAGAACAGTCTGCATCACACCTTTCTAGTAAGTAGGGAGTACCTAGAGAATCATCATTATATTACTGCCCCTTTTTTACACTCTTCCCTTGAAAGAGTATTAGAGACAGGATACTAGGTACATGGGTTTGGTTTTGGCCAGTTCTCATGCTAACTAACTATTACTTCCTAAAAATGTTACAAATCTCTACTGTCCATTGATTTCATACTTTTCTGTTCAATGGGAGTATCAGATTCCTGGTCTCATGTGCAAGAGACATCAGAGGGAGACCCAAACTGGGCTCTTGTTGGGAGCAGGACCAGGACATGGTCACAGACGAGTTGGTGTAATCACATCTCTTCTACCTCTTACTGCCTACAGTCCTGGCTGTAAACCAAAACCAGAGTTGGCAAAAAAAGTTGCCATAACAGTATCCATCAAATTGAAACTACTGCTATGAAGAAATACACTGCTAATTTTCAGCCTTTTCACATAGCTGTTTCCTAAATTTTTGTTAGCAGTATAATTTTCTCCCAGCATTTTGGAAATTATAGGATTCTTAGAGTGTTTTAAACTATAATCATTTCACATGCATGCTTCTTCATACATAACAGACACAATTCTTAGTTTCCAAATCAATTTGTGATCACAGTTACATAGTCCATATCATGAGACTTTCCCTATTGAATTTTTTCCACAAAATATATAACTTAAAATTAACCTCCGGCTTAACGTCCTCTAATTTTATCTGTTTCCTTACATTTCTACAGAAGCTTGCCTGTTGCTATGGATCATAAACATTTTAGGTGAAAGAGTACTAGCACACAAAAGTTAACATTTTTTGAGAGTTGGTAGGAAAGGAAGACTATTTACAGACAACTGCTAACCAGAATGAGATAAAACATACCTCTTGGATAAGAAACTGCAAGGAAAAGATAAAATAGATTTTTAATAATTCAGTATGTCTTTCTTGTTTGAAGGACATCAGTGAGTGCTTCAACATTGACAATACCTGGCCAAACAAAAAATAAAAAGACAAGAAATTAGAAACACAAAGGAAAGTCTGTATTGTAATAAACAAAGAAATTTAAGATCCAGTTTTTATGTTTGTTTCATCCTCTCTTACTTTCTTGAAAATAAATGTCCATATGTTGTAGCTGAATGAATACAGGAGGAGCTCCTTGAACAATTTGTAATCATGGCCGTGGATTGTTTATCTAAATCACTGCATTCAGTGTCAAGAATAAAAATCTCTTGATTGCACAGAACTTATGTTGATTTAAACAACTTCAAGTAATACGCAGAATTTTCTCATTATTTCATTTGAGGTAGCATTTCACTGCTCCCTCTTTCTGATGCCCTCCGTTTACACCTGCTTGTCAAGTAAAGCTAAAATTCTAAATACTGAAAGAGTTTCTGATTCTCCAAGTGTAGCTAATGCATAAATATATACAAGAGTTAAAGAAAAAATGCCTTCCTGATACAGCATCCTTTCTCATAATAATATTTATTGCAAAAAATAGGTGCATGAAAATTCACAGCACAATACCACGTAGGAGTAGTACAGCAGGATATGCAATTTTACTTGGAGAATAACTATTTACTTTTGAAATACATAATCTTCTGCTTGAGCTAAAGAGATACCATAATTTAATTAAATTGCTGTAAAAAAAAGAAATCTATACCTTTGCTCTGGCATCTGCTTTATCATCAGCCTTTGCAGCCAACAGCATGAGTCTCAGTACTAGAGAAATAGTCAGAGGAAACTGGCCTTTCAATTGAGGTACATTGGATTTGATAAGTCTTTCAACCTTGGGCAGTGGGATGTCATAAAAGAACACATTTCCGATCATATCTTGTCCACGTCTTCCAGCACGTCCCGACATCTAAGAAGAGGGCATTTGCATCAATAATGTTTAAATTATTAAGATTTTAAATATAATATATCTAAACTGTACATACGGCTACCATCTATACAATCCTAATAATGCATTTATGAACAGTTTTAAAATAATGTGTACAAATTGTGCTGTACCGCAAATGTAGCTGTTTTACAGTTATGATGATTTTATTTATTTTTTTTAATATGATCTTCTAAATTTGGTATAGGACCTAAACGTTTGCCTGGATATGTTCTCTCACATCTCTTTTTAACATTTATATTTCTGCAAGGTAAATCATAACTTAATTTTACCTACATATCAGCTTTGTTTTCAAATTATATTTGGCTCTGAATTGTTTCTGGGTAGACCTGGGGCAAAAGGAGTCTCAATATGAATAGAAAGCAGAGAACATGAATAAACAGTAGGGGGAAGATGCCTCAGGGTGTGTTCCCTTGCCTAGGTCACCCTCTTTTGATCGGGTCCATTTTGGGAGACTTGTCCCCTGTACCCTATGATGCGACAAAGCTGGAAAATATCATATGTATGTATCACAAGAAGGACAGGTAGACACTGGTGGCATAAGTTGCATCTGGTCTATGTGGTCTGGAACGAGAGGCAAACTGGCAGTATTTGAGGAAAATGTAGGTTGTTTGAAATGTAGATGAATGGGAAACAGGGACTAATGAAGTCTAATCTCAGGCTATGTGGATAACTGCACCATAACTGGAGACATTCTGCTCAACTCTGCTTGTAACCTTATCCAGACAGTGCTGTGTTGCACTGCACAGAGCACTGTTTCTAATTGGGAACTAGCTCAAGCATCCCTATTAATCCCGTCAGTAATCGTAGAACCAGTAAGGTTGGAAGGGACCTCTGGAGATCATCTAGTCCAGCCTCCCTGCTCAGCAGGGTCACCTAGAGCATGGTAGACAGGGTTCCATCCGGGTGGGCCTTGAAGATCTCCAGAGAAGGAGACTCCACAACCTCTCTGGGCAACCTGTTCCAGTGCTCTGTCACTCTCACAGGGAAGAAATTCCCCCTCACGGTCAGGCAGAACTGCCTGTGCTTCAATTTCTGCCCATTGCCTCTTGTCCTGTCACACGGGACAACTGGAAAGAGTTTGACCCCATCCCCTTGACACCCTCCCTTCAGGTACTTGTACACACGGATAAGATCCCCCCTCAGTCTTCTCTTCCCCAGGCTGAAGAGGCCCAGCTCTCGCAGCCTTTCCTCGTAGGGCAGGTGCTCCAGCCCTCTGATCATCTTTGTAGCCCTATGCTGGACTCTCTGCAGTAGCTCCATGTCTCTCTTGTACTGGGGAGCCCAGAACTGGACACAGTCCTCCAGATGAGGCCTCCCCAGGGCTGAGTAGGATCACCTCCCTTTACCTGCTTCTTTTTCCTCATTATATCCCACTGTATGTTCTTATAGCATATTTTTGATACATTTGTAACAACTTGGTGGAAACAAAGAACTTCCCTCTCTACTGACCCCTATAAGTGAAAACAGAATCTATGCCTTTGATTCAACTACAATGAGCTGAAATAGATCTGTTAACTCTGCTCATTATTTGGGGGCTGCCACTTCTGAAACATTAGTACAAAATACCTTAACTAAAATTATTTTCTGAATGAAATGAACAGCCAAAACTCAAGAATATACACAGAAGTATATGTAAAATAAAAGGCATTCTCCAAATTTGTGTATGATGATAGGTATATATCTACTATATTTATAACACAAACAGTAGGTATCCTATTTCCATACCTGTCTGTAATTTAGGGCATCTAAAAAGATAGAATCTTCAGCAAAGACAACAGATTTACAAGGCATGTTGATTCCTAAAGCGAGTGTTCCAGTAGCTGTGACTACCTATAAAAATATCAAACATTGGTACACCTATTAGATGTGACAATATCCAATTAAAAATGATCTGTAACATCCCACTCAGATCAACAGGAATTTTACTATTATTTTTCACATAGACAACCTTTAATCTGATGAATTTAACAGAGCTATGAACATACCTGAATTTCACTGTTTAAATGTAATTATTATATGCATATAAACATTTACAAACTTGCATATCTTAAAAGTTTATACCTTATCTTTTATGAAACACAAATGGAAATAATATTAAGTGAAGAGAGAAGGAGATAGCATAATCCTATAGAGTTCATTTCACTAGAATGCATTTAGTTGTGATATGCTAACCTGAAGCGTAGTAATTTCTACATAGAAAATAAGCTTTACAGCTACCAATTCATTTAGTTGATTTCATTAACCTACATGTCAACATTTAAAAAACGAGCATGACAAATCCAAATGTGATAGATTTTACCACTGGTGAAAGATACACTGTAATTTGTAATTAAGTATGTAGAAAAATTAAAATGTTTTTAAAACAAACAAACTGTCCATAAACTGATCTTCATTCACCAACCTTGATATAACCCAATCTGAAGAGCATCTCCACTACTTGTCTTTCCCTGAAGGCCATAGAACCATGATGATACCCAATGCCCCTCAGCGCCAGCATTTTCTGCTCATAACCTTTTCTCTGAAACCTAACTCGATTGAAGATTTTCGCCAAAGTCTACAGACAAAAACAGTTGTTAAGTATTAATCACAAACAAGTTTTGCCATTGAAAATAGAAAATGTCTTATCTGATAAAGTTCCAAATATGACAGAGAAATACAGTTTATGAATTTTAGTGAACTTGAAGAGTAAAGTAAATAATTGGATGGGTCCCAACAGTAGCTTCAGTTTGATCACAAATCCTAGCTCTTCAATACACTTCTATTACTATCAGGTATTTTCCCACGTTCTCTGGCACATATGCCATTATGTCAGTCCCAATTGTCAAATCCACCATTCAACTGCTTGCAATTAGAAATAGCAAGTGTGCATGTTCATGACTTTCCTATGCCAACTGTGGCCTCATGGTATATATTGCATGTTACTATCTCAGAACAAATTCCTAAGTAGCCTACGTGAAACTGATATTCTTTTGCTCTCAGTTGTCATCTCTGCTCTGTACCACCACCTCATCTTACTACACAGTAAGTTTCTCTTTCCTAACCTCAGAAATAGCACTTTAGGGCTAAGCTACTTTAAGACTTTCTGCCATCTATTCCAAATCCAAATTTTTTTTTTTCCACTGTCTTTATCGATTTACAATTGTGGAAAGCAACGTTTCTCTGAAGCTCATTGATGGCAGTCAAAAAATGCCATTGGGATCCTAAGTTCCCAGAAAAGGAATCATGGAAATTTTCAGGTATAGATCCAATACACAGAATTTTCCTGTCTTCTAGAAGATAAATCACAATGAGCAGTGAGAAAGCATTATCAAGACACTTCATCAAAATTTTGAGCATTTTTTATCTCTGAATTAATGATATCATAATTGTTTTTGAATTAAAAAAAAGTTAGGTAAGAGACAGTTATATGAACCACAGTCATTTTTCAGGAACTCTGGACTAGAGAGGACCTCCTAGAAAGGCCCAGTCACCTACTATTGCTGGCAATCATGTCATATAAATACCTTTCAGATTATTCCTTATCAATTTGTATACAAGTAAATACTTTGACCTTGCTGATGGACATTTCTAAACTTTCAGAGTCCAAGTATTTTCTCAGCTTTTCTTTCCTCAGGGGAGCATAAACATATTGAAGAGCAAGGAAAACGTTGCTCTGTGATGACCAGGTGTTTCAGAGTCCGAAGTAATTTATCTTTTGTTATTTTTCAAGATATCAAGGGCTTGAAAAGTTTCAGGTAAGTACACAAAGATGTCATGTAGCCAAATCTGATGACTCACTCAGAAAAGCATCAGTCTGACATCCAAATTAGCAGGGAACAGAACTGCACCACTGACAGTTAATGGAAGTGAGCTCATTGCCTTATGTATCCCATGACTCCTACCATAAGGACAATAATCAATTTTTTTGGGGGGCAGAATTTTCATTCTGTCAAATGTTCTGGGTACATCTTAAAAATAAAGTCATCTAGAATTGATTGATACCTGGAGTTAAATCTAGTTAAAAATATTTGGAATGTTTCATGAAGTCGATAAAAACTGTTATGAAGTACAATTGCACATTAGTGTATTTTATGTATTTATGCATGAATTTATACATTTCAGACATACAAAAACAAAAACTTGTTAAAATTATCAGTGAATTACTTACATTTTCATCCACAGCCTTAGAATTAGCATAAGTACATGCAGAAGGGATCTCAGTAAGCTTTTTAAGTTTTTTCTCTAAGTGTTCTTTTTCAGACAGAGCAACCACTATGCTCTCACTTTTACTGGCACTCACTTTTTTGGCATCACTGTATACGATATAAAATTAAAATTATTATTTTTGTAATTTACATATATTTCTCAATTTTAAAATATTATTTTGGTTCTAAAAGATGCAGATTCATTCTCTTTTAAACTCTAGGCTCAAACATAAGAGGTACATATGTTAAATGTAAATTTCTTTATAATGCTAACCACTTCCAGCAAATAACTGGGTGAAGTTCCTCCTAGAGACGAAGATTTATGATGATATACAAAAATGAAGGAAGATAAAGACAACATGTAGAAGTACCTTAATTTTGCAAATTAGTAAGGTAACAGTAATTCTACAGTAGAAGAACTCAACGTGAGAGAGAAATGAGAAATGTGATGGATTTACTGCCAATAATGACATGGACTATAAGGATTTAGGCCAGGATTTGAAGAAGAGAGGAAAGGGGAAATTATTTAGAGTCAGATTCAAGAAGATACTTGAATGTCTAAATATATGTCTCAGTTGCTACTGGATTTTCCAGAGTTCTAACCTACTACTATTAAAGCTAGCTAAGTTCATTCTGTTGTAATATTATGACCAAAGAATGCAATGTAAATTGTCATGATTAAAAGTGCAAAAATGTGGAATTTGGTGTTCCTGACAATCCTGGTAACTAAAATAGTCTTTAATTGGCAAAAATCTTTAAAAATCTACACCGAGTAATCACAAACCCAAGGAAGTTCAAGGTTAAAAGGGAAATAAATCTAAGCAAAGGTACAAATCAAGGCAAAGGCTGACATTTTCAAAGAGCATCTCACTGGTCAGGTGAACCTACACTTCAAACACTTCAAAGATCCACCACTGTAACCACCCACCATGAAGCTGGCTAAGAAAACGTTCTCCCACAGTGGCTATCCCCAGGACCAGGCTCAGACGCTACACTGTTTTTCAGCCATTGCATGAAAAAAAATACAGTCTGGAGAAAGAGCAGTTCTGGTATATTGATATTATCTCAGTTCTAGACTATTCCAGATTGACTATCTCATATACTCATTTCTGTCTTTGACATTCATGCTATAGCGTCAGCACCTTCCACAAAGTCAGTGACACTGATGTCTCTCTACTGCTGGACTATGTGCAAGATACTGCTGATCAACACCTGACAGAGATATTCTTACTGTGTGGGTTGCTGGAGCACAAAGAGGAGGTGGGACTACTGCACTGTAGCTGGATGAATGTGCTGCTGTAAGGTATATTCCCCAGGAATGTCTTACCACAAAATTATGCTCGGTCACAGTATGTCAGTTTTTTTTAATAGTATATCATTATAATACTTACAAAGGCTGGAGTTTCTTTAGCCTCCTATGCACTTTTCTTAGTTTCTCTCTTAAATTTTCTTTTTCCCTCTCAGTATTAGGGTCTTGTTCATTTTTTTGTTTTTTCAGCAAATTGGAGTAGATATTCTGGGCTGCCCGTTCCACTGAACGTATGCCAAAACTTAAGATAAATAATATATAATATACATCAGTTAAGTGAATTTTAACAGAACTTTTATTTATAGATTTATGTATGCTGTTATGATAATATTCAGTGAGCCCTGATACCTGGTAATAGTTAATTTTATTCATCAGAATTATATCCCTATTCCATCTCCAAATCACAATCCACATTCACCTTCATACTGCTGTTATTCCAAAATGGAGTGATAAAATGTAAAATGGTTCTGATAGTAAATTTTCCATAGAAAACATGCTTAATCCTACCTTTCCCTAAGCTATACACTTTGATGTATAAAGGAGACTGTACCTTAAGCCATTTTAATTCTCAGCTGGCTAGCTGAGAATGAGTACTTGCCTTCTTGGTCTTGGAGTTTAACTGTGATGAAGACTTCTCCAGCTTCACTCTCAAAAAAATTTTTTTTATTCTTGTTGCAGTAGGCATATCCTCTTAACCAACATCATACAAGGTATCACCTATCGTGAGGTTGCATCCTAGTCCATCAGGATATTCAAAAGTCCTTCAGCTCTGGCAGTTACCAGAAGCAAAAATTGAAGGACCTTATCCTCAGAAAGGCCAAATAGAGATCCCAATATGAGGCGATAATTTCTCCTTAAATTAAGCTGTTCACATCTTTATGGATGAAAGAGCTCAATAAAAATCATTTCCATTTACTTCTGCATCACTTTGAAACTCACAATGAGTGATCTAAGTTCTTTCCATCACTTGGTCATAAGAATTACAAACCTGGTGCCAACCTGCTCCTCTCCCTGTTTGCTCTACTCCCGTAAGGAAAACAAAAGCAAACTCTAAGCACTGTTTTTTTCCTACCACTAATGACTGCAATAAACAATTTGGCTTTTACACGTCTGAGACTTGATCTCTCAAGCGTCTCTATTAATTCCATGCTAATGTAATACTATGGAGGGTGACTGCTTTGCAACCTCATTCCTCAATATAATGGCTTAGGGAAAAAAAAGCTTACTAGCACCAACAAACCATAAATACCAATCTACTACTCCAAGTCAATATCTACTTCTTTCAGTGGCTACTCAACCCTTTCATCTCTATCAGAATTTCTCAGAATTTGGACATTTAGCTAGAGAGAATATTTTTAGGTTCTGTCTGACTTTTACCCTCTGTCTGATTATAAGATCTACCATGCACTGCTATACTGATCCTGCACCTTAAAAGAACCTGATAGAATCATAGAATCAGTTAGGTTGGAAGGGACCTCTGGAGATCATCTAGTCCAGCCTCCCTGCTCAGCAGGGTCACCTAGAGCATGGTAGACAGGGTTCCATCCGGGTGGGCCTTGAAGATCTCCAGAGAAGGAGACTCCACAACCTCTCTGGGCAACCTGTTCCAGTGCTCTGTCACTCTCACAGGGAAGAAATTCCCCCTCACGGTCAGGCAGAACTGCCTGTGCTTCAATTTCTGCCCATTGCCTCTTGTCCTGTCACACGGGACAACTGGAAAGAGTTTGACCCCATCCCCTTGACACCCTCCCTTCAGGTACTTGTACACACGGATAAGATCCCCCCTCAGTCTTCTCTTCCCCAGGCTGAAGAGGCCCAGCTCTCGCAGCCTTTCCTTGTAGGGCAGGTGCTCCAGCCCTCTGACCATCTTTGTAGCCCTACACTGGACTCTCCCCCATAGCTCCATGTCTCTCTTGTATTGGGGAGCCCAGAACTGGACACAGTCCTCCAGATGAGGCCTCCCCAGGGCTGAGGAGAGGGGCAGGATCACCTCCCTCCACCTGCTGGCAACACTCTTCCTAATGCACCCCAGGAGACCATTGGCCTTCTTGGCCACAAGGACACCTTGCTGGCTCATGGTCAGCTTATCATCCACCAGCACTACCAAGTTCTTCTCTGTAGAGCTGCTCTCCAGGTCAGTCTCCAGCTTGTACTGGTGCCTAGGGTTAGTTTTCCCTAGGTGCAGGACCCTGCACTTGCCCTTGCTGAACCTCATGAGGTTCCTCTCCGCCCAGCTCTCCAGCCTGTCCAGGTCTCTCTGAATGGCAGCACAGCCCTCTGGTGTGTCAGCCACTCCTCCCAGCTTGGTATCATCAGCAAACTTGCCGAGGAGGCACTCCGTCCCCTCATCGAGGTCGTTGATGAAGAAATTGAACAGGGTGGGCCCCAGTACTGAGCCCTGGGGGACGCCCACTAGCCACAGGCCTCCAGCCACCGATGACGACCCTCTGAGCTCTGCCTTTCAGCCAGTTCTCAATCCACCTCGCTGTCCACTTGTCTAACCCACACTTCCTGAGCTTATGTAGGAGGATATTAAGGGAGACAGTGTCAAAAGCCTTGCTGAAGTCAAGGTACACAACATCCACTGCTCTCCCCTCATCTACCCAGCCAGTCATTTCATCATAGAAGGCTATCAGGTTGGTTAAGCAGGAAAATAATAGATAATTATATTTATTTAATTTATTAATTTATATTATTTCTTTTATAATTTATATTATTTATAAATTATATTTAATTTATTATTTAATAATTATATATATCAGATAACAGACTCCTGCATCTCCTCTCCGCAGCAGATACCACTAGGTTGCACTGTTCACTGGCCCAGCATATGTCCTCATCCCCTCATTTGATCATTTATCAATTGTGTCTACTAAAGGAAGGATTCACATCCTACACTCAATCCCTAAGAGCCACTAGCCACTAGAAATTCCTAATAGTTTGCTATTCAGGGTAGATGAGGGGAAGGCACTTCATCTTTCTAAAAGAGAAGCACCTTGAAACTTCCATTAATTGCCCCAAAATCATGTTGCACTTCACGGAGTGAAGTGAAGTTTCCCCTTATGTGAAAGAATTACAAATATCAAACTGTGGTACTGAAAACTGTTGGATGCAACCTAAAATCAGCCATAGGAGTAATTTTCAACTGGACTGTCATTGAAAGATGGAAAAGATGTAATTTATCAGCAGTTAGAGTCCTTTGAGATGTGTCATTTACATGTATACTCACTTTTACGTTTTCCTTTCTAGAAACTTCTGAGAAATTCCATTTCATCAGCATGAAGCATGTGAGAATGAAATGACAGTAAGCATGCTCCCCTAACTATCAAGGTGTCCACTATAAGGAAAAGAGCAAGGCCCTTGACACTTAGATAAGAAAATCTTATATTTTAAGTGATTGTTCATATGCCTTATTACAATGAGAATATGCAAGCAGACTCCTCTGTTTACTGATTCATAACTTCTCTCCATTACTAAGCGCAATACTGAGGTATGTGCCTACTTTACTAATATTACTAACAGTATCATGAGCAATAATGGTGGTATGAGTGTTCTCAAAGCTTTGCATTCATCTGAGGCTTTACCAAATTACAGCTCACATATATGCAAAACAGGTTCATGGATATGATACGATTTTGTTAAGAGTCTACGCAGTGGAACCACCACCTTGTGACAAAAGCAGACAGGAATAGTCCCTCATTCCACCATTTCCCCTAGCAAACTAGCCCTTATGCAAACCATTTCCATCCCTAAATACACAATATACACTTTGCACAAGTTTTACTTACTACACCGGGGCAAAACAACTGAGGATCTAACTCTAATTTTAACATGACTGGGTTTCTTATAATTTTCTTCGAAACATTCCCCAGAAAGTAATGTTCTCGGTCTTCTTTCAGCTGAACTTTTTATCATCCCATAAACATAAATGAATTGATAGCACTCTTAACATCATACATTGTTAAAACAAGGCTAACATTCACCATATAAATGCCGCCAAGCTATGTCAATGCTTATCGCTAATACTCACTTTTCTGAGTCTAGGCAATACAGATATAATATATGGAATGTAAATACTTACATAAAAAATATGGCAGGCAATTTATCCATCTCTCGTAATTTGTCAACAAAGCATGCAAACTTGGTCCACTTTTCCTCTTTTGAGCAATCCACAGGTTGGGGCTTAAGGCACTCCAGTAGCTCATGCACCTAACCAAAACGTTATGATTGAGCAGATTTTAATGACACAAAGTTCTGCCTGCAGGCTAACAAAGATGAGCCCTCCAGTTTTCTGTATTAGCTTCTATTAGCTCAGATTTTTAAAATTATCCCAAACTGCAATAACCATGGATAGTTTACAGACAAAAGGTCTCCAGAACATAAACTGACTTCAGTGAGAACTCAAAATGCAAACTGTTGTCGCATTCATGGCTGTCATCATTGTACAGATAACAAAGCATCACTAATATACAGATTACAGTACTTTTTAAGTATCATATGCTAAAAAAGCGGTGTTATTTCCTGAATTTCTTAATTGTTTTCTTGTTATTGATCCACTGCTGCTTCATACTTCTTTTTATATGAACACTTCACCTCTATTGAAGGACTTAATTTTCTGCTCATTGCTTTAATTCCTACCATTTACACAGAAATACACTTACTATCTGTGATTACAGAGAAGGATTCAAATAAGCAGGAGAAATGAGGCAGACTAAAGTTTTAACTGTACCTAACAGAATCAGGAATTCAAATCTTACAGTACTATTAGAAGTCTAATTCCAAGAGAAGCTTGTGAAAACGTCACGTTGAAAATGCCCATGGAAATGCCACAGAAATTACACTTATTTTCCAGCAAAGTAGCATTTACAGCCAATAAAAGAATCAATAATTATAGGAGAAGAGATTCCCATAATTATTTAATTGTATTACTATAGACAATTATTATATAATAGTTACATTAAAGCCGTATATAATATTTGAAAAAGCTCTTCTGTAATAACTGTTACCTTCTGTCGTTGGCCAGTCACAATCCATTCGGTTAGTTCTTTCTTCAGTTCCTGTTCATACTTCCTCACATCCACCTTTTTTATTACCACTTTATTCTTGAAAAGGACAAACTCCTCAGGATCTAAATCCTTGAAAATACCAATAATAATAAACATAGTACTTTGTTTTCTATTTATGCTGATACATTCCATACACAACTGTGCATATGTACCTGTGCCCTTGGCCACTCTGGCCAGACTTTTAGCATTGTGTCATACAGCTGGAGGCTCTCTCGTGGAGACAGTGAAAGGTCTGAAGGAATACCATAGCTCTCAATCTGCAAGGAGGTTAAATGAAAGAAAAATAAAGGAATCATTTTAAGGGAAATCACATTGCTTACTGCAACAGGTGATGAACAATTTTGACATCAGTATTATGCTTACATGATTGACTGTTAATGCAGCACAGGGGTGACAATGTTCAATAACAAAATCAGTGCCCTTTATAGAACACACATACTTTTCCAAATCGTTGTATCTCTCCTCATACAGGACTGTGAACAGACAAAAATGCCGTGATGATAAACTCGTTTGCTTTAAAAAGCAAGTACCTAATCCTGAAAAGATTTGTTTTTCCTTGAAAAATATATATGCTTAAGTTCATGCACTGTGATTAAAGTTTTCTCAGAAATCATGCCAAAAAATATTTTTAGCTATAAAATATTCTGATACACACCGAGTCTAACACGATATGATTTTTTTTGTTCTTTTACTTTTGATTTCACTTTATATTTTCTTGTGAAATTCTCTGTAGAATTTGTAGAGCTTTCTTCTATTGTATTCTCAGCATGCTGCCAATACCTTTTCACAGATTGTAACCACCTATAGTACAAGATCAAAATAAAGTTAACTGTTAGAAACTAAACTGATGGAAAACATTTTAATAAAATTGCTAGAACTAAAGTAGATAGGATTACTACTATCTGCTTGATTTCACCAATAGAATTTCTACCTCCGCTCCTCGCTCATTGTACTTGGTGCAATTTTCTCCAACATATCTCAGGGTGTAAGCCTAAGTGTGAAAATGTTTGCATCATACCTACATATAGTGCGGGTGTCTTCCTTGATCAGTGAGGGACGAGTACACATATCAGGCTTTGGCAGTTCAAACAGATGCATGGGCCTCCTAAATTGTTTTTTCCTGCTAACTTAAAGGGCCTGAATGAACTTTCTGTTCTCACTACAGAAAGTTAAGATTTACAGTATTATTTGGGGTCAAGTGGGGAGGTAAGGGTAGCCTAAAATATGTAACAATCCAACTCTGTATATGTTGTCTCCATACAGTAATTGGCCTCTCTGTCCAAAAGTTCACATCCAATATGCCCTCGAGCAAAAAAATTCCAAACATACGCAGTTAGGTGTTCTGGATTACTGATGGTAGCAGACAGCGCCAAAAACGGACACCGAATTGTTACCAGAAGATGCTCCCAAACTTCTGCTCCAATTTCACCACCAAGACAATGGACCTGTATTTGGGAAAAAGAAAAATGGTGAAAAGAAAAAGAGAAATGTTTCTTGTTAAAGTGTACCCATAACAGGAGCTGTTTTGTGTTTTGCAATAACAAAAAGTTTTGCAAGATCACTACCGAATAATTCTTACATTGTATCAAACATCTGTGAAAGCCAAATCAAATGTCCAGTAAATCCATCCCTAGGTTTCACTGGAATGTGAATCAGTCTAAATTTAAACACTCTATAATTATTTGTACTCTAGATACTCACTGGCATCATTAGCAATTAATTTAATGCAGAAGAAACAGAGTGCAGTCTGAACTTGAAATTTAGCAGAGTTCATCACTGACTTTCTGCCCTGGAAAAATTAACCTTATGATGTCAAATGTGTAGGATCAAGGTCTGGAATATTCTACTTGTATCACTGAGACTATGGAGGATGTCTTTCGTTTTTTAGTTCACTGACTTGAGAGAAATAAGGAAAGTTCCTGGTAGCTTTCACTGAACTGTACGTCCTCCTGAGGACTATCACATTTTTAAAGTCTTTTCCTAGAATACATGAACACTATTAGCTACCATGAAAAAGTAAAACATACATACATCTGAGAAGTAAGAAGTCTGAAATAATATTTCTGGAAATCGGCTTTTACCAGTAATAATATACGTAATGGAAGATAAGTCTTCGGCAATTTTCCTAAAGATTTTTCTTATATTTGTTAAATCGATTAGTATTAAAAGACATATACCTCATCAAATATAACATATTGTATCCTCTTGGTCCACTCTTGGCAGCGAGGGGACAGCATCAAAATTTCTAAACACTGAGGCACAGTGACTAGTATCTAATAAAAAAATGGTCATAAAACATTATTTTCAAGTAAACTGGCAAATAAAGCATAAGATGATTGCTTCTTAATTAAAATATATATATGTGATTTCAAGATAAGCAAGAATGAATAAATGGTTAACCTGACTAGAATCACCTTCCAACCAAGGTTATAATTGCAACAGTGAGCAAAAGTAGCTGCTAGGAGCCAAAGCGTACCCCATAGCTCATGGATTTTCACTTTAGGCATTAATAGAGGCAGCAGGACTGTGTCTAGAGTAGTCTTACTATCAGCAAGAAAGCTGTATTTGTTTTATCCGTTTTCTTTTTAAATACTTCTATTTAAGAATGAAAGAATACTGGCTTCAGAAACAACTTGCGAAACAGAAAAAAACGTGAACTTCAGGTCTGAAAGAATAACAAATGTTGAGTTGCATTCTATCTTTCACTATCAAGTTTTTAAAAGGTTAACGGCTACAGAAGTATCATACTATACCCATAATACATATTAAGTCTACTCCCAGGATTTTATACCATATCAACCGAGCATCTGAAAGCTTTCCACACTAACAGCAGTAGCAAATTATCACCTTGGTTAAAATGAAGACCTTGCCTCGGTTTTCAGTTCAAATCATCAGTACTTTTCAATCTTTTTCAGCTCTGAGCCAAAGTCTACCTAATTTGTTTCTAAGTTTTACCTACATTTCAGAGTTTGAACTCTAACATTTCACTAGAACTTGTAAGTGATTTTGATCCATGGCAGCAGTGAAAACAGACTGGTGGGATCAAATAGAAAATGCATCAATGCAGGGCTACCTAATGAAAGACTGATGTCAGGAAGGTCTAGAAAGAAAAGATGTCATAGAATTAGGATAAGAAGGGAAGGAAAAGAGCTTTGTTTGCAGAATCTTTGTTTGTCTAGATTCACATCTGCTGTATATTGGTGTCCAAAGGATTTTAATACATTTTCTTTTAACTAGAGCAAGTAATCAATGCAATGTTGCCAGAATGAGTAAAATTTTCAGAAGCCAGATGAAATACAAAAGGTTGTCATTATTATGCACTAAAACATCCACAAACATATACCTGACAATTCATGACATCATGGCGATAATCCCGCGTGAAGACTCCACACACCACCAATCCATCAGGAAGTTTCTTAGTGAATCGACTGTATATAATTCCCACCACTTGGTTTACAAGAGCCTTAAGTAAAGCAGGTCATTAACAAACCTGGAAGGGTATATCTAAAGGTATACGACATTCTGATACATATAAAAGCATTCAGTTTTGGTACTGATATTAATTTACAGCAGTCTAGCCTGTTGAGAATGTTAACATTTAAAAGACACGGTACTTGATTTTCAACCATACTCAAACACTTTCAGAGAAATCTAGTGTAGTGCGAAGTGGTAGATTATATAATATTAATTCTGTATTTCAATTGTTCTCAAAACAGCTAAAAACAAGTAACATTTTACTGCATCTATGAACACTTTCATGATCTCAAAGTCCTAGGACTGCAGGTGTAAATACATGAGTTTTGCACCCAGATATTCAACTGAATATATTGAATATATTCTGATATTCAAACTAAAACACCAATTTGATGCCCAACCTGAGTATATCCATGCAAATTATGATTTTACTTATAGAAAACAATCCACAGAGATTATTACTGAATAACAGCACATGTAATTGTATATTCATTCTCGGGCTTTGACTGTCAGCCAAAACTTGTATTACTTGATGTTAAAGTTTTGGAAGAAATCAAAACATTGTGTTTCATGACTTCTAAGTCAATTTTTAACTATTAGGACAAACCTTCGTTAAAAAATATCTCACAATTGCCTAGAGTTTCTTAACCATTCTCTTGCAGCATCTAACGGTGAACTCAATCGGAAAGAGACAGCTAGCCCTGCTTGGTTATTGTTCTGCTCCAGTATTACTTTCATCATAATCCTAGGCTTCTGATATTCTTACCTTTTGCCTAACATATTACTTCCAGCACTTTTGTACATGTTGTGTTTATGACCTTAAAACAGCTACCTAGTTATTAACACACAAAAACCTCTACATGGGCTTGAGCTCAGAAGATACTTCTAAACGTGCTTGATTAGATGTACCTAATAAAAAGTATTAGCTAAATATTATCTAAATTTTCTATTATTATCTAAATTTGTGTAATAAATTACTCAAAATGGTTTCAGAATCATACTAAAAAGTATCATAGTCATACATGCAGAATACGTATTAAGATGCAGCCTTACCTTTGTGGGAGCAACATATACAACTACTCCTTCATTGCTCATTTTCAGAACTTTTTCCATGCAATAGTATGATGCGTATGTTTTTCCTGATGAAGTGGGAGCAACAATTACTGCAGACTCATTATTATCTACAGCATCAAGCAGTTCTCGCTAAGAGAGAAAAGGAGTTACTTACATCGAAATGTCTCATTAAAAGTTCTCACTGAGTAAACAAGTTCTTTCTATGAAAACCTCTCTTATGTTTGCATACAGACTTTATACACAGATTTGAGACTACAGAAGTTCATAGTAACTTAGTAGATACGCTACTGTATTCTTCTCTCTTGTTGAACTGTGAGTGGAAGAAATTATACTACAAATTATGAATTACCTGTTTCAATAATTTGATCCAAGATACTGATACCAGAACCCTCTCAGCCCAAAAGCGGACATTTTAAAAATAAAAAATAAAACCAGTTAATAGAGCAGTGTATTAGAAAAAAAAAATCACTGTTTTACACAATGCAGTACTTTTTTCTTGCATTATATTATATCAATACAGCCCAAATCTCTCTTCTGTTCCTAGTATACATTGTTTATTATTTTGTCTTCTTCCCTATTACTGTCTTCCTCCAAGCTCTCTCACCTTATATAGGTCTGTGAAAGAATGGGGCAAACAGAAGAGGAAGTAGAAATAGTACTAACACTATCTTTCTCTGTCAGCATATATGACAACTTACAAGTTGCTAGTCAAGCAAGCAGATATGATGTCCACATGCAAAGCTGCAAATTCAGCTGGTCACCCCAATCCAGCAATAGAAAGACTAGAGCTAGATTTACTGTACTTTAGAAAGAAAAGTTATTTCTCAAATCATGCTACTAGCTATTCCTTAAAATCACATGCACAGAGGATGAGTCAAGAGATTACCCAAATGGGGTGCTACCACCATCAAGTATGGTGAGGAATAGCGAAATCCCATAAATTTGGCATTTCTTACATTGAATTCCTTGGGCTGAGGTCTCAGTGGAAAAACTGTAGCAAAAATGCGGAACACAGTCCAAAATGATCTACTAAACTTATTAAACTTAGAATACTAGTATTTTTCACAAGTAGTGCAAAAATGTCTGTTTTTAAATGGGAAAAAAATTCAGACATCATCTCCAATAACTTTATACACAAACAGTTTGTGTTTAATCACCTGCCATGTGTCTGGTATGAAATGTTGCACTCTGGGATCTGGATCGTTTCTCTCTTCTCTGAGCAAGTAATAGTCCATGTATTGTAGCTGAAAACGAGCTGGTCTCACTTCAGTAGTATAGTTGCTTATACTCTGATCATCACTTTCTCTTACCTATAAGGTCAAATTAAAATTCAAGCTAGTTTGACAACTAGGAACAGATTCAAAAAAAACTGCAGACAGTTATTGTTCTTTAGAACTCTGTGTGAGCTTCAAAAAAAATACAAAAGGCCTGACAATTTTCAGATAATTTCTTCTAGAAATCCATGCCACATAACCTTGTGCAATGAATCACAGTTGCAAAATGAAACTCAATATAAAGACTGAGTGCAGAGCATAAGCCTAAGTTTTTGTAAAGCATGGTATCTTCAAGCAATGCCTATATACCCTAAGACATGCCAAATGTAAAGTTCCTGGTCATGTCTAGTCACACCACTCAATCCTGAGAACTATATAGAGAAGTATTACATCTTAAAATTTACATCAAAAGATCACAGAATAACTTAGGTTGACAGGGCTCTCTGGAGCCAACTGGTCCAACTACCTGCTAGTACCAGGTACAATCAGATGAGGTCACTCAGACCATACCCAATGGAGTTTTGAATATCTCCAAAGATGAAGATTCCGCGACCTCTCTGATTCTACTTTGAAAGAAATATTTTCAGTTCTCTCTCCTAAAAATCCCTCAACTTTTCAAAAATAATTACCAGAAACAAGCAGCTACAAAAGAAAACGTAGGCCAAAAATGTACAGTGGAGCTAGAATATTTCTGAGCAAGATGCTTTAAACTTGCCAAAATACACCCTATTTCACCACAATCCTTTACAATAGACCTTCTGAGATCTGTACAACTCTGCTTCCTGAGATGTAATATATTTTATTCAGGGCACAAAACACTCATATAAAAACAACGTAGTCAAGAGCAAACAACCATCGTACACCAGTAGAATTCACACAAAGAAAGGAGAAAAATAACTTACACTCTCCAGCAGAATAAAATTTCTTACAAAACAATCACTTCCTTTCTCATTTCTTACTCTTGATCCGCAAGGAAGGACAATAAACACTTTCCAAAAATGAACTTCCAAAAACTTCTAACTCTACTGAATATGAAAAATAAGACAGTCCAGTCATACTGGCTTTACGGTTCATTGTAATCCTCCTTTCTTCTGCTAATGACTTCACATTCTGCAGTCTGCAAGTTATCTCCTCTTCTTCTTGAGAGGCATTTCAACATCCCCTCTCCCCATTAACATCCCATCCACACACAAAGATACCAGACTGCTCTAAACATTAAATCAGCCAGTGGAAAGGTTGCTAGCATGCAGAAAAGCATAAGGTCAGTCATTAAAAAAAATGTTGACAGTAGCTGTGCATCTCAGTTTCTGGCTTCAGAGCCAAATTCAGTATATCTAATTGATGGTCTTGGTTGTGCTAGCAAGTACAAGCAATTGAGTATCTGAAACCATTTCACAGACCTTGGCATTAGCAGCACCATGCTCTAACCAACTGAGCTAAACCTTTCCTTCAGAGGTGATCAGTAATATTCAAACAACAAACAAAATAGCTTCCATCCACCTCAACAGTCTCAAAATATTTTCTTTTCTCAAGTAGCACATTTGGACTGTTAAAAAACAGCTCCTCACTGCTTAGCTTTTAACAGTTATTTTTAACATGCAGATTTCAGCTGACTGTGACAAGTGGAACAGTAGGTTCCTCCCAGAAATGTCCAAGGACTCAGACAAATATAAGTAAGAGCAACCTACTCTTTATTCTTGTTTCAAAAGGTCGTCTTTGTAGCCAGTTTTATTTACTCCAGCGGAAATGGTTTTCTGTGCCAGCTAGCCACTTTATCAAGCAGAGAAACATCCATGGAAGCAAAGACTACATTTTGATTTTCGAACCAAGAATAGACAGCTCCAAATCTTATGGACAATACCAAATAAAATAAGCTCAGTATAGATCTTACACACACTATTCAATGCTTAAGAATAGAGTTGATATGCCATTACAGTAGAATCACTATATTCTACGAAGTTACCTGCCCAGACAGAGAGCACGCCAAATTCTCAAATCCAAGAAGTCTTAGACAGCTGGTCAGCTTTTGTAAGTGTGATTTCTCCAAGAGATCTTGGTATTTTTCAAGGAGGATATGAATTCTCCTCATCACTTGGACAGCTATGCTTAAATCTTTAGGATTGTTACCTTTGGAAAAAAAATGTTATTTGAGAGCTGACTGTATCACTGGGGAGTATCAGGTGATTTTAGAAGAGATCTTATCTAGCCAACCATATTTATGAAAATTTTAAAAAGCATTTAAAGACAACTAGAGGAAGACAACTCACATTCATGTGACCTTTACAAGAGTGCTTGTAAAGACCAAACACTCAAATATTCTGCCTCTGAAAGAAAAGCTACAGAAAAGAAGTCATACTGCTGATGACTATTCAAAAACCTGTCCTGGCAGGTTGCAGGCTGCATACAGCTCCAGTCTGGATCTTCCTACTCAGGGTAAGGAATAAATGAATTAATTCTGATGAAACTGGACATCATTAACTATGATTTGCATGCATTGCTATGCAAGTCAGCACTCTTCAGACTCAGCTAACCACCTAAGGAAATTAAACACCCCACTGCAACATGTATGTATTTTAGTGTGCATGAGGCATATTCATTAAAGATATACACAATAAATGATTTGCATATGCCAGAGATGTACATGGTAATCTAATTTTGAGTGGATAGTTTATATCTGACTCACAGGAACCTAAGATTTCAAATTGAAGATCAAAGTCTGCTAACATTTAAAAGTACCTTCAGTACTCTCAAAGCAGGCGTGTATTTATGTGCCTTTATTTTAGCTGAGAATGTGCAAAATCACTCACTTCCTTGGTTAAAGAAGAAAGCTGCTCAGGGGGTGCAAAGTAAATACTGACAAGAATTTGGCCATCACACCTTGCTTTTTGCAGTGTTCCTTCCACACTTCTGAACAGGCCGACAGTCCTGCTATTTCTGCGCTGAACTTTACAGATCTGCTTTGAAGGGTCTTGAGAAACTTCTCTAATTTATTTATTCCAACAGTCAGATTCTGCTTTATTTCCTTCTCAGTTGACATTCTTAAGGCTTTCCACTGCTCTTGCTCTTTCTTTTCTTCTTTAATCTTTAGTCGCTTCTTGTTTTCCTCTGCAATTATTTCTGCTTTACTTTTCTATCCAAAAAATTAAGATATTCAGAGATAACCAACAACATCTGCAAGCATCATATATATATATATAAAAAAAACACCTAGTCCATAAATCCAACCACTGCAAGTACATTCCAGTTTTCAATTCATCTGTGTGTTGTTTTGTTTTGAAAATTGTTTAAGATCTCTGGATTCTGAAGGAGACAAAACTTCTGAATGATAGGCTTAACAAGCCTATCCAAGACTCATTTCAAATGTCAGTAAAAAGTATCCCCTTCTCAAATAATATAAAAGTGCACAAAGATTGAAAAATAAAATAGCAGATGTCTAGAAGTTAAACATGAAGCTTTTATTTTTATCCATAGATAATAGAAATTCTAAATATATTGAGATGTTTCTCAACAAATTAAAGACAATTAAGAGTTCAATCTTAATTGAAGTTTAAAAATTGCTCTGAAGAGACTTCTGGCGGTTAAACAGGCCATAATCTATAATCCATATTAATATAAAAATAATACTATTATAAAATATTACTCAAATTATTTTTGCTCCATATTGTCCACTAATATGCAAGTACATGTTACATACCTGTGAAGTCACAAAATGTTCACATACTATTCTACCTAGAATTAATTGTAATGTTTAAAGGAGCTTTCCTTCACAATCACAGCTGATGTTTCTAAATATTGCATGGAAATAATTGGGGGAAAAAAAGTGAATTTTGCAGTATTTCTCAGTACTCTGTAAAGATAAAATAAAATTGCTTAAATCCAGTCTCATTCATTCTAGATTTTATTACTGGCTATGAGCCCAACCTATTAGCCTTTACGGACTTCACATCTATTATATTTTTGATTAACTTGTGCTTATTGAAATATAATCATTCAACAATAAAACCAGTGACAAAAATATTTTTCAAATTAAGCAACTACATTTGAAATATAAAGCTAATTTAATTTCTTCAACTGAGAACTACTAATGCATTAAAAGTATAAAATTTCCATTGTGGGAATTATACAGTAGAAATTCTTTCCCGGATTAGAGAAAGTAAATTTGAAGAGAGCAGCTTGAATAGACTCACATGTGTTTTTCTTGTCTTTTTGACAACAGTATTAGCATTCACTGGCATAGCCCCTTGGTTTACAATAGTCTTTGAAGTGCCGTCTTCCAAAGTGCTTCCATAAAAACGGTAGAAAGTCTGTAGCTTTTGTATTTGTCTTCTTTCATTTGGATCTTTGGATTTTGCTGCAAAAAAGTATGTTTGATAGAAAATAGGCTGGTAGAATTCCAGCCCATTCTTTTTCCAAGAAAAGATACCTAGGTAATAGCTAAATTTCCCCAAAAGTTCCTCACTTAAAGGCAAAATCTTTCTAAAGAGACTGGCTACGAAGATTCACCGAAATTCAACAGTACTTGTTATCTGGAACATAGGCTTAAATTCACACCACCCTAAGCACACACCAAAAGCATTGCAAAACTTAATAAGCAAGACCCCTGGAAAGAGACTGAAGCATCTGAGCAAAACAGCTGGGTTTCCCACATATTGAATATGAATGTGAATTATCCAGTCAAACTACACAGATATTCTCAAAAAGCAACTCGGATTATCAAAAAGAGACCTTTGCCTCAAAAAGACTGTTACCAGGACATAAAAAAATAAAAAAAAATAATACTGCTGAAAAAACACATAATGTTAGCACAGAAAAATATTGAGCACACAGATACTTATGTACTCAAGCCTAGGTATTTCTCTCTGCCCAGAAATCAAAATGCTGAGTCCCTTCCTCAGTGTGAATATCCATCTGAGAAGAGCTCACTCCTTCCTGTTTTAAACAAGGAAAACCGAGGAGATGGTGCAGACCAACATTCAGAGTACTCAAATGTGGTAGACATAGTCACCACTCTTCACCTGGAGTAGATATAAACCTTTAACTCCAACATTACAGAAAAGTGCTCTAGCTACTTGTGTGCAGATTAAGTTGAAAGCAATTGCTCTCCAAATATCCCACTGAAATCACAGTGCAGGGAAGAATGCAAAAAACTGTGCAGACAGAAGAATTATTAGAAGGAACCCTGACTTCATAGGTCAAGTGATGCAAATGCCCACCTAGAAAACAACATTTCTCATCACTGAATGAAAATCATAAGCAGAACCAAAGTAGCAATAAGTAATCTATGACTTCCTATCACCTGATAGGTTTTTCTAAGCTTAATTGACTGTATGATGCAGTAGATGATGGTAATATCTTTGAGAAAAAGTTTTGTGTACATGCTGGTACACACCAAATTGCATATTTCATTTAATGTAAATGTGCAAATCAAAGATCAAAACTAAGTCCGTGGTTTGTTTTCTTTAGTGTCTCAGATTGGAAAAACTTTCAGGAAACTATGAAGTATAACACTCAAGAACTATGGCACAACCAACTTCTGCTTACTTCTTTTACTTCATATTTTAATGCTATTCTCAAAAGATAGGATTGGCTATGCATGCAGTGTGCAAACATCTGAGTAATTTAATAAGCAATTATCCAAACCATATCTGTGAACATTAAATTGCACATACACATACAGCTTGTTTAGGCACACATATAAGAGGCCTGTGAAACCTTTTGCAAGTGCAAGGGAGTTTACTGTGAATATCTGACTAGAAGTGCTCATTGTGTTACACTTGCCAGAGCTATTCTAGATAATACACAATGCATACACATAATGCATAGATTCATCAGTTTAAGTATAAATGAGCCATTGCAAATGCTCTAGTTTGGCAAGTATTTATGCAGACGTGAATATTTTCTGAAATGACAAGTCATTCTCCAAAACTGTGATTATGTTGACAACATTCTCTAGCCAACATAGACATGTGTGCTTTGATAGTTCTTACCATCAGCACTGCATTGTGCTCTCTCATATTCCTCAGTCAGAGGTCTACCAGAATGCCAGTGACAAAGCTCATCAAATTCTTTGTATTTAATTAGTGAAGTAACTGCAGGATCATTGCTGAAAAATACAAACATTAAATACACCAGAAATTAAGTTCTGGCATCTCTAACAAAACAACCAAAACATTTTGCAAACCAGGTACTTATCAAAACACAATTTTACTAAAGCCAAAAGCCAACACAGGATTTAATTCTACTCTAAATACAATATGTCAAGATATTTTCAGTTTTTCAGAAAGAATCATTAACAAAGTAAAATTATACTTTTTTATTTACTGTCATTCAACTTAATTGTAGAATGTAATATAACTACATAACTCACATAAATACCCTTTAAAAGATGCACATCTCTTTTCCCTCAGTGGCTAAAAAGTACTCATTATGCAGCAGTGAATCCATCCCCACAAGAAGCAGGGCAGGGAAAATGTAAAGGTTAATCTGTTTGTAATTTTTATTCAGTACTTTTATCTATTATTTTTCTTTTATCAAAGTCCATTTAAACTAGGCCTTTCAAATACAAACTGTATGTAAGAACAACAGTTTCAGTGTGCACAATAAGAACGGTCAGATTGTGATGCATTCAAATAACTATATTAGAAAATACGGATACATTGACTCTTACTTATTCTTGTTCTGAACTGTCTGTTAATATTTATACCAGTACATATAAATGTGAAATCTGACCAAGCTATAACAATACGACTTCCACATATCTATAAATTGAGCATAATATGGATGTAAAGACATCCAGGAGAGTAGAAAGTAAGTCAATTTAATCATATTCGATTATTATAGAAGACATGTATGTACCTTTCTAAAACAGGTAGAACTTTCAAAACATCTCCAGCATATGCTTCAACAAGATCAGACTTCATTGGAATTAGACCTATGTCAGGAATTTCTTCTTCACAGCCTTTACACCACAAAAAAAGTCATTAATTCTGCTTAATTAAAAATATATATAATTGCGTATCATATTTTGAAATTTCTGTCAAGTGAAATTTCAAATGAAATTCGATTAAGTAAAACATGCTAAGAGTAAGTGGTGACTCACCAGTCCCCCAACATGGGCTCACAGCCATGCTTGGGAGCATAACAAAACCAGACATTTTTTACTTCTGCGGAGATGTAAAATCTCCCACCTCACCTCAAAGGCATTTGTTTTCCTGCCCTGATTCCACTGTAGTCCCTTAAACATGCACTTTCAACTGCTCTTAATGTTAGATGACTAAAGGTGATATGATAAAAGCGGTACGGTAAAAGAGATGATACGTCACATTGTGTATCTTTTCCACATTTGGAGTCTAGTCACAGCTTCAGAATTTGGAGTCTTCCTAGAAGACCTACAGGAATAAGCAGCACATACGCTCTGCCAGAAGATGCCTTCATAGCCCACAGCTAATGAAGAAACTGTCTTTTTGCCTACTTGAGCTTCACCTAAAATCCACTGCAACCAGCTAAAAAACACCCATAAACTTCAATAGAATTTTATTCCAGTCTAATGAATTTCTTGCAAACTGTCTCTTCTTAAGATTTATATATTCTGATACGTTTTAAACAAACATTCAAAGGGTGTAGCCAAAACTGATTCTCAAGAAATGCCAAATATCAGGTAAAAATCTCTGCCTATTCCTTTCAAATACTGAGGACAGGTACTGCAAGTCAAGAAAGGAAACAAATCATCTCTAAGCCAGCTATGCACCTCTCCACTTATGGTCTACTGAAGAGCATGATGGTATAATTTAAAACATTTGTGGGCATGTCACATTGCTACAAACGGAGGATTGCAACATGAGCTTCAGTGAAGTGTCCAGTCTCCACCATCTGAGGGCCTTAGCTCCATGTTTCACTTGATTTTTTGTTGTCATGCCCAATATCTGCAAAATCTTACCTTAAAGTGTTCAGAGAAGTTCCCTGGAAACAGTCTTACTGCAGAACAATTAAGTGCCACTTTCATTACCATTATTATGTCTTTTAATAATAAATGTACTATAGTAATCACGGTATTTTTTTTACAATACACACGATAGATCTGGGCTAGCAATCATGCAATTTAACCCAGCTCCTATTCAAGGCAATGGCAATGTTTGTATTGTCTACAGCGGAGTCAGGATTTCTCCCATAAGGCCTGGCCAGACTTATTTTAGCATCAGTTACCAATTTTGCTAGTGAATTTAAAGGAAGCAAGAGAGGAGCCATGAAGCACAGATTAGATTTGTGAATCAGGATAAATCAGACCACTACTCCCAAAATTCTAGTGATAATAATGAAGATCATGCTGCTAACTCTCTATTTTGTGGAGTTGTTAATACCTCTAAAAAATGGCTGTTTCTGTTCAAGAAATAGTTGGGAGGTATTTCGTACTGGGAAAGCATCTCCGAAATCGTATTTCACAGCCAACTTGGTTATAGTATCCCATAAAAATTGATATTCATTCTCCATTTCTTTCCCCAACTCCTTTTGGAACTTAAATCCTGCATAGAGGAAAAGAAAAAAAGAAAATTAGGAGCTCTACAAATAAATTTTCCTCAGATAAAACCTACCTATTCACCTGTATAGCATCAGGCATGAAGAGGTCAAACCTATTTAAGGCCTTTGGGCATTAGAGCAAGCTAGGACAGGATGTCACACATTCAAAGCTTTTAATAGGCCAGAGTACATATAACTAGATATGCAAAACATAATTTGCAAAGAGCACCAGACTTGGACTGTCTACGGAAGTACACAAGCTCCTCATGAAAAAGAAGTATTTCTCTCACATTCCTCTTCTGCAAGGTAGGATCAGAAATTTATTTTTAGAGCCCCAAAATGATAGAAACTATCACAAAGTTTTCAATATTCCTGATTTATATTTCCCGTAAAAATTCCTCTACACTTGCTTTATTGAGGTACATACAGGAGATTTTGTCACTTGATTCATAAAGAGAAAATTCTATTTGACTTTCAGACAGACTGCCTGTGCTCGGAGCACAGGCTGGCAAGTAAACAGAATTAGCCTGAAAGAATATTTATCCATATCCTGTTACTTCGTCAGCTTCTGTAACTTTCTTGTAGTCTTAAGACATCTGAGAGTGTTTTTAAAGCTCCAGCTCCCAAATTCATGTATTTACAAGATAATATCAAATTTTGAATCAGTCTTATCTGAAACTAAGAAAACAAAATCTGATGTCATAGTTATATTAAGGATAGAATCTAGTCCCCACTCTGACTGTGCTGCACTAAGATAAAATAAAATAGATGGGAAGCTGGCTAAAACAAACAAACAAACAAGCTGAACAAGCTGAGACTACCTAGTAACAGTGATACAGAGCTCTTATCACCTATGCTGTACCACGCTGCCTTTGCAGAACTATAAGTGACATATCAGAAATATGACGTGGGAAAGTATCCTGCATAAATACTGATGAGACACACTTGAATTTGTGACTTTCTACACTCATTTCTGAACAAAAAGTTCCCCTATTATTCCATAGAATTGATCTGTTATTATGCCCAGTAATTAGAAAATTATGCTGATATATGCTTGCACAAACATTTTTATTTTCATTTTGCAGCTTAATAAAGTTTGAAATAAGAAAGCAATTTGTTCAACAAAGGTAAATACCTTCACAGTATTCCATCTCATAGTAATGTGCCAGGTTTCTGAGTAATGAGTCATCATTTAAGTCAGGCAGATAAGTTAAATCCAGTTTCCAATCGTTGGTATCACTTAGGTTTGTCAGAACAAAATGTGTGCAGAACTCGTACTGTTAAACCAAAAAATTCATCCTTATAGAGCACTTTTTCATGTGGAGGGACCAAAGTATCTGTAAAGTAAGGTTAACTACCCCAGATTTTATAGACAAGGAAAACAGCATGCTCTTATGCAACTTCTTGATTAGGAAACAGCTCGATAGCATACTTTTAGCTAAAAGCCTTCACTGCTCTCCTTTACTGCAATAAGTAACTTTAACACAAAGACCTGCCATCAGCATTTCTGTAAAGGGTGAGACCAAAAGGTCATCTAGCCCAGCATCCCATCACTAACCCTAGCCAATAGTAGATGCCTAAGAAGAAGAGGTCAAAATATACAGGGATATTCTCACATTCTCCTAGCCTCAGAGATTTATGGTTTCCTGGATCAGAAAGAGACTTTCCAGCAGATACACTGCATTCTTTGATCTTATCAGAGGACTAAAGTACCATACCAAGAAAAGTAAAAACTGAAATGACAATTGCACCTGATGGCAGTGAAAGTAAGTCAGTGCTACACATACCATTTTCATTAATGGTAAAACTCGCTCAGTCCAGCGGGATTTAATGATCCTAATCTGAACTCTCCGTGAAAGCGGCATATGAAGAAGAAAAATCACTGTAAGACACTGCATTCTACAGAGATCAGCTGCTTCTTCTGGAGATAGTGGTTTACTCTCTCCCTGTTGAGAGATGACAGATAAAAAGTTAATTACATCCTTCATTAAAATAATTGCGTCCACCTTTACTTAGGTTCACCTCTACTTAATTTAATTCAGTGATTCCCACTTTGTTAAAGCAACTAGTAACTTTTATCTATTTGTATGATTTGTGCATTATAATTACTTCTGGATGTACCTAGTTCAAAATGTTCATTTTTCTAGTGCTGACAGCTAAGGATCAGTCACAATGGAAATCTTTTCTTTTTTTTCTTTTTTTTTTTTTTTTAAAGAAAAGAAATTCCAGAATAAGAACATTAAAAACAAGATAAATTTAAAAACAACCGTCAGTATGTCAGGCTAGAAATGGTATTATTTTAAGAGAGAAAGTTAATATTTAGATATAGACCTATGCTCTTTTTTCAACTGCACAGCAAAAAAACTGTACAGAAAACAAGCTGTGCTAATTACAAGTAGGTCAGGCATACTGAAGAAGTATCTATGTCCTGTAGTCCACATATGTTCCTCATAAAGCATCTTATACATGTTAATGAAAATATAAGGTTTGTAGTATGGTCACAAAAATGATGTCATGACTTGAGAAAAAGTGTATTCTTCTGTAAAAACTACTATGCTACTGTATGTAAGGAAAGGAAAAATAATGAGCACCACTACTTTCTAAGGTAAAACCTTCCTTCTTACCCTAGGAGGTAGTCACTCCTAGGGTAAAATAATTTCCTTGGAAACAGCCATTTCCATAGGAGGCACAGATAGGCCACGCTCCTTTGGAGAAGTTACCTAGAGTACCTCTCTGAATAAAACCGCTTATGGAGTGCGATCACAAAAGAAGCAGCTAGGCCCCCTCTTCAAGCTAGGGTCTAGGATAGCCACCTCTTCTGTTAGCAAAACGGTTATGACGACTGTGCTGAGAGAACAGTTAAAAATATTTACTCTTTCTGATGGTTCTTCCTCTGCTCCCACAGAAGTGTCCGCATTTTTCAACATGTTGCTGTACAGTTTTAATACCACTGCACAGGCAAGAACACAGACCGTACGTCTAATGTCAGATCCTTCAGGCCATAGCTGTTTCAAGAGAAGAATGGTCTGGTGTATCTGTAGTCAAAATAGTATTAATAGCACAAATTACTGTTTCAATAAAAATTACAAAAAGCTGCATCAATCTTGTCCTGTATATAATTCCACTAGAAAAAGAAAAATGAACACAAAAACTACGCCCCTGTCCTCACGGCCCTGCCTGGCCATCATGGAGCTGTGTCTGACCTTGGTAACACCCACCAGGCCTGACCCAGACCCCAGCTACGGGCTGATGGCCTGGCTCGCTTAGCCCACCTCCATCCACTACCTGATGCCCAGGGCTGCCCCTCATTGCCCCCAGCTGCCATGCTCCCACACTGGACAGTGGGGCAGGCCTGGGCTTTGAAGCCCTACCCTGCCAGCCACCAGGAATCCTCGCTGCTACCAGCTTCCGGGAGTGACAAACCTTGCAGCACTCTGATGCTTTTCTGCTCGTGGTTTACCTACTTATTGAGCTTGCCTTGGGAAAGGTAATCATAATAAAATTAAATATTATTAGCATCCAGTCAGTCAGGTTTCTACTGACTTTAAAACGCTTTGCGAGTAACAACAAATGTTTCTGGACTAAATATTCAGCTTGATGGATCAGTATCATTCCCACTAAAGTCAAAGGAAATCTTGTTATTGTTCTGAATAGGAGCAGAAGCAGATCCACAACATTGCAGTATAACATTTAAGAAAATAGAATGGGCAGGTTAATCACTAAATGTGATTATGGTACCATAAAAGTATCATATTTTTAAGTTAAAAATATTGTAAAATCAGATTAAATAATCCATTGTTTTAATCATTGTTGATTAAAGTAAGCTTTGCAACTATAACCCAGCTCTTCAAAAAATATCCCCAATATTGTTGTGAATACTTTAACTAACAGTGTGTGCAAGCCTTGGCAGCTAAAGCAGCTAGATTTAGGTTTTGAGATGTCCCTACAGATTAGATTGCTGCTAATTTCATCTGCAGCTGCTGAACATACCCTCCATCATCCTAACCAAAGAGCCAGCTGCTGCCATGAGGCTGAGGCAATGGACAAGCTTCTGACCCCCTTATATGGCGCTGCACCTACAGATACAGCTTTCTGTCTAACAGGCTGGTCCCCATCTTCCATTAGACAAAAGGAATCAGCAAGGTAGAAGCACCCCACAAGATGGATCTCACCAACCAGTTGAACCATCCTGCTTCAGTGAACGTAAAGAGCAAAACTTAACAGACCACCTCAAGTAGCTGTGAAAAACATTGAAAAACGAGAGGACATTAGTGTCCTCAGGGTGTCACTTTAGGATAAGGGAAACAGCCCCCAATTCTGACTAGAAGACAATTTCAGGAATAGGAATGGAGAAAGATAGCCACCGGGGGGGCGGAGGGGGGGAGGAAAGGGGGCAGCAAAACATTAAATACCTCTTTTTGTATGCTTTTCAGGCTCAGCTTGAGATGTCCATACAGACATAGGGATGTTGCTGTGTACCTGACTATAGTTTCACAGGCACATTGCAGATCTTTTTCATGCTAAGAAGTGCAGAAGTCAAAGTTATATGTGAAAGTCAACAGACAAAATGCATGAAGGACTATTAGCCATACACAGATGGAAAACAAATTTATGTATATATATATATATACACATATATATCTAAATATATGTATCTATATATCAAACCTCAGCCTACAAGAAACATTTCTCTAAATAAAGTTTCATCAAGCATCACATCCCTAGCCTAATTCTAGTCTTGCCTGGCATATTGCAAGCCAACTAAGACAAGGGCTACTGAAATTACGGGAAAGGTTGTATTTGAGACTAGCAGGCTTTTTATCATATCATGATTATCAACAAGGATGTCAAATGGGAACATCAAAAGAAAAAGGAGACATGGTAACTTATGTTCCAGTGGATAAAACATGAAATATTAAAGGATTTTATCATGTATATTTAACACTATTTTCAGGAAGAATCAAAAGCAGTTTATGGAAAACACAAAACACATTGTGAGTCCAAGTCAGTGACCTACTTCTGACCCTACAAAGAACTTGTAATATAAACTTAGATAAATGTACTAGCTATTTTAAAACAATGTGAAATTTGAGGATGCTATGGTTTAATTCTGCTATCATTAACACAGAGTGATCCCACTGCTTTCAGTCGGACTGTCTACAGGACTGGCATTACACAGTGAAATTTAGGGAGGACTGAACTACTCATTATTGAATGTAATAGTCAAATTCTCAGTCCAGCCTGAGGAGTTACATTAGCATTAAGCAGATTGAATAATGCTTTGGGCCTGTCACATCACTTTCCATCCTCTGCTAGGAGAGCTCTCCCTAAGATCCAGCAGTGCTGAGCGGTATAGGCTAGAATGACACTATGGAGAATGGGGCAGGAATTTGTCACAAGTCATAACAGTTATCTGTTAAAGATTTCAAGAGTATTAGATGAAAGATACATAAAATGAGCCAAGCATCACTGCTATATAGTTTTAATATGTAAAATCTAATATCCATATTGAGATCTTTTCAATGTATCAGGTTTGTATAACTGTAACACTGTGACTGCAAAACCACAAAGAAGTTGTGTAATTTACCTTTTGAAAGAATAATCTGTGTTTCCACAAACTCTGAAGATGATATCCATAAACTCTAAGCGTATCATATTCCTGTCCTGAAGTAAGCACAACATTGATTTTCTTGGACAAGGAATGAGCAATAAAGATACATAAATAGTCTGTTTGGAGAGAGGTCAATCCTACATCAGATACAATGATGAAATAAGGATAGCTGTTTTTCAGGAAAATCTCCCATTCTGATGATAAACAATTCGAGAACTCTGTATGAACACTGATGTCTGTGTTATGCTTCAGGTGTTCTATTAACGCAGTACGCAGGAAAAGAAAATGGGGATATGCAAAGTACATTTGTTCTGCATCCTGTAGAAAATGAAGTCAATGTGATTACTCAGCTATATTTCAGTGAACAACATTCAAATTCAGTTTTTGCAAGTACTGTATATAAGTTCATATTCAAATTCTATTTACAGTTCATGTGTCATAATGCTGTTATATTTCACATATCATTGAAGTTCCCTTGTACGCTACTAGTAATTTTGCACCACTCATATCAAGCAAATTCAACCAAAAATATTTTTAAGGTATACAAATGAAAGAAAAATAAATAGATCTGTCTATATATAGATATATATTTATACATATTTTATAAATAGACACATATATTAAAAAAACACATAAATACACACATACAAAAACCATGTCAAAAGAACAGTCAAGTTGTAAAATTAGATCTCAGAAGCTGAGAAATGAGAGATTAAGATTTCCTGTGAAAATCTAATCAGCCTATTTGGTAAATGCCTGCTGCAGTATTTTCATTTCATGACTATGTTTATATGTTTGTATTTTCAAACAAAAAGAAAGAGATGTGTCAGGTATGAGTGGTGCCAACTGTACTAGTCTTGATCTGTATCCCCTGTGATTGAAAACAGCCCAAAGAGAAAAGGAATAACCACTTTCACAGATTAGTTATGTGCTGATGCATGCTCCTTTGCCCACTTCCCCACATGCCCCAAGCCTGCAAACACTGCCTGACAAACACAATACTAGATGGGCTCCTGAGCTCTGTAGCTAAACCATGAGATAGACTGAACCAAGAAAAACATTTTCTGTCTCTGAAAAACACAAACTATTGTGCCTTCTGGTTTGTTTTCCTCTTTAAGGTATATGAAAGGAATGAATGATCAACAAATAAAGACTTCAACAGCTATTATATAGAAGAGGAAGCACTGTAGAATAATTGCAATACTTGGCCATCCCTAGCAGTGATTCCAGATCCTTTTAGTTGCATCCTCCCATACATCATTTCTAATCTACTTTTTTGTTTCCATAGAGCTATCATTCTTCCTAATAAATTTTCCATGACAGGACCAACAAAGTTATTAATTTTCAAGTAATCTTAAATATGTTTATAGAATTCAACCTATGTATGATACAATGAAAGTATTATTAAAATCTCATACAGGACAATGTGGAACTGTCATTATTTGGACATTAATGGTTAGTTGTGCAGCAAAAATTGATGTGAATTATAATACATTACTGCATTTCTTAAAATCTACTGTAAAATTTAAAGTAAGTCTCACGCAAGGAAGAGGTAGGAAAATGTTATTCCCACTGAATGTCACACATCTCTCTCTATTGCAGATACAACAAACAGATTGTTTCCTAAACTTGATTAGAATCAGACAATCCCTTTCAAAAAAGTGCAGCGGTTTAAATAGCAAACAAATAATGTTACTTTTTCAGTACCTTAAAGAAAACAATTACATATTTTGCTCCTTTTTCAGTGAAGTCATGCAGAAAGCATTCAACTCGGTAAAAGAAGGTTAGATATTCTGTTTCCTTGCATAAGCACTTAAGCAGTAAGGAATCTCCATCTATCACAAAAAATTCGGACTCCACAAAGTCTTTTAAAAGACTGACATAACTGAAAGAAAAACAGCAAGTACATAGTGTTACTCCAAAAAAAGTTATGGATATAGGACAGAAGAAATTTCCTCACTAATAGACTTTAAAGTAAATGCTTTGCTTAATTAAGTCATTAAATGCATAAGTAAAATATATAGTGAACCATCTTTCTTGTATTTAAAGTTAGTCATAAATAGCTTGTAATCCTTTCAATTATTGAATATATTACTATTCTCTCCTCTACAATTTTGGATACTTTTGTAACATCTGAGGCCTCTGCAACTTTTGTGGCAGCTCTTGCTCATGTCTGCTTATACAGGTGCTGTTCCGGAGACAACCACAAAACAGATTTTGAAAGCATTCCTGACTGTTTCCATACAAATATAGCCACTGGGATATCAAAAACTGTCACAACAGTGACAATTACCCCCCTCCTCCAAGGAATGTCCCTACCATGAAAAGTACCTTAACAGCAAAAGCAATCTAATCATGATGCATTTTTTCAAGACAGCAAAGAATAAAAAGACTTCTTCATCCCCTTCCCATTTAAGAAAACTATTTATGAATGTTAATAAACTCTGCCATTAAGCTTCTCTTAGGCCATATCCCCCCAGTCTTAGGAGCAAATCCTCTTCAGTGGAAAAATGACAGATACAAACAGGCAGCCCTCAGTAGTTTTGAGTATATCCTAGGAATTAACCACACTCTTTAGATGCCTAAATATCTGTGAATGTCCAGGGGCATGATGTGCTCAGGAAAAAACAAGGAGAGAGAAGAACTTCAGCAGGTCCAGATAAAGAAGAGACAAGTCCTTTCAGTGAAGGTTCTCTGTTTTTTAGTTTGTCTATGGTATCTCATTCCTAATTGCCAAGACACACTCATGGCAGACTTCAAAATTATGTGGGGTATTGCTTCAGTTTTATCTGCAGATTCAGCGCTTGAAAGAAATGCCATTTCTCCCACTGTAAAAATAATACTATTACATAGCAAACGAACATCCATGTAGTAATGGTAAGAATGTGCTTATTTTCTTCAAGGCTGTCAAAAGGGTCTGATACACACCACCTTATATACACATCTGGAAAGACTCAGCTTTTCTTCCTGACTAGGATAAGCAGTCTCTCTCTCTCTCTCTCTCTCTCTCTTTTTTTTTTTTTTTTTTTTTTTTTAAGCAGGCCCAATCTGATATTAACCAAAACTATGCAAATCTCTCTAGGCATTTAAATTATCTGCCATTTATTAGTACTAATATCTGGCATGTCATCTCCAGAATGCAGAGAAGACATTTTATTTTTAGTGACAGTACTGCTAATCTTTTTCCATACCAAGCACAGAAAGGAACCAGAATCTGAAGAGACAGAAGATCATACAGGAGAACAGATGTGGACATAGCATCTACATATGAAAAGGAAAACTGTGAAAAAAGAAGTAAATACCATAACACAAGTAGCCTTAAAATAGGTGAGGAAACATGCTCAAAATGCTATAAAGCATGCTAGAGATTCTGAAAAATAATAAATAGTAGAAGTTAAAATTGCAGATTAGCTCCTAAAACCTGCAAACAATCCTTAATCTTTGGGTAGACATTCTATGATATTACAAGGCTTCCTTCATGTGGCTATGTGTTCTGGTTTTCAACAAACCTAAATGACAAATATATAGCTGCTCTGAGAGGTACTACCCTGCAATGTCTACTTAGTTCAAAGAAAAAATTTTTAAATTATATTTCTATTTTCTTCAGTGAACCCCAGCACACTTACTCAGCTTGTGATAGTGATGTCCAAATGTGTAGATTCAACCTCTCCAGAAATCCAAGATGTTTTACTCTTTCTAAAATAATTAGAATAATTTAGAATAATTTTTAAATATGAGTTATAGTTTTTTGCAGAACCCTATAACCATAACTCATCAGTTAATTATGAAAAAGCCAAAGGATATAACACTATAATAAAAGCCAGAGACATGAGCATAAGCTAAAAGTATCTCCTCACCAGGACTTTGGGAATCACATCTATCCTGGAGAACTCTAAAATCCTTGCCTTCAGTTTGTGACGCCTGCTGTGTTACTTCTTCACTGTTTGAGGTACTATAAAAGTTACTGTAATCTCTGTCTTCAGTTTTTTTTTCTCTATCTGCCATTTCTTTAAGCATCTGCATAAAAGTTTTTTCTTCTTTATCACTGGTCTCATTCTCATCATCGTAGTCACTTGTGCTCCCACTCTCTACGTCTTCCCTTTTAAACTGTTGCGTTAAACCTATTTTCCCACTGTCCATAGACTCGTTGTCTTCATCATCATTACTAGCACTCTTGCTGGTATCATCATCATCAACTTTCCAGAAATCAGCTTCTGCAGAGTCCATCACAGATCTCGTTTCTGGTATCTAAAAAAGAAAACTAAGTAATCAAAAGCTAATTTGGAGAAAATATGGTATCCTCTTAGACTTGAACCACTAGATTATCTACCTCACAGCTATACTGGAATAAAACTTTAAGAAAAGTCAGAAACCATTTTATGAATATATACGAGACATATTTTCATCTTCAAATCAGTAATTACTTTTATGAGGTATAAGGAACACATCATCTTTTGTCTTTGTTGAAGTTTACAAGACCATTACATATTTGTTGGGTGCTTGGGGGGGGCTTAGACATCATTTGTTATTTTGGCTATATCAATATGGCCTGTTTCCTGGGCCAAGCGACTTGCATCAGCACTGTTCATTTTAGTCACCTCTCAAGCAGACTGGCCACATCCTTACCACTCTAAGCACTATGTGGTCATGGTTTGGTACCAGTTCCACTTTGTAATTCAGTTTTAGTTTTTTATCTTCATTTTTTTAGGGTGGGGTTCTCAAATCTTGAGTGAATAAAGGTTAGGCTACTTCTCTGTTTTACAAAGTCATAGTTTTGTGTTCTCTTGAGCAGAACAACAAACAGCTTGGGATAACCTTGCTTCTTCCCTACCACTTCAGCTCAGTTCTTCTAGACTTAGAACCCTGTTTTCTCCAGTTTCCATTCAGGTAATAGGCTCGTGCAGCATTTATCATTGAAATATTTGCCACTGCAATATTCATATGCCTTTAATACTGCTATCCTTTAGTTTCCGGAGACCATGAAAGGACTGTTTCATCTTCAGATGAGACTGTACAGGAATTGATACAGAACTCTTTACAACCTGAAAAAAAATTACTTGCATGTCTTTTCAAGGTCCTTAGAATTAATTTTTAGTCTTACACATTTTCTTAAGGAAAGAAAGAAAATAAAGTACAGCCTCTATTTTTCAGATTTCATTGACTCAATCCAAAACTAAGCTGAAATTCTCATTTTGATTTTCACCTTGCATTAAACTCCTAAGAAACAAAATTGTAAAAAAAGGAAACAAAATACACTTGTATTATCTCATTGTAAAATACTGTACACATAGAATGCTCTATTACAGTGGTGTGCTTAAAATAACTTTATAGTTGAACTGTAATACGTATTTTCATTAAATGTAAGCAGTCTATATACATACAGCCACATAAAGCTCACTTTTTATGCATTCACATATGTATTTTACGTCAAGGCAGGAATAAACTTGAAACTTTTCTCTGTTTTCTTATTTAAATTGAAAAAGTTGTATCAAAGGCTTGAGATTCTTTCTGAGATGAATGCGTGTATTTGTATGCTAAAATTGTCATTCACGTAGGAAACAGCTGTCCTCTCAAAACAGAAAGCAGAACTACACCTGCCCATACTCATGTATGTGTATTTCCAGTTAAAAAAGTCTTAAAGCTTTTCTGCACATTTCCGGGGCCATGAAATAGACAGGGGCAGCTGGACACCCCGCCAGCAGCCATCGCACCCCAGCAGTGTCCCTGCCCACCCACTGCACGCACACAGACCACCTCATCCCAGGCTCACTAGAGGGGCCCATAGGCACTTTGTGCAGCTGTAACCTCAACTCCTGCTGCAATTGCAATGCTTCTGCCAGCCCTAATTGCAACCCGAACTATAACCCTAACATCAATGCCAGTGCCAGATCCAAACCTAACCCCACACCAGTCTCAAACATAAACCCAATCCAAAACTTGACCCCAATCCCACCCTCAGCACCAAACCTAACCTTAATCCCAGCCCCTAACCTTAACCCCAGTCAAAGCCCAACCCTAAACTCAGTCCTAGCCACAGCCTCAGCCCCAATCCTAACCCAGGTGCCAGCCTGAATCCAAGCCCCAGGCCAACCATAACCCCAACACAGCTGTCACTACTATCCAAAATCCCCAATTCAACTCAAAATCCAACCCCAACCTTAACCCAACCCAAGCCCCAGGCCTGGGCCCTACCTGCCTCCGCTGCCTGCTGTGCTGCCTGACCTGTCGCCACAGCTCCTTTATGGCACTGCTGCCAGGCCACTCCCGAGGCCACCTGAGCCAGCATTCTCCCACTTGCTTTCGGTTTCTGTTCCCAGTGTGCCGGATTCACGCGGGTCAGTTTCATTTGCGAGGTGGCGACACTTGGAAGCTCTTGCCTGCTCTCACAAGGTGCCCTGGCAGCAGTGCCAGGGCTCAGAACTCAGTCCAAGAGCTGCTCCTGCTGCCCCTGAAAAGTACCGGCAACTGCTGAACGGGGAGAAACAGTCCCAAACATTTATTCGTAAAAACAGAATATTCACTTACCAGTTTCCAAAAGAAGTTTGCATTCTTGTTTCACATTAGCCATTTTGGAAGCAATCAGTGGAAATGGGCTAAAATTCTTTATTTTGTTGTTGCATTCATTTAATGCAGCAGCAAAATCTTCTGGGAGACCATGAAGAATTACTTAAAGGAAAATGTGATTTACATTTCTTTTCAGTTTTCTGAGAAGCCAAGAAGAAAACATGAAGAAAAATTAAATGCTGTAATTAACATTTATTGTAACACAGCTACAACAGATCACTGCAACTGCCAAGGGGCAGGAAGAGCCAGGGTGCTCCCTTAGGGTCAGGGCCAGCCAGGAGCTGAGGGCAGCCACAGGCCAGGCCAGGCCAGGCCAGGCAAAGCCCTCACTGACGGGATGCAGTTACCCTGCCCAAGGCAGGTGAGTGGGGCAGGACAGTGACACCAACCAGCCCAATCAATAGCACAGGGATCATCAAGCAAAGCAGTAAGCCAAATCCAAGGTCAACCAAGAAAATCAAAACAGTAGGTCAGGAAGAAGGCCAAAACCAGTCAACTATAACAAGTCTGAATTTAAATGGAGCCCCAGGACCCTTGGCAGGACTGCAGGTAGAGGCACCAGGTGAGGCTGGTCAGAGCAGTTAAAGCCTATTAGTGCACTCCAGGCCCTGACAGCATCTGAGATAAGCTGAATTTCTTTTCAAGCAAATTTCAATTTAATTATCTGTGTATTAACTACCAAGAATCAAAGCTGATATGAAATTAAAACACATATTTCGCAGTTTTGAAGAGTAGATTTTCAAAACAAATCCACTCACTAGCTTCAGGATCTAGCAAACAGTAAGTGGGATGGAACATGTGTATCTATCATATGAGTTACAAGAAAAAATTAAATATTGGAAACAATTCCTCTGTTCTGTCAGAAATCAACTGTCAATCAAAATAATTTCAGAAGCAAGCATACAAAGGCTAGCTGGAACCCATATAAATCCTCTGACATTTTACAATGAGCCCTTTCTTTCCTTCCTTATTTTCGTGTTATCAGCCCTTAAAGAATCTGCTTTTAACTAAGTAGTCACAGTGCCCTTAAGCACAGTCTCTGCCACTCCTTCTTCTGTGCAAACCCCTCAAAATGGGCACTCACTCTCACTCTGGGACAAATGCCCATGAAAGTGAAGAGCATCAAAACTGGCTACACAGGAAACCATCTGCTTCACTGCTTTCATTGTAACATCAACCATTCAACTTGCAGAATAAATATAAAAGGAGAGTTTCTGGTTGACCAGCAACCCATCTAATTACGCTTGCAAGAAAGAGGTGATAACTTTTATAGGCTTCTGAGGGAGCTGACTCTGTGATATGGAAGTTAAGTTTCGATTCCTAAGAAAAACTCCTAAGATTACTTTCGTTTTGCTTGGAAGGTATAGTCCAAAATAATCTGTTGTGACAGAGATAAGAATGTGCTATAATGGCTTATTTATGTAGAAACTGTACACCCATCAATTACAAAACTGCACAATACAGTCTCATATAGTAAATAGTTATTTTGACATGAAAATTCTGTGGATTTTAACTAATTCCTTAATGCTGTGTATCTATAAATTGTAGTAGTATGTGTACATATATTTATTCAATGACATATTATATATAATTACCCTAATTCTGTTTAAAGGATAGCTAATTCCTCCTCTGAAACTGTTCATGTTAGCACAAACAATTCTCTAGATCGTTTGGATTACTTTAGGATGGAGGGAAAAGGAAGGCACAGCAAAGGCAATAAAGAAGTTTGGTTTTGGTTTGTTTACAGAACCACCCACCCTCTCTCTCATTATACCAGTAAAGTCTAGATTGATTGGCTCTGATGGATCCTGCTTTTTGCATGCCAAACCTGCCTTTATATGCAACTGTGTAACTCTGCAACAAGACAATTAAAGTTATCGCAAAAAAAATTTCAGTAATAGATTTATTATCTAACTTCTACTGGTTACAGCCAGGTTTTACTCTTGTTGCCCAAATTTTAAAGCAAATAATATACCTGATTGCTTAGAGTATTTTGGAATTTCAGACCCTTTTGTGAAAGCATCATAAAAATCTCTAAAGTCTGTCAAGTTTTGACAACAAAGATAGAAACTGTCTTCAGAACAGTTTTAAAGTGTTCTTTCCAGTATTACATCTGGGTGAATGATTTGCTGTTTCCGTAGCGCGCTCATAGCTTTGTCTCATTGATAGCTTTCACCACCCATATACTGCAGTCTTCTGCATCACAGTCTTCATTAAAGGGTGGTTGTCTTAGCTCTTCAGGCCTGCTTCCTTCCAGGTCCACATTCCTCCTCTGACTGAGTATTTTACATGATTATCTGTTATGTTTCTTCTTCTAAAGAGAGTTCATTAGCTCATTAATCAGTCTGCTCCCTTTTCTAGGCTAATGCCACCAGCTTCAAAAAGTATCAGAATATTGCAGTGTAAAATATCACTGAAAATAAATGAATCTCATTCAACAACTACGAAAAAAAAGAACATAGAATTAGTTGTCCTTCTTTGGTAGAGAACATCCAATACAAAGATGCATGTGTGATGCTGTAGAATTTAAAGCATATAAAAAACACCTACAGGCAACTGCATACTTGATATCTTTATATTGACTCTAACTAGTTTATCAAACAGGTCAGGAAGGCATGCGTACCTTATCAGGCATTTTTCGTGTTTGGTGGCAAGTCGAACACACCACGTTATGTCTGAAATATATTTTTTTAACCAGCTTTTCATCACTGCTTTCTAAATATACACAGAATTTGTCTAGACAATTTATTAGGATTTTCCTCAGGATTTTTCACTGTTTAGCAAAAGGATAAAGCTATATTTTTGGATCCTGCCTAAACGAAAAACACATTTAACAGCTTGTGTTACTTAAAAACCTTGGACTTCTTTCCTCCAGTCCATCAATGCCACAATATCCAGACTGTACCTTCATGCTTCATAATGTTTAATTGTTGACTCTAAAGCTGTAATGCCTGAAAACGGATGTACTTATTATACATATAAAATCAATGCCCTGTCAAAATTCTAACTCTTGCTTTTGAGAAATCCAGTGGATCTAATCTGGGGGCCCAAACTCCCTAAACTCCCCAAACTGGCTCCAAAAATAATACAAGGATTCTTAATGCCCTCAGACACAAGCCTTCATCGCCTCTGAAAGCGTCCTGTCTTCCCCTTTTCTGGAGGCCTCCTTTATGTTCCTTCTAAAAGCATCTATTTTTTTAATAATTTGCTTGTCACATGACTTACCTCTAAAAACAAGTGATTCAATTCATTTTTAATGGAATAATAAGTTTCTGTTTGAAGGACATGGGCCTTTAGAACATAAAGCTGATGTATTTGCAAATCAGAAGTACGTAGAACGCTTCACTCTGGAAGGGAAAAACATATCGTATTAGTTTTAAGCTACCAAGTGAGTGCTCCTGAGCAATACACCACTCCCAAGTTGTAAACAAAAAAATACGCTGAAAAGTATTTTCAGCGGACGTTATCTGGTGGTTAGTTCAAACACTTTTTGTTTCTTATCGGAAAGAGAGAAAGCAAAAATTCCATTAAATTTTGACATGATGCAGCCTACCATAAAACAAAAACTAAGTTGCCATTGCTTGTCTATGTGATACCCATTAGGTCTGGGATATTTCTGCTACCACCTTTTTCAGCACCTGTCTGTTGGCCAATCAGGAAAAAGCAAAAGGCCTGAAGTCCCTCCAACTCCATGGCAACTCTTTCCAAAAATACTCCTGAGTTAAGTGTCTCCCTAATAGAAGATAGCGACTGACAAATCTCTCAGCAGTTCATTCTAACTTGCCAGCTGTGTTCTACTTTTTTTTTTTTTTTTTTTTTTAATTTAGTTCTTCTGGCGTTAAGAGCTGATTACTTCCGCTCTTAACGTTCCTCCTTCAGTATTAATTCCTCTCTTCAGACGTATGCATATCACATTCTTACATATTTGTCTTTGTTTAGCACTATGACTTCTGGCATCAATACACAGCTGTCTACACTTATCTTGCATTAGCTACGTTTTTAGGTGGCAGGAAGAGCCTTTCTACAGACCACAGGAATTCATTTGGCATAATCAAAAGACATAGCATGTAATAGCTGTTTAAAAGGTAAAATAATGTAAAGCAATATTATCATAAAAGGAAAACTAAGAGATCTCTAGAGATCAGCATTTCACAGTCTGTTGAAAAGACATATTCACTTTTCAAAGTTAATCCCTTCATAAAAACAGAGGTTGTAGTCTGCTATTGAACTTTAGCACTGTCTGTGCCTGCTCAGATCAAACACATTTCACATGTTAAAAAGGAATCTGAGTACATGACTGGCTGCAAATGCAAACATGTAAAATATGCACTATAGGCTTGCAGCTAAAATTAATCTGATGGAGATCATCTTCCAGATGGAAACTGAAGTACAGTTCTAACTGAACTACATTGATAAACTCTTAGTATATACCATAGAAAAAGATACCATGTGATGCTATAAAACCCTTGGTTTTATCATAGGCCTGCTATGTTATGAGTTTTATGACAGGCAGTGTCATTATCAGACTTGTTTGAAAGATATTTTTCACAAAGGTATTTAGATAACAGCTAAGAGGCTGAAGCACATACTTAAATTTAAGCAAAAGTTTAATACTACACAGGGGATAAAGGGGATGGATAATACTGTTCAGATATGCTACAGAGAGTGAAAACTAGTTTACAGTTAATATATAAATACAACCAATGTTTACAAAATATACAACAAAATCAATTTAGAGAATAGTAACAGCTGAAGCAATTAAGTGAAATGAAACAAGACAAAATTACAGCTATGGTCTTGAATGCTGAACCCTTCAGAAGAAAACTCTTCGTACGAGGAACCAGAATACTGCTAATTCAGTTTTGCATAGTCTTAGCATTTAAGTATCTACCTAATGCTTATAGTTCGTTTTGCCTTTTTTACAGCACACAAAGTGTGAGTCTGTTTAAATTGGAGTGTTACTTTTACAATAGATTTTCCACTATAATATTTTGAGTTAGTCATTAATTTATTTCACTTTTTTTCCTTAGAAAATTGTGTAGGACTACGCTGAGCTAACACAATAAAAAAGCAGCTTAAATTTCTAATGTTCATACTAGATTATTTTAGCAACTTTTACCACACTCCACAGCAAAACTCCCCAAGTACCTATCATGCTGTATCAGAGGTAGTTTGACACTGCGGACACAATTGTCCCAAGTCGGGAGGGAAGGAAGGAGACAGCTTAGATTCCCAGCAACTGGCAAAATCCTGGCCATTAGGAAAAGAGGGTACCTGCAATTAAAATGGTTATTTTAGCTTTTTAGGCACTAAATTTTCATTATTAAACGCTGCACTCAGCAATTACTAGAAGTAAAATATGCCTATCTGCTCAAACCTCCTCACACCCCCTCTCATATCCCTCTCATATCCCCGTGAGTTGACAGATGTACGAAGCCAGGGTAATTATTTAATATTGCCTTAAATGTCTTGAGTAGGTCGAATTAATTAAAATTGTAGCATCAAAATGGGGTAGGGAAAATTCTAGGGAGTCTAAGATCTGCTGAGGCAAACACAATCTGAAGCGCAAAACTTCTTACCTCACACATGCTCCTACCGAAAAATATTTGGGAAATCCCTACACAGGAAGCCGACTTAGTTTTTCAGATGTTCCCTGGCCATTTTGTAGCCGTGCTGGGGGAGGAAAGGGGAGGAAAAGAAAAAAGAGTTTTGAGGTCAGGAAGGCGCAGGCGGGAAGCGCCCGGAGCCCCAGGAAGCTGCCGGCGGCGGGCGGGGCAGCCGTTAGCCCCGACGTGCGCGCGAGCTCAGCGGCCGTTAGGCCCTTCGGCACGCGGACCAACGGCCGCCCAACGGCTGCGGCAGGGGCTCCGTGGCGCCACAACGCCCTCCCAGCCGCCACGGCTGCCCCCTCCCTTACCTGAGGGGCTGGTGCGCGCCTCCCGCCTCCTCGTCCGAGGCAGCCGTGCCGGCCCTGAGCCGGCAGCAGGCGCCCTCTTCGACGGGCCCTCACGGGGAGGGAGAGGGGCGGCTGCCGCCCCTCGCCTTGCCCTCCACCATCAGCGCCTAGTGTTGGAACACTGAACCCGTGACTGGCGAGGCTGAAGCAGGCCAAAGGCAAGCTTGTAAGTGCGGCGGGGACACCTTCAGCCCAAGTACAGGCAGCTCCCTGGCATTCGTTGGCAAGGAGCACAGCTCCGTGTTTCTGCCCCGTGAGGCCGCGCTGTGCCTGGCAGCCCCTGATGCAAAAGCATATTAGTCATTCCACACAGGGGCTCAGATTCCTCACAGAATTCCTTTGAGTTTTCAGGGGATGTTGAAGGTGCTTTCCAGGAGGTAACAATTTGTCCATCAGTTCAGTTTTTGACTATCTAGTGTCAAGATTAAAAAAGAGGGCATCTTGAGAGAGAATAATGACTGCTCTTGTAGCTAAGAGATAAGGCGAATTACAGGTTTCTCTGTGTGGTGTACATTGTCTCAGCAAGACTTTCAAATACAGTAGATCTTAGATGGAGAAGCTTCATCCCTGCCCAGTTTAAGAAATGGTGTTCTTTGCAAGTTACTAGCTTTCTGTTTTATGGTTGACTTTCCTACTCTCAACTCTGCTAATTCTGGAACATTTTGATGTTTTTAAGTTTACTGAATTGTTACTACCTATAGCCTTTCAGTCACTTCGATGGTAAGAGATCCTGCAAAAGGCTGCTGTGAGTTGTTACTACTATTTTTTTTAAAACAGGTTTCGTGTTACTTTAACAACTGTTATATTTCTTCTGGGCTAGCTACCAATACCACTGCTAGCAGAAGAGAAGTCGTATGAGCATGTGAGTTGCACTCCTGCAGAGTCTCTAGAAACTTGGGAAAACCAAGTTGTTTGAATACCATTGACACTATTTGGCTATTTCACTATTTTTGACACCTTCATATACATACGACAGTGTCTTTGTAGGTATTTGTAGTACTGTCTTCTAACCAAGCTATAGAAAAGACAGATTAGTTCTAACTATGTAACAAATTTACAAATATACTTAAAGGCAAAATTGAATATGTTTGTATTATTGAGGGAAATGGCATCAAACTATGGCAAGGCATGACCCATTGCACTTAAACATAAGTGACCAGAATCTTTTTGAACTATCAGAGATGGTATGGTTTAAATAGAGGGAGAAGGAAAAAAAAATATGTATTGCTCAGAATCACCGGAGGATTCTGTGGGCAATGAAGGGGTTTTTTTCTGCCTCTCCTCCTTAAAGTAGGAGCAGCCTTTAAAGCAAAGTTATTATTTGAAGCCTACGCACTGAATTTGGTTCTTGGAAAGCGGATTTATAGTTTGTGACCTGAGGTTTTAAATGTCTTAAGGCTGACTACTATTAGAAACTATTAATGTAGTTTCAGCTATGTCCCACCAAATCTGGCAATAGTGGAAAGTGTGTGTCTCTGGAGTTCTGTTTGTCACTTGAATTTGCTGCAATACTGCATAGGAATGGAGCAATATGTAATATCCTTTATCCTCTTTGCATTACTTATTATTAATTTATGTGTAAATGTAAAATTATTACATCATTGCATACTATTGCACATATTTATCTTTCAAAATGTGTCATTGTTCCAAAATATTAGTCTGCTGGCATTTGCTGATAGTGTTTTGCTGTTGTCTACTGCTTTAGTAAAGGAGCATGCACATTACATTTTCAATAAAACTGAAAGGTCTCGATCAGAAATTAAGTCTCTGAAAGATTTGGCATAGACCTAAGAATATAAGCATTCCCTAAATCTTCATACAAAGACGTTGTACAAATCTGGTTAATGGCTTAATACAGCTATATAAAACTTTACCTTAATAAGGTTGTGAGATATGACCAGTATTTTGTTAACACTTAAAGCCACTAGGAATAAAATGAACTCCCATCTTCCACTTTCTGGGCAAGTACTTCTGCCTCTACACTGTAAAAAAAAAAAAGTAATAAAAATAAATACATTTTACAAAAAGTAAAATTATCTGATGTACACAAAATCAACAGTGCAACTTTATTCATAAAAGCTCTGTTCTTTTAAAAATGATCTCCAAGTGTCCCCAGGCAGCTATATTTTCTTCCCAGAAATGACAATGTAAACATATAATTCCAAGAACTAGGAATTCATTCACCCCCCTCCCTGCAGGAAATGCTGAAGATAGCCCAAGGCACTTCATATGCCAGTTATTTTTGGCTCTCGTTCCAAGGTGCCTAGCTCTCATGCGTTTAGTGGAGAGACTAGGTGCCAAACACAGGGTCTGGATACCATTTGGAGGGGTGACTGCTTAGAAATTACACATATGGTAGTTAACTGGTAGATGATAGACTCCTTTATTGTATAGTTTTAACCTGGAATTTTTAAAATTAGGATTCTGTTCCTATTTGACGTGCTGAACTTACTGTAAAATGACCTGTAATAAAATCCTTTCTATTAATTTCATAATAACAGGGTAAGAATCCCAAGGCATAAGAGTGGGAACAGTGTGCATTGTGAAGTTAGATAATATTATCAGTAATCGAACAGTGAATCTGTTGAAACTCTGATTAGGGGACAGTCATTGCCTACATGAAGATGCAAAGAAAGATAATGTGTGATACCAACACCTGGTATCCCGTGAAGGTGGGCTGGGCCCATAGGGAACCATAGGTCACTCGTGCCCTTTTATCGCAACAGTGGGTCCGCTGCACTTTTGTTGTCATCAGGGAGCAAGCCTTAATAATAAATGAAGGGCAATGTCTAGAATACTTTGAACTAAGAAGAGCAAACCCACAGAAAGAATTTAGATAAGCAGGCAGTCATAACGGACTAGCAGAAGGGACAAAAATCTATAGTATTCTCTTGGAGCTACCGCTTCTCCTATTTACTCTAGAGAATTTAACTTCTTCAAATAGGCTGGTATCCAGCAAAAACAATTCTACTCACACATTCCTTCTATTTCTGGAAATTGTGTGATGAAGTCTATAGATTAAACCAGCAGTCTTCATGTTTATTTCTTCCTTTTACTGAGTATCAAAGGAAATGATGTACCTAAAAAGACACAGGTGTGCTTTCTGAAAGAAAATTTCTCTTTCCTGAGGCAAAACTCTCACAGGAGTCCTTGGTGAGGTACTTCCTTAATAAGGAGAGCAGAGGAAAATTAACTGCAGTTACTAATTATAGTGTATAGGGCCATGGAAACCAGTAAGTGCATTTTCTGGGTTCTTTATAAAACATACATGTTTTTCACAGTGATGTGTATGTGTGATTGCTAAGCATGCTTATTTTCTGATGGTAAGATTACCTCACTCAAGAGGTTAAAAATGAATGATTAAATTTATTTATACAGTGTAGTGTGATTACAGATATATAATTATCTGCCATTAAATTATGCACAAAATTGTATTCTTTATGCTAATAAATTTTAAAAAGCTTTTTCTTTTCTTAGAAGATTAAGGTACACATGAAAGCTATCAGTTTTAAACTATTTTTAGTAGAGAAAGCTAATTCTCTTTTTTATTGTCATAAAAATAATTTTGTCAAGAAATAGGTTAAGGCAAAATGTCAAGTAAAGAAGTTGTTTCTTCCATAATTAAGTCTCATATTATGTTTTCTGTTCCTTGTGGAGATAGGCACTTTGATAATAAGTAAAATTCACATTTTAATATTCCAGTATATTTTAAAGCAGTTTGAAATACTGTGCTAAATGCAACAAAAAGGAATAATTTAAAAGATTAAGTTCTTTGAATTTCTGAGTCCAAAGTGCACAGAACTTTGTGTCACTTCCAGGCCTAATGTTACTTCTCCTGGAATTCCAGATAGTAGCAGTCGGCTGAAACATGAGTTCAGTTACCAAATATAGATGAGTAGGGTAAGAATTATAGTCACAGAGGACAGATGTAACTCATAGGCAACCATCTTCTCGATGCTTACTGAGGACCAAGCAATCTTTAGTGAATAGCTGGAACAGCTTTAAGCTTTCTTAGAAAAAGAAGGAAGGAAGCAGCTTAACCTGCCATTAATAATATTTGAGATTCTTCATGCTGGCCTATTCATTATAAGGTCTGTTCTATGTTTTCTGCTAAAATTAATTTAATATACTTGGGGGAATAATTGTGTGGAACTTCAAAAACCAGGGGAAAGTGAGTACCTTTGTGTTTTAAAAATCTTATTAGACACATTTCTTTCTTCATATTGCTTCTTAGAACAAGTTGGCTTTAGGTTGTTACTTTTTAGGCAACATTTTTTCTTTGCTCAGCTTCCCCTAGATCAGGATGCTTATACTTTCTTGAAATGAATCCTTTGATTTTCTATTGCTTCCCATATTTTGTTATTAATCTCTTGGATGTCTTAATTTGATGAATTATTCAAATGCTTTTTAAGATGATTGTAACTATAACCCAGTACATTTTGAACTATTTACCATATTGTTTATTAGAACATCTGTATTATTTTGTGAATATTAAAATATTTTTGATATTTTATTTACTTATAATTTTTATGTATAAAAATTGCACTACATAAATAGTTTATACATAATATAATAATACTGGAGTAAAGCTAAATACTTATCTGCATGCAATACTGTATTTTATGTTTGTGTCTTTAAATGATATAGTATATGGCTTTGCACATTACCTAATGAGTAATGATGATGAAACCTGTTATAAATATGCTGTAGTCTAATGCAGAGAAGCCAGAAATAGCATTAGATATGTCTTATGTTCTTATATGCTACTTGATAGGGTTAGAGATATTTTACCTCTACTTCACTGTAATTACAAGTTGCTCTAAGAGAATAGTGCTTTTATATGTTACAATGTGACTGAAAAAAAAAGTCTTTATACTATAAGCTTCCATTCAGATATCTAAAGCTGGACATGCAATCAATTTTTAGGCACCAGACCTATCTCACTGAGAGAGCTGATCAGCACTAGAAGTTGCAAGTAATCAGCACATGTTTAAACCCATTCAATTTGTCTAAGCACCCAGCTATAGACTGATTTGCCTAAATTAAGACACTGGACTTTGAAAATTACAGCATACTTAGCCATTATCTTTTTCTCTATTGAGGGACAAAATAGCATAAAACTCAGCATTAGGAAAAATGTTCATTCATAATATATTTGTTTTAATCATCCTGTCACAATGGATGGTAATAGGTCAAATTGTCCTTTAACCCAGAACACACTGAAACAGCAGAAGAGCACAAGGTAGAAATCAACAAAGTTTTTCTGAATATAGAATATAGCACTTTGAGAAGTGAACAAGCTAGGAACCAATATGAATCAGACTGGAATAAAGGTATCAACTGAAGCACTAATATTTACAATAGATTTATCTAAATAATAAACTAGCATCTTTGTTTATTTGAATATAAGTTTGGAAAAATAACTAACATTCTGAAGATAGAAACTCTCTAAGTTTAACCCTTTTTTTCCCTGGCATTCATCCAGTTCATGGCCTAACAGCTGAGCCTCTAGACCAACTGTTTGCTTGGCTTCTCAGATTCATTCTCTAAAGCTGTTCTGTGATAGTCAGTTCTACTGTATATACTTTTTAAGATTTTGTTGACAATGCATTGGCATGGTTGCTAGATTTGTTGCCCTGTAAACACAGATAAAAGGAAATAAATATGTAATCATAGCAAAGCCTAAGCCTATCAGTGTATTCTATAAAAATGTTTCGTATCCTAGAGCATTTTGGTTTCCTTATACTTCTTTCTCTTATACTTCTCTGTGATGCGTTGTGATCTGTTGGCAAGGTGTGTAAAGATATCAAGAAATGCATATGCTATGCCAAAAATTCAACTCATTTATCTGTCAGTTGATGGCTACAAGCTGGGTAAGCCCCAGTGAAGTGACTGAAGTTAATTGGAACTTGCACAAACTGATGTAAAATACGTCTGAGTGCAGCTCGTAAGTGTTAAGCCATCTATCACTGAAGAAATATTTTGGAATATTAAGTGAAAAATATATTGTTTTTAAAAATCTCCTTGTGCAGAATGAATCTCGTAGAAGTTATTGTAATAACTGAATAACTTAATAATATTGTAATATTGTAATATATATTTGCCAAGGATAATTGAAAACATTGATGTTCAACTTTAAATAAATGCTTTACAGCAGCAGCAATTACTTTTAAGACCACAAGACAGGATGGACTTTCAGACATCCTTGGGACAAGAGAGCTTTCCCTGATGTCTTGTTTCTTGCTGGCAGAGAACTCGCATCCTCATTTTAAAATTAAGTGAAGAGAAGCTGGAGGACACACGTATGCTTCTGGACCTTATGATAGTGATACAAATTTGCATTGTACACTCAGGTGGTGCAGGATGATACATACATCATGAAATCTATTTCTTCCATGTTGTACATTTAGCACATGGTATTTTGGTATTCTACTCATCAGTGTTTAGAAGAATGCTACTAAATCATATTTAAAGGTAACAAAAAAAGTTAAAAACATGAACACAAAAACCAAAATATTGTGAAATACATTGTCAACATTTATCAGAAAGGATAACTTGGGAATTTTAGTTTGAACATCCTTGGCACTTAAGAAGCATGTTGATTCTCATAACGGTTTCAACTAGCACGGTATTTTCCTCTTGGAATTCAGTAGTTTAGTATCTAATAATCTGGAAAGCAATGCTAGAGAGAGAAATGTAAATATATTCTCCAGATCGTTATAAGCCTAAAACACAGAAAAAGCAAAGTAATAGCAGAGATGTGAAGTAATAAATCACTCAGATCAGTCAAGCAGAACTGAGCTTGTGCTAGCCAGAGAAAGGATGTCTTTCTAGGTCTAAATGATGCACACTAAGAGTTCTCATTTCCACCTAGATGACTTGCAGCTCTGACCCTTTCTAAATGGAAACCAAAGTTCACAGTAAGTATTCCATACACTGCTAGGCCTCTGCTCATCTCCCTGTTTTGTGTCCAGTTTATGAGAATTGAGACATAATAGGCCTTTTTTATTGACAAGTTTAAAGAATTGTATTTGTGTCTTCCAGCATGCAAGACAGAAGCTGTGGCCAGGCATTACCTCTTTCTTTAATGCGAAAGGAGGCTTACTGTGCAGAGAGAGGCACCAGTGAGGGATACCCTGAAAATTTGTCAGAAACTTCTTCCTCACATGACTTTTTCTATGGTTCCCTGTCAGACGTACAGGATGGGGAAGTTTCAAATGAACTCTCTGCCTTCCTCACCCAGGAGGAGATATGCAAGAGCCTTGACCTAGCTTGGAAAGCCATTGCCAGTTCTGTGAAGGAAGATCAGAATGCAGCACCAGAATTCACTCATTATTTCAACACCCCTCTCTCTAGACCATCAGAAAATGCTTGTTTCGGGGAGACCAAACTGCACAAGCAAGATGCTTTACGGAGGCCTCAAGCAAGTGGTCTGACTTCATCTGCTGCAGCTCACGTTCTCCCAGAGAATCAAAAGGAGTTGTCCACTTCACCTCAAACAACAGCTGGTTTTGTTACAATCTCCAGGAAGCAAGCAAGCACCTCACCTTTACTAACTGCTAGTCCCAGCTTTATTCGAAGTCTGAAACATTCAGAGAGATCTGGTCCAAGTGTGCTGAAGACAAGCCCAAAATCCAAATCGGCATCCCAGGGAGAAGTTCCTTTCAGGAACAAGCTGTGTGACAAAGCTGCCACATTCATTGAGGAACTGTCATCTATATTTAGAGAAGCAGCAAAGGCAAGAGGCCGAAGTCCTGATGGAGACTCTTCTTCTCCAGACAGTGGATACCTGTCTCCTAAGAAGAAACAATCAACTATGATAAGTACCTCAGTGAACCAGGATTTTGACACACTATCTCAGCAGACTGAGCCTGAGGCAAAATTACCTGGAGCTCATCTCAATGCAGAACAACACTTTTCTGAAAAGAAAAGCATCACTCAGCAGAGTGAAACAGTCCTTTGCCAACCTTTCATCAACATAGACAAGAATCAGTCTTCAGCACCTCGATTCACTCAGAAGCTCCGCAGCCAGGAAGTTGCTGAAGGAACCAAAGTATTGTTGGAGTGCAGAGTTTCTGGCAACCCAGACCCTGATGTCAGGTAAGCGCATGCCTTTCAACAAACATCACAGACACTAGATTTCATCATATTCTGATTGTCAAAGATACCTAAGGAAAGATACCTCAGTGGGCCTGATTAGAGGTACAGTATAGAAGCATTTTGGTAGTTGGTCTTGTAAGAACTGTAGGTCAAGCAGTAGTTACAAAACACATGGACTAACAGATTCTGACCTTTTCAGTTCTCTACAACATTCCATTGGTTTCTGCTTAGGAAATGAAGTCCTGCTTGATTCAAGGGCCATGCTGCAGAAACAGAAAGGGCATTTCCAGAAGACATAAAGATGTCTGTGTTTCAGAACTTCTCTTTTGATATTTTGTAGTGAAAATTACATACATATGATTCTGTTTGATTATAAAACATTGCTAAAGTTTTTTTTTTTTAGGTTAACAAGTGTTTAAACAGTTACAAAAAATGTGTTTGCAGTACCAGTGAAGGTTGAACTCATACTAATTTCCACTGCCTACCTTTCCTGCTAAAACTAGTAGAAGTTAAGGTTAACCAGCACTGCACACACAGTATTTATGCTTCACAGATCTGAACTTTAATGCTAATATGATTGCTTGAAATGCCCAGAGGTAAACTATACCTCTAGTTTTAATATTTTCTCAGAACTTATTCTTGTTTAAGGTCAACTAAGTGTATCTGATATCCTTGAGAGAAATTTTCCTCCACAAATTACTATTTGGACAGTAAAGAATTTGTAGTTCCCTGTTGAGAACTTTTTGTAAAGGTTCTTTAGTCTGAAGACTAAATAACTATTCAAAAATTTTCAGCTTTTACTGAAATGAATGTGACAGTTGCTTTCCTATAACACTTGAATTTCTTCATGTCTTCTGTTGTAAAATCTTTCACCATTCGGAAGTTACTATTGTTTTGTATTAAGTTGTCCTGATTGCTTGCTGATACAGTCACTTGTATAATAAGCCTTGCGGCTATGCAAGCCTACGAATTCATATCCATCACTAAACAGTGTCTTCATATGCACCATAACTGAACTCATGCTTTGAGATCAGCCTTTAAAAAAGGGCACAGAAAGAACAAACAGAGCTATGAGTTTGCAAAGATTAGATCTTTGTCAACAAGATTAAAAGAGTACAGCTTTTTTGAAAAATCGTTTTATGTGTTTTCATTCCAAAGCAATAAAGAAACAGAAGAATGTAGCAAATATCTCAAAAGACTCATGTTGGTGATTGTTGAACATTATTGCCTTTACCCTTATCTGAATTTCCAATGAAAATGCATCCAGACAAGCTAAATATTGAGCAACTGAAATTTTTACAGAGTCAGAAGATCATTTGTAGAGGCTTAAGTGTGTTCAGTTGTTTTTGTCTACAAAACGGAAGAAGTTGTATCTCAACACCTTGGTTATGTGCTCAAGCTTAGCTTCCCCTCGACAGTGAGGCCAGTTGAGCTCCTAAGCCAAGACAGGCCTTGCATCTAAATACTCTAAATAATGGAATTTCATCGTGAGAGTTGCAAACAGTCAGGAAGCTTTATGCCCCAAAAATGGGAACATAATCACCTGTACTGTGACTCCCATCAAGCAGTATGACAGCCATGTCAGTTCACTAATGGTTGTTTTGGTATTCTATTTTTTAATATTTGCTGAAAAAAAATCACAAGAAAAGGATTCAGCTTTGTCCCGCTGTAACTGTTAGGTCATAGCAATGCTTTTAAATGGAAATTTGTTAGAGACATGGACCATTAGTCATCTGCGTGTCTTTCAATAGCCTATTTGAAAGTCGTTTGAATTTGGTTTTCAAAGTTGTATTTTGAACTTACACGCTAGTCTAACATGCAAGCATACGCTATAGTGATAGTTAGTTAAGATGCTAGTTCTCATTCCATATATGGTCTTTCCGTTTCATGCGTGAATTAAATTTCTCATTTAATATGCAGATCTATCTAGAATTTGACATTTGAGAGTATCCTAAGAAGCAAAACATTGATCTTTGACTTAAACACATATCAAACCAAGTTTTTCAAGATACTTAAGACTACTTACATGCTTAAGCACTTTACTAGATCAGTTTCTGTACTTTAAATCTTCATATTGCATTAGTCAGCAGTCTTTGAGGAAAGTAGGACAGCAGCAAAGATAGAGAAAAAGAATGGAGAAAGTGATTTGAACCAGGCAGTTAATATCACTGAGCCTTCAGAGCAACAGATCAGTGAATTTCGTTATGAATCTGCATCAGGTTTATCTTTTAGAATTCATGAAAAAAAAATCATAAAGCTTAGCTTAATATGGCGTGAGCTATAAAGTGCTTTTTTTCTGCATAGCAATAGAATCCACAACTAACTCTTTTATTAAACTAAATCGAAAAGTGATGTTAATTTGTTCTTCAGCCATCCTTGCTAGACTTGATATGCATGTGGAGATATCCAGTGACTTACATATGCAAAGCTACAACAGCCTATTTATGATTGACAGTGTTTTTACATGGAACCACTTTTGAAAGTTTTTGTAAATATTGTCTATATTGGCATTAAAAAGTGGCAAAAATCTTAAAACACTAACTTCAGATAATGACAGAAAGCAATTTTAGAATCCAATCTTAGAAGCAGCAACTTGATTAATATATTAAAGCATTTTCCAAAACAAGGGCCCCTGACAGGGCAACTGTGACAAATAGGTGTTTTTACAAGGAGGAGCTACTGTGAATATTGTCGAGGGAGAGAGATAAATGGAAACATTCTCCATAAAATAGAAAGATCCATTTCAAGAAGAGGAACAGAAAATGAAAAAGTATATACTGCACTGCGGTTTTATTTATTCTTACAACCCTGGCATAGTTCTGGATGCAAAATACTTTCAGTTGTTCATTCTCTTTCAAACCTCCATGAAGCAGGCAAGGGGAACGAGTGTAGAAAAAGCCATACAATTACAAAAAGCAGAAGATCTTCCTTTCTGTGCTTTCTCTCCCAGATTTTTCTCCCCCCCCCCGACTTTCCAGCCTGCCAGTACATTGTCAAAATTTGTGATACTGGCACAGGCTATTAACTGTCAGTAATTACTTTGTTGCTGTTGGGTTGGATAATATATTGTTACTGATATTCTTGAGTTGTAAAAATAATAGTAGCAATAGGTAAGGAAAAAAAATTACTATGGTAAGATCTTTTCATCTTTAGCTTAACCAAGCCATCCTAAACTATCTGCAGTCATTGGAGAGAAGTGCATCTATCAAGAGCTATTTATTTCACCTTGTTGGCACATTGACAACAGAAGGAAACTAAGGGGACTACTTTTGATTAAACAATTATTACGTGGTTATAATAGGTGAGATTAATCCCACCCATTCATGCGTCTGTTTGCCAACAGACAATGCGGGGAAATAGAGTTACTTTGCCAACTCATATCCATAGGTAATGCAACTAGAAGACAAACTACAGAATTGTTTTTAGTTACAGGTAAGAATTCAGTATGCTGCATATTGCCCCAAAGGACATTAGTTTTCCTAGGATTTGACTTTGAAAACAGCCATACTTCTGTAACATGAACTGCAAGCTTTCTTATGAAAGTTGTCCCTAAGAAAACAAGAAGCAAAAGATTTAATATAGAGTACTACTCATTAAATCATTAATAAGACTATTGATGTACTGAGAATCAAACTGTAGACAATACTGCTTTAACTAAAATGAAAACACAATATGTTACAAAAACTTTGTGTTGGCTTGAATATTTTTACAATCATCAGTCAATTATGCCTTAATACATACTTCAGTTCACTGAGTTATAAAATGTGTTTTGTGGTCTTGATCTTAAAATAGGCAGCATGTTGGCATGAAGCATTTCTAAGAATTACAAAATTACTATTAAGCATGTCCATGATAAGAGTCTATAGTGAATAGACATTTACTTTCATAATAAGGTAAAAAACCTCACTCATGCTCTCACACTCAAATAGCCCACCTATATTTTTTGCTGCTGGTACAAGTACCATTCTGTTCAAAACAGATCAAAAAGCATTAATTTCTGTTATGAAATACAGACTGCATAGATGAGTTTGGTAACACCAACAAGGTTGCAGTGTTGATACCAGCAAAGATACACTGTTGTAATGCTTCAGCATCTTATTGCTGTTACTTTACCTAGCAGAGCAAAGAGGCATCAGCCTTTATTTCTGTGGTAGGACTGTGGAAATACACAAAAACATTAACTGCAGTAGAAAGTTACGTACAAGCTGTGGACCTTACATTTTTCATAGGTTTTTTCATCATTTTTGTGCTCATTTCAGAGGCTACTAATATCATGAGGTGTACAGAAATTCTAGAGAAAAAGCCCTTTCATATTCTACAGACATTAAGAGATACTGAGCTTTTCTGAACTTTAAGTGTTACACAAATCATTAAACAAGCAGATAAATCTTAATCACTGAGCAGAATGAATCATGGTAAACACTACTGAGATAACAGTACATGATTTTAAAATCAAGCGTATTTTTAAGAATATCAGTTAATTTGTAGCTCTTGATTTTTTCAATTTTTGGAACTCATAATTGTGCTATATTAATAGCTGAGCTGTAGCAAACATACTTAATGCCAACTTCTGTTTCTTGCAAAGCTCACTCAGTTTCATGCACTTTTCCAGTCCACCTTCAAATTTCTTTTATTTAATAATTAATAATTCTATATCTGACAACTCAAACATTTGTGGAAAAAACCTTAAGATACATTAGTTACTAACAGAAAGTTAAATCACACTTCTTAAGTTCCCACTAAAATTATATTTTCCCTTTGATTTCCATTTCTTCGTGGATCTTAGAGAGAGAAGAAACATGGCAGCTGTACCTCAATAGCAATTAGTTTTTGAAGTCAATAAAATTCTACCCTGTGGCCCATCCTGTAATCATGCTCACTTGGCTGAAGAGGTCACTCGGAGACAGCATGGGCAGAGCTCTCACGGTCCAGATTTCTTTACAGGGCTGAGCACCACAAGGGGGCACTATAAAGCCCCTTAGATACTGAATGCTTGTGAACAAATCACAGAACAAAAGGTAAGATGCTTGCGGTTATTTAGGAGACCACCTGACTACAAAAGTCTAGAGCAAATATTTGAATCAAGTTTGGGGCAAACTCCAAACTCCTATCCCTAAATCTTGGGAAAAAGAACATATACAGACAGCTGTTTTAAAAAATGGATTCTATAATTATATTGCAGCGTTAACATTGGCTAGGAGCTTCTAAACAGTTGTACATTATCACATATGCAGGTCACTTCCCCTCTTTCTGGGGCTGCAGAAGAGTTTTATCCTGAATATCCTGTAGAGAGCTAATATACTACAGTGAACAAAAGACAAGTTTTTTTAAACTAGTAACATGTTGTTGCAGAAAGTATGAAAAATACTTACTGTTTGTGCCACTTTCTGGAACAGTCCTGTATATTTGGGGTTTATACAAGTTTTAAACAAAAATAAACAATAATAATAATAATAAAAAAAAAAAGCCAGACCCAGTGATACAATACTAGTTGTCCATTTGCTGCATTTAGGGAACAAAGAGAATCTAATTTTCTGAAGTGATGTGCTTGAACAGCTGTTTGAATTTCTGATTTGCAGTACTTTTGAAAAAAATCTTTTTAGCATAATCACATGAATTAGATTCTGATTCTTCCTAGAAAAGTTTGTTTCAATAACATAGCCACTGCAAAGAATATTTTTAGAACTCTCTTCCTGTGGTAAGTGTGATAAAGACAGAACAAGCAGGATTTTCATTTTGTATCTCAGCTGGGAAGACAATAACCAGAAACCATAGTTCCTAAAGCAATACGATAGTTTAATGGTGATTGTGATAGTTTGTGGCAAGAAAGAAAATCAGTAAGTTGTTGTTTTTCCTAGCACCCAACGAGTTGTCCAAACTAGTATTGGTATTTAACGTATCACAGTTTATTCTAGATCCCAGTAATCTTTATAATTGGCTTTCTTCTCTTTTCATGTTTTTTTTTTTTTTTGAGCTAATCTTTGCAAATTCCTTGACCTATTTCAGATCTGAGCTAGAATCTCCCATTAACTTACTACTCTTCTTATAAGACTAACATTCTGCAATCTTGCTATGCTTTATAAGGAACAAAATCTTCAAGTGCAGTACAGGGACATGGATTACGTTTGAAGATTATGTGACCAGGAAGGCCTCTTAATTTTTGAGTTTGAATGTTCATAGGTATATTTGATACTGAAAGTAAGAACTGTTTGTTGTCACTAAGTAGTGTGTTCTAAGTGACAAAACTTGATTCAAAGTAATGCTCTACAAGAGTTGAGCAAATAAACTTAGAAGTTGCAAGTTAAATTTCATTTGAAGTTAACACTCAGGTAAGAAAACAATCAGCTATGTTTCAAGAACCATTATATTTCCTCAAAATTTAAAGCTTAAATTACTAGTAAGAAGTTAGGTATCAAATCACCAAATTTGGACACTGATCAGAACCATTTTAACATCACCAAGCAACCTAAATTCCTAGCTCGGATCCTCAGATTTCTTTTGAAGAAGTTCTAAGGCATATAAAATATAAATTGAAACGTAAGTTTGCTGTGTTGTTCTTGTAACTATTATACATAAGTAGCTGTTGTTCAGAAGTACATCAGTATTGCAGTGATCAAAGTACTCAAGTTAGCTTTGAACTAGCTAAAGTAGTTATTAGCTGGGAGTGTACTTAGAGCTCCTCAGTATTTCTTTCACTACTTGAATATTATTTCTGAGATCTGGTCTGAGTTGAAAGCTGTGATTATAATACTTACAGATATCCACCCAGATCGTGTAGCACAACAGCTATTGATACTTTTTCATACAAAATATATTTTCTTCCTTTTTTAACAGGGAAGTGACAAAAAAACACAAACACTCTGTACCTAGTCCACAGCAAGAACAGGACTTCTCTCTTTCAAAGAATCTACTTACTCTTGTTTTCTCTGAAGTGCTGTATAGCTAAGTTTTATTCTAACAGCTAGCTGAAATTCTTACCTAGAAACATTACATGCCTGTAACTAAGAATTGTAAATAGACAACACAAAAACAACATACAACACTTAAGTTTATAACAAAACCTTAATACCTGAAACTTCATAAAGCCTACCCAGTTTTAGGACCCTTAAGAAGCTTTGAAGTATAAAACACTGTCTGCAGCAGTTTTGTAATAATAAAGGGCCTGACCACCTAGTACTCTATAACCATGCACAGCTGTGCAGAACATTGAACCTCAGTTAAGGAGTACTTAATGCAATTCTACACAGCTGGGTGCAAATTCAGCAGTACAGGACAACAGTGACTCAACTATCTAGACAACAGTTGGTAGACCTTTCTAAAGTTTTGGGAGTGTAAAGGATTCATATATGTAATTTCTTTTTCTATTAATAGTCTATACTTCAGGTAAGGAAACTGTAGGTTAAAGGTGGCATTTTGTTTCTTAAGATCTCTTGTGTGAATTTTGTAAGTGAGAGAAAAGTAGATAAAGGTGTTCTAGTTTTATAATAGTAAGCCTTCAATACTTTTTGTTTTTAAGCATAAGTAGCTGTGTATACCTGTGTTAATGTATAGCCCTGAAGCACTTTTGACAACATTAGGTGCCATTAGTTAAAAAAAGATCTGTTTTCTGGGCCTGTTCTGTATGTTTTTCAAGCTCTACTGTCTAATGGTTGTCTTCAGAATAGTTACTTTTACCTTTGTAAAATCTAAGAAATTCTGGTTCAGATCCTGCTTTTCAAACACTTCCAGATATCTGATGTTAACTTAAATATATACTTAAGTTATTCAGGATGGAAACTTTGAAAAGCCATTTCATGAGTAAGTTGTTTGAAGTATTCATTAATTCCCTTCTTATTTGTTAACCCAAAACTGATGAAAGGTCCGAGAACAAAACTCACTGAGGAATGAGATGTCTAATGTGTCTTACAACAAAATCAACTAGACCATAAGTATTGTGGCTGCAGTGATTGCAGAAATACTTTGTAAAAGATTAAAAGGGATAGTATGTGCTGTGTGTGGTAGGAGAGGGCTGTGACTAGAAAATCATTAACAGCCACAAGTATTGTTTTTCTCACTGTAACAATCAAATATTTTACTGAGTCTTAATATGATTCACACAAATTATTTCTAATGCATGTGCACATTTCAAAGTTAATGAAGCTCTCTAGTTTTTAAGAAAGGATAGAAGTGGGTAACAACTCTGTAGCTGAAACAGAAGTACTACTTTATTCCTGAAACAGTACTGACTGTGCAAATGCTTATTTCTAAATTCTTACAATTTCTGTTATTAAGGAGAATAATTGTCATTTAAACCTGTCAAAATTTATTACCATTAGTGTAATCATTGCAAAGGGGTTTTTTTTGTTGTTTGTATGTTTGTTTTTCTCTAAACACTTCACAGGTTTCTCTAGCAGCCCTAGAAATCTTAGAGCTTCATCTGCTTTAGTGAGTCTCTTAATCAGGTATTGATAATTTTAGGATGAAATGACACTTTTCATTTTAACTGAAAGGCACATACAAGGAATTTTAACAACCTTTAAGCATAGCAATTATATCTTGTTTGGCTTTTTCCTTTGCTCTGTTGGCATACTGAATTTTCTGTTTGTACTGGAGGTGGTTTTATTTTAGTTTAATAACAAGTGCAATATTTTATAGGAAGAATAGATATAAAACAGTTCATTAAGTTATTTGTTAGTTTCTATTACATTAGTTCACAGTGTTGTAATAATTGCTTATGAATGATTAGACTATTGTGGCAAATAATAGTGTTTAATTATGAAACCTTTTATAAACAAGAAATCTCTTCACAATATTTTGCATTTATATCTTACTGAGTTCATGGAGTTAGGAGTTAAACTACTCACAACTGTAAACCTTATTTTTTGTATTCTCCCTATAATCAGAATAGTTTTCTCTATGAAACTTCTTTTGCCCAAAAGCAAACATGTTTTCATACACTAATCTACAATAGTCTTCTAATACCAATCCTGACTAGGATCCTGCTAACCTGTGTTCTTCATAGTCTCCTCCAAAAGTGAGGAGAGAACCTTTTTTAAGAAGGGACCAAATTCTTGCACTTCAGGAGTTCTTTGAGTCAAAAAAATTTTTTTTTTGTAGGTTTGGATGTTCTTCTCTGTTTACAGCATAAATGATGACATGAAAATGTAAACATGAAAGTGTGATACTATTGCTGAGTGCAAATAGAAAAATATTGTCAGCCATTCTGATCTGATAGTGCCTTCACTTCAGAACTCTGCTCAGCATTAATGTATTTTATTTGCATTCAAATTAAGATGTAGTTTCTAAAGTTGTGCGACTAATGTCAACAACCTCAATAGTTTTCTGTCACAAGACTATTCTTTTCCTTACTCTTCCTCATGACAATAATCTCTTTTGTTTTCTTAATGTACAGGTCAAAATAATAACCATTTTTAGTCTTGACCTTGTAAATCTTTTTCCCTTCTTTCTTTTCCCTCTATTCCCTTCTTCTATCCTTGTTTTGTTGGACCTTGTCGTTCCATTCTTATGTCTTGCACTTTGCTTGCTTGCTTTCTCTCATTTGAGATAAGGCCTGTCTCTCTCCAGTTTTCCCTGGAGGGTCAGTTTGCTGAGCGGAGCTGGAATGTTGTGCTGAGAGTCACCTCAGTGACTTGTGAAAGTACTTCTTCACTCTATTTGTCTTAGAACTGTGCTCTGGACAAAAGGATTTTATTGGCGAAGTGAGGGATTATTCCCTAGGGTAAATGGTTAAGCCATTGCGGTGGCTGCCCATAGTAATTTGTGACCTGCAGGTTTTAGGTGGGCAACATGTATCTGTCAAATATCTTCCCCCTCCTCCCCCCCGCCTCTTTCTTCAGTCATTTTGTGTCACTGAATCTTACGAGTCGACACTGTCAGGATTTTCTGCAGCTGGAGGAAAATATACTTTGGAGTCAAAGCCTCTTCAGAGTCATGTGCTTCTCTGCTTAAAAAAAGTGTGGGGACATATCTGAGAAATGCTAGTAGTGCCTCTGTTTTCTTGATTCATAAATAATACACCTTTTCTTCTTAGAACCATTGAGATCTTGGAAGGAGGAATCATGATTATTACTGATCATCATTCTGCTTAAGAATAGCAATTGGGTGGCTCTTGTAGTGTTTTATAATCAAAAGTCCTGTGTGGTCTGACTTGTTTTTTGGTCTTATTTTGTTGTCTAAAACCACAGAAACAACTGGGATTGATAATGATGTGGTTTTTAAAATGGGCATTTGGAAAGTCAGACTTTTTCTTAGGCGTAAAATTTCTTGTAAGGTCTGGATGCTGATAATGCAATAATCTATGAAAGTTATATAAAATAAACAGATTATTGTTTCAGGCATAATTTAGGCCGAGAATTCCATCAATATCATGTCATGAATATTCCAAGATGTAAAAATCAAGAATGCGTGAGTTTTTTGAAAGCTTCAGAGAGGAACTATAGGGCCAAGACCCTGGAGTTATTCTTATGCTTTGCTTATTTCTTGTCTCTGTAGAACAGCTTTGACTACGTGATGTATGCATTTCCTGATTTTTTTTAGTATAGACTTTGTACATCAACAAGCTCTTTTTCCTCAGGGCTGGAAGTTCATCTTTCATGATCACTAAATGATCTTTAAAAGAGAAAAGCTGCAAAATTGCATACTTGCTTTTTGTTTTTCCATCTTGAAGTATCATAGGGAGAATAAAGCCAGTTAGGTGTACGAAGAAGGATGTTATGAGAGGCAATTGTAAAAACAATGGGACAGTTGTTGAAACTAGGACTGTTCTCTCAAATTGGATTTAGGGAGAAAATTCCAGCTCAGTTAGTTTATTGTTCACTGTCTGTTTGCAAATACCAATGTCTATCTTTTGGTGTATTTCTAATTACATTACTGAAACTTTAAAGGAATCTCAGTTCACTTCTTTATTCTGCTGTTCTGCTTTGTCTGCCTCTCGGTCAAAGAATGCAGATCTAAAATTCCGTGCTAGTACTCTACAAATAAATAATGTATTAACTGCTATTTATAAAAAGATTCAAAGATTAGAAGAGAATGTTATCAAAGTACTGATACTATGCTTAAAGGCAAATATGAACAGCTTGAAAGTAAATTACTAAAAATTACTCTTCTAAAATGAGAAAAATGGTGCTGTTATCTGCATAATGAATACATATAAGAACTTTTGTCTTTTATTTACATAGGAATTGAATGAGACTTGGATGAACTCTGAAATAACAAAGCACCACGTCTTCAGAAAGCTCTTTCACTGTGTTAGTTTTGCCCATGTTAAATGTTTTTAGTTAAAAAGTAAGCTTAATTGAAGTAGTTTTAAAATGCAGATTTTCAACAAAAGCTGCACTGAAACGGGGCCAGAGGCAGTATTCCAAGAGGCTGCTTTTACTTCATGTTTCAGCATTAATTTATATGTCACATACCGTCTCTTGGCCATTCCAGCATTGTACAAAATGTCAACAGCCAAGAAGTTTGTCAGTGAGGAAATACATTAACACTCTTGTCACAGACTGATTGAAAGCACTGATCTGTGAAAATGAAAACTAAATCCTGAGGCTAACTAGAACAGAGGAGAGAATAAACTCATATGCTTTAGGAATGGACGATTTTATTGGTACTGAAAATGTGAAGAGAAATGTGTTAGTGAGACTTCTTGAGAAGAGAGGCCTTTGGAATCAGTATTTTTGGCATCGTTACTTATCGATGTTCAACAGGTATGCAGTGCTATTCCAAGTCCTCTTTAAATCATTATGCTTAATATTTCTTGACATGTTTGTTCATTTGCCTAAAGGCAATACCACATCTTGGATTGTTTAAGTTTCTTAAGGGTAATTACAGCAATTTAATAACCTTATTTAAACAGCACATATTTTTGTAGGATACAATACATTGCTTTATAGGTATAAATGAAGTAAATACAATTATCACTTTGAAACTTGATGCCTTAAAAATTCTTTCTTAATGCAAAACTGTCATGTCTGAAGCGTGTTCTGTAAATGCATTCGTGACGACTATAACTTTAGAGATCTGAACTACGAAATTGAGCAAATGGGAGCTTTCTGCAAACATGCATAGTTGATGACTGAAAATATTAGACTTCAGTTTATGAAATTAGGGCTGACAGGACCTTGGGGGAGATGGAAAAGGCTATGGACTAATAGCTTATAATAGACCAAACACAGAAGAAATATTGTTAAACAGCAGTGAAAATTGAGCTTATCTTACTAGTTCTAGAACCCATGTGGAAAGTATGTTTTCCTAACAAGTGTTACAGTTTGATAGGACTCTGGTAAGTAGACTAAGTTTGGATAGTTTGCTAAGATGGAGGTTTACCTTTTAAGCCCATGCAAAAGTCAATAAAGAAGGAAAAGGAAATTCCTTTGCCCACCTACTCTCTGTCACATATAGGAATAAGAGAGTAAATACTTTCATGGCACATGTATTTCCTTCCCTGAGCACAGAAAAGGACATAAAATGACATAAAGTGAGTAGGAATGTTGAGGAATTAGCTATGCTTTCTTTGTATGCCTGGTACAATCGTACTTGTGTTTGGCAACTGAAGGATCTTCTACCTTTCTGAGCTGGCTGATACAAGAACAGCAACAAATAGGCATGTTACTGCTGTAAACCTCTGAAGAGCTTCTTTTCAGTGTAGCTTCTCACATTTGCTTTGTCATTGCTCTTCTCCATAGTGAAGCTGGTAAAAAGAAGGAAATAAACAAAAATTACGGGAAGCTGGTTAGGCTACGCAGGAAAGGAATGTAAGTGTGAATCAGTCCATTGTTTCTGCTTTATGTGCTTTCTAAAGATGCACTATATGCATAGCAGCTCTTTTGGTTTAGTATATGTGTAGTCAGACAAGGGCACAAAGTAGCAATTGCAACAGTTTCTTCCATTAATCTCTAAAAGATTTCTGGAAGACAAAACCCCTAAAAGCTCCTTGGGGTGTAACATCTCAGTGAAGGTTTATTCTGTAAAAAAAGCTAAACTTTCAAAATGTTGATTTTTAGTATCTTAAATAGTATCTCTTAACTGCATAACTGTGGATGTTTAATATGCAAAAGTGTAAAAAACAAACAAACAAAAACTTCTAATTCTTTCCTGAAGCATATGGAAGGTGAAAAATGGTAACAACACAAAATACCTTGTGACTGAATAAGATGGTAGGAACCACTACAGTGCCTCAGGTAGTCATAAATTCCAAATCAAGCAAAATGGAGAGAAAAATGTAACCTTGCGCTGCTCTATATTTTTTTTTTTAAACCAGTGATAATTCAGAGTGATGCAACTTGTGAAATAAAAGCAGTACTCTGCCCAAGCAAAATTTTGTTTTGCTATACCAAAACTTCATAGCAAATAACTCCTGTCTGAACTGGGGACAGGGACTTGTATCCTTGAAAAACAATAAACTTTCAGCTTTGCATCACTATAAAAATATTTTCACATGAGACAAAATGGATGTTACTTTTGATGTATGCTGACGTAACAGTTTCTTAACTATCAAGCAGTCAGATGGTCAGGAAGCAGTCACACAGATGGAATTAGGCTTCTGCATCTACCTACAGAAAGGAAGGAGGAGGGATGTTTTTAAAGTGTTCATAAAGGTTTTTGTGAGTGTATGTGTAAATATGTAATAAATAAAGCATGAGTCCTTATCTTTTTTGAGAGCTTTATGCAAAAACATTTTCATAAGAAGCTTAGAAACTTCCATCTCTCAGTGCATGCAGAAACTGGTAAGGAAAATGTTGGTTGCCTCATCTGAGACAATACACAAAATGGGAATTGGTCAGTAAGAATAGTGAATAATTGCAAACAACTAAAATAGTGGGGAATTTGCCTATGACCTGGAAACTTGAATAGAGATCCTTATGACATGTTTCTGTATATCAGGAAACAAGCAGAATTCTTAGACATATACCTAGGTAATCTGTGTACAGAATAGATTCTACTTTATGAAATAATTGGGAGGAATAATTCAACTAGATAATTTCATGTATATATACAAAGATATTTTTAAGATGCAGAAGGGGTACTTGCCTGTATAGAAGTATCTTATCTGATGAACTGAAGTACTACATATGAAGGTGCTTGCTATGGACCAGACACCAAGAACCTTAGTTTCCTTAAATGATATGCTACAGTTAGTGTGGTACTACTCCATAAATGGGTGCAAATCTCAAGATCAGGAGTAGTTTCAATCAGAATAGATTAGACTTCCTGTGGGAAAGGGAAATATCTTAAAGGACTTGCAGGTTTGAGGTAATTAACAGGTAGAATCGCTCATAAAACTTTTTTTGTTGTTTTGTTTCTTTTTTTCAGCTACCTGCAGGTCAAAGCAAGTAGGACTAAGACTTTTGTGCAACAAATCCATTATGAAGACATGTTTTTATTAGTCTAACATTAACATGCTGCTTCAAATAAAAGTGATTTTATTGTTCCATTGTATTAATGATGTATATTTGCAGTGCATGTATGCCTTAATGTCATAAAAATAATTAATACTTTTGCACTTAAGCAGTGCCTTTCATCTGAGCATTTCAGTGCTTTATAAACGGCTTGTGTAATATGTGAGCAGCTCTAGATTATCTCCTCTTATTTCATAAGGGTGTGTTTGTTAGGTGGCCAAGGCAAGAGGATTAGAGAAATACAACCCATCTCTTGTTTAGGATGCAAGTGACAAGTACACATGGCTAATTATGAGTTTTGTTTTGTTTTTTTAATGTCACAGAAAATGATGCATGGCCCATATCATTGCTTTAGGAAAGACCACTTAAATATTTGCCCTGTGAGTTTAACTGAACTAAATTGAACTGTGTGCTTGCTACTCCTATAAACGAGTCTTGACAAGCATAAGTTGAGAATGAGCTTCATAATACTGCCTAATGTTTGGCCATCATCTGATATCTTTGCATTTTGCTGTTCTACTACCTTTTTTCCCAGTGACATAATACTTTGTCCATTTTACTAACAATGTACTGATAACTAGGGGCTAGGTAGAGTATCAGATGCTGTCACAACCTGTTATCCTTGGTTTATGCTTTCCAGATAGCACAGGCACAATGCAGTGAATGATATTCTCTCAAACATCTGCAAATTGATAAAGTGTTTGTTCTCTCTTTTGTATGTAGGCATATATTCCTAGTGACTGTCAAGTCAGAGAACATTGCAAAAATACATCCTAACATTATCAGTCAGGTAGATAAATGCCCTCAGTGTGTAAGACAAGTAATCAAGTGTGATGTATAGAGGGAAGAAGAGTGGTTTTATTTTATTTTACTTTATTTTTGAGGTAGAATAGTTTTCAATAACGGGTTTCTCAATTAGATATTCTAGATGCTTTATGTTGGATAGTTAAGGCCATGGTGAATGTACCCTGAGATATTCTTTGTAATAGCACACTTAAGCTCAGAGATCAAGTAAAAACATGGATCTTATAATGACAGTGATTGATAATTAAAACATAATTGGAGGGAAGTCGTTCTTTTTTAAGAAGCAGGATCTATCAAGGTTTCCAATTAGTGTCTAATACTACTTGTTAAGCACATAGTAACCTATTTTAAGTAGAGTTTAGCTCAGAAATCAAATACCAAATTTTTTAAATACCTGGAGAGTGAGATGGAGATTTAGATAACTTGACATACTTGTTTTCAACGTAAGCATTATTCTAGAAAAAATAATGCAATATACACATTTTGAATAATGTAGGTTAATTCCTATAAATTTGAAGTTGTTGGAAGAGTGAATGTCTCCTGCTGTTGTCCAAAACAGACTGATTAAAAAGCATACTGGCTTCAAACTCTTATTCCAGTTTATGATAGCTCATGTAATAGAACATATGTGAAGTTCATCAAAGTTTTTCTGATTTGCTTACCTCTTTTTGGAAACATGTTGCTCTTCTAATGTTGCATGTAAATACTTTCTTAACAGCTTAATTTTGGTCTTATTATTTTCTGAACCATGTAGATTATTAAATTAACAAATTCAATATAAGATGTAAAAGTGGCTTTTTAATTTTTCTTTACATACACTACATATATAAAATCCTTCTGGTATTGAAGGAACAGACGGTATTCAGTTAAATACTTTTGTAGGCAAAATATATTGTTAGTTCCAGTTAGACCCTCCCTTCAGAATTTTGTTTTTAAACCATAAAGACTTTTATTAAGATAATTGACCTAGCTATTTATCAAGTTGTCTGTTTAAAAGAGTTTTGTTTGTACTGCCTGTAAACTCTTCAGCGACCATTTGATATGTGTCTCAACTGGATAAACAAAAGTTGCTGAGTATATCAGCACTTTTGAAAAAAAAATCTGACAAATTGTCTTACAGAATCAAAGATATTAGTAAAAAGTGGGGAAAGTTTGTTTTTTTCTTTTTTTTCCCCTTTTTTTCTTTTTTTTTTCCTTTTTTCCTTTTTTCCCCTGCTTAGGGACCTGCCCTAATTCTGAATAACTAAGCTACTAAAATTTTAGTTTAAACTAACTTTGCCCTATGGAGTATCCTGAGAACATGAATTCCATGGTAATCAATGAATGGGATTTATATTCCCAGATTGTTTGAGTTCTCTTGGACACTAATCTGGAACATCTAATTTCAATATTATGTATAATATAACATAAGTGAAAATTGGTATTGTATTCCAAACTTATTTAAAAAATGAGGAAGGGATATTAGATGACTTTCTCAATTTCTTTTTCTGCACTTTAACAACCTTCTTAATTAAATATGGATTTATGTCTCTTAAACTGTGATTATATTTAATCACTGATATATACTGATCATCAGAGAATGAAATATGGAAAGGAAGAAAAATCACAGAGAGGAAAATACTTCTCCTTATCTCTGTATTGGATAGTTTCCCCAAGAATCCTTGAGAATATATGTATGTTACAGTCTTTATTATCAATTAATAGCAATATTGCCTGGGCTTGAAGACTTCAATCCTTTGTCACCTAGGACAATAGAGCTGGATAATTTATTCTCAATTTATAATTTGCTTTGTACTTGGTCTCTTGTGCACTGAAGAATAAGAGAAAATACTTGTAGCCTTACAAAGGTAAATGTTACTGTATGCTTTTTGCCTTTTCCAAAGCAGTATTGCTGCAGGTGTTGGCTTTTAAGTTTAATTAGGGAGGGTTGGTTAGGTTGGTACAGGGGGAGTAGCTGATTCTATCTGAGCTTCCTCAGACTTGCCCGGTAGCCAGAAGGAATGTATAAAAGCCTGTCTTTTGTAGCTCCTGTGAAGGATAATTTTGGAGTACTTTACCTGGAAAGGAAGTAGATGGTGATTTGCAGTTACCTGGGAAGCTGTTAGGGAAACCAAGCCTTGCAGTTCTAGAACATGCTGCTGACAGCAAGCTTGGAGCCTGGTAGTTCGGAGTTTGAACCTGAGAATGGAGAGAGATTCTAGAGGATTTCTCAACAACTGACTAAAGCCTGTTTTCTCCAAAAAAACAAACAGAAATCCCCAAATTCAACCTAAAGGAGATTAAGTTAATCTCTCTTACGGGATAGAGGAAAAACCACTGCTGTAATCCAGCTAAGTGGCAACTTGAAAATTGAATGTGTATGAGTTTACGTAGTATGGCATCACAGGCAAAGCCACACCAGAACACAGGACTGCACTAGGACCCCTGGCAAATTCCTGCGTAAACTGATGCCGCAACTGGCTTTCAGGAAAGCCTTTTCCTAGTTTAATAGCTACAGCAGGCCCTCTATATTATGTTCCTCCACAGTTTTTGTCCTCAGAAGAACTACTCTTCAGGTGTATGACATGAAAATAGCTATTGCTTTAGGTTTACAAGAAAGATGTGGTATTGGTTTCTCTGGCTGTTGGTTGGGGATAGGTAACCTTTAACAGATGATCATGATTTAAGCGGGACTTTCTCGCTCTGCCATTTGTCCATTTGAGAGATGGCTCCAGTGTATCAACCTTCAGCAAAAGGTTGTGCTGCTACTTCAGGACTTTGCATTTTAAACACACTTAAATTTATTGATTTTTTTTTTCTTCAATTAGTCATACTATCTACATTGCAGATTTTAGCATAGTGCAGCGTGACGTGGCATTTACAGCATACAGCCACTATCTACGTGTGGGTGTTTTGATATTATGTATTTTAAAGCCACTACATTATACAACTTATGAACTTTGGACTGCAATAAAAATGTGGCATATGCAGCTCACTGACAGCTGAATCAGTAGCTTTAAAATCGTTTATATCCAGTGCATGCTCCTTGTACTAGAGTTCTACTGATCCTTCTGCTTTCATGCCTGTATGGCTTTGCTGATCCCAAGGATGATGCTCATGTGCTACAGAGTCATTTTTCCATTGTCTGACAATGGCTTTCTTGTACTCTTGTTTTCTCAAAGAACTTGCTTACCTGTAAGTCAAATGCTACTTTCTAAATACTGATCAGGTGCTAAATGTTAATGTGAAAGAGGATATTGCTGTTCCAACAAGCATCTCTAGATTGAATTTGTATAACTCTATCTTTTCTACTTTCAGTTAGAGCATTGTAATGCATTATATGCCAGATTAAACTTCAGACACTTAGGAAGATGAGCTGGTGCATAATATAATAATCTCTAGTGCAAAAAGAACTTGCTTGCAGATTTTGCATTTAATTCAGAATCTAGGGCAATGCTGTCGGTTTTAGGATGTAGTTTAAAAAGTTGGTTTTAACCAATGGAGTCCTACAGTGGCTTCAAACTTTGTTACTTAATTTCTGTCCTCTATCTCTTTTTGTTACACAAATATGTGATTAAGACAACCCAATGCACATGATATTGTTTTGCTTTTCCTTTGTTTTTTTTCTCTCCCTACCTTTTGCTTAATTCTGTAAGTCCTAGTTCGTAGTTCAGGTACACTTTTTAAGAGTATATTATTTCTCACCTTTTTGTGGAAAAGAGGGTGTGAGAGTTGGCAATGTTTTAGGCTGAGGTTGCTTTTAAAGGGGACGTTATTTTTTGTCATGTGTTTTTATATTGTTAAAGTAAAAATAAGCACTACCTAATAGTGGATTCATATTTAATTAGTAGAATGAGTATCCAAAATCACAGGTAATCACACACTAAGAAATAGAAAATAATCTAAAAAGCATATTTGCTGAAAAGCTTCTTTGTATTCTTTTATTCCCTTCTTTGTATTCTTTTATTCCCTTCTTTGTATTCTTTTATTCCCTTCTTTGCCTTGAGCATCTTAATTGAGAAATTTCATTCATTTAGATAAAATGTTAATTTTGTTCCTAGACCAAGGTACTCAACTTACTGGTTCTCTATAATTGAGAGGAAGATAATTTATGCTAATTTTTGTGAAGGCAAAGTTCAGTTCCATTTTTCAGAAAAGTAATTCTTGGTAATTCTTGTAGTTGATGCTATGAGTCCCCCAAAGATGTCGATGAAGTCTGTTCTCAAACTGAAACATGTTCCTGGCAAATCTTTTCTTGACTCTAGTTTGTGCAGGGCCTTGCCAGTTCCCCTCATTCTGCACCAGCAATGAACATATCAGTTAGAATAATCCTATCTGACTTAAAATTTTTCCATTTTCTTTAAAAAGATAAAATTTGAAAACTTGGAGCAGAAATCATTACAACCTGAAACCTGAGTTAGTATTATAATAAGGCTTATAAATAATAAAAAATGTTGGGGTACAGGAGTCCTCACTTAAGTTTAAATTTGATCTAAATCCACTTTTCATTGTGTTCTCTTTCATATTTTTGCAGCCAGCAACAGCTTTTGAGAAACAAGCTGATAGTAAAAAAAATCTTCCAGAAATAGCCTGATTGCCTTTTCGTGCCGTAAGAACTACAGGGATATTTTTGAGATACATAGATGAAAATACTGTATCTAACTTAGCACAATTAAAAGTGAAATCTTCCCTTTTAATTATTACTGAAATTTGTGTACTGGGAACATTGTAGCCATACTCTTGACAGCTTATCTGGGTCTTCCTATGAAGTGTACTGCAGTAGCCTCCGTAGGTAAGGAATGTATGTGGTGCATTAAGCAACTTCTGATGCTTAAGAAAAGCTCTTTGATGCTCCTAATAAAGCTTCTTGGAATGCAAATGTCAGACAGTGGGAGACAGGAGGACCACTGACTCTGTGCATGGATCTTCTCATGTATACCTAAGGCATGATGTGAATTGGCACTGCAAGAAAACTACAGTTTGTACGAACATACTATTTATGAGTGAAATGGAAGGTTGAAGGAGCAGCCACTACTCTGGGGATGTTGGAGAGGCCTTCAGCACTGCCCGTATTGGACTGGGGGCAGGGGCAGTTCAAAACGTCAAATGGTCATAACCAGAATCAGTGCAGGTCTGCTTTTGTCGTCGTTTTAAGGACTCCCTGGTGTTGTAGGCAAAGTCTCATGTTTATCTCCCGTTCTTAAGTGAAGAAACTGTGGGGCAGAGCTTTCTAGGAGCAATACTACTGGCAATAAATAGTCTAAGTGTCTTGTCTATTTGAAGAGTTTTATGACAGTTAACCCTGGGCAATATTCTTTCATCTTATAAACACACAAACAATACCACAAAACTTCCAGAGACAACAAAGCCTAAGACCTTCTTAAAATGGAACTGTCTCCCTATTCTGAAGATTACTAAAACATACGTGGCTGATTTTAAAATACAGGAGTAGTACTTGTCATACTTGGGCATATTTCTGCCAAATTTTGAAAAGTTCCTATTTTCTCAGTTGTGAGATTAGTTTTTTTTTGCAAAGTAAAGTCTTGAATTAGTCATTCTCAACGTTCACTATGTGAACATAAACTTCAAAACATTGCATAAATATTATCTGAGGCACTACTCTGCAATACAAAATATATGAATAACTAGTAATTAAATTGCCATCTATGATAACCATTTGAGGTCCTATGAGGAGTTTAAAGAGCTACTGTGTTTTTTTTAAATGTCAAAATGAACAAAAACATCTAAACACATAGTATCAGATATTCAGTCTGGCACATTTCATCTTAACTCTTGATTAAAAAAAAATATATATTGTGGGCCCAAGGGAAGGGGAGGAGAGCTAGTGTTAAAAAATAGGAAAACTGAGAGTCCTAAAGTATTTCAGGGATCTGGTATTCTTCTAAAATTAAACTTTCCTTGGATAAGCGGAAGCAAGATAGCTTTGGCTATGAGATCAATTAGTTCAGTTGCTGTGTTAAGTTTATTCAGTGAATCCTGTAAGAACAAAACTAAACCAAATTCTATTAAATTCCAAAATCTATTAAACTGACCATTTCAACTGTAGGGGGATTCATTTCTGACCTGTATAGTCTTTCTCCGTGATAGTTCTGGGAAAGTTTAATTTAATCTTACTGGTTTTTCAGGGGGAAAAATAATGTTACAGTACACCTAGTGATGTAAGCTCTTATACTAAGGAGTTCACTAAAACCCAAGGTTCTGAATAAATATAAAGGTAGAATAGGTGAAAAGGGGCTCCATTTGTACTCAACTTGTTTAAAGCTGGTGATAACCCTATTACTGTATTTTTAAGTTACCTGCACATGTCATCCACTTCTCATCTATTATCTAGCTGAAGCAAAAGGAGATTGCATGATCCATTGGTTTTGAAGTAGGTCAGCATTAATGAGAGCAGTCCAGAGACAGGAACACTGTTGACAGTCACCTCAGTTTTCTAACAAATTGTTCGTAGTTATTCAAGAAAGCAAATGTTGCACAACCAATTCCTGTTTCAAAATACCCTTTATCATTAGGGAAGTGCAGCATACTGGGAGCTAGGAGACTGATTTCAAGAATCTGACAGCATTATGTGCTCTTTACAATACTTATTTTACAAGTTTTAAGCCTTTCAGTGAAGTGTAGGAATCACTGTGAGATAACTTGGAGGTAGAACAAACTAACAGAGAAGAGCTGGGCCTTTTATCTGATGTAACCAGGTTACAGAACTATAGAAATCTTTAGTAGAATGGACCTCATGAGGTTCTTTGGTAACTTACTCCCCTCATCCCTCCCTGACTGACATATGCCTTGCCTGCACCTTGGGGTATCTCTGAGAAAAGGTCCAAGGTATGTTTGAATGGATGGCACTTGCTACAAGCTGCAAATATGATTGTTTTCCTTAATCTTGTGGGAATTTCACACTCTTCATTGAATTTGATCTTTATTGAGATTTTGTAGCTCCACTGCATCCCAACTGTAGATACCTCTTCTCAGTCATATAGATTTACATGAAGTCCTTCAATCACAAAAGATAACTTTAACAAGTCTGTATTTAATTATGCTGTTTGTAACCAGAGCTGCAATCATAGTCCAGAAGTCTTCACTCCTTCATTCTGTTCCTTTTGAGCAAATATGGTTGCCTGTTGAAATCCTTTTCATATAGATACGGATCCTGAAAAGGTAATAGTCTACTGTGGTTTGACAACACATTGTATCTCTATTACAAACCCTACTAATGGCTACATGATGATCAAAAGAAACATTTCTTCCTGGATGACAAATGATTGACAAACGCTGACTTTACTGAAGTTACACAATGAGATCAAGTCCAGCAGAGATTCTCTTACTTTTGTTTGAAAACAGCTTTGCTTAGTTCTTGTTGCTTTACCATGGAAGTCAAGAGAAACTTGAAGTGAGGAAAAAAAAAAAAGAGCAAAATATTTGTTGCAATTTTTTAAATAGATCTTAGTGGCTTTATTATTTGTATGTTGTTATATTCTTTCCATGAATGACTCTTAAGGTATGTCTGTTTTGGGCTGAGAAAAATAAAATGATCCCTTTACCTAATATTTGAATCCCTTTCACTTTTCTAATTTTATGCTTCATGAAACCTTATAGCCTAAGAACCCTTTGAGGGTAGTCATCATAAATCTAGCAGAGTATTTCTAATATTTATCACAGCATAAAGGGAAAATGAAGAAATTCTGAGGTTCAACTTCTTATTTTTTTCATAGTAGTTATTTAATAATACCAGTGGAAAAAACTATTGGCCTGTTTTAGGGCAAATATTGTCTAGAAAGGAAGTATTTTGATTACATTGTGATAGTATGAAATACAGTCTAGGTAATGAAAGGCAAAAGGATATGGCCTCTTAATCTCTTTGGCCATCAGCCAGAGCAGGAAGCTTTCTCTAGGAGAGTGACGGTATTAAGTAACTTGAAAAGTAATATATTTTTAGAGACACTAGCTTCATTTCATACTGCTTTCTAGAATTAGATTGTCACCTCAGAGAAGAGAATTCTTGTTTGAAAAGCGTTCTGCAATCTCTTTCCATGTTTTAATTGGAGGGGGAGAGAGAGGAAAAGTACAGTCCTACTGTTTTAGAAATGATCTCTATTTATTACTAGTGTACAATGCTATGCTGGAATATATATGTAGTATACTCTATTTGTGACTCCAGAGTACAAATTAGTGATCACAAAGGGTAACACTGAAATGTTTGCAGGACTTCACTTAATAGAACTGATTCTCAGCACAATCAGTGTCAGCAGTAAGCCCTGCGAAGTACAGAGATAGGTCCTTTAATTATCTTCTACGTTTGTTTATTGTATTAAGTGTATTTATTCACATTTATGAAGTCTTTGTGGAGAGACTATTATATGTGTCTATATAGCAGCTAACTGAGGGGAAGGGGCAGGCTTATGATGGTGCCAGAGTATAAATGGACAAGTAGAAAGAATTTTGGTTACTTAGAGTGCTTCAAAAGAACCTTTATTTATCTTGCAAAAAAGATATGCTGCTGAAATTTGAACAGTGAAATATGTTCTTACTTAAAATTTTGGGCATCATTCCATCTTTGGGAGAGAAGCTATCACAATATGGAATTATACACTAAATAAATTCTATTTCAGAAAGTGTACTTCTATTCATAATGCTTTTGAAATATCATTACTTGTATCACAATTACTGACTGGCTTATGATAGTGATACTTCTTATGTAAGTGAAAGATTCAACTATGGCAATATTGACAAAGCTTGAAAAGGCATGACTAGGTATGGGTGGGATGGGGTGAAGAGGGAGAAGGTGAAGCCTCACATCTGCCCTCTGCCTTCAAGCCAAACTGATCTCGTCTCTCGCTGGAGTCGGATGGATGTTGCAGAAGAAGGTATTACTGGGAGAGTTTGGGGATACCCTCCTTTTGCCAGCCCTATGCAGGAATTATACCATGAATAGTTTGGGAGAATCATCATTGAGTCATGTTAGTATTGCATGCATTCTGATCCATGATGCCAGATATTGTAGTGACATCGTATCGTATGTATTATTTCTTTGGGGGCATCCACACCTCCCTTAATTGTTTCTATCCTTTGAAGACCTGCTGACTACAGTTACATTATTCCTTAACTTAAAAAGTCCCAATTAAAAAGTTTTGGGAAGGATTTAGTGACAGTGAAAGTGAGAGGGTTGGGAGTTTTTTTGTTTTATTTATTTATTTATTTTTATTTTTGGCACAAGGGAGGAATGAGCAGGAAATTGTGTGTTTGATTTGCCTAAGTTCAAAGGAAATGCTACCAGATAATATGTGTATATGTATATATATTGCCCTGCCTATTCTTTAGGGCATATTTTGAAATTTGATACAGGGCAACCTTTGTGCTAGAGATGTGCCTTTTGCCAAACCTATGAAAATCCACCCAGAGCTGGCCAAGTTACAACCTGCAGTTCTCCCTGGGTTTATATGTTGTTCCATGATTGAGGAATTTTGCCCTAAAGCAAAGACTGTGTTTGCACTGGCCCTATTCCTCTCTGAAACATGGTCTATGCAGTCTGAAGCCTTTGGAGTTTAGCATCCAGTGGGCTAAAAAGGCTGAGACAGTATGAAGAGATGGTTGGGTCAAGAATCAGCACTGCTTGGCCAAAGAGACTACTGCTAGGAATTGTGAACACATTGGGAGCTGCTTAGGTGAAAGCTCCTGAGAACTGGGGCAGGGGGGAAAAGGAAGTACTTAGTGCCTGGATGAGGAGGGTGGAACTGTGATATACTAGGGACAGATGAAAGGAGGCAGAATACCAAAAAAAAAAAAAAAAAAAAAAAAAAAACACCCAGAAGATTGAGCATGTGGTCTGAAGAAGGTAGATTAGGGCTGCCAACACAAAACGCTGCATATGTAGAAGGATTAGGAGGAGGATGGGTGAGAACAAACTTAGAGGACAGCAATGTACCAGTGTCCTGTTGGCCATTTAGTACATGAAGTCCTTAGTTTAGACCTAAAAGTTTCTGACACTGTTCTATGCCTTTTTGTGGTGCTGCGTAGTAGAAGTTACCTTGTCAGCTTGTTCCAGGAGACTTAAAAATACTTCCATTAGAAAGAATACTGAAATCGTAAAATCAGGGATTCAAAATGTAGAAAACAAAGTTGTACTTAAACAATATTGTACAATATGTAATTATGTAATCATATCCTCTACCACCAGCCTTGGATCCTTGTCTAATCTTATGCACGAGATGAAGCCTGCAGTCGAAGAAAATATATGCAATTCTTAGCTTATTTTTGGTGAAGCTAGAAGTGTGATACGAAAATATTGAAAATTGAACGTGTTGTTAGAGGTACTGAAGTCTTATTTGCAGAGGTATTTAGCTTTTTCAGCTGCAATTGAACGGAATAGGAATGCTGCTTTAAATATATAAAGCATTACATATTCTCAAAACCCCAAACAGCTCCTAAATATTTCAAATTGTGTATTGTAATCTCATTTGCAAGATAATGATAGCATCTTTTATCTTACAATACTAACACTGAAAAGAAGGTGCTTATGATTTCATACAAAAGAAACAAGGAAATATAAAGGCCACAAGATACTGATTTTTTTTACAGGTAGGTAGGCATTGTGTAGTAAAGGAGTCTGAGGATTGTTTGATGAAGCCAAGGTTATGGAAGAGATGGAACAGGAATGGGGATGGACATACCAAGTTGAGAACAAATGTAGGAAAAACAGTCCATTTCAGATCTCAAATCTTTACTCTTGCCATTCCTGTCACATCATCAAATATTGGTGAAACCTAGTAGCAAATGGCCCCATCCTTTCTAAGGTTTCTCCTAGATGTAGTCATGTGCTCAGTGAATTCACTCAAGATTAGATGTTCACTGTTTGGCATTCCCTGACATCTGAGTGCTTAACTTCATAGTAACGCTATTTAATGTAGTGGGCTTATATCTAATGTCTTTTCTTTCCAAGTATAATATCTAAAACTCAGAATCCTCAATCAGTATTCATGAGATGCATAAAAAGAGCTTGTCATGCATACAGCAACTCTAGCCAACTTTTAAAAGAATTCATAATTTGTAAAACTATTATAGAATGATATTTAACCCATGGGTTGAAATTACTAAAATACTTAAAAATTTCTTTGTACCCTTTGAAATACACGAAGAATCATTCTTACAAATAAACTAAAAAGCAAGGCTAGCAAAGATGATATGCAAATAAAAACTTCTCTTAATGAGTGGTTTCAAGGCCTAGGTCTGGTCTTTTGACATTGTTCAAGCACTTAAGGACTATCGGTTTTACCTATGGGGAGCATTTTATCAGCACATTTTATTCAAACAATAGAAGTTTTAACAACCAGAACCAGGTTCAATCTTCTTCATGGGGTGAATTGGCAATGACTTCTACCTGCATAGCAACCAACAAATACTGTCCCAGAGGGCCAGCATGGCCAACGAGAAGCAGGGCTGGTTGAGGCAGCTTTGCTCATGCCAATAGCACTAAATGGCAATTTCTTCTCCTGACAGCCCCTCCCCATTTCACTGACGTCAATGTTTTTAGAGTATGATCTCATCTGCAAACTGTAAATACTTGACACTTTTACGACAGGAAAGTATTACAAAGTGCAGAGACTTGCTTCATGAAAATTTTAGGTAGGAAACATTTTTAATTTTCTATAATTAATAACTTATACAGAAAATTATGTTCTTAATTAAACTAACTTTTTCTTAATTTCAGTAAGAATTTGATTGTACAGTATGCCAAAGAAGTTTTTGATATATAGTGTTTTATTTAAAATCCTCACTGTCATTAGGGCCTCACTGTGGAACTGATTTCAGCTGCTTTTTATTGTTCATAACAAGCAGTGACTGTAAAGGGGGGAAAAAAACATTCTTTACCTTCGTTTATAAGCTTTTAAAATACGGTGCACAATAATGCCACTTCTAATTCTTCAGTTTGTTGCTGGAGTGTCCTCACCTCACTCTGGGTAGAAGAATAAACTATGAAGTATTATATTTCCTGTTTTTCCTTTTACATTTTCTTAATATAAAATTGACTTGGAGGATCCAAAGGGATGAGCCATAAAAATCTAAGTCAGAAGAATTTGGATCATTAAACGTGTTTTCTGTGCATGTCTTTATTTTTATGGTGTTTCCTATGAACATACAATTACTGCTATGAAGATCTCTCTCTTCGTTTCAGTTTAAATGTGGTAAAATATATTTTGAGTAAATGTCTTAATAAGTGTGTATTCCAGTGTTGAATATCATAAGGAAAAGTCTTTAACCCTTTTTGCATGTATATGAAGAAATTAAGCCTAAATACTATATGAAAATGCTTCTGTAGCAGTGATGAGAAGAGATCTTTCAGGCTGAAAGGCAAAATGCTACCTATTTTTTCCATTTACTTCTTGGTTTTGAGATAAGATCATCTTCTGTATTAAAGATGGTATTTAATTGACTTGTAGAGAGAGTTCAGAACAGTTCTCTAAGTTGACAGTGTATGTATGAATGGCAGTAATGAGTGTCTGGAAATACCAAATGCCTGATGGTAATGTTTTTTCCTATATGTAAACTCACTCAGTAGGAGTATTCTAAAGAGCTACTAGAAGTTGGATTAAAATTTGAATTTTTAGGGATATTACCAATATAGCCTTCAGAATAGCTGTTTGACCTTATATTTATGAAGTAAGAGTTCCCAATTTTCACATATAGATTAAAATCAGTTAGACAATCTTTTGAAAAGTTGTTGATTATAGGCTACTTTGAAAGAATACTGTGGAGATATATTTTAACAGCTCTAATGCCTTGAAATCAGAAAGAAGAACAGTTGTTTAAATGTCCAGGGTAGAGCTTTGGTCTGTGTTTTTAGAATTGACTGCTTAATGCTAATTTCAGTATGCTGGGCTTCAGTACTGGATTTAACATTTCTTTAAAAATAAGTAACATAAAGATCACATACACTGATTGTTTCATTGGGAAAGTTTTAATAAGGAGAAAGTGTAAATTATTCATACAAAAACATTTATTTTGTCATAAACTGTTACATTCTTTATAGCATGTGTTCTTGTTCTGATTCCTGCTGATTATGCAGATTTCATAACGAATAGGTCACTTAAAATAATCTGCCAATTTTATCTGAAGAATAGCATCTGAAAGGTCAATGATATGATGGTTTCTGCACATAGTCCTTAAAGGTGAGCTGCAAAGTTAAATTTAAAATTGGATGAGGTCCAGAAGTCTGAACTCCAATGCCTATGCTGTCCTGCTAACAAGGAATATTAAACTTTTTTTTTTTTTTTAGTGGAACTTAAATATTTTGAAGCATGGGAATGCACTCAATCATTTGAGATTAGAAGAAATTCAAATAAAATCAATAAAATCAAATAAAAATTAAGATTTATTTTTGTTTGCATTGGGTTTTTGCCTGTTAGTTCTATTCCTAGTGCAAAGCAAAGCATAAAGAGCAAACTCCTGTTTACTCTTTATGAAATTCCTTTTCTTTCAGGACTTGCCAACATTATAGTAGTTATGTAGACTGAGGCATTCTTGGATGCCTTTAAAAATCATAAAAGTGGTAGAAAATTTAGAGCATTTTTTAAGTTGTAACAAGTATGCTTGCTATTTATAACAAGTCAGTCAATAGACATTAATTCACTCTTATAAGTTTCCCCATAATAATCTTAGCTAAGTGGAGACAAATGAGTGAAATAAGGAGAACTAAGAATATGTGTAAAAGGAGTCTGTTTTAAGCTTCCTTGAAAGTAGAGTGAAAGTGCTGGTTACAAAGCACTTTGCTCATTCATTTTCTTTCCCGAACTACCCTCTGTGAGGATCATTGTGCTGCTATTATTTGTACCAGAATTGCATTAATATGGTCTCTAGAAGATGGAACTTTGAAATAGCTCAAAATAAATGAGACTGGCTTTAGTCTATAAAATAAAAAGATGTCAAGTCTTCCTTTCATGCAAAATGTATCTTCTTACAGCCACAGGTCTCCGCCACATTGCCATAGCTACACAGGAATGATATCATTGTATATTGCATATATGCATGTTTTATCCTGACCTTTAGAACACTTCCTGGAATTCAAGCACTGAACTTCATGACTTCCTCTGGGTCCAAACTGAATTGTGTCATTTTAATTAACATTTATAGTCTCTGATTTCCACATCTTGCTGACAGATTAGCATACTAGTAAAGTGATAAAATGAGATTAAAAAGGTAGACAAAAGTCTGTTTTTATTACATCTTGTCATTACTGAAGAAGAAAGGAATTTTAAAATGTAATGTTCCTAAATTATCTTAATAACAAACTTTCATGTTTTTTAAAGTTATTAATTATTTATCCTCTTATATAGATGTACTATGTATTTAGATTCTGACTTGTTATGAACCAGCCATAGTTCCATAGCTCCAGAAAGCTCCAGTGCACTGAAACCAAAAAAAGAGAATGTTATTGTGTACCTGGGTATTTTTACTAAAGCCTTTTCTTTTTTTAATGGAGACATTCTCTTTTGCTTTTATTAAGCAACAAAGGTATGGCTTAAAAGACTGTGTCATTAAAACTGAGAGTTCAGCTAATAAAAGTGTAGTTAGCTCTTAAAGGTATTAATACTTCTCTCAGACATAGTAGACACTACTAACCATTTAAGTATTAGAAGAGAAATATAAAAGGAAAATTCCATAGTTAGTTGTTTGGTCTCATGTTTTTAGGGTCATTTTTTATTTTTCTGATTAAAGTTATATGTCTTAGATGCAACAGCACTTCAGATTAAATGTTTACAATCTTATAAGCTAATTCAGCCTAACTAATTGCAATTAATAAATTCTGCGTATTTTAACCTGTCTGTTGGAGCCATGGGCTCCAAATCTGATGTTTTGATATTTTGAACATATATCACTCTGCCATATTTGAAAAGATAAGCAAAAATAAGTTATTTGCTTAAGATATTTGCTTAAGATATATAGAGGATAAGCAGTATTTAAGCCTGAAAGAGAATTGGCAGATCACTGTTATTTCTGGATATTTCTTCTAGTACCTGTAGTAACAGGTGCTAGTGAGCTCTTATGATCTTATCTCTAAAATGGCCTACCTTCCTCAGGAAGGGCTGAAGTACGTTTTCTGTGCTTGTTGTGCTGGCCAGAAGAGGCGAAATACCAATGTTTAAAATTGTGATTTAGATATTTTTTTTGTCTCAAAAACAAACAGAAACCTTCCTATGGGGAGCTGTAGAAGTAAGCTTGTAACATAAGCTAAAATCCAGCTGAATACTAGATGCTATGTGGAATAGGCACTATACTTTGTGAAAAATTTAACTGGTTTAAAACGAGTCATAAGTATGACATAAATTTATTCCCAATGTAGTTTAAACTCCACATTTTTTTAAATTTGTTGCTGAAGGGAAAGCAACAAAGATTCCAGCATCAGGATGAGTCTGCTTGATAGGACAGAGTCCATGCCCCAAGAGAGGCCTGAGGTCTCAGTTGGCAGGATAATGTGCTTGGCTACTGCGCAGGATTTTTGCTTCAGTTTTTCTGTCCTGTGTATGCAGCATCTTTGTCAGAAGATTATTGATCCTTTTAAACTGGGAACTTACAGTTGAAGCTTCTCCCATTGTGCCTTTTGTGCATTTCTCAAGATGAATATCTATCATCTCTACTAAATACATAAGAATTATCTTCTTCCTAGTTACCTTTTCCAGCTAATGAGTTTTCTTCCAGAGGGATTTGAAAGTCCCATGGCTGCATGGTTGGGCTTAAAGGACTGTTTAAAGCTTGACTAATGAATGTAGCACAGCCTGTGCACAGATTGCAACACAGAAAATTCATTCTGAAATAGGAAGGCACTTATTCACTGTGAAGGTGGTTTAGCTCTGGATCAGGTTGCCTGGAGCACCTCCATCCTGTGTGATGTTAAAAACCTGACTGGAAACAGCTCTGAGCAAGCTGCTCTAGCTGACTCTGCTTGAGCAGGGGTTTTGAATTAGGTGATCCCCACAGGTCCCTGCCAACCATAACTGTTCTGTGATTCTGTGATCAAATTAAAGAATGTGTTGTTTCTGTCAAACCCCAAAAGCTTGCACTTTCACAAGATCACAGCATCTTACCAGAGGAAGACCTTGCATTCTGACAAAAGAAGGGCTGGAGCAACACTGTAGAACATGCTATTTCTCATTTCTGTTAGCCCTAGAACCACACACACATCTTAGTACTTGTGAGTGGGTGAGGTAAAATCAAGAGTGGATGTAATCTGCAAGAGGAGTGAGTGGTAAAAACAAACTTACCTGAAGATGTTGTAAATAAGTATGATTTCATCTTCATAAGGTTTTGCACTGACTTTTGTTGCACTGCTTTCACACCTAACTACCTAAAAGGATAAGAAGGGAGTATTTAATTTCAAGCATGCACAGCTAAGAATAGTTTTCTGATTTTTTTTACCTTATGAATAAATGGAAAATGAAAAAAAAAAACAAGTTCATTTTATACACCTCCTTCTGCAGACATGCTCTTACAGTAAGGAAAAAAACCCCACACTACCACCAATTCCATGTTGCACACTTCAGTCTCTGCAGCCAGGGATGGCAAATACTATTCAGCTTTTAGAATGGATGTGTTTCTGAGTCTTTGAGGTCAAATGCATTAATAGATGCAATTAATATAGCAAAGGTTAGCTAAACAAATCTTGCCATCATAAAACAGGAACATAAGCTTATCTCTCACCTAGATCTTCCATTATGGAGGTATATCTGATTTTTAATTGAAATATCTCACAGGCTACAGCAAGGCACTGTGGGAATAAGCTGATGTGCGTAAAGCCTGATGTTCTATGAATTAGTAAAGAGCATGTCTTACACTAATACTGATGAAGAGTAGCAAAGAAAATTAATCAGAAAGAATGTAAAGTAAAACTCTGTTGGGCAGACTATAGCAAAATCTACATTGATGTAGCTGAGAGGCTTGGTTCATGAAAAATGCATCTGAAATAGTGGTTTGTGTTTTATTTGACCAGTTTCTTGATTGTCATTTCTAATCATTTTTTTTCTCATGTGTACTTGAAGGCTAAAGGTACTGTTGAATCCCCCATTAATTTTTGTTTTAAAATGTAAAAAAAATTTAAACTTTATAGGTTAAGATAGCATTTTACTCCAGTAAATTTAAGAAGATTCTGTTCCCTTCCCTGCTTTAGTGAGCCAGGGAAGTGTATGTTGTGAATATTTGCATTGAAGTGTTGAAATAATTTACAAATCAAAACTTATTAAGCAGAGACATTTGTGAATAATTTTTTTCTCGTATCTGGTTCTCAAATTAGTTTGCTGACAGAAAAAAATAAACCCTTTGATGCCTTAATATCTTCTGTTAAAAGTTAAATATAAGCATTTATTCCATTTTCTAGTAAAATTTATCTTGTTCTTTTCGGGATAAGCAAGAGCATCTATCCAAAGTAACACCTGCAGAAACGAAATGCAATTCAATTATACTGTAATAACCACCTCCTGGCACCAGAGTCACTTATTGTGCATATTATGGAGTCAAGCTTAACAGTCCAGGTAACCGCTTCTGCAAACACTTCTTACCTAAGTCTGGCTAGAACTGTCGTGTGCCCTCTTTGTTCAGCCAATACGAGCCTGTGTGAATGGTTGCTCTGAGCATGAGAGCTGAACAGGCAGTTCTCTTCTACTTCTCTTGTAGAAATAATTTGCAGCTGGAGAAGGTGCCATTAGTCCTTCATCATGTACTTTTTTCCCAAAGGTTGAGACTTTTTCTTTTCTTTCAGCTACCTTTGTACTTGAGGGTGATATTTTAGTAAGTCTCACTTTATGAAGACAGTTTGTTTCAGGGACAGTTCACCTTATGGTAGATTTAGAATTTACAGTGTTTGAACAACAGATGTGTAATAAGATCTTGACTCACTGCCAGATAATTTGTGGTCTGTATCTCAGCAGTGACATACTTAGTTGATCATACATTAGCATTAACAGGCCCCAAATTGCTATTTGTTCCTATACAGAAGCATGTACATCCTAGGAGTATTTCAAGGATGCTGAAAAAAACTGTTTTAGTCAACATATTGAAATAAAATCTATACTGAATTGTCACTATACTGCCTAATATATGTAGGTTACCATACTATCATATGTTACACAAGAAGTCATTATATAATGTAATATTTCACATGATTATTGTTCTACCTGATGTGCTATCAGCTCTGGTGGTGATGACTGGTAAATGATAGTCCAGTCTCTAGAATTACTATTGCCTCTTGTGTCTGTTATGAGCAATAGGCATGCAAGGTGACACCTCCAGAAAGGAAAGCTACAGGCAGGTGTACTGAGTTTAGTTTAATTTTTAGTTTCATCTCTGTGTGTTAGTTTCTTTTCATGACTAACCTTGTTGGAAAAATTGAAATAACAAAGCAAAACATCAGACTAGGTTCCTTTATAGATGCATTACTGTCCAATACCTGATCCTTTTAGCCAAGTGTAAGAAGCCTCATCTTGGATAGTTATGGAAAAATTCCCACAGAAAGGTTCTCAGCCCTTTATACTTTGCTTGCACCTGTTACAACTTATTTTTTGTCTGTATGTTCTGTGTAATATATAGGCAGGTTATCTGTAGAAATACAGATGTGTGTATATATATATAAGCCATTTTAAAAAATTTACTTCCCTGACACTAGTAAAATCCACCACTACCCACTTACCCATCTTGAACTGGAAACAGAGCAGCTATGTCAGACTTGTTGATACCATTTTGTCGGGTTGGAAGTCCTGTGGTGTAATACCTCTAAAGTACAGATTCATCAGCAGGACTGGTACTAGCTCAAATACCTCTGTACTGCACTCTAGTGTATGATCTGGATATTCTCCCCTGCCCACTCTGTAAAGGATGCATCAGAAATTCTGATGACATTTGGATACTTTTTTTGTTTTTCGATGACAAACATCACAGCAAAATATAATATTCCAAGTTTTGCCTGCTCCTTTGAGAGCTGCTGTGCATTGAAAGGGGGTTTCAGTGACTTTGCATTAATAACTGGAACTTCAAACTGTGTGTTTTGAACTGCATGCTGATGCTTTCAGGAACTTAAAGCAGCTACTGAGAGTTAGCCGCTTGGAAGAAGGGGTCTACATTTTATACCACTTTGGATGTGAAGGCCTACTTTTGGTGCTATTCAGTGTTTTATTACGGATTATAAAGTACATGTCACCAGACTCGATCAGTAAAGTGCTGTCAGAACTAGATGTGACAAAATTGTTGATCTGCCACAGTGAATTTAAATTTTTGATTGAAACTAGACAGCTGATCTTATTCTAGTGCAGTTGATTCATGTAGGAATTCAAATCAATCAGATGCATATAGTGAACAAGAATTAATTAAATGTGTGATACTTTGTTCTTCCTGCAACTTATCAGTAGCTAAAAAAAGCAGGTCAAAGACTCTGAATAGTCGTCTTTGTTTCTTTCTTTCATAAAGGACAAGGTAAACTTGTAGGTAATTGCCTGAACTCTCAAGTTGGATGGCAAGCTCTTGCATCTTGACTGTCTGAACTATTTACTTTAGTCTGTGCTGGTTCAAGTGTGGGCCCCGGCATGTTTAAGATCTTTGGACAGAGGTATAAAGTACAAAGTAGATTGGTTATACACACAACATTACACCTTGCCAGCTGCCAGGAAAAAAAAAAATCCTCAGCTGCCATTGGTTCTTACCAAAGGGATTTTCAATTAGCTTTCCTTGCAGTTCCATATTACAGGGTGAATGGGGATGGTCGATTTAACTGGAAAACCTGAGAGCAAAGAAAAGAAACTTGACATTGTGTACAAATGTTAGAAAAGAATGACTGAACAACTTGAAGCACATGAAGAGTGTGTAGTCAGAAGAAAGTTGCTGAGGAGTATAGTGTTCTGTGTAATACAGATTTATGCAAGTATAACAAAGCATAATAGCTGCAAACCTAGAAATGTATTTTGCAAAACAACCAAGTAGAATTGTTTCAGGTAATGCTCAGCTACATTTCAGACAAAATTCTCTTGCCATCACTGTGATGGCCCACTCTTAGTAAGTAAGCTCACACCAGCTTTTTATGCAACTGCATATATAAGTGGATGCCAAAGCAACACTGGGATTTATCATACAGTCACATTAGTTTTATGATCACCTGTTCTAGAATCACAGAATCAGTAAGGTTGGAAGGGACCTTTAGAGCTCATCTAGTCCAACCTCCCAAAGATTTCCTGGTGCTAGTTCTACTGGGCCTTGAACCCAGGACCTTTGGGATGTAAAGCAGATGTGATAACCACTACACTATCTGTGTAACACTCTGTAATTACTTACCTCTGAAAGAAGACTAGAGGGTCTTAAGAGACTAGAAATGATGTGAAGGAGTATTTTATAGATAGCATGATAAGTGTAAAATTGTCCCTGTTTGATGTAACAGGCAGCATGATGAAGCAGTTAGTGTTATGAAAAGGAGCATGCAGCCAGACTGTTCTGGTTCTGCTCAAACCATGATGATAAGTGTCCTGTTCAGCAGTTCTGCTGCTGATGAAGGCAAAAAAAGGACAAGGGTGAAAGAGAAGCAAGGAATGTATTAAGGAGAATTGTAGCACATTTTATTTGTTTATTTTATTCTCAATCTTAACCTCTAAACAATCTTTTGAATAAAGAGAATAGAATAAAGCTGATTTAACCTGTGCAAAAAATATGTATGTGAAACCCCTTGAGATGCAAAGCAACAAATTTAGCCTGTGAATGCATGGGTTTAGGAAGTCTATGTAAGGATAGATTATCCTACAACTGTCAGCTGTGAAGACATCTTCTTAGAAAGCCTGTTTGATGACATCAACAGGACACTAGATTAAACACTTCCGATCTAATGGTAATTGGAGGTCAATGGTAAATTTCGTGCTTTCTTTGATTCCTGTAACTCCCTTCTAATGTTGATTCTTTTGGAGAATAGAGTGTTCTGGCTTGTAAAATGCAGAAAAACCTGAGAATTTTTTTGTATTCTATTTATAGAATAATTTTATAATGCATCAGCATGTATTTTATACATGTGTTTGATGAGCATCTTCTGCAAACAATTCTATAAATCAGAGTGAATAGGAATGTTCCTTATCAAGATAAAGCAAACAATGTAACCTGGTCTCTTCTTGAAGGACAAGTATCAAATATAACTTCATATTGTTAAACATCACCGTAAGACAATCAAGCTTTGTCTAATGCTGCTTGTTAAGTTTGGTTTTCTATCAACTTTTTGGGGGGATAACAAATGTAATTTTCTACTTTTATTCAAACTCAGATTTTATTTTTTACTTTAGTTTTTACTTCTGTTGAACTATTTGGATGTATAGAATAATGATCAACTACTAATTTTTACGTTTCTTGTTTTGAGGCTGAATCATTTAAGTTTAATCAAAGCCATCCTGACCTATTTAAGGGGAGGATGAGACCCTTTTTCTCCTTTCTAAAAAGGAGGATGCCCTCTTTTTTACTTTGCAAAATAAATAGCACACACATGAATTGGGAATATCTGCTGCCTTGAAGGGTTTGGGTTTGTTTTTGTTTTGTTGTTGTTTTTGTTTCCCAGAAGAATCTGGGAATTGTCCCTAACAGTATAATGCACTAATGTAAATTTTGGAATGAAGTGAAATCTTTAGACAAGATTGGAGCAAAATTTTATATGGCTCAAGGGTCCAGATCTATATGGATTTTGTATAGAAAATTTTCTTGTACAAAGGTACAAGCAAATTGTTTTCTTCTACTTTTCAGCTCCTTCTCTAGTGTTGAATATTAAATATCAAGAAGAGCTGCCAGTGGATCAGGAAGTTCATTTCATAAAAAGCACCCTCTTTTCCCTGGTTAAGTGTTGATTGTGTTGAGAATCTTTGCCTTCCAGAAGAGAAAAACATTATCCTTTTCCACCTAAATGGTATATACTCTGTTCTGTCTGGCAGCTTAGTTTGAACTACTGTTTCCTCAACTTAATTCAGATAGTCCATGGACAGTCTTACTAATCTAAATAAGAAATAGTTTACTTAAGAAAGTAACTTTGAACTAATGGAACTGTTTAGAAGCAAAAAATGATTCTCATGTAAAACAGAGACCAATTTACGTAGGTAGTTGTATGTATCAATCAGTCAGGCTCCTGTGTGCTTTATGATATTCTGACTAGAATGTAAATAGCTGTTAAAAATTGTACTAAATCCAGACTAAACCTGTCTCTTTCCTAGTGGTCGCTTTAGGAAACACACTTCTTTGTGTTTTTAATATAATAAAAAGCTTTCAAAAGAAAAAAAAGCTAAAGTTCTGTGTCAGTGGGAAAAATCTTTATGCCCTGTCCCTGATAAACAATGTTGAAATGCATATAATTTAATATAAAAAATACTTTTTGTACATACTAGCAATTTTTATAAAAATATTGTCTACACTTGCAGGTATTGACTTGCTTGCTATTTAAATTAGAACCTTATTTTATGTCCGCAGTAACTTGTATTTGTAGGACCTTTCAGTTGACTCTCCTTGTCACTCAGCAGCTTGCTGCTCTTCTGAAGAGCAGTAAAATTAGCAGGAATATGAGGTGGTTGTCTGTGAACCATCCTGATCTGGCCAGGCTCATCCTGTCATCCCTGACTGGAAGGGATGCACTCCAGCAAACTAAATGCTTCAGAGTGCAATTACCTTTTAAAATGGTCCAGTTTTCCACAGACATGCCTATTGCATACATAAGTCCTCTTACAGTTAACTCATGAAGGAAGACAGGTAATATTTGCAGAATGCTGCCTTTGAACTGAGAACCACAGTAGCACAGATAGACCTAACTTGCGTGTACACTTTTGCCTTTATTTCTGGCTACTTTACAAAGTCGATAAACTGCCCACAGAAAATGGAGAGCTGTGGACATGGCAAGCTTTAAGTTCTTTTTAAAGCTAGAGTATAATAATATCTTGCAGCTTCCACCAAGTCATAGGCCCCACCGTTTGGAATTGTATAAATTGTATAAATATATAATAAATAGAAATAAATCTACATTTCTCTATGTGCATGGTTCTTTGCAAAAAGTAGTAATAAATCAACATTAACCATTTCTGTTACAGGAGTAGGCAGAGATTAAGAGGAAAAAACAGTTTTGCATTATTTAATACAGACTTATAATGACCTCTATTTTAAATGAGGAGTTGGCATTTTCAACTATATCCAAAAGGAAGACTCAGAACAAACTTTGGCAAACACAGATGCTCTGTCTACGTCCTGAGAGCTCTGACTAGCCTGTGGCAATGGATGTCACTTCTGGCACTGTGTGGGCTTGACGATATGCTGAGTCCCCAGCATACCAGTCTACGTAACAAAGATCTGTGAGATCTGTGAAGACATCAAGGACGTGACAGTATTGTATGTGTATCTCAGCAATGCAACAAGCCTGGATTTGCCAACAGGTATTGCTGCATGAGTTCATTCACTGAATACAGAAACAAAAGCCAGCTTTTCATGAGTGAGATGAAAAGAGAACTTCTTGCCAGCTGCATTACTCATTAGTCTTCTTAACTCAGCTTAACCCTTTTGTGCACAGTGAGGGAGCAAAGAGTGTTTGAATGCTTTGTGGATACTTTCTGCGTTTGTTCATCAACTGTTACAAAGCAGCTGGCCATGCTGCAAGGGTGAAGCTTTCAGAATGTGTTTCCAGATCTGCTAGGGCTGTTTGCTATCCAGTCTGTGAGGCTATAGCTGAAGGTATGCAAAAATCATAGGAAACCTTGCACTAGAGAGCAGGATATCTGCTTAAGACATTTGGGATATTGTATGCATGGAGTATCCATTTTTCACCATAAATCCTGTTTGCATGAACTATGCAATTAGCTCAGAGCTGACTGTTGCTTTGCAGAATTATGTGAAATGTGATCACAACCTACTTTGAAACACATGCGCAATCTCTCTGCTCTTGCTTAGTAGCTAGATGAATACTAGCTACTGGTGCCCACGCTATACTGAGATGGTTTTGCACTTGAGCCAGGTGAGACTTTCCTGTGAAGCAGTAACAGACTGAAGAACCACAACAGATCAACAGCATTTCACCTCCGAATACAAGCTTAAGGGATGTGAAGTAAGTAGGATGTTGAGACTTGAAGAGCAGATTGAAGTGCCAAAGAGGGTGCCTAAATTCTTACTACTTAGTTCCCAGGTTTCCTGCCTCAGCAGGCAGTGATGCTTACTTTAGCTATCTAGCTATCTGAGGAGAGATCTCTAGGCAGACAGCATTGCCAGCTGCTTGCTTAAACCCACCCAAGTGAGGCAGCACCTCAGGTGAGCAGGCAAAAGGGCCCTGTCCAAAGCAAAGGTGCGGAGGATTGTGTGTACTTGGGTACACGCTGGAGGTAAGGTATTCCCACTTTTCTAATGACCTCTTGCCTTGCCCTTGTTATGTCTCTGATCTATAAAATTTCATCTAAGAATTTGTCGTCTTTGGAGAGCACTGTCCTTACTTAAAAAATTTCAGTTCAGTAAGCTCCTCTGCTGTAGTGTTTACCCAGACATATATATGTTACCTACTCACTTAGTCTTTTCCAGATGTCCTGAAACTTTCTTCTGTCTAAAACTTTGCAAATTCGTCTTTGTCGCAGAGCAACTTCACACAGAGTGTAGTTAGGGAAGCTTATATCTTAGAAATGACCTGTGTGACACTGTCAGTCTTTCACTGATTTTGATCGTTGTTGTTTCACCCTGATGCCAACAAAAATAAATGCAAAGCACAAGTGAGAAAGCCTCAGTAAAGCAGTATGCAGTTTCAAAGGACTGTTTTTTCAAAAACAAACAAACAAACAAAACAAAAAAACAAAAAAAAAAAAAAACAAAAAAAAAAACAGAAAACCCCCATGTCTGCTAGCCTGCCATGAGAAAGGCAATGGGAACATGTAGGTAGCAGAGGGTGAGACTGCCTTTTTCTACAGAAGCTAGGATCTTAAACTATCCCAGACTGTTCATGAAAGCTCACCTTCTGGATGCAGCTCCGCGGCACTTGAAGGTGATCTGCTTGCCATGGCTACACTCCAGTCCTGCTTGCCTTTCAGCTGAATATTTCTGCCTCTTACTGGCAGAGCAATTTTTGAATTGCAGGCCAATTTCAAATAAAATTTATCATAGGGTAGAGGTTTCAAAGTTAAATACTTGAGAGTTCTGTGAAAATGAGAAACCAGAGCTAGTATGTCTTCTAAGCTTAAGGCTTGTTAGCCCAAATAATTAAATTACCATTTTGTTCACCCTGCTGTATGAAGAGTCAGCTTGTACCTACTGAAGGTAGGTACTGATAGATGAGCGTCAAGATGGCATTTATCACTTGGTAGCTAGGGGGCATTGAAAGGATTACAAAACAATTTGAGAGCTGACACGATTATGGGGGGAGGAAAAAGTGATTTGGGTAGTACAGAAGGCTTTGTAAAGTATTAAGGTGGAGAAGAAGTAGGTCCTGCAAATCCATAAGAAATCAGCTCTGCAGATTACCCTAAGTTTTACTGCAAGAAAAATTACAAAGTTGTATCAAGCTTGGGTTGTTCAGAGGTAAGAAATTACTCTTTGAAGTAGCCCAAGCTAACTGGTAATGTTTAGGGAACATTTATAAAACAGTCCTCCGTGCTACAGCAAGCAGAGTGAGTCTGAGGGGAAACTATATCCAGGCTTTGGGACAATATAGCTTTGCGATGGGGCAGAAAATTCATGTGTGGGAAGACTGAAAAGAAAGAAATTCCCAAACATCAGTTTCTTGGGGTTGGGGTAATCTGTTATTAATACTTTGTAAGCATGAATTTCATTACGATTAGTGTTAACTGTGGGCTGGTATTTCTTGGGAAAGACAATATGCATGTTAAGAAGGAGCAGTTCAGAGACATATTTCTTAAACTGCAAATGAGTAGCTCTTTGAGATACAGCCTTAGAATCCAGGTGTAAACTACTAAATGGTAAAAAAAAAAGATCTGCTACAACAAATGTAGATGTTTTATAAGATACCTTCAAGAATCAGTTAGGATCCCTAGGCAAAGTTCAAGGACAAGTAATTAGAGGAAAAAAAGTTGAGGCCTAAGTGTAAGGTAACAACAAATAGCGTGTACATTGAGTTATTAAAAACAGAACAAACCAAAAATACTGTATATTGCTTTTTAAAAATTGATTGTGCTTTAATAAATAGCTTGATTTTCCAAAATGGCTGAAAGCTTTTTCAGTTTGTTTTTGTTTTTAATACTAATTTGATTAAGAGAACCTGCTGGGTACTAGGTAATATAAAATATCTGAGGAACTAGAAAAAACATAATTTTAAATTCTCGTTAAAGAGGAAAAAATACTAGCTGTAGCTTCAGTTACTGCTGACTACAAGCAGTACTGAATGAATGTATCAGCATGCACATACACCCCCACTTCTTCAAGGCTTACGTGATATGTTAGAAGAGACTAACATTTTGTGTTAAGAGTGACTTTTGTTTTTTTTTTTTTATTTTTTTTTTTTTAATCTACATATGAGCTAATTTCCTGAACTGATTTTCGCCTGTGTTCAGGAATAGAAATATGTGGTTTACCTCAAGTTACTTTTGAAGAATTACTGCTGCTCAGTTAATCTGCCTGAATAGCATTTTTAAGATTTTTTCAAATGATGAAAGGAGATTTGTCCCAGAAGTAGGTGAAGCAGGCAGCCTGTTAAAACTCAGCCTTTGCTTCACAGCTATCCAAACAGCCATGATTCTCCATGAAAAATAAAAAAAAATTGATTGATGTTCAAGGGAGGCCCATAGTAGGCTATGCGTGAACTGGGACCCCAGTATGGTCCAGTCAGCAGTCTCTGCTAGGTGATCTTTTGGGAAGCGTTTTCCCCACCTGACCTAATCCACAATGTTCGTGCCAAAAATATCTATTCTGGAAATCATTTTAGAGACATTGCACAGTTTCTTTTGGATTTTTTTTCGTCTTGACTCTAAAATGAAATGTTACGAAGAATAGGTAAATGAATTTGATTTTCAAGAGTCAGATATTCTTTTGACAGACTAATTAAATATATGCTTTCTTCTAGCTTTCATTTTCTGCTGATACAACACTGTGTGACAAGTGTTAATTCCCAAGCTGTTTATAGCCCTTTCCTCTTTGTCAAAATAGAATCTCCTTTTTCCTTTTTAATTGGTAATAAAAAGTATTTTTAACTTCTTAGAAGAATATCATACTTTTTTTTAATGTAATACATCCTCTCTTTTCTCTCAAAATAGTAGTATACAAGTTTGAGAAGGAAAAATTATGGCTACCTTTGTATCTTATTTACAGTGGTAAACACTGATAACAATAGAAAGAGAGACATCCTAGACGGACATGAATTTTTGATTTATTTGGTTTATTTAACTTGTCTAGCCCTGTCTAACGTAAAGCACACATACCAATCAACTGTTCTTTTAGTAGCAAATCAAAGAACCATAGTTTTCTTTGAAAATTAAAAATAAAGTCTCAACATTGTGAATATAATAGCATCCCAAATAATAATGAATTTAACATCATAATAATGAATTTAACATTCACATAGAAAATTATTCTTTAAAAGCTAAACTAGAATGGGATAAGGCAGTGGCTGTAGTTTTAAAAAGCAGTATGTTTAGGGGGAAAAAAGAAAAACCTTCAGATAATCCGTATGAAAGAGATGGTGGGTAAAAAGCTTGTGTTACACCTACATGACACAGGCCCCCAAAACCTCTTGTTATATTGCTGCTTTCTATTATTAAACTCCTGTTGGCTATTAGATCATAGCAGAAAGACCTTAGGATTGTTCATATTAAAAAAAAATACGCAAAGCTAAAAACTAATGTAGATAGCTCTTCTCCTTTATAGACTGTGGTCTTCACAGATTCTTAGAACTGCAAATAAAATAAGAAAATGTGTCTTGTACTGGACTCAGTGATTACTTTGTAGCTTTCTGGAAACCACCTTTTCTAGATTAAAATGAAGGTAAATGCTTGGTTGATGAGCTGCTTCTACCATTATTCTTTCAGCTGATTCTCAGCTAAAATGAATTTGGTGGTCAGATGGTAGCAATGTCTCCTGCTGACTTCCTGGACATTAGTTTGAGTAGAGAAAGATGTACTGGTAGTGATGGAAGCTTAGTTTTAAGAACTAATAGTGGATGCTCTGTTCTCTCAAAACACTGAGGTTGTATTGGTGCTTCTGGAGTCCTGTCAATCCTCCTAACCTTGTTTCCTTGGGAAGAGAGGTTGCTAAATGCCTGTAGTTCCTGTTGCTTTAGTACCATAATCAGGGAAGTTTTATGCTCCATTTGAGCTACATCTGCTCCTGGCATTTCTCACAGATTTTCTGTAGTAGATGCTAGCAAATTAAGCACTGAATAGAATTAAGAAAAGGGAAAAAAAAAAGAAAAAAGAAGGAGGAAGAATAGGGGCAGAACTAGATGACATTCACTCTAAAAATCATTTTACAAGAATTGCAACAATTTTTTAAGTATAGCCTGTTTTTTTCACAGCCAAATTCGACATCCTGTTTCAAGCACTGTCTGGACTTACAATTCTTAGGAAAGAAAGAACATATTTTTTTTTTATCAGTTTTCAGAGCTGTAATTTCTTTATGGAAATCTTCAATTCTGACTAAGAACATGTGCACTGTGTGAAAATGACTATTTGGGTTTGTACTTTGAGATAGGGAAAGAGAGAATCGTTGCCTGTTTCTACACTAGGTTTATACGTTCTCTCAACATGAGAATGCATGTAAACTAATGCTGCACATAAACAGAAGCATCAGTGAAGGCATGAGAGTCTCAAACTCAGTGTCTATTAAGAAGAATAGTTCCTATGAGCTACACCCTCAAGTAGAATATCCCTGGGGTCAACACAGGAATCCTGTGGACAATGCATGAATTCAGCATGTGAAGGAGCTGGGCTTTAGAAGTGTTTGGTTCTCTTCATCTTCACCTTACCATTTTCCTAGTTATGATGCATTCTTTTAAGGTGCTTTTACACTTAATTGCTTAGCTACTTAAATGACACCCTTCTTAGGACTGATTATGGTGAGATTACTGTGGATTTAAAAAACAAACAAGTAGATGATTTTTCAACTCTGTGAACAAGTCCGTCAGCCATTTGACTTGTTTATGCACAGAGGTTCCTTCCTAGATATATCCCCAAAAAGTAAACACATTTTCATTGAAATCAGATGTAGTAGTTAACAGTTCTTAAAAATGTTCATGGGCATTTGGGTCTTGGGGGAATTCTTGTTAATACCTAAACAAAATAGGGATGTATACTGAACAAGATTTAGGCTTTCTTATAGTTCTCTGGCACGTTATTCATGTGATGTGATTGATTTTCAGACTCAAATCCAGGTAAGTTATAATGCCTAAAATATACTTGGAAAAACAAAATAGTCTGAATGTGTACTGTAAAGATGATTCATATACTGATCTTGGGGGCATTCTGCTTGAGGGTGTAGCTTAGGTGGTGTTTATTTTAAGACATACTGGATTTGAGAAGCTTGTGCTTTCATTGAAACTTCAGTTTAGGCATGATATTAATTCTGACCTTGGGTTGTGTGGAGATTCAGGGAAGAGATCTCATTAATTAACATGTTAAGATATTTGATCGCATTACTTTATATATACAGCCTATATGGCTGCTTCTAATATCCTATTCTTTCCATTTCTACTGCTAAAGTGAATTAACAGTGTTTGTAAATAGAAGCATCAGAGAGAGAAAAGAGAATTATGTATATTCTTTTCTCTTTGTATTAGGAAAGTATTGATACAAGGGAAATGTTATGAATATTTTAATTTCCTTGGTTTTAGACCATATATCCTGTAGAGGTTTATTAAAATATATTTGATGGAGGGACATTTATATTTCTCTTAAACACTAACTTAGGTTATCCCTCTAAGACAGAGAAGATTTTGGAACTGTACAAGAAATCTCACCTCTAAAAACATCCAAGTTCTTGTTAGGCCCTTTTAAGAATTAAATTTTGACACTTAAATAATTTCAGAGCATGCAAATATATCACACATTATCTTCATAGAGAAAATATTCCTCTCTAAATATATGTCATGGAAACATAAACTGAAAATGTCTGTAATTTCCTTATTCAAACTGTCTGCCCTCAATTTTCTATATTTATACTTTCATTTCCCTCTATCTTGTTTCTTTTATTGGATTACAACCTTGTCTTGCAAATGCTCCCTACATTTAGAAATATGTACCCTTTACTGCCAAATGTCAAATTTACACATGTTGTCTTCTGAACACATTTGTGTGTGCAAAGTACAAGATACTGAAGTTGTTAAATGGCCCAATTTACTAGAGCATGTGGCTAGTAACTGGTTACAGGCAACGAGTGAATTTTTTTCCCACTTAATATATGGTCATTGTCATATCATGTTATTACTCTAGGGAGAGAAAAAAAAATGAAATGTAAAGGCTTCTTCATGCAGGCAGTCCAAGACTTCCAAGGAGCTGCCATAACCTCTCTGAATGGGTTTTGCCACACAGTAATAGGAGAAAAGCTTGCTGTTCAGAAGCTGCTACTGGTGACCAACTCCAGCATTAGTCAGAACACTTTGTTCACTCTTAAGGAACCTATTAAATCTGTATTATTTTTGCTGGTTATAATTTCTCATCCATTTATCTAACCCTTCAGATATTACTATAGCCATCTTGTCTGAGTAGCAACCAATTTATGATGGCTATATCTTATATGGCTGTGTCAAAGTGTTACTCCCACCTGTCTCATTTCTGCCTGTAATGAAAATGAACTTTCAGTAAAAAGAACCTTGTGATATATATATCCTTTTTTTCTCCTTCCTTCCTTACTGGAAATGAGAACAGTTGGAAAACAAACTGAAATCTGAAAAATGTCCATCAGAATTTGAAACTTTCAGCTGAAAATAAGACATGTTACCTGGAGCAGACCAGCTGCAAATTAGCAAATGTACAATTGTCATATCTCTTTAAATGTGGAAGGGGTGCATTATATTTGAGTTGAATAACAATAATATTAGTGTAGTGATGGTTAATACAACTGAGACCCCTGAAAAGTTAAATCTTCTAGGTTGCTAATTATATACAATAACAAGTAAATCCAGGTATTTCTTTGTGCCACGTCTTTGTCATATGTGCTAACATTAGGGAATAACAGGCATGTAACACTTATGCCAGTCATGATTAGTTTGATGCATAAATGTTGCAGAATATCACCTACTGAACCTTATTTTATCTCATCTTATGTGAGGTTTTGGTAATCTTGTGGGTTTCAAATTCTGCAGAAAGCTGCTTCATGGGTCGTTGGGTCTCTGCTTATGACAGGAAGTGCTGAAACAGAGAAAAGTAGGTGACAGCTTTCCATTACTTCTTTGTTTGATGGTGTGTGTGTGTGTATGTGTGTCTGTATTTATGTTTCAATTTTATCTTCTCTCTGAATTAGTATTCTTGCAGGCCCATGCTTTTTCATAATAATCCGCAAAACAAATTAAAGTGTCTAGACCAAGACTGGGTTTTGGACTAACCTCTTTCTCCTGGAAACCCAATTGCAAATGAAACTGAATATGGGCTTTTGTTGTCTACTCAAAGCATATGTTTTTTAAGTCAGAACAATTAGCCAATTTAGCAAACTCAACACAGCTGATGTTCAAGATGGATGAGGTGTGGACTAAAAGCCCTTAGCTGATCTTACCTGTTCTTGGTCTTTTTTTGCACGAAATTTGTAAGGTTAAGTTTGGGCTGGCAAACCTCAAGGCAGCAAAGGAAGCCAAACTTTCTAATGCTACCAAGAAATAAAGGGCCAGAAGAAAAGTACATCACAGTAGAGCTCAGTGAACTTCCTGATACAGAGCTTGGATTTACTCTAGCTTTTTATGGCCTTACAATATATTGAAATTCAGTCTCTAGTGAATATGCAGGAAAGCAAATTTAAATCATCATAACTTCCTTTCATTCCAGATGGTTTCTATAGGCTTCTGAGTCTTACCTTCAACACAGAGTGTATTTGTAATTTTAAAATTTATCATAATAATTTTCTTTGCTGCTAGCTTTGGAAAAGCATTGCAATTTCTTTTATGTAATGGGAATGTAGGGAAGTATATTATATGGGTTCTATAAAACCTAAGCTCCTTATCCTAAGCTCAATTAGTCTTACTAAAGGATAAGAAAAGCCAGGTCCAAAAAAAAGCAATTTACCCATGATATGAAAATCACTATGTCTGGTGTCTGATCCATACTGTCTCCTATATCGAGGAACAAAGTCTTGTATAAACAGGTGGCTGTTTCACCCTGTCATTGTTGACACTGGCAAATTACAGTCTAATTTCTCTTTTGTTCCTTCTTTCACACTTTTATTTGTGTTCTGAGAATTCTTATTTCTAACCCAGTCATTAGTGAAAGTCACTAGTTCTACAGATTTGTTTGACAGAGACCAGATTAAATGAAGCAATCAAAAAATATCAAGGCTGTCACTACTAGTTTATTATATTATAATCAAAGTCCAAATACCAGCTTCTTTGCAACGTTTTTCCATAAACTTGTTAATTATTAATGACTATTTTTAAGATTTAAAAAGCCCAGAATTATTGCTGGAACCAAGTTCTTAAGCTTTTTACTGGTGACAACAATAATTACATTATAGTTTTATGATTATCCAGGGAGGAAATCTTCAGTTTTTTATTCTGTAGTGTGTGTGTATGTGTGTGTGTGTGGAGGGGGTGTTTTAAGACAGAAAAACTGTGCTTCTGATTGTGGAATTACTGCTAACAATTTAGTTATTAAAAAGTAGGGAAATTATTGTAAAACTATATAGAGATATTTTTACAGCATAATGCAGAAATAGTGATATAAACTTGCTAGGGACCAACTGCGATTTTAAAAATCACCTTTAAGGAGTACCAGAGGCTGGAATTGTCTTGAAAGGCAAATATGATTATATATATATATGTGTGTGTGTGTATACATATATATACATGTATATGTTTTGGACTCATAGTAAACTTAATAGCAGTTTCTGCTTTTTCCCTCTGGTTTGCAAACAAACAAAGGCACGCAATGTGAAATGCCTTCTGGCTTCAGTATGACCAAATAGGTTGCAGCTAAACAATGCTTTTCCTGATGTGTCCGTGTGACTGTAGAGCTCCTCAGTTATAGTTTAATAGTACAACTAAATGAGCTGCCAGTGCCATTGGAAATTTTTCTGTACCTACTCCTGCGATCAGGATCTCGGTCAAGATACTCTCCGCACATGTGATAAGGGGGGAGAGTGAGGGGAGACGGCTCACCACGGTACTTCCTTCATGTTATTTTTGGATATGACTAGCATTCCTCCCCTTACACACACCCTCTTTTCCCCCCAGCCCCCTCCTCTTACATGCATTACAAGCTCATGCAAACACTCTCACGTACTCTGAAGCAAAAGCAAGAGCGAGAGTTGGACTGAGGCCAGAGGACTGAACTCGGCTTCCTCCTTGCCAGCAGGCTTTGTTCCGTGCAGCCGGGCAGCGCTGGGGAGAACGTCTTCATTGCTGCTCGCGAGTGGTTGGGATTTTGGCAGCTCCTCCGTCTATTAATTTGCTCTGTGCTCTTGCAAGCGAGGCTGAATTTAGAGCAGCACGGTTAAGAGCGGGGATAGTCGAGGAATAAAGGACACGAAACCATCAGTTATCAGCTTCTTTGGAGGGGGTGGGGGTCCATCTGTTCCACCACGGTAAGTGCCTGCCTCAAATGTATGTAAAAGTGCAAGAGACAGTGAGGTGCCTTAGCCATTTTATTGCTGGGGGCGGGGGGGAGGCATGCCTGTGATTTATACTGAGTGCGCTCAGCTACAGTGCTCTCAGAACAGTGCCTGGCAGTAAAACCTTTCTGCTCTCTACCTTCTCAAAAAGCGCTGCCAGAACATACAGATTTTAGCCAAATTCCAAAGTAGCTGTACAGTTCTGGAAAGCTTTCCAGGTGGCTTCGTTGTTGGGTTTTCTGCAGCTCTGTTTACTTTTGAATCGTGTGTGGAATAACTTTTCCTAGCAGTAAACCCATTTAAGTGTAAGAGCTGAACCGGGGAAGTCAAGATTTTTCAGCAAGGAGGATACGAACAGAACTGAAGTTCAGGGAGAATGGGGCAGTGAAAGGGATGAGATGTTTCCCAAGAGTGTTTAGCTTATAGAAACTAGGAATAAAGTTTGTTGAAATGGCCGGCATTCGTGCTAAGCTCCCCCCCCCCGCAACGCACCTTTAGCCTACGAGCCAAGTGAACCTAGTTTTGAAAACAAAAAGCCTTTGCAAGTCTACAATTTTGGGGCATACAGGTGAAAGCTAATGTACAGTGGAAAAAAACAGTATATACTTAGGTTAATGACTATCATGGAGAGGACAGGAACTGCAAAAAGAAATTTGGTTTTCTTCCAATAGTGGTGCGGCTGTTCTTGCTTTATAAAAGTGTTAACACAGCTGGCTTCTAAATTTGCTAGCATAAAGGAACCTACAGCTTTGTTACCAAGAATTTTTCTTCTTCTCTTTGTGTTTTTCTTTAGGAAAAATTTTGCAATGATCAGCACAACAGCAGGTTAATCCAACTGCCTTGCTTTCAGAAATGCCATCTAGCTGTCAAAAGAAATTCACTGTAGGGACCCATTTGTCTTAGAGCTACTGATAAGCACTGCTATCAGCATGCTATTATGTCTTGCTAGATGGGTTATCTTAACAAAGTGATAAATAAGAAAGTCTTGGAATTCAAAAGCTCAAATATATAATTTGAGGAAGGGGAAAAGGCCAGGAGAGTTGAGGTATGTGATAATATTCAAAAAAAAAAAAAAAAAAAAAAAAGAGGATTAAAAAAGGGGGGAGGGGGATAATGGGATAATGACCCTAAAAAGAGGAAGGCTTTCCTTTCTTTCCCCTTAACTCTGGCTCCTTATTTAGCTTATCAGAGATTTGCAAAGGTGAATCAAGTCACATGAAATGCAGGCTGAATGAGGGTAGCAAAGGGTACCTTGTGAAAAGGGTAGCAAGCACAGGCATTAACTGTTCTGAGCTCTTGTAGCTCTGGGTTTTTGCCCCCTCCCCCCTTTTTTTTCAGAAACTTGTAAACAAAGCTCACCCATTCTGGCTTCCTCCATTTGGAAAAATAATTTTCATGGTATGGTAATCGGTAGAAATTAAATTCTATGCCTATAGAATGACTGCAAAATAATGCTCAGCAGAATAAAGTACAATACGTTAGGAGAGTAGTGATGTCTAGTATAAATTCTGTTTGCATTACACTAAGGCACGTCTTCTCTCCATAGCTGTTACTAGCTCTATTTATAGCAAGTTATTCACTGGAATAGAATTGCACGCTACAACTAGCAAAGATTCTTTTTCAGAGCTAAAATTGGAATAGTGTTTTCCAGAGTTGGGCTCCCCCCTGCTGATGGCACCATGTCAGGTTGCCTCAGCAGTTGCTTTCAGTTTCACAATTTACGTGGGTGCTTTAATGTCATCTTTTCTCAATGATGTGGTGGAAAAATCTGACATCTTTACACTGTTTTTCCTACTTTGATATATTAAAGCGTATGTTGTTCTGACTGTGAGGTTTGGCGATGAATGTTGAGTTCAGAACTTATACACCAGAGATGGGCCTGAACCAAAACCCTGGATTCCAACATCCTTGAGCTATGAGAAAGTTAATATCAGGATCCAAGTGTCTTGGCTCTGGCCCATCTCTGTTTAAGATGAACACCACTTTGGCCACATGTTTAACTTGTTTTCTGAGGTAATTCTATTAAGACTGAAAGAAATCTTTCAACCTTTTAAGGAGGAAGTAACATTTAAAAAAATGTGTAGCTAGATAAGCATGGCTTGCTTATTTGCTGCTTAAACTTGACTTCAGGAGCCCTCAGTGCATTACATTCCCCTTCCTCTGATATTAACTTTAGAAGTAAAACATAATTAGGGATTCCTTTTGAGATATGCTGAGAAAGCCAGCAAGGTGCTAAGTGCCTAAAGTTCCTACTGACTTTAGTGGAACAGTGCAGAAGCAGCATTCATCCAGGTAGCACAAGTACATTACAGGCTTTGATCCTAAACGGTCTGCCTATGAGCTTTTAAAGAAGTGCCATGTACATTCTTACCAATGATGAAAGTTGTGGTAGCCTATAGTGAGAAGTGTGGTAGTGTGATGTAAAGGCAAGCTCAGATCGTTACTGAAGTCATGGTTATTCTGCTTTCTTAATTGCTCAACTTCTTGGAGTCTGGCCAGCTTAATGGATACAGTGGTTCTATGTGAATACAATTAAACATGCGTCTGCCAGCTGCTTGAGGTATCTCTGTTTGCTTCAGCAAGAAAAGCTGTTCTTTGGCTGTGTTGGCTCACTGTGGTTTGTGGCACAGAGCACTGATTTATTAGGCAGTAGTTGCTTTTTTTTTTTTCTTTCTTTTTTTTCCTTTTTTCCCTGAATGATTGAACTGTGATGTCACTTTTTGTCTTGGCTTTAACCTTTTAAAGAACTTTTTTACTTTGCTGCAGCCTAGTCTCTTAACACTGGAGAAGTGGGAAATGTCCCAATGTCCATTGCAGAGCAACTCTGTCTACCCCAGCACATTCCAGGGCCACCGAATCATTTGTGGTGAGAGTGATTCAGATCTGGTTAAGATGATTTAAAAGAGAGGTTATGGGCATACTGCAGTTGTGCATTTAAGAAAATACAGAGGGGTTTTTTACTGCCTGATTGAGACCACATGGCTCCAACTTACACTTTTTTTTAACATGAAAATTGTTGGCTGGATGTGCTCAAACGATTTCTTTTTTCTTTGTAATTGCCTAGAGGCTAAGAGTTGGGATAATAGCATTCAATGGTAAGGTCAGACTTAAAACAAATAGTTTTTAATGTTCCTTTAAATAAAAGGATAGATAGTTTCTTTGAATACTTTGCAGAGAATACAAACATACCTCTCTCTTACATGTGAGTAAATGTATCCCAGGAATTCTTTTGGACGTTGCAGGGGAATTGGTGACTTGTTTTGAGGAAGAGGGAGAGGGAAGATCTCCCTGTCGTAAATCACACTAAATATGTTCTGTTACAAGTGGGTAATGGAAAGTATGAAAAATAAAATAGAAGGACAGTGTCCTCTTTGACTGTACACAGTTTCATTGTGTGCTCTCAAAGTGAACCTTTTGGGCTGTGCTTGAGCAGAGTGAAAAGCCTGTATAATTATACACTTAAGTGTATGTTTAAGTGAATATAATTAATACAGTTTTCCCTTTATTTGTAAACATGATGTATATTAAGTACCAGTAGTAAATTAACTTCAGTCTGATGTGCAAGAGAAAATAATTCGCTGTGGCTATGGGTAACTTGAATTTACTGCAGAATCTTACTTAGATTATGAGGTAGATATAATATTGCTGCTAAAATACATTCTTTTTCCTTGAGGTTCTCTTCCATACTGAACTTGAATACCAGCTCATTTGATATGGTTCTGTTGTGTACCAGTCTTGCTTACATTCTTAAAAAAAAAAAAACAACCACAAAAATGAAATAAACCTCAAAGCGTCTTAACTGCAAATTTTTCTGCGTCTTAACTGCAAATTTCCATTTTGAGGATATGGCAAATTTAAGGAAAAACTTAACATCCTTAATCTCACTCAGTGGTATCTGTTGTAATTAATTAAAATATAGTTTATATCTAATCTGAGAATGAAATTGTAGTAACCTGTATTTTAGGTGTTTTATAGAGTCATAGTCTTTTATGCATACTGTTGTTTCTGGAACAGTTAAACTCTTCATCAAATCTTCTTCCTTCCTCAATATCCTCATAGTACTTTCTTCTCAGTTATACCATTTCTCCCCTAACTGGTGGACTAGCACTTGATGTAAGACTCTGATCATCCATTGAGGCCTGTCAACAGAATGCTGCTGCTTACAAAGCCCCTGCTTTGAAGGAGCTCCACCTCTGAGGCATGGCAGTGCTGGACTGCTTTCTTCAAAGGTACATTCAGCATCTGACTGTTGTTCTTTAACAGTGAAACAGCTGCTTTCCCAAGTCTCCCTGTAAGTGTGACTGTTGCATAGCTCTCTCCTTAGGGTGTGAATTTTAGACAATAGGTTTCTTTTGTATAGACATGTTCTAAATGAAAAAACAAGTTCACATATTTTCAAACTTAGAAAACAAATTAAAAGCTGCAACATTGAAAAATACTGTTTATTCTTGCGTGTGGTTGGAAGATGAGGTAAATATGAAGAACAGTTCTTACAGTATTTCAGTATACACAATAATTTATCTAGGAGTAGTGCAAGAGTATTATGCTACAGCAGCAAATCCAGTGAACAACAGTTACATCCTTTTTGCTGTCCTTAAGAACTGAGATAGTAAATTTAACTTGCTGCATATGTCCATTTGAACTAGTCTCTTGCTCGGTATTGCCTTTCGCTATTTGCCAGGATACATATGAAATTGTTTTTAACTTAAAAAAAAAAAGAAAAAAAAGAAAAAAAGAAAAAGAAAGAAAGAAAAAGAAAGAAAAAACTCTCAACCTTTAATCAGCACCCATAAATCACTGTTAGTTAATATCTACCATGTATAAACTACAATGTAAACATTTAAAACTTATTTGCTTTGAAGTACGCAATGTGTATGGGAAAACCATTAGTATTTGAATAACTGCTGTAAGTATTAATCAGAGGTCAAAATGCATCCTACAGCTCCCTGAAGTTCCTCTCTCTGAAAGGTTACTGTGTCAATGTTCAATTTTACTGTGTTAATGTACATGAAATATGTAAAAGACCAACCTGAACTGACTTGTTCGTAGCTGTTCATTTGGCATTATAATTAACCATTACTAACTGTGGCATGGATAAAGCAGTGCGATTTTGCTAAGTGTGAGAAGGCATGACTTTACGGTGCCTTGTAAAGAGCATCTTCTGCCTGGCCCCTTTCATGAGCATAAACTTCCAGAGCATCTCAGTGCTTTGCAAGTGAAGATTGTTAAGATTTTGCTGCATAGTATAGTTGGGAATAATAAGTGATTGCTCTAATCCTTGTGTGTCCATCTGAACATCGGAATGGCCTTTGGGAGAGCTCTAGGGCAGTTTTTGATAGGGCTGTTAAGGTTATATAGCTATTAATTGAGGAGTTAATCTGTAATTAGAGGGACATTTGTCATTCTTGCCACACTTTATGACTCCTTGTGCAGCTTCTCTGACTGTAATGTTGATGCCATCTGTGTTGCACTGCTCATAGATCCCTTCTCTTTCACCCATTTTCCAAACATTAGAAAGAGGCATGATGGAAAGGGCTGGAAATAAGAATTCTAGGATTTACTTGGGCCACAACGAGTATGTGTAAATTCCAATCATTCAAGTAAGGAGTGGACCTTAAGGAAGCTTGAGCACTGACCCTGATCCTGTTGGATTCATATGGAATATTTTATTTTCCAGTAAAAATTACTTTTCATGGTGTTTCATATTGCTATTTTCATAATGTTTTGTGAAAAATATGCCTGGTGTGCCTCGTGACATCGTGGGCTAGGCCAGCATATGTCAGCAGGTGGCAGGAATCTTGGAAGTGAAGTGGAAGTGAAGACCATTTGGAGGCAGGTGGGCGCTGGCCAGAGCTATGCAGGCAGTAACTGAAGCTCGTAGAGTGATGGGGCATGTGTGCTTTTGAATCCTACCATACTGTCACCTGGCAGCCATGGATTAAGCTGGTCTGGCCAGCCTGGAGCCAAGATCTTGAGCAAGAGCCAGGCTGCGTCTTGCAGTCAGTGAGAGTGGGAAAAGGTGCTATAAGTGTACTCAACAGATGCTGAACAGGTAGCTCTCAGCTAATCAACGCTAATTAGGTAAAGGTGAAGGACAGTTCTCTGGTCTGGCTCAGGCGGTGAATGTAGTCCTCCGCTAAAGAGGGTCCTGTGGGTTTTAAAGGGTGCAGCAGTGCAGAGGTTAACCAGGCTGACAGGTATCTATTTGCAAAAGGAAGTGGTGCTTTGTCCATGCTGTAAAATTGCTGTGAAGGGATGCAGCAGCTAAGCGTGCTGCGGAAGTGGTGGCATACCTCGGGAAGTGTCCGGGACAGAGAGTGGGAGAACTGAGGCAGGTTCCAAGCACAGGCAATTGTCCTTCCCCAACTTCCCCTTCCTGTAGGCTGCTGTTTCAGCTAGAGCATTTCATATAACCCAGCTGAAATCTGGTCTAGGAAATCACAGACATTATCAGAGAGTCAAAGCCTTGACTTTCAGCTCTTTTAACAGGTGGCTTTTTACTATGCTGTTCATTGTACCTACCCCCAAGGTAGGGTGTAGGAAAAGAGCATATCCAAGAAAAATATGGGTGCTTGTAAAGATGGCAGCTGTTACATAGAGATCAAACCCTTTCTTTAACCAGCAACTATAAATGTATTTGGTAATACTATGCTATGAATTGGGATAGGTATAATCAGTATTACTGTTTTGCTAGTTGATGTTGCAGGTTAATTCAGAAAGCTTCCAGTTTCAGTCCAGACCAGTAGGCACAGAAATTACTTAACTTGTTACTAGTGTGGGTTTGCATAGTGTCCGAGTCCTCTGGCTCTTCTAGATATTCATCTATTTTTGAAGGAAAGCAAATTTTAGATGGCTGGCTGTAATTCAACAATTTTAAAAGATGTATCAGCAGCTCTAGTGTTAACAATTTTCTTAGTGTCTCTTTAAATAGTTCTGTGAACATTTTCCAGTTGTCTATATATAAAGCAGTCAATGCCACTGAATCTGAATTACAACTTTAAGAAGGTATGCCAGCATGACTATAAAACATAGAGCAAAATTTAGCTGTACTGATGAAGGAGACTTCAGCATATTCAAGAAGGACTACAGCCATAGGTTAAGAAAAAATTTGACAAATTTTGACAAAATTGTTGTTTGGCCTTGACTGTTTAATTTTTATTGGCTTTTGTGGTGTCAAGCAAAAATGGAAAATAAAGAAAAAGTTCAAAATAATTAACATTTAAAGACTTCAATGTATAAAAGGACCAGTATTTTAAGTTAAAATTGAACTGAAATGGTCCAAATTTCTGCTGCTGCTTACTGTTTCAGGCACTGCTAAAGAAGAATATTCAAACAGGAAAACTCCAAACCAGAAACAGCAGAATAGTCCTTGTTACAATTTCATTTACAAACAAGAAAATACTAGGAAATAGTTGATTAAAAAAAAAAAAAAAAAAAAAAAAAAGGACCAGAACATCAGAAGTAACTAGAGAAATTTTTTGAAATCACCAAGGCACTTGAATTTTTTTTTCGAGATTTTTGTCTATTTACATTGTTAGGTACTGAAGCCTCAAAATTTTCCTCTGTATCTTTCAGTTCGTATTTCTTTTTCATTCCCAGGGCTGTTTTTTCCTCCCCTTCCCCTTCCCTCTCTTCCCCCCTTTTTTCCTCTCTTCCCCCCTTTTTTCCTCTCTTCCCCCCTTTTTTCCTCTCTTCCCCCCTTTTTTCCTCTCTTCCCCCCTGTTTTCCTCTCTTCCCCCCTGTTTTCCTCTCTTCCCCCCTGTTTTCCTCTCTTCCCCCCTGTTTTCCTCTCTTCCCCCCCTGTTTTCCTCTCTTCCCCCCCTGTTTTCCTCTCTTCCCCCCCTGTTTTCCTCTCTTCCCCCCCTGTTTCCCTCTCTTCCCCCCCTGTTTCCCTCTCTTCCCCCCCTGTTTCCCTCTCTTCCCCCCCTGTTTCCCTCTCTTCCCCCCCTGTTTCCCTCTCTTCCCCCCCTGTTTCCCTCTCTTCCCCCCCTGTTTCCCTCTCTTCCCCCCCTGTTTTCCTCTCTTCCCCCCCCTGTTTCCCTCTCTTCCCCCCCTGTTTCCCTCTCTTCCCCCCCTTTTTCCCTCTCTTCCCCCCCTTTTTTTTTCAAGATTAATAGTGAAAATAAGTTTCTCCTTATTTGGATCATGAGTAGATATGTGTCTGTCCAAAGCAATCTGATAGATCAATATGAATGATACTCCTTCATCAGAAGGCATACAGACACTAAGTTTTTAAAAATTTTTTACACTAAATTTATATATTGAGTCAAAAGAGAAACAGTTATGCCATTAATAAAGCTGGAGAGGCTCATGCCTTTGATTAAAGCACTCCTGAACTTTGAGTGTGGGGATCAAAGGTGGAAGAACTAAGAAATCTTGACTTAAATTTAAGAGGAAAGCTCAACCAACAAAAATTACAGCAAATTTCTTCAAAGCTGAGTTTTTGAATCTTCATCAGATACACCAAAAAGTGTCTCAGAGGTATGGTTTATGGCCATTTAGAAAAGTCTACTAGTCAAAGTTCATTCAGTGTCATTAAGCTACAAATGAATAATTCTAATCAGCATTTAAAAGAGGAAGCCTTCTCAGCCTAGAGTTCTTGCTATCCAGAAGAGTAATTTACTGATACACGGAATGGAGTAGGCTTGTCTGTGGCTAGTGATTTTAATTTCTTAATTTAAGGAAAGCAGATTTCATTGTGACTAGAATAAAATCCTTTGCTGGTACATATTCTGTTAGATATATAATAATTCTTTTTGTCACTGAACTGTAAACATATTTCATTCTTCTATCTGTTCTTTAAAAGGGCTTTTTTTTTTTTTAACATTGCTCACATTGGCAAAGAATCTCACTTGCCCAAATTAATTTACACCCTTAAGCAGAATATTGGTTATACCAATGCGGACCTACAGTGTATATATTTGATTGGATGACTTTTATAATAGCTTTGACACATTTTGTTTTTCTGATGGTCCTAAGGGCACTTCAGTGAAGACTGTTTTATGCCTAACAGAGAAGAATTATGATGGCCATTTACAGAAATCATTATATAGAGCTTTAAGCTTCATGCCAGCAACTTCAGCCAAACCATCCTTTGTATATGATTGCTTTTGCTGTCTGCTAATGCATGAGGCAGACGTAGTCATGCTTCGGCTATATATTTGCCATCAAGATACAGGTGAATAGATCAGTGTTATCTTTTCTGCCTTAATTCATTAGTGTATAATATTCTGCATGGGTTTTCATCAACATCCCTGCAACTTTCTGAATACAGGCCATCATAATCTTGCATGCTTCAGTGATAGAAGTTTACTTCTTTGGCATCCCAGAATTTCAAGGCCTGTGTCTAGTACTGAAAATTGTGATCAGTGAGGTGTTGAGGTGCTTGTTCTCTACATCCTGAGATTCTCCACCCGGTGATGCCAGTCTCTGCAGGCTGACCTACGCCAAGTAAGTGTGATTGCTGTCGTACGGAATGCAAGTCCCTGGCAGCTTTCTTCCTTTGTTCTCAGCTACTGAGTTGCTGATCTAATCTGCAGGAAGCAAGTATTTTATCTTCTGATTAACAAAGTTACGGTTACTGGTGTGCTCTCTTGGAAGCAACCTATAGAAAAAGAAGGGACATGATGGTGGGAACAGTATCCGTCTAAGAATGAAACATTTAAGTATTGGATGTGTAGGGTCTCATTTTCTACTTAATCCAGTCTGCTTTATCTAATATTGCAGATGCAAATAAAAGGGCTTTGCTATTCAGCTACAATAATATAGATAAATGTCTCCTGTAAGCATCGTTTAATTGTGCCTATAAAAAGCATGGCAATTGAAATAAATGTCATAGTTTATTTCATAGTTTTGTATGCTTTAGAACTCTAGCAAGATGCCTACCAGTTTTGAGGGTAAGCCTGCAAGGCATCACATGCCACAGCTGCCACTCTTGTATATTCAGTATGAGTTAGATTGTGTTGTGGATGTGGGTTTCTTTTTACTGATAGTTAATTTGACAGTTTTTTAGGGTTCATGATTCAGTGTTTTTTGGTTTTTGTGAACCAGAGTGATTGGTCTAAAATATTTTTCACCTTCTTTTAACTATTATGGTTTTGAAAAGAAGCATTACTGCCTCTTTCCTCACCTGTAATCTATGTGTCAGCCATGAAATCACCTCTAACTAAACCATATTAAATGCAAATGCACCTTATGTCCAGAACTGAAACTATGTAGATGCAGTTTTATCCTCGTAACACTTTGTATTTCTGCTCTCACAGTATAAAACATTATTCCATTGAAAGATTGTACCTCGCAGTTCTGTTACAAGTTCCCCTCCCAATATGAAAAATAATTATTTTGTGAAATATGAAAAAATATGAAATGTGAAAAAATATTTACGGCATGCTAGTTCAAAATGCTTTTCTGATCAAAGGACTATACAGCTATAAGGGAGAGCTCTGGTGAGTGCTACATTTGGGTTGTAGTAGATATGCATTCCATTCCAGCTAGACATGCAATCGTGTTAATTCCAGAAGCCCCAACAGTTCTTTATATTTGAAAGATGTCCAACACTTCACATGAGATTATTAAATATTTTTGTTTTCATCCTGTTGTAACAGTCTTGACAGCTTTTATTTGCTTTCTGTAATCTCATTAATTTCATATCGAGCCCTAGTAGTAGCAATTTGATAGATCTACGTAAGTCAAGTGATAGTATCTGCAATTTAAGTAAACAGTTAAAATTATTTAGTCAATGCATAAGAGTCCTCTTTGCATAACAGCACTCAGAATTAACAGAAATCATCTGCATAAAGCCCTTCCATGACAGTAAGTGAATAGACCTTGATATCCAATACTTTATTGACATGCAGTATGTATAAGAACTCACGTCAATCTGTTCATTCAGGTGTGGCTTTTTAAAGCCTGACTGATAATTTTATGGCTGACAGTCTGTATGGTAATGCAAGGTCAGGGTCTAATCATATCTTGGAGAGCCTAGTCAGTGCATGGACGGCGGTCTTAGGGGTAGGACAGGGGGACCTGAGTTCTGACCTCTTACGTGTCTGCGGTAGGAAAGTGCTTCACCTCTGTTTCTCAACTAATAACACGTATCTAATTATCTAATTACTGTTTCAGTGCTCAGAGTCCTATTGATTGAGCTTGCTATTTGTGAAATTATTTGAAAAGCCTACGTCAAAAAGGTTTCTTCAGAGGAGTGCTTTACTAGGCTACCTCAGACACATGGACATGTGCTTCTGGCCATGTGCAGAGTAGCTGGCAGAGAAATATTATTTTGAACTGTTAGACCCTGTCTAGACTGTTGCTACCAAGTGGTCCAATGTTCATATTCATTGTGCTACATGCTCCAAACAATTTTGATGAATATTCTTACTCAAAATACACCTAAACTAATAGAATGGAAAAATAGAAGAGGGGAGGAAAGGATGGAAAACAGATAAGATGGAGAATAGACCGTGTGAAAGTGAGAATATTTCTGATGTTGCATGTTTGGGTTCTGCTTCTGACACGCTAAACTGTAACTCAGTTGTAAGGTACTTCCCTCACTTCTGACTGTCACTACAGGGCAGATTGCATTTGAAGACTGCTTTTTAAAATGTATGGAATATCTTACCATAACTACCTTTAAACATTTAAGAAAGATCTATGGAAGATAAAACAGGCAGAGCTTCCTTGTTCATCTTTAGAATCCATTTTAAAGAGAGAGAGAGAGAGACTCTTTTAGCTATAGGTGAAAATCATGGAGCAGCAGTTCTACTTTAGAATGTAATATTCTGATTTTTTGAAAAGAGTTAATAATTTCATGTAACAAATCAGCAAATGAATCAATTTGTGCTGGCACAACAACAGACACAAGCAGAAGGGGGCTGCCTGACATACTGACAAATGAATTAGTGGAACAATCTGAAAGTCAGATAATGTCTACCACACTCTGACTTCAGGGTAAGATGTTCCAGGCCCAAGAAGGAAGTTGTACAAAAACATTAAATTTAATTGCCTGTCAGAAAGAAAGAAATTACTGCTCTATGTCTGGAAGTTCATACCATAAAACTATAGGGGTTCCTACGCGGTAACTAGTTAACTTCAAGAACTGTGTGTTTCAGGTGCTGGGCTTTTTCTTGTGCTCTGTGCTGAATTCTGCGTAGAGTGTTTCTCAATTCTGTGATAACTATCTGAGAGTATAAAAGTGTGGAAAATGAAGGGTTATATATAGTAATTATTTAAACCTCAGTTACATTAGAAATCATATATAGAGCGAGATAGATATGCATATAACCACTTAAAATAATTTTAACTTGGAAATTGCTGACTCTGTAGTTCTGCCCCTTTTGTGAGTGCAGTTTTCCATTTTCCACATCTATAAATCACTTAGTCTTTGTTCTTTGATACATGGAAACGGCTTGCGTGTTTATTAGCATCAGAGGCATGCTACTGCCTGTTTTGCAATAGAATTCAAAACATATAAAATACTTTCCAAAGAAACAGAGCTTCCAGAGAAATATGAAATCTAAAAAGACAAAATTAGGAAGATGCTTAGAACATTATAGAACAAAGTGAAGTTGCTCATCTTTTCTGTTTTAAGCTGCTGGATTTTCTAATGTGAGCTTGTACTTTAGTTGGCACTTCCTCTCATTTATGGCTCATACCACCTACAGTTTCCGACATAGGCCATTCTGAAATCCAGGTGTATGTATCTAAAACAATTGCATGAACATTCTTTTTCTGTATCTATTGTCTTGCTCTTTACTTCTTTTTACTTTGTTTTGCTTTGTTCTTTTTTTTTAAACTCTGAAACCCTGGTAGGTTACAGATGGTTTTATGAATTATTCCTGAAACAAACCACCTTCTTCCAAATATAAATAAGTGCTGTAATTTGAGAATTTTTTTTTTTTTTTTAATAACTGTGGGGTCGTTGTTGCTTGCTGGTATTTCCAGCCCAATTTCTCTCACTCTATTTTTTTCCCTGAAATTTGCATGCTTTGATGATTAAAATTTTGGGGGCTCATTTTGAGGAAAATAATTTAATCAATTCAATCTTGGCTTTTAACAGCTGTGAATTTGAAGTTGAAGATACTTTGTTGTCAAGCAATGCTGATTTGGTTCTAATTGAAACTTGTTCCAGTTTCACCATGTAAAGAGAATGTGAAAAAATTATTGTCAGGCGCAACCATCAGAGTTGCTGATCAGAGTGGCTTCCTTCATTGCTGAAATACAGAGCTGTAGTTGAGTAGAGCAAAGAATTCTTTTGACGAAATCCTGCAAGAAGGTGCCCTACTTTGACTTTTGTCCTTAACTGTACATGGGTAATAAGGCTGTGGACCACTGCTGTACCCGGAGAGAACAACGTGAACTACAGGCAGGATCTCTGCTGTAACTCTGAATATCTTGTTTGGAGCTGTCAGAAACTCAAGCTACCTTCACAGTTGATTTCTCTGGGCATAGGATCTCTTCACTAAATATCTCATGTGGTATCAACATCAATGGACTAGACAGCTGCAGTCAAAATGAGTAAGTTAAGCAGAGCGTTGTCCCGCAAGAAAAGCTAACAGAAAGAGACCTGGAAAACCTACACAAGAATGGAGGGAAGGAATTTTCCTCTAGACAGGAGTAAGCTAGAGATTATCTGTGGAGCTACTGCAGCCCGCTAACAGCGGTAGATGCTACTGCCTCCTTCTCGTGGGAACTTTGGAGCCCAGGGCTCAATTGGTCACATCTGTAGCTTCTTTCACCTCTCCTCCTTGAATCCTTGGAAAAAGGGTGATGCCCAGGGTGACTTTAGAGAGACCGTAATGGCAGGCTAAGATCTTGAGCTATGTCGTGGAAATGCAGCCATTTTGCTATTCCTCTGGTGCTTTTGTACTCTCCTGGGAAGACAGTATTAATCCCTGAGTACATAATCCTGCAATTTACTTAGCTCTATGTGAAGCCCTTACTGAAATCAGTGAGAGCAACCACTGAAGAGTCAGTTACAATCTGTATAAGCAATAGACCCATTTGTAATACAGTGCACTTCTTATTAAATGGCTTCTATGGTTTTCAGCGTGTTAAACCGTTTTAGAACCTACTGAACTGGAGATTCAAAGGAAGCGCCAGATTTTCAGCATCTATATTCAGGTCTTGATTTTGTTAAGTTTTCAAAATATAACATTTAATGTATGTGCATTACTCTTGGTAACACTTTTGTGAATTACCTATACAAATAAGAAAATTATGTATAAAACAAAAATATTACATTGTGAATTGTGCAAAAATTGAGCTATGCACAAGTAGCATAAGCATCTGAAATAAACTGGTTTATTTACTGCAGCATAGTCCAATTTTTATGTAGTGAAGATTATTTCTTTTTAAAATCAAACTAAAAACATTCCTTAAATAGTAACATTTTACAGTCAGGAAATGCTAGACTGTTTAACTTGTATGGGGAAATTACAAAATGGAAGTTTTACAGTATTATGATGGAAATACTGACTCTACCAGTACAGGAATGTTAGAGTATTTCATTTTTAACTTTTCTTGCTGGACATACTTAACACCACTAAAGATAAAATTACTTTTTAATTTACAACTTATCTCTCTCCGCTATTTGTAGTGGTCTGAGTTCCCTATTATAATACTTCCCTTAGGCTATGTCTTAAAGTTTCACTTAAGCTGCCATTTTAAATTAACTTTTAAGAGTGTGCAGAAAGGAAAGCCTCTCTATTCCTCAGTGACTTTCAGAAAACACAGGTTCCAGCAGGATTATGCATTAGAGAGAACTTTGAACTGTTTTTCTTAAGGCCCTGGTGTTCACTCAGTCAGTGTACTGTTCAACTCTGTTTATATTTTGCTCACAGTCATTAAAATCCCAGACACGCGCTTCTATGTATTTCTATACACAGAGGATTGTCAGGATATAAAGAAAAGAAGAGTGAGGAATAAAGGCAAATTGTATGAATGCTGCTTAATGTCAGTATATGCAAACTGCTTCTCACCTGACTCATCAAGTTTAGCGGTAATATAATAGTGTATCAAGAGGAAAAACAAATTAGGTTTTGGAGCATGTAAAGCAAGTATCTTAACCATTGTTCTCGCCTGGTGCCAACATACCTCTTATTTGCTTCCTTAGAGTATTGACTTTCTAGTCCAGTGACTGTGTTTCAGTGTCTGCATTAAATACTTAATTGCTATTGTTTTAACCTACACTAAATGAAAGATACAGTGTAGGTGAAAACTAAGCATTGTTGCAGCCAGGGAGAATCCAGGAGTAGCAGGGTGGAAAGGAAGCAGGAAGAAAAATGCAGACAGAGAATGGAGAAGAAAGAAGCAAAGAGCAGAGAAATTCAGTGTAATGTGAAAGTTGGTAAGATACTTGATAACTAGTAAAATGCATTCTAGTTACATAAAATCTATATTCCTTCTACTTGATCTTTTTGTAAACCTTCTGCCATCATTACAACTTTTTCTGTGCTCATTCAAGGGGACACTTCTCTATGAATTTGCATGAACGCTAGCATGGCCTGCAGGCCGTGGAGGCAAGCTAGAATTCTTGGTTTCTCATTCTGTGAACAGATAAATGCACACATATGGAAGGTCTTTCATTGGACTCTCTCTGTTTTGTTTCTATCTATACACTTTCTATAACATCAAGAACTTACGGCAAAGGAGTAGGTTACTTTTTGCCATTTAATATCCAAAATCTGTGAAGCAGACTTTTGTTTTGTTTTCTTTTTGTTTTTACATGCCAGTGATTTCTGTATGGGGATTCTCTTTTTCATAGTACATCTGCTATGGGTTTGTTCTTTTGTTTTACTCTCAGAGTCTGTTGGTTTTGTTTTGATTTGGGGTTTTTTTTGGCTCCCAGAAGCAACACTATTATTACCTTCTCATACCTGGATAGTAATCCTCTTATCCCCAGAGGATCAGTAGGCTGAAATAGACTGCACATGCATTAATGCTGTCCTGGTTGGCGTAAACTTGGAATTTTTCTTTGTAGCTGTTTTTCTCTGTCTAGCCATGACTCCTTCAGGTTTGTGTGGGCCCATCTCCCTTTGACAGTGATTTGTTGCTTACTTTGTTGGTCTCTCACCCGAAAGAGAGAATGCTTCAAAGATTTGCCTTTGAATCTTTTTCAGTCCTTAGTAGAAATTCCTCTTCCCATGAGTATTCCATGTGTAACGGCAGTAGGGCTAATGAGGCCTGTAGATACCATGGTCTATTGATTATCATTTTGTTTCTTATACTAGCCCAAACGACATAAAAGATGGAAAACTGAAATTTGGTCTTTCTTCAGGCAGCAGGTATTTCATTTAGTTTTATTAGCTGACAGACACTTTTTTTATTCATGAACTCTGGTGAACTGAGCTGGGAAGCTAGCAAATTAATTGCAAGAAAAGTATTTCTGTTGAGCATTTTTTTATTCACTTTAATTTTTTTAATCTCCAAAAGAAATTCACATAAATTGCTCCTTGCTTTCTGTCAACAAGTAGCTGAACAAGAAAAAAAAGGCAATTAGAAAGCAAAAGAGAATATAGCTATGTCTACTCCACTAGTCTTCATTTCAAGAAACCCTGCTGTTGCCTAGTGTGGAGGGTGAACTCAACTCTCCACAGTAAGCAGTGCAGTCAAACATCAAGCCAGTTTCCTGTTCATCAAATATCACATTAATGATGGTTAGATAATTTTGTATTGAATTGCTTACTAATGTGTTTTTCTCCCTGGCAGACAGTGTCTGATGTAGCAGGTCAGGGCTTGTTTTCAGTGGTGAATCACTGATTTACCAAATGTGTAGTGATTCTCAACTCCGGCAAGAGTTGCGGAAAAGCTCCCCCTGATGTCACTTGGGGTGAGTTGTGTGCGTCCATGAATCAAGCAACAGTACAGAACTTGCCCTCCAAAAAAAGCAGCTTCATTCTTAAACATCACCTGACAGAAACATATTAAGGAACTTTCTATTTTATAATTATATGCTTGTCATAATTTCTTAAATAGTTTGTGAACAGGAAATTTGGGAAACAGTAGAAATCTGTACAACGTGCGTGAAACTAAGATGGGATCTATCTCACAGAACAATTAAGCTTGGAGGAGAGGTTTTTCCCTTGCAGGAAGTTTCTGGGAAGGAAAGAAGACTAGGACTAGTGGTTAAGTAGGATTCCATCCCTCATATTAGGGGCTTTTGTATGTGATTGTCTAGAAATTAAATTAACTTCTCATGGATATTGTTTAAAATACAACTTAGGAAATGCTGCACAGAGGTCGGGGCTGATGTAGGAGAGGTCCTCACATTAGGAGACAGGAGTAGTTGTGACAAGGAGAAGAAGGAAGAGGAAGAGGAGGAACAGAAATGTTAATTTTGGCAGCTGAGCTGACAGAATAAATCTGTCTCTGAGCCCAATAGTAGTAAAAGTAGGCCAAAGGGGTCTGGTGAGTAAACAAAGGGAAGTTTATTAGTTCCTTGCAAAAATGATACTTTTTGTGTGCACTTTCTGGGCACAATGGAAGGCAGAAAAGGAGCTTGTTAGTGTATCAATTACGAAAGAAAATTGTATATGGTTTTGATGCCACTGTCAACGTTTTGTAGCCTTCAGGAATACAGTTTGTGCTCTTCAGAAGCACAGACGACTCACCCATGGTTCAGACTGGTATTCAGGAAAGCTGTCTCGTGTAAATCTCTGGGATTTCTTGCTCTGCATTCTGAATTATACATGAAATTTCAAGTTCTACAATCTGGTATTTTTAGAAAAAAACACGTAACATTTTTTATTTCTGCTAATTATATGTTCTTGATTTAAAAGAAAGCAAGAGAACTGAGGCAGTTCGTCTGTTGAGACTTCTCACTGATGGTATTATATGATATATGGCAACTTGTAGTGTTCCGTGGTCTTCCTGGAGAGCGGGGGGAGAGCAACTCCTTGGGATTATTTTGTTGTCTGGGGTCAGGGAGAAGAGCAAAACAGCTGTAATGGCAAAAATTCTCTTGGAAGCATGTACAGACTAAATAATAATATTATCAAATGTTTCTGGTGGCAGATTTCAAGTCTTTAAAAATATTTTTAGTGCTTTCTAATTTGAGAAAAATTCTCAGTGATATTATTTATTTTTATAAAATTCCTTACTACACTGGGAAACTAAAAGTGTAAAGCGTCTGTAAGTGAAGGAGAATGAACGAGCATTTATGAAGCCTGCTGTTGAAAATCAATCGTTTTGTCTTTATGCCCACTACAGCAAGGTTTGTATTTTGTGGTGCTGCAGAGTAGGTTTGGAAGGAAAGGAGTGCAGAGAGAGATCTGCGTTTAGTAGAAGGGCACAGCTGAGAATCATGGCGTGAGGGGATGGCAAGGGAGAGTAATGGAGACCAAAGTGAGTTTGGGAGATTGGTGTGGGAATAGCAAGCTCTGACAGATCTGGCAGAATTTCTTTTCAGGAGACAGTGAAAGTTTGAGGGTAGAGGGAAGGTTTTTCCCTAACTGTTTTCTGTTTGTGGCTCACTGAGCTGCCAGCCTCACAGAAATGCATAGTGGTCATGGGGAAAATAAAAATATAAGAAAAAATGAAATATCTACTTCTGTATTTGCTGGGCTGCTAGAGATAAGGATAAATCACGGAGTAGCCTATGAGAATAGGACTAGCTGATAGGAGAGAATCAAATAGAAAAAAAGTGGGAGCTGGTACCTCAAGAATCAGTCATTCTGAGGGGAGAATTTAAGAGTGCTAGGAGGAAGGAAGCAGCAAATTAAACTGAAATACGGATTGTAGTCAAAGCAAGCTAGCACATAAGCCTGTAGAAAGCAAAAGCATTAATTGCACCAAAAAGGACAGGGAATAATTAGATTTAAAATCTCAGTGGGTACAATTTATTTAATATACATAAATTTCTTGCTACCTTTTTTAATAAAGTTTATTCAAGCAAGTTATTTGTTTACAAATTCCATAATGCACATAAGAGCACCGTGTGCTGATTCAATAGCAATTTAGATTTTTGCAGCAAACTGTAATGTCCTCTTCAGTGTGATGGGCCTGAGTCAACCCATTATGATTTTTTTTTTCTGTCTTTTTAAATGTGTGTGGGCTACAGATGGTTCTGTGAAGGAAAAGAACTCCAGAATTCCCCTGACATTCAGATCCATTCTGGAAGTGGAGGACTTCATTCACTAATTATAGCAGAAGCCTTTGAAGACGATACTGGGCGCTATACTTGTCTGGCTTCCAATTCCATTGGTTCAGATAGTACATCTGCTGAAATATTCATTGAAGGTAAGAGAGAAGGTGAAATAAAAAGATTCTGCACACGTACAGAAAAAGATAACCAAGCAGATTTTTTTATGGTAGGATTACATTTGATTTGGTGGCATTTGGTGGTATTTCTCTGCTTCCCTTTAATACAATACATTTTGAACACTGCATCATATTGATTCAGGTATTTCAACGAATATTCCAAAACTTAATGGTCAGAATGCTACTTATCTGGGGTAACAGTAGAGTCAAAAATGGATAATGAGGAATGAGCACAGCTTTTCTAATATGGTTAGCTAGTCTTTGTAAATCAGAGTTAACTGGTGGTGCCAGTAGCAATCTTCAATATAGCACAATAGCTCTCTTAGTTCTGAACTTCCTCCTAGTGCAGTCTAAATGTAGACGCCCCAGGTGAGTCCTCTTTAGTTAGCAGTAAGTGTACTATAATTCTTCTTGTTTGCTATACTAATTTTAAGTCAGAGTCGATCATATTGGTTTTACCCAGAATCAAATGCTAATAATTGTCTAAATCTTTCTTTAATTTAATATTAGTTATAATTCAGGTATTATTTTCTCTAAGGAAAGTTAATGATTTGATCATGAGTAAAATAATTAAAGGAATTTTTTAGTGGATGACTATTTTAGGCATGATTATATTAACTGAATTCTGATTTTTTTTTTTAATTCATGTATTTTTTTGGCAACACTTATTCCTTTACTAGTTTTGTATTCATAACTCATTAACATTCATTTAATAATTGAAAACATAAATTTAATATATAGTTGGAACAAATTAGTTTGAATAATACTATACCAGAAGGATTAAATAGCTTATGATTAATGAAGCAATAAACTTTCCTTTGTATGTTAGCAAAGTCATGGGAGATATGCATTATTTGTAGGGATTCTTCCATTATGCTTTTTATTCGTGGAACTGTATTACCTTGCATTGAGATGTATTAGCAAAATCCCAAAGATTATTTTAACTTCTAGTAAGATTTTTCTTTATAGAGGAAGAATGATTTCAGAAATACTTGAATATAATACAGATATATAATTATACACTATGTGAATTTATGATAACAGAAACACTAAAAAGAAATAGCTAGGAAGAGGGAGTGTGTCTATTAAAAAAAATGCATTTTCAGAGATCTGGCTAAGTCTTACTATATGGAAATGGTGTCTTGAAGTTTTATGGCATGTAACTTGAGACAACTGTAAAAATTGTTATTAGTATTCTCCCCTCCGGTCTTTAAGGAAACCAGATTGCCATAGAAACGCTATTTTGTACATTAATAGTCTTGATGACATTGATGTCTCACACTTCCTTCTGGGCGTCAATCCCAGTCATACAGTATTTTGCTCATAAGAAATGCTTTCATGTAGACCCACTTTGCTCACTTAATGTTGCTTCTCTCTTCTTACCTTTTTTGTGCTTCTTGTTGCTTGAGTTTTTAGAGCTTTTAAGTTTTAAGGTTTGTAAATAAATAAGGCACATGGGTGCCAAGTGCAAGCTTTATTTAATCAGAAGTCAGTCTGCATAATACTGTGCATATTGCTTATCATTTGATTACAAGTACACAAATACAGTTTTATATATTGATGCACAAATCCATAGAGGATTGATATATACTGTGTAAATGTCTAGAACTAATTTTGTGTGAAGTAGTAGCTGCTGTTTGGAAAAATTAAAACAATGGGAATAAATACTTTCTTTTTTTTTTTTTCCTTTAAGTGAGTTCAGGATATTTCCAAACACACATTATATCAAAACTTCCACTACCAGGAAACTCCAGTATGTAAATATTATGTATAATTCAATATAAATAGTCTGAACTGTGGAGATAGTGGGTAACAAGTTTAGTCTGCAGATGTCTTCTTATACTGAGTTACTCTTAACTAAGGGCAAAGATTAGTTATCTGTGAATATGCCGCATGTTTGCTTAGGCTGAAAGGAGGATAAAGGTAGTTATCTTTTTGTGCAGGTTTATAATAACTTTATTAGTTCACAGTCCTATTGAAAGGGAAAAAAAAATAACAGCTTCAAAATCACACTGACACAACAGTGCATTAGGCATTTCATTTATGCCCAAGCATAAGACATTAATAAGCTTCACTGATACATAGGTCATCTTAAATTAATATCACTGTATGACAGTTCAGAAAGTGAATTGTATTACGTAGTATAAATACTTAATGATTCCCACTTTAAACAGCCTCTGGTAAAGCTCTCGTATGTATGTCCTTATCTTAGCACTTACAAATTTCTTACCTTTCTTTTTTAATACCACCAACTCTCTTCAGTTAGTTCGTTGACTGCTCCTATACTAGAATAGATTTTAAAAATCTTTAACATTTACGTCAATAAAATTACAGATTCCTGTACAATGGTATTTGCTTCAGTGTGGGAGAGGGCAGCTAAGAACAGCTAGGGACAACAGTTTGCAATTAAATGAGCATGGTTATGTTCCTGTAACTGTCCAAAGTTCATAGTTACAAAGTTTTATCAGGTAAGAAAAGCTACAGTAGTTTATTACAGAGAATTCTCTCCTCTGTATTGCAGTGCTTTTACCAGTGGAGCCTATTGCAAGTCAGCTGAAGTGAAATGTGAAATCAGCAAAGGCTTTTTCTTTCGAATGTGAACATAACAGAAATCAATAAAAGGACATGAGAGTACTGAACATACTTTCTTTTCCAGGTGCCAGTTCTACAGATTCAGAGAGTGAAAGTTTAATTTTCAAATCAAAATTTGGAGCTATGCCGCAGTAAGTGTGCAAAGTAGAACCAGTTCTATGTAGGCGTACTATGCAAATGTTTTTAATAAGGGATCCCAGAAAATCTTTGTTTTAGATCTGAATAAGCATCTGGGCAAGATGTGTACGTGTATATCTTGTCCTTGGCTTTTCTCTTTCTTTAATGTGATATAAATGTGTTGTATTGTGACTGAATTTTATTAGCATGCTTATTCTGTTTAAGAGATCTGGCCCTACTCTGATGACATTGTTGTTGATACAGATTTTTCATATTTAGGAGTAACTTTTACCTAATCTAATCTTCATTTATAACTACCCAAACCTATTCCTACAAAAAAAATCAGGCTGACACCTACAATTAAAGAAACAAGATACATTTCAGTTTGTATCTTAAAACAGTACTTTTTGTTATGATAGTAAAATGTAAATTAGCCAATGTGTTCTATTCAGGCTTCCTCCAGTGCTGATATTTTTACCTGATAGTATTTGCCTTTTATCCAGAATGAAGCTATGAGATGATTATGCAAATACGAGATCATGATCAGCATCAGTTTAAATTAAGTGATTGAAAAAGCAGAAGATACAAGGTGGTTTATATTGGTAGCAAACTAACGCATTCTTACTTCAGATCTTTTAAAGTGTTTGTTTCTTTTTTTTCCAGGGCCCAAAAGAAAACCACTTCTGTTTCCTTAACAATAGGCTCCTCTACACCAAAGTCAGGAGTCACCACTGCTGTTATTCAGCCTATCTCAGTGCCCAGTCAGCAGGTATTCAGATACCATGTTTTCAATTAGTAAGAGTATTTTAAATTTGATTTCAAAATTAGGGTGGTTTTTTTAGCCTGTTATTTTGTGGAAGTATATTACTGAACTTTAAACTTACTTATTACCTTAAGAATGACAGTAAGAAAAAAATGAATAGTTGAATGGAGCATGAAAGTAAATAGGCATATGGATTCTTACACAGTATTTATCACTGCAACATGTGAGCAGCTAACAGTTCAGGTGATGCTGAGAATAACTAGGCTGTTACTTTATAGTGGCTCATTACAATTCCAAAACCGTGTAATAAGAATGCCTGCAATATTAATGACATGTTTTTAGCAATAAATTTTTAATCTCTTGTTATTTGAATCATATTGCTGTCATCTCTCTGGGCCTTTTAGAGAAAGTTAAATTTATTGACTTGAAGTTAGATGTAGAAAAGCAATGTTCTTAAGGTTATAGCAAGTTTTATAGACTGTGGATGATTTGCACAGAGTTTGTGTATCATTCATACAATATAAATAAAATAAAAATCTCTGTTAGACTGTAAATGGTAACTTCTTTTCCCTTCCTTTGGTTAACCTTGATAAACTTTTAGGTACCCTGATTTATTTATTATTACATCGGTCAAAGAGATGTAATACCAGTAGATGCAAAAGTGCTTCAGTGCAAAGGACTTGCCTGGGTGATATTCACAGGAATCAAACACACAAAATACTTCAAGGCAATGACAGTTGAGCACAAACTTCTCCTGGGAAGTATAGAAGCCTTTAAAACCTGCATTTCGGGTTCAGAAATATGACAAATGTGAAACAGTGATGTCACTCAACAAGTATGCTATAATGAGAACACCATAATAAGGCTGTACATTTGAGAATTTATATCATATAAGCAAATCATACTGTTATTCCAACCAATATACTTACCATTTCATAGCATTACTGCATTGCTTTCCAGGTCCAAAGCCCTACTTCACATCTCCACCGTCTAGATGGATCCAAGCCTATCTATTCTGCACCTATATTTACAAAGGTCTGTTTCATTCATCATGATTTTTGTGTCATACTTCTGCAGTCCAGAAGGAAATATCAAAATGATATATTATAATGCAGGATTCTTTGATCATATTAAACCTTTTAAAATTTCATTATGAGGGTGCTTTTCCATCTGAGAATAAATGTCTGCTAAGAAAATGTGTTTCCACTGCAACAGTGAAATCCCTCATACCTTCTACCCTATTCAAATCATTAGAGAACTTGCATGAGTATTCAGTATGTGTTATTTTATGCCCCTTACTGTCACCCATTGAGAAATCTTTGTAAAATAAAACAAAGTAGCACAATCATGCATCATAATCATGATAAAGCCTTATTTCCATGAATTAATATACTAGCAGACCAAATAATGGAGGTAGGATTTTTTAATTGGTTTTAGAACAAATCCATCCAGATATGTTAGTTAAAAATGCAATCCAGATATTCTTTATGGGGATATCTTGTAAAATGTGAGGCGTGGAATTACTAGAAAGGAAATCTTCATTCAGTAATTATTAAATGATTTTTAAGTCAATCTTTAGCCTCACATTCACCCCAAATTAACCTTAACATTTGAGAATTAGGTGGACCAGTGTAACAGCAAGAAGAAAGACAGCCTATCTCCCTGTTCTCTGAGATACAGCTTTCAGCAAAATTATGATTTGCGTTGTGCACACAAATATTTTTCATAGCAGGAACTATTACTTGATCACTATTTGTTGCACTAAAAAGAAGAAAAAAAAGTACTTCTGATTATTATTTCAGAAAAACAATTTGACTAAAAGCTGATGTGGAGCAACAAGCAGTTTTGTCCAAGAAGATAGTAAGCTTTCCAGTGCTTTCCAGCATGACTCCAACCCATGCTGTACTCATGGCATGAAAGATCTGATTCAATCCCTCATAATCCTGCACTGATGCAGCAGCAGTGTGAGCAGCAGAGGTGCAGGGGATTAGAGGGAGTGGTTGCTACAAGGTAGGCAGGCAGGCAATTTATAGTAGGAGTAGGGAATAAGAGGAATCCAGCCCTCATTCAAAAACTGGCAAAGAATTCAAAACCCCACTCTTACCTCCCAGACCTCATACCCCTTGTTTCTGAAATTTAATATCAACTGGATTAAGCCAGTTGGGACATAGCAAACCGAAACAACTTTAATTGTCGAAGAAATAAACCAGATATGAGCAACAAGAAAGAATGTATTTATCCAGCTTCCTCAGACAAATCTCTTTCTGTGCAAAATGCAGGGATCAAGTGAAAAATTTTTAGGTTTCCATATAAAAAAATTCTTATATATTTGATTAAATCCAGGTCTGTGGATAGTAAGTAGGGATGATCCTGAGCTTAGGCCTAACTTTAAGTGCTTTGCCGGATCAAGGCCCAAAATTCTAGTAATAAATGGGACAGGGAATGAGACAGCTAGTACAGTAAAAAACAAAAAAAACAAAACAAAAAAAAATCTTTGCTTTATAATCTTCAGATGGATATCAAAGGCAAAAATAGTAGCTATCTCCTATCTACTCTGTTAATTAAGTGTTCTGCTTCCCCCTCTGTGATTGTAGTTCTTCATCAAAGATCTAAATTTTTCTTCAGCTGTACATAAGAATCTATTACAGCCGTAATTCTGTCTCAGAAGTTATCCATACACAAACTAGTATATCCTAATTGTATTTCCAGTGGTTAGTTTTGCCTGGGTGGTTATAAATCACTGAGAGGAAAAGCAACTCTGCATTCTAGAGGATGACCTGAAAGCTGCACAGCCACTCTGTCATGACCAGGCAATACATAGTCAGCTGTACACTCAGAATTTTAATTTCATCTTGTGGAAGATGAACGGAAGCTCAAAGATCAGACCATAACTATCTGCTTGTCATGTTCTAAGGAATTAAGTCTTTCTACAGCTTTTTGATCTGTAGCCATATTAAAAATGTATTTGAAAATAGTATAGTTATTTAGTCTTAGCTATATAGCTGATACATTTAATATAATCAGAGTGAAAATAATGCTCACAGAAAATGCCTATTGCAAAAATACAGTGACACAATAAAACCAAGGGAAGAATAGAGTATTTTTAGGAATGTAAGAGTGGTTCATTTTAAATGTGGTGGTTTTGTTTCAGGAGCTACAAAACTCCACAGCATCTGAGGGACAAGTTGTGGTGTTGGAATGCAGGGTCAGAGGAGCCCCTCCCATTCATGTCAAGTGGTTTCGACAGGGCAATGAAATTCAAGATTCTCCAGACTTCCGAATTCTACAAAAAAGTAAGATAGTAATCCAAAGAGCTACCTTTGATATGGGGGGATGTGGGGGGAAATCATAAAGTTAGTCTGTCAGGATTTTTGGTAGACTCCTCCCTTCCTCACATTTCAGTGATTGTAATGGTTAAGAGTAATGATAGAACTACTGCTACCAAGAGGCAATTTCAGTCTTCCTTATCTTTTAATGTATCTGCACAGATTCTGTACTTGTCTACAGTATTTTATGTTCATTTAATATACAGTTGCTTACTAATGCAGTCTCTTAATACCTTTTTTTCTTGTTTGTTTCCTCTCCTCATGATGTGATATGCAGAGCCACGATCTGCAACGGAACCTGGTAAGAATCGTATGAAAAAATAATCTCTTGATTCACTAGCTCTTTGTGTTTACATTCAAGCCATAAATAGAATAATGTTTCTGCTGAGCATTGGTAATATGAAACTCCCATGAAGACAGTGTTTCTTTATCATAGTCTCCATACTTTTACACTGTGCTTTACATCAATTCCTTTATTAGTTAAACAGTAAATTCCATTCAGACCAGCAAAGAGAGCCCTGCAGCCTTAACTTTGAAGCAGACTTAATTTGCAGAATGCACGAGCATTTTGCAAGCTAATGAGAGAAAAAAAAATCCCACAAAATTCCGTCACCCAGATTGTGCTCGTAATAGTTTCGTAACACCCAACCACTAAATGCTGGTTTTTCCAGTTTGACTTGACAGATGTGAGCAAAGGCCAATTCTTTTTTTTTTCTTAAAAAAAAAGGGGGAAAGGAAAAGAAAAAATATAAAAGGCACTCTGAGTTTTTATAGTCTGTTCACAAGGTAGAATTCCTAGATTTCAGTAAGCAAATGGTGTTCTTTTTCTAGCTACAATTTTTTTCTTTCTGCTTCTGCCTTTTTTCATGGTTGTAATTATACTGTAATAATTTAATAAGCCCCTTCCTGCTATCTAAACAAATGAAAAAGTTTCAGTTTAGTATTCTGTTCTCCTTGAATTCACTAAGCTAAGTACTACCCCTGTAAGATTTGTATGTGTACCACTGGTAAACCCTTTTTTTTTTTTTTTTCTATTATGATAGTTTCTATTACCTCCCCTTAAACAATGTGCTGTATGTCTTATTCTTCATTGAAATGGATGACAGAACTCCCATTGGCTTATCTGTGCAGGAATTGACCCTGTGTATACAAAGGGTATGTAAATTAGTAAGGTTTGGGCAAACTGGAAATGTTTCCTTTTGACATAAATTACAAGCCGTATTTTGGTTATTGATAGTAATACCAGGAATAACAGAAATAAGTAACACTATTGCTTAGAATGGCATAAAGGATCTTAGGGTTTTGAGAATAAGAGGATGGGTGGATTCCAGAAAGGCAGTAGATGCAGCACTGGTTTATAGTGCAATGCAGACTCAAAGAAGCCAGACAAAACAATACCTGCAGAGGAAATTGCTCATAAGCAAACAAGCAACTGCTACTCAGTGCAGATGATGAGAATGTGTACAAGGATCCAGTAAGAAAACTAACCAAACAAGTATTCAGAATTTTGAGAGATGGACATAATTTCTAAAATTATTCCCAAGTGTACATCTTATATGGAATTTTGCTAAGTTGTAACAAGTTGTCATGGGGCTTTAACTGCTGTTTGTCAAAGTCCAGCTGCCAGTAAATGCTTTACAGTACTCAGAAACGTTGGTTATCCGTTGTTAAGTCAGTATTAATGATTTAAAAAAAGAAATGTTCCATGAACTCACACAGGTAAGAAATTATGAAGCAAGAGAGTTTTCTTGTTACTTTTTTTTTCTTTTTTTGGTACACTCTATCCACTCTAATGTGTTTTACACTCCTCTTTCTGTCTAGACAGAAATCAGCTTGCATCACAAATCTCTCCAGACTGCTTTGTGAATTAATAGCTAGTCAGAGTACTTAAAGCCAACATCACAGTTTGTCAAATTACCTGCTCTGTACTTCTTTCTTTGACATTCCAACTTTGTACTGATTGAATCCTTCAAAGAAAAGGCTGCCTGAGAGTGAAAAATCCCATGGAGTCATTTGCCAGCTGTTGATAGTTTGACCATTACTCAGCTGTCTGGAGGCAGCCACAAACTATATTGAATTACGTTAAAACAATTGTCTGATGGCATGTAAGAAGAAAACTATATGAAGTAATTATTCTTACATTGCCAGGGAATTGCTAAATATATATATATATATTTTTCTAAGCACAATACTGTGTATGTTGACCAAAAACATTTCAAAAGGTGGTCATCACTTCTCTTGGACTGTTCCCTGTCTGGCTGCTATGATCAATAGTTCCTTCACCAGTAAGTAACTCCTTGGAAAGTCCCACATATCTCTACCTAACATTTTAAACTGAAAATATATGACAGATGTCATAGAAATGCTCCATCCCTCCCTTTCCACCAAGAATATCAACGTTCTGGTGGCTGATGATATTCAAAACACAGAAACTTCATTAGATTAGTATGCATGTTGGATCCCTCACCTAGATCAACTCTCGTACGAACAGAAGAATTATGTCTAAGAGTCTGGCTACTGCTTTCACTACTGAGGAAAGAAGAAACGCTTGAAGTCAGCGCTCTCCAGATTCTCAATGACTCAGGATTCCAAATGAAGAGAAAACCCTTAAATAAACTAAAATTATCCTTCATTAAAGGTGATCTGATCAACCTCTGTGTTTTTGCTTGTCACTTAAATTTTCAATTGTGCTCTGCTCTCCCAGGGTACCTACAGAATTCTGGTCCTGTCAGTGACCCCATCTTAAGTCTGACTGCTCAGACTGTCCTTGCTTGTTGATAATTCCAGATTCAAAGCAAATCTCTGATCTTTTTTGTACTATGTAACTTTAAAATGATTGCTAGTATACATCTTCAATTGTAAATGTTTAAAGCTTATTGGGATTCATGAATCATTGCAGTTATGTTGCTGGATAGGTTGATCTGGGCATACACTTCAATTTAGCTGGCTTAAGCACTTATAACATCATAACTGCTTACTGTAAGTTTTTGTGTGAACTTCTCATTGGCCCTAACACTGGCTTAGTTTCTTCTCAACCCTGGACACTGACTTAGGAACTAAAGCCCATGCTGCCATCGCAGTATTCCTTTTTGTTGGTACCTGAACTGGATAGATTTCGGCCACCTTGAGCATCTAAGGTCCAAACAACAAAATCTGCTGTACAAAAAATCAGCTATGCTTGGTGTTCACAGCTGATTACAAAACTGATTCCAAGAGCCGCTTCCAAAATGGATAGAATCAGTTGCAGTTTGCTAAGAGAAGATGAAAATCTTAGAGTCCTAGCAGATGTTCCTAATGCACACGGATGAAAAAGGTACTGATAGCTAGTATCGCACCAGAGGATTATGTGTTTCGTAAACAACAGTCTTCCGAAAGCACTGATTTTCTGTGTTAAGTGCTTATACCTCGATTTACATGAAGATGTAAAGATTATCTGGGCCCATAGGATGCAGAAAACATCTTGGCTTATAAAGGGCATCCATTTTTATGTGGTATATACATGCCTCAATAGAAGTCTGTCTTAATATTTTTGTGTTATGTAGCAATGCAGCCCAGGTATTAATTCAGTTCTCTAAAAATATATTGCTTTGTGAACCATCTCATTTGCTGTTGTCTTTTTTTTTCCTAAGTGTTTTGTAAGCATTATTTGAGTTATCTTCAGACTTAGTTCTGTATATCGTTTAAAAACTTGTCTTTCCATATCTTGAGAGGTATATAGCCTATTAGATAATCTAGAATTGCTACTTGACTGGGTAGAGGTAGATACAATAGTGATCATCTGAACCAGATAAATTAAAATAATTATTTATAATTTTATAAAAATTTGTTACTGAAAGTCAAGTGTTGACAGGATGGAGATGCTACCGTCTAATGTTTTTATTTCCGGCTTCTCTTTGTCTTACTAGAACTTTACATATTCAGTACTTCTCTATTTTTATGCTTCTCCACTCTCTTTGTGTCCAAGACTCACAAATTCCCAAATGAGTAAAGGTTATTTGATGGGTATATGGTTATATGATGGGCATATAAGGGAGCAAGAGGGAGAACGAGAAACAGGTTTGACAGGGTAGGGTTTGGGGTTTTGAGGGAGGCTTAACAGAAAACCACCACTGTGACTACCCACTATATTTGTTTTTATAGCAGGAAACTTATGGCTTTGAACATATGTATAGAAATGACTTTGTTCATTGCATCATAATAAAAATCAATTAATTAAAAAAAAAAAAAAAAAAAAAAGCATTACCTGTTTTCCAGGATTTCCTCCACTACAGTGGAGGAGGCTAATGATTACTTTTGGAGGTTAAAGCTGCAGGCCTTAGAAATACTTTACCTTTAGTCAGTGATACTCAGTAACATTCTGGAGATAAACACATTATCGGTGATGAAATTTTTAAAATTACAATGATTTTCTGGAGTTTAGTCTTAGAAAAGATTAGTTCTTCCTAATGGATTCATGAGCCATAAAGGGAAAGGATTACCCTGCAAAATGTAATCTTTCTTGCTAAATAACTGAAAAAATAGTCAAGTACTTGCATGCCTAAGCATTTTACATGTTTCAGTGAACAGAATGCTTTTGTATTCATTTAGTCAAGTGTTAAATATGTTTTAAGGCCCTGAGAACAGCATTTCAGAGCTGCTTTCTGGAACACATTTTTGTGATGAAATTACTTGTCAGCTGATGATTGCTGGGAAGTAGAACAGACATTAGTTACTTCAAATCATCAGATTCTACTTAGCACAGCAACAGAAAGAAAAATAATTATATGAGTGAAGATACAAAACTTGAAAAATACTCAGAGAATTATGCTTTTAGCTTATGTTACAGAATTCTTTAAAGAACTCTTTTGTCAAACTAGTATTTTATATATATGCTTTACTCTGATGTGAGGCAGTTAGCCTTTTAGCAAAGATCTGAAGGTCAGAGATACTTGATTTAGGGGAAGCAAAACAGCTGAACACTGGTGGGGTGTTGCTTCCATTTGCCTTTTGCCTGAGCTGCCTTTTGAGTATTTCTCATTTTAAAATGTTTTTAGTTTAGACAGTTTTCTCATGATTGATCATAAGTGTGTTTCAGTTTGGTCTTCCAGCCAAGGAAAATGAGTTTTAAACTGATTATATTCATTACTAATTTACAGTAAATTTCTCTTAGAGGTATTGCTGGAATCTTACCATGTATGGTTTTGAAATACGCTACTTAGGTAAACAAACCGTATCATGGTAGAATCCTTTAGACTTCTTTTATCACTGAAAAGTGAAGATTAGCTCTTTTCATGTGATCTTATTATATATTTAAAACAATAGGAAAAGACTGGAATTAATTAGCTGTTTGGAAAATAGGAATTCTGCTGACTGCTGTATTTGGTAGTACCTTTGCCTTCACTCAGAGAATAGTTCTCAGCACGAAAGGAATGATTTCCATTTGCAATCCTGAAATACCCAGCTTTCAGAATTCTGCAGTTCATTTACTGGGAATCCATTGTGCTCTGTGTATCAAATTGCATCCCCAGGGACAGTTCAATCCAGGAGGATGAACATATGTTTAACAATATAGCTTGAAGCTGCTTATGACACACCAAGACTCTGAAAAAGCTGATCTCAGTAGTCCAAAAACTAGCGTGTGTTACCCATTACTTTCCAGATAAGACCTTTCATGAGTCATTAATCTTCATCTGGGTCAGATAAGATCCAACGTGCTGCAGTACTACCAGACATGCCTCTTGCAGCTACACAGAATGACTCTTCTGTGCTGCCAAAAAAAGCGTGTTCTGCTGTCTGAAAAACAGTTCTGTGCCAAATCTTTAGTTCGTCATTCATTTTTAGCCCGTCTCCAGCACAGAAAATTCTTGGATACCTTGTCAGTTAGAAGTGAAAAATTCCTTAAAATTTTTCTTAACTAAATGATATACTATACCATTCTTCAATGAAAATTACAAAGGAAAAATAAAGCAACTAGGAAATGTTTTTGTTGTTTAAAATGAAAGAAATGAAGCTACCCTTGCTATAGCCCTTCTACAGAATAGTTTTCATGCAACAATTATTTGAATTATGAAAATATCTGAAATATTTTGCCTCCTTTTTCAATTTTGTTTTTGTTAGCTATATTTCACTGTCACGGCTATAATATATAGGATTGTATTTATATAATCCTAAATGTTGAAATACATTTTTTATGAAACTGAATTCTGTAAAATTGTGAAATATGTTTTGTAATCAAATGATTTTTCATGGTTTGGTTTTGAGGCTACAAAACGAATGTAATCAAAAGAAACTCCTAATTAACTAAAGAAGCCTGTGGCTTCCTGGGTCTAGACTAGCCCTTTAGTCCAGGACTAAAATTGCCTAGGTATGCTGTGTATATACTGTGATTATTTAGATTAGCTATATTATCAGATTTAAAACAAAAATACAGTGGAAGATAAAATAGAATAACTTCTTTGAAGAGTCTGGAAAATTCTGCCTACGTAATTAAATACATACCTGTTCTAATGGATGAAATTGATTTAGAAAACATTCCTATGAGACTCAAGCTGAAATATGAACCTCCCGGCTTTCATGCAAGCTTTCTGATTGGGGCCCTGCTATAATTGAGGCAGGCAGCATATATTATGGCATATCAAAGTAGCATGACCAGATTTGGAGAAGGCCCAGAATACGTCTGTATCCCGGCATTGTGGAGAATTTCTGGTGATGTTGTTTTGTCCTAGATTTTCCATTTATCCGTTTCCCCTGCTGTGGAGACAGAGACAGGTCATCCTCCCATGCTGCATCAGGGGCATACCTTGTGCAACCAAAGTTTTTAATTCTGGTCAGTTCGTGTTGAAGTGTCATATTAAGAAGTGAAATGGTCATAATGGCAAAATACTTTACAGTTTTACTCAGAAGGGGACTTAGATCTGAACTGTTATATTAGAGACAGAAAATGATGGAGGAAAAGAATGATGTGAAAGTCACAAACTGAGCTATGAACTCAACACAATGTACTCTCAGAACTGAAAGAAAAATCAATACTTTCTAGATTTTTTTGCTATAGCTATAATTGCATAACTGCTATACACAGTTCTTTCTGTTTGGTTTCTTTAAATAGACATTCATGTGCTTGTGTTATTTACACAGATTCAAGAAGAGCTTGGAAGTGTCAATTGTAAATAGAAGCTGCTAAGTTGATTTGTATGTGTCTCTACTAGTCCCACATAGGAATGAGCTACTGTGCATGTAAAGTGACTGTGCAGACTTGTGAATGCACAGTTGTTCAACAGAGGCCCCTTTTGAAAACGTAGTTTAGTAAATCTACTTGGTTCACATTGAGAGTGATTTTCATTAAAGCTATATCCTTTGGGAGGTCTTTTACAGTTTTTCTGGCATTTCTTTGTCTTTGGAACATGTTATGGTTTCCTATTAACATGCAATGCAAAGACATTACATGGTACTTCAAATACATTATGACGCTGTTTATTTTTCTGTTCATTTGCAGAAGAGATATGTACCCTTGTAATTGCAGAAATATTTCCTGAAGATTCAGGAGTTTTCACATGCACAGCAACAAATGACCATGGGTCAATAACAAGCAGTGCACAACTGAATGTCTGCTCAGGTATGTGATGAAGGAAAAGAGGAGTTTGTATCACAGATCTTAAATAGTTAATTTACCCAATACCTGAGACACTGTCAGTCTGCTTCCTTTGCAGAAGAGCCCCTCTAAGTCAGGGACTCCTTTGGTAGGTTTTCTTTTCAGTCTGGAACTCTTCACACATTTCCCTCAGCACTGACTGATATAATCTGAATATAAAAATTGTTGTTGGGTGGGAGAAGTAATTTTATTTGTTCTCAAATAGCATGAAAGGGAACTATATAGATCCCTCTAAATCTCTTTCAAAAGTACAGCTGCTAAATGAGAAAGCCAAGTACCCTCTCAGGCAGTAACAGCTGAACTGGACTGTTTCTTTCTGGAACATTACAGAGGTAGAGGATAGGCTCTTCCAAAAAGAACATGTGGAAAATATAAAATAGCAAATAAAAGGTATTCCTGAAGCTGCTAGTGTGTTGCTGATAAGATTGATGATAAAGTACTGCATCTGTGGAAAAAAAGATGGAAAGAAGGAAGGAAAGGCTTGTACAATAATTCAGGCAAATAAACAGAAAACTTTGAGAAATGCATGAAGCTGATTTTATTTGCTTGTGTTACATAAAATATATCTATCCCAGAGTTGTTACTCAAGAAACAACCATCTCAGGAAACCTTAACTAAATTCCATTCCAGCCAAGCAATTACAAAGCTAAAAACCTGGCTTTCTAATGCTACTGTTGATGCATGCAATCATCCTAGGATAGTCTCGCATCTCTGTCTCACTTGCATCATTTGTAAAATGGGAGACAGCTACCCGCCAGTATTTATATCAATATATATAAATCATCCTATCTGCCTCAGATGGTTCACATCACTGAAAGCAAACTAAATGCGTTTATTGGCTCATTTCCTAGTTTTTTATGTAAAATACATTTTTAAAAGTGGCTGTCACAAGCCTTGGCATTTTTTTAGGCATATGGATTTTGGGGCTAGATGGCAGCAGAGGCAAAATGAAAACAGATGAAATTATGCTACCAAGGGTAGCATATGCTTTTTGTAAAGTAAAATACATGGAATGTTTAGTTTTGAAATACTCTTGCATATATGTTATTGCTGAATGCAGTAACCCAGCTGCCATTGCAAGCATGCCATATATGCATACATCTTTCAGCATTTGTAAATGATTTGTTCTTAAAAGACATTGGGACTCCAGCAAGAGCTGCTGGTTCAGCTGTTGTTGCCCAGTAGTATTTGACTCTCTCAGTTAGTAGCTGGATTTCTGGATCAGATTTAGAAGATCTGGAAGGGTTCTTTTCTATTCCTTTTAGGTGAAAGGAAAATTAGAAAATGAATAACCAGGCATGTATCTAATTTGGCATAAATTATCAACAAGAGCTATAGAAAAATATCTGCTTGGTGTAACTACTACATAGAAAAAAAAGTGGTCTTGCATTTAATGAACTGAAAGTACAGTGTGCCTATTCCCTGTAACATGTTGGAGAGACTTTCTTTTTGATTTGTTTTAGCTAACTCAGAAAGCTCTAGTCATGAACTGTTAACAAGAGAGTCCGACAGTGACCATTTCCACCATTTCCCACCACTTCCTCCAGTTGAAATTAGCTCTCTTGAGCTTCCTCCTAAGAAACATACTGAGACCCATCAGATAAACAACACTGAATTGAGATCTGGTGTGACAGCCCTTCACTTACAGCATGGTGCATCTGAGGAAAAAACAAATGGTATCCATCCCATTCATGGAGTAAATGGAATGATTAACAGCAAACCAAACAGTGACAAATCCACCCCCCCACCAGCTGTCTTGCTTTCACCTACAAAGGAGCCACCGCCTGTGCTTGCCAAGCCAAAGCTGTGAGTACTTTTTTTAATTCTTTCTCTAAACTTGTTGGCTGTTGAAAGTAAATTTTCACCTAGAGCAGTCAAATACTAGATAAATAAAGGCCAACAATTGTGCTTGTCTCTTGAACAATATTCCTATTGTTGCTCCTTATTGCTGTGCTTTATATCCCAAAGAGCTGAATATGAAAAAGAACTGGGTTTTTTTTTGTTTTGTTTTGTTTTTATTTTTGGAGTGTTTTTTACATCAAGTGAAAGTGTGTTGAGTATACCAAATTCTATAGGAGTTTTTAGATAGAATCAGAAAAGAAAGAAGTGTTAGTGACTGTTACTCTGCTTTTTTTTTTTTTTTTTTTTTTTCTCTTAGTCACAGTACCTAAATGTCATAGTGGGCTGAGATTCTTGTATACTAACCCTTTTTCCACGCTGGTTATTCATCTTTATTCTGAATGTTTTGGTTTGGTGAAGCTAGTGGATATTCACGTGTGTAGTGTTTGTATTGTTTCTTACATAAGTTTATATATAACATGTAACTAATGGTGCTGTCAGCTGGTTTGCAGTAGCTCTAAATCTTTATAACTGAAAAATTGAAATTGAAAAACTCAAGGAGGGGAGAGAGAAATAAGTGAAAAAAATTCAGTAACATTTTCACTTTATGACTGTGACAACACGATACTTCCACAGTAATGATCTTATGATGATTATCAACTTACAGCTTGACTTTAGCATGAACAGACTTCTCATTTCCATTTCTCTCAAAGACTTTTTGCAGTGTGACGTATGAATTAGAATATTTTCTCAGTTTGCTTGCACTTTTGAAAAAGTGTCTAGAAAGACACTTCAAGTGTCTTCAAGTTTAATTAGATCATTTGTTTAATTACTTGTTTTTACAGGATAACTTGCGAAATATAAAAATACTGTTCTCTTTGCAACCATGTACCACATATTCCTGACTTTAAAAACACAAAAATACGTGCTTGAGACAGCATGCCAGCAGGACTTTTCTTTCTGTTGCTCTGTCATTCTAAGCAGTCTGTGACACTTACAGAGAAAGAGTAGTGGAAGAAGTGGAAAGACAGAGTGATGGAAGGCAGGGTGGTGATGGCATATATGGGAGGGAGACTGCTGAGGATAATACCATGCAGATGACCATACGTGGTGTACAGTGAGTTGGGTAGTTCTGTACCAGAGTGCTTGTAGCAAGGCGCATTTGTGAAGAAAGGAGATGGCAGCTTCAGCAGGGTAGTAAAAAGCAAGTTTCACCTCAGAGCTTTCTTTTCCTTAAGTAAGGTTGCCCCAGAAAAGGAGATGGCTATGGAATAATCTTCCCAGTGTATAATCTTCACTGCTACTTGTGCAAAATTGGTTTGGTTTTTAAACATAGAGTGATAATCAGTATGTGCAATGACTCATCAAAGATAGTATGTTGAACTTCAGCTAGAGGATATAAACAAGAACTATTGAAATAGTAGTGACTAGAAAAAGGTAGTGGTAGCTGTTAACTTAACCAAGTTAGGAGTCCTTCCAATTGGAGCTCTTCATGCTTGAAGAATATTATCTTTATCTGCAAGAAGCAGAAAAGAAGTGATATTAAAAGGAAGATGAGTAGCTCAGACGTGAGATTTCAGACTGACATCATGACTTGTTTGAGCCAAACTTTCAACATGGACCATTTAGGTGCAAGGGCATCTGGATTTCTATTTGCAATTAGTTATTAATTCTTCTGTGGGTTAGGTAGCTGTCAGTATTTGAAAAGGAGGTATTGAAATAGCTAAGAAGATAGATTCTGAAATTGAGGAGAGAGCACGTTTTAAATGCAGAACTTTGTGTGCTTCAATTAAAGTGACAAACCCATAATTATTTTTTGCTATTATAGTGATATATTGCCATCAGATGGGGTGATAGGATGCTTCTTTTTCAGCTCCTGTGATGTTACAGTGTACATATATCTTGTACTGTACTTTCAATAGTGCAGTACAAAATATATGATAAAGTTTAGCTGAAGAAGGATAACTATTGTAATAGAAGATTATATTAGTTTAGTCTGCTTCACTACTGAATATGCTTTTGGAAGAGCAATATCTATTTTAGTGCACTGCTTCGCTCCGCTGGGGAAAAATAAAAAAGTAAAAAAAAAAGAAAGAGTAAGGGAAACCTGCCACAGCACCGACTGAACTTTTACCTTTGCTTTGTCTTGACCTGTGCTTGGATCTGGACTAGGTGTGTCCCTGCCTTTGTCAGTTCACTTACTCATTCTGTTTAAACTCAAGGTTTTGATATAGCCACATTATTTCATTACTAATAGAACATTACATCCCAAACCTATAAACTCCATCCTTTGCTGTGAGATAGTGGCTGCTTTGGGGGGATGAGACTATCTGCAGTCTGTTCTGACCTCCAAAATTCTATGAGATTAAATTCATCCTTGTTGCCACAAATTCAAAGCTGCTTAGTGAAAACCATTTAACTTCATGAACAAAAGCTTGTAGGTAGTCAGCAAATAGATTTTCGTAGTCTAAGAGGAAACCTGAACCATTTTTTCAGAATCCAGTTGTCCCAATATCATATGAAGGTTTGCTAGACTTTCATAATCTGGATGAAATTCTGTGCTCTGTTTCTAGGACAGCAAGAAGCAAAGCTAAATTTTCTTTGATGCAAACTTTTACTCAGTGGTTTTTAAGTTCATCATGCTGCTAGCATGGAATGAATCTCAATCTAATTCAAAGTCTTTTGGAATTTCTTCTTTCAGCTTCTCCCTGACTACCTATAGTCCACAGCTGCTGTTCTGTATGTAGCAGTGCCTTATTCAGGACTGATGTGGAGATTATTCGCAGTTAATTGCTGCTATCTAGCATAGTTTGCACCGTATAAAACCCCAATATCCTGAGTATGCAAATTGCAGTCACGACTTTGCAGTAGTATGACTTGCAAGAAAGCAATTGATACCAGCATTCAGTAACCTGCAACAAAAAAGAGAGTTTTTTTTTAAAGGTAGTAGGAAAATGAACAAGATAAAACCTGCTTTCACTTGATATTACTCTGTATGAGTATTATGGTCAATCTAAGGACTGCTTATTAGCAGTTCCCCACAAAAGCATTCTTCAGTTTGCCGTAGGAAAAGAACATCTGATCACTGTTGAGAAAAGATTGTTTTCTTAGAGATTAGTCTCTCATGCATTTATATAGCCTTCTCTTTTTTTCTTTGTTGTCAAGCAGTTAATACCGAATTAACATTTTAAAGTAGATGGGAACTATCATTAAAACCCTAAGTTGTGACAGTGACTAATTGAGCAACCTGACATGGAAAAGTGTGGTTTCTTTACTTGGACCTTTAATTCAGTTCACCTCCGTGATGGGTTTGGATAGATCATGTAATTTTTTTTCATCACTATTCAATGCTGGGTCTGCTAGTGAGGAATTAAACACAACAGAAATAAGAGAAAATAGAGCAGACTAGTGGAGAATGAAAATGAGAAATTCTTTCCCCTTAGCAGATACCTTTTCTTCCATCAGTTTTTCTTTCTAGTTCACTCAGGATCTATTTCATATGCATGAGACTGCATCATTTTGAGAAATGAAAAGTGGATAGCCACAATGATTTCTTTGATCAGCACCACTTAATTTCTGATCTTCATATATGAAAATGTAGTATTCTGTCATAACCGTGTAGGTTGTATCTCATTGTGAAAAGGATGAGCTGGAGAATATACATCAAAAGCATAATTAAAACATCCTTTTATGTAAAAGCTACAAACTGAGAAACTCAGAACTAAGTCACTCTTAAAAGAAATCCATGCATACCATAAAAACCTCGTCCACAGTACTTTAACAACTTAATTCAGAAAGTATGATTCAGTAGACATTTGATTATGATTTAGTAGACACTTATGATTTAGTAGAAATTTCAGTGTTTCTGGTTCCAGAGGAGGTTAATCAACACTTTAAGATTGATTAGATTTTCCCTTTGTAACATCAGTATGGGGACAGACTATGGTGATTTAGATGCCTGTAGTATATTGGCATTTTCTAAACTACATCCTTCACTGATCACTAAATCTCTAAAATTTAGCTCTGAGATAACCGTGATTTTATTTGAATTGTTTCTGTTGTCGATATGCTCAGCATCAACACAATATTACTGTGGTTTTGTGCAAAATTATTATAGCAAAAAGCAGACCATGATGCTGTGTGATAGTTCTTGTGATGTGTACTGTGTATCTGAAATTGGGACTTCCTTACTTCAGTTTGTAAAGTTTAATTGAACACATAAAGAAGTTAGACAGTTAAAAGAGGCCTATGATGGTTCCATGTTACCAAAGAAGTTTAAAGGAAGTTAAAAAGATGTAGTGAATTCTGCATTTGATTTAAGAGCAAAGACCAGATTAATAAGATTTATAGTATAGAAAAAAGGAGCAGAAGCAGCTCTGAACCACAGATGAAGTGCCTTCCCCATTATAAGGACTCTCATGCCACGTCCTCTGAATACAGTGGTGCCAGGGGGATGCTTTTATGAGAATCCTTTCAATTGCTGATGTCCAAATTGATGATCTTGAATCCCTACTGCAATTGCACATGAGCCTTATCAACACTTGATGTGCAGAATTGGGACTGATCTTGATTGCAGTCAAGATACACTGGCCTTGGCCAATCAAAACATGTAAATCTATGCTGTTGTCAGAAATGGAAATCTTGCCTTCGCCTCAGCCAAATATTTTGGTCCTAAGCATCGTGCCAGCGTAAGAGAAAGGGTGCAAACAGGAGAGGGGGAAAAAGGAATGTCTGGTGGCAGAGACATAAGTTAACTTTCAGTGATTGTGAAACTGCATCCGGAGTCAAAGCTAAGAAAATAATTACATGAACATTATCTTGGTAGAAAGGTAGTTATCTCAGCCAGCAGACTGATTCTCTTTTGAGCAGGAATATATTAGCAATGACATAAATAAAGAATGCTGTTTATTGTAATTGATTTTTTTTCAAAAGTTATTTAAAGATTTAAATGATAGCTACTTAGAAAGTTTGAAGTTTCAGAAGAATACAACCAGTAAGTTTTATTTGGGACAAAGAGTGACTCTGCTTATAAATTTCATAAAGAAACTTTTGAAGAAAAGTTTATCTTAATTGATAAATGACTTAACAGATTTATCTGTGAACTCTCTGAAAATAGTTTACTTAGCCAACACTGAAAGCAATTGCAAGGAGTTTGAGAATGGTGAGCTGTTTTAGATTTAGGGCTTTATTATTATTATTATTATTATTATTTATTTAGCAAGAAAGAGAGACTGAATACCTGCTTCAAGTAGGAAATACAGCTGCACTTTGGCAATGAAGCTGTAGTCAGTGCCCGTAAATAATAATGACTTGCCACAGTTGAGTGCAAAGCAAGACTTGGCATGCAGTGGAGAGTCACTGTAGTCATTTTCAGTCTTGAGGAGTATTTTAAAAGCCCTACAAAATGCTCACTTTGTGCTTATAGATGCTGAAGTTAATACTTTGAGTGGTAATGTTGTTACCTCTGGTGCTGAAAATATTTAAAACAGAGCTCAGAGTGAGCATGCATAGAATTTAATATTTGTTATTGAATATTTTGCTTACATGGAATTCAGCAGACAGTGCTAAAAGGGATAATATTTTAGCATTTCTTGCTTGCAACATGAGATTAATGTAGACAAGAGAGAAAGAACTATTGAATTGAGACTGAAAAAAAGGAGATTTGTGATCTTTGTTGCTGTGACCTGTTTGAGGAGGTTGAGGAGGTTAGTGTGCTTTGGACTTTTCAGGACAGTGTCAATGGAATATGCAGATGAACTCTCAGAAATGCCTGGTGTTTTAAAATGCTTTGCATCTCTAAAATTGGGCAAATAAATGTTAATACTAATTTCAGTACATACTCCTAAGAATCCTCACAGGAAAGTACTGGCTTTAACTATTATTCATTGGTCCGATTGCATACAGAAAAGACAGGACACTGTTCTGTAAAATTGTATGTATTATGTCCGTGATCTCACATGAAGAGCTGCCTTTCAAGTGGCCTAATAATCCCATTATTCTTCTGTGTGTTTGTTGAAGCAGTCTCAAGTAAAAAGGATGGCATTGATATGGATGCTGGACGTACCTACATATTTGATGTTAGTTGCCTTCATAACAAGCTGTCAATTCAAGATGCACAGATCCAACACAATTACAGTCTCAGTTAAGGCCAGAATTTTCTGACCAGAGCTGCTTTTCAAATTGTTACTTTTCTTAATCTTGTTTTTGTTGGAATATTAATTCCAGTCTCTCATATATAATGATCAGAAAGAACATTAACTTAGCAGGAGTGGTCCTCTTCCATGCTTTTGCTGACAGATGCAGAGAGCTCCAGAAGAAGCCAGCAGGAACGACATGATTGACACCACTAAAATTAGCACATCAGTACTTGTCCACATAGAATGATCAGCATTTCAAACTCCCTCTAAATTTTGAGCTAAATCCAAAATAAGTGATCAAATGGTAGTTGAAATGTTTAAATTATTTCAAAGAATAAACATTGAATAAAGGAAATAAAATATAATTTTCTACTTCAAAAATATTAGCTGACATTGTGTAACTACACTTGAATATGCTGACTGCGGTCCTATTTATTGCGTCTTTTTTCTTTGCATTAGAGTGAGAAGTAGTATTCTACATAGCATGCATCATGCATGCTACACAGAAGCTGAATGACCAGAATTTCTGAATTATATCTGTATTTTCAAGCAATTTGTATCGAACAGTTAGGAAAAGTTGAAACTATAATCAAAAATATTCATTCAAGATAAGGAGTTAATCTTGTCCACATGTATCAAAGTCACTGCCGTGTGAGTTGATGCAACTCAGGGGAGCTGGACAGGACTAAAGACATAAGACATTTGTGTTTGCATTAGTTGTAAAAATGATAAAATGTCTTGAAATGAATTATTTGTCATTTCACAGGTAATTTCCAGTCCTTAGCAGCTGACTTTTATCTTACTTGGCTTCTGCTGTTTCGTAATCAATGGCTCACACATTTTTGCAAGTAGATGCTAGTTTAGTTGTTTCTAGACTCTCTTATGCCCTTTGTTAAAATGTTTATTTCACTAATTTTTAACTCCTCACTGAAATTGCCCATAATTTGCATTTTCTTTAGCAACGTGCTTATTTTTGAACTTAGTTGTACTAATCATATCTGTGTTGTGGCATTTATAATGCTTGACCTGCCACGCATTGGACTTTACAGATACTGTAATAAATTATTACTTCCTTAATAACTGTGTTCAGCTTATGCAAGTAATGAGTCACTATTTAGACTTTATTAGGAAGAACTGGATAGAAAAAAATTCAGTGCGGGAGTTGCCAGCAATCCAGTGATTAATGTGTTGGAATGTACTAAAAGCCAGGTATAAGCCCTTCGCATGCCTGACTCAGCCTGGGGTGCTGGAGCCCAAGGAACAGACTGCTGTAGTGTGAGGAATCTCTCTCCCTCTCTATGGAATTCCTTTGACAGCTTCAAGTTTGTTCCTATGCAGAACAACATTTTTGAAATGATAAAAATGTATGTGATATAGGAAAACTGTTTTCCATCCAGTTCTACTAATGTGTAAATAAATTTGATTTGCCTTAGCAACATAAATTTGGAATGGCTCAACTTGAATGTTGTGCACTGATTTATGTAAGTTCCTATCTGAAATTAATGCATCTTCTGATAAAACCTGAATAGAAAATACTTCTTGCATTGTTTGTGTGGCACCTGGAGCAGAGCACTGTGGCCAGTATTTGTAGGATATGAAAAGTGATGGAGCCTTTCCTGCCTGTGGGAAAGGTATCATTTCCTACTTCTTATGTGTCATTTAATGCTGAACCATGTCCTATTGAATTTTCTTATTTCTCAAAAAACAAAAAGAAAGAAAGCAACAGCAAAACTAAAAAAATCTAAGAGCAGATATTATAACTGTAAAAAAACTGTAAAAGTTTATTTGGAACAGAAAAAAAAAACGTGGGAAATGAAAGTTTTGTCTTTATGGAAATGTCAGGGCAGAAAGGCCAAAAACTGGTAAATTTATCACAACAATATTTTAGATCAATAACCAATAGTTTAAAAAGCACTAGAATTTGAAACATTGTATTAAAAATATGTACCTTTATAGTGAATAGGATGTTGGTTAACAGGTACCATAGTATTTTCTGACAGTGAAAAGAAGTAAAGTAATTTGTAACTGAGGTTCCTATATTCCATTAGGCTTAACAGCTTTTAAGCTGTAAACATTCATGGAGCTTTACTTGGAAGTGCAGAAAATTGTGACATGCTTGTTTTTCTAGGAAGTAACTATTGCAATAAACTTAACATGCTCTAGGTGACCCTGCTGAGAAGGAAGGTTGGACTAGATAATCTCCAGAGGTCCCTTCCAATATTACTGATTCTATGATCCTGGAGCACTTTTTTAGTTTCATCTGCTATGACTTATCTTTAAAGACTGTAGATCCTTTGGGTTATGGACTGTCACTGACTGTTTTGTTGATAGAGTCTATCCACAATAAAACTTTGATCTAAACCTATTTTCTACTTTAACTAATAATAATATTGGTGAACAGAACATGATGAAATGTAAAGCAGAATAACTACATTAAGTTAATCACTTGATTTTAGGTCATGTTCTGAGCATTTAAACATCTGTTTTCACAGGTTAATATATGAATGTTTCTTTTCTAGCACTTTTGTTTCTCTCTCTTATTTTATGCCAGTATTTTTAACAGTATTAGATAAACCACAGATACCTTAATGCAGAATTTGTTTCATTGGCTACTAATCAACAAGCACTTGTTGAACAACAGCTAGGGTTTATAATTTACAAGGAACAGTTCATACAGGAACATAGAAGAGATTTTATGACAGAATCTGTTAAGAAGAGGTTTTTTTCTCCATTTTCTCTGGCTATTTTATTAAGCAAAAACTGCAAATCCTGAGAAGGATCAGGGTATATACTAATGCATTATGACATATTTTTGGACATAATGCAATAGATTAGATTATTTTAAACTAAGGTATTTGTTGACTTCATTAGAGATGTTAGATCACTGTGAAAAAAATGCGAAGCCACTGGGAGATGGAGAAGAAGAAATGAGAATAGTTAGAAAATACGATTTGAAAGTTGCATTTATTTATTATGGTCTATATTTCACTGGAGATCTTGAGGGGTGAGGTGAATGTTGTTTAGTTTTATCCCCCCCAAAAATAGATCAGTGGAACAGTGTTTCTGAGCATTTTGTGGTTTTTATATCGATGCTTTCAGATGGAAGAGATGAAAAACTAGACAGGCAATAGGATGTAAAAGCTGTAGAATCCATCTGCCTGTTCAAAAAAATCTTCAAGGAAATCCAGTAAGAGACAAGGATCAAAAATTATCATTCATTTTTTCCCAATTACATCAATTGGCTTAATGACATATGCTAAATCCAAAGTCTTCCTACCAATCTTAGACCTGTTGTATCTTTATATCCTTTATATCCTTACAACTACAAGAACACTGCTCAGAGAATGACTCTCTCCTAGAGAATTGCCAACAAAATTCAGACATAATTTTTCTTATGAGAAAGATGACCCAATTTTGCTGATAAAATTTGATTACCTATACTTAGTGTGATAAGAAAGTTTGATACAGTTCAGCTGAAGCATTTTCACTGAGGTATTACAAGTTGATGTATTTATACTCTGTCAACTGTAGTTGAACTGTGTTAACTTGAAGAGATGCAAAACTTTTCCAGCTCCACCTCAAAATAGAGATTTCTATTCTGTAATTAGCAGGCCGGTAGGTTTGATGCTGTATATTAAGAAGCTGCTTATTCATACTATCCTAAATTCAGTTTTATAGGGCAATTCTTGTCACAGAGATGATTCAACATTTAAACACTGAAAGCCACATGAAGATATGTTAACAATTTGTTTTGTGTGCCTCAAAACAAACACAAATAACGTAATATTGAAATGATTATATGCTAATCAGACTGCTGTAAAAGGCCGTCTACTCAGGCAGCCAAATGTCATGTTACCATCCATTTCTAAACAGTGACTTTAATGAAAACCTAAAAACAGGTAGTAACTTAAAATTGGAATTGTATATAAAAAATATTAAACAGATTTTTGTGATTGTTCTGTTTTCAGTGACCTTGATTGTCTATTCCAAACCAAGGATTTAGTATGATCCAAAAACAGTAGCTGTTTTGCTGTGAAATTTCCTTTTACCAATGCCTTTGTTAGAATAGTGGTAAAGCTATAGTGAACTTTAAGCCTTTTAAAATCTGCAGCAGTAGAGGTCTCTCTCTCTAACAATGGATATCTACAACAAGAAAGGTTAAGGGTAGGTGAGAAATATATCTTTTAGGTTTTTTTTTTTTTTTTGGCAGTGATGGTGTCTGGTTTTTGACCTTAAGTAGGTGGAGAGAAGTAACTGTACATCCTGCTTACATAAAATCTAATCAGTATTTTAACAGGAAAAGTCAAACATCCTTGAATTAGTTATAAAATAGTTTATGTATTTTGTGTATACCCTTCCAAAACTGCATAGTGTGTGCTGTTAGCAAAATTTGCACGCTGAATGACTTCTGTGTTTTTCGAGTTACTTCCTCTAAGATTGAAAGTAATCTAGGTAATAGGATGGGCAGGGAAATGGACGGAAATGGGCACATTTCAGGCACTAGTTTGAGCATGTGCATTTCAAGTTTTTGGTTCAAGATATGATGTAAGCTTGCAAAAATTTCAGTGCCTCCAAAAGGCTTCCAGAAGACTGCCTCCCTCTCTTGTCTGCCTGGCCGTTGCTTCATACCTTCGTTGCCTCTCCTCCCTTTGATACAGGTGGCTGTTCATGAGTGGAACTGTGAATCGAGCTAGCTGAAAACTATTTTTTCTTATTTGTTTTGCTTTGTTTGCAGAATTAGTTTCCATTAAATATGTTCATGGAAATGACAACCCAACTTAGTGCAACCAAGAGTAACGATACCCGCCCCCCCCCCAATTCATCTCAAGGTACTTAGAGGAGGCTTTATTCTGAGAAGCAAATGCAAATTAGAAACTCATCCTATGTGCTCATAACCTTCTTCATTTTGAGCTGATGCTGGAAGTGTATGCAGAAGCAAATATAAGCAGGCAGGTCACAGAATAAACCTATACCAAAGGGGGATGTGGGGATGTAATTTTTATTTTCTTCTCTGTAACATGGTGGAGTGTAGAACACTGTGCCAGCAATTTATGATGCACTCTTGAACCAGAAAATACAGGGGGAAATGTTGTGCTGTCAGTCTGCAAAAACAGCTCTTGGTAGTCAAATTACGAATTTAGTAACAAAATAGTTTCACAAAGAAAAGGGGAAACTTTTAACTAAAAACCATTGAAATGAAACACTGACTTTGAAACATTTTTTTTCCTTTCTTTCTAACTGAAATAACTGGGTGGATTTAATACTTTTGAGATGATCAAGCAAAATGGATCAAATTTTTTGGCAATGGAAACAAATGTGGATTGAACTTTCCAGAATCTAGACTGTTGCAACTGAATGTGTGTATAGGCAGATAGATTGCTCCATCCATCCATCAGCAAGGGAATTAGTTTGCTGTGACAGCAATGTTTAGAAGACTGGTAAATCAGGGCAGTTATTGTCAAAGACCTGTCAGTGTTTTCCACTACATTTTCAGAGTAGCTACTCCTAAAAGTTTGAAGAATGCTCAGTGTTCAGCTCTTCCTATGCAGCCTTTGCCAAAAGGCTCTTAGCGTGGCCTTGGTAGGCAGTATGTACAGAGGTGCTCTTGATATTGCAGGATTGATTTCTCAAACAAGCTGATGATAAAATTGCCTTAATTTTATTTCTTTTGAAATACTTCCATGGGTGCAGACTAATTATCCTGTGTACTTACTCCATGTTTGTAAGGCTTTACAACTACAGGTCAGGCAACTACATTTGCCTTGGTATTGTTTTATCCCTGACCATGTAATTATCCAATTTGCATGTAATTTACAGAATGCAAAAATATCACTATTTGCTAGTGAGAAAGGGGATGGGAGATGAGAAAAGATTTGCTTTTTGTTTGGCATTACCTTTGCCCTCAAAGTAGAAAAATTAATTTCCCAGGACTTTTTATTTTGACTATAGGAGCTAGCTGATGAAGCTTCAAAACTGAGAGAGATGGCGCGCACTTCCTTGTGTTTGGTTTGCCAGGAAAGAGGAACACAAGATTAAAAAATGTCAATAATAGGATATCTCTTTTCTTTACCTTTTGAGTGGCTTCCTAAAGAGAGGTCCCTCTGGTTGCTGCTAAGAGCTTTTCATTAATGGGACAGAAAATTGCACTGCTGCTTCCTTTGGTGCACAAGTCAAGGAGAAATGGAAAGATTTCTACATACAGCACTTAATAGTCTAACCCAAAATGTGGAACTGGATCTCCTTACTCACCAAGACATGACATTGAAGCTAATGAATTTCAGAAAATACATCAACACAATTTGCCTTTGGGGTAAAAAAGGCTATGTACTCCTTTTGTACATGCTTTGACAGTGCTATTTATCAGATTCTTTGTTCCGTTTAAAATTGGAAAAAAAAAAGTGTTGAAATAAAAGATCAACAAAAATAGATTTAAGAAGCTGAGAGAGATACAGGCCAAAACATTCATCAGAGCAAATCAGGAGATTAACTCTCACGGTAAATCAAATTCCACTGTCACTGCTTAGGACATGTCTGACGGATGTGAAAGTATCCTCCAAAATTAACATATTCTGATTTTACCATGTGTGTCCTCTGTATAGTTGAATGCAGTGATTCTGTGGAAGGGGCATGGAAATAAAAAGAAAAGAATGTGAGCAGAAAGTTAGGAATTTATTATTTCTAATTTACAAAAAAATTTTACAAAGTAATACAAATGCTGATAGAAAAAAACCTGATGCTCACAGATTTAAGAGCAAAGGTGGCAACTATGCCATCTTCATGTGTGAATTCCTGAAGGAAGGGAGGAATGAAAGAGACATTTTAGTGTATTTTGTAAATTTTAAAGTAGATTCTGAGGTGCTGCTGCAGCAGAAAATTAGCAGTGGTTTCTTTGACCTCCAGGACTATGCAGTCATAAAACCTGACAGTTCTTGCATCAGGCATATAATTTGTTTTTGAGCAAGATTTACACAAAGAAAAATATTCATTTTTATTAAATTGGAAAATATAATTTTACAAAACTTACAGAACTTTACCAGTAAGTAGAAGTTTGATTTCAAAGGTAGGATTTTAAGTCTTCTCAAATATGAAAGAAAAAGTACTGGTGAAAACCTTAATAGGTTAAAAGTTTATGTAGGTAATAGGGAATATGTAGAGTTATAATCTTAATACTGAGATATCTTGTCTCTCGTATTTGTTAAAGGAAAAAAAAAAAACTTTAAGAGTACTTAAATGTAGGAGGAAAGTTTAGTAAACAGACAGTTGCTGTATATGCCCTGTTGAGCGGTGCTTCATGTATGTTGTTGTAGACAAGATACTGTGATAGGCTCAACCTCAACAGATTTTTCAATGCATTAATTGAAAAAGATTTCAGATTTTGAATAATGAGATGTCATAGTGCCTCAACTTTTCCATGGATTTGATTGTTCTGAGAACATATTTAACCCCTTTTTGAAGTACCTGTGTTATGTCAATTTTCAGGAGAACATTTGTAGATCTTGTACGTTGGTAGTTGGGAAAAAAGTGGTACTGCTCATGTTCCATCAAGTCCCTAAACATGAAAATATTGCACCATAGAAAACATAAAATCAGGAAATTGTGCAACCAGAAGCTTTTAAGAGAAATATTTGAACTATGATTGAGACTTACCTGGCATAAAGTTCAGCTCAGCTCTTTGGAAGAGCTACAACTAGTTTTCATGAGCTGAAAACATAAGATGAGAACATTGGTGTGTTCTGCCAATATTTATTTTGTTTGGAAAACATGTCAAGTAGAGTCTGGATAGATGAATGTGCAGATAAAGATTTCCTTTTGATAATAAGGACTCTGAGGTGTTATGGGCACTCCAGTAGTCCATGACAGGGGTAAAGATAACTATGTGAATGGTAGTTGGGGAAAACAGCAGGTAACTCACATAATTCAGATTGTGAAAATAGACACAGATGAAAAGTTCTGTTGGACTGCAAGTCAGAAAGTATGTGGCTTTGGCTTGAAATCTAAGATGAAATGAGGACAGTTTATCAATTTCTTTATCATTCTTTTTGGTAGTAATAATAAAAAGTAACCAGGATTAATTTAACAAGGATAATTGCTGAATAGCTAATTTATTAGACACCTTTTTCTATAATGTATATGCAAAAAAGTAGCTAAACTGAGACTCATTGGTTGTATGTTCAAATGCTGGCTACTTTCAGAGTCCCAGTACCTACTGTGCAGGTGTCATCCTCGTTTAATAAACTTGTTGCTGGAACTTGCCCTATTGCAGAAACACCTAACCATCTGCATTTGATGCTATCAGTCTATCTGCAGTTAGTCTTACCCAAGCTTTAAAAACTGATCTGCTAAAGTAGAACCTCACACTTGGGCAAGGACAGTTGCTGGACAGGATTCTGTAGCTTGTGGAGTTTAATCAAAAACCTGCATAGTGGTACAGCTACTTGTTTTTATTATTGCTCTGCTCCCTCCTGAGATATACCAGCTTCTTTTTACTGAAGTGATATAACTGGCTGATGGTCTCCAAGCTTTTCCCAACTGCCATTGTGTTACAAAGCTTTTCCATTGATGTAGTTTTGAGTTTGATTCCTTGTCTTTAGGCTTATTGTCCATTATCTTTTGCATTCACATACACTAACTGTGTTTTTCATTTTCTGTCTCATATTAAGAAATGTTTTCTGGTGGGGGGAAAAAACCCCGCTGAGGTTAGAACTCAGTGGCAGTGGTTTCTCGTACAGTGTGCTTGCTATACAACTTTAGATGAAGAATTTCTCTATCCCTAATTTTTGTCATATATAGAACCAATAGAGGCGCCAGAGATTAAAGATAGTAACGTATCAGTCAATTATAGCCAAATTCCTCGTACATGTACTTGAGCAAAATTCCAAGCTAAGGTTGTTGGAGAGGAGCTAAGAATTGAATGAGTACTGCAAGTCCTGTTCTGCCAGTCTTATCAAAGCTATCTAATATTACTTGCTGTAAGAAGCCCTTATTGCTGCCACAGAGAGCATTATGGAGATAAAAACAGAAAAGCCGTAACGGGTGGAGGGAGCTGTGTTACTTGGGTACGTGTCTGTCCAGGAGAGGGCTTAACACTTTGTTGAGTGCTGAGGAAAGCTTATGATGAGAGCAGGGCAACCGCGCTCGGAGACCTTGTTCATGCCCTAGTGAGAATTCCCAGCTGGGTGGGTGAGTCTGACATGTGGCTGCAGAGGGAAAGCCAGGTGTTGGGCGGAAAGCTAGAAGCCGTGAAGCGAGAAAGGACCTCAGTGCTCAGGACAGGACACTAACAATATTTACACAAAACAGCTCAGAAACTGATGCCTCATGTGGCCGAGATCTTTGGCCTTCTAAAATTCTTTCCCGTTAGCCTGTGTCAGGAGCCTTCTCTGCATGTACCTCCGTTGCCTTGTCTTTTACAACTTTTCCCCCTTTCCTGTCGCCTTCTGCATTCTTACTGTTCCATGCATTAGATCTGCAGTCAGCCTCAAGAACTGCAAGCACAATAGACTGATTGCCATATATTAAAGTTAAGCTTAAGCTGTGGGTCTACTTTTCGTATTCTGAACTGATATCTGGCTCACCCTAATCTACATACTAACGTTGTTATTAATAGTACTTGTTTTTTTGGCAAAAATATTAAGAAAAAACTTCATGTGCACGTACAGACCGTGAAAAGCTCAAAAATGTACGATCACTTTTCACTGAAAAGGGAGGATATTTTCATGCCTTACGAGATGCGCAACACAAAACAATGACATGCTTATATAAACATGTTACGTTTTTTAGTGACTGAAAAATAACGGAAGCTAAATGGATCAGACCTAGAGGTAATTGTGTCTTGTGTTACCATAGAAATACAAAACTTACAGACATATTTTGTAGGTTATAAGGCAGAAGCAAAGGTATCTCTAGAAGGTAGTTTAAAATAAATTTATTTGGGTTTTTCACCAGCTTTCAAGATTCATAAAAATATTTAACGCTGTCAGTAAATTATGACCAAAGAAATGATGTGAAATGTGATAAGGAAAATAACAGAAGTCAGATGAGAAAACATATTTGTAAATGAAAACATGCTGAAAATGACCTCTGATTTGTTAACTCCTTCTTCCACAATTACCTAGTGGACTGAGTGCCTGTATTTGCCTATCAGCTTCCAGAAAGTAATATACTGAAGGGTATGACCTACATTTAAAAAGGAAAAATATTTAAGGCTAAAGGAAGAAGTGTGACCTGTTAAAATTGATTTTTTGAGTACGCAACAATTCAAATTCTTAGTATTTCTAGTATTTTCGTACTGAAAAATTGCAAATACTTAGTTTTTACTCTTCATTCCATTCCTTTTGGTAAAGTCAGTTCAGTCCAAGTGGTAGTTTATTCAAAAACTGTTGTAGCTGTTGATATATTTCCGCAATGAAAAATGGAAGGAGAGGAGATGGAAGTAATAATCCAGAGAAAGTTACTCTTACTTAGATTATAGCATGAAAAGCCTTTGGCTTACAAATTTTAAAAATCTAATTAAAGGAAAGACTTCTGTCTATTTCTCTATTTTAAAGGATTTTATTAAAATAATTGTATTAACTGGAAAAAAAAAGTTTAAATAACTAGCGCATATGAAGGTCTCTTCTCTCTCCCCTTCCCTGCTTCCCTCTCCCTTTCTCTCCCTCCCTCCCTCCCTCTCTCTTTCTGTTAAATTGTAATAAAAAGTCTACACCATTCACACAGGTGAACAACTATTAGCACAATGCCTATCAATAAGTGTAAGGAATATTTTATATTAATTGTGCTAATAGATACATGAATTCATGTTTTCATAAGGCCTTAAAGGTGGCTTAGCAGTGTCAGAGGTGTTTGACAACATATTTTCCATCTCTCATATAATAGAGTAAGAATTGCTTTAGAACCTCTTTCTTGTTTGTGAGTTCTGGTTTATAATTTGGCTGTAGCATCTCATTTTCCTGCTTGGAGAAATTAAATATTTGTATGATCCTGACAGCTGTATAAAATGTGGACCAAAATACTTTTGCTCTCAGTGGGGGAAACTCTTAAAGGAGAGGGGGTTTTTTACTGAAGAGGATTCAGAGAAGACAGTATGGAAAAGGCTGCTAGGGAACCAGTGACTTCTTTTGTACTTTTAAATGGTGACACCAATCCGTCTGAATGGTGCTGACATTACAAAAACCATGTATTCAGGGTGTTTTAGAAATGACTGTTAACAGTATTCTATCAGTTTGAATATTTATTTTCTTGCTGATTTGATGGGAAATGTCATAAGTTTCACTGTTAATCCAGTCAATAGTGTTCTTTATTCACGTTATGTTGTTGTTCTTACATGTTTTCAATTTGTGCAATTGCTTATAATTTCCATATGTCTTAATATTACCTTTTTTAATATGACTATGAAACAGTTAGTGTGGTGGCATTCTAAAAAATGTCTACACCTATAATCTTGGAACGGCTTCGATTCTCTTGGAATTCCCTAAGATAAAACTCATCACATAACACCTATAAATGCTTCTGCCTTCTTGAAATTGCTGTATAGGGATTAAGACTTCTGTAAATGCAGATCTTCATCTTTGCTCCTTGCAGAAGTGAACATGATGTCGTATGTACCTACGCAGAAGTACACAAGTACTTCTTATTTGATTAAATACCAAACAAGAGGTGTTCTCTTGTTGATAAACTAGCTATTTCACCTGGGGACCTGCCATGCAAATGGTAAGCTGATGAAAATTTGTGGATGTACAGACGTGAGTTTGTTTAACATCCCGAACCTTGTTTTGGATTGTTTATTTTAGAATTAAATGCTAAATATGAGTAAATGTAAGTATAAAAATGTTAAAAAGGTATCTGATCCCACAAATGGTCTGTGGGAGAATATTCAACATTTCTAACTTTATTCTGATTTTAAAAGTTTACTTTTCCTTCTCTTAATTTCTGCTTATTTTGTATGATGAAGAATGTCCAGGAATCTGGAAGAAAATATCATTCTCTAATCTTTTATTTGTGCGGTGTGCTTGCCAGTGGTTAACAGGTAGTGCTCGTGTGGTCAGTAACTTGACTTTATCTCACGGACTTTCAGAAAGTACCTTGACAGTGAATGCATTGTGTGAGTCCTTTGGAAATTTTTCTCACTCCTATCTGTATGTATTTTCTTTTTATATTTCCATCTGTCGTTGATTACTTAACCTAAAGATTGTTTTGATTTTTGTTTATGTTGGCCACTACAATCCAAAAGGATTTTATTAACTGGGGAAAGAATGAGAGAAGCAAAAAAAATGACTAAACTTAGAACATCTAGAGTCCTGTTAAAGACCTAAGTTCACACTGCTGAGTGCCACCTCTTTCCAGTTCGGTTTCGATAATAGGAATTGAGTAAGCAGATCTTGTATCTTTGCCAAATCTTCTCAGGTGTTCAAGAATAAGAATTAGTAGGCCAGTGGTGATCTGGTGGAAGAACCAGACTTTGTGGCTCAGTAGCAGCGTATTTCTCACAGTAGGTGAATGAATTAGAGCATCAACAGCACACCCAGTCCTGAAAGGCAGAGCAAAATATTATTGACTGCCACTGTTTTAGTTTAGGGAAAGCTTGACAAATATTCAGATAGCACACTTATTGTGAGGGATGTCATAACAATTAAAAAACTAAGTTCAAACAGCCTCAGATGACAACAGTTTCATTGTAGCAGTTTGTTTTTTGTTTTAACCTGAAAGTATGGAGGCATTTTTATTTTCTGCACTTCTGAATTTGGTGGTAACATTTTCGGTTGCTGCATTTAAGAAATAATCAATACATGTATTATCAAAATGATAAATGTATTGGGAAAAAAAGGTCTAGGTTTATTTTCTGACAGCTGATTGCTCCAAATGTAGTTTCGTCTTTACAATTCAGTAATTCCTTACAGGAAAAAATTGTCATTGATGATTATATTGATGAGACATCTCCTGAAGTGCTGCATTTTATCATATACTTCTTGATTAATTGCTTTGGTATTTCAAGTATTTAGGAAAGTAGTTGTCACGTTGACTTGGATGTTGTTGGTTTGCTGAGAATTTTGAGTTGAATTGACTTCAACTTTTGTTTACTTTGATGCTCACAGGGAATTAAATTCTTCCTCCTTAAACTAATATAGGATAAACAGTATTTTCTGTCATAAACAGAAATACACAACTACCCTTTTTTGCCTCTTAATAGTCATGTTTACTTAACTCTCAATACAGTCTAAAAAGGACTTCAGTGACATTTGCAGATTTTGTTATCTAGTAAATGCCTGTCTGAGTGAAACCACCAAGTCTGCCACTGAGGTCAAAATGTGTGCCTTAAGCTTCCATTAAAACATATAAACATGTTGCTAGTTAGCAGTAAACACTACAGAAGCTGTACAGCATGAAATACTCAGTAAGCTAATTAAGCAGTCTATCAATGTCCATAGCCATTGGCATAATGTAATAGACCTAATTCTGGCTGTATTGAAGTCTCAGGTTTTGACACTTTGACCTAATAGAGCACCATATGTTTGTGTATCTCAAAACATTCAGAACATGAAATCAAAAAAAAAATTTTTATAAATGTTGACAATTATAAATTCTGTGTTGCTGTGGTATAGGGGAATAGATCTTTTTTGTTTTCTAATGTGTGTGTGTGTGTGTGTGTATGTAAATAAGATGCTTAGAATTGTTGACTTAAACCCTTGTGCTGTCTTTGATTTAAGTCACTGAGATAGGACTCCTGAATTCAGTGGTTCAAATGGTATGTACTTTTTGCTCTGACCAAATTATTTTTCCTCTATGAATTCCTGTTCCTGACATTAGAAAGAAAAAAGACACGAAGGAGACCTCGACTTCTTCTGTCACTAATTCACAGGATTTCATAACTGACTGTAGTTGCAGTAGTGGTATTGTAGAGAAAAGCTGCAGGGAAGGTATTTTAAATTTGATATTATTGCTAAAACATAACTTACATTTTCATTTCATCATGAAATATTGAATAGCCTTCTCAGACTATTCTCAGATTGAGGAAGATTGAGGGGAAGAATAAGTAGTGTGGTTTTCTTCATGTTTATAAATACTAGGAAATTCATTTCTGGAATTACCTCCTGATATACCCAAAACAGCTTGGTAGAGAGATCAGGCATTCAGATTTGCAGGTGTTCCTTGTAACACATTTTTTTCTAGACAAATGCTCAGAATTGGGCAGGTCATTATAGTAGAATGTTGTCTGTCCCCTGGTCATACTGGATATATTAATAAAAATTGACTTCAGGTCCATGCTGTGTCCTACTGCACTATTGATGGGTATGTTGAGTCTGTTCTGTACTTCAGGAAGATGCAAATCAGTCACCTCTGTTCTTAGTAAGTATAGTGGCAGATAAAGCATCTTATTAGGGATATTGCTGAAATATCATCAGTTAATTAAGAGTTAGGGTTGATTAAGTTAATTAGGGTTAATTAAGATATTCCACAGTTTTTATTCACAGTTAAGGTCAATATTTAAATTCTAATGGTTCTATGTTTCATTAGGGAAAAAAAATCATATAGCAACAGTTATTTCAGCTTTTACTTTCACTCGAGATATTCCAGAGCTATCATGTACTGCTTTTATAAATGAGAATTATAGTTGTTCAAAGTTTCCATTTGTCCACCATCACATTTGTGGTAGGCAGTCTCCCTTGTGGTGTCTGGCAGCAGATTTCCCTCAAGAGGACACTTGTAGTTACCAGGATGAATGGAAGCCAGAGGAGAACTTTCTTCCATTGTTATTTTCATTAACAGTACTTTCCAGGAGGAATCTAACCAGATGTTTGTTCATGCCTGCTGACAGATTTTAACACCTAAATTAAGGTGCAGGTTACTTGTTTGTGTGAAGAACTGTGTCTCATAAAGTCTCAGAAAAGCATAGTGAACAAAAAAAGAGCTTGCAGTTTTTACAAGGAATAGACTATTTGAAGAGATGTGAATTGATTTTTGTTTGAGGGAAGAATACCCTGGCAAGATGAATTTCAGAGGTATTCATGCAGTTTTTATTGCAGACTCATATAAGCTAGTAATCCTGTGTTATCTGGTTGCTGTTTAAGTGTAATAATTGGTGGACAGGAGGACAGTAGTCTCATAGTATCCTTCAAAACAGTGTACTCTAGATGTTCATAGCAAACTTTGAGTTTAGACTAACATCCTGCTGGAATCATCTTACAGGGGGCTATTGACACCTTCTTTGAGGCTCTCTGCTGTAAGCTGCATAGGGAAGACAGTTGTTATGAACCTGCAGGAACATTATAGAAAAGGCATGTTTTTCCCAGGTACTGTCTGATGCTAGTTATTAGCTTACAAATCGTTCTACAGCAAGTTAAGGCTTAATTTCCTAACAAATACAAATTCAGCTGGGAATTTCAAAAAAGCTTTTGAATTTAACCCAAGTCAGTCCTAGAAGTTACCTAGCATAGGGTAATATTCTGTGCTAAATAGTGAAGACTAAGTTTGTCAATTCTCTGTTAGGATTAAACAGGAGATGCTGTAAATAGCCTTGCCACATAGTGTTCTACTGCCAGAATGAAAAAGGAGTTACAATAGCAAGTCACTGATGTAAAAATGTGAAAGACAGAATTCAGTTATCTTCACTTGGGTATCTTGCTGCTTTTCATAAATTTGTCAAGCTGGAATTCAGTAGGTTTGCAATTTTGAATCTAAAGCAGGCTTTCAAAAATAAACTTGGGAACTTAAAAATAGTGACACATAGCTGTTTTGCTTGGTTACTGCCTGTGCAATCTGCAAATAATGTAGTGCAGGATAAGGAATAGTTCATCAAAATAGCTAAAGGATGAGGAGAAATTTGGGGTTTTCTGTTTGTTTCTTTGTTTTTTTTAAAAAAGAACTAAATATATGAGTTGGTAAGTTTTCGCAGGCTTTGATGTAGCAGGCTTTTTGTATTAGGTTTGTTCTGCCAGTTCTGAGCAGGAGAGAGCATGCATGTCAAATCCTTTTCCAAACAAGCCTCTCTGATTTCTGCCAGAGAACCAGTCTTACTAAAGCAAGCAAAAGTTAACCCTTATTTAAGAAATAGCTTTATGTAACATAAAAAAGGGGGAAAAATTAAAAAAAAAAAAAAAAAAAGAGGAGGAAGGAAGATGTTGTAGCTTCTGACAATAGACATTGATGTAATCTGTTAAATAGATGATTCCATTATTTCCAAAATGAGGAAGGCCAACTTGGAACAACTTTTCTAGTCATCAGAGCAGGTACTGATTTCAAAAACCATCACGTAACCTTCCAGAAAAATATTCAGAAATTAAGTCAGCAATTAGTGAAATTTTAACTTGGAAAAAACTTGCTGCTGAAATGTGAGCTAGATAAATATTTTTCTTCAGATCCTTTTACTAATATAATACAATTAATACTGGTATAAGTAATAGCTGAAACAGTAAAACATCAGGCCTAGAAAATACTTACCACCTTGTTAAAAATAACTACGGATATAGCATCTTACATCCTTTTTTTATAGCCAACTAACAAAATTCAGAACAAAATTAAGAATAGATTCGAAAGATATAATCTGATCCTTCTAAAAATGTATGTGTACATTAAAAACATGTTCAATACCCCTGCTGAAGCCAGATCTAAAACCCCAGGTTATACTCAAATCATGAAAGAGCAAGTGCTAAACTGCCAAGCATGATCATATAGGGCTTGTAATCAAGCATTTGGAATCAATGCTCTGGCTAATGGTATTCTGCAAAACTTTACAAGACAGGTTAAAATGTAATAACAGTAAGTGCCAGTGTGATTTTAATGTTGTGTGAAAACAGTGACTAGGGACTGGGACAGCAATATAATTCTAACTTACCAAAGGAAATACTAAGGATAGGAAATGGCTGTTCCTGTTCAACTTGTTGTGTACCACTTGTACATCTCATGTTTACACACTATGGAATGTTTCAGGAAAAACATTGAGAAACTACACCAACTTTTTGCCAGTTAGAAATGCAGTACAGCACTATTTAAGGACAGAAACACTTTTTTAAGAGTTTAGATTTCAGATCGTAAATTTATCTGCTTTTTACATTGGCTGTTGATTGTGGTTGTTGACCTTGATGAAAATACATACCAGATTCTTTGAGTTCCCTATACCAATTCGGTCTTGCTTGTATGGAAATCCATGTGCTTTTAAATATTGTAAACGGTTCTGTTTATTGCTTTTGTACCACTTAGTGTCCTCCATAAATCACAATCTGTTTTTAGATATGGTGAAAGGACTTGGCATAAGCTATTATGAAAAAAATGTTTGTTTACAGCCTAAGTATTTTAATTCTTTAATTTGTGGTTAGAAGGAAGATTATTTTTCTTTCCCGATAGAAAGAGAAACACTTAATAAATTTCAGAGTACTGTGCAACAAAGCCTAAAAGGAGGGAAAAGTATTGTAAACATAAAATACTGAGTATTCTAGCCCTGTTGTAAACACAAAAACAATTCTGAGAAGGCAAAGATATTTTTGTAAGTAAAACTTACTGTTGTTTTAGTAATCAACTTTGAATTTTAAAAATATCTGAAACTAGACCTTTCAGATCCTCATTTTTATTTGCAGTATCCTGAACTCCAATTTTATTCAGCTTTACTGGAATATCCACTTAATTCTCTATGTGTATATAGCTTCTTGGAAACAGATTTTAAAAACCTGCAGTATTCTAGTTTATTTTAGATAGAAATTCAAATGGATTTTGTTCTTCTTTGATACCACTAAGCCCTTTACTTCTGGTTAGAAAGGGATAGACTTTTACAAGTCCCTTTGAAATGAGCTATAAAAGTTAGCATGAAAAGTTAGCATGACAGTGAAGAGAAGAGATTTTTTTGGATACTAATCATTTAATCTCTCCTGAACTTTGCAGACCACAGTAATTATCTTTCTGTAAATATCTTGCTGAAACTTTAGGCTTGTGCTGGCTGTAGGAGAACCCAGAAACATTCCTTGCCAGTTCAGAGCTATGATATTACCCAGACCTTCTAGCTTGCGGAAATAATACAGTTATTACATCCTTCCTTTTATGAGCACTCAAAAATTTTTTAAAATCTAAGATGACTAGGCCTGTGGTTATGATAATGAGCAAGTGTGTAGGTATGCATGTGTATGTATGTATGCATATAGTAATCCTTTCAAAAGATTCTTTCATTTAGAAATATTTTCTAGTACTCATGAGAAAATCTTAGTCCTACCAGTTTAGAAATGTTGTACAATAGTGATTGTACTAGGTATATCATATGCTGAATGTGAGTTGAGTTGTAGTTTTGTGGTGTTTACCTGGAAAGGACTTTTGCTGTCATTTTTGTTTGGGAGGTTTTTTTGTTCATGTTTTTTCTTGTTTGACAGTTGTGCTTAATGCACAGCCCTGAAACTGGTTTCAGGTTCATTGACAGAACAGATAGAGCATACTGCTACTTAAAGAGTGGCAGCACATTGTGTGCCTGTAACTGCCCTAGAAAGATTAAATCACAGATTCAAAATTATTCTACTTGACCTTTCTCTCTTGAGTTTGATTGCCAAGAACCGTGTTTCTAACTACTGATGCTGTTGGTGTTAGTTGATACTTGATACATGCCCAAGTAATAAACTAAGAGAGTAACAATACTGACATTTCTTTCTTGTAAAGAAGTGTTCAGAACTCTCTGTAAAGCTATTTTGGTGTACTGATTAATCCCTACTGGCCCTAATGAAGACCGAGGTAGCAGAATGATCAAATAGTACAGGCTCAATAAGCTGTTCTCAACTTCCGAAATCTTATGACTCCCTCAGAATGAGGCTTCAAAGGAGAATTTCAAAGGAGAAAGCATCTTCATGTATATTTGGTCTTGAACTATTTCAAAATTCAGGAATTGTCCAGCAAAAGTAATTTTTTTTACTAGCCTACATCTTACAGTAGCAAGAAGTCCACTGAATAGAACTGATGCTTTGAGCCAGTTGTCTTTTGTGGTCTTTTTAGGTCTGTACTACTTTGAGTATGTTCAAGTTGTACGTTTGGCTAAGGTCTGAGCCCTGGCCCAGCAAGGTTCTTGGAAAACAGAAAACCTCACGTTCTTTGGTCCCATTGAGAAAGTGATAGGTACCATGCTCAGCTGTAAGATAGTTCTGTAATTTGCTGCCTCACATTTCAGACCACTCTATGCTGTGTCCATGTTTCTTCTCTGCTAGCTGTAGACAAAAGCAGAAGGGTAATTTAAGCCTGCTTAACATCACTGTCTTCTGCTAAATCTGAAGAATCACTACCTCTCCAGTGGAGTAGACACAGTGACAATTTGGCTATACAGATCAGGAGACCTACAGAGCTCAGGTCCAGGTGGATTTGTCCCATAAAATTATCCAAAATTGCTCTGTGCAGTATTTCTCCATTTTTTTTCAGTTCACAAGAACACGGGTTTCAGCTTGAGAGGTTGCTAGTTACTCGATGAACTGCGGAGTTTATTTCCATGCTGTGTGTAGGAGGAAGCTCAAGCATCGTGCTAAAGCCTGCCACGTCACTTGACACTTCACGTAGGGTTTTCAAGCTCACATAAAAGACCAGAAGGTTTAAGTGATCAAATGGTCTCCAGTTTGTCTTGGTGGTCTGACTGATGAGGCTGATGATGTAAATACTCTTTCACACAGTCTGAGAGAAGTCAGTTTGTAATTATTTAATCCAGACTTGCTGAACTGGATTCACCTTTTTTATTTATTTATTTGCAGCAAAATAAGGCTACCAAAGCAGTGCTGAAGACGTAAACCTATGAGACTGTATTTGCAGTTTCCCCAGTTAGCCTATGTTATGCTGTTTGTTTGTTTTTTTTTTTTTTTTTTTTTTTTTTTTTTTTTTTGTGTGTGTGTGTGTGGCAGACAGTTGCATGTCACTTCTGTATGGGAATATTCTTAAACAAAACAAAATTCTTCAGCTCTAGATGCAATCTAAGTTTGATACATTCTTGTTTACCTGCTAAAAATGTGTTAGGTAAAACAAAGCTGTCCTGTTACAACTGGTTTGTTCAACTTTATCAGTTTCCGACAACGTACTAAAGCAAGGCAAAACCACTATAAACATGCTCTGAGAAGAAGAGAAGACAATAGTTGGTTTTTGACCAATTACTTACACGCTTTCAGTTAGTAGTTTTAGTGGGTGGTTTTAATAACCCAGTGACCCATGAATACCCCATGGAAAGCTTAGAAAAGCATTCTGTTGCAAGAAAGTTTTTACTGTAAACTGTATATAGCTTTGTGCCTGCCTAGAATTTTCAGTGTTAAGAACAACTTGAGAGCAAGGGATTTCAGCCGTGGCAAATGACGGAGGTGGTTTTACATTGGCTGTAGCAAACTCAGTTTTCCTTTTTCTAGTTTTTCCTAGACGGTTGGGAGCCTGAGAGCTTTTCAGGCTTCTGTAACTTGCATTGCTTTTTTCATAGGCACTTTTTGGATTCTCAGTAGTAGGTACTACTGGTGATGTGCGCTCTAGGAGGCCTTCTCTGCTTTGGACTACTGCATGAGACCACAGCCCAAACTAATCCTCTCGCATGCTCTTCACACAAGCACAAGTCAATGCTGCTGTTGCCCTGTTCTGGCCTCCTCTCTGCCAGTCCAGCCCCATGGCCCGACTTTCCCGGGAGCAGCACAAAGGATCAGATTGGGGTGACAAGCCCAGTTAAAAGCAGTGACGTTATCGCATGCATTAATGCTGGTGCTGGCACAAGGCAGAGGCTGTGGGTGGGTGGGTGGGATGCTTCTTAGGGCACTAACGCAAACCTTCTGTGTGAATCTGTGGCTTCCAAACTCCTGCTGTACCAGTGAAGGAGGCTTCCTGCTCAGGCAGTATTCTGGGAGAAGTATTTCTGTTGCTGTAAAGCTTTTTTCATGATAGTGCAGTGTAAATGGGTTTTATTTTAACAGAGACAGTTTTTGGCCAAGGATCTTTATCCATGAGTTCATTTACTCCTTCTGTTACTGTTTATTTCTTGTCTTGAAGCTGCAGTCCTTGAGGTCTGGTAACTGAAGAGACAAAGCTGCTAGAACAAACATCTTATAAAATCAGACTCCAAAGAAACACTTGCAATAGGTTTGTACACTGTCAGTGAGCTAGTGAGTTCACCCCATCTTTCAGAAAAACATCAGAAAGTGGTCACTCTCTTGGAGAGAAGGGGAGTTGTAGAGAGCTGCATAGGGATTGAACGGTGCCATAGCATTGTTGCTTTTCACTTATTTTTGAGACAATTCCTTGTTGCGCAGTGGTGTTCCCTTTGCTGTTCATGCCCTCCCCAGCCCCTTCTTGGCTTGTCAAACATAGATGCCCAAATTCATTCCATTATTCCGCATTCTGTTAATCCAGGCAAAACCTCTAACTATAAAAATTAACAAATACAGGTCTCCTTGAAAGTAATTTTGTCCTTCCTTCTTCTGTACAGTGGGAGTGCTACTGGGAATATTGTCATGTAATTTTAGTACCAGTTACTCATTTCAAAATTTCTCTACTACAACAGCTGCTTTCACTTCACAAGTCAACTAGTAACTGCACTGATTTGGGATAGGAGAATAAAAAATAAACTGTGCAACTCTGAGGTGGCAGAAATAAGTAATTTTTATTTGACAGAAAGAAACTATTTCTGTCTCCTGAGAGTCTGATCACACAAATATTGTATCAGCACAGCGGAGAGTTAGGAAACTGTAGCAGTGGTGCTAGAGGGACCAAGTAGTGACTGAAGAGGAGATGAAAAGACAAAGCCTCTAAAATTACTGATGGAAGATATTCTTCTTCACTCACTTTAAAGTTCCCATTCTCTCTCCCCAGATACATATTCTTCTCCTTCAGGTTGTGCCAAGCACCAAGTCAATTGCTTGTGTATCTTAGGAGATGCAGAAACCTCTTTAAACTGTAATAAAAAGATAAATCAGTCATCTGTGAACATGATAAATGATCATAACCCATATAGAATTATGATATCAGACCCATACAGACACTTCAAAGAATTTGTCACTGATTTCAATTAAAGAAGGCAATCCTATATAAGCATCTGATTGTAAGACAAAAATAACACCCAACAGTACAGACTAATGCAAAATAGTTCTAGTAAAAAATATATGGTATGTGTTGTTTTCCCCACAAGTTACATTTGATAACTTGTATTTTATATATATCATTTTTTCCTAATGTTAAGGGCTTTTTTTCCTACCACTTCTTAATTTTGCAGCTTGCTGTTTTCCTCAAAATTAGAAAAAAAATAGATTTAGATAAGAGTGCAGTCATCCCAACTCTTAATCAAAAGCCTATTGCATGCACACAAATAGCTGGTGTGTGTGCGTGTGTGAGCGAGCTGTCAAAGTTCCATCTGTCATGGAATTTTTTGGTTCTAATATCAAAAAACATTTTGCAATATCCTGAGGTTCTGAGGTCAGTGTTGCAAACTTATCATATGATATCTGTCCTTTCTGATCATTGCTGTGTTCCTGGTAATGGAAGATCAACTTTTTTTTTTATTGTGAATGTACAATTATATGCAGTATTTATGTCAGCAGTTGGTCTAAATATCCATAAAACTGGTTGTAGGGTGTCCATGTTTGGGTATTTTAGGTGGCTACAAATGGATCTGTGTGCAGTGATAGTAACTGTATGCTACAGCTGTTTTTTCTCATTTCTAAAGATTTGACCCTAAAACTGTTTACACAAATTAAAGCAAAAAAGTATAACTCTAAATACCCTTTCACAATCATTTCCTTTTACTAAAGTGGCAATGTAAAAAAGGATTTTTCTTGAGATGTAAAACACTGGGTGCTCCAGACAGAACAATCAAGCATTTCAGCATGAATCATGCTAACTTGCTGAACCAGACTCTTCTCCCTGAGGGCATGTATCTGTTTGCATGTATTTATCAGTCTGCTTGGAAACAGGATGAGAAACATTCATACATTGCCTTTTAGAGAAGAATCTGAATGGAGCTTTTTATCTTATTTAAATATATATATATATCCTAGGGAAGCTTGTAGCCACTTACTGTAAACTAGAAAGAGGCTTTAAAGGTTTTTCATTCTACTGATTTTCAGACACTATGGTTAGTTCCCCATTCCTTTAGATAATTCCAAGCTTCTGTTTAACAGTGAAGAATGCTGTTTTTCTGTCTCCTAGTTTAATCTCCCTAAGGGAGTTAATTCAGGAAGCCCATACTTCCTTGTAATTTCTTGATTGTCAGGGTATTTTGCTCCTGTATTTTTACTCATGACCACCCATGAAGCACATTAAACTTAACCTGATTGTTAAAGTGCTAGCTTTAACAGCAACAAATGCTTCCAGAATTAAACTAGTCTCAGAGTCATGTGTCGCTTCATTTAGTGCTACACTTAGTAGCCAAGGGCTGATGAAAAGCATACTGGCCTGTTAAAGTTATGACCTGTGGCCTCAAAATCGAGTTAGGTCTGATATTAGCGATGGTACGTAGCAGGCTACACAAGTCCAGCTAGCAAGCAGGACTCAGAGCAATTACAACTGTTACAATTGCAGCAGCAAGTATAGCTACTGGCAAGCTATTGAAATACTTTTCCTTTGTAGTGTGCCCTTTGTCTAGCAATAACTATTCCAGCATTTGACATTAAGCAAATTTTTTATGCTCACCAGTGACTGTGAAAATGGTTGCTTGCAAAGAAATATGAGTTGTTCACACTACTTAATGCACATAAATGAGTCTGCTTTAGGAGCCTGGCCATGCATGGTCTCCTGTGTGATTAGTAAAGGCAGGGGAGCTCCTATTGAGATTGCTTCAGATTATGAGACTGCAGAACCTTAAAGTACTTCAAAATCCAGGTGCCCCATCAAATCACATTATGATTTTGTCTGGAGAGCAGACTCAGGACACCCCCTCCAGTCTTCTCAAATCTAGTTTCCAGGTCAAGGAAGTCTGTTTCTTCTTCTTCTTCTTCTTTTTTTTTTTTTTTTTTTCCCTTTTCTTCACTTGTTTTCCTCTTTCTTTTGAGATCTTTGAAGATCAATGTTACTGATTTACCTGCTGATTTCTTAGGTTGCTTATAGCTCCTACTCTGAGAACTCTGCATTGAAAAACAAAATTCCAACATAAGTATCTTTTAGAGCATAGCTCGTATCCCTCCTTCAAATAGCAGTCGTATCAAAAGCCAGAAGTATTTCTGAAAATAATGAATTTGTTATGAACGATTTCCATAATGAGGAAAATGTCATGTTGTATGTTTTTGCAAGATTCAGGATTTATGGATAAACGCTGTTCATATAAGTCCTGCCTTTTCATTTGTAAGAAGCGTTTAAAGGAGCTAGAATGGCAGTTACCCTATTTTTGCTTTTGTATGTTTAAGGCTTACTTTCTAGTGAATCTGACATAGCCGACATTAAAAATAAAGCTGGTGCCAGTCTTGGTTTGTGAATGTCTGCAAATATCTTCAAAGCATAAAGATCTATAAAAAGGCTGCTTACTTTCTGTAGATACATACATAAACAGATAAAATACATTGGCCAGGGTTTGAAAGACATGGGAAGAATCTAACTGAACTATACCAACTTCTTTTCAGTGAAAGCAGTCATTCACTTCCACCCATTGTCTAGTAGATTATAAAACTTAGTAGAACTTTTTTATAAGAAACAAGGCAAAACAAATAGGCTCTGGAAGCAAGTAATGAGGGAATTACACGTTCTTTTAAAACTTCCATATTTTGGTTTGTTAACAGTTTACAAAGTATAATCTGCAGGTTTAAACTACACGGAGACTGTAATACTTTTATTACAATTGATAGTTGTAACCGTAACATGCCATAATGTTTTCCTTGTCTATTCTTTGCCTGTTTGTTTTCAGGGCCACAACAGAGTTTCACCGCTATAATCTATGTAGCATTTGATTTATTTTCATGTACTTCCCTTTCTCATTTTTCCCTAGGCTTTTTCTCTATACTAGAGATCGAGAAATGGTTCATATTAAAAAATATGAGTCTGAGGTCCAAGGGAGTTCAGAGACGGGCTTTTTCAAACCCATCTTCAGCCATACACAATAATAGTAATAATAATAATAATCTCCTTCAATTCTTTTCTGTTGTAAAAATTCCAAACATTTTGAAACAGTGAAGCTCAGCCATGAGGTGGGAGGAGAGAAGAGCTTCAGCTTACATCAGACAGACAACAACTGAAAGTTAAGAGTTGAAACTCCCCAAGGAAGAGCCTGAAGAAGACAAATGTTTGACAGGTGTCCTGTAGAGTATCAAAGCTGAATCACGTAGGTCTGTGTTCTGGACTGAGTATGAAGCAATATCCCCAAAATTTGTTTGTGCTAAGTGTTACTCTGATGAACTGGCCCAGCATCATAGTTTAGTCTCTGTATATCCTGAAGGGTTCTTTGCCAAGTAGTTGGAAAGGCTTGAGGAAACTCTTGAAAACCTTTTAAGTTATCTTCCCTTCTCCACTGTCTCCCAGTGAGGCACAACCTGTCTCATGGAAATTCAGCAAGGCAGGCTGCCTCACAGCTCTCTTGGTCCAGTGACTTGAAGATAAAATATGTGGTTTACATTTCAGGCAGTTGCACACAAATGTGTTTAGTTGTGCGGCTGAACACTAGTTTTTGAGTGGAGAACTTTCCAACACAATTGTATGTATTGATTCATTAGTATATTCTGTAAGGTTGAAATACAGATGCAGCAGGCTCAGTTGTGACTCCTCCCAGATGGAGCCTCCTGATGCCTCTGAGCACCGAACGTTCCCACACCTTGACTGCGGAGTGGCAGAGTTGGCGTTAGCGGATGGGGAGAACAGCAGGCGTGTATGTTGGCAACGTTTCTCTCTGCCAGTAGAGCTGGAAATGCACTTCCCAAATCAGAGTCATTGCCAGTGAGGAAAGTTTGTTTGAGTGGGTGGGGTAGTGCAAGTTACCTCTCCCTGCAGCAACAGAAAAGTGGAAATCAAACTGTTTTGCCAAGTAGGAATCTGGTTCTGCTGCTTGGACTGCTAGTTGGAGGGATAGAGATGGAATAGAACCTTTGTGCTGCCCACATATCTAAAACTCACTGATGTCTTATTAAAAAAAAAAAAAAAAAAAAAAAAAAAAAAAAAAAAAACTTAGTATTTGCTAATACCATAGCTCTTTTTTTTTTGGTACCCATATAGAGAAAAATTTGAAAGGTACAATCTATTGTTGTTGAAGAATGACAGTCATCCATATAATTCATGTGAGAAGCAGTATATAGGAAACAGTATTGCTTACATTCATATCTGTTATCAAATTCTATTCATATCTGTCTTCAAGGTTTTATATATGTGTTGTTTTAATCTCGTCATGCTGTTTGTCTTCAGAATTTTTTTTAATTCTCACTAGAATCAACATTCTTGTAAACATCTGAAAAAATGATATACCTCTCTGATTTTGATTAGTGGATTCAATCTATGATAAGTAACCTCAACCATTCTACACCACTGGCAGTGGAACTGCAGGATCTAATGGAGCATGCATGCCCTTGCTGTCAGAGGGTATGTTTATAACTTTGCAAAGTAGAAACATAGGGAACGTGCAGCAATGCAATTAGGGAAAAAGAACAAGAGAAGCGACCTCCGATTCAGAAATGAGTTGGTTTTCTTATTGGAGTTTTATACTCTTAGTGAAATACCTGTAAGCTGAATTTGCTATCTGTTCAGTTTCTTCTCAAGAACATTTTTTGGTGTCCTTGCTATGTTTTGTTTGTCCAATCCTTTAATTATAAAACATTACTCTTTCCACCTCTCCTCTGTCTCTGTGTTGCTTTGAGGATGTAGTTTGGCAATTGGCTCAGGTTGCTTTAGGGCTACGCTTTACCACAAAAAGCATAATCCTGTCTTTCCCAACAGCCCAAATGTCTTACCACCTCTTCTGTGGTGAAAGCTCTAGCAATCATGCAGCCAGTTGAATTAGGTAGTTGATATGATTGAAAAGTAAACCAAGAAAAAAAAAAAAAGAAAAAAGGTAGTGCTCATTTTCAGCCAGAGCACTACACTTGCAGCTTCAACTCTCAGTAAAGCTACATCTGTAGTGTGGAAGATGCCTTCAGTACCCCTTTAATAAAATCCTTTAAAAGTTACTCTTCATGAGAGTATCTTAGGAAAGATATCGTTGGAATGAGAACACATATGAGATTTGACTGACTGTCCTGTGCTATGTTGCAGAAGAAAACTTCCTTGGAAGAGAACTGCTTATTAGCAATACTTCACACTAACATTTATTGTGTTGATTCTGACATGACTCTCTGCAGAATAAATATTTTGACATTGATGAATTTCCTGAAAGCTTTTCAGGAATTCTTTAAAACTTCACACACTGCAAGAAATTCTACTTGACAAAATACGTGTGAGAAGGAAAGTAATGGGAAAATAAACAGCTTGGAATTTCCTGGTTTGTTTTGGGCAGTTATTTTCTGCCTAGTTTATGGATGCTGTCATGCATGTGAAAGGCACACAAAGTTTATTAAGTTGCTATGTGAGTGAAGGATTTATTGATCTTCATGAGCAAGTCTGGACTTATTTCTGAGGTAACACTATTAAACCTTACATTACTCCAGCCTTTCAGAGTAGCACAGTCGTGTATTCTGTAATATGGCTCTGTCTAACTTCACTTCTTGAAGTTGTTTGTTTTGTGAAATGCTTTCATACTTGGGGAGTATTTTTCAAAGTAATAGCCTCAGTACAGATCCACAAAATTCTTTATTTGCATTTCCAACTGCTCTATAATAAATTCTGTTTGTGTTGTATCTATATTTGTATTGATTTTTCAGCTATTCTAGCTGATGTCTGTCCTTGGCCATAATGATCCTAAAGTCAACCAAAGTTACGGGCATACAGCCAAACTCAGATGGTATTTGGTTAGTTTACTCCCTTTTAAAATAGTTTAGGAAATATTCTTTAAATATTTCTGTTATTTGACAAACGTGTTTAACTTTTCAAATTTCACTCCCTTTAGTCTCAATTTCCTCCTCCTTAATGTTTTCCAGTTCTAGAGAAAGGGATTAGAAGTGTACCTCACCTTTGGTTATTATTCAAATTTGTAGTTTTACTTGTCCGGCAAAATGGATTTTTTTCCTGATCTTGGGTTTATATTTTTTTGCTTTGTGCTACTGTGCATTTGTCTTCTAGGACATGCATTTAGTTATATAATCCTGGCATGCAGCCTAAACTCGTAATTACTTTAAAGGGAATTTGGGTATGCAAGCAATGCAGGATCAGGCATTTGGAAAATGGTTCAGTGGAGTTGCCTTTTTTTTTTTTTTTTCCTGAACAATGAATATTTATGTTAAAGAATTTCCGTGACTCTTGAAAACTTGTTTCACTTCTTCTCAGCTAATATGTGTTCCATTAGCATTTTTTGGCCTGAAGCCATCTGATTACTTCCGGCTTTGTTCAACTGTGGGTCTCTTTCTTTTTCTTTTTGTTTTGGTTTTCTGTCTGAAATGATTCAGCTTTGATTTAGTGGCTATTGTTTCTGGTGTTGAATTGTAGTGTTTTTTAGTCTCCCAGATCAGTGAGTAGAATTGCAGTTCCTTGTTTCAGAAGCCCAAACCTTTATTTGTATTTTGTTTTATTGTAGACTGTGCGGGATTCAGTCCAGGCAATATTTGATAAAAGTAGGATAAGAAAGTGCCTGAAGTGACCAGACTTACCAGGCTTGTTTTATTCTTTGAGGACCACATCCCAGATAATAATATCAGATCATATTGCCAATCATATTGTTCTGCTGTCTGTATTGTTTATGGTATGCTTTTCTCATTGCTTACCAGAAAATTTAAATACCTATGTTACCTTTTACATATATATGAGACTGTTTCCATATTTCACTGTATATCATGTCCTTTGGAATACACACTTAAAGGAAAACACACAATGCTTATTCAAAGTACAAGGCGGGAAATACTGATGCAAATAAATCAGTCATATGGGCACAGCTTTCTAAAGGTGTTACAACAACATGAGCTAGTGTACCTAGCTGGCTCCATCCAGAAAAGAATAGCATATTTTTCCTTAGGGAGAGCTGAGTGGGAATGAAGGATACTTAAAACATATAACAGAAGCTTCAAGGGGAAAAAAGGAACCCATGACAGAAAAGAGACTCTGGCTTCCAGGTGTATCAGTGAAAAAGGCCAGACAGTGATAAGCTGAGATTGCGTGCTGCAAGCAGCGCAGATGTGCATCACCAAGTGGGACTTTCCACCTTTATGCATGGAAAGGGTAAGGCTCATTTTGGTGGGGTTTCTCTTCTGTTTTATTTTTTTTATTTTTTTTTTTTTTTGAGCTGTTTAAACATGTTTCTTGTTTTTAAGTGCAGTACCATAAGTATTATGACATAAATCATGCTTTGTTATGAAGAAGCAAATGTATGTTGCGACAAACTCTGGAATCAGTCACAGATGAAACTTGTTGTAATCTGAGCAGTAGTGTGAGAAGAAGCAAACAGTGGAATTTCCCTCTCTGCTTCTAGTTCTCCTCTAAGAGGTAAAGGCCCGAGGTCTTATTCCTACTGGGATATGCTTGAAGGGAGCATGAGAAAAAAACACTGGTGCAGCTAGTGATCAGCCATGGTAGAGAGACATCTTGATAGAAGTTTGTTTGTGTTTGTCCATGGTTTAGTCTAAATTGATTCCAGTGGTCCCAGTTTTAAAAGATACTGAACTGCACCCTAAGATATCCTGAGTGCCCCCAATTCCACAGAAATTAACTGCGGCAGTCCAGCCTCATGTCCAATTGCTATTCAGTTACTTACAGCAACCCACTCCCCATTAATAACAATTACCTTTATTCAGAGAAGGTCTATAATTTGCTCCTTGAATTATGTTTTATCACTTTTTAAACTGTAGTTTAATTCTACCACATTTTACCAGTCTGAATGTATTTCTCGTGTTCTTTGCATGACAAAATACCATTTTTAACTTCAGTACTTTCTCAGGTAACCTTTTCCTTCCAATGTTGTAGTTACTGTGCTTTGATCATCTCCTCAAGCATAAATTAGATTCTTAATGTGGCTATTGATGCTTGACAAACTTCCTCTGACAAACCTGGACATCGAGTCTTTCTTCCCCAAGCAAGCTGGACAATTGCTAGCATTGAAATACAAGCTCTTTTTCATACTCTTCCTCACTGCAGCAATTCCATATGGCTCCTGGCTAGGCAAGGACAGCTGAAGTAAAACCTCCTGCCACCATATTTTTGTTCCTTGAATCTTCTGGCATGCCCATCTTTTTCAGGATTGTCAGAAAGCTGGCATAGCAACTAGCTGCATAGATCAGCTGGGAGCTCTTCCCCGTGTTAGAAAAACATCCAGGTGGGAACTGGATTGCCTTTTGGCCACCTGTGAGGCTACAGCAGTCCTGGGGGCCTGTCATGAAGGGACTGAACCCTCTTTCAAGGCATTTGTCCAGCTACATATATAGTAAATATGGCTAAGCCTTTTTCTGGGACCACTCTCCTTTTTTTCCCCCTATTGTTAGTTATGTAAATGCAATCTGTAGAGGGCTGTTTACAGCTATTGGATGTATGAGCAAGGGATTTTGCTTACTTTATTTTTGAAGTAAAGTACAAAACATTTTAAAAATATTTCTGAAATAAAATATTTGAATAATTTGTAGGACTTGCAATAAGTCTGTGAGAAATAGAGAACTTATACAGAAGATTCTCATTACTGTGGTAGACAACTGTTATTTGGAATGTTTTTTTAAAACATATATTTATTTTCATATATGTATGCATTAATATTCAGTTAATCATAATCTGTCTGGCTGGTTTAAAAAATTCTATACAAGGTAGATTGTTTCAGTCTGGAGACAATGGTATTGTACTGGGCCCAGATACTCATATAATAATCTTGACAGTACACTGGCTACGATAATGTAGTATTTTTAAATAGAATTAGTAGTTTTAGTATGTTTGATAACCCTTTTTCCCCCAAATCTGATAAACAACCTATAGCAAAATCCTAAATAATAAACAATTTCAACTAACACTGTAGAGTATCTTTAGATTTCCACTGCTTGGATACTCCGCCTGCTAATAAGCAGAAGGAAGCATAGGTTTTATAGCATGGCAGAGTATGAAGTTGTAAAAAGAGCACAGTAGTCCTTTCACAACAGACTCTGTGAGCTGAGCAGACCCTGCAGAGAGGTAAACACTGTTGCATTGTACAAGGTACCTGTAGGGATTTCTCATTATGCCAAACCCAGAAGCAGATTTCCTTTGGATTTGGCAAAGAGGTAATGTAAGAATTTGTTTGGCACTGAGTGTACTGGAGAACTGTCTTTTTTTCCTCCCTCCCCCCATCCCCCTTATTGAATTCCTAGTAGTTTTTATTTATTTATTTTCAAAAAAAAAAGATTACATTGTAGCTGTGGCCATGTTCTGTAGGGTTAAGGTAACCTTAATGAAATGCTGTAAGTCAACATATGTTAGTTAAAAAGGTTGTGTTTTAACAAAAGGGGTTATATTTCTCCAAATACGAACCATATGTGTTACAGTATTGTAGCAAAGTCTATTACATTTTTAAGTTTAATCAAAGCAGCAGAATTTTTGAGGGCAGTATGCAGTTGTCAGTCATTCGTTACTGGCACCCACCCATTACTGGAGAAAAAAGAGAGGCCTAACTTCTTGTTAAAAGTCCAGTTTGGGATAGTAAGTAAGTAGAAGTTTACTGATAGGAACTGTATGCCTATAAAGCAGTCCCTTTCCAGCCAGGAACAGATTGTTGTTTTGATATAGAAAAATCCTCATCTACTAGGGGTTTGGGGGCTTTTTTTTTTCCTCCCCTCCTTTTCATCAGACTATACCTAATAAATGAAGCTGAAGTGCTTTTAAAATAGCTTCTGGATAAGTAGAATTATTGAATATGCCAAATGATCTGTCACCCACACAATCGGCAATACCATGAATTAAACTTCCTGCCTCAAAACTGGTGTCTGTTGCTGTTGCACTTGCTCTTACGATGCAAGCTTGCAAGAAGTCCATGAAATTTTTGGCATCCCATAGATTGCTGCCTAGGCACTGGTCTGCAGCACTACTACATATATTGGCTATTCATCTGAGATGAAAATAACTATCCAAAGGAATATGGTGTCACAAAACTGCATTTCCAGAAAGAAAGTGCTATTAAAACAGATTTGATTATATTGCCAATATATGTGAAGCTTAGTGCATCGCAAAAATTCTGGTGGGTATCCTAGGAAGAGAAGTACAGTGCAACTTCAAAGCATTACTGTGCATCAGTGCTAATGGTAACAGTTGGTCAAGTTTAGCATGTAAGGATGGATGAAAACTGAAGTTAAAACTAGTTTGGATGAGTTTGTTCACCCACTTCTATCGATATTTCTTTTAAAGTCCTGCTAAACCAGTAATACTTCAGTGGTCCATCATAGACCACTCTACATGCAAGGACCATGGATTTCTGACCTACTGAAAAAATCTGGCTGGCAAATTCTGAGGTCATACTGAGCATGTGCAAAGTGATTTTTTTTTTCTGATAGGAAAGTTTTGTTTGTTTCTTTGCTTTTAAATTAAAAACTCATAAATTGGCCAAATATAAGCATAGTTTAATATAGAGAAAAAAGACTTACTTTTGGCACTAGCAAAATCCTCAGCCAAATAAATTTATTAATTCATTCTCTGTAAAAGTGTTCATACACCAGAGCATCCTTAGGATTAAAAAAAAAAAAAAAAAAAAAAAAAAAAAGCACGCCCCCCCTTATTAATTCTAATTTCAAAACTTTCATTTCAAAAATAGTTAAAACTTACTTGTTTAAAATAATTTTTTAAAATTATCCTGGATAGAGGTTTGGCATGGGATATTTCAACACAAATGGAAAATTTTGCAAAGCCGTAAACAGCTGATTGTAGGTTCTATCAATGTGCTGTGGGCATTTTCATAAAAGATTGTGATATTTTGAAGCAGCATATTAGCACTCATTCACAAGCTATCTAGACATTTTCTTCTCTAACCATGGCAAATACTCATGTGGGTTGCACACGAACACCTTTGGCACAGGTAGGGATTGCACTGGTTTAGTGTCTCTTTGGTTGCCTTAGGGAGAGAGAGTTTGTTGATGAAAGAAGTTTTCACCTGTAAACAAAGTACTATACAAAGGTAAAAGAGTTCTCTGAAAAAACATTTTGGTGCAGTACACGGGGTTGGAATAGTTCGTGATCTGCAAAGTAAGGAACAGGGCCAATCAGCAGCTTTTCTGTTCTATTTTAGAACAATTACATTCCTTTTTCTAAACCAAAACACTGCAATCACCATTATACAAATATAAGTCTTAAATCTCATTCTCTTCCCTCGTTTCTGGTGTAGCATGCTAGCTGCAGCTTGCTTCAGACTGTTTTTTCTTAAACTCCCAGAAAATGTAAATGGAACTTGAAACTTCTGCCCACCAGTCCTCAAAGTAAGTGATTCTGAACTCCCACTAGGAGTGCATTAGGCATAAGATCAGTTATTGTGAGGTTATTGCGAGTTACTATTTACTTTTTTTTTAATGCTGTTATGTCTAGTGAGAAGAAAACTGATTTCTAAAGGACAAAATTAGGTCTGTAACATATTGTACTTTGACAGTCCTGGACTTTACAATGCATGTTTTTTTTTTCCTAAACATTATAGTCTGGTTTGGTTGATCAAAAATTATAGTCTTATCCTGAATGTCCAATAAACATGATTCCTACAAAGGAAGTCTCACTAGTACAGTGGACCAAGAGAACTAATATAAAATGATTTTGTACCACTGAGTTAATTTTATTGCAGTGCTCTTTTATCCACTACTTAACACTATGTGGTCTGATCCATGGATCATCTTCTACTTTGCCTAGCTGACTGAGATCTATGGAATAGCTGGCAAATTTTCCTTTATAGCCATCTTCAGTTTGTCATTTCTTAATTTTGTTCTGCCACTCCTCGCTGTAATCTGGCCTTATTTACTTCTTACTGCTTGCTGGTATCACTTGATGAAGTCATGCAGGATGTATTTCTTTCTTAAACCAGCTTGGAAAGCAGTCACCTACTTGCTATTGACATTTATTTCTGCTACCATTCGATGCGTTTCCTCCATTTTGATAATAACAGGGCAAACGGCTTCCAGATCTAAATACAATACACTGGGACATGTCTACCATACCTACAGAGAATAGTGCTTCCTATTCCCATGAATTTGTGCCCAAGTTTCTAAAACAGGAACGTTTTCCTTGGCTGTTGCTATCAACCTAAGCCAAATGCATGACTTTTTACCCCTCATAACTGCATTATACTTCAGAATAGCTTTTATCTCAATTTCCCTATGGGTATATTTTTAATACTTCTGCATTGAAAACTCTGGTAATGCTATTTTGTTATGAAAGTGCATGGTTTTCATTCAGATATATAATGATAATGTTGCTCATGTGGGTTTGTAATCAGAAAAGCATGCTTTAAGATTAAATGAGAATTCATTTCAAGCAGTAAGTTGATCTGTAGTATGGAAGTATTATTGACCATGGTAAATCTTGATTTTAAGGAAGAACATTTTTAGTTTCAGTAAAAGAGAACATTTCTTTCAGAGTCCCAATTATATACATAGTTGACAAATAGCTGTGCATTGACAGTTGAAAAAAATCAATATTATAGTTAATCCATCATAAAAAGCTTTTCTGTACACTCCTGTTTGAATGTTTAACACTCTGCTCTAAGTTCAGGCATGTAGTACAGTTCGGTGGCACAAAGCTGTTTTTGCTATCAAGAGTGTTTTGTTTATCATGGTGAAAATGCTGAGGCAGAAGATCTGTCTCTATCTTTCTTGTGATACCATTCAAGTATAGTTTAATGGACAATGTAGTTAAACTGCGTAGAATAACTTTAAACTGGGAAATACCATTCTTTGTGTCCATATGGCTTCTTGTGGATACCTGTACAATTCCCTGCATGCATTCCATATCTTTCCATGAAGCTTCTGGGACAAATTTGCAGTAAGCAGCAATTAGCAATGGTGCTTCATTGCATTATCTTGATTGCAAGGTGGACACTCGTTTCTTCGACAAGCATCTAAAGTCTCCAGAAGAAGGAAAAATAGGTTAATCCTACAGATCATAATTAGACCAATACAATTTGGGATGATACTTTGACAGGAAAAAAACAGTATATTTAGTTAATAAATGTTTCTTCAAACACAGGAACTCTGCGCCAATTTTTCAAAGTGTTTTCAGAGAATTAATTAGCCTAGTATTTTACAAATTAGTAATACAGAAGTAGTAATGTAATATAGAATAAAGAACTTATAATAAAAAATAGGCTCATGGATACAATCTATGGATACAATATGACATTTTTGGGAAATCAACATCAGTTTTTGTAATCAGAGATAATATCTCACAAACCTATTCAAATTCTATAAAAGAATCAATAGGAAGCATGTGGCTGAGTGAAATTTGGTTCACACAATCCACTGGATTTCCAGAGGATCTTCAGTAATATTGATTGTGAAAGGCTTCTGAAGAAACTCAGCAGCCAGGACAAAGGCTTGACCAAATGAAAATAAGAGTTTAAAAGAAAGAAACCAGGTATAAGAGCAGACTGTTGATTCTCAAAATAGCAGGACATGACTAGTTGAATTCCACACAGACCTGTGCTGGGTCTGGTACTGTTCATCCTTTGTGCTGCTTTTCCAAATCATTTATGTTTAGACAACACAACAAAAAGAATTTCCCCCAAATGAGGAAAAAAAGATATTCAGGGATATTTAGATACAAAAGATATGAAAGGGATGACTTTTAACAGTTAAATCATTGTATATTTTCTCACTTGCATGAGAGAATTGTTGAAGTTCTGTATCAAAAAAAATACACATGTATGTATAATCAGTGTGTGCATCTATACGTCTATACATGGCAAAATGTTCCATCAGAGAAATGTGATTTTATATACAGTTAAATCATGCATTACAATATCACTAAATGTTTTAGCACTTACGTTACAATGCCCATATTCTTCTTATAAATTAGAAAGCTGAGCACTAACACAGAAATTCAGTTTTATTTTACTGATAAAATGCTGTTATCTTCTGATTTCATGATTATTTTAATAATAGTAGAGGATTTTTGTAGTTTATGTGTTCAATATTCCCTAGTAGTGAGCTAAAGGAGTGGATGCCAGTACTCTAAATTCGGTAAGTGGTTGTATGTGGTGTTGCATATCTTCATATTCAGGTGATAAAGCTTTTCAAGCCCTTCTGGTTAATGATGTGATCTTTCCTAGCAGATATATATGCCACTGTTCCCACAGAACCTACTGTTTGTTGACTACATAAAATCTGTGCAAGGCTGGGCATCACGAATACGCTCCTGCCAAGCTGCATTTAGGCCTGTGGGACAGCGCATGGTTTGGCTTTCCAAGGGCAGCGTTTCAAGCCCTCGAGAGAGGCCCTGCTGCGGCTCTCAGTCTAGTTGCCCCCGCTGAGTTACTGCGTGCGGTGCAGTGGTTAGAGCAGGCTCGCTGGGGGAGGAAAAGGAAAGATTAACTTGTGCACGTGCAAACTGACAGCTACCAAAATGAGAAGCTGGCATGGGGAACACACAGTCTGTACTTGCTGGAATAGTGTCACTGGGGTAGAAGGTAGCAATTTAACTGTGTGTGTGTTTAGAGGAAACCTGAACCTTGAAAGCCATCTGTCCAGAGAGAGGTGTGGGTTTGTCATGGAAAGCCAGTCGAGTGGTGACTTCCAGACATTTGGGAGATGATTCTTTTCAGTTCAAGTGTAGAGCCCTATGTTTTTGTGTGCGTTTACCAAAGTTTTTATATAGCTTCCTTGGGAGTGTTGTGAGCTCCTCATTCAGCAGAGACGTACCCAGTTACTTTCAGATGTGAAACATGTCATAGCAGCAAAAGGGCAAACATAGTGCGGCACCTCAAAGGTCAGAGGATGAATCCTTCTACCCGGAGCGTAGCCATTGCGGTGTCGATGCTTCCTTTCAGAAGAACTGCCGTCAGATGTCGGGGACCGGACGCGATACTGTTGGCAGCCTCCGCGGCGAGCTGTTTGTCAGCGGTGGGAGCAGCTGCAAGGGGGGTGACAGGGGTGGTCTGAAATGAACTGACGCTGCCGCAGCCCTCGGAGATGGAGAGGATGGTCTGCCCAGTTACTTCGTTTGAAGTTAGTAACTGACAGTCGTATGTCTTTGTTTTTCGCTTATCCCTAAAGAGGTTTTGTACTTTGGATTTTAGTTTTGGCATTTTGTCATTTATGAATGTTTTTACAAAATTAATCTAGAAAGGGATAACCTGAAATAGCAGATTTTTCTGGATGTAAATTCTGCTACTTAGTTGTTCCTTTTCTAGGTAGTTTATGTGTTTTTCATTTTGCCATTTTTTTTTCTAAAGCTGAATTAAACAGGGTAGTTCTTGTATGTAATGTGTGATGTGGTCAATACATTTCTTGTGCCACTGTTTTTGTAGGTTTTTTCTGGTTTGAGAGTTTCTTGCAAATAAACTTGTTCAGGCGTCTTCTGAGGGCAAGAATGCAATATAAAAATACCAGGGCCAGTTTTTCTGTCAAGCTGAAAATATAACTGGTGCAATGTGTTGGGTGCAGCAAGAGTGTTACAGGAAAGTGATCTTTTTAAACAGGCCTTTGTACTCTCCCTAATTATTGTTTTTCAGACCAAGAGCAGTCACTTATTTCCCTGTACATCAGTGATGTAACATTCTGCTACTTATTTTCCACTTCATCCAAACATCTCCATACACAGGAGGCTGCATTTTAAAGAAGAACTTTTAGCATTGCTTAAGGACTTCTTTTCACAACTTGGTACTAAGCAACATTAATGAGAAATCAGGGCATGCTTCCAGGCTCTCAAATACAATTAGGAAGTTAGAAGCTTAGCCACAACTTCTTATTTTGTTGCACGAAACTGTTTCTTGTCCTGCTGTCTTACAGAGGGCTGTCTCACAAGACTTTTACTAATTTTGAGTCATTACATAGTGAACGGTATTCCTTTTAAGGAGTCACAGCTCAATAATTTCCTTAGTCAGATAGAGGTATCTCCATGTGTTGATTTTGTTGAGTTATTATTGTAGACATACTTAGTGTATATTCTGAAATGTTACCATTTCGCATTTCAGTTTAAGGAATGAAATTGCATCACGAAGGATTCCTTGGTGTTTATTTTAGAAATGACTACCCCATAAATGCCCATGAAGTTCAGTCTGTAAGACGTGAACAAAAAATACTGTGACCAAGACTGTTTGTCAGTGCTGGTCCTACATAAACATATATTGCCAGACTTTAAATTCTTTCTCGTGACATTCTTACCTAGAGTGCTGCGAGCACTGTGTGGGTAGGAAGCAACGATAATAATAGTAGGAAATGTTCTGCTAGTGAATTTACAGCTTCTTCCAACAGATTAGCTGTTCTTTATACTACTGCTAAAAATAGTTCGGTAAGATGTATTCTGAGAGTCCATCTAGTCCTGTTTGCTTTCTTGATGTAGTGTAGCAGAGTAGCCACATCTTTGATAGGTACTGTTGTTAAGGGGTGGGTTTCTTTACAGAGAGAAGCAGCCCCCCCCCCCGGCCGCCCCAAACCGGTGCTTCTTCTGTTCCAAACAACCATGAAAAAAGATGAAAAGCATCTAATTTCCGATTTTTTTTTTTTTTTTTTTTTTTTTTTTTTGCACTGGAGGCTTATACACTGTTTTCCCTTTGTCTTGTTGCCGGTGGCTTGCGCGCACGCTGTGCGGTGGCAGATCTAAGTTGCATTAACGGGGGAGCGCGGGCAGGGAGGGGAGGGGAGGGGAGGGGAGGAGAGGCTGCCCCGCGGGGCCGGGGCCGGGGCCGGGGCCGGGCCCGGGAAGGTGCTCCTGTGCTCCTTACATGGGCATGGCGGCGGCGGCCGGGCCGGGCCGGGCCGCGGGCGGGGCGGCGGCGGCGGCGGCGGCGCGGGGGGCTCGGCGAGACAAAGAGCGGTGCCCGCCGCCAAATAAGGCAGCGGGAGCCGGGGGATTTCAGAATAGGAGCGGCGGGGAAGGAGGCTGCCTGCGCGGGGCGGCTCGCTTCGCTTTGCTCGTCTTTCTCTCTCTCTCTCTCTTTTTTTTTTTTTTTTTTTTTTTTTTTTGTGAAAAGGGGAAGTGGTAAACACCGGGAATCGAGGCTTCAAGCTTGGCTTTATCCTTATGTCATCTTCCGTCGGCAAAGCTGAAGGACTCAAGCTGTGTTTGTCATATTTTCTCATGTTTCTGAAAGTTCTTCATAGATTTTTGTTTACAGAGGAGGGCTTGTTGGCAGCCCCATTGCTTAGCAGCCTAGAGATTAACGAGGCCTTCCCTGCTGGAGGAAAAAATACCCGTCACAGTTAAATTTCAGGCATTATGAAAATTTGCAGTGATTTTTTGCCTAGTACAATGTTCTAATGAAAACTTGTAACTAATCTCAAAAGGGTATGCACCTCTTGAGATATCTTTGTAGTTGAGAACTGAAGTGGGGAAAGAGAAAATGAGCACTAAAAAACTCTAATAACCAACATTTGGGCAATTCTGATAGAAAAGCATTTCATAAAAAAATGAATTGGTGAGAAGATATTCCAAGATGCCAGAAATGCAAGTGAGCTACCACTTTGAACACAGATACGAAGTTTGCGCTCTGCAATTCTAACCCAGTGTCTTGGCACACATTATTATTTCTGCTTATTTGGGGCTAAATTTAAAAGGTCTTATTCCCAGTGGGAAGAGATGCAGCACACTATTCACCTTTTTACTTCAGATTTGCTCAGAGCGGGACAAATCAACACAACAGGAACGTTCAGGAGATGAAGGAGCAGCTGTGATCTCTGCTAACTGTGAAAGCTGGACCAGAGAAAAGTAAATAGCTGCAGGCACAAGCCTCAGCAGTAACTTTTAACATACTGGCCTGGTTTGCTCTGGTTTCAAAATGTTTGCAACAGACCATCTCTGAAACTCACAGTCTTTTTTATAGGAAACAATTAAAGACACTATAAGGGCACTATCCTGATGAGAGGAAGTCAGTTATGCCTTGATCTTGAAGCTGTGAATAGATCAGCTCATAGACTGCTACTGAAAAACATTTAAAATACTATGGGTGCAGCCTGATGCGGAAGAAACAGCTTCTTTATCTTTGCTGACAGGCTCCCAATTACAGCAGCTGTAAGTTACTAGAGTGTAACTAATTGAAAGATATAAGCCATGCAGTATTACCATACCAGGAGTATTAAAGAAGAGAATGTCGTATTTGAGATTTGAGTTGGGAAATGGGAATGAGGACTAAAGGGTCACATTCCAATCTCTTTAACCACCTGTGACCTTATGTAAGCCTTCTAACAGTTTAACCATCTGAAGTATAGGTGGGCCTGTCGCGGACACATACTGATGCTTGGAAATATGATTTTCAGTATCACAGCTGAAGGGTGTTAGGCAGGTTTTACTGTGGCCTGAAGAAGGAACCATAGAAATCCTAATTGAAACAGAATAATTTATTAGAATTGCCTTTTTAATTTCCTTCATTAAATAAAAACAGAGAATCTGTGAGGAATGGTAGAGTGAGGGAAGATGAGAATGCAAGAAGCTACAAGAGCTGGGAGATGAATATTGAGCAGAATTGGATGCACGACGAGGGAAAGAAAAGAAACTGGATGGGATTTAAAGAATGGTTCTCCTCTGCGGCGTTAGTGAAATTGGCAACTTAAAACAGATCTGTTTGCCCTGTGGGTTTGTGGAGTGAATTGTTTGCCAGGAATTTATTTTATTATATTTAATGTAGCTATTTCCAGAGCTCATCGGCATGCTATGCCTGTAGTTCTACAGGCCAAAAAACTCTTCAGGGTTACCCACAGTCAAAACAGACTGAGAACTTGGGTACCTGAAATATGTAGGTACTTAAAGGAAGCCATTGGGCTTAAGGAATGCCAGAGTTATCTGTACACCTGTTTTTTCAGCTGTTCTGGGCTTTTAAGGCTTTCTTCTTGGCATCACAGGAGTTGCATAGTAATTCTAATCAGTAACATTTAAACAATTCTGTGCCTGAAGGCCTTTATTTTACCTTTTGGATGAAAATAGCAATTGATGTTACAGCAAAGGAGGCGTAAGCATGAGTCACATCATCACCATTTATATGTGTTTGTGTGTTTATACACATGCATATGTGTCAGAATGGTAATTGCTTGATTATGAAAGTTGTCTCAGGAACTTATGATTTTTGTTTTCCTCTATATTTAGGAGTTTGGAAAAAGGTTCTGTTGTCATTTTGTTTTTACTGATTTTTGTTGTATTTTAATAGATCAGAGGCTTCATAGTATAATTTGCTTTCAACAGTTGTCTCTAGCTATGGTTTCCTTTCTGTGAGAAACGTGATGTTGATGGAGTGTCTTGGCAGAACTGAAAGCGAAAGAAATTGTTTGTTCAAGTAGTCTTTCTTTTAAAAAACGTGTGATGCTTTGTTTTCCAGAAGCATTAAGAAGAACAAATGCCCTGCACAACTCAATACAACTCAGTAATTCTGACATTGCAATTTTCATCCACAGGAAATGACACCAAGCAAAGTGCTGTATAGTTAGGGCCTCGGTATCTGTCAACACCAGAAGGGTTAGCTAGTACAGGATGCCTGTAACATGGGATTCAAGAGACTCCTCTGAGATAGTGCTAAATACTTAGGACTGGCAGGTGTTTGGCAGTTGCCCATTTTAGAGGTATAGTCCTTCTTGTTTTTTAGGAAAGCATAGCTTTGCATTCTAGGATTCTGAAGAAACCTCTTAACTCTCATGCATTCCAATAGAATTTGTGTCCAGTTCCTGGCTTGGTAGTCCCCATTCAGAGATTTAAATGTTGCCAAGTACAGTATGGGAGGGGATTTAATTTTATGGAGATTGCTTTTATTTATTTGTTTATTTAAGGTTAAAAATCAACAGTGATTGGCATGTCAGGGTTTATTCTGCATAACTGGTGTAAATGAGATGCATTTCCATTTTTATGAGAAGAACAAGCAGGTTGCTGAATTGGGCTCAGTGCATCACGGACTTCAGTCAGCTGCATATGAATCAGTCTGAATGCTTGCAAACTCTCAGTTCCCTCTCCTAGTTCACTGATGTCTGCCCCTGGCATTTCCATCCAAGCTTAACTAGGTTTGAACTGTAATATGATGCAAAGCTCCATTATATCTGGTTGAAAACTACATGGCTTGATTTACAGGCATATATATAGTCTTCAATTGATGTCCAGTTTTTAAGATCAAAAGAATCTTGTGTCATGTATGTCTACTCCACCTAGAAGAGACCATTTGATTCTCGTTCATAATTTCATCCTAGACCTTAGAACTTTTAAATCTTTAAACATGCTTGTGTTTTCTTTTGGAAAAACCTCCAGTTTGCGTTTAAAGAATTTAAGAAATCTACTCTTAACTAGCCTAGATCAGAAGTTGCACACTCCACATAACTTCTAATATCTTTGCTACTCACCAGCTAGTATTCTAAAATTTTTAATATCATAATGGAAAAAGCCAAATAGGCAAGTAGAAGAAAGGAAATAAAACTTTATTTGTAGTGTACAACCGCATGGAGATGAGGTGGTGTGAGTGACATTGTGTACTCCATATTTAACTCCATATTCCCTTCACTGAAGATAAGTTGCAAACAAAAAGACAACATTTAAGTACTGTGCATTAGTAGCTCAAAGATTTGACAGACTCTCAAGAAATCTACTGACCTATTTTATAATAATTTGTTTTCTCTCAGATTGCTTTAGAAGTAATTAGTTTGTGTAAGAGCTTTCCGTCAGTGTTTTGAAATTCAACTTTTTTCTGAAGTCAATGTTTTTTAGTTTTCACATTTTAACTAGTACTAATCTTGTTTTGTTTGCAAGGTGACATGAAAAAGGGGGTCACCCTTTCTATACTTTTCTCAGTTCATTTCAATAAGAAAAATAAATTGAGCGAAGAGGGAAAAGTAACAACTCAAAATGAGTGTGTATTTGTTTCCCATGCAGCAAACACTACATTCACATGAAAAATACAGTTACCTAACTTGCCTTGCTTGCAAAACAAACTAAAACTGATTGATACAGATCACAACACAGTAATTAATCAGCCATTAATACTTTAATTTCATGTGAAATTTGATCAGTTTGGTCAATTTTGGTCAAAATTTTCAATCTTTTTTTTTTATGGAATTGTATGAAGTCACATATTTGTTTTGTGAAGCTTCTCAAATTTTGAACCAATGCTGACCAAAAATCCACAAGACTTGTTCTGTCAGTTGTTTATCTTTTTTACTAACAGCCTCTGTCAGCAGCTTCATCAGTTGATAGCAATTAATTTTTGTTTCTTTTGCTTTTTGCTGTGTTTTTTTTCCCAAAAATTGTTGCAATCGTCATTATATTTAAATGTATCGCTTAGGACTTCATTGTAACTGTATGCAGTTGTATCATTGTAGGTAAATAAATTCCCTCCAATTTAGTGTCCAAGGCATTCTTTACATATAGTTGGAAATTACTTAAACTATGGAAATGTTCATGCATCTGTGATGATAGACTAAGTTGTTTATAGGAAAGAATTACAGATCATGCTAAGTTTTAAGTCAAGCATATGTTTTGGTTCCTTTTTCTTTGGCTGTTTGTGCTTTGTATTTTGTTCCCAGTAAGTCGAGCTTCGTTTTCACTTCGCATGCCCAGTTCTGTTTGTGGAGTCACAGTGAAGCAGGTGTCCTGAGCTGAGGACTACTATAAGCAAATACAGATGAGAAGATAAAATGAGGGGACTTAAAGTCCAGTTAGTGTTCTTCTGTAATAGGGCTTTTGTAGCAGCAGCTTAGTCAGTTCTTTGTTAAATGTGTCAGGCTCTCTGCAGCCATTATTGGCTGAATTGTGTTCTGCTTGTCAGATAAAATGCTGTCTTCAAACAGAATACTTACCCAAGATCACATGGAGACCTGATTAGTGATGAGTGATGCTCTTTTTATATTTGCACTATATTCATACTATGTGTATGAGCTACCATGCTTCTTCCCCTAGTCATGTAGTTGAATTGGAAAGAGAGGGACAGTTGGCATTTCCCAGCTCTGGCATGTGATTTGCTGTTCCAGCAGCTGGAGATGCTTTATTTTCCCCCTCTCTTTTACCTAGTTGGTGAAGGGGCAACAGTGTTGGACTAAGCAGGGGAAGTTTCAGTGCCACCTTCTTCTGCGTGGTCCACCTTCAAATTAAGTTTTGCAGGTAAAGATCTCTCCCATCTTGTGGGTTCGCAGTAGTTGGAGAAAAGTAGGTATGATGATACTCCTGTAGAAGCTCAACAGATTTCAGGCATCCAGAGCTGGGCTATGGTTCATAACACACTGATGGGAAAGTGGATCTGAAAAAAGGATGGGGAACACCCTTACTTTCAACTGCCCTAAAACCTCTTAACCAAGTGCCTGAGATATTTAATACTGTTGAGGTATGTAGCAGCATGTTTATACACTTTTTTTTTGTCGCACATTGCAAAATATTCAAGCAATACCCACATCACCACTGTGGATTAGGCATGAGTTTGAGAATACAGGTTTTTTAGATGCGTTGTTTGAGTTTGTGTGTCTTGTTTTAAAAAGATGTGTTGCTGATGTTAAGGCTTGTTCTATGCTTTCTTATAAAACTGAAGTTGCCATGTAATCTGTAAGAAAGCGTTGGATCCAGTCCAAACTGATTATAATAGGAAGGGTATGAAGCAAGAGCAAAAATCTATTTTTCATTTTTCTTCTCCTTATGGAAAAAGTATCTGCATCCACATGATGCTCTTAGTGGAATATACGGTAGTAATATATGTATATGTTGTGTATATATGGGTATACACATGTATACTCTATGGGCCTGTATGCAGTAGACTGTGTATTTGGCACCGATAGATTCACATGATTTTTTGCATAATGCAATTTTTGCTTTTTTTTCGCATGATGCAAAACAGCATGAAGTTTGTAACTTGCAGTAAGTGTTCTCTGAACTCTGATACTGTTGCAGATAACTAGTTTGGGTAACAATACTGTCCTTGGACAGGTCAAGACACAGGAGATCATTTATGGAACTAATGTCCAAAGTGCACAATAGAGCAATACGGACCTTCTGAGAAAATTCTAAATTCAGTTTAATTTGAAAAGACAGGGACTTGATAGTGATGAGTAGTAAGTGATGAGTAGTGAGTAGCGGTAGAAGTATTATTTTAAAAGAGACCCCTGTATTAAGAAGTTTACAAGAATAAACTTCCGTGCTCGTACATTAAAATATGGGGGTGCCCTGCCCGTTCTGTCGTACAGACGAAAGGGTTAGGGAACCTTGGAAACGTTTCCACGCAGGAAAGTTCTAGCGGCAAAAAACTCTAGCGGCAAAGCTCGGGGGCTGCTGCGCGGCCGTGCCACAGAATCTGGGGTGTTCCCTTTGCTCTCCCGGGCAGCTCTTGGTCTGACTTGGTGGAAGTGCCCCTGCCCCGTCTCGCGGAGGCGGGTGCAGCCCTCGCGGCGGCGGCCGCGGCCCGGGGGTGGGGGCCGGGCCGGGCCGCGCGGGAGCTGCGCCTCGCCGGCGCCGCGGGCCGCGGGCCGGGGCCGTGCGCGGCGGCCGGGGCCCGCCCCCCGCGCCTCGCGGGCCGCCTCCGGGACTCTTAACGTGAAGCTGCCGGGGTGGGACGCGCCGGCTCCGTGAGTCACGGCGCGGGTGCTGCCGCGCCGAGCCCAGCCTCCGCGCCTGCCTCCCCGCCTGCCTTTATAGCGCGGGGTACCTGCGGCCGCGCCGCCCCGCTCCGCGCCGCCGCCGCCCGCGGGCCCCGCGCTCGGCCGCCCGAGACCTGCCTGGCGCCGTGGACGCCGCCAAGGTAAGGCGGCGCGGCGCGCGTGGGTGCCGGGCCCTGACGGGCTCTCCTCCTCCTCGGGGGCGAACGCAAAGCCGGAGAGCAAATGCCGCCGCGCTGCAATCGCATCGTGCTGCCCGCGGCGCTTTCAAGCCCTTCTGCTCTTTCCTCCTTTTAACAGGAGTTCGCCACGTCGTCTGCAACTGCATTTGCGTTTCGCTGATGCGCTTTATTTGCCGGCTCTGGCATCTGCTTAGCGTTTCCAAATACGGTTGGGATGCAGCTGTGTGAATCTGGGTAGCTGAAGCCTTGCTCAACCACTTGTTAGTGACTGTGACCCCGCAGTAAAATGAGTGCTTCGGCAGCTTGCTTTGTAGGAACCCGGGGATCCTCGTGGGTGAAAAGGGAGTTGGCCAGGAGCAGGCAATTTAGTGTTTTCGAAAACTTTCTGTGGCTTGCTACCAAAAATAAAACAAAATTGAACCTTTTTGTTTGTGGTGTGGAGTTCGTTAGTCTGTGAGGAAGACGTATCTGGAGAGTCAGCACTGATGTACTCGTGCTGACTTTTTTTGTCGAATGTTTATAATTGAGTGTTGAAAGGAATTTAGTGTTACTTAGTAACTTCACAACTAAGAAAAACCTCCAAAGTAGTTTCTGTGCGTTTTTTATTTATTTCTTTTTAGGTCTGTGGCAGACATCTGTTTAAATTTTAGTAGTAAAGGCAAAAAAAAAAAAAAAAAAGGAAAAAAAAAAAAAAGAAAACCGTGAAAGTTTCCTGGCAGTCGGCACATAATTAGAAAGAAGGCTGGGAAAAGTAAGACTGGCCTTCCTTATAATGATGTGTTTACAGAAACTTGGAAAGTGGAGGTATGCATTGGCCATCAAAGAGAAACCAACGGCTGCTCTTGGAACATTTGGATCAGCCTTACATTAAGGAATATGGCACTGCAGAGCATACATCTAAAAACAGAAGTGGACACATTCTGTTTCATTAGGTTTTGAGGTCAAGAAAGTGTTTTTCCACAGTATTCTGTGGTTGTATTGAACTGGAACCACAATTCCTGGGAACAGACCTGTCTCTCTGATAGGAACTCCATAGGATGTATTATATGGAAAATAATATGTCCACTAACAAGCCTGTGCACACCAAAACCCACTGGAGTTCTGGGATGGGGAAAAGGCTATGATGATGTTCTTATGGAAGCCCAACAGTTTCCAGGCATCCAGCACTGACATCCAGAGCTGGTCTGTGATTCACAGTACATACCAGACATAGAAGGATTAAGATACATAACTGATAACAGGAGGATGGAAAAAATACGTAAAAAGTTCAGTGACTCTCAGCCCTTGTCCATTGATTGTATGTAAAACATTTGACTATGAAAAGGGGTCAAATTCTTGGAGAACAGGATTCTAAGAGAAATTCTGCTGTGTCTTGCTTTTAGTGGGCAAGGAATCCTGAAAGATCTGTCCATGAAATAATACCCCGGTACTAATTTTTCTGGACAGAAGGAGAAACGCTGTGGGAAAAGGTAGGATAGAGGGATGAGAATCTGAATAAAAGAACAAGGAAGATTAGGTAGGACATATACAGACTACATCTTCTGAAACTCTTAGAAATGTGCAGGTAGGTTTTGTTGGAATTATAGTGTCTCATTTGCATAAAAACAACATTTCTCTCATCTTTGAGAATGATGGCAGAAATCATTTATCACAAAGTTGGGATTTGCCAGGAGTTACCCTATACTGGAATGTGACATTATAAAAGTTTTCCTAAGATCAGAATGATAGATGTGTGGTAATCGTTTATTAGCAGTTGGTAGAAATGTGTGGCATAGCTTTTCTTGTAGCTTTATGAGGACCAGGCATTTATTTTTTCAGTTAAAAACTCTTGTGCAAATTTTAAAGTTTGCCTTAAGTAACAACAAGCAACTGGAAGTATCAGCATACCATTAAAAAGCACTAGGGTTAGAATATATATTTTATGCTCTCGTACTTAATGAAGTCCTAGAAAATTCTCTATTATGCTCAAATTGTTTTTCCATTTCTCTTTCTTCGTAAGAGCAGAACAGCTATATGTATTGTTTTGGCCACACTCATCTTGCTGAGCTCTTGTGCACTGAATCTTTTATTTTAGACTAGGAAGAGCCTCCTGTTTCTCTTTGCAGAGACGCTATGATCACTGGAACATGTAAGACTTTGCAAAGTTGTGCTCTATAGCGATTATTGCTTAGTTCAGACAGCATAGAAGAGCTACAGCTGCAAGTGAAAGAAAACAGCTCTATATTCTCTGCTCTGCACTGGAGAATTTTTTTGAGCTTAGGGGAGAGTTGTGTAGGGCAGGATAGCCCAGCCTCTCCCGAAGCAGGAGTGAGGTCCCAGTTTTGTGATCCGCTTTGGTCCGTATGACTGCAACAGCAGTTTCTAACAGCTATGTTAAAACTGTAAGCCTCCGTGTCTGTGAGGACCCAGCAGTAAATTTGACGAGTAATGCTCAGCTGTTGGGCTCTGGGTATCAGAAGACAAAGGGAGCAGTCTAGCTGGAGCTGACCTGAGGGATGCTGATCAGCCCCGTGAAATAAAGAATTCCGTCTTTCTCTCCTGTATTGACTTTATATCTACTTACATTCTGCTCTGAAATGATGGCTCAGAGGCTCTTCTTATTTAAAGTTAAGTGGTTCTCAGCTGGGCAAACTAAACTGATCTGTAAAATCATTTATTTGAAGGGAAGTTATTGTATTCTTCAAATGCATTCCTCAACAAACTCTATTCAAAGTAGCTTTTTGTGATTTTATTCATGCTAACATTAATGTGGGTCTGTAGTCCTGAGAGCAGAGCATCAATCAGTGTGATGTCATATATTTAGATTTTCTCAGTGTGTAAAGCACTGTTTCCTGTAGATTATGAGTAATTGTGGGCACTAAACCTGAAAGATGTGAAGAAAGAGACCTTTACTTCTAAAATATGAGTTTCCAAAATGAAAATGTGTAGATAAAAGAAATACACAGGGTGCAATGAGAAGAAGCTGTCTGAAAGATAAGCATGCCTACATTTACCTATATAATTTCTTTATGAAATGCCTTGTGTTCGTTTGCTGTTCACTCTTCAAAAAAGGAGTGTTTTAATATTTAGGGACTTACTGGATCTTTACTGATCTGAGAAAAATTGGTGGCTCCAAGATGCTTATTTTCCTATTGAAAAAAATCAGGGTAATATGTAGCATATTGATTATCTGATAGTCCCATATGTTCTTGATAACATAACCATTGGCTGGAAATTTTTCATCTTTGGAATATTCTTTAATCAAAATGTGCCTATGGAATTTTGTATTCATGTATCATCTTCCATCTTGGCAATATTCCCATATTTTTAACAGATAGAATTTTAGTGCTAGATTATGTAATAAAGTTCCCTTTGGAGTGAAGCTCCACAATTGCAATACCAAGCAATGATTTCATGGTGATAATACATCAATCTGGAAGAATTAGGAAGAATACAAACTAATTATTAACCAAGTTATAATATGCTCAAGGCTCATTCTAACCTTTTAATCTATAGAAAAATGAAAAGGAGAATCTTTTTTGACTGTAAGTCGCTTGAGCTTCACATATCATTTAACATGCTGGATTTTCTATAACTTAAAACAAACAAACAAACAAACAAACAAAAAACCTACTTTCTATGCCACCTTCATTACCATGGAAGAACAACCAATAATTAAGGCTATTCTTTTCACGTATCTGAAATATACTTTCTGGATTAGCATATGAATAAAAAAAAGAATAGGAAGTATTTTTCTTCTATGGTACTGTCTAGACATTTATCGTGGTCATTCTCCCATCCGCTTGAGATGTTTTAGCCCTTGCCAAGATGGGAAGTTTGTACTTCCTTTATTGAAGCAGAGAGTGATTTTAGCTGGTGTATTTTGTATGGCGCTCCCCAGCACTTTCACTTTCCACAAAGGGAAAAGTTTTTTTTAAAAAATACCGTGTTTATTTTAAAAAAAGAAATAGAGAGTGCTCGATTTATTACTAGGCCTTTCTCTGTCTGGGACACCAGCATGAGATGAGCCACACAGCAACTGAGTTTGTTTGCCACAGTTTTGAGAATATCTTCAGGGATGATCTGAATGCAAAATCTTTGCTTAGCTTAGATAAACTTATAGGCCAACTTATAGCCTAAACTATCCTTTGGTAGCAATTATCCAGAAGTCCTTCCAGTTCTTTTCAGTGCATTTTTCTGAGGCTGGGGAGTTTTGTTGCAGCTCCTTCACGTCTCCAGAAGATACTTCTCTTCACCACCACTCCAGAATGGGCTCAGGGTTGGGCTTGTCAGCAGTTTCAGAATATGGTCTATATTACATGTGCTGTTCTAAAATGTAAGAGTGAAGAAATGAATCTTATTTTCTTATGATTCAGGATAGAATATTTCAAACAGGAAATGACAATGTCAGCTTGAGTTCATACTTCAGCCTTAAAAATATAAAAGAGTTAATTAGTTGAAGAGTTAAGTCTGTATAAAGAGCCGCAATAATGCGTTGCCAAAGCATCCAAATTTTTGATAAATGTTCATAACGTGGCACATGTTTCATCCTGGTGGTTTTGTGTAATGAAAAGTCTTTCTCTAGAAAGGCACTTATTTGCAGACATGATGTGTCAGCCAGCAGAAATGTACAGGAAAGGATTTTTTGGTTTTCACTGGCAACATCATTACATTTTTTTTTCCAGGCTGAAATGTAAAAATAGATTAACATACAAAAATCTGTTTTAGTAATGTTAACATTTATATCAACCAACAAAACACATGAAACTCAGAATGAAAGATGGTACACTCATCTTGTATGCTACTGTACTTATTAATGCAACACTGTGTCAGAAGCACACACATAAATATGGGACAACATAGGGAATTAAGTGTACAACATCAGTATTTAACTCCTTGCTTTTATGGTCTTAGGCAGGACTGTTTTATTCTTTGCATTTACAAGAAAATGACTGAACTTTGCATAAAATACAGAATTTAGATGAAGATTCTTTTAGCGGGGTTTAATTTTTAAATTGAAATTTAACAAGTAGTCCTCTCTTACAGTGAAGAAGAATCTACTTCAGAGAGCAAAAATTGGATCCAGGCAGTATCTAGTGGTCTGGAGAAACTTCATAATGAGTTCCTGCTTAGGCTCTGGTGAATAGAGAAAGGTTACGGAATATTTCGCTTCTTTGTGATTCTTCTGCTACAAAATTATTTAAAAAGTGTGACCCCAGTTCTCCAGCCACACTGAATGCAGAAATCTGTTTTAAATCAAGACCTGCATGTGTTACAGCAGCTTCTCTCAGGGGAGCCAACCTGCTGTTTTTAGGCCAGGCTTTAAGTTGGGCTTACTCCTGCGCGTTTTTGCACCTTACTCATGTTTGGAAGAGCTATTCCTTAAAAAATGATCATTACGTTCTTCTTGTTGTTGGATTTTGTTGTCTTTTTAAATTTTTACTCCATAGTGGAATTCATTGTAGGCTGAATCATAGTTTGAAAGTAGTCACTAGAAACTAAATTGTTACTTTCAGTCCTCGTTCAAAGACCATGTGCATGTGTACATATGGATGGTATATAAAATGCCTGTGTCTAACTTTAAAAAAGTACGTAGTGCGTTTTTTTTATGAGAGAAGATATGTCTTTTATATCTTTTTCTTTGTGAGAGGAGATACTATTTCTCTGTGCATATGTATGTAACTGTGTGTGAGTGTGTGTGTGTGTGTATATGTCCATACAGAGCATCAGTAAAAATCTGTATCTGACTCATGGGGATGATTTGTTTAAAGCAGCTATTAAAGTGCAAAACAGTTTTAATAAGTCCAGCCTTGGCTAACAGAGCAGATTCACCAAGGCAACGTAGAAATTTCTGCACAAATTAAAGGAGTGTTTCCTTACACAGAAACCCAGTGGTGCTGTATTTCTTCCAGCCCACCTCACTGTACTTATTTTGGCTCTGAAATATAAAGCCTTTGTTTTCTGTGTTTGAAGGTTTCAGGAGGGCACCCTGATTTATGGCTGTATTACACAGTGACCAACAATCTAGTGAATTTTTTAGTACAAGTGGGGCTTTGAAAAACTCAGAGGCAGTCATGATATTTTGTGGATGGGATTTTCTTTATGCACTGTCTATTTGTGGATATGATTTCTGTTTCCCGTTAAAATTTTTAGGGGGGCTAACTGAAAGCATCAGTTACTTGATACTACCATCCTGAGAGCGAGTTTGTTTTTTGCAAGATGATGCCATTTACTTCTGTACAAATCTGAGAAGCCTAAACCAAAATTATGTAAAGAAGGTTTAAAAGGGATGTTGATAACACTGCTGGATGCTGCCAGAGGGTGTTGATGCATAGTTACAAATATCTTTCACGTATTTCCATGAAAAGGATGTCTGGGCTTCTCAAGTATTCATCAAGTAATTGCTCTACCATCAAGCCAACAGACTACGTATTTTGCTCTACAAAATAGAAATCATTTTCAGTGAAGAGTCAGAGACTTCTGTGTATTATTTTTCACCAATAAGTGTTTGCTCATCTGACATGGCCAAATTTTAGCTGTTTTTAGTTTCTAAAGCTATCTTACAGTTTTCACATGTGCATTGTAGTATTCATATGCCCAAATTCAGTATCTGGAACCAAATCACCTTTATTCTTTCATGTATAACATTTGTTGCCTATTTTTCCAGGCACTAGTTTGCCATACTCTTTGGCTATGTTCTAGGGAATCTTCATTTCCTATTTTTGTAAAAATTTAGAGATCTAAATACAAGGTAAAAAAGAGAGACACCTCCTCCTATCAGTTTCTGAAGACATATGGAATCCAATTTATGAAGTGAGACTATGGAAGGAGCTATAGTGAAAGTACATTATGCTGTCTTGTGAATCTCCCGGATGTTACATGTGGTTTCCATTCTTTTATCTTCAGGGGCTTTTGGTGTTTTTACTAGAGATTTTAAGGTTATTAAATGCTTAACATTTTCTTAAGTTGTTCATCAGGAATTTCTGCAAAACAGTTACTTCCATTTTCTGCTTTGTATTAGAAACATCCTCTAAAACAACTTCTTTCCCTTAAAAAAAAAAAAAAAAAAAAAAAGGCATTTTAACATCAGTTGCATTTCAGGAATATTTGTGCTCCTAGGACATAGAGCTTTCAGGCAGTAAAAAAAGACAAATTTAAAATCTACTTTTACATATGAACAACTGCATAAGTTGTACAATGTGAATACATTTCTGTGTATTTGCCTACATAAAAAGAAAGAAAAAATAGTGCATATTAATATAAAACCAAAATGATATGTCAACATTTTCCAAAACAAAGGATGAACTTCCAGCTGCTGACTGTGAGGTTAGTTCTGTTGTTGTCTATAGTCCTAAAAATAGAGTATCCTGAAGTGTTTTGGAAATGTTAGAAACAAAAATAGTATTACTGGTTCGGAAGGCCCAGGTTCTTGTGTCCCCCATCCCTTCAAAATGTAGTGGTCATCTTAATAGCTGGCAAAAAAGAGAGCAAGAGTGCAAGCCAATTAATACTCTGAAAATTGAATAATGGCATTTATCTGAATCATATAAAAATATCCAGAAAAATGAGCAGTGCACTCAAAAATCAGGATCTCTGCACCATCTTTTCCTTACTGTCCTCCCAGCCATATGGCTGCCTGTGACAATTAGCTGAAAGCAGCAGATCAGCCTTGTGGGGAGCCCTAGATGTGACATACTGCAGGCATCTTCTTGCCTTCCTGTCGCAAGGCGTCGCATGCTGGTATATCAGGGAATCGTTCCCAGGGTGGTGAAGCTCAGCCCTGACCGCATGCATCATGGTTAGCCCAGGATCACTGACCTGCCTTCAACTCCGGGAAATCCTTTAAGGAAAGAAACAACGCTTTCTGGAACGTAAGCTGTTATTTAAAATGTCCTGGGTTTTGCTATTGCCTGTCTAAGGTTCATTGTATCTGGCTGCTCTGTAATACTGCACTGTCGTTTTTTGGATCACAAGCAAATGATTGTGGAATTCTGCAGATTTGCTGAAGTATCAAGAAATGTGGATCCCAGAAACACACAGGCGCGTGTGGCTGTTCTGCTACAGACGGCAGTAATAAACCAAGGTGTTTACCAACCCATTATAAATCAGTTTCAGGTTCTTTTGCTGTGCAAGTCTTGAGCAGGCTGTTCTACACTTCATACAAGGATTTGGTTATTATCTATGGGCACGGCTCTTTGTTTTTAGGAGTGGTGAAATATTCAGTTCAGAAAAAGTATTAATATTTTTAATGGTAGAGTTAGCATGTTGTTTTTAGTGAAAGGCAACAAAATACTTCTGTTTTGATCCTCCTATAACTGCATCTACTCCTCCTACAAACTGCCAAGCAAGACTATTACTTCATTTTCACTTTGACCGTTTGTGAAGGCTACTTTAGAGTATTTCTGTAACTTTAAATTTAGCATTCCTGATGGTTACAAACTTAGGGCTTTCTGGTAAATTGTAACTAGAGAAGAGGCGTGACCTAGAGACAGTTGTTACAATGAATTACAAGAGCTTTGTATGCCAGTAAGGCTAATTATCAGTTTGCAAATAAGAAACAGCAGTCACATTATGTCCTTTTATGGATTAGCAAGATAGATGCTTGTGTTTTAAGCATTAATGCCAACAAATGCAAAAGTCATGCCCTGTTTACTGAGTGAATTCTTGGATGTGTACTGAATTAGAGGAACTGCATGTGGTGTTAATATTTAAAGTAACAAGCTCATTGATAAAGAGCAGAGCAGAATAGAATTAGAATGCATTTATATGGGAAGTTGGTCTGAAGTGGATGAGTTTTGTGTGTGATGAGTGTGGGTGAGTTTTGTTCTTTTTCTTTGAGAGAATTCATATGAGCATACAAAAGTGATCTGAAATATTTTATTAAGTATCCCCTCTTTTTCCAAAAAGTTTGGTATATCTGTAAAATATACCACTGCTGGCAGTGCAGAGTTGGTTATGCAGAGTAATACAGGATTGACTAATTAGAGTTGAAATTGTGATGTTTGGGAGATTCTTATCTATCGTAAAGACCATCAGTGATGCCAGAGAGACATTTTCCTTAACCCATAAGCACATTAAGTATTATTTAATTATGGACTTGCAAAGAATTTCATCTCTGAGACAAGTTCTTTCTGTCTTATATTGCTCTCTATCTGAGGCACAGGTGTCTTTTTTTTTAATTTCCATAATTAGAAAAGTACTATTCACATGTTTTGCAAATAAGAATCACAAAAATCTGCTGTCAAGCTTCCTAAGATACTGATGTTAATCTTTGTTATTGGTTGTTGAGATTATTCTCAAATATTTCCTCTGATTACCTCAAGTTCCTCAAGATTTTTGTTGTAGTTTGTCCACTGTTTTGGATTAAATTGTCTTTGATATGAGTTGCTTAAAAAGGAAGGAAGCTACTAATTCGATTAGTTTCTCAATTAATTGCGCTTAGTATTGGAAAATAAAGGGTTTTTACTAAAACCACTGGCAAAGATTGGGGGTGAAAAAAAGGTTTTGTATGTGTTTCATAGTTGCTAAAAGTAATTGTAAGATTCTGTGTAAGGGGTATGAACAATTTAATGATGAAAAGTAGCTTCACAGTAAGGGCTTTTTGGAAGCTGTCAGACACATGAAAAATGTATTGCCGTAATCGGTGTTCAGTATTTCAGAGTTGTCCTTGGATGCTCTCATATGTATCCATTCAGGTCTAAATTCATCAGTTGTCATATGACTTACTGATTGTACATAATATTTTCCCCATATGTTATCTTGCATTTTTCAAATTCCTGTCATTCAAATATTGCACGCTGATGTGCAGATTGACATGGTGTGGGGCCAAGGGCATGTGTTTAAAAAAAAGAAAGAAAGAAAGAAAGAAAGAAAACTCATGCTTTTGGTTTAATGAAACCATTTCAATGCCCGTTCAGAAAATATTAGTAGTTTTGCTAGAATAATAGTGTATGTTGCCAAAGAATCTGTAATAATTGTCTTTCTAATCAAATCTTTCTTTTCTGAGGTACTAATTATTGAGATTTATATAAGACATGAGTAAGTGCCTCTTCTGGATCTCTTTTCCCCAGTAAAATTAGTATTACATTTACTGTTGCTGATGAATTAATGCACTGGCCTTCTGGTTGTCACCCGTACTGAGAAATAGTGATGCTGTACATTGTATTCACATGCACGTCTTTGTCGGGTCAGGCTATGGCCGGGGATAATGCAAAATTGTAACAGTTTGTCTCTGGAAAATGTTTAGTTAGCTATGCCTCGTTATTTCTAAACTTGGATGCTTCTGCTCTAGAACAAGCATGTACGCATAAGTACACACTTATTGTGTGGGAGCATCTATTCTGGTATAATTGCTTTTCAGATAAGCCCAACTGATTCTTTTATCACCAGTTTCCTAGTCCAAAATAAAGGAGAAACCCACTAGTATTTCTAGATTGTAGTACAGAGGGCTAAAGATACTACAGAAAATAAATGCAAGTGATTGTTAAGCCACAACCAACTAGATTATATTAAGTAATATCCATTTGAAGGAGATATGTTCTGATTTATATAGTGTATCTAGACATCTTAAACTATTCACCTGACAGTGGCAGAAGTTCGTCTTAAGCCTCATTGTCTGATCTTTCTCAAGATTTAATTTATTTTGGCTTTCAGTGTTCTTGTGCCAGTTTTGCAAGGCACAATTCATGTTTAATACAAATTTATTATTTTTCTACAATTCTACGTAGTAGGCTGAGTTACTACTATCGTAGTTTTTCTTAAGCTGAGACAGAAGTCATTGAATAGCAGTAATAAAGCAAGAACTTCACACGATGGGAGCTATGACAGATGCTAAAAGTATATTAATGATACTGGAAATGGAACTATTAAACACATCCACGGATCTCTGCACGTTGCATATTATGGTCTTTTCCTTAGTCATTTAGCAAAAAGCTTACCATTGAGAAAATTGTGCTTGTGTGTGTGTGCTCCATGATGAATTAGCTAATAATACGAAATTCCATATCAAAGACTTTAACAAAACTTGAAGACTGGAGGGGAGTCCTCCAGAGCAAGAGTATAAATGAATAAATAATAATAAAAAAAACCTCATTTTTTTAGAAGAGCAAACTAGGCTATATTCTAACATTTTTCTGATATCATTGTCATTGACTACATTATATACAGCAAACATACTACAATGCCATAGTGCTGAGTCTCAAGTGCCAGTGCACTTTGAAACAAGACCAGAGTCCCTGGTTTCTTCTGAGAGAGATGCCAGACACGTGGGCTATTGGAATGTGCCACAGATCCTGCAGACTGTCCGGGCTATGCAACTGGAAGAGGCTGTCTGCAAAATATGCCATGAAATATTCCTGCTTTACGGCATATGTGCAGCTAATGAGAAACAAATGTTATAGCAATGTCTTCTTGTTCCACAGATAATGAAGCTGTATCTTCAATAGCTAAAGTGATTTTTTCCCCATTGTTTTGTTCTTGGTATCTTTCTTTCCCATCTCTCCCTTTCATCTATAATCAGCAGTGTAAGTTCAGGTAGTAAACTGGAAAAACGCTCTATATGTCTTTATGTTCTGTAACGATGGTAGGCTTTTCTAGTTTCAGCACAAAGGCACTTTGTTAAGAACACAGAGAATTAATACTATATTTTATTTATAGCTCAAAGTTCAGCTGAAGACAGTGTGACTTCTGCCACACTGTTCACTGGGAACATTTTTCTATTACTTTTTTTGAAGCAGCAAATGTCATTCCTCACTGTTATTTAAGTTACCTGGATTTGTATGCCACAATAAGCATTCCCTGGGATCAGAGTATTTAGTTAAGACTTGTAAAAGTCTCCAATGTGACACCCAGGAAACAGAGAGAACACCCACAGAACCTTTCCCAAGCTGTCTAACGAACAGGGGCATCTTACAGGGGTAAGAGGTTGTATGTCTTCACTACTTAGATCTGCTCATAAAGTTTGAGATCGATGGTGATATTCTTAGATTTTGTAGCAACTTTTATGAGAATAGAGCTGAGATTGACTCATTTCACTCATACTACCAAATGCTAAACAGCCATTTATCTTTTTCTTTTTTTTTTTCTTTTCCTTTTTTTTTTAACACTACTGATTAGACTTATCTGGGAATCTGGATATGAAACCTTTGCATCTCCAAGTGTTTCCATGCCATTCTAATGAAGGCAAATTACTGAGATGCTTAATTCACCTGAAAAACTTATTCCAAAAGCAGAAACTAAATTTTGAAACAAATTCTTATATCATATTGATGATATTTACTTTTAAATTTTTGACTTTGAATGAAGTTAGGTTCATACATTGAATGCCTGATTATCAGGGCTGCTAATGACCGTTGCTCCCATTAGTTTCAGTGGCATGTCTGTGTGCCTGAACCGATAGGCGACCAGTTTAAATGCCTGCGTTCATTTACACAAGCTTGGAAAACTATTGCAATTTGGTTTTTTTTCCCCTATGATAAAGCAAAAAGATGACAGATACGATGTGTATGTGGCCAGCTAGTATATCAGTTCCTCTTCTGGTTGCTATATATAGTAGTCTAACTTGCATAATTATAGGGCTAGGATAGATGAGTAAGAGAGACTCTCAGCTGAAGTTTTTCCATTAAAGCTCATTTTGACAGATGTTTTCTCTGCTTCCAAAATGACAATGAAATATAGGACAATACTGAAGATTTAACTGAGAATTGTAACAACTTACTTAGCAGGAATTGTGTTATCCAGTGATCAACAGGCTTCGGTTAAATTTTATCATAACTTAAATTTGATTTATGTTAGATAAATACAGCTACTGTGTTATGTAAATCTGTATTTTGAGGTTAATTTAACTTCCTCTGTTTTCCCTTTTCTGAAAAGGAGGTCAGGGCATTAATTGGAATTGCTGAAAAAATGATATTTTAAAAAATGAGTATTGAGTGATGCTAATGATTCTACACATAGTTTTATAATGAAGAAAACTGAATTATTTAGTAAGGAGCCAGTTCACTCTCTGATCGAAAAGTACACCAGATATGAATATTGCTATTTATATCTTTGTCATTCTGACTATCAAGCCTTAAGCTAAACATTATCAGTTTTAGTGAAATGAAGGCGACTACTTGGAGAGAGTTTGTTAATGCTGCACAAATATTCTCTGTTTGAAATTTTCAGACAAGACCAGTGATGGAGGTGAAATTTACTTGTGCACTGTAACTAGTTTAAAGTCACTTCTCTCTATTGCAACTCTTTGGCTTTATTTACATTAAGGACTGCAGGAATTTTAGGGCTATTTGATTAAAAGTGAGAATTCCTATGTGCATGTATTAAAACATAAAAGTCTTTGGATGGTGTCATTGAGAAATAAAGTGGATAGAGAAGTTTTTGCTTATCCTCCACTATAGTAAGCTAAACATGTAGTTTCACCAACCCTGCCTTGCAGATGAGGCGTTCCCTCCCAATGGCAGCTTTGGAAGGTCCGGCGCTCAGGTTGTTCCCGGACAAGCACCCGCCTCTGTTGCACCAGCGAAACCCTTTGCATCGCTGCTCTTTAATCTGAAGCAGTGAACTGATCTAAGTTTAAAAAAAGCATAATCATATCCAGAGTTACTTTCAACTTTTAATTCACTTAGTCTGCTGTGAGGATCCCCAAACTGTTGTGCCATCACAACTGTATGTAAAAGGACAGGAAAGGTCACATAGAAGTATTTAGAGATATCTTACTAAGTAAATGGGACATAGAAAATAGTGTTCTAAGACCACATGATTCCTGAATGTGAGCATTCTTGGTGGTATTTGATGTACTGTATCTTGCATTTATTGACTGCATACCTATAGTGGATTTGCATTTTCTTTCCTATCACAGATATAAACATGGCAATGTTTACTGTAAATTTTCAAAGATTATATGCTACACAGTTGCCACTAAAAGCAGTGAGAGCCACTCTGTGAACTTCTCTTCAGCTTTTTTGGAAAATGCAGAGGACTAAATGACCTCCTCTGACTTTTTGTACTGTGGTAAATACATTTTTGTATGTGACAGTGCCTAGATGAATTATGCTCTCAGTAAAATTCCGTGCCAGCAAATACTGCATACAGATTTGAAGCAGGATTTGGATTACTACTCAACAGTTGCACATTAAAAGTACAATAACTGGAATTCATTATTACGTTAATTATAGCATGAGTGTGAACATAAATTTCTCTGGACACTTTTATTCTTCATGTAGTATGTAACTGCTAAACTTTATTGTTTGTATCCTGTACTGAGAGACGAAAAGCAATCTCAGTAACTGAGGCAATAATTTGAGTGCAAGGATCATCTTTTTCTCAGGAACACCTTGCATGGCCGCTGGATTTTACTCCTCATTTCATTTATCATTTTTATCATGTACAGTCAAGGAGTCCTATTGTTTGTGGTGAAAAGCTCAACGTGTATGGGTGGCAACGTCTTGCTCTTAGTAAATGAATATCATGTAATATTTTACAATACTTAATTTATCTTCAAAATAATGTCATACTAGAGATGAAGGATGGTACCGATGGTAAAACAGAGTGTTTATCTTTCTCAGGGCCACAAAGAATTAGTAGCAAGCAAAAGTAGAATAGAGCTTGTCTTTTTTTCCTGCATTTGACCAGTGGGTTAGGCCTTTCTTGCTTGCTAAAATTTCTAGAGGAAACCCTGGTTCTACAAAAGTTAAGTTATAGGAATTAGAACTTCGTCTTTTTACTAGAATTATATACGCATATCTTTTGTTAGAGATTAATGCAGCTGTGTTGCTGTGCAATTGGTGACATCTTAAAGGTCGTACTCATTAGAGGTTCTCCTCAATATTCTACCACGAGCTCCAGAAATATATTCTAGTCCTTTTCCAGTTAATTGCTGACCTTATATGATGATCTTCACTGAAGACTTCATGGACACCTATGAGTGTTTAAAGCAAGATGCTAAGTTGCAGAGAAGTTTCCTATTAAGGAAAAGTGATGTAATGTCAGTGGAACACTGCCAGCTTCTCTGCTCAATTTATTTATATTAGCTGCATACCAGAGAAAATGCCCCATAAAACATGAATGCTCCTTGCTATATTTAGCCAAGCTAATTTACTAATATGGGGAGATTATGTTTATATGCAATGGACATAATTATAAAAAGATTTTAGGGCATCTGATTGAAATAAAACAGGTTGAATTCAGGAAAAGTAAATGCCAAATTTGCTCCTGGTGTATAGAAACACTCTAGAATATCTTTTAGCATTTGTACTTAAAATTTGTGTATTCCTGTGCTGAAAAGCATTATTTGACGTTTTAATTTAACTGTTTTGCTGATTATTTAAAGGATACAAAATATGAAGAAGTTGTTTAGGTTGATATGACTCTTTTTGGACTTACAGTGCAGATATAGTAACATTTAATCTATGTGACTAAAACTAACCCTGAAATACGTATTCCAACTGATCTTCTAGTCTGAAAAATCTTCATCTTTGTTTGCAATACAGCGCGATACTGTGCCTTTTTGGTGATGTTTAAAATCAGTCTAACATATCTGGTGTTGATTACCTTCTCTGAGCTTTGTTAGGACTGCCAGAGTCCCTTTATTAATGAGTCAGATTTTTTTTGCCTGATTTCCGTTCAATTCTTTGTCCTGTAGCTGATGGTCTTGATAAATAATCACAAAATTTCTTCCTGACTCTTAACAATGTTGCTTCATAATGCTATTGAACAATATGACCTTTTCTATTAATTTTACTCCTACATAGTGACCTTAGCTGGGTGTGGTAGTGTTGGAACTACAGATCCTCCTCAATACTCAGTTTTTCTAAAAGAATATTCCCTGTCAAAAGTAGCTGAGTATGTTTGTTAGCTGCACTGGGGAACAATATAACTCCTAAGTTACAAATAATAGCTTTCATACTAGTTATTTACATAGTGTGTATGAAAGAAACTACTTGGTACTCTTAAATTAATACATATTTGTAAAACTTTGAAAGCCAGTGCAGTGTGTGGAACAGTCATGATTTACTATCATGAGATCTGCAGTTGACTCAGGAGTTAAGTTGTGAGCAAGCAAAAGCATTTAGGGGAGGGGGAGTTTTTTTCCCCTCCATCAGTGAGGATATGTTAGACATTACATTTATTTTCTACTTGGATTTGAATCTTCTATCTTCATTTAGAAATGTGTGCTTTATTAGAATGACTTCTGAAGATGCTTCTTTAAAAGGATATTCTTGCATACTGACGTTTAGCATCAAATTTACACAGTCTAAACTGTTCTCTAGAGGCTTTACTGACTATGTAGGAGGCTGTACTCCTCATGTAAGTGAGATGCCTAAGATGAGATGATGAGAATATTTCCTTATGTGTCTCCTTTCAACTGGAAGAATTAGAGCAACATGGCAGTAAACTTAAGTGCTGAAAGGACAGAAACAAGGCAAGCAATCTTTTAGGGCTATCACAAATCAAGCATCATTCTTCTTCACATCTGGAGGCTGTTTTAAAAATATAAAACTATTTAATATACAGAGGATTTCAAAATGATAGCAAGATACTGTTGCTATTTCCAAGTATGATGCAGACCTTTTCTGAGTTATTCTGAATGATTCATTAGGGAAGTAGATCATACTGCTAAATAATCATGAGAAAAAAGTTTGAGTCAACTAGGGGTCAAGAAACATTTCCTGCAATTATGAACTATGTTAATCAAGCTGGGCCTTTTGCCTTACAAATTCATTTTAATTTCAAATATCAGATTTTACATGTAAGACATTTGAACAAAACAAAAAACCTTGGATCATGAGATGCCATTTCTAATATTAGTCTCTTGAGGACAAAAGTTCTCCCCAATGTAGAAGATCAGACATAACTAATCTATGAAGTATTGCCTGGACAGCATACAACAAGAATTATGTGCTATCAATTCTTGTTTAGCAGAGTTTATTTCCCCATTTTCAAAACTAAGGCTTGGCAAATTAGTTATTATTTAAGTAACTTTAATTTTGAAGTCTTGAAATCAATTTGGAAGACTGCAGTCTCTGAAGGTTTATGAAATGACCTAAAAATGGACAGCCTCAGACAACATTGCCTTCAGGGCGTGAGAATATAATTAAGTCTAAGTCTAAGTGTATGTGCTCATTAGAATCTTGGCATGCAGAAGAGGACGAGTGTAGGGAAACAAACTTGTTTTCCTCTAAACAAATATACCGAGCAACTCGGTCGTCTTACAAGTCTGGCTGCCCAAACACTTTCCCTGATATACCACACTAATAATTAGAGAAATGTCTCTGCCTTATTTTGTCCTCTGTAACAAAAACTACAACATTTAAAAATGATCTTTTTGCCTTTCATTTAATCATTCCTTGTTCTGTAAAAAATTATTATCATAGTGTGAATTGTCTAATAATTTAGCTGATCTCAAATCATTTCAATTCCAAACCTTTCAGTTAGTGTATAATGTGTCCAGTTAGTGTGTCGTTCCAGATTTCTCCCTGAAACAAAAAAGAAATAGATGGATACTTCAAATAATTGTGATTAATGATTAATCCTTAATTAATGATTAAATTATTAATTAAGAGTCACTGTACTGTATAAATTTTATTTGTAACTACAGAGTATCTTTAGTAACAGAGGTAAGGGTCATCTTCATTCTAACAGCTGTAGTAGAAAATGGTAGTTGACAAGGATATTTCAGGCCAGTCTTTTCCCAAGAGTGGAGCATGCCTTACAAGAGAAAGCATACTAGCATTTTAAGTGAGGTAGGATGTGAAGTCACAAGACTTACTGCCTGAAATCCTAGGTAGCACTTCTGGAGCTAACAGAGGAGTGGTGAAGAAGTGGTGGTGGCCCAAGAGAAAAGGCAAGGAGACAACTGAGAACTTTGGACCCTTGGTCAGTCATGTGGTGCATCTAGCGTCTCTCTGAGAATGACTGGTCTCAGAAGGTGCCTGAGTGCTCTCTATGATGAGTCTGTAAAGAGAGAACCTTTCTTCGTAAGGTGCCAGACAAAATGGGTTTTAATCCTGAAGAACACACGTTTTCTTGTAACTAGCTTTTTACGAACTGCCCTGTGATCAAAGTGAAGACCAACAAGGCATGTTTGTTTTGCCTTGGAGGTTTTTACTCTAGGGCAGAATGAAGGAGTGGAATTAATGGAATTCTGGAGGTCAGCTGCAGGCAAACTAAGCAGTAAAATCTGTGCCTCACTGTGCAGGCCTGGCCCATGCATAGTCTCTGAAGGTGTAAATATTATGTATTGTGCATCATTCCCTATTTTTAGTGCATTATACATCAATGTTCTGTATATTTCAAAATTTTTTTTTTAAAAAAGACCCACAAATTAAATGTAGAGACTTATTTTCAGTTTATTTGTTTAGAATGAAACATATTTAACTTCCCAGAAATTGTGAGACTTTGAAACCAAGTATTAAGCCGGAACCACTTGTGCTAAACACACGTATTTTAAAATGCCTTATAGATTGTATGGCTTTGCTACAGACTTCCTACTAGTTTATACAACTACTGTGTATGTGTATGTCCACATTAGCAAGTAATACAGAGAAACAGGAGTGGCTCCACAGAGTGAAATAGCTGATGCTGAGGACATGATATCTACAGTAGTCGTTTCAGAGCTGTTGAGTTTTGAGTTTGGTGGGGGTTGTTTGCTTGTTTGTTTGTTTTTGTACTTTGGACTAGCTCTAATCTACTCTGATAGACTAAATGCCGCAAGTGGCTAGAGTATATTAGATGAGTCTCATCTCAGAGGGATCCAGTTCATGTTCTTAAATCTCTCCAGGCTGCACACTGGAGAACATTAAGTGGGGACAGTTGGAAGATTTGTTTGAAAAGCACATTTCTGATCCTAACTAAAGCACAAATATAAACGCATCTGTACTGTCCTCTTAGGAGAAATGCCGTCCGCGTGGTTCCTTGTTTTAGGCCAGTCATCGTATTGGTTACTGTTTCATTTGGGGAAAATAAAATTGCTCCTTTTCCCTATTTTCCCCAGGTAAGAAGACTGATTCCTTTCACTGAGAACTAAGCAAATTGCAAACAGTTTTAGAGAAGGGAAAGGCTGTTCAGTATCACTAATACAGTATTTGGGCATAACAAGTATTTATCATCACACACTTACCTGTACCATTCTTCTCTCTCTCCCCCCCCCCTTTTTTTTTTATGAACACATCATTTAAGGCACACCTTACTTCAGGAATATGTAGTCTTTGTTGTATAAATCTCCCATACGCAAAGTTATTTTGATAAATTAAGAAATAAATAGTATTTAAAATGAATCATCTTTATGGAATGTATTTTCACTCTTAACTATGAGTACAAAAGTAATTGTATGCCCTGTCATTTGTATGTAAAGTATTTCATTTGCACTTTTCAGCACAATGCACTCTATGGTTAGCAATTAAAAAAAAATTCTCCTGGTAAAATCACTTCATCTATTTATCACAGAAATAAGTTTAAAATTATTTGCGGCCAGCATTGTAAGTTATTTCAAGTTGAGTGTCTGTATCCAAATATATCTTATTTCAGTATACAGTATTTCTCTTTATGATGGTAGATAATGTAGGATTCAATCACAGAGTAAGACTGTAAAACATCTAGTTAGTCAGGATTTTTGTACAGTATCTTCATTGTAATTACATTTATCTCGCAATTTCAGCAAGCAGTAGCCCTTCTTATATTTAAGGGCACCTCAGGAACATTTTGAGACTCATAGTTATTCTTGTCTGGATTATACTTTGGGGAACACACTGCTTAAGCAAGCAAACAAACAAACAAAAGCCCTCACACTCCTGAAATACATATTTGGTCAGATAAGAAATGGCTGTGCTCTTTAAAAGTACATTTTATCTTGCAAAATCAGTTAATCAAGGTGAGTAAAGATCTGTGATAACGTAGTTTAGGAGATTGTTTCCCCCACAAAATAGGTCACAGAAGTATTTATCAAGCAGGTATCACCGAAGCTGATAAAAGTTGCTGGTAGAAAAAAAAAATTGATAAACCAAAAAGATGTTATCAGTTTGCCTGAGCAGATAAAGTTATATATACTACTACAGCAAAGTCTTCAAGGAGTCCTTTTTCTTTCTTCTGAACGCAGTAGCTGATATAAGGTACCTATGACCACACTGCCAAGTCTTTTCATTTTACTGAGATAATCTGTTGCTGCTGCTCTGTCTGTGGGTGTTGGTTCTATGACTAGTGTAGTCCATCACGTATCTGTAAGAAGAGCTTTGTCCTTGAACTAGCTTGTTTGTGGAAGAAAGTTAAGGTGATTTGTCCAAACACCGAACAAATTCTAACTCCAGCTGGTTAGGAGCCATGTAATGTGGAGGGCGTAGTTACTTGCTCCCTCTTCCAGGTGCCAGAGGACAGCGGCAGGGAAGCAGTGAGAGTTTGCTGTATTTCTCCAATTTGTGCATGAGAAGGGCTTCACCATAGATACCTGTGCTGTGAAAAGACTCTCGGCGGCAGCTGGGACATGTTTTCTGAATAGATCTTCAAATATCTCTGGGTCATACTAATCCCTAATATCATGAGAGGTTTGCAGAGTGCGAAGTGACTATGTAGTGAATTGTCTGAACTTTTCCCCTCTTGTTAGAGTATCTTTCTTTTTACTGTCACAACTGTGCTTGAGATTACTCACCTAAATGCATGGCAGGACAAGTATATAGACTCCTTCACTAGGTCTAGCCCAACAAAATATAATTGTGCTAGGATTAGACTGACTGAATAAATGTCACAAAAGTTAAGAGTAATGTAGTAGTGTTATTTTCCCCTTCCTGTGCTCTGGAGAGCAAGGCTGAAAGATTATTATCGTCTTTAACAGTCGCTGTTGCTTCTTTGTGCTCACCTCATTCCGTAAATGTTACTGTGTGGTGTTGATGGGATTATTTTTGTGGGTTGTGGGATTATTTTTACGTATATAGAAGGACTTTCGCAGGAATGGTACAATACTAAAACTACAGGGTGCTCAGATGGTGCCGACACCCAAAATGAGTAAGTCTTATTGTCATGGTAGGAGAATCTTGAAAGTATATGTTCATTTTGTATAAAAATCATACCAGTTTTTATGCATTCATTTTCCTCCTGGTTGTTTGTTTCCATGTAGTATTTTAAGAATAGGATACCTTTGCTGCTAAATATTTCAGGAAAACAGAATGCTAATGTATCAGGTGGTAATACATGAGATTTATGTGAGACAGTGACATGCTTAAGGGTCAGAACTGTTTTGCTTTTTAGACAGAAAATGGCTCATAGAAGGGCTTAAATTTTAGGCTCTAAACTACCTTAATTTGTTCAAGTACTTTTAGCATGTAGTTAGAGTTTTCATTTTTCTGAAAGCACGTTGACAATAACTGTGTGCACTTATAATAACAGGGCATCCAGTAGCTACTTTTTAAATTATTTGTGGGATGCTCGTTCTTCCATTTCAGTAGTGCAAGCCAGTCATCTCTCAGCGTAACCCAAGGAACCATCACCAGGCAGATACTGGAATACTGATATTGAAACCATGGAGTCCGGTAGCTGTTGATGGGTGGGCATAAAGATAAATAAATCTTGGTAACTAATTTTAAATGAAATGTGATGACTTACAGAACATCTTGTTAATCAAATATACTAAACCTACCCTGCATTTGCTGTTCTAGTGGCACCATCATGAAAATTCACTATACTACATTTAGAAGAAGGGGAATAGTAGTCCCTAGTTTCTTCTGTTCAATTTTGTAAACATTTTGGTTTTAGGCTAGTACAATTGTTTTTAAGCTTTGAGATGTTTTTCCATTCCTTTGTACTTGCCCTGGGTGTATACCAATGAGCACGGAGCGTAACCTTCCATGTGGTGTGGCACGGCAGAGGCAGAAGACCTATTTGTCCATTTGCAGGTTAATTCATTCCTTCATTGCAAGCCATGATTTTCTACAGTTTGGGCCAATTTAGTTGTAAATTCAAACTTGTATTGATATTAATGCCTTGGTACTAATTTACCTCTTAATAATATAGACTTTTTGCTTCTTTTTTCAGTAAAACTTACAACCTGCATAGTTCTTACCTGTTATATTCATCATTGGATATTTCAAGCAGCAGTTATGTCACAGTATTGAATTGCCAACCAGCCAGCATTTTGAACTACAAGACTGACTTTTATGATCTAACCTTAACAGAGCTATGAAGTTTAGCCTTTTAAACTAAAGCTGTATTGTGTCTTTATGACTTTTTAGAACAATGAGTGTGCACAAGAGCACTGCTTCCTCTCTTTCTGTACCCAGGCTAAATGTGTTATCTCACCAGTGCATGTTTTGCAAAATGTCCCTGCAGTGTTATACAGATAAGAAAAATGGTTCCTGTCTCCAAAAGAATTGCTTGGAGCCGCCTTGTGTTCACTAAATACTGGCACTATCACTTCTCTTGGTTTCCTTAGTATAGAAATTACCTTGATGCCTTTGACAGATAATCAAGCAATAATGGAAAATGGGCACAGGTACAACTGCTGCTTTTTAGGATAGACAGGAAAGTTTTTCACAGCCAAATTACTGCAGAACTTCCTTATAGGAGAGTTCGCTAACAATGCAGATACAATGTAGGTGTTTTACATTTATCTTCAGGCTGTACGAAGGTTTTCCAGGGAAGAGGCAAGCTTACTTTCATAACTCCCTCATAACACAGTGCCTACGTGAACTATTGCACCATACTGATACTGCTTTGAGTACATGATCTTTCTGTGAAGTGAGATAAACACTCCTGTATGTTAACGTGAACTATGAAAAATTCTGTTTGCAGAAGATCTGCATTTTCAAGCTGTTAGGTTTTGGGCATGTAGTGGAAAAGTTAAAAGGCTGTAGCTGGTAGAGATGGTTTCTAGTTATAGCTCTCTTATTAGTCAACATGAGGATTAAATTGTAATGAGAACCCCACATCCTCCTTGAGTTTGGTTAGTATAGACAAAAAGTGGATCTGAATGTTTCCAGAGTATAGCCCAAACTGGTGATACTTTTTATTTATATTTTTTTTCTTAACTGATAGTTCCAGTCGTACATAAATATGAACCCTTGTAGGAGTTTTTAGGAATTCTGTCAGAGCACAATTCCAGATATCTGTGACTACTGTCAAATTTTTCAAGATTCCTGTGTCTTTTACAGTCTCTGAAATAGTAACTATCAGACTGGCTTTAGAAAACTGTTCTTTTTCAATAGTACCATTTATACAAGTAGAACATAATATTTTGTGATTGCAGAAAAAAATTAAACTTTTAACAGAAAACATGAACATATGTATAAAAAAATGGTCTACTTCTTGGCATCAAATGATAAAATTAATTAAAAATGACAAAATGCCTGTTTCTTCAAACTCTTTTTTTCCAGGCCTGGCAGTTCACATGCTAAAGCTGTAAAGGGCCTTTGGAAGAGCCTACCCCAGTGCAACAGGAGACTCTAGTTCTATTATTATTTTTTATTTTTTTCAGAAGACAAAACCATCTTCTATTATGCTTCTAGATGTAAAACAGACTCATCAGGCATGACAGAAGGCTCACTGGGCAGCTTTATAAGCCAGCCCTCTGTGTGGGCTTCAGACTTCTGACAAAAGAGCTCTGAGTTTCTAGGGAATACTCTAAAATCAATCTGCTTGCAGCAGGAAGTTTAAAAAGAGAAGAGAAAGGAAATAGTGTTGCACAAAGAATTTCAATATCTTGAATTTTTGCTGCCACCTAATTCAAACCAAACCCCCAAATTTCCAAAGTCTCCATAAAAGAAAAGGTAGAAGCCATCTGACAGCCTGCCCTAAAGCTGTGGGCCCTGGGATAGCCTGCTTTACACCAGTTCTGGCTTCGCAGCCTGCTGAGTTGCCCAGAAGCCACAAATGTGGAGGCCTTGTGAATCTCATCTAGCAGCAAAACAGGGGCAGGCAGCTCCCAGCACTTTCAGTTCTCCATTGCTTCTCTGCCTACCAGATATCCAGCCGGTCTGCTAAGGACTCAGAGAGGTAAAACTGTGTTTTATTACCTTTCAATGATAATAAGTTGACAAATTATAGTGAAAAAAAATCATCCTAGATTTTTTTGATACAGACATCTGAATAGATATAGTTCTACTTAGATCTGTCTATATCTATAAATATAGCTAATGGCTGATGTGAAAGCCAGTCTTAACTGAGAAGAGTCCTTGCCTTTTAGTACAGCATGAGGGTACATCAAGCACAGAGGTGAACACACCAACTGCTTCCCTTTTTGTAGAGCTCTGGCATGAATATGAAGCACTAGTCTTGAGTCAGAACCCAGATCTTCACTGGAAAGTAGATTTCATTATCTAGCTGCTCACTTGGAATGAACAGGTGTTTCCCCAAAACACAAATACAAAGCTTTTCTGGCATTAGTTTCAAATCTTGATTTATAAAACTAGCTCAGAATTTCTAGATTGTGGTTAATTCTGATTATTTTCATTCATCATATTCCTGTATTTCCATTTCTGAGCTGTGTTTAGTACTTTTCTGTAGAACTGCGCTGTCTCTCTCTCAGAGGGCAGATGGCTGGAAGGATTGTGAAGGGGCCAGTCTGCGTTCTCTCAAGAACGACTTGGGGCAGAAGTGAGCTCATTATTCTTCAATGCATGAGATATGTAGGACTCTCTCTTCCAAACAAAAACTGTTTTCTCTTCTGTATGTTTTCCATTTGCTCCTTTTCTGTTGTTAAGATCATGAGGAAGGATCAAGGAGAGCCAAAATCAGGAATTTTAAAAAGTTACAGCATAGAAGAATTTATTTAATCTTGAGTCCTTATCTGCAGTGTTTTCAGTCTACTTCATACACTGTGTTGTAAAACATCAAGTAAACTTGAGTGCCCTTGTTAAGTAGAATATGCTAAGAAATAAAGCAAAGACTTTTTGCAACAGCCACACAACTATCTACCTTCATTGCCCAGTCCGCAGCACTTTGTCCAGCCACTTGCTCTGTATCCTTGGAGTTACAGTTCCTGATAGTGGTTGCTGCCTGTTTGGTTCTCAAAGTCAAGAACTGCTCTATTCATTTTCCAAAAAGCGTGATTCAAAGAAGGTATCAGGGAAAAAAAAAAATCTAATATAATCTCAACCAAGCGCATACCTCAGAACGTGAATCATTGAATAACTGTTACCCTTGGAATATTCAGTGTTCACTGGTGTGCTTAGAGAAGATTCTGATTATCTCTGTCTGCTCAGTCTTTTCTCATCCAATCAGTAGGAGCTTTTTGCTAGTAAGAAGATAATATTCTATACACATGCCTACCAAAAAACTTAATGCCTCTAGTCTTCCCTTTGAACACGTTTCTAAATGTTTCTCATTATCACTCAGCTCTGAAAGTTGTCATCTTACTGAGCAGGTTCCCAGTACTCAGAGCTGATCCTGCGTATGCAGTGGTTCTAACAGATAGAGCAGACTAGAAACCTCACCTGAAATTTGTCCCCAGCATAGTCTTCCATTTTCATCCAAGACCCTTGATCAGTCAGGAAAGCATTTTGATTTCTTTCTGAAGTCGTGTTGTGCAGTAGCAGAGTAAAATATTAGTGTTTATAATAGTGCCTTGTAATAGTAACTGAACCAAACTTTTCAGCCAGCCTGTTGCTGGTGAGTGTGTAGGCCACGCAAGGCTGCTCTGTTATAAAGAACAGGGAAGTGGTTAACACAGCAGATTAGCAATCCACTGGCCAGCTACTTCTGCTGATCCTGGGGATGGTTTCCACCTGATCACTTGTCGTATTTGCTGTCACTAATGTCTCCCTATTCATCGTTCACCACTTCCTTGCCGTCTTTTTTTTTTTTTTTGGGGGGGGGGGGACTACGAGGGGGGACAGTTTAAAGAAAACTGACTTGGCTGTTCCAATATGAAAGAAGAGGGGTGAGACAGGGCCAGCTGCTTCTGCCAGAGAAGAGAGGAGCAGAAACTAGATTGGAAACCAAGAAAGCTTACTGCTTCTCTCAGTGAGTGGCCCCCTCAACTGGCACCATCTCCCTGCATGTTGCAAACCTTGTGCTTCCATGAAGAACAAGCCTGCTTTGCCAAGGCTTTGACACAAGGGGTAAGACCACAGTCATTTACTGCTCCCAGTAATCTAGTAAAGCTAGCTTTAGGCATTTTTCGCTGTGCCTAACAGTGCCACTGAACACTTGGGGAAGATACCAGGCAGCGCGTTAATGATCGATTCTTTAAAATACTGAGATCAGCATGGAGTGTGAGCCACCCCAATTTTCCTCTTCCTAGGCAAACCAGGAGACTTGAAGATGCAAATGCAAAGTAGAGGCATTTCAACTGATTATTCCATGAAATGCTTTTACAGACAGTGCTGTTGAAAAATTTTCTTTTCTGCAAGTATCTGTGCCATTGTTAGCAGTAGTGTAAAAGAATTTTAATTACTGTAAGATAATCTTTTTTTCTAGTGAGCTAAATGCTTCAAAAGTCAGAATTTCTAGTTGATTTCTAGCTATATTAGCAACTAAAGTACTTTGCCACATTATATCTGTGGGGTAGGAACAATGTTAGTAATGAATGTTCCAGGAGATTTCTGAGTGTCTAATAACAGCATCCTGAAGTTCATGTATGTTACTTAAAAAGTATGGGAACTAAGGCCCACATGGAAAACCTACTTGCTCAAGATCAGAGATAAGACTGTAAAATCAATTCAAGTCCCTTATTCTATTGCTTCTGTGTCTGAAATATTTCCTCCCTGGTACTAATTTCTAGCATATTGCAGATTTTTAAATTGGACTCTAGTTTCTTAGAATAATAAATAAATAAATAAAAACATGTTTGTAAGAGCTTATTTATGATGCCAAAAGCTCTCTGCTATTTTCTAATTGCCATTGTTCTTGTGTAGTTGCATTGGCTTCGAGGAAATACCCAAGTCCCTGACCCCAGTAGGGAGCCTGTTGCACTACTTGGAGGTGATGCGAATGGTGTAGCTGTTGATACACTGAGAGGAGAGTTGCTCTGTAATGGCAAGAGAAACTCCAGATCCTCCTCCTTAGTTGCTGAACAAATTGAGTTTCTTTCTCCTTCATCTTTGCATTCTCCCATCTCTTTCCATAGTTAGAAATGAATAAGAAGTGGAAAACAACTTGAGATAAATATAACTGAAGGTGAAAAGGCTGAGCCTTTCCATTCCAGTAGCCATTAAGAAAAGCTTAAGTATTGTGGACAGTACACGTTCAGACTTAAATAATAACCGCATAAATGGTAGTTCTTTCCTTGTGTTGCAGTTAATCAATTTTATTAATTTTTGCTTTACCTCAACCTCAAGCTATCTTTTTTTAGTTACTTTCTTTACCCATTTACTGATAGAATTTAACTAAAATTTACTTTTAACTTTTCCTTCTTATGTTACTGCAATTAATTGTTTGCTAAAACTGTATGAAAACCCCAAATGGGAAAAGAATAGTGAATTTTATTCAATATTGTTTAAACAGGTTTGATAAATTCCCTCAAAACATGTGTGCCCTTTAAAACACTGGTATTACAAAATGCTTTTCAGCTAATTGGAAAGAGGATATAAATACAGTTACACTGATTTTTCCTGTAATCCCATCCAAACAACATAAAATTTTTAAAATTTTTTAATTACCTTCTTTGCTTCAGTACTGGTAAAGACAATATAAACAGACTGATTCCACTGCAGTCTTTTGACTGCTGGGCTGTTCTCTGTGTCACAGCAGTGTTACGTTTCAGTGACTTGCACCACTGTCCGTGTCACTGCAAAGTAACATTTGTGAATTGATTTCCTCCCCCCCCCCACACACACATACACCCTTTTTTTTTTTTCTTCTTCCTCAAAGTGACACATCCCTAGGATACATCTGCTCAAGAAATTTTAATAAGTATAGGGCAGCATCAGCTGTTAGAAGAACAGTTTCTGAGGTGGAGAGCATTCCATTGCAGATGAGAATCATGTGTTTCTACCACTGGAATGAAAGTTTGCTCTAAGAAGGTCTTTGCTTTCCTTCTTGCTATGTGGACTGATGTGATAATGATTATGTCTGCGTGTTACTTATCAAGCAGACATGTACTCATTTTGTCTGGGCCCTAACTTGGTGAAGAGCTTTGCGAATGGAATTAGTGCTGTTCTGGGCTGGTGGGTTTGACATGTCTTACAGGTGTGTGTATGTTCTTGTCAAGTCAAGCTTAGTGTGCGAGTAGAGCAACTTGTTTGTCTGCAGAGCCGTAGTGTCTGGTTTTTACTGCTGCTCGTGTTGGTGCAGCAGCACTCTTCAGTGGCAGACGCTGCGGTGCAGGTAGTAGTATAGGTACCATTGACAAGGCCATAGATGGTCATGTGTGTTGTGCTGCTGGCTGGCACACGGCCACGTGGCTTGGCAGTGCAAACAGCAGAGTCCCAAGACAACACGGTCTGACTTTCAGCACGTGTTGGGAAACACTGGAGACTGCTGAATTTTTTCTATACTTAATACAGCATTTACAGCGCTACATTTCCCTGTTGTTTTTCTTTTCTTTTTAGCCCTAGCCTCTCTGTAATAAACAAAAAAATAAGGGGGAAAAATGAGGGAAAATTATAACAGAAGTGAAATAATACTTATTTCTATGTAATTTTAGAGGTATTGACCAACAGGTCTGCAAATAGTTAAACTGGAGGTATTGAATGAGCTAGAGTTAATACAGGACTTTCCTATTAAATGTGACTTGAGGTATTTCTGCCATCACTCAAGATATTCAGATGATTATGGAAACTAAAAGAAAAGGTATGCTGCCTAAGTTGCTTTAGCCCATTTAGAGAACATTTACACAGTTTACATAGTTGCTCCTGTCTTACAGAGCAGAAAGCTGAATTGATAGACATTTAGACTCTGTTGTCAACAACAAAAAATAAATTCTAAAATGTATGAGTGGTGTGCAGTATTTTAATGTTTTTGTTGCTGATTTATTTAAAAGGAGAGAAATATGTAATCGCCCTTCACTGAAATACATCTTGTTGATGAGATGACTGTTATGCTAGAATGAACCAGCTTTGTGACAAAAAAGACAGAAAGCAACTGTTAAAGTAAATACTTGATTTTTTTTTAGTTTTCTGGACCTAAACTATCATGCTCCCCTTTTTAATCTAAGCAGTGTCTTTGGCATGGGATCATAAGCATAATTGTTGTCAGAAAATATTTTTTGGGAAATGTGTATGGTTACAGTATCAAAATTAATCTTAGAATGGAAAATATGATGATATTATCATTTTTAATTTTGTTGCTACCAACAAAAGTATATTGTTGTGCCAGAATTGTACGTTCATATGCCATGCATTAAGTAGACAGTTTCTAAAAATTCTGCTTAAATGACGTGAATTATTTAATACACAGTGATGCACTTGTATTTATTAAAGAATTTATGTATGATATATACCAAAAAAATGTGTATGTGCTTATGCTGAAACTTCGTAGACTTCTGGAGTACTGAGATAAAGTTTTCGTTTCCAGCTGGAACATCACAATTTTTAAGCAAGTCGGTCTGATGAATTCTAACATGAGAGACCACACAGTTAAGTTTGATCTTCATTTTCATAGGGATCTTAGGTACATTGTGCTTCTACTGCTACAGCAGAACAGCAATTACAGTACACTGCTGAATGCTCATTAATGTTCCTGTCTCTCATCTTATAGTGTATCTTTTACTATGAAGGAGCAGTTAATAGGAAGGCTACAATGTCATTCAAAAAACTGTATTGTGAACAAAAAAAGCCAATGCCTGCTCTAGTTTGCCTCACTGATGAATATTTAGCATTTCTATTGACCTAATTAGCTGTTTTGCATGCTTCTGTGTATTATTTTTTTTTGTCTTTTTTTGTTCTATTCCTGTTCTAGTCCAAAGTGTCTTCAAATTTCTGTATTAATTTACCTTTCCAAAAATTAAAAGTTCTCTTGATTTCTATTATACATATACTTTTTTGTCCCTTCCTAGGACAAAGAAGGCTTTTCTAGTGATGTTTTAGATCTAAAGAAATAGGGCTATTCAAGATACGCAAATACTTTGAACTTTCTCCGGCCTCTGACTTTCCTAAAACATAGCTCAGCACTTGTAATTTTAACCTCCTTCCCAACCAGCAGCATGTGTCTGATCGTTTTTTTGTTTCTTTTTCCTTTGTACAGGGACCCTCTAAAAATACAGCAACTGCAGAACCAAATTCGTCTGGAGCAAGAAAGTGGCCAGCGGTATCATCACCAACAGCAACCCGATCACCACCCATACCCTCCCACTTCTCCTTCCTTTCCTCCTCCCCCTTCCTTCCAGGAGCTTGAATCCAGCCAGTCTCTTGCTTCTTTGCCAATGAGTATTCTCAACTCGCATACTTCTCCCACCATGCAGTCTTCCAGCTCCTTCAACTATGCTCGGCCTAAGCAGTTCATTGCTGCTCAGAACATCAGCCCTGCTTCAGGTTATGTGACTCCTTCTTCAGGATCATCTACATCCAGCCTTCCCTCTCCTATGTCTCCAACTGCTTCTCAGAAACAGTTTGGGAGAGCACCTGTTCCCCCTTTCTCCCAGCAATTTGCTCCAGAAGGGGAGTACCCATGGTCTCCTTCTTCTCCATCTCCTCCCCCACCACCTCCACCTGTCTTTAGTCCAACCACAACATATCCTGTGTGTGATTCCTTTCCACTTCCACCCCCTCCACCCCCTCCTCTTCCTTCAGTTTCTTCCCCTTCCCATAGCCTGTCTCCAACTCCTAGATTTCCTAATTCCAGCCAATCTCCGGCAGCTTTTCTCAGCTCCATGCTGCCATCCCAGCCACCACCCGTTTCTGTCAATGCACTAGGGCTCCCGAAAGGAGTGACACCTCCGTAAGTATCAGCTAATGAGCTCCTTGAATTTGACCATTCTGAGGACTGTATTGAAGCTTATTGCACTTGTTTATTTTTATACTTTTCTAGGGTCCTTTACTGTTACCTGCTACCTGAGCGAGAGAGAGATGCAGAAGCTAGTTGCAAATATGTCTATGCTAGAGGTTGTATATATAGTTTTTTCAGTCCTTGCAGAAGCAAGATTCTAAAAGAGTCCTACAGTGGGAATGGGAAAGGGAAGAATCTGAAATTTTTAATTAGAGTTGATAAATTTATGAGGTGACAGCAAAAGGTTCTGCATGCCCAGGGCAGTGGGAGGAGCTTCAAGAAAACCCTTCTCAAGCCCAGTCATCTTAAGTTCACACATAAGGTGGTATTTCCAATCTCTATACCCATTATTTCTGCACATAAAGATCAAGGAAAGAGTGTTGTTCAGAAGTTCCTATAGCTTTATATACATACCTTAGAGTATGAGGTATTAAAGTATACCTCTTGCAACAAGGTAGTCATAAGGGCATCCTGTTGACTATTGCCTAGAGCTTTTTTTCTGAGGAAATTTGGAAGGAGAGGGGTTAAGCAGGAGATTTAGAAGAACAATGCATAAAAGCAAACAGAACCTCTCTCCTAACAGCTCCACAGATTTTTCCTCCTCTTTAGTCTTCTCTCAAGGCCAAATTATTATTTTGGAGCAATGTCAGCTCCCATCATAGATCAGTTTGTCTTTCCACTGGCACTGGATTCTCATTCCATCCTTAAGAGAACAAAGAGAAATGCTGAAGAACAAAAATGAGAATAGCTGTATCCAAGGCTTATTTATAACTTTGTCTAGAAGTTTTTCTAAACATATCTACGGTATCTAGGTGACTTGCTCAGCTACATACTGTTGCAGTGGGAACTTTTGTTAATTCAATCTGAGATCTGAAAAGGAAGGAGAAGGAAGAAAGCAGATAGATATCAAAGTCGTAAATCATGGATAGTCTTTTAAAAAGCATTTATATATCTGGACTTCTGTCATATGGCTCATTGTGAAATCTGGCCATAAAACAGAATTAAGAGAAAAATGAATAGTACCATTCACTCTTGTACTCATTCTAGCTGTGATTTTCTGTCTTACTGTGTCCTTTGCAATGACTGAGTTTATTAATACTGACTGCTGAAAGATGTATAATTAATTTACTGGCAACTTGGCAGGTAAACTCAGCCTGCAAAAGCCTAAAATTATCCCTTATTTGCCAGAAGAGGCTCTAGAATAGCAATGTCGTTCTGTGTGCATATCCAGTTGTACTGTGTAGGATAATTTGTTCTAGGCAACTGTTGGGGACTGGATTCCCTTTTGGCTTCCCTTCTGTGTTCCGTGATAGTGGCAGCAACAGCTCAGGCCTCTCGTGAACAGATGGTCAGAGCAGCCTCTTTCCCTGTTACACTACATTTACACCTACCTGCTTTCACTTGAGGCAGACAGCTGTGTGCTTCCTCCTCCTTCCCTTCAGTCTTCAGATTGAATAGACTGACACAGACTGAACTCTGCAAGGATGCTTCCCACTTCCTTTGCCACGCGCTGCCTTCAGCCAGCCTGACTGCGCACGTAGCGGTGTCTTTCCCCCAGCCAGGACAAGGCAGCAGCCTCGGGTTCTGAGCTGGGATGAGGGGCTGGGCTGTTTGGCCTGCATCCCCTCTGGAAATGTAGTCCAGATCATGGACTGGATCATGTTAACCATGCTGACTGTTGGTGTGTATGACTTACGTATACATATATATATCTCTGTGTGTGTGTGTATATGTCTATATATATATATATAGTTATGTTGTTATGCATCTTTGATGCCTATTTTTCCCCTGGCCTCCGCTTTTCCCCCTCCCCCCTCCATTTTACTGTAGTAAGTTACTAATATCTGGTGTCTTTTGACCTATTGAGTAAATAAGCTGCATTTTCTCTTTCCCATCATTCTCTTGCTACACTCTCCAGAGAGTTTCTCTCCCAACCACCACTACCTTTGATCGTCTTCTGCTTTGTGCTGCAATCTCAGTTCTTCTGGCTTTTTATCTTTCATTTTTTGCTTCATCTATTTCCTCATCTTCTACTCCATCCTCACAATTCCTCTCTTCTTGAACATATTTATCTTCCGAGATGTTACGGTTTCTGAATCGCTTATTGTATTCAGTATTTTCTGCCTATAAGAATATCTCACTGTTAGAAGTAAACTTAGCCTCTTTGACTTAAGGATGAAGAATGTTGTTTAATGCCACATAGCAAATCTTTGGGAGAGGAAAGAGTCTCCCAGGATCAGACTAACACCACATGTGTATGTCATCCCTTCTCTGAAATATTTCTGTCAACTCTCCCTCTCTGCTTACTTGAGTACATTGCAATTTCTTGCATACATTAATAACATAGTCAACATGAAAGGTCTTAGGCCTTAGTAGAAGAATGAAACCTAGCTGATTCTGAAGGCCTTGAGAAAGGAAACGTGTGATAGGAGTCCAGTCTCGCCAGCTGCTCCGGGCATCAACAAGGTCTATTGATTGAAAAGAATGATAACTTTGCCTGACACTATTCTGTAGCAGACTGTAGCAGCAGGGAATCAGTTTTGCTTCAGCTTGTCATCTAAAACATTAGTCAAGTCATTTAACTTTTGTCTCTGCTTCTCTGTCGTACGATGGTGATATTGAGAATATGCTTGTGTGTTGCTGATAATGAGCTAGTTGGAGTTTGAAGTGTCCTTCATGGACAGGAAATATAACTTTGACTAGACACTCCAAGTAAAATGGGACTCCTCTTTAGAATATAATTTGATAATTTATATATTTTTACTTCAGTGGAGGTAGACTTGGATCTATGATTGCTTTTAAATATTTATAGGCTTTCATACTCGGTACCTTTAATGAGTAGGATGCTCTCAAAACAGTTTTCCTGCCTGCTTCCATTGTTTTTATGGCTTCTTTCTCTTTCTTGTCATTTTTTTGGTTGTATTTCAGGGTTGGTAATTCACTGCTTGTGTTTTGATTACGTGGTCTTCTTACCATGGTTGTTTACTTTCTTCTCCCCTGAGTATGGATACCATGATACCAATAGCCAAATATCTAAGTAAAAAATTAATTATTTGGCCTCACCAGAGTTCGCAATTAAGATTATTTGGCTGAACTATTTTTGTAAAATATGCATCTTGAGATATTGTGGAATTTATCGAATAATTGATCAATTTTTCATACATCTTGTTTGTTTTTCATAACAATCTTTACAAAATTACAGATCTGCCCCTGATTACAGGCTCCTCAGAATCAGTACGTAGTAGGTAATATTCTTATTTTCTTTTGATTGCTTTTGTTCTAGAAGCAAAATAAAGATAATACAATAAACATTCCATATAGAACTTATATATGTTTGGATATAGTTAAAGGCAGCATCAAGGAAGATTTCTGCAAAATAGAAGACAAAGTGGAAGCTCTGTAGTGGTATACAAGCCAACAGAGTCCTCTTTGTTTCTCATGGAATCAGACCTTCCCTCCATCAGCTTTCTTAATGCATTTCCTTTCCAGTATATGTATCATCTTTGCTCTGCTACAAAGAGGAATGACTCCAAAGAAATGTTGTTCCTGTTGCTATATCCAAGCTCAGACAAAATAGCCCTTTTCCATCCCTGTAATCTGTCTGTGAGCTCTGGGAAAATGAGCAGTAAATACCATACTGATGCTTCAGCTAAGGGCTGAATTTTTCCTCGGTTGTGGACCCTGAGACTCTGTGGAAGTGACAGCATTATCTAAACTAGTTTGGTCAAATGATGTTTTCTAGTCAATAGTTTCAGAGACAGTAACATACTTTTTTTGCCAACAATTAGTCTTACAGCCTGGCCTGAAGCATGGGAACAGCTTGAGATGAATTTACTAGATTTTATTTGGATATTTGAAACATGAAGAGCAACTTTGTGTAGTTAGTACCTGGTAATTCACCATTAAATATTTCTTTGCTACAATTAAAACATTTTCAGGCTTTGGCTCTAACAATGGTAACTGAACAAGTTTTGGGAATAATCATCTTTTCTCATGGGCAGATCTTAAAAATTGATGTTTTGCCAGAATGTAGTTGTATTAAATAGGTAGAGAGGTACTGGTAGAGCTCCATAGCTAATTAAATACCTTAGGGAGTCATGAGCACTCATCACTTATTTTGGAGGTGAAATCTGGCTGGCATATAGCTGTTGGATACAATTCTTAAAAATCTCTGTTCTTTCTTTCTTTCTTTCTTTCTTTCCCTAAATAAAACTCTCTGGGTGGGTACATGAATTGGACTCAGGTTAACTTTCAATTATAAAAGACTTAAAAGGAACAAAGTCTGTGTGATATAAACCAGAACTGAGTCTTTTTTTTTTTTCTTCCACACTTAAATCTGCAGAAGCTAGAATCCATTCTTTGCCATTCATCATAGAAAAATGAATTATATCCCTATGAAAATTGGTAAGTATACATTTTATATCATAGGAAAAGACAAATTTTAGGTAAGCATGTATACTGGCAAATTTACATGAGCGTAAGTGAAAACAAAATTTAGTCCCAGGAGAAGGATAAAGTGAATACTTACTGAACAGGGAACTAAAAAGAATATAAATCTTGCTTCAAAAAGGTGTGGAGTTAGTAATTGAACCTAGAAAAGTAGAATCTCTTTCTAAGCATGAAAAAACCATGTATTGCCAGCTATACGAATATCCTTTGTAAAGAACTGATGTATATAGTACTTTTTCTTTAAATAGTTATCTTCAATAGTATTGCTTTAGTTGCAAGCAGAAAAAATCTGACAGAATTAATGAAATATATGACTCTAGATTTAGTACTTTCTGGTTTCTGTATAAATCTTTCAAATGGAAAAGAAAACATTGCTTTAAAGACAAGATAGTCTACAATCTCTTGAAAAATTAAATTAAATAAGCTTTTATACATGATAAATTTAATTACTGTTTCTAGAACTTTAAATCAAATCTCAAAGGGGATTCTGTGGGAGTCATGAAAATAGGAACATCAGAGAGGGATCTACTTTTTTTTTTTTTTTCTTCCTTTTCCTTGTTTGAGTCCGAGCTGCTGGCCTGTTTTTCCAGCATTATACTGTGACTTCTGCATTGAATTCTATCTTGAATACTACTGAGAGGCAAATTTTTAGTAAACTTTATATTCCTTGAGTAGGTTAGCAATCATGGTGATAACATGAGGAAAGGCTGCACTTCTCCATGTCTTTATCTTACAGCTTTCAACAGCCTCTCGTTACAAATGCCAGCTTTCATCTTTGAGTAAAATATATTGCTGTCCTATGTAGACCTGAGATTTATTTTTTCCCATTTTTGTAAGTTACATCTGTCACAACTGTACAAAAATGGAGATTACCTACAGTATGATTGATTTAAAGTAGTGATATGTTGCAGGGACTTCCTTGTTTAAAAATTCTGTCACCAATCAGAGGAGAAAGGTCAGAATGGTTTTCCTGCCTTTGAGGGAACTTACCTCATCTCTATGTGGTATTTACTGGTTAATATCTGAAGTAGCCGTGGGGCTCATGAAAATACATCTGAAGACAAATAAATATTTCTGTCATTGGAAAAATTCCGACAAATGTTTGCTTTCATTCCCAACCTCCAGTTTTATAGCAGTGGATACTCCCAGATTTCAGTTTTATGTTCCATAGATGTCTTAATCTGTTGCCCCATCCATTAGACCATTTTTGTTTGAAGTTTCTTTCTTTAATATGTTATCTCTCCTCCTCTCCCCATGACTTGGATCCTAATTATGACTATTAGGCCAACATCTATGTGGTTTATCTAGGATATTAGATCTCGTTGGTTTTGCTAAGAAACTACTCATACTAGGGGTTTCGGGGGTTTTTTTTTTGCACAATATGACACATTTTTTATTCTATAGATGCACATTGTTATCATAAAATACTTATCCACGTCAGCTTTTCTGAAATATGATGAATGCATGTTTTTTCCATTTCAACTTTGAAATCCAGATTGTGCCCTGGATCTAATTTATTAAAATACAGTTGCTCAAGAATAAGCAGTGATCAAGAATTCAACATGATGGGGAGGCATACAGACAGTAGCCAAAATAACTGACCTACTGCATCTTGACGGTCCGTGTGTCTGAAAGGCTTTGTTTTCCAGATGTTTTTGATCCATTTCGTTTTCTAAATGATTGTTGCAGATGCTTAAGGATCTTGTAAAATGACAATTGAATTTGACTAAAAGAGCTAGTGCATATACCTTTCTGATGAAAAGAGAGTGGCTGTGTGTAGTAATTCATTCACACCATTGCTTTATAGCTTTTTTTTGGCCTATCAGCATAGCTGAGGTCCTGCAAATTTTTCCTTCTGAGGATTTAGTATTACAACTGCCTTATTTCATGCAGATCAGAATGCCACAGAGCTGTCTGTGAAATGCTAAGTACAGTGGTTGATGGTAGTAGAGACCTTACTCAGCAGCACTTTAGAAACTTGAACAAATGTTAATATCTTTGGATATATTAGCTTTTCTCAGTGCCACATGGGTTTTTCTTAACGTGCTTCTGGCAGTTGTCCATCTCTTCTCAAGAGCTCAGGACTAGGGGGACTGTGCCAGCCTTCTCTACATTCAGGAGCAGTCAGTTCAGTTTTAGCAGAATGCTGGAAACAGTCAAAAAGGTGGATAAGATTACCAGTTGCAAAATACCTGCTACTTTTTCAATTGATACCAAAATGTCTGAACATCTTTTGAATAGCAAATTACACTTACTTGTCTATGGTAACCAGGGCAGCATGGAGTGGAGGGATAATTTGCTCAGGGGAGGAGCTGAAAAGGAGAATATAGAGACAGTAGTTCTTATCTGAATAAGTAAAAACATATCTCTAAAGATAAGTCTTACAAAATTTTGGTGGTAGATGCACAGTTTGTAGGTGAATTGTTTTCTTTGTTATTTAATCATTAAGAAACTTGGTCAGAACAACATATTATTCATATCAGACTTGATCCTATCCAATGCTGAGGATTTTTTTTTTTTCTAACGACAGTTTTATACCTTTTTCTTGGGTGGTAGAAATAGTTGAATTTTGTTACCTTTGTCTTACTTTGCTGAAATCATCTTTAGTCAGGATTCTGCCTCAGGTATTCCCTGAAGTGCATTTAATGTCACATTACTGAACAGAGCTGAATCCTGGTCTCCATAGTGTATTTGGAAAGATCAGCCTAAACCTTAATTTTAATACGCAGCTGCAGCTTCAAAGCTTGTGACCTGTTAGAGTACTTACAGCAATTTTGTTCTTACAGTAAGTGAAAATGTGTTAAACGGATGGGAGTTAATTGTATTTTTGGAAGTCTTTAGTTCTAAAAGAAGAATCAAGTTACTGTTCATTACCTCAGTACTAGAGAATTGGTTTGGATTTCTGTGAAACTGAGCCATATTGGCTGCAAACAAGAATTAGTTCTCGGAAGGATAACGGCAGCCAGCCTGTTGCCTTTGTTTACACTGTAAAAGGTACACAGGAAAAGAAAGAGACTCTCATCCAGTGTGCACGACATGTAATTAAAACATGAAGAGTACTGCTGATTTGGCTTGCTTTCTAAACAAATGTTAGAGCAAATATTCAAAACAAAGGAGAGCTAAGCCAAGATTGCAAAATTTTCTACTGTCAGAAATTTGCACGTGTGAATTCAGATGCCTGAGTTTTGGCAACTTCCTTGCACCTTTTCTGTCCGAAAGAATTTGCTTATACTTGCATGCTTATATCTGTGTTTGTGTTCAGCCACCCAATGACTTAAGTGACGCACATTTCAAAGGTGATGTGAAAATCAATATCAATTTCAGCCTGACTCTCTCAAAGTCTGAGAATTTGTTTGCGCATTGGTGGTAGTTGTTGCCTTTCTAAGGCTAAAGGTACCCATGTCTTTAAATGTACCCTTTCCAACTACATCATACTGTCTTGAACACTCACAATATACCCTGAAAATTGCATGAGGCAGAGAATGAGCATGCAGGTATACAAAATGTCATGCCAGTCCCCTTGTTTGGCATTATCCCTGAGAAAAGATGAAGAGAAAGCTTATGAACAACCAAGGAAAAAAGAAATCTTAAGAACTTGGTGCATCCAGATAAGGCGCATAAAGATGGTGAACAATATTTGCAAACATGACTGAAGAAGGTTTGCTATCAGTCTGTCTTGACCTGTAAAAAGTCTGTCACGCTAATGGAACTGTGCCTTGGAGGATAGATTCACTGGTGATCTTCTATTTGTCCTCGTTGCTTTGTAGCCATTTTGAAGTTCATCTCAAAAATGTATGTCTTAACAGCTAACTTGTTGGGGGGTATGCATCTGTATGTACATACATTTATATGTTTACATATATGTACATATGTAGAGAAAGAAGAAAAGTGATTCTAAAGAGGGATGGAAATAGAGCATCTGCAGGAAGAATTACATTTCTTTTTTTTTTTTTTTTCTAACGACAGTTTTATACCTTTTTCTTGGGTGGTAGAAATAGTTGAACTTTGTTACCTTTGTCTTACTTGGTTGAAATCATCTTTAGTCAGGATTCTGCCTCAGGTATTCCCTGAAGTGCATTTAATGTCACATTACTGAACAGAGCTGAATCCTGGTCTCCATAGTGTATTTGGAAAGATCAGCCTAAACCTTAATTTTAATATGCAGCTGCCACCTCCCACCCCCAGTATAAAATAATCCTGAGACAAGGTTTTCTAAAGGCATTTGAAGGAATTCTGGCTGATGCTTGTTTTTATAATTATATTTCTAAGCTGACTGCTTCCTTGCTTAAGTACTTATTTGTAATGTAAGTAAAGAAAATCAAATTCCTTTTTCAGGCAAGTTGCCTTAACCAGGTCTTGGAGGACACTCCCATACCTGCTTTGCAAAGCTCAGAACGTTCTGGCTTATATGCAGAGGTGTGGAAAGGTTGTTAGGGAGTCTACCTCTCATATTAAAAACTACCAACGATCCCCAAGCCATTGCTGGAAAGTCTGCCTAGCCTATTCTTAAATAAAAATTCCTTAGCTTCCTGACATGACTTGTGCCCATGTTTAAGCTATCATACGTCATTGTTGGTGGGTGGAGGCAAGGAGAAAGGAGGAGAGTTCAACATTGTTTCTGTCTAATTGAGGTCTGTCTATCTTCAAATTAAGTTGTCTGCTTATTGACCTCAGTGGACAGGGGGAATCATTGAATGTCAGCTGTTTTCTGATGCCTTATAAGTTTGATTTACATCCCTATACTCAGTCTTCTCTTTTCCAGGTTAAATAAACAAGATTTTCCCAACCTCACAAAAGTTATGTTTTAAAACCATCTTACACTTTTCTTGCTCTCAAACTCGAATTTGCTGCATTTTTTGTAAAGTACAGTGGTAGAATTAGACTCAATCTCCAGCAGCAAGAATTAGAGCAAAACAGTTGAACTTTCAGGTCTTAGGCGAATGTGTTCCAGAATTTTTTATTGCTTTCAAAACTATCGCATTGTTGTCCAAAGTTTCAATCTCACAGAATCTATTCTTTTGAGATGCTTAGTATCTTGGTGCTACTTGTACATTGATATTGCTGTCATACTTTGAACTTCTTTCCTGAATTTCTTAATCAGTATTAGACCAGCTCTAGACTAATTATGAAGATTATTGTAAATGACAGTTGTTACAGGAAAATAAGTTGCAACCTCTGCAAGTTCATTGTCATAAGCCAATTTATGAAATGTGCTTTTTATTTCACTATTCCAATTGTTAATGTTGGAATACTATGTACTGAACTTATTATAGATATTTGAAAGACCTCATTGGTCTATATTCTTCCAATCTGAGAGATAAAACCTCATAATTACTCTTGGAATAGCTTTTCCAGACAGTTACGCAGCCATATAATGGAAATTTCAGCCAGACTATGTTTCCTTAATTTACTGGGGAACTAAAGGAGCCACAGAGGGCTTACTCAGAAGCTATAAACTGAGATGTTGCTACTTTTTGCCTGTCTCCATGCCAGTCAGCCTGTCAGAGAGAGAAATTAGTGAGATTTGATGGGATTCAATTTCCATTGCCTTATTATCCTACATTGTTTTGAAATGGGCTATAATGTTATTTTCTTGTGCTTAGTATGGACATTGCACTGACTGACATATAATTCCCTTGGTACTCATTCCCTTTTTAAAAACAGATGTTTGTTTAGGGGCTTTAATCATTGCTGATGCTTTAGAAATGCTTCTACTTGTTCTTTGAAATCCGCTCCAGAGTACTTAACCTATTAATCTCTTTTCATACAGTGTTGTGACTTTCCTGGGTGTATTGTAAATTTTACCTTTATAACATATTAAGGGCCAGACATAAACTGGCCTTTTCCTGCTAGCACTCCTAGCATTTTAACCATTTGAGTAGGAAATCTGTAGAACCTGAAATGAATACTTTATTTCTTAGTGTATTGCTTGGAATTGTCAAGGCAGGTAGAAGTCTCCCTTAAGGGCTGGCACAGGACTTCTACAAAGTGAAGCCAAAATCTGGTCTCTAAGTTGGCCAGATTTTTGTTGTTGTTGTTTGGTCCTTATCTGAAGAGTGACAAAATGGAGATCTGTGATGGTGCTGGGTGGGGTGGGGTAAGGAGCTGGGAGGTAAAGACTGTGGAGACTGAAGACAAGAAGAGTTGTCACCTTCCCATTCACCTTCCAGCACTCAGTCAAGCCTTGCTGAGGGACCTTGCATCTTCCCACTTTCTTCTGGCCCATTTTCCTTTTGTGTCTTCCTTTGCCGTCCCAAAATGCCTTGTGTTATTGCAGCTTCCCTTCCTGAAAGAGGCTTTCCCCCTTGCTCTTAGTATCCCTCTGCCTCCACGTAGGTGGGATGGTTTTCCTTACTCCTTTCCCAAAACAGTGTCAGGGAGAGTTTGTTTTACTTGTGACTGAAAAAATCCCCAGCCGAAGGCTGAGAAAATTATTCTACTTGCTGACTGACAAGAGCTCCAGCTAACTGCTGAATATTTCTAGGGTGAGGAATGTTGTTCTCCAGTTCTCTGTGACGTTAGACAGACAGGCAGACGTTAGGCAGTGACATTTGTCTGTTCTACTTCTGTTGCAGTTTGATGTGAAAATGCAATTCTTTTTACGTTTTTCTTCACCCTTTTCCCATTTTAAAGTTACTTTCAGTAACAAAATACAAAATGTTTTAGGCATTTAGACAGAATTGTTTCTAATTATTGTGTTCATCTATTAACTTATTTTTGGCTTTTGACAGCGTATGTGTATTGTTTCATTTCAACTACTGCTAAAAATTATCATCAAAGACACTTTCTGAAGAGCGAGGTTAATGTACCCATGTTAGAGAAACGTAATACCAAACAATATCCAAGAATATTAATTAACTCCATGTAATTCTGATTTAAATTTCTGAGTGGTAATTAAATTGTTAAGTTGTGTGTGGGAAGCAAGATTGCCCATAACTGCTAGTGTGATTTTTTTTCCATCTCTGTCATCTGTGAAATCATAAATTGAAATAATATGAAGCCTTCCTTCCAGAAGGAAAGATCATAGAATCGTAGAGTCAGTAAGGTTGGAAGGGACGTCTGGAGATCATCTAGTCCAACCCCCCTGCTCAAGCAGGGTCACCTACAGCATGGTAGACAGGGTTGCATCCAGGCGGGCCTTGAAGATCTCCAGAGAAGGAGACTCCACAACCTCTCTGGGCAACCTGCTCCAGTGCTCCGTCACTCTCACAGTGAAGAAATTCCCCTTCATGTTCAGGCAGAACTTCTTGTGCTTCAATTTCGGCCCATTGCCTCTTGTCCTGTCACATGGGACAACTGAAAAGAGTTTGACCCCATTTCCTTGACACCCTCCCTTCAGATACTTGTACACACTGATAAGATCCCCCCTCAGTCTTCTCTTCCCCAGGCTGAAAAGGCCTGGCGCTCTCAGCTGTTCCTCACAGGGCAGATGCTCCAGCCCTCTGACCATCTTCATAGCCCTACACTGGACTCTCTCCAGTAGCTCCATATCTCTCTTGTAGTGGGGAGCCCAGAACTGGACACAGTCCTCGAAATGAGGCCTCCCCAGGGCTGAGGAGAGGGGCAGGATCAGCTCCCCTGACCTGCTGGCAACACTGTTCCTAATGCACCCCAGGAGACCATTGGCCTTCTTGGCCACAAGGGCACATTGCTGGCTCATGGTCAACTTGTTATCCACCAGCACTCCCAGGTCCTTTTCTGCAGAGCTGCTCTCCAGCAGGTCAGCCCCCAGCTTGTACTGGTGCCTAGGGTTATTCTTCCCTAGGTGCAGGACTCTGCACTTGCCTTTGTTGAACCTCCTGAGGTTCCTCTCCGCCCAGCTCTCCAGCCTGTCCAGGTCTCTCTGAATGGCAGCACAGCCCTCTGGTGTCTCAGCCACTCCTCCCAGCTTGGCATTATCAGCAAACTTGCTGAGGAGGCACTCCATCCCCTCATCCAGGTCATTGATGAAGAAGTTGAACAGGATGGGACCCAGTACTGAGCCCTGGGGGACGCCACTAGCCACAGGCCTCCAACTGGACTCCACGCCACCGATGACGACCCTCTGAGCTCTGCCTTTCAGCCAGTTCTCAATCCACCTCACTGTCCACTCACCTAACCCACACTTGCTGAGCTTATCTAGGAGGATGTTATGGGAGACAGTGTCAAAAGCCTTGCTGAAGTCGAGGCACACAACGTCCCCTGCTCTCCCCTCATCAAAGGGGATCAGTCATTCCATCAGAGAAGGCTCTCAGGTTGGTTAAGCAGGATTTCCCCTTGGTGAATCCATGCTGACTACTCCTGATCACCTTCTTTTCCTCCGTATGTCTGGAGATGACATCCAGAATGAGCTGTTCCAACACCTTTCCAGGGATGGAGGTGAGGCTGACCAACCTGTAGTTGCCTAGGTCCTCCTTCTTGCCCTTCTTGAAGATTGGAGTGAAATTGGCTTTCTTCCGGTCCTCAGGCACCTCTCCAGTTCTCCAGGACCTTTCAAAGATGATGGAGAGTGGCATGTCAACAACATCCGCCAGCTCCCTCAGTACCTGTGGGTGCATCGCATCGGGGCCCATGGATCTGTGGATGTCTAACCTGCCCAGAAGGTCTCTAATCTTTTCCTCCTCAACCAAAGAAAAGTCTTCCCTTCTCCAGACTTTCTCGCTCATGTCCAGGCTGCAGGATTCCTGGGGGCTGCCCTTAGCAGTGAAGACTGAAGCAAAGAAGGCATTCAGTAATTCTGCCTTTTCTGTGTCCCTTGTCACCAGGGCCCCCACCCTATTCAGTAGCAGGCCCACATTTTCCCTAGTCCTCCTCTTGCTGCTGATGAATTTGGAGAAGCCCTTCCTGTTGTCTTTAACATCCCTTGCAAGACTCAATTCCAGCTGGGCCTTAGCCTTCCTTGCAGCATCTCTACATACTCTGACTGCATTTCTATAATTCTCCCAAGATCACGTGCTTCCTAGCATAGCAAAGCAAAGATTTTAATTTAAAGTAACAGATGGATTTGTATTCTAATTATAAATTTTCTGATATGTGAGAGGAGTTTGGCAATTTACCTGATTCCATAATCAAAAGTCCGGCAAAAGTCATTCCCGGTTAATGGGCTGCGCCATAGTTAAACACTAAAGTTTGGAGGAGGGAAAAAAAAACCTAACTAATATTGAGCCACTATCAGTGTTTTAAATGATATTGTGTGATTTCACTGCAGAAATACGATGTGTTGCAAGTTTACAAAAGTGATAACAATGTTTATTTCTTCACAATTTGAGTTGCACCTCTCATTTTCATTAGAAAATGCCATCATTGGACATTTCCAGCAATAGAGTCGTTGTAACATTACTGAAAAGCATTTAAAATCAGTGCAGATCGGAGGGGGGAAAAATCCTGTGCCCCTCCAAAAAGTGGGAGTGACACATCCTGAAATTGCAGTCGCATCTTCTGGACTGGAGCGAGGAACAGCTTAGCCTTGTGAATGCTAACTGCTAAATGGTTGTCATTCTGCTATGAAACTCCGCTGCTGAAAACTGCTTTGTAGGAGTGATTATACCTTTTGCCAGTGTAACCTAGACTCTGAATAGCTGTTCTTTCAGAAATAACATTTACATGTTGCGTTCTGGTATGTATTCACTCAGATAGGAGGAGTAAACATCAAGTTATGCATTGTATGTTCAAAAGCTGTTACAAGGGTTAGTTATTAAATAACACAGGGAATTAATAATTAACTGCCTTGTCATACTTCTTCCTGATCTTTATCCTCTAGTACTGCATAGAAATTTAGTTTACTTTCTATTCCTGCTTATCTTGTTATACTTTCATGCTTCCTGTCACTTTGCTTTATTGTCATTGCTCATCAGTTTTCTCTTTGAGTGTGTGTTATTTACAGCCACTGCTCTGCCATCCTGAGCCCTATTTCTACTGATTCTTGAGTAAAGCATAATGTGAGTTAGATAGGGCAGTATAGTAAGTGAGCTGCCTGCCTTCCAAAGGCAAAATGTAATTTTCTTCATTAATGGCAGGACTTTATCCAGTAAGTCCTAAATATCAATGATTTCAGGAAAAATCATGAACTTTCTTGTATTGTTTTGCAGGGGATTTCCCAAGAAGACAGGCAGAACTGCTAGGATAGCATCAGATGAAGAGATTCAAGGATCAAAAGATGCTGTAATTCAGGACCTGGAAAGAAAGCTTCGTTTCAAGGAAGACCTTTTGAACAATGGGCAGCCGGTATACAAACATAAAATACCCTGGGGAAGGGGAGTGGGCATCGAGGGTAGTTTTGCAGATATCCTGCGTATAAAATAATTGTGTGTAGTATTCTTTGTTTTATGTACTTACTACTTTTAATTGCATTCTCCAAAGCTGAATTTCCTTAAGCGATCATACTATGCATTTTGGTCTATCAGTTCCCCTCATGCTGGGCATCTTAACTTGGAATTAACAAAGCAGAAGTCTCAAAGGTGATGAGTTCCTGCAACAACTCTGCACAGTATGTACCTCACAGGCTTGTTTAGCCTCTGAGGCCGTTTGGTTTTGACCGTTCGTCACTGCCAGCTAGCCACTCAGTCAGCACACGTGTAGCTTTTGATCAGTCTGGGCTCATTTGATGTTCTACCCAGCTTAAAGGCTGAACAAAGTGGACATCAAGTTGGAAAGGGTGGGTGGTAAGTGGTCATCGTAGAAAGACAAGGTAGCTCATCATGAGAAACAAACCATTGGGAATCAGGCATTGTTAGATTCTGTGACTGGGACTTTCTTGACCATGGGGGTAAAAAACAGCTTAAAGCGACTAATTTAAACATTTTATCAAGAGTTAACAAGGTACTTAAATAGGCAAGAAATGAGATAAAATGAGCAAGTATAACAAACACTTGAAATGCACAGTTGCAAAGTTCTCCATTAATTTTTGTGCATTTTAAGATATGCAGAAAAGATAAAATACCATTTTTTTCCTGCTGAGAGTTGATAAGAAGCAACTCTCCTAGGACTTGATTACAGTTATTAGAGGAGTGATATAAATGTCTTTGAAGCAGGAATCTCTTTTAAGAGGAACATAATTTAAAGAAATGTAGGCTGTCATACACGTTTTGTCTATGAAAGGTTTTCAGGAGAATCTGAAAGTTAGTATGCTTTAGGTTTCTCAGGACCATATTCAGAGGTCTGTTAGTGTGTCTAAGATGTGGACTGCAGTGTTTTAAGTTCAAGCCCATGGATTCAGAATGACTCCTCCAGAGCTGCCAGCTTCTGGTTCACAGCAAGGTGAATGACATGAAGTAGAGAAAGTGTTGAGAGTGTGACCAGTGCTGCGGTACTTTCCTTCTGCATTAATTGCTCAGAGACTGGCAGTTCCCTTCAGCAGCTGAGCAGAATAACCCCCACAGCGTTTTTGAAGTTCAGATTTTTGTGGGAGGTGTGCTAAACGTGGCTGTCGATGCCTATTTTGGAAAATGAGCAAGATGTTTGGCCTAGACCTATGAATGGAATGTCCTGAGAAAGGCCACATGGCCCGGGTAAAGCAAGCTGTGTTCGGATGGTGTGGTAGCTTGAACTGAGTTAACTCTGCTTTTGCACTTGCCTTGAGGCTTTTGCCTTGCAGATTCCTGTCCTGGGTGATTCTGTTTTTGCGATTGTGGCTGTGGGCACTTGGAGTGATCACAGAAGAAATTAAAGTGAAGAAAAGCTCATGATTTGTTTAGATGTTTGTAACCAAGCCAAGACTCGTATGCAGCTTTCGTATGTCTTAGCCTGCTGCTTTAACTATAATGTCACATCTTTTAAAAATTAATTAAAATAATTTATTTGAAGTGGAAGCATTAGGTCGATCTAACATTTTAAATTTTCTATTTTTCTTTTTCTTTTTTTTCTTTTCTGTTTAATGGAGACATTTAAACGTGCAGTGAGTTTGCCTCTCATTCACTGACAGATTTTTGCAATACTGATTTGTAAGAAAGTTTGTAAGTGCATTTAGGTGCATGAAATATGTTACTGAATGTAGAAAGAAAAATAATAATGGAATAATTGTTTTGTATACTTAGTCTCTTTTTGATATATCTTCTTAGAAGTGTCCTTAATTTGCAAAAAAATAAAAGAAAAAGAAAAAGGAATTAAACATCTAAAAATATTTTTTTTTGTAAAACTATCATTATATTTCTGACAAAATAATTAAGTAGGGTAATATCTCCATAGCATTTTTGGCAGACTTTGCTGCGCTGTAGTTCTAATGTAGAAATTGAGCAGAATGACTAGGAGTAAGATTTGGGTTAATTTGATATGCACTTTTTTGATGGCTGTGCTGATTTAAGTGGTTTCTGTTGCTCATTCCAGCCCAAGTTACTGGCATGAGCGTGGAGACAAATGGCAGAGTCAGGGCACAGGTTGCTTAAGCCAGAAGAGCGACTGGTAATGCAAAAAAAATGCATTACAAACTGCAGTAGAGATTTTCAGTTAGAAGCATATTGCCACTCTCTTTTATGATCATTTTTTTAAATTACATTTCTGCTGCTTTCAAAGAAAAACTCATGTTTCTACTTTTTAGAACAAGTTTTGTGGGTGCTGAAAACAAAATAGCTAGTTAATAAGCATTCAAGTCCTCCAAATTCTGTCTGTGGAGAGAAGATAGGTGACAATTTGGGTAGAATATGGTTGTTATAGCAAAGAAAAAAAAATTTGGCTATTCAGAAGGAGTTAACTTATGATTTCCTCCCTTTGTAATGATTTTTGAAGGTGCATATGCTTTGAACCTCCTCACATAAAGGCTAAATGTTTTATATTAGGGAATAAAATTAAAACTGCCAAGGTTTGGGGTTGCCATTTTAAAAATTGCACAAAAATTGTGTACCAAACATGCCTTGTGCTTTCAGTCCTGTTTTAGTATTGTTCTTGCCTAGAAAGACTATTTGCATGAAATTACTTCTTTATTGATGAGTAATTGTATCACCCTTTCCTGCTTATTTCTCTTTAGAAATTGTAATCCTGTTTAGAGATTGTATTTGCTTTCTGTCAAAATCAATTTGATGACACAAATAGGTGAGTGAATTCATGTAGTGGAGCAGAGGGATTGTTATGATACAAAAATCCTATTTTCTGTTTAAGTACTTCTAACAATTGAAAATGCAGAATGAACAATACAGAAGCAAATTCTATTATTAAGCTGATAATTTTCAGATTTCCCTGTGGCAGCATTACTTACTCTCCAACTGCCTTGTAGTTCTTAATGAGAAACAATAAGTTTTCTTTCTTCTTTTTCCTTCTCCCTGTTTTTTTTTTTTATTTTTTTTTTATTATTATTCTTTGTTCAGAGGTTGACGTATGAGGAAAAGATGGCTCGCCGACTGCTGGGAGCAGACAGTGCTGCAACTGTCTTCAATATACAAGAACCGGAAGAGGAGCCGGCTATACAGGTGCTGCATAGCTCTGCACATTCATAGGAAAATAAAAAAAAGAAAGAAAGAAATTTTTTATTTTTTTTCCTTCACAGGCAATCATTCCCTTAAAGACCTATCTAAGACAGTAAATTACAAAAGATAGGATGGTTTTGATTATAGAAGTCATATGTTATATATCAGTGAAGCAAACTGGAGAATCCCATGCTTATTGCTCAGTTTTTCCATACTGAATAAGGCTGAGAGTTCTCAAATGTCTGCTTTCCACTTTAAATTCTTCCGTTTATCCTATTCTATCCTGACCTTTAAGTCTCTTAAGGCAAAAATACATCTATTATCTTGAAACCATCTTGTCTTTATATGTGTAATCTGCACTTTTTGGATGCAAACCAAAAACACAGCAGCAAGTCTGCTTGAAAGGCCAGGTATACATTCCCTGTTGTCTGTTGACGTGCCAGAGCTGCTCTTCAGAGCTGTGTAGCATCCGTTTGCTTATGTTTCCACATGCAGTATGTTCTCCTGGTAAAAACTCTTGAGAAATTGTCATGGATTCTTCTTGGTCTTCTTTCTGCCTCTTGATCTTTTTTTCTGCCCTTACAGGAAACTCGCTCTATTGATGCTTCTGTAGTGAGTCCTGTGGATATTCAAAAGGTTAATGTTTCACCTTTTTCTTTCTTGTTTTTCTCATTCTTTTTTACTGTTGTCTTTGCTCTTTCCCTGCTACTGCTCTTGGTTAATAAGGAGAGGTCTCCTAGATTTTAATAACTGGGGAGATGCACTCCCTCCATAGTGCTGAACTCTGTCTGTAAGCCTAATTATTTAAGCACAGTAATGATGTGCTCCAGTATCTTTCTGCAGTAATGTTAACATATACAGCTGTCTTTTGTGTATGTGTATGTGTATGTGTATATATATATATATATATATACACACACACACCATGCATACTTCATGATTTGCTTTTATGATAAACTTTCAGGGAACAGAGAAATAAAAAATATCTGAAGCTTAAAAAGCTGTTTGTTTCTTCTTCTATTTTTTTTCCTTTTTTGAGGGTAACCAGTCAGTGGAAAGGTTCCACATTATTGCTAGACCAAAGTTGATGATAGAGGATGGGGTATTTGAAAGGGGGGCTTTATGTGAGATGTGTGTTTGTTTTAAATAAAACAAGGGCCAGAGACAACTGTTGAAGGTTATTTGAAAAAATGCCTAAATTTTTGTAGGCTGAGAGCACTGGCTACTAAAGATTCCCCCTCACCCCTGCTTCTGAGCTTTCTTATATTCCAGCATTATCTTGCTGAGATTCAAAGCAGGACATTTTTACTGTAGAGCAGATGGAGTGAACAGTTCAAGAATACTGTGTATGTCACAGTAACATTTCCCAGTGTCTAAATAACACATTTAAAGGAGTAGTGGTGTTTTACATGGGATGAAATGTTCTACTCTTTTTTCTAAATCTTGAACATTCTCATGACAAACTATTTTTCTAAGGAAGAAGTTGATACTTTTGGCCAAACAAAGGGGAATATGGTAACAGGAGTGAAGGGAGGCAAGTATCACAGTGTGCCAGTGGTGCCGTTTTCTCACTGTTACGAGCAATTGTAAATAAAATCATTGTAGCCTTCGGGTGCAGCCTCCAGTACAGTTGTGTGCAAATTGCAGATGTGAACCATATGGTCTTTTGGCCATCTGGAAGCAAAACCCACTCTAAATCTATGTGTACCCTCAAGGAAATATTAGTGTATGTCTTTCCTCTTTATGAATGGCTTCAAAATGCTTTTATTCTTACAGGCTTAAAAAAAAAAGAAAAGAAAAGAAAAGAAAGAAAGAGAGCAACCAGTACCTTTCCTTCCCCTTATAAATTAGACCTTAAAACAACATGAAGTACAATTTTTGCCTCATACCAGATGTCTTCAGTGTTTCATAGGGAAGTTATTTAGAGGCATGGATTATAGTGTTTTTCTTCAACAAGATACGGTTTCCTTTTATATGTAAAACCTTAATGGATTGTCAAAGATCAATAGAATAAAAAAAATTTAGAAACATATCTTGCTAAGCAACGTGTTGAACACTAATATGTACCTTTCGTGTTTGACAGGAGTATAAAGTCTCCAGCTTTGAGCAAAGATTGATCAGTGAAATTGAATACAGGCTGGAGAGGTCTCCCGTGGAGGAATCAGATGACGAGGTGCAACATGGAGATGATTCGATTGATAACAGTGTGTCACCATATTTTGAGATAAAGCTGAAGCACTACAAAATCTTTGAGGGAATGCCGGTCACATTCACATGCAAAGTGGCAGGAAATCCGAAGCCAAAGGTAAGGAAAGAGGATAAAGATTTCTACAAGCACTGTAAGTGTGCCATATTGGTGCCTTACAACAAGCCCCTGGACAGTGGACTGTGTATTACAGGAATAGCTGATGTTCCCTCTTAACAATAAAGATCCCTAGTTGGTATAAACTGTCAAATCTCTTTTGACATTATAGGAATTACATAATTTATACCAACCAAACATCTGACCTTGAGACTTCGTCTCTAGCATACTCCTTCCTGAGACTTTATCTCGTTTACTTTCCCTGTAAGTGATATTTTTGTCATTTTTAGGGTTACCTTCAGGGCAGATCTGTACTACAGAATGCAGTGCAATGCTCTAGATCCCCATGTGAGCTGGCACAGTGGTTCCAAAAGCAGCCACATCAGGTTACCATGGGTGATGAGCTCAGGCATAGCACTATGCTAATGCAAAAACATGTTGCTTCTGGTTCGGAAGCTAGTACAGGATCTCTGCTTTCTGCAGTATTACACAGTTTATAACTACACACCCTAAGAATGCTATAGCTTGTTGACAGAGAAAGGTAAATTAGAATACAGTCAGCTCCCATGTATCCTAGTAGCAAGATGGGACATGATGGTGAGGTTTATCGTGATGAACTTCTGAGGGAGGACTGGGCTTCATTTCAGCAGATGCAAAAGTACCAGTTGATGTGATATCAGTAGTCTGGAGTAATACCTTTCTTTGGTAGGTTGTGCTTAACCATTTGAAAAATTGCCTAGTGATCAACAGACTCTTATTGCAGCTAACAAACAGCAGCAGCTTCTTAAACTTCCTTGCCAAAGCCAGCATCTTCCAGAGGGATCATTGTAGCTCTCACAGTAACCTCTCAGATAAGCTGCCCATCTTCACAGCAGCAAGGGTGCTGTGAGTGTCCAAATCTCTCTTACCTTGTGTAAGTTGTACAGATGTTTAGGTTTTTGAACAGAGATAAAAGAAAGTGATTTGACGTGTTCAGTGCTGTAGCTGCATGGTATTATGCAAACTGTAAAATGGAAAAATGGACTTTGTCAGGTAGTAAAGGAAGAATAACAAGCAATTACAGCAATGTCTGCATTAGCAAGCAATGCAGATCTATCCTTGCATGCATTTCAGGCTTTAACTTTGGGCTAGCTCTAATTTGGTCCCATAGACTGAAGCAGATGCAACACGTTAGATGTGTTCTTGGAGTACACATTCTGGCTTAGTTTCATCTGAACAGAATCCAGTTCCTGTGCTCCAAGACCCCTCCACAATGTGAACCACTGCAAAGTAAGTTGGAATGATCAGTAAACTCATTCCAAAAATGCGCTCCTAGCTTCACAGACTGAAGCTAGTGTAGATGCACACTGAGAAGACTGGCCCAGTTGGGCTGAAACCAAGCCTTTGATGTCCAGTTTACTTTTGAGTTGATCATATGTGTTATAAGAGAGCCTGTTATGCTGAATAAGGGTGGAAGGCACTTCAGTTCACTGGTGCTGGGGGTGCAGTGTGATGGAGAGGTATTCCGTTTGCCTGAGGGTTATGAGTAAGACGCTGAATGATCTCCTATGACTCAGCCTTAGTCATAGGCTGTAGCCATTCCCTGATTTTCACAGTTTTCAATTAAGGTGTAGTTTCACAGTCAACTTAATCAGATTTAAGACAGATGAAAGACAATGTCACTTCTTCCTTCCTGCACTCTCCTTGTTTTGGCGTTTGTGGTTGCACAGCCAGGAAACCACATTGGCAGTACTTCCCCTAAAACACTGCGTTATAAAGGCGGGTCCGATGTAAATACGCTCTGATTCTGTGTCCAAGTGTGCACGTTAAGAAGTGATTTGCTCTTGCACCTGCGACTGTGACCCTTTATTCTGTTCGCTTGCAGATGCTTTGTGAGATTTCTTAAATTGCTTGGGATGGAACCAATTTCAGTCCCCTTGGATAGCTACTTGTTAGCTGGACTGTGCAAGCGTCAAAGGCTGTGTCTTCCTCGGAGAATGCCAAGGTGGCAGTTTTGAAATACTCGATGGCTGAAGGCAGCCTTTCTGCAGCCATTTGTTGAAGCTGGAAGTGTTGCCCCTGAATAAATTCTTTACTTTGGCAAATGAAAAGCTGGAAATAATTTACTAACTTAAAGCTCCTCCCTTCTAAGTATTCTCTCAACTCTGCCAAGGAATGGCTTTGGGAAGGACTGCAGTGTTTCTGAAATCTGGCGTTCATTACAAGGGATTTTTCTAAGCAGGGTTATTGGCTTGATTATTTTTTCCCCTAAACATGCCATGTAAATTGAATACTGATGTGCAGATTTTGTCTTCATAAATATGACTCTTTAAATCTGAATCTACTTTAGTTGAAGCCTTCAGCATATGTTAAACTATTTTCTCATTAAAATGAAAACTTTTGGTGATATGAAAGGGATTGCAGATTCGCTTTTTTAAAAAGAGATGTTTCTCTTTAAAATCAGGATAATGCTATAAAAAAGGTTAAATGAGACTTGAACGTTGCACAGAGCTTGTACTGCTCTCTCTTGACAAGGCCAAATATAATTCATAGTGATTAAAAATGATTGTGCTGCCCAAGATCAAAAAACCCTTTTGTACTGTGTATTCCATTGTATTTCTAGTCATTACACATTTGTTTCTGAAAATCTGGTACAAATAAAGGCAATCCAGGTGAAGTGTTCAGTGCTTACATAGTTTAATGGTACATTTAATAAAAGATATCTTAGAAAGAAAGTACTTTACGAAAAGGGCCACTGTATCCAGTATTGGTAGCGTTTTACTTATTAACTCCATTTCAGATGAAGATAATATTAACTATTTACTACACTGATGCCAATACTTTTAAACTTAGTGGAAGTGAGTACTGAACAACCTATGCATGACATTTGGATATCTGGTTCAGTTAATATTTGCATATATTTCCATTTAATAATTCCTGGCTTGTCTCCTGATATTTCTGATAAGTGCTTTATTCTTAAATAATTACTGCTTAATGCAGTAGATTCCAAGCAACGTTATGAAACATGTAAAGCACGCAAGTTAAAACTCATTTTTGCAACTATATTGCTGCCAACAGCCATTAGCATGTGTATGTGCGTGATCATATCTTGTGCATCTCTAGTAAGTGCTCTGTCAGCAGCCGAGCAGACGTTACCAAATCTTTTGTTAGCACCGCAGAGTCTCTGCAAGACTGCTGACAGACAAAATGGGAAACAAGTATAACCAGCTATTTAGGAAATGAAATCATTTCTAGTTACACATAATGCTTCTTAATGTAAAAACCATACATGGTAATTAATTTTTAAGGGAAATTTCCACTCATTCCCTCCAGCCCATTCCATCCTCCAGTCTGTTGTGTTTTAGTGAAATTTAGAAGTATATTCTTAATTTTTCCCCAAAGTGAATGAATCTAGAGGTTTGAAATATTGATAGTATGAAGAACCTGGAATATTAAATTCTATCAGGAATTCTTTGCTTTGTCACTGGAAAACAAGTACCTTTTTCTCACTAAGAGATGCAAGTTCTCACTTCAGGAATTACACTGAGGAAAATGCATTTGCTTTCCTCGTGCACAAGGTCCCAGTAATCCTGTGACCAGAACAAATACATTTTTTTTTTTTGCCAAATGGTAAGAGAGATCTGTCATCTTCTGTGATGCTAATATTTCCTTCCTTCTGTCATACGGGGACCTGTTCTTCTCCCTCATATCTTTGGCAGTAGCAGTGAGTCAGAAATACTTTAGGTTTGCATTTTCTTATTCCTGTCACATTAGAGAAATTACTTGATTGGGAGAAGGCCTGTGTGCAGGGTTGGAGGAGATCCCCAGGGTTCAAGCTGAACACACAAACCCGCCTCTCAAAGCTCTGGGTTAATTCATCCCAAGCCCAGTTTGGTATCGGTATCTGTCCCTGCTTTCCATCCGTGTACATTGCTATATGTGCTTTCTTGCGTATGCCATATGTTTTTCCCTTGTTTTCAGCAGGATTCAGTTTGGAGTTTTATCTTGATTTTTAAAGTACAGCAAACCCCCCAAAGCTTGTTCAAAATAGTTGAAGCTTTTTTTCCCCTCAAGTAGGAGGCATTAAAAACACATACATGTTTTTTTGTGTAATTTGTAAATTTCTGTAAGATGTTATTCTGTATACATCATTTTTTGGCTCATCAAAACTAGACCTTGGGTCAGCCAGAGTATAAAATTATGTATCAAAAGTAATGGAAAAGACCTCTGTTTGAGAGATAATTTAACTGTTCTGTACAGCTTGGAACTATGGTATTGTTGGCCTGCAACTATTAAGGGTATCTATATGCTGACTTACATCAAAATATTTCCTGTTACTCTATGAATCTGTCTGTTTCTATAGAAGTCTGTCACATCTGGGTGACACTGTTGGTCTAAATCATGCACTTACACTGAGTTGGCCTGTTTGTGTGCTGAACTTGTTCACCTCCAGTGAGAGTGGCTCAATCCCTTTCTGGCTTTCTTGGACTAGTCTCGTCTGTGTAATGGATATGTAACAAAACTGGTGTTTCAATAATGGGATCATGACTTCTATTTTATTAATCACTGGGCTCATTATTCCTATAATCATCTTGTTTTATGCTTTTATTTTCTGAAAAGACAGCAATAGCATTCTTAAGTGCTGTGTCCAACTTTTTCAGGTTTAAGTGAATTAAATTTTAAAATTAGTAATTTTTTCTGATTGGGACCTCTTCTTTGTAATGACATTTATTTAGAGTTCTTGAAATGTTCAGGGGCTGTTATGTCCTTGAGATTCATACAGCCCTTACACCTGTATCTGTCTTATATAAATATTTGCCCTGCAGTCTTTCTCTTTGACAGAGGCTATTCTTTAACATGCCTTTGCTGAAACTGGTTCATGGAGCATAGTTCTAAACTTTTTTAACTAGCTGATCAAATTGTTTTCCTTCTAATGCTTACCAGGGAGGTTTTCAGCAGTTGAGATTTGTTAGCGTCTTTAATTGAGAAATGATGGCAATAATCACCCACCTCTTATCAGCCATGCTTTGTTTTTTGCTATAGATTTATTGGTTTAAAGATGGGAAGCAAATTTCGAAAAGAAGTGATCACTACCAAATTCAAAGAGAACCTGATGGAACTTGCTCGCTGCATACTACAGCCTCCACCCTGGATGACGATGGGAATTACACTATTATGGCAGCCAACCCACAGGTAAATGAAGGTTTGGCTCCAGAGCAAACATGCTTCTGAACATAAATCTTCAGAAAATGATCTCATCTTATGTTTGCATGATTTAATTAAATGATGAAGTCACCATAAACTGTGTAAGTTAGATTCCTGTTTTCATCTTGCATTAGTAGGGTGGGACCACTCTATCTCCAAGAGATTAGCAAGTCAACAGCAATTTTTTCCTTAAGGTTTGGGGTTTCAGAGGGGAGGGTATTTTTTCTAATCACTGTTTCTCCTTTTGTCTCAGCTGCTATCATCTCAATATCTTAACTGACCATGGATAGCGTATGTGTTACACAAGGGGAAAAAATCAAGGTTACCAGCAAAAATAACCCAGTTCAGCTAAGCTCTTTCGTTATTCTTCTGTTGATACTGCACACTGACTGAAGCCAATGATTGCAATTCTACAAGGCAAAAAAAAATAGCACTTAATATGTGGAGAGGGAGGTCTGCAATGCTGATCCCAAAGCCTTAAGCAATGTTTTTTTCTGAAGCATGCAGTGTTACTGGTTTTGTAGTACCGTTTGTTCTTCACAGACTCAATACAAGAGCTGTGTAATAAAAAAGAAACCCATTAGTGCATCAAACATAACTAAAGTCACATTTCAAGCATCCAACTGAAGTAACTTTTTCAGTACACTTTTCCTACAGCACAGCAAATTGAGGGAAATGATTTGCACATGAGAAAGCAAGGCAGTAACATAACTTAAGGGATATAATGAATTATTCTCTTCTGTAGCACTAAGTGCTTGCCAAGACCAGAACTGCAAGCAGGATTACACTGTAAAATAACAAACTCTATCACTGAGACAGAGTTTAATCTAAACAGGAGTGTTGTGCTCTGTTGTGCATGTTGCTAGGTTACTTAACATGACGCTTCCATTCTTGCATTACTCTTTAACTGTCAGTCCTGCTCATGTTGCAGCGTCTCTGTGCTGTCTGTGACTGTACGCAGGAACGCATGGCACACAATAGCACCTTTAATTGAGACCCCTGATATCACAAATTGCACTGTTTAGGTAGTTTAAAGGTTATTTCCACATATACAAAATAATACTTTAGAGAAATAGCAAAAGGCCTAGGTAATTTTTCAAAATGAGAACTTCTACACGTAGAAGAGCATTGTCTTATAGCACTTGCAACCACTTAAACTGTACAAAGTCACAGCAAGTTTAGAATTGATAAATACTTATCTGCTTGCTCAAGGTAGGAAACAGAACCTGTTAATCTTCCTGTTAGTGCTGTTAGTGCATGTACAGTTCCCCTATGTACTCTTAGTGCTTGATACAAAAGTCTTAAAAGTACCTGATGGATGAACTGCCTTTGAGTTTGGGCATTGAAATCTGTTCCTGAATAGTTTTTAGAAGCATATTTAGGGTGTACTTTTAATGTTTGGTATTCTGACACACCAGTTAACTAGATTATCAGTGTTTCTGATAATCACTGGTTTCTTGGTAGATTTTTAAGTGTACTAAAGTGAAAAGTTTCTATGGTGTTTCTGGTTTGGGGGGTGAAAAAGCAGCTTTGTGAAATGATGGGATTCTGTGCCTGTGCTTACTCTTCTTTGGAGAACTGGAAGCATCATCCACTGGATCCACTAAACAAAACATTTGTTTCAGCAAGCCAATTGGAGTCTGTCTTCACAGTGTAATTTCCAAGTAAACAAAATTGTATCTCCTAGCATTAGCTTGCTTTCCCTGTGTGTTCAACAATATAGTGGAGGCAAAGAACAGCTAGGAGTTAATGTACGAGCCTTTCATACTAAAAGATTTGGATTCCAATTCTTTTAAGTCATCGTGAGTGGAAATAATTTTGGCTTAGTTTCCTAAATTCTAATGGAAAGTTGTCTACATCTCAAGCTATCATAAAGTTAGGCAAATTTGGCAAACCTTCCTTAGGAAAAGCAAAATACCTGAATATAAGGCAGCTCCCATTAGGTTTTTGACAGACTGGCAGAAATTTGCTAGACTGTGGCTGAGTTTTGGTCAGGACCACTAGGACCACCAAAGTAAAAGTAGAAGTGCATATTCTTAGTTGGTAGAAATGGATTTAGTTTACTAAATCCGAGGATCCAGTTCATTAAAGTGCTGCCTGTTTATGTCTCTGATGAGCTGGACTAATACTGCAGAATTCCCATAAGCAAAATGACTTACTGACACCTTGGAAATGAGCTGTGGTAACGACTTCTGCACCAGGGCCTACAATATAAAGTGCAGCAGTCTGGAATTTAGGTTCTGACAGCAGTAAAATTTGCCATATAATTTAAGGTCAGCAAACTGACCTCAGACCAAGAACACCACAAAATGATGCATGATTCAGCCCTTACATCCCTTAACTGATCTCGTTCCAGTAGCTGTAACTATGGGTTTAAGTCTGTATTTTTGTCTTCTTTCATCTCATTTTCACCTTCCTTGCAAGATGCACCCCCAGTCCTAGGTCTGTATTTCCTGATGTTCTAGGCCGTGTTCTCATGAATCACTTGCTGCTCACCACTTCCTTCCCTCTTCCAAATCTTTGGCCTCCTGCTCATTCTTCCCTCTCCAAAATGAGGGAATTCATCACCTCCCAGCAGAAGGTTAATATGCAGCGGTGCCTAAAATAGAACAGTATTTGTTCCAGATGTTTTTAATGGTCTTGTACCACAAAAAAAGTTTTTTGCCTAAGAAATTGCTCCAGGTCATGAGCAATGGCTTATTTTGACACAAATATTTTTCTCGTCGACTAACTGGGTCATGAGAATAAAAATGGGACACAAAGACTTTCATTTCCAACAGTCCAGCAGTAACAAGAGCATCATTGCCATTCGGTGCCTGCTTAGTCATCTGTGTGAAATTGTTTGCTGGGCTTTGGCAGTTGTTAGCAGCTGTTTGCATTTTCTTCCTTCCTCCCCCCTACCCGCAATTACTGTGTCACATTTGTTGCTTTTGTTATTCGTGCTGACAGATGTGAGTGTGGAGCTCACATTTACTGCAAAGCTAATGCAGGTGCTTGTCACACTGCTACTAGATGGTGGTGGGGAGCTGTACATCTACATATTTATCTAAAAGTTCATAGAATCATTCTTAAAAAATAATATTTTAAAAAATGATTAAAATTACTGAATTGTTATGTAAAAGTATATACACTTTTAATACATTATAGATAGCTTAGATGTATAGATGTTTAAGTATGTATATTTTGTACTGCAGCTTTAGCATATCGAGTTGCTAATCCAATATTAAACCAGACGTCACCTTCATTTTACTTCCCTTTGCCCTAACTCCAGAATGTGTAGAAGTCTATTTTTCTGGATAGCACTGCACAGATACTGCTTTTTCAAGCTATCCCATGGCTAAAATTCTCTTGCTGTTTCTTACACCTCTTCTGCTGCCCTGAAAAGTGCCATTCTCTCTGCTCAAGTCCACCTCAAATGGCTGATGCAAAGGTGATTTGGGCTCTTGTATCCATCACATGGCTTAACTCTGCCTCTCTCTTCTGGCTTCCAATATTTTTAGCGTATTTCCCTGCAAGAATTTGTGTTAGTTCTAGCACTACTGTCTCACTGTCTCCTCTTGAGTGTGACCCAGTAGGTGCCTTTGCCTTTTATATAGTCAATTCTAGAGTGTCCTGGATATCAGCTGTGCCTCCCCAGCAATTTGCGAGTGTAGTGTCCAATCTGTCCCCCCCCAAAAAAACAAAACAAAACAAAAAAATGTTTGACATAAGATGCAAAGCAAAACTGAGCACAGAACTAACTGCAGGAGTCCCCACGTTTTATATAAGGCTTTATCATTCGTGGCGAATAACCTGAATGAGCAGGCCGGACTATCTGATACCCAGTGATGCAGTCAAGTGGGATTCCTCCCCCCCCAAACAAGGGTCTCTCTTCAGGGAGGAACCTCAGAGAACTTGGACAGTTCTTCTGCTTTTCTGCATTCATGGACTTCTGACCTGTGAGCCCACCAGAGCAAGCGGAGCAGTCTGCTTTGGCGGCAGAAGATCTGTCATTACCCTGCCACCTTACCAGGTGTCGTTTGCAAAGGTGGCCTATCTTGAACTACTTGTTGTCTCTTGCCTGTTTTTCCATTTGTCGAACACAGAAACCTGCCAAATGCTTCCGCGTCAGTAACTTAGCCAATATACTGTGTAAATAACTTAATTGCTGGTGTTCCTAGTAATCTTTTTAACAGAAAAATCTTCTGGAGTGTAAAGCAAGTCTTGGAATATTTTAAGCCTGTGACTTTGTTTCAGTCACAGCTGTTGTTAGGTTGCAAGCTGATAAAATAGTTTGATTCCAGAAGCTATCCTGACAAATGCTTTTAAATGACTTTGTGAAATATGAGATTGTATTGCAGGTCTGTAGCAGGTGGGCAAAAAGAAGGCATCAGGTTGAAAATTCATTAACAGTACACGCTTTAAGTATTTTAATTTTCCTTCTCTTTATCATCGTAACAGGGCAGAGTAAGCTGCACTGGGAGGCTTATGGTTCAGGCTGTAAATCAAAGAGGCCGTAGTCCTCGGACACCTCCTGGTCAGCCTCATGTTAGAAGGTACTTTATGCCTTTTGTTTGTTTGTTTTAGTATGTGCGTTGCAAAATTACTGTGATAGATAACAAATCCAAAATAAGAAGGTAAGTTAGCAGTATGGCATAGAGGAAGAAATTTCACCTCTGCTGTCTAAAGATTTCTGTGAGCTTTGCATATTCAGGAGCAACCTCTGAACTTACATGACTTTTAAGTATTTTGTGCATCTTCTCTGTGCTCTCTGCCTTGTGACATTCATGAATTACTCCTCATCTCAGTTTACACTACAACTGTTAGGCAAGACCATGGTCACTTACTGTTTTTTAAAACATGTCACCTAATTGTAAATTGGGATTCTATTGGCTATACTTTCTGCAACTTTTAGTAAGTATTCATTTAAAGGAATAGTAGAAATAACTCCAAGCCACAAATTTAGATTTGCATTTGAAATATTTTAATGTGATTTCAGATCAGATTCTTGTAAGGAATTAGGAGTCAGGAAAAAAGTATTAAACTTATCTTTTGTGAAGTTTGTGATTAATTCACATTTGAATCTTTGGTTTATGTTTTTAGACCATACAAGGGAATCTTCCCTTCAAACACCTATTTTCATTACAGAAAGTTTTTATGAGGCTATTTAACACAGCTGAGACATCTTTAGACTACACAGAAAAGTCTCACCTTTAGGCCCAGAGCTCAAATCACTTGTGCAGGGGAATATTCTGCTATCGCTGGATTGTCAGAACAGCCCCCCCGGCTGTGTAGCCTCTCCAGTAAATAAGGTGATTTATACCTGCAGGTAACGGCTAAATGACAGCAGCAGTTTTGCAATAAAAGTCTCGTGTTATGTCCATGAAGGGAAGAGCTGCCGTAAGAGTCAGGTTCCAGCTAAGTTGGTCGATGCACACACATGAAGTGAGAAAGGAAAACATCTCTAAAAATGAGGAAAAGAGAAAGAAAAATGCAAGCAAGGGAGCAGCGAGCAGCTGACAGTTCTGCACCTTCGCCCTTTTCTGAAGGATAAAACGTGCATCGGTTTCTTTCTGCGACAGGCAGAGCCCTTGGATAATATTGGGGGAGGTTTGCTTTTTAAACTTCTCCAAATGCAATTGAAACCTGAGGCTGCTTATGGTTTGGTATTTTATTTTCTAATAATTGCTGCAAGCCCTCAGGCAGCTATTGTAGTGTTGGATGGGTATCCAGTGGAGCTATGAATTTTATTAAATAAGAGATTTCCATATAGCAGGTTAATTAAAATTAGAGCAAAGGGAATTCTCATTTCCAGTACAATTACCAGATTTGAAGGTCTCATCCTAATTATGCTTGCTTGCTTAAGGTCTGTTTCTGCTAATCTTCAGCACAGCACTATTTCTGTTTAGAAACATTTCTCACTATTCCCATCATCCAGTTTTTCCTGAGACTGATGAAATTTGAACATGTAGTCCTAAGCCAGACTCCCAACAATACCACAATAATGTGTTCCCCAATACAACAGAATAGTTGTCTCATATATTTTTTTCATATACTTTTTGTAAGCGATGCTTCTGTGGCATTAAGGTGTGTGTGTTTTTTTTTTTTTTTTTTTTTTTTTTTTTTGTCTGAAAGCAACAAAAACTTGTTTACAAGTGTGGATTATTAGCTTTATTAACTTTATGATTTGTTACACTGTTGACAGACTTTTTCCTGAAGTATTTTAAATGTTTCACAGAATGTCTTTTGGCAGAACAACTTACTGTTTTTGTTATCTTCTCTACTTTACAGCTATTTTAAAACATTTTCTTTATAATTGTGTTTATTTAATTTTTAGTATTGTATGTTTTTCTGAATTTTGCTTAGTTTGTTACTATTATCTCCTTAGTATTACTTTAGGGGAAAGACTTCTGAACTGTCTGAAGAGTACAAAGCTGGGGCTAAATCTCTTAGCCATCAATCATGAGACTTAGGCACCTAAGTTGTCTTGTACTGCAACACAATCAAAGCCCCAAACAAAATAGCTTTAAAAAGTGTGAGATTTAAGAAAGATTTAAAAGAAGAAATATTCTTACTCTAAATTAGAGGATTAATTTGAACATAATCTCTCTTATCCCAAATTAGTGGTCATCATTATAGTATGGTCGGTTGTGAAGTCTTCCTTAGCTTCTTGCTCTCTGAAACTTCTAGTGCATTTATCTGTAGCAGCTCATGGAGCCTCCACCGAGCGTGCGCACGCCAGTGTGACCTGATGTCAGCATTGCGCCATCTATTTTTGCAATTTGATGTCCCTATCACAACTTCTAATGAACCCCCAAATAATCCAAAGGTATTCCAGAGTCTTGCCATTCATCACTCCTAAACATCTGAACTACTTGGCTCCCCTCACTTCTTTCTTTAAAATCACATGTTTTAGAATAAAAAAAAAAAAACTCTAGTTTCACTTCTCAAGGTAAACGCTTAAAAGTAGTGTGCAATTTTTGAGGAAAATTTATAAAGAATTGAAACAAAATGCATTATTAATTTCTGACCCTAGTCTGAACGACATTCTGATTTTAGGTTTCCTTTTGAATGTGTCATTTGAAAACTTAGTTAAGGAAGGATTTGAGAAAATACCACTAGGAAAAAAAAATGTTTCAATCATAAATGCATAGCTTTTTTTGTTTAACCATTGCATTTGATGTAAACGTCCAACCCCTCACCCCCCGTTTTGACCAATGCTGCCTTTTTATGCAGATGCAGCAGCGAGATGGTAGCTTACAGATATGTTTTTCACACTTCTGTGGTGCTAATTAACTTAACCTATTTGGCTCAGCCTTACAAGTAGCGCACACACTGAGAAGCACAAGTTACTTGTACCTTACTAGGTCGTTACCTTGTGACCGGTGTCTGAACAGGCTGCGTGTAAGTAAGTAAGTATCACGAAGGCCGCGCCTGCCGGGGCTGCTCGCCCTGCGTAGCACTAACTAGATACCATCACTTCTGGCTGGCCTTGCAGAACTCGTTACCCGCAGGTGAGATTGCAGCCGTCCTTCACTAGCCGCGCGGCGCCCGTCCTCGCTGCAGGCACGATCATGAGGTGTATGGGCAAAATGGACGGGAGCTAGAGCTCCGCGCTCCTCCTGAGCTGTCATGCAGCATCACTGCTGAAGTAACTTTGGGCATGCCCAGTGGCAAAAAATCAGGTACTTAAGACTTGGATTTAGTTACTTGAAAAGTTGCATAAGCATTTAGTATACTTTTCATTTGAGTATCCAGTCCTAAATTAAGAAGCAGTTTGTGCTAGATTTTTCCTCCACACTTGCTTATAGTTTAGCTGTGGGAAGCATGAGAAGATCATCAAAAAGAAGTCAACACTTACTTTCCATCTATTTATTAATAGTAGTTTGCAGAGGAAAGCTTTTCTTTTTGTTGCTCACAGATGAAATTCTTATTGTTTGACACCACAACTGAGTGACTTTGAAAACGGTCAGCAATATCTCAAACAAAAAAAAAAGTTTGTTAGATGAGGAATAAATATGCAGAGCAGTTGTACTTCTAATTCACAGAATTTTCTGTAGTCTTCAGTAGTGCAAAACTAGAGAAAATGAAAAATATGTGGAAAGTCTCATCTAAAGTGAGATGAGCTAGCTTTTAGCTGCTATTTTTTTCTGAAAAGCAAACCTAATTATAGACCGTACATTTACTTCTGAGTGCAATCAGCAACAGTGAAGGGCTTAAATGCACAGAACACAAAAACACACTACAGGCCTAACAACCTTTTTAAATTTGTATTTTGGTAATTTATTTCTAATCAATTCTAAACCAAAAAATACTATCATGTATAAGTAATTATTATAAGTATAGTTATTCTATAATAAAATTGTTTTCTAGATTATATTTTGCCACAAAATGTATGTTAACTTTAAGTAGTAAGTACAGTCATTTTTCTCAGTCTGAGTTAAATGCCACCACTATGTGTGTGTTAATATGTAAATAAATATGCCTATACATCAAAGAAGTGACTTAAAATTTAAAACAATCTAGTAAGTAAGTAAGTGATTATACTTCTTGTAATTTAGCAGAGAGAAAAAAAATCTTTATTTCATTTTATTTTAAGACCACGATCTCGATCAAGGGACAGTGGTGATGAAAATGAACCAATTCAGGAACGATTCTTCCGGCCTCATTTCCTTCAGGCTCCTGGAGACCTGACCGTGCAAGAAGGAAAACTCTGCAGAATGGACTGCAAGGCAAGTACCAAGCAAAGGATAACAGCTACCTTTCTATCATGTTAGCTGAGTCAAAAAGAACAAGTTAGATGATATGGGGTTTTTCAGCTATTTAACCTATTGGCAGTTACAGAGACTGTCAATAGGTTAACTGCTTATAAGCAAGTTTGCAATAAAAAGTTTGCCTACCCCTCAATGAAAGTGCTTCAGGCAAGTCTTACAGCTAGCAAGAAACTGATGTTTAGAATCCAGCTATGTTACAGGGAGTAACAGAAAACATCATAAACACAATGTGCTTCTCAGTTTTCAGTCCTTTTAGCACTTCAGTTTCAATCACCCCTCAATTTATTCTCTTAGGCAAAATCATAAATCAAGATGATTAGACTGTCTGAAACTTTAAGACTTCTGTTTACTTTGTGCTGATATATTTGGGAGCAGCTATTTGTTTTCACATAGTACCTACAGCAAATGGCATCGCTTTCAACAGCGCAAGTTTGGTTCACACAGACCAAGTATAAACTAGTGCAGACAGCGCTGTCACTAGTAAGTTCTACCTAAGTGGAATGGAATTTAGAGTTCAGTGATTAGTCAGCTAACATCCCTATGTCTGCAAGTTTTCCCGTAAGAAATTAAGCTAGAAAGGAACATCTCTTCATTCCTCATGAGGAGCAAACAATCAAAAAAGACAAAAGGTGTCACTCTGCCTTTTGTTTTGCCATGTATTATTATTTAGATCTTAGCATATCTAAACACTGATCTCTTTTCAGTCACACCCATGAAACATCCTCTAATTCAGGGAGTTGGCCAGAAGGTAAGTAAATGAATACAACTGAGTCAATGTGTAATTCAGGATAGAGTTACATCTTTAAATCTCGTGGTACAGCTGCACTAGCAAAAAAACAAAACAACAAAAAAAAAAAAAAACAAAAAAAAAAAACAAAACACCACCACCTTCTCTGAAGTAGCAAGTCAGCACTTCTCTAACTTCTCTAGTGTTTTGTTTGTCTAAGACCATTGTTCCGTTCATGCTTAAGGTTAGTGGATTACCAACTCCCGATTTGAGCTGGCAACTTAACGGAAGACCAATTCGTCCTGATAGTTCACACAAAATGCTGGTGCGTGAGAATGGTGTACACTCCTTGATCATAGAACCAGTCACCACTCGAGATGCTGGAATCTACACGTGCATCGCCAGCAACCGAGCTGGGGAAAACACATTCAGCCTGGAGCTCATTGTTGCAGGTAACATCTTCAAACTAAGCTTCCCCTCATACTGAGCACTGTCAGGGTTACATGAAAAAGGAAAACCTAAGTGCAGTAAAATGATATGACTGGGAGGTGGGGAATTTAAAAAATAAAAACAATTAGAAACAGAGCAATACTGTATTTCTAAGTGATACATTCACATTACACTTTAGCATGAGTTGATTGGCACCTGATCTCTGTGTACACAGGAAGAGGACCGTTGTCCTGAGGCACAGCGGAGACCACAAATCAGGCCAATTACTTCAATGATGTTTTTTTAAAATGGCAATTTTTACACATTCATATCTCCCTGTGAGTTGTTAGTATGATATTTTTGTGTATTTCATAGGATATTAAATTAATGCCATTTCAACCTTCTGGAGGAGCAGACCCTGCTATAATCAAAGAAAGACCTCCATGCTTTTAAGGAGAACAAGGGAGCGCTGTTTAACAGGCACAGTGCCCCACTTCATCTAGTCTTGATGTTCCACATTTGAATTCTTTCTGGGGAAACTGGAGCTCACTTTTCTCTTTAAAAAACTGATGATGTGACAGTTTTCTTCAGATGAACCAGGACTGGACTTCATGATTCATGGGAACAACATTAAGAAGTTTCCTGCCTCTTAGATAAAATTTTCATTAATGTTTTTAGCATATTGCTGAAAGAAAGGCTACATTTGGATAGACTAGTGTCAACATTGCTGCAATCTTTCTTTATCTTCACAGCTAAGGAAGTACACAAAGCACCTGTGTTTATAGAGAAACTACAGAACACAGGCGTGGCTGAGGGATACCCAGTGCGACTGGAGTGTCGAATCTCCGGGGAGCCATCTCCTCAGATATTCTGGAAGAAAGAGAATGAGTCACTCACGTACAACACTGACCGAGTGAGGTTAGAATGATTTAGAATGATCTCCCCATACACAACTTCAATGACTATTTATCCTGTAACACAAATGAAAAACCAGAACGTCCTAGGAATGCTTTGTGTGAACAGCAGCTCATAAATATTAACTAGTTGTTGTAATACTTTATGACATTTACTCAAACTTGTAGTCAGGCTGGTGGTAGAGCCAGAATTAACGTATTAGTTTTTTCCAGTCTTGAATTTAAACAACTATCTTTGCACTTCAGCGAAGTTGAGAAATAGTCTGTTCTCTTTTAGAACTAAGGCTTTTAAAGAAATTTACTGGTGAAAACCTAGACTAAGTAAAGCCATATGCTTCTCAGCAGGAATCTTGATTCGCAACTCTGCTGTACAGTCCAGCAACTAAGATTCAACAGTGAAGAGCTTTCCTAACTGACAGTAGTGGGGTATCTATCTGAAGTATTCATACCATGGCGGAGTCCTTCCTTGCTCGGCCTTCTTGCTTTTGTCACCTATTTTCAGCACTCCATTCTTCCATGCCTCGTTTAGGAGTGTAGGCACCTAAAGGTTAAGCCCAATACTCCTATTACTGCTATTTACCGTGAACCTAGTTATGAGTTAGTGCTAGTTTTTAATCACAAAAACCAACTTATATGGAGTGAGTTTGATGGAGTGAGTGAAAAAGGAGTAATGATGTTATATGCTTTTAAAAATTCTAGGATCTACAAACTTGTCAACAGTACTTCGTAACATTTTGTACGAATGTTTAAGAGCAAACTCATGATTTCAACAAAAGAAACTTATTTACTTACTACAGTATCACATCAGTAATAAATTATTGCTGTCCTTCTAAATAACAAAGAATAATTCAGTACCTTATTCCTCAAGTCTTTTATCATTTCCCCCAGAAGTCAGGGTAAGTTCTGACTCCCCTGCTACTTAAATTGGATTTCCATGTCTTAACCTCTAACTGTGAAAAAGAGATAACATGAAATATTTTTTGCTTCTTATATACAGGATATTAAATTACCAAATATTCAACTCTACTCCATGTTTTATTTTCCACTTGCTAATTTCAGAGGAATTTTCATATTAATTATAGTGCACTTTTAATTAAATATGTAACTAGGACTGGATCTGTTTATAATGACATTTAAAAATAGTCTACAATGGTTTGCATTTAAATAGTAATTTTATTTTTCTTTGGTTTAGTATGCACCAGGATAACCACGGCTACATTTGCCTGCTTATTCAGGGAGCTACGAAAGAAGATGCTGGGTGGTACACCGTGTCAGCTAAGAATGAGGCGGGGATTGTGTCTTGCACTGCCAGGTTGGATGTTTATAGTAAGTGACATCTATTTTCATGATCAGTTTAATCCTCAAAAAAAAAAAAAAAAAACATTCTAAAAATTTCATTTTATTCACAGAATGGTTTACGTTGGTCTCTTTTTTTTCTTTTGTTTATAGTTGCTCCTCAATAATAACGATCCACATCAAGACAACAAATGCTCTGTCAAAGTACATTTCACGGCGTTTCAGTTACCTATAGCAAAATGAGCATGCATGCTTTTTTTTGCTTAGTATATTAAACATAGTAAATTAACAGTAGATAATGGCATGATTACCTTAGTTTGGTGGATCATTATTACTATTGCTCGCTAGCACTTCCCTAACCTTTTGTATTCTTTTGTACATTAGTCTATAATACACCTGTGACAGCTACCAGAAATGCAGTTTGTTCTTAAGGCTTTCTGCTTAATTAGTCTGTTCACTCCAACATAGCTCCTTATATTATTAATGTTTTTTCCAACCAAAGTCTCTTTCCAGTCCTTGCATAAGAGTGGTAAATGGGGGGGGGGGGGGGGATTGAATGATGAAGGATGGTTTCTGGATTGGCAAGGGAAGTGGGACAAGTGAATTATCTATTAGGCTCAACATTCTTCAGGATACATGGGCTGACAGTGGCAACCAGATGATTTCCTGTCATATACAACAAAACTGGTCTGCCACTGTAATATTAGTGCACAGAAACAGTATCTTGCTGTTATCCTTCTGAACGACAGAAGGAAAAGTATTAGGATGCAGAACTTCGAAAAAAACAAAAAGGAACAAGGGGGAAAGCAATGCCAAAGCAAAGTAACAAACAGAAAAACTATTGTTCCTACTTACCACATTTGAAGGTGAAACTAGATGTTGAGGGGATAAAAAAAAAAACAAAAAACAAACAAGCTTATCTTTGATATTATGCTTTTCTGCTGCTCAGGAATTAGTATCTCCTTTACAAGTGGTTGATCGTGCATCAAGTACACTTTGTTGCAGACCTCAAGATGGCTGAATTTTATTTGTTTCTTTTAATCTTCAGCTCAGTGGCAACAACCGCCTCAGACAACCAAGCCAAAGAAGGTGCGGCCCTCAGCTAGTCGATATGCAGCACTTTCTGACCAAGGACTAGACATCAAAGCAGCTTTCCAGCCTGAAGCAAATCCAGTTCATCTGACAATGTCATCTGGCCTGGTAGAAAGTGATGATCTGTAGATCCAAGCTGCCACCTCCATCTTTCTTTCAAAGCAGAAACACTGAAAGCCATTGCCTTGACCAATGATACTCCTATGTCACTTTATGCAAAGGCAGACACCTTCAAGTACAAAAGGTAAAGAACAAAACACAACAACCATATATTCCTTATTCATTATACCAAATTAGAAGAATAGATAGATTATTAATAGAAACGTACACATTGCACAACAAATCACATTCACCAGTTCCTTACACCTAAGTTGCTTCAGCTCTTACAAATAACCCTTTTCGTAACGGCCAAAATACTACACTGAGACAGACTTTTCAGAAGAAAACACTATTTATCACTACATGCCTTCATAAGCAACAAGTAGATGCTACACAGTTTTAATGGTGCAAGATACTTTATTTGAGGCCATTAGATCACAAAATTAGAATGTATGGTTATCTGTAGTTCTAAAATGGCAATGCATTCTGATAGCTACAATGAACAAGTGCAATACTGTAAGAATAGAACAAGAAGGGACAAGGAAGAGAAATGTAAGCAAATGCTGTATCTCTGCAAACTGCTTTCTATTCTACAATGGAAGAAGAAAATACCTTGCCTTAAATGCTGCTTGTATGGGCAATCCTATAATGCAGCATCAACACCACAATTTTTAATTCTTTTGTATTTTTCCTTTTTGCCACCTAATAGGAGGCTTACTTATACAGCAAAGCTAATTTAAGCATAAATAATGTAACCTTCAAGAAGAGTAAGAGCTGAGTGTAATAACAGTCTACTACAGACTATAAATTGTAGTACCTAGATGGAAAAAAATGCCAACAACATGAACCACTGCATTAAGTTACTGCAAGGGGCAGGGTGGGGGGTGGAAAGAGGGCAAGACATTGCAACTCTATTGATTTCCTGACAATAGTCTGTAACCTTGTAATACTATCATGCAAGCATCTGAAATTCCAAGGTCAGCTCAGAAAGAGGGAGTATATGCATGGGACATCTGACTGCTTAGAGCTTGTGTAGTACGTATGAGGATTTTAGAAATGTATAGTAAGTGCAAAATGGGTTGAGACTGCAATATGAATTTAAATGACAAGTATACACCATAAGTGACAGGTTTGCAGATAAGATAAGGAAGTAGGGAATGAAGCTGGACTGCAACAAAATTTGTGACTTTTTTTTTTCTTAACACAGCACATGTTTATGGTAGCTTTGTTGTTGTTCTCTTCCCTGTTGTAGGCTAGTAACACCTCTTTTAATGGTAGGGTCTGTGTGCAGTTAGTGAAATACCTTAAGGCTGCTTTCAGAATGCAAGGCAAATCCACATCAAACCGCAGCCCAAACTAGTTAAATCTGACTAGGTAGTTTTAAATTAGAACCAAATGAATTTCAGATGAAGGGGAGGGAGGGATGGAAGAATGGGAAGGCCTGACAAGAAAATGAGCATTTGATGGTACGAGCATACTTTGCCATGAAAGGAAAACACTGTATTCCTTATATGAAGCACATATATGGTATCTTTCATTATTTATAATAAAAGTGTTGAAATCTTTTATCTCAGTTCAGTTATTCAGAAGTCCTGTACTTACTTACTTTTTTTTTTAATTTTGTAATTGTGTACACCATATATTGCATTACCGCTATACGTGTATTGCTTTGTAAGTACACAAAATCTGTTTTGTTTTTTAGTGACTAATAAACTTTAGCACATAAGGTAGTACTATTCTATGCAAACTGGTGCAGGATACGACCAGTTATGGGGATCGTTACTCTAAATTAATGTCATAGTCTGTCATATGGGAATAATCTGATTATATTCTAGAAAAAGGATGTCGTATCATTTGCCAAATTTTTCTCGACTGTGACATGCTAATTTACTTCTTTTGTTTAGCTTCACTAGCATTATTTTGCCACCTTTTATTTGTATTTATAAAAATGTACTATCATTACTTTGGATTGTTGTGCTGATGATATAATATGGGTTTAACATCAATAAATATTACACAAACAGAAAGTTTTCCTTCTGGTAAAGGCTATTAACTGTTTCAGTACAAGCAGTGTAAGAGTTAGAAACTTTTTTAACTATGACTGTGAACACAGGTGGAAATGAGGGCTATATGAAGTTTCTGAAAATGACTAAATTTGTTTATCATCAAAATATTCTCCTTGTGACATAATCCTGTTTTTAAACAAAACAGAGGAACATGACCCATAAATCTGGAGAAACTCTTACAGAATAAAAGTACCTGAAGTTTTGTTTTTTTTTTTTTTTTTTTTTTAATAACTAAGGTAGAAAATGTGCAGGTCTAGTTCCTGTATCTAGTATTATTTGCCCTTACTTAGAGTTAAGCAATGTCATACTGCAATAGGCAAGAGCTGTTAAATTCAGTTAAGAAGAGAATTCTAAGTAGGCCATACCAAAATCAAGCAAATAAATAAAATGTTAAGACTTATTTGTAAAATCCTGTATTTTAACTAGCTTCTCTTCCTTTCCCTTCTGTGCAAAGACACCAAGAAAGCAGCAAGATAATACAATTTTTCTTTCAAGCTTACACATCAAGCATTGATCACTACAAATAGTATTATCACAACAGTTAAGTCAGACCTGACATTAATGGTGATAGTACTACTGAAGTTAACGGAGTTTCATCTACTTACTTACAGTAAATCCATCTTTGGCTTAGATAGTAACAGTCGTCTCTTGTGAGCTAGTTGAGATGAGGTCATCATCACTTTTTGCCTCTATATATATGTACATGCACCCGGCTCGAGTAGTAAATCACATCTCTAAGCAGCAAAGTTGTTTTTATGAAAACACTCAGATGTGCTGTTACCTAGTTACTGGGGCTGTTTGGGTTTACAAATTCAGAGACAGAAGTGTGGCACAAGAAAAAGACATAATTTTTTAAGCCAAAAACTGAAGTTCTTGGGATCATCAAAGTAAGTAACTTGCAGAAGTTTAATCTCCCTCCACAAACTCCAAAGATGCAGAACCTGAACTGCAAGTGTACTTTTATCATTTTGTTGGACAAAAAGACTCTGCAAGACTCTAGTTTTAGTTATAGGATGACTTTTAAAGTTATTTAGGAAGCTTATCAGTCCAAGTGTATTCAAAGCAATCCAAAATGTGATGCAGCTGTACTCAGGATAATAATTAAATGCAAATACAACCCCCTGTCAAGAGTAATGTGCCAAATTCCACACTCATTTTCCACACTCATTAAGCAGGGGGGGGGGGGGGAGGGAGGGGGTTGACTGCCTTAACAGAGCGCAAGCCTTTATCTCTTGATTTCGTGGCAACAGCAACAATTAGTTAACACATGCAGAGTTTCTGGTCACAGCCAGAGGTTGAGGATCACCACCACAGTCCAATTTGAAACCACAGCTTATAAATACAGGTTGTTCCTATGCACTCAATTTCAAAGACTATTTTCATTCACTTTGCTGCTACGGTAATAAATACCTTGATGCCCCATATATGGAGCCCCACATCCTTATCGCTGCAGCAGCCTGAACAGATTTAGCACGTGGTAAGTACGGGCATCATGAGCTCATTTTACCGTCACGTCGTGATGCTGAGGCTCAGCTGCATGCACTAGCTGTGCAACCAATTTGTCAAAGCCGTACTCTGCAGAACAGCTGGATTACTGCATGGTCTGAAAATGCCTGCACAGGGTACAGACACTGACAACGTTCTCATCAACCACCTCATGAACCTGCTGTACATGCAAGGAGTGGAATTTTCTTGCATGTAACTAGTTCTCCTGAATTGGCTACGAGAACCAATACCTACCTGCACAACCGTGATTTCAGCAGCTATAAAGAGGCAGCGGAATGAGCTTCCAACAGCTCTAGGAAAGAGAAGCTTTTTATAAAACAACTGCACTGCAATAGGTAAACACTGGGGAGCGGCCAAGTCTTGCAACTGCCTTCACTTTCTAGTTCTGTAGCAGCATAACTAGGCCAGAAACAGCTGCAGAAAAAGAAAAAAACAACAGCACACGGCCACTACTCAGAATGATTACATCATTTACAGCAGAAGCACTACAAATCTCATCACGCTGACTCTGGATTAGGGCCTTTTTGCCAGAAATCCTTTTTTTTTTAAAAAAAAAAAAAAAAAAAAAAACATAACGAAGCATGTTGCCAAACTTTCTCAGTCAACTCTTTAGCCCAGAAATCTCAGAGACTGTTTCTACAAAGGGGAACATAGGGCACAAAATTTATTGCCAAGGAGAACACCTTTCTGAGCTGCTGCAAAAGGTGTTAAAAGTAACTAACAAGATTTCTTATGCAACAAGCAACATGGCTCTATTCTGATGCAGATTAACAACGAGTGGACTTTGGAGATGGGTTTTACCTGCAGTGCCCATCTGAGCCACTGCTGGAGCCTTTTGTGGGAAACAGCCTGTTCAAAACAAAATATAATTATTTACCACACTATTCAACAGCGTAATGTTTCTTTCTGTTTTTTATACCTAACATACCATTAATTCACTTCCTCCTGTAGTACTTCTCAGTCTGATTCACTGAACATTTTTGTAATATACTTTTAAACTACAATAGTTTTCTTTTTCTTAAATTGTGTTAAATATAGCTGCAGTCTCTGATCATTTATTAATTCATATATAATTAAAATGTATAATAAATTAAATCCTGAAATAACATTTATTCATCAGTACAACTGTTAATAAATCCAAATATCTTATACTGCATGTGAATGCTGTCATCTGAGGTATGAAACAGCAGCAATTTTCTCAAGATTCTCAGTATGAAAAGTTCCAGTTCCCATTAAAAAAAAGTAATTACGTAGTGTATATTTCAAAATCTAAAAATGGCATTATACTAAGCTCTATCAGTTGTTTCCCTCAAAGGACTTGCATACAAAAAAAAAATAAAGTGGTTAAAAAGCCTAATACCAGACTGAAGTTTTCTTAAAATTATTATTTTTAAACGCTTGCTTAAGTTAAGTTTTAAGTTAAGTTAGGTTTTGAAAACTTCCAAGTTTTCTAAGGGCAGCAAGTCCATTAAAAGACTAACTTCCTAACAGCAGAACAAGATTTTCATTTGTAATTATTAACATCTTCTTGCACAACATAAAAATGTCTAAGGACAAGCAAAGCTACCAGCAGGAACTGTCCTTCTGAAACAGTGAGCTTCAGGTCAGCCTACACTTCCTAGGAGGGGCGATGAACACCTGCCCTATTGAATCACGGGTTCCAAGGACTAAGAGTTCAGTAATCTGTCTTTGCATTTGGGCAAGTGGCATCCAAGCCCAGGGTAAAGCAGAAAGAATGCTTCCAGATGGGGCAAGGGGAAGAGAGGGGAGTGAAAGAAAATTTATTTCTTGTCTTTCTACAGAACAGGATCATCAGTGTGCTCCCACTGCCCTTGCTTAAGAATTCAGATCTTGTCCGTGTTTATTTTGGCTTAAGCCAAACAAGTATTCAGAACCAAACCCCCAGTAAGTGTCATTGAACTGAATTTGGAAGTCAGAGGAGGCTGACAAAAGAACATAGCAGACCACTAATCTGCAGTAATAGAGCAGAAATATAGTTCCTATTTACTGAGAATATTACAGGAAGAGGAGCTCAAATGAAAGGACCTTTCTAGAGGCAAAACTGGAATGTAGGTTCAACTGAGTATTTCTGAATAAATAATTTCTTATGAACAAAACTCATCTCACATACTAGTAATCACGTATTAATAATCACCCAGCTGGAAAGACATCAACTGCACTAACCAAACAGCATTAACAGCATTTACCATAGCACATGATAAGTGTTACTGGAAGTCAGATTATAGGGGCAGGCATATCAGGAAGAAAAGCCCAATAATGCTAACAGAAACAAAAGATTTTACAGAAAAAAAGCATAAAAAGGCTGCCAGCTTTGCAAAAAATGTGACCCTAAATTAAACATCATTCATCTCATATTTACAGATCAACAGAATACAGCTTTGTTGCATAGCAGAAAGATCAGATGACTTTAGCCTGGTACCCCGAAAACTATGAGTGAACTACGTGGTGAACTACACTACCGTTGGTCTCCGTTCTGTTGCAGCCTTCCAATAAAAAAGCTACAAGAACATGCAGAAATGGGATGCAGCTCCACTCCACTGCTGGCAATCATCTCATGATCAAGAGGCAGCTGCATACACTAGAGAGCATCTATACAAAACAGAGTCACTCACAATACTATCTTTTTTTCTAGGGTTACGGGAAGTTTTCAACAGAAATATATAAACTAGCCTGATAAATAGCAAGAGTCAGACAGACAGCAGCAAGAAGTAAACTGCAATGAAAGTTAGGGCTTTTAATAGGCCTTCAACATATGGGTGGAGTCATGTTTACAGTACAGCCTTCATCATGTAGGTGCAACACATACTTTGAGCACAGTTAGCCTTTAAAATACAAAGTTGGCAGATTTCTAAATTAGGATTTATGAAACAAATGTCATGCTGCCACACTATCATGCTTCAGCAATGCCACATAATCAACCTGCAGTTATCCCTAAATAAATTGTTCAAAATGAGACAACAATTTCAACCCCACCTCTCTGCTGAGCATGCAAGACCACCTAAACTAGTGGTCTGGAAACAGCATCCGCCCTGGAGCTCCACGTGCTCAGAACGGTGTTAGCTTAGTGACAGCTGTCCTCCACACTCCTATTGCCTTTACTCTCACTGTACATGCCCACACCTCTAAGTATTTCTAGTTATCTGTATTTTCCTTTTAACCAAATTTACAAACTTGCTGCATAATTTATGAGTATCAAATATCTTTTGTCACTACAGTTGTCAACATTTTAATTTTTGCAATATCCATAAGATAGCAATGAACAAATTGGTTATCATCAGATTTTAGTTTCTGAGATTATTTAGAATACAAGAAATTCAACCGCATTATCAAGTAAGTTCAGTAAAAGAAAAGTAATAAAAAATATGGAGAACAGGATTGGTCACAAAAAGCATGCAACAAATGACGTCAGATGCTTACCTAAGGACTGATTCCGTGCTGACAAAATGAGATACGCAGGAAGTAAGTAAAGGGCAGTTAATGGTATGCTGTACCTGTAAGATCTTCATCTGGCCATAATGATACCAAGTGAAAGTAGATGGTTTTTACTTATACATTGTCTCAGCATATTCTACACCATTATACCCAAACTGGTAATCTCTCCAACTAGCTATAGCTATCTTAGTTTTAAAAAAATGTACAGAAATATTAATTTCCACTTCATAATTTGAGACTATCACAGTAAAATACACTGAGGAAAAAAAAAGGAGAAACATTTTATCAGCATTAGATCTGATACATTTTTAAAAAGGAGATAAAAAACAGATTGCTAGTTTCAGTGATTTTTTTTTTTTTTTAATGAAATGGACCAACAATATCCCAGATCTTGATAAATATAAGCTGCTAATATGAAAAATAAAAGCGTAAAATACAGAACAGTTTTTGTAGCAACACTGATCTAAAGATGTCAGGCAAGGTAGAGGTAATATTAGTTATTAACCCAGTAGATATATCTGCAGCAAAAAAGAACCTTCAACATATAAGCCCATCTATAGGTCTGAAACTGAACAGAACGTGTGGGTGAAAAAAATATGTCGATCTGGGCTTCAACAGAGTTCTTACTTCTACAGGCCATAAGCACAGGGAACGCTCCTTAAAGACTCTTCTCACTATATTTGCTCCTTCTTCTTTTCAAATATTGATTAATTACATGAAGTAAGTGGTACATCTGGTCTGGGAAAGTTCATTTTTGATTAGTTTTATTTAAATGAACTATACTATGCTGTACTTCAAATATATAAATATATATATTTGAAGACATATAACTGCAACAGGCAATACACATTTCAGTTTCATCCAACACTAGCCTTTGCAACCGTGCAACAGACCAAAGGAGGAAAATTTGACTAAGAGCAGTGGTTAATCATTATAATGTGCATTTTACCTGTAAACAATAATGTAGTATTTTGAAGGCTGAGATTTAGATATCCACTTTCTATCCAAATTTCACTGGAACTCAATACTGCAATCCTTTCAGTCTTTAAAAACCCTGCCTTGTATCTCAAAATAGTGCAGAATACATGGATTTGGATTTCAGAAAACTGACAGCAGGAGTGTAAGTTACCAACTTTTCATCAGTACTAACACAAGTTATTGACCTGTCATCTAAACAGGCAACTTTCCCAGAACTATATAGCTACATTAATCAAGTAATTTCCAACATAACGTCTTAGGATAGACTGCCCTCAGGAGGCCAAACTGAAATTTCCTCATGGGATATCACACACTATTGTACGCAGGATGTATTATTTCCTTTTGTTTAAAAGGAGGTCTGTAAAAGCTGTTCCTCACTACATCTCCTACCTACAGTTGCAATATTTAAAAAACAAATAACTACCCACAGGCACCTCGGTACCCTGCTAGAAGTTGCTATAGATAATAACCCGTTGTGATACATGCCTAAAAAGAAAGAAAAAGCTTAATATAGTGAGTTTGCTATAGTGAACTCTAAACTATAAATACATCTCTCAAGAGCTAAGAGGGACAAGTAGGGTTCCAACAACTGTCTCACCTACAGGAAAAAAACAACAAAAGTAGTCCATCATCTTCCCAAATGCTCGAAAAATGCAGCAAAGAGATACAAAACAATTAACTTTCTAGGCCTACAGTGTGCTCCAGAAATTAAGTACAGCCTACAACAGGCAAATCACACAATCTAAAAAATTTCACCTGAATCAAGTGTAAAATCAAGAATGATTTTTGGTTTTCGAACAACAAGGCAGAGACAAGGTGGGGCAGATAAATAAGTAAATACTGCAACACACAATCTTCTTTTATCAGGGTTATCTTTTCTGAAGCAGGAACCCAGATGGAACCAAGAAATAAAACAATAATTATGGGTGACTGCCTGAGAGGGGTTTGCTGTACAAGGGGGCCGAACGGTGAATTAAATGCCAGCTGCAAAGGCAGCCACCTTAAAAATGTGCCTTGATGGATATCTAGAAAATCTGTAAGGTAGTGCCAGGCCACGTAGGTACCAGTGACACATGGTGCAGCGGAACAAGAGATCTGGAATAAAACGTAGGTTAAGTTAAAGACCAGACCTGAAGAGCAGCCTTCTTCAAAATGCTCCCAGAGCAAGGGAAAGAAGCAAATTTCAACGCATGTCTGAAAAGACAAGTAGAGGAAAGAAGAGTACAGATTCCTCAGGAACTAGAGAAACTGTTGGAACAGTGGGAATCTATAACAGAGCTCATCCTAGACTAAAAAGCAGCAAAATGCTGGTACTTAATAAAAGATGACAGTAAAGTTTTAAGCAATATAGCAAGTGAGAACTCATCAGATGAAGCATACGCTCAACTGCTTGATGAACGCAGTCATAAAAACTTCCTATCTCTATTAAGAAAGTGGACAGAGATTTTCAAAATTCAAATGAGAAATTAGGAAAAATAACTCAAGCACGCAGTCCTCTTGAAAGAAGGAAAAAACCACACAAACAAAACATATATATATATAGCTTGGTATAAATGACAAAAGTACAAGATGGGAAACCTCAATGTCTGGTTTTAATCAAGGACAGTGACATAACAGGCATACCTATTATGGAAACCAAGATGGAAATAAGACAAATCAGTACACACACGCACATACATATGTATGTGTACATACATAAATTCTTAAAAGGCCTTCAAACTAGATACCAAATCATATACAGATTAAAATTCCAGGTGTACTATGATAAAACCTGCTGTTAGACTATGTTATCACCCACACAATTAAGACAATGGCAGAACCTATGATATTCTCAGGGAGATTACAGACAGTAAGGCAGACAACATAACTGTAATGAAAGACTTCAGCTACCTGCAAGTCTGGTAAATGTCACACCAAAGACGTCTAGATTACCCTTTTTAAATACATAGTTGTTTCATGCAGTCAGTCAGGGGCTCCCAACTCGGACTGTGGTCCCAAAAAGCATACAAGACCTGACAGAAAACGTCATTTTCAAAGCATGACTTTGTAATGATAACTTTATTTCTGCAAGAATACTGACCAAGTTTTTATTAATAAACAGTTGACCACTGTAGCATCTACCTTCCTAAAAAGGGAGCAACATAAAAATATGGGAATACGTTGAAATGAACCTAAAAGGAAAAGCCAAAAAATTAGAACATACAGTGCTTGAAGACAACACCAAGACTGTATGTATTCAGCTTCCACAGTGATGACTTTAAATATACAATGCTAACTTACACTTCTTTTGTGGGAGGAAAAGAAGGGGAAGGACAGATGGAGAGAGCTGGCATGGATTAACAACTATCAGAATCTAGAAGTCAACCTTTAAAAAAAGTTTCAGCAGCCGGAGGGAGTCTGTCACTGAACGTAAAAGTTACAGGCAGATCAGAGTTTACAGGAACAATTCTGCACCACCACCCCCCCAAGACATATAAATTGAACACCACATTAGGAATGTGGTTCCTAAGTAAGATGAGCAGATGAACAAAATAAAAAGCAAAGTGCTTAAAGGAGGTAAGGTCATAGAATGGTGGGGGGGAAAAATGCAACAAAAAATCCCCTGAACACTGAATTAGTTATTTGCATCAAAGCAAAACAGTAGAAAAACGGGCTACAGAGCAAATAGTGACAAATTGCCAAGGCTGGGTAGTATCACTCCAAAGTTCTAAAGGAAATCAAATAACTGCAGTGCAAAACTGCTCAGATAAAACTGCCTCATTGTCAGACAACTGTAAGTTGGCTACAGTGACACCAGGCTTTTAGGATTTTTTTGCAGGGGAAAGGGTACCTGTTTTTTAAGAGACTTCCAAGAGATCTAACGACATACAAATTAATTTAATATCTGTTCTCCGTACACAGCAAACTGCCAGAAATTGTTCTAAGGGCATATAAAAAATTGGATAAACATACCGAGGAAAGTCAGTGTTGCTTTTGCACAGGGAAGTCATGTTTTACAAACATTTCAGAGTACTTTAAAAGGCCAAGAGAGTATGTGAGTAAGGGAGATTAATTAAATACAGCATGCTTGAAATTGTAAAAGGCACCTGACATGTTCCCTTACCAAAGAACATTAAAGATCCCACGCTGCCATGAAGGTAAGTCATCATACCAGTAAACTGTTAAAAAATAGAAGAAAAAGAGTATGATTTTGTAGTCATTCTTTTCTGAAGACATGAATTGCCAACAGAATCCCACAGACATCTTTTGGGGCTAGTGCAGTACAACATACTTCTAACTGGTTTGAGGAAACTTGAATCCAAACTGACAATTAACTATTCAAGACTGAGTTATAGTTCAGATATATATTTCTTAGATAAATTTTAAAAACGTAAGCTCAATGGTCAGCAAAAGGCAAAATAATTAGGCATTATTTTTTGACACAACATAAAACAAAACACTTTTCAAAAAAAAAAAAAAAAAAATCCACAGCGCACCAGCATCTAGAATACTGTAAGCAGTTCCACTTGCTCTTCCCTCCTTAGAAACAAACAAACAAAAAAATATAGCAAAGGACAACAAAGATTACCAAAGGTATGAAACAGCTTTCCAATAAGGAACAGCTAAAAGAAATAGGGCTCTTCAGTTTGAAACAGTTGAGATAGGATATGATAAAGGTCTACAAATTCAAGAGTGGTATGGATATAGCACAGAGGTTTTTATAATGTCTCATCAAATATATGAACCAGCAGGCCTCAATCAGAGCTATCAAATAGCAAGTTTAAAACATATCAATCACAAATTGCTGGAGGATTCAAGAATATTCTAAGGAGACACCACAATGCACTTGACCTGTTATTCACCCTATGCATTCACTACTGAGACATAACACCAGGCAAGCACAACCTCAGTCTGACAAATAAAGATGGTATGTTCTTAATGTATATGCATACAGTAAATCCTGAAACAGATCACTACTAGGTTTCAGTTCTACTTTACCAGTTTGAAGTGAAAAAAAAAATTTTTTTTGAAATATGATTTTAAGGCTACCCACATCTCACTCAGGTCCTATAGCATAACCAACAATTACAGTAATGAAAAATACAGTGAGTGTTGCAACATTTGCAGAATGTTATGCAGTAGCATTTTGTTAATCACAAATACAGAATAAAAGTGCTGTTGCTAATAACTTACCAGTGAAATGATGATAATAATTGGGTCCAGAGCTCACTAATAAGGAACTCCTTTTAGTCTTTTAAGTTTGGCTCACAGTCAAAATGTGTCACACAACCTTTGCTTGTAAGATACTAAGGACAGGTATGGGCAGCAACCAACTTACTGACACATTACTCCTTGAATAGTAAAAACAGGAGTACCAGCTGTCTTCCTTCACCATCAGTGACCTCTGAAAAAAAAAATCATCTATACTTTGGCCAATTCCTCCTAACACAAAGAAACAGAATTAGAAATTACATTTTTGGTACAAAGGCATGAATGACACACAATTTTTCACAGCAAACAACACTTCTCAACAAAGAGGTATCAGTAAGATAAGGATAGACCTACCCCAATGATATTTTAGATTCCACAGTGAGTAACACAATTACCTTTAAAACCTTTGAAAATACAATCATTCTTTATATTATTTCTCATATCTACCATCAAGGAACTTGAACATGCACTGTTTTCTGGCACAAAGACAAAATTTCTCAGCTGCACAAATGAAGAAAATCTCAGACTTTAAAGACTCCAAGTTATCATCAGTGAGATCTCTTCTTTCTGCACTTCAGTTTGTGCCAAGAGGGAAAATAATTTCAAAAGCTGAACCAACATCTGTATCATGATGCAATGAACACTGAAGCTAAGAAGTGAATGTCCTAAACCACACTCATAGTTTTCTTCAGAGAAGATAAAAACATCAGCTACCAAGAAGCACTTGATCAGAACTGAAAAGCCCGAGGTCAAACTTCTGGTAATACTTCAGCAAAAAGAACACTCAAGATCGTCTAGAGTTGAAAAATTACTCTGCTTCAAAAGCAGAGTAATAAGATAAATGAATAAGATAAATGGCTATTTTATTGACTGTACATAAATATTAAAGATCATCAGTACAACGCAGTAGAATTAAGTTTTCAAGAAGATATACAGCAATATACCTTAACTTTACACTTTGGAATTGTTATTTGTTTCTAAATATGTTTCAAGTCTGTGAAAAAGCACAGCTACTTTTATATCTTTTATGGGGAAGGCCTGCAACCATACAGTTTGCAGTGTATTTTCAGTACAAAATCAGCGTTTCCAATGACCAATCAGGAATCCTTCAATGTATCCTCAAGAGCTGCTGAAATGAATGAGTGCTGTACACATATTTAAGAACAGAACTGAGCAGGTTCTGTCTTTATAAAGAAGTGCATTACATATCATTAAATCTTCTAAAGGCAATTCAGGTATGCTGGAGATCTAGAAGCTTCTAGCTTTGTAGTGTCGGCTATAAGCAAACAAAAAAAGGAAGTCAAATTTCTAGGGACTGATAAGAATAAAAAAAATAAAACAATTCACAAACCTCTCTCTACATGATAAATTTCATGCAATCATAATTGCCAACCAGTAAACATGCCTCCACATTTTATTTATCTTTGTGCAACATAATAATTCAGAATATAATCTCCATGCTATCCCAAATTGGAAAATATGACTTTATAAAAATATAATGCTTTTAAGATATATGAAGATATAATTTAAAGTTATCATCATTCCAAACCAAATCTTTTTTAAAATTTTATGTTACATACAGAGACTTTGTAATACTATGTGGATTTTTTCATTTAACTAAACATACCCTCTAGTCAGTGATAATTCATAAGTAATAAAGTGCAACATGTATCAAGTCAATTACATATGTCAATCTGCAGCTAATTTTTTTGCCTCCTCCCTTTGATTACTGTATGTTTTGTAAGTACCATCATGACTAGGGTATTTATTCAATGTAGCATTTAAGTCTGAAGCTGCAAGCCTCCATCTACAATTAGAATACTTCCTGTAATGTAAGGGGACTCTAGGAGAAAGACAACAGCTTGTGCAACTTCATGAGGCTCTCCAAATCTCCCAAGAGGAATTGTTTTCTTCAACTGATCTTCTTCCAAATGAGCAGTCATCTCTGTGTGAACAAAGCCTAAGAGAGGAGAAAATCTGAAGAGTTACATAATCTGCAACTAAATTTTTCAAGCTCATTTTTTCCTGGAATCCTCCCAAGTGAAAACTATGACCAAAATTCAGTACCAGCTATCATTCTTAAAAGCTACAGAACTCAGGTCACACCATTTTATAGCAGAGAACATTTTTTTTTCCTAACCAATACAATGTCTTCCATCCTACAGTAAGTTGGATGTAACAATCCAAATACAGAATCCATAGAAGTCCATGAAAAAAAACTGTAACTCTATAGACTTGGGCACAACCCCATATTTAGTATCACTTTTCTGGAAGACAAAATATAATTATTTTACCAAAACACTTTCAATAAAACTAGATATGAAATCTATAGCAAGAAACACCTACAGCTTGCAAGTGTTTCCACTATATTATATAACTTATTATAGCACTTGCAGAATTTCTATCACCACACTTACTTGAATATTTCTTCACAGTTTTGAAAAAATATTTCCTTACAAATTTTCATTAACTGAGATTCAGTTTTTCCCACACTGTTCATTTCTGTTCACCTAAGCTGCAGCTTGATAAAGAGCTGATCTGACTTAATGTCTACCTGCCACCAAAACAGGAAAGTCTCAGCTCTGCTTTCTGCTGCAGAGTCCTGCCCCTGGTGATGGCTCTAGAGCCTTCTGTGAGCTGTTAGACTCACTAAACAAGAAAAAATATTTCTCCTGCCTAGTTCACAATTTGAACTGGTTCATGCAGAGGTCTTAAAGGCATCAGAGCTACCACAAGCTGAGGACCAGAGTACACAGTCATGAGCAGAGAAGTTCAGGAAAGTCAGAAGAGATTTTCTCTCAAGGGGTGGTGATTTATTAGACTGGAAAAGATTATCTTACGAAATCATAGCCTCATCTTTATAGAACTTTCTTTCTAGATTCTCTCCTATCACTAAAAGGGAAAGACAGCGATACCTTCATGTCTGCTTCTCATGGTCTTTTATGTTTCCCTAATAACAAGTAAGCACTCTCTAGCAGAACAGGTAACTAGCAATCTGCTAGTATTATTTCTATACCTTCACCTGTAAGGATAGCGGGTTTTGAAGAAGGAACAAAATAAAAAAGTCATTATGGAACAATGGATAGAGGAACAGGAAGACCTACTCCCCCAAACTTCTCAGTGTTCTCTTCAAAGAGGTGATCTTTTACTGAAAGAACACATTATACTTAAACTGAAAAGAAAAAGAGAGAGAAAAAGAGGGTTTTGCTTACAAAAGTTAAAGAAAATACCTTGTTACTTTCAGAGAAGAGCAAACATCCAGCAATCTTGTAGATCAGTTACCGTAACAGCCAAAGATAGAGTAACTTCACATATACTAACCTGGAGCAACCACATTGACTCGAATTTTCTTTCTTGCTACTTCTTTAGCAAGAGAGCGTGAAAATCCAACTAATCCTGCTTTGCTAGCACTGTACACACTTTGACCAGAGTTGCCTTTAATTCCTACAACACTTCCTAAAATAAACATCAAAGAGAAGATCAAATTACTAATTTGGATGCTTATACTAGTTATATCATTTTGGTTTTAAAATCAGAATGAAAATGAATTGTAAAGAAGGAATAAAAAGCACCTTAGTGAATGTGTTTTATAGCCTATCACTAGGATAAGCAAATCACTCAATTATGTGTGATTTTTGTGAAATGCACATATATATGTTCACTAACATGTGCCAAGAAATTAAAAGAGAAAGCTTTCTAGAAAAAGTATCCTTGCACAGAACCTCCCTCAAACACCTGTACCTATCTGATTCTAATTAATAACTGGTAGCTGGTAAATTTAGTTGCTAAAAGAGTTGATAAAGCACAGTAAAATTCTGAAAAACAGGAAATGAGGTGTTTATTACTGATACAAGGTGTTTTTATAAGTTGCTTAAGTTGCATAAGAGATAAACATTCACAAAGAAATGGTAAAAATACAGTGACTAAACAGAAAAAAAATCCATCAATTTAAAAAAGTAGTATTTCATTATGTTATACCTGCTAAAATTTTCTGTTAAACTGATTTATATATACTTGCACTGGTTTAGAATAGCAACTTACCTATGTTAACAATAGCACCTCCCTGTTGTTGAATCATACTTTTTACAGCAGCTTTGCACGTGAACATTGTTCCCAGAAGGTTAGTGTGAATCTGGGCTATCATATCTTCAGCCTTTGTTCTCAGTAACAAGCCATCCCTACGAATAGGGAACCAAAAAATAATACAAAAGAAATCATGGGACTACTCACTAAACACATTTACTCTTGATTAAACTTGACAAATGAATGGTATTGTAATAGGGCTTTATATGGTTCTATATAATCTAGCATTCAAAATTATGAAACTGTAAGGATTACACATAGCAGAAAAAAGTAGGTAAGATGTTCTGCTAACAAAAAACATTATTGCAAAAAGTATCAAATATTGTTTTGGACCATTTTAGAGAGTGAAGGGGTGGAAAGAGGAATAGTTAGGGAACAAACTCAGAAACTACTCATCATCTAATCTACTAGAGATTAACTTCCATTAGAAGTATATTGACAAATACTTAATTTTGCTTTCAGATGTACACATTAACAATATGCTACTAAATGTAAAGGCCCTCTTCTATATTTATAATCTTCCAAAAGACGGTGTGGTCTAGCATTACATATAACCTTGTAACTTGTAACTAACCTGTTGATCCCAGCTGCATTAACCAAGTAATTAATAGGACCTAAAATCTTCTGCATCTCTTCAAAAGCATTCTGGACATCTTGTTCTCTGGATACATCACAACTAAGTGCCAGATGTCCTTCTGTATTGAAATAAAGCCACATCATAACAATAGATCTCGCATGATTCAAAAACCTTCTTAAGACTCTCTATATAAACTCAATTATAAGAACAGTGGTAGAACTAGTTTTAACTTGAGAAACCCAACTGAACAAGGACAATTTGCAAGTAATGTACTGATTAGTTATGTGACAATTTCTTATTCTACATTTTCAGCCTTTTAAAATTTTAGGTTCAGCACAGGCAGACGGGTCTAAGTTCTGGCCTGGCCAGACACCAAGAACGAATTAATTCATACTAACACACTTGTGTGACCTTGAACAATTTCCTTACTATCAGCTATTCTATCTGTAAGATAAGACTTGCAACGTACTTAACTTTCCCAAAGTATATTGTGAAAAACAAAGTATCTCGAACTTTTAAAATTTCTCAGTTTTATTTTCATCTGCATCTAACTAACAAGCAGGTTTATTTTGACCTACTAATAATCTATTTTTACAAGTTGCCTAGGCATCAGACAGCGAAGAAAGCACTGCAAAGCAGCATACATACCGCCAAGATGACGAGCAGTGGTTTGGGCTACTTCCAGATTTCTAGCAATAATCGCCAGTCGGCAGCCTTTCTGTGCCAGTAATTCTGCAACAGCTCTTCCTATTCCTCGTGATCCTCCAAAAACAGCACAAACCTTGCCCATCTTCAAAAATAATTTGAAAATTGCAAACAAAGCAATGAGGACTGATTGGCATGAATTTCAGATCCAATACAGCCGAATAGCCAGTGTTCTTGCTAATAACATAGCTTTTATTAATTTTTATAATATGGATTATAAAATTACTTCTCTTTTTAACCAAAAAATAAATAGCTGAACCAAATGCAATACCACTACTACATATAAATACAAGTTAATGTTTAAAAACTTCAGCAATAACTTGGTACTTCTGAAGTAGTCATAAAAACACAGCACTACTAGCGTTATGGTAACTCCAACTTAGTTGATGAAATATGGTTTCTGTAATTAAAGATCCTAATATACTCTTCAGTTGTTACTTACCACTAAGGCATCATGGAAACTAGTCAAAGCCAACACAGTAGTTCTAACCATACTGTTCTTGCATTATTTCAGTATTAAAGACATTTGGTCTCAAGGTCTCACTCCACCTTAAGTATCTATAGAAGACATCCAAACAGCACGCATCACTTGAACAGGACTTTAATACATTAGGTTTACATTACTAGTCTTAATTTTTTGTTTCTGGGTTTTAAAGAAGAAAAGTTTTTTTGAAATTGAAATCTGAAATGATTCTGAATTAGCTATCTTAGATAAAACCTGACAGTTGCTTAGGAATGAGTATTAAGAAGAAAATGTTTGTACAGAATGATCTTTTTACTGTGCAACCTCTAAAAAATCAATTTAGCAATTTTCTGAGCCTGAGGCAGAGTTCAAATAATAATATTAAATAGTAACAAACCTCTTTTCCATAAATCTGAATAAATCCTTTTTGAACCCAACTATACTTTCAGTCACCAAAACATCCTGGAGCAACAAGTTTCATCATTTGTGGGAAATTACTTCCTTTTATTAATTTGCTTTCTGATTAGAGAATGCTGTATGTTTTTCCTCCCACCTTCTTACAGTTCATAACCTCAGAGACTATGCTTCTGTATTTTACCTTCCTATCCTATATCCATGGAAGCCATTTCATATCTGCTTAAAATCTGTCCAAGCTCATTAATCTTGTCACCCTATCCCATGCCTAAGTTCCATTATACTCTTTTTGACTGGTGATAACTAGAACTATATGTAATATTAACTACAGAGGCACACCATTAATTTACATAACAGCATAATGATTTTTGGTATTGTGCGGTATGGCCTGGAAGCACAGCTGACCCCTCTCTAATAACAAGCAAGCACAGGTGCTTGAAATCAATATATGTGTCTGCTTCCTAACTGGCAAGCGTAAACTGGCCTTCAGCCTAAGAGTGGCAAGGGAACTAAATATTTGCATCTCAGGTGGGGGCCCTTCCAAAAGGGCATGTACAGAAAGACATCCTGCATGAAGACAACTCACTACTTATGAAAAATAGGCGCTACTACCCTACCAGAAAGTGATCTTTTGTGTAGTCTTTATTAGGCATTTGGATTGGAAGAGACGGTCTCACACCCAAGTAACTTCAGCACTGACTGCCTTAGCGGGCCAGAGGCACATCGGACCTGTATTTTGTTGTCAGGTCTTTTATTAGAAACACATAATACTGTCTGCTTTCTCCATCGCAAAGGATCTACTCTTTTAGAGAATTATCCCAAAAGATTCCTGAAAGTTCTTGCCTCGCAGCTGTGACATTATATTGGGCCCCTTCTCCGAACCAGCTACCTGCGACCACCACGGCTACACCGTGACTACCGCCGCCGACCTTCACGGGCGGAGCTGGCCGTTTCCTCAGATTAACACCTCCGCGCAGCGCACGCCGATCCAAACCGCACCAGCCCCGCGGCAGCGCGCCCGCCCTGCGCCATCACTCCACGGGCCCCTCAGCCCCCGCCCCGCGCGCAACGGTCGCGGCGCACGGCCTAACGGCCGCCGCGGCCCCGCGCGCCACCAGGGGGCGGCAGCGCGCAGTCCGCCCACCGGGCCGCCAGGGAGGGAGCCGGCGTTCGCCCGCTGACCACGAAGGCGCCACCCGCCCAGCCCAGCTGCGCGCTCAGCCCTGCTCCTCCTCCTGCTCCCGGGGCGACACGGCGCGGCGGCCGGCGAAGGGCTCTCGTCGCGCCGCGGGGCTCCTCACCGCCGCTCGCGCTCCCACATGCAGCGGGGCCACGCGGTCGCGCTCAAGATGGAGCCCGGCGACATAGGCGGGGCGCGGGGCCCGCTGGGAGCCCGCCCGCCGCGGGGCAGGCTGGGACGTGTAGTCCCCGCGCGGCGGCGGCGCCATGACGGGAGCCGCGCTCCGTATGCCCCGCAACACGAAGGCGGCGCCTTGCAAAGGAGGGATTCGTAAAAGGCTTTTCAAGATACTTTTAAAATTTAATTTTAAATTTGTTGGGAGTTTTTAGGAGCTTTTTTTTTCTTGCCCACACCACCTCGGGAAATAAACTGACCTGACATGTGAAGGGCCCATGAGATCACAGTCAGAAAATACCTCCAAGAAACACACAATATAGTTAAAGCAGAGATACTTTAAGGGTAGATAAACCCAAACTGCATGACAGCTGTAAGACTTCCTGTTTGGGAATCCAAATAAACTTCATGGCGTGCAATTGAACTACCATAAACCGTATGTTTTGACAGTAATGTTACTGACATCATGTCAGATGCTGTACTAGAGGGGTTTCTGTGAACTCTTAAGTCATACACATTGAGTAGATTGGTTTACCCAAGGAATGAGAATAAACCTGAGCACAACTTGTGCACAAGAGTACATTTTTTTAACCATTTCTGATTATTCAAAGGTTCCATGAAGTAACAAGTGTCAAAATTGCACTGGCATTTGTGAGCCCAGTGGGAGTGTAACTTGGTAAGATTCTTGCTTTTGACTCAAAAGCTGTCACTCAGGATTTCAGATCATTCTTTTCCAATGGATCATTCTTTAGGTAGGCAAAAACACACTGCTATACACATATTCTTAAACATCTATACAAAATTTTATTATTGTATGCAAAATCACTTCCTTCAAGCAAGTACATTTACCCCGCAAGCTGGCCCTATTTAGCAAAGGGTCAATGAGATTTCGTGATCCAGTGACGTTTTGTCTCTGCCATACTGCGGGAGGCTGGAGGCCTTAGCGATGAGCAAGACAAACGTACAGTGAGCTGAAACAGGGTCTCAGAATAGTCTCCAACTTAGACTTTTAGTCTCTAGCATAACAAGGAGTCAGCATTTACAGGGGGGAAATTACAGCTTTCTGCTCAAGTGACACAGATAAGCAAAATAACATGGAGGGGAAAAAAATTAGCCCTTAGCAATACAGCAAGTTTTCTGAAGGCCATTCTGAAGAGAGAATACCTATGAGTACAGCCGCAGGCCAGAATTTAAGTGAAAATTGTTTGTTAGTAATTACAACTTGACCTATCTGTGAGCTGTGTCCTCATCAAGAGAGTTGACCCATCCTTTCAAAAACGTTAAAGGAAAGCTGATCTTTGCTGTACCGTTAAGACTTTGCTGACACAAAATAAACATGTTTCACTCCCTTTTTTTCTTTTTTTAAAACTCACAGTTGACAAATAAGTATCTTTTTCCAAAGTTCAGACAAGATTCTGTGTAATTCTTACTGAGTTAATGAGTAAGATGTGTGTTTATTCATGGGGCAGAAGTAGCCAAGTGTTTGTCAAAGTGATGTTAGCCTCCTTCTTCTGGACACCTTCTGGACTATCCATGAGACTGGATAGTCTGAACATAGTTAATCTGAGCCAGTTCACTTGCACTGATTCCCATTAAAACAAGATGAGCTGCTGGTGTCCAAATGAGGAACCAGTCTCACATTCAGTCCCCCCTTTCTGGGGTACCGTGTCTCACACAGCATGTATATGAACTTTATCTAATAGGCTTGGTCCAACCTTAATGTCTGGGTTTGTAACAGCTAGTTCAATACAGGCCATTCCTACGTCTAGTTTACTATCAGTAAGGAAATACAGTCTAATGATTCTTGCATGGTTCTCTACATTTTGAAAGCTGTGAATATACAAAAATGGTGCAACTGTCTTTTGTGAAGCCTAGTGCATTCAGACACTAAAAATACTCTTCTCTTGCAGAGTCTTTTGTTCTTTTCTTAGAATACTTCAACCATGCTGCCATATAACAGATACTGCTTTCAAGCAAGCATTTTTATATTACCAGAGAGAAAAAAAAATAAAACTTACACATCTAAGAGCATAAAATGCAAATCAAAGCATAACATCATAAAACAGTGGCCACTAGCCATTTCTATAACGGAGTTCTCATATCAGCTCTTTTAAATTCCTCTTGATATTAGATTTAAGGCTAGATTTACAAAGGAACTTGAATGCTGATTATTAATCACATAGGTACCCTAATCTATAGGCTCTTAACTCTCTCCCATCAGTCACACATGGAAGAGTTAAGTTGCTCAAAGGTCTATCAGCATTTTCAAAACTTGTTCTGTATGCTTGTGGTTGTCAAAGCACACTTACCATTAATTGTTTTTGTGTAAGACTAGAGTCAGAATAACTGGAAAACTGGCTGCACATACGGGTTAGTCTCATTTTAGACAAAACCCAACTGGTCAGAGCACTCAGCTAAAAAGAAACTTGTTTTCAAATCTCCATTCTGTGTTATTGGAAACATGGTCATTAACTTCTAAGTAAGAGTGCTGCAATCACCACGCTGAGGCAATTTCAGTTTACAACAACAAATTAAATTAATAAAGAAAAATATTAAAATTAAAACCACAGTGATACTTGACACTACAGCTAGATGATTTCTGTCCAGAGATACAAGAATCTGGGGAATAAACATCTGTTGATATCAACAGTTAATTCATGAAGCTGTTTTGCTTTTCAACTGGCATATTAAAAATGACTTCTTTAGGATAACCAAGTCTCGTGATTAGGCTGTTTCTGGGATACAGGAGTCATGGACTCGGAAACAAATTAAGCCAGTGAAGGATTTACAAAAAGAGCTCTCCTGCCTTCCAGGCCAAACGGTAACTGGTTGGCAGGTCACACAGTCAATCCACCTATAAGCATTTCTTATAGAAAAAGAACGTAACAGGCCTGGGTGTTTAATTCTAGCAGAGCTCTCCTCTAGACTGCAGAGAGCCACCACCAGGGCTCCTCATGAGGGTCTACTTTGTCTGGAGAACTCACCTCGGAGGTTGCTGGCCCACTATGTTCCCACCTGTAGGGCCTAAACCTCCCCTTCCATCAGCTGGAGAGCAGCTGTGATTTGTATTGGGGAAAAAATCAGGGCTAGATACTAGCTTTTTACACACACACACACACACACACACACACACACACACACACACACACACACACACACACACACACACACACACACACACACACACACACACACACACACACACACACACACACACGTTATGTAACTAACAAGTTATATGTTGCTGTTCCCAAGTCTCTATGATACATTAGCCTTCTTGGCAAGTGATAAAAAGCCTGAAATGAACTTTCCCAGGGAGGGAGGGGAGGAGGAGGAGAAGAAAAAAAAAGTTGCATGAAAGAAAAACAATCCCCTCTCCTTCCAGCATTTTGCAACCTGGTAGACTTTTTCCAACCACAGCTCAGATATTGTAAGTTGCAAAATTACCACATTTTTGTTCTCTTGTGATTTTCTTTTTAATTACACTGCAGTCTGTTTTGTTTCCAAAATCTCTGCATTTTTATGGTGTTGTAAGAAGGAATTTTATCATGCCAACATGAAGTTTTCTTGTACAATTAAATGTACTTTTCTAACAGATATGTAAGCAAATGTTTTCTTAAGAAACCTATTCACAGTACCCCCATGAAAATGCTTTCCTGGGGGAAAAAAAAAAAAGAAAAAAAGAAAAAAAAAGACAAAAGGCTTTGGCAAATTTCCTAACGTTTTCGTATGCTCCTGGCTAAACAGGTTTCCCCACTGCAAGCAGGATTACTTCACACTTCAAGATGAGGCCCCGGATTAAGCTACCTCTGGCTCTGAGCTGATCTTCCCTCTCGTGAGAGGTGAGCCAGCACCACGGAGGCAGCAAAGAGAAGCTTGTGCCAGTGCTCTGCTCTGCTGCTAAATCGGACGCTTCGCTGCCCGCGCTGTCGCGCGGCGCTCTACACGCTGAAAGAAAACAACCCCTGCAAAGTCGCGTGCAGGAACAGACCGCGGCTGGGTCCCGCTGACCAGCTCCGGTCGGTGACTGCAGGCACTGACCGCTCCTACCTTACAGCGATGGACTTCAGGCCAAGCAGGTGGAAACTCAGGTTTCATTCAGCGCTCTCTTGAAGTCTCGTGCGTCCCTTGAAGCCTCCGGCTCCTGGCCGGAGCGGCGCAGGGCCGCAGAGCGCTGTCCGCACGGCGCGCGAGTCCAGGCCCGAACCCGCGGCGACGGGGAACACGGAGCAAACAAACAGCTCGGCCGCCCAGGGAGGAAGGTCGCTGCTTGCTGCGCAGCCCCCGTCAGACGGCTTTCAGCGTTTCAAGAAAGCAAAGAGCGTCACGCAGAGCTGTCAGCGTCTCTCAGCAAGGTAATCTGGAAAACAAGCAAAATGAGCATCGCCACGCTCGAGCACCTGTCCCACTCCCCACTGCCTATTTTGTGCAGAAAGGATATTTTAGAGATATTGAAGATTTTGTAAGTGCTAAGAACATCCAGTAAACGTCTGATACAATAACATTTTTGCAGAAGTGCTTTAATTTTTATATATATATATATATATATATATATATTTTTTTTTTTTTTTAAGGTATCAGGTCAGTAGCTATCCTTCCGGTTTCTGGCAAAGCAGTTTATTAAAATGTCTTTAAAATAGTTCCTCCCTCCTTCTCCTCTTCCCCCGCACCCCAAAACATTTGAAGGCAGCTGTAGAGGTTGAAGATCAGTTTATAAAATCTTGTTGTTTACTGAAGATAAATAATAGCTATACCTGTAGAACAGCAAGACTTAAAAATATATTCCTTGAGCGGTCGTAACAGAATAATTCTCCTCACATCCTTTTGGAAACATTTTTTTTTCTTTTTTAAAGCTCTAATGCACTCAATAGAGAAAATTAGTAGCCTCAGGAACAATATTTAAGAAAACAGCCAAATTCTATTCATAAAAGTTAGGTCTATGCTTTGCATAATCTATCTAATTTTTATTTCCATGTCAGCAGTCTTAACTATCCTCATTCTCCCTTGCATACCCTTATCCCTAGTCTCAATGCCTACATAAATATAAGCTGCAAATATAATACCTATGGCCAATCATTTCAAGGATTAATTTATCCTGTAACAACCAGTGTGGCTATTACTACACTTCCTAACCATAAATAAATAAATAAATAATAATTTAAAAAAAAAGTATTTATGGTAGGTATTTATCAAAAAACATAGTTGCACTTTAGTTCAGAAATAGACAAAAACTGCTTTGAGCATCAAAATTAACAACAAAATGAAGCTATGAGCAGCCAAAAAGTTTCTTTCATGTTATAATGGAGTATGCCCAGTCCTAATACAAATCAGCCTTGGGTATTGAATCTTCACATATGCTACAGACAACTGAATTATTGCCTGCTTTAGGCATGTGATGCAGCCTTCTAGAAATTTACTGCTCATATTTGTATTTAATAAACCACATTTACTGCATCTTAAGGTTTCTTTTGTGGCAGAAGGAAAAGAAGCAGCATGCTGTGGGAGGAGAGGGGAGAAAAAAAGAAAGAAAGGAGAGGGGAAAATACAGCGAAAGAGCTTACCTAATGGCTTGGTCTGAACTCAACGGGGTAAAATTTTATGTCAAATTCAACCAGCAGTGTACACATCTCATTGAGTAGGAAAACATACAGTTAATAAGCAACATGAGCTGATCCTTCACCTCCCCCATCATAAAACTTACATAAGCAAAATCTGTGATTTATGAACACAGTAATTAGCCCACAGGAAATACAGCAAACCTGAGACACGTGGAAGTGAAATACTTCCACGATTCCTCCTAATATCTATTCTGAAATTCATAACATTTATGTGTAGGAAGAGACCAAAAGCTGTTTGAAGCAGGAAAGTGAAGGCATATCAGTAAGCCTTAAGCCATTTTACAGCCTCACCTATTTTATCAGGAGTGCTCATTACAGGACTATGAAAATGTTTGCAAGATTACCCTTAACAAGGCACAGATTTGCTGAGTATGAGCACCAACCTGTGGTGGCACACCTGCTTACTGACAACGCAGTCACTCCTCCGTAACTGTAAACAGCTATGGACCCAAACATACGCACTTACACTGGCAAAGCTTTAGTTGCTGATTTGCCAGTAATAAGTGTTAAATGCAGTCCATGATAAACTGCAACGGTGATAGTGACAGCCACTCCTATCTCACAGATCACTCACCTCCTTTATCTTCACCAGTACTCTAGGAAATGCCAAAGACAATATTCTTTACAGCTGTTACCCATTTTGCAGTCTGAAACACATACAGTATTAACTTGGAGAATTTTCAAGGAACTCCGTTCCCAGCATTCAGTTTTCTCTGTCAGATTGTCCTTAAGTATCTAGTCTCATATCTCATCTTCTAATAGAAAAGCTTGTCATTTCAGCCTGCTCACATATTTCACTGAGCAGCAGCAGACTTCATCTCCTTATGGGAGACAGAAGCCCTTAATGTTGTATTTCACGCCAACGACTGAACACTGGAGTAGTAAATCATAACAACACCCAATCAGCTGGCTTAATGAGGTAAGAAGTAGGTTATTAAAGATGGGAAGTGACATTTAGATGATTGCTTGCACCACTTTTCAATTTACCTACCGTACTTAATATTTCCCTTCAGAAATTATCAGGAACAATTAGCATTCTTGATAAGTTAACTACTGCTTGCTTTAGACTGTCAGATCAAGCAATGGCTGATTATGTAAGATACACAGTTCATTTCAACAGTTTTAATATTTAATCATTCCTCATAGATACCTATTCTGATTTTCAAGAGCACAGTTTATTATAGGATTTTACCAGAAGTCAAATACATTTTTCTAGGTCAAAAGAGGTCCATTAACCACTTCAATCCCACTACATACAGTTAAGCAGCCTTACAGAAACCTAGGAAGGCACAAGCTATTGCCTCTACATTCCTTAAGATTTTGTTATGAACCATACCTATTTGCATTTATTCATTTGATAAAAGATACAATTAAATATTCACAATGGGAGAAAATGAAACAATTTAGAAAATCAACATATAAGGCACGTATTTTACCACATTATGATTTTACTGGCTACGAAAATGCTAAAGCAATAAACAGCTCTATTGATACAGGTGCTACAGAAGCCCAAACTGAGTTTTTTTTCCAGCACAGGCATCGCCACCAGTTCACATATATACTGTAAATACCAGTTTTGCTTTTATCCTCACTTACCTAAACCTTCTCTAAGACCCTTTACATCTTTTGTATACTCAACAAACAGAATATGCTGTATTCTGCGTATCACAGTGGTAGATTCTCCCCAGGCTTCTGCAGTCAAGCCCCCCTTTCTGTCAGAGTTCAACTTCTCTTCATCCAGTTTCTTCACATTCTGTTGGTTTGGGTTTTTTTCTTTGCTAATAGGAATCACTCTCTCTCTCTCGCCAACCTCTTTCAGCAGACACAAATCTCATTTACCATTGCTTGACCTGGGTGTGTGTACATACATACATACATACATACATATGTATGCACGCAGACACACACACACACAAAATAGCAAACTAGACTGAAAATATCACAGATCTTTAACATCCTGGTGCCCAGACATCTAATACATGATAGTCTGAAAAAGCCACACAACTGAAGAAAACATGGTACCATCAATCTTGGCCAAAAAAGTTCTTGGCTCCACCATGTTTGTTGCCTTTCTGCAGCAAGCATCCTGATGGAAAAACCTACCAACTTTCTTAAGTTCTTCCCAAGTTCTTGTTTTATGCATTCCAGGCTTTTTAGACTGTTTTGCACCATGAGTCCCTGTGATATCTATTTTTATATACATTTTATGCTGTCTTTCCTGCAGCAGAGCTAATTAGTACAATCGCTCTCTTCCTTATGCAGTGTTTTTCTGCAGAACTTAACTTGAGCATCTTTGCATGCAAACATTGTAAGCTGCTGACTGATAAGGGAAAAATATACATCAGCTTCTATAAAACAGTGTCGTAACAGTGGGTAGCAGAAGGCTGGCAGCCCACACTGCACAAGCGTGTGATTGTTCGGGCAGATCCCCTGAAGAGGGTGAGTTCATCGAAGTATTTGATACGAGGCAATAAGCTTGTTACTTTTATCAAACTGAATTATTTGGGAGCAATTCCTTAATCTTTTAGCCATCTTCCAGGTACTAATTAACCAAAATTGATACAAGGTTTGATCCTCTAGATTAATATAACCGAATATTTGCACTAAAATTTATTTTGCCGTGGTTTTGTTTTTCTGTCTTTTCTCCCTCCGCAAATTTTTGCATTAGTGCTAACTGGGCAGTTGTGGAGTCTGACATTTTGTTTAATCATAGAACAGACCTGGACAAGAAGTAACCACAAAATTTCCCATACGCCTTTACTTTTTTGCCAGTCCTGGCTATTTTAAGTAATAAGACAGTTGAACGGTCTACGTTCCTTGCTTGTTTCTCCCTCCTCTTTTGGTTTAAGCAAGTTTGACGGTATTGTTAATCAGCACCCCTGCGAGTGTCCGTGTACATAACTATGTATATCAACAAGCTGGACAATGCCTTGCCAGCTAGGAAATATGCTGAAGTTACCAATCATTTCACATGGACCAGTGTACAATCATTTCTGTGGGTTTTCCCAGTAGAGGTCTGCATTGGTCTTGTGAAGTAAAGATGTTCGCAGGCATCTTAATCATCTGTAACCATAGCTTTTTCCATAGTATTACCCACAGACTGAAGATTTTCAAACAAAATTGCATGAATCTGGATGTAACTGACCATCACTGCGTAATACAACACTGCATCATGCATTTCACTCAGATGATTATTTTAGGTAACCTATGCAAATGGGTAATATTTCTGCTCCTTTTGCAGAGTGTTCAGTGGTACATAGTAGAACTCATTCCTGATTTCTTCATCAAATCACTGTCCAATTTGAGGATGCCTTTCATAAACAATTATTCTGCTCTAATAGTAACACATTTGCTTTGCAGACACCTCGGTGAAGCGCTCCTGTCAACATGACTGAATTGTCTGTCATATGCCTTAAAATCTTTTGAAAAATATGGTATGCCATCTGGCTCCCAAATGCTCATTAAATTCATTGAAATATGAATGTTTAAGGAAGATAACATCTCATGATACTTCCCCCTACCCCCCACCCTTTTTTTTTTAATAAAGCCAATTTATAAATTATACAAACAAGAAGAAAAAAAAAGAAGTGGTTATATTTTGTTTATAATTTAGTTTCCCACAACTAAGAACATACCAGGCATTTCGGAGAACAAAGACAAATGACAGCTCCTGCTCCCAGGAGATTGTTGTCCAAGTTTTTTTTTCCAAATGACAGGAAGAAGGAAAAATAAGTAGCTGGGGAATGGGATGCTAAAACAGTAGTATATTTAGGTTTCTAAGGGAAAGGATGTTCTTATGAACTGAGATGCACAAGACATGCTACAAATTTCCTTTAAGACTTGCCAACTCACTCAGTCTGTTTTTCCCCTCTGAATGTCAGTTCTCTGTCGTTAACTGTGGTTAATGGTTGTCAATTCCCCTCACTGTCACAGCCTTTGGGAAAGATCTCTTACTGTACAGCTCCTGATTTTTTTACAATATCTTTCCAAAGGGGTTTCTTAGGAGAGTTGGTCAATTAATTCTTCATGGGAAACTTGAAAAAAATAGATTGGAAGGTCAGAGAAGTACCCAGAAGAAGAGCACTTCGAACAAACAAACACTCTAGGTTTGATGGTAACTATTTCTTTCAATTTTTCAAGTAACACTTCTTGTATTTACTAAAACACTCTTAGGCTTCCATTTTCTAGAGAAAGCAAATGCTTAACAAAAACAAAGGTGTTTTGTAATAATGTTACTTTTATTCAAAAGTTGCTTAATATATAAAAACAAAAGATCTGATAAATTCAGGCCAAGCAATTCTACTTGCAACATGTTGGTCCACTGCCCAAGAAAAATGATGCAAGAAAAAAGAACAAGCTGCAATCCTGCAGGAAACAGTTCAGAGAATAAAGGAGAGGACAACAACAAATAAGCAAACAGACTGAAAAGGAAAGAACAGGAAGGCCTCATCCAGTACCCAGCAGGGCTCCAGCTCCTCATACCACATGGGCCATCAGCGGGTACATTTTCTCCTTTGTATGAACCAGGTTGCATTGCTGACTGACCTTATCCAGCCTCTTTGCATTTTCCTCAACTCAATACATAGCTATTTTTAGCAGCAGAACTCTGCATAATGTTTTATAGCATGTGATGCTGCATGCAGTCACAACATCCTTCTTAGCTTTAACTAATCTACATTCCTTGCTTTGTTAAGGAGGTGAGGGAAAAAGATGCACTGGGAAATAAATAGGGCACCAAACTCAAGTTATTTGGCTGTGAAGGGAAGACTTTTTGCTCTACAACTTCTGTACCTGCAGCAATTATGATCACAAAGACAAGTCAGTCAATAAAGGGGAGAGGGAAGGGAGATTGTAAACAACTGTAATTGCTGCCATGCTCTTGTATTTTGACATCTGGAACTTTACAACACAGCAGGAGGTTCCAAAACAAGATTCTTATGAGTTAATAAATCTGTTATGCTGACAAGAGGGTCATTCTGTTTCTGATAAGACAGACTGCTCCCTGAGGGATGAGAAAACCCATGTATATCGAATTAGTCTACACTGTCTGTGCTGGCACATTTATGTGAACTAGAGACAAGTCATTGCTGGGTAGCAGTTCCTAATGAACATCTCTTGCCATGTGCAGGGCAGCCATGCGGAGATTCATTTGATGATAAAATGGATATGCTATAAAGAACAGGATGTAGCGCCTATTCCACGGGTGATAATTCAAAGAGCAGCATAAATCTGAAAATCTTCAGACAAGCTGAGAAATCACAGCTGTTGCTAATACTAACCATTTCTGTGTACTTTATCAGCCTGGCAAGTAAATTACTAGTTCATTTCTTCTGTCGAAAGTAAAAAATACAGAGCAGTAGAGTATTCTCGCTAATGGTATCAGGATTCCAAGTACCTCCACACTCTGGAGACCCACTCATGTGTAGCTGAAAAATGCAAAACACAAAGCCCAGTTCCACCATCTGATGGAAACTCTCTTACAACAACATCACTGTTTGTATCCCTCACACCTTTAAACCTAATTGTTTCATAAGAAAGATTTTTTCCTGGTTTTATTTATAACATGAAGATTCATTGCACACAGTGCACACAACTTGGTAGAATAATTTCTAGGTGAAACAAAGATACCATCAACCCAAATTATAGATCCATGCTACAGTTCTGTTTTCTTTAGAATCCAGGTATTCTGCTACAGCATGTTCAGTTCTTTCAAAAGAACACCGACATTAACACATAGATGTTGAACTAAGGCAACTACAGCCACACACATACTAATAGCATATGTTTCATCTACGTATCTTCTTTTGGAAGATAAAGCTTTGAAATTACACAGATTCTAACTTCTTTTTACAGCATCATTTGAGAAGCAAATCTTTTTCACAGACATTAGCAAACACAAGTTAGACACTTGCCTTAATTTTCACATCTTTAGCACATCCCATCACCATAAACCTTTCAGTCAACAGAGGATGCAGCCATTCAATTTCTAGAAGCAGTAACTTTGTTAGATTATTTCCAGTCCTTGCAGCTGATATCTAGCTATACTATAGGTATAAATACCTATTCCAGAATTGGTGCCCCCCCTTACAATAGTGCTGATATACTTCCAATTCTGCCATGGATTTTCCTCCCCCTGTGGCACCCATCTTGCTTGCCTGTAAGGCAAGGAAACTGAGTATTTCAGTCCTTCTTTTCCCCAAAGCCAATGCTCTCCTTTTTAAAAGAGATAAAGGAACGGAAAAAGAAAAGCATAAGCACTAACATCACACCCTCCAACCCTTTGGACTTGCTTAACATGGCAAGTCCTAAATTGCGTCAAAGACCCAGATGATAAAAGCTTTTATGGAATAAACTGTATTTTAGTTACCCTTAGATAAAGAGGTTCCCACATCAGTTTTGGAAAAAGGCCTTCCTCCCCCACCTCCCACTTTTGTACGTTCACTGTTCAAATTATTGGCAGAGTTATGTTCAACATACTTTTCCTTCACAATTCTCCCAGGTACCATAGAGGTTCTCCTCCTGCCACCCAAAACAAACCTAGGCACCTATACTACACATGTCTGACCAGCCGCTAGTCGCTGTCTACTTTTCTGTTAAACGTAAAAGACTCCTTCCTTTTCACCCTGGGAGTCCATGCTCACCAAATTAGCAGATCTCCATTTTTAATGTGTACCTTACAGCTAGCATTTTATTTCCTTTCCTCAAAGCAAAAATATTTGCTTTCTTAATTTCTAATTTCTGCCTCTATAAATTTCTCATTGCAGACTTCAGCAGTTTTCCAGTGCTGGAGACTCTACATGATTAACCTTGGCCATGCATAAGCTGATCAAATTTATTGTCAGCATTGCCAGGATTTCCTGGAACTAGTCTTGATCCATGTGCTGAGCTGCCTGATTACACTACTTGCTCTGAACTTGCTTTCAGCGGAGGCAGGCACGACTCCCGCTGTCTGTGTCAGCAGACTGTTTAAAATGTCCTGTTGGTAAAGTCTCTAGGATTATTTGCTTAAGCATGGGCCAAGGCATAATTTAATCCCAGATTCAGCAAAAATCACAAGCACCTGAAACTCCTGCTGAAGTTAGCAGAGCTTTAGTGCATACACCAGAGGACTGTACCAAATCACAGCCACAGTGACTAATACACAGTGGGGGAGGGAGGGAGAGGCAGGATTTTAGGCCAATTCAGTGAACCACAAATATTAAATCTAAAGCTGGAAAACAGAAAACATTCCTTGAACTCTCTGAAGTGCTGGACTTTCCCCTCATATCTACATGTTAAAGCACCTGAAGAATCAGTTTCAGGTTTGAAATATCAATTTAATTTCCTTTTGCTGAGTTAGAAAAGGATAAATATCTTCTACTTGAACATACTGTTCTTGTGTTTTTTGCTGGAAGCAGTTACTTCATGCTGAAGCATGCGTCATACCATGTTGTTCACAGGATGGTCCAGAGGGGAAAAAAGTTATGATTCAGAAGAACACGTCATGCTTAACTTTTAAGATAATGTATAAATCCATTCCTGTTCTGTAAAGTGCTTAACTTTTTTTTTTTCTTAGAGCCCAAATGCACTTAATTCCTTATGAAATCAAGGCCTACGAGGTTAAGTGATGTATGTAAGAGAGAGAGAAAGAGGTGGAAGGGCATAACATCAGGCTTCATTCTAATTAGCCACCAGACATACTAGCTTTATCAATTAAAAAAAGTAACTTAAACTTATAATCAAGCCATTCATGCCTTAGGGACTTCTTTTCTATTTGGATTCACAATTATCAGCATTAATACATCTCTTCCAAAAACATTCAACTGTGTTATTCAATATAACTGAAAGATAAGCCAGCTAAAACTATCGTAAATTTGTCAATAGTGCTTTTAAGCATCAGAAAGTATTTATATCTGCCTTTTACAATGTCAGACACATTGACAGCTTTACTTGACCAGATTTACTACTTTCCCGTGAAAAATTACTTGAGAAAGAATGGAAATACATGCAGATAGATGTTTGAACACACACAAACAACTACAAAGTGATCCAACCTCTGCCAGCATTATCTGATGATAAGGCACAAACAGTGCTGTACAAAACTACATGTTTGCTCTACCCTGGCCTTCCCCCCGACCTCATACTTGACAGAAGATAACTTTTATATTGGTGGAATTAGGCATTACTCTGTCAAAGAAGGGCTGTAGCGCAACTATACCGTTGCTGTGCCAGTGCTTTCTATTACCGTCAGCTGCAAGAGCATGATACTTCACAGTCACAAATGGATCTGTTACACAGATCAGTGAAAGCAGTGAGAGAGCAGACGGAAAAATTCCCACGTCATCCTGTTCAACAGTAACACACTTAGCCTAAGTCCCCACAAGAAAGGTTTGCCAGCATAACTACATTTTAGTGCAAAGACGAGCACACCCTACTGATCTTCCCCCCCCACACACCCTCCCTTACAGACTAAACCTCTGAAGAGCTGCAGCTGCTGTGACCGTAGACAGCTTTCACAGCTTGGCTCAGCTGTCTGAGGACATTGTGTAGCTCCAGCAGCAATTCCTGCCATCTGCCTAGACTGCGTCTACACTTGGGGGCTCTGGCAGTGCAGCTGTTACCGCAGCAGCCTGGATGAGAAGAGGAGGCTTCACAGGCAAGGAATGAGCTAAGTTCTGTTGTGGTCTTCATCTCCCAGACATCCAAGACATCCAAGCACTTCATCACATCCAGCAACGAGCCACACTGCCTTATCGTGGGAGAGGAGTATTAGCATCCTCGTTTACAAAGGGATAGCCTAGCGTCAAAAAAAGACACAACTGTGGTTGGACCAGACAATGTTTCACTGATCTCTTTTTAATTACAGGGCTCTTTCTCTTCCCACCCCTTCCCCACTGGCATGCTCACTGCTGACGTGTCAATTCTTACTAACAGAACTGCAGCAAGTTTCCCAGAAACTGATCTTCTGGCCTGGCTGATCCTGTGCTGTGAAGAACAGTTGAGAAATAATATGCATAGAATTTTATATTTTAGTATGTAACCTTCTTTTTGGATCAGCTGAATGCTCACTAACATTACCAAATCAAAGAAAGTAAATTGCAAGAATATTCCTGTGTTTGGCAGTGTTGACCAAATCTTACCAGCTTTTGATACCAGGTTAACCTGGCTATCTTCATGATGGAGTCTGGACAAGAACAATTTTTTTTAAGTATTTTTCAACATTTTCAAGTGCCCACCTGGCCTCCAAATATGAATATGGTCATGGCATGCACAATGGGACCAATAATAGTTGGTCCAGATCCAGGCAGTGATCTAGCAACTCAAAGGTCTCATTATTGTTGCTCTCCTGTTTCTATTTACTGGAGATGTTCTCAACAGAAACACTCCAACTGTCCAGCTGAGAATTATGATCTGGAGGTCTTTGGCTGAAATTACAAATTCAATATTAAGGAACATGCCTCAGGTGCAAACTGTCCAGGGTACTGGATACCTGAGCAGAGTAATTGCCCTTTTCATTCTAGCTTTAAAATATTTATCTCTTTGCATGTGTTTGTCCCAAAAAGGGTTTGTCTTCAGAAAGCCCAGTATTATTTTATTGAAAATAAATCTAAATTTCATACTCAAAAGAAATCTATGTTGTATATCACTTATCTTAAATTACTAAGTGCAAAGAGTTTCAGTAACAGCCAGGAAAAAAGTTACGTACTAGGAATTTAGAAGCTGGATAGAAGCATGGGCTAAACCTTTGACAAAGAACAAAAATATCAACAGACTTTCCTGCTCCCTGTGTATTCAAAAGACACACAGAGATAGCCTACCAAGGAGGAGAACAGAGAAAAATTCTGCCAACTTTTGTTTCAACATAAACTTCTTAGAGCTAGATTTCTTCAGTTTATTGAAATGTTCAGCCAGCTGAAATAAGAAATCTGACCTAGGGCACGTCCCTTGTTGTGGAGAACAAAGTTAATCACCACTTTCAAGTCATTCAGCTGCTGACTCATCTTCTCTCCCAAACATGCATAGATATATCATGAGAAAATACTGCAGCAACTAACCACAAGAGATTCTGGGGGTTAGCAGCTGTTAGCAAACCAAACCCTGCTCTGCAATTATGGATCTGAAAATTTATAGGTTTGACTGAAAAGTGATCAAGTCTCCCATGCATTACAGTCCTGTTAAATTGCATCATCTTTGATCTTGTGCCTTATCCATACTACCAGGACTAACGTTTTTTGAGTAAAGGATAACACAGCCCTAATAGCTCCATATTTTCCAAGTATGAAAATCTATCAGCTCAGTTTCTTTCAGATATATTCATTCCTGTAGGGCAGATGAGATATTTTCTTTCACTATTTAACAGCAGGGGGCATATTCAGTGTACGCCAGCAAAGTTTAATGAAATCAGTGAAGTAGCACTGATTTGCAGTAATTGAGAGTCCATCCATGTGTTCCGATGCCAAAGAATCTGGATATTTTAAAGGCTGTTATTGCCTGCCTTTCAGGGAAGGTGGGGGAGTCAAAGTTCACTTGTTTTGTGCAAAGGGATTCTATCTAGAATATTAGGAACAGAAGGCACCTGTACAGATGTTAAAAGGTCCTCATTCCCCCCCCCCCTTTTTTTTCAGACAGCATATTTTCTTTCTTGCTGTGCTGCAACTTTCCACTCTTCTCCTGTTGTGCAAGGCTGTTCCAACTGCACTGAAGGTAAAATGTAGCTAGTGTTTGGACACATCTGGTGAAGTGATTTTGAGCTAAATGACTACTGGATGCAAATATCAGAAGGCCTTTGGGTACTGCATGCTGTATTAACAGAACCATAATACTAGCACTAGGATTGGCAGAGTGTAGCTAAGTATTATTCATTTAAATGGATGTGCTAAGAGCAATTTTTGCAAGCTAGTTACAACTGAGTAACTGAAGTCTGGGGTTAGCATTACTATGTTTAAATTGTCTTTAGTCCACTGAGTAGGATCAGTGGAGAAGTTAACTGATTTGCCACTTCCATTTTGAGCAAAGTAAAGCTGACAGAAAAGAGAACAGTAGAAGGAAGGAAAATTAAGTAATTTTTGACATCTACTAACAATACATTCAGTATAACTGCCATGATTTGATTGGCATGCATGAAGTGTTCATTATGTTACATCTTGAATAGCTTTTGCATGTTGCAGATTGGATCTAGGGAATTGAATTCTGTTTTGTTCCTCAATTCTGATCAAGTTGATTCTAATGAAAATGCTAGTCAACTGTTCAAATGAATTGGCTCAGTCTCTTACCCACAGAAACCAGTTTCTTTTGTGCTGCTCCAAGGGAAATTAGGAAAAGGACTTAGATGGTTCATCTGTCCGTACTACTTGGAGGCAGGTCTAATCCATCAGAATCTCACTAGAACTAGTGAGCATTTACTTTAAAAACAGGTTTTATGTCACATGCCTGACAAGAACATAAATTGTCTGCTCAGCAAATGAGGAAACTAAGGGTCAAAAAAGGTGAGAACTCTCAAGATGAGAAAAAAATTGAGAACTTTCAAGAGCAGCGACTGATTTTAAGGGTCTCAACAAGTCTCTCTCCTGGAAAGAGAGGGATTTGGACAACATTCTGCAGGAATAGTGTACTGAATCCATACCAAGAGAGCACTCTAATATTAGTGTACTACACAGATTACACAGGGAGGAGACACGTCTCTTTTTTATCAGTGGAATCCTGTAACTGCTGTTGTGTTTTGTACTGAACATAGTATTCTGAGTATGATTATGTATTCTTAAAGCACATCTATACTATCAAGCCTTTAATGTAATTTAGGAATAAAGGTGCCACATATTTCAAATGTGTTTTGACATGAGAACAACCCTGCGATTCAGGTCTGCCACGACAGCAGTAGTTCTGGACACATGCAGTGAACAGATACAAGCTCAAGAGACTAGGCAAAGTGTTGAGGGCTGCAAGCTCAGTCTTAGTCATGCAAGTCATTCTCAAGTGCTTTTTTCTATATTCAAGTATTTTGACTATGCCAGCTTATGAATGATTAGGATTCAAAAGAATTATGACACTGGTTTTACTCAAGTCAAGCTTCAAATCTGCTGTAAGGTTTACCATTAAGGTAACAGAGAGTGCATGAAAAGAGCACTTAGGAGTGATTTGGGAAGTATAAATATTGCAGATACATGGCAAAAATCCAAAGAAGATAGGTGAATTCACATGTCCTATAGAAACTAGTGACATAGCTATTTATTGTGCAGATATATGAAAGGCTATCGTAGGAGTTTTAGTAATGTCAGACACAAAAACTTGTTAACCAGACAAGTGAGTTCTTGTGTTTCATTAAAGTCAACATACACCTATAAACACATTTGTTTAAAGCTACCGGAAAGAACAATCCGGTTAGAGCTGGCAAAATGTTCTATGAAAAAAAGTCGGAAGGCTCAGAAGCCATGTTTTTAAGCCTATGCAAAACTATCATAATTAGTATTACTGCTGTAAGGCAGAGGTAATGAACCGAGAGAGCGAACAACATTTCAAGCACCTTTGGCAAGCCAAACACATATTAGTATCACTCAATTACAATACCAAAAAAAAAAAAAAAAAAACCCAGCCCAAAGAAACAGTCTTACTTCTACTACTGCTCAACCATGATGTTTGCGTACACTCTTCTCCTACGGATGTACTATGGATGCAGGGAGGTCGGATCACAATTCTGAAAAAGATAAACAAAGTTGGTTTTCCATCTTCTCTATTCCTACAATTTTTCCCCTCCCCCCCAAGAAGGAAAGTTAAGACACCTCTTTTTTTTTCACAGCCTAGATGCTGTGTCATCCGCTACTAGTGGGATCACAGCCCAGGTCAGTCGTATCTAACAAGGAATCTATCACAGTAGCTGGAACATCTAAGAGTCTAAATGTTTTTCTGAACACTTTTAGAATCCACTTTCCATCATTATCCATTCAGCCCACGTATATAGTGGATAGCTAACCACATCCAAGACAAGATCTCCTAGCTAGGCTGTTACTGTCTGAGTGCTGTGCACAGCAAAATTTGCCAGGACAAAGGAGTCTCTTATCACCCAACACTTTTGCCCTCAGTGAAAGTTAGGATAGATGCTTTACTCTCAGCGTTGGCGACTACCTCTCAATATACACGCAGCAGATCCACTACATTAGATGCTTCTCTCTCTAGGAAAAGCGCTTTATAACTCATACATGTCTGAATATATACTGATGATAAGACTTAGAACAAACTAGTGAGCAATGATCAAATTGAGACAGAAGTTACCTTCTTGCTTTGAAGTTACTTGCAGAAATACAGTAATGGAAAAGATCAGTCAGATCCATCAGTTGTCTCTACAGTTCTTGCATTATGTTCCATTAATCTGAACTTCCAACATTACTGAATCTGAAGACTTTCTCTCTATTAGCACAGCTGTCCTCCTATAAATACTGAAATTAAGTTCTGATAATTTTATTGACAAATTTTCTGAAACTAATTTGTGCTTAATATTTGCATACACATTTTTCTTTAGCAGTTTGCTAAGAAAATATTTATTAGGTTTGAAAGTTTAACATAGTAAATCAAACACTTAACATTCACTGGACTTCAAACAGATATAAAGTATTTTACAAATTTTTTTAAATGGAATTACACAAAGCAAATGTACAGGGTTTGTCTGTTTCTACACTGAATTAATCCCAAGCCAAAACCAAAAAGAAAAGACCCAAAAGATCACAAGAAAGGCATGATAAACTGTATTTTGTCATTGTTGCACTGCTACGTAATAAGCCCTTTTTACAGTCATTTATTAATGTCAAAACAAAACATTTAATGTACTCCATCTAACAGAACTATTGGATTAATAGCTGATTTTAACTGACTTTACATCATGAAATTCTATTAATAGAGGTACTTTAGTCACTTAGTTTAAAATATGGAGAATAGAGATAGAAAAAAATTAACCTTTAGTAGTCTTTAATATAAAACACACTAGATCTTCCAAAATAAGAATATTATGACACACTAGTGCCAATTTTTGCTGACAAAAGCCGATATCAGCTTCTAACTAAAATTCATTTCACAAAACCTTTATATATTACATGAATATTCAAGTAAACTATTTAAAAATATTTAAAAACACAAAAGATGAATTATACAGTGTTTCAGAGATAGACAGTTAATTTGGGAATGTTGTAATTTCCAAATATATATATTTATAGATATATTTTTTCTTATTTTTAAGACCATCATGATACTACCTGATATTGCAAGAAATCCTTGTCATTAATATTTGATATCTTTCAATGTATAACTTCAAAAAATAAAATGAAAAGGATTTAATACATCACTGCGTACTTGTTCATCACTACTTCCGTGTATTGCGTGATACGGAATCACACTACTGGCTTCCCTTTGTAAAGTGCTGAGCAATAGCCACATTTTGTCAGATTTAACTGGGAATGATGGTGCTCAGCGTCTTGCAAGAATCACAATTAGACTGCTATAATCAAACAACAATATAAAAAACAAACTTGGCTGAGTAGTATGTTTGCCAGTGTCAAATCTCTTAAAAAAAAAAAAAAAAAAAAAGAAAGACTAACATCACTTTTCTTGCAGGCATCATTCTTTATATCTGTCAGCTGCAAGGACATTATGATATTTTATTAATGATTCAAACACTGGACAGCTCCTCTGGCTGAAGGTAAGTTGCTCACTAGTTTTGGTCAAGTGGCTTTTGGGAAACTTTCAGAGTGAAATAACCCAGCAACTGGAAAACTGAATGAAAAATGTAGATCATGCACAGTTATTTTACTGCAAGAATTGAGTAAGACATGCAAGACAAAGAAAAAGTCAGAATATACCAAAGTAGCAATGGTTAAGAAGTTAGTAAAGTTTTCACAGTGTTTCATACAGCCTTTTACTTTAACACAAGTGCATCACTTACCACCACTATTGCTCAGACATTTTAAACATCTCTTGGCCATGCAGATCAGTTTGAGAAGAAAACATAGCAAATTACACTTCCTAGGCATTTTTAGACAGTAAGTTCAGCTTAGAATTTTATTTTTATACTCAGTTTTGTCAGACAGGTGTTTTGAAGCTATCGCCCTTCTAAGTGTTGAGCTTTAACATTCCTTCCAATTTTGCTGGCTCCTGAGAGGTAAATGCCCAGATAACTGGCCATATATACAAAGCTAAGCTTTGTTCAAACAGCCAAATTTTTACATAAACAGAAGGTATAGGGAATCTCTTATTGGCACTCCTAAATTTCTGCCTTCCTAACCTTGAGATGGTCCTAATAAGATGGTTGAATTTTATCTTACATCTTCATCTCCTGGAAAAACATTACTCTATCTGGGTGATTTATGAAGAAGTAGAACTAGACTTGAGAACACCACTGATTTTTTTTTTCCTCTGTCCAAAGAACAAAATACACATTTTTTCCCCACTTGGCAAATTCTATTTGACGCCACATCACCACCACTCAACATTAATTCATAAAACAGAGACTTACTCCACTGGGCCGACACAGCAGGGGAAGAATGTCTAGAGGGTAAGTGGGAGGCTCTTTATCAGATATAATTGCTTGCTCAAAAGGAGAGAATCCAGCTTCCCCTTAGCTATTCTTTCATAAATTAATAATCTGTTAAAATCATAATCACGAGAATTGTAGCTATTACACAAAATTCAAGTTTTTTTAAAAAAAACAAGAATAAATTAGTTACAGCCTTGTAAACAATTGTTCATTTATGTAACATACTTGGGGCGAAAAAAAAAGTTCCTCTATATAATAAATCAGACAGTACAAGGCACACATCACACTTAAGAATCCAAAGTGATAAAACCAGCAGATGCCTTCATCTTCTTTGTTTGCTGGTGTAATTGTGCTATAGACAATATAGAAATACATATAATTTTGTTCTTACAGTCACTTGAAAATATTTCATGACTGTGCTTTTTCTGGTAGAATATTTGTGCTATTTTACAGTACAGTATGATTTGAAGCTCTTGGAATGAATCTTCTCAAATGTTTTCTACAAAGCTGCCAGGGAAAAGGCCAGTTTTTCCATTTCGTTGCAGCGTGCCTTTGAACCAGCCATCCTCACGTTTTTTGTGTACAAAGACAATGTCACCTTCCTTAAGTTCAAGTTCTGCTTCACTCTGAGGAGGATAGGATACCACAACCCTGTACCTGCATAATAAATAAAAAATAGAAGAACAAAGCCCTTAATTTTTTTATTTTTTTACGAATGCTTGTTAAAAAAAAAATCCTGTGCATATTAAAACTTATCAGAAAATGAAATTGCCTAGAACTGTATCCTGAGTTTATAACAACTGAAGTTAAATACATCTTAGACATAAAATAACAATAGTAACAAAGAATTTATGTCAAACGTATGTATCAAAATTCCACCTGAACGTGAGGGGGAATTTCTTCCCCGTGAGAGTGCCGGAGCCCTGGACCAGGCTGCCCAGAGAGGTTGTGGAGTCTCCTTCTCCGGAGATCTTCAAGGCCCGCCTGGCTGCAACCCTGTCTAACATGCTCTAGGTGACCCTGCAGAGTGGGGAGGTTGGACCAGATGATCTCCAGAGGTCCCTTCCAACCTTACCCATTCTGTGATTCTATGATCTCATATCTCAGTTTTCATAGAGATCTTTGTAAAAATGTGTATATTAAGAAGTTAAGTAATAGGAGAAAACTGTAAATATGTTTTTGGATATAAAGTTGCAGACTCCTTCCAGGCATCATGACACAGCAATAATCAAAGCATTCACAAGAGTAACTGAGCATAACTTTATAATTGTATGTTTAATATGATATTATCCCAGGGAAAGCTCTTGAGGAAAGGCAAAGAACAAAAAAGTAGCTAACAAAACCTGTTCACTTCCATTGTTGTTTTTTAACATTACTTTTCTTTGTGTAAGAAGCTTTCAGGATAGAAAGAATGCCATCTTATTCATCTTACTTGTGTGCTGCTGTACTTTGCACCTTTAAATCACATATTTCTGCTTTTGCTATTACAAGCATCTAATTTTATATCGCATTCTTACAAATTTTATTTTGTCAAATATGACAGATCAGATCCAGACTCAAATTCATGCTGCTGTCTATTCATATCACCCTCTGTCAGCCATTGAACTAAACTATTTTTCTATTACTATAACATACTGTCAACATAACAAATTTCTTGCAGGGTAAATACCTTATGCTTCAGGACAGAACTTCATTGCCAGGTCCTTGAAAAAAATAATCACATTTGCTAAATATGACTTACATTTTGAAAATACATGTTTATTCCTACATGTTCCAATCTTTCAAAAGACATATCTGTTTCTCTCCTTATTCTGTATTTGTAAATGTTTTCGGATTTGCAGGTCTTTCTTGGTCACCTCATCTATAAATATCTCTTACATGCATTTAATATATGCAGAATATATTTTCTCCTTTATATTTGCTTTGACTATCTTAAGGTATCTTTTATTAATTTTAAAAGTATCCTAAGTCTTTGTAATCAGTTAGTGATAAAATATTAATATTTTAAAAATACTTAAGCATCTATTGTATCTGCCACAAGTTCTTTCCCCATATTCCTGGTCTGCTGTATCCCACAGCTCTGTCACACTTTGTAGTTGTGAAATGATTTCTTTTGGTCTGTCTTCACACTTCTCCATTCCGCTTTTCATTTCTAATACTGGCATTTCTGGTGGTTTTCAATAACATGAAAATGGATACATCTGTCTTCTTCCTCTCTTTCTTCACTGCATCTGTTTCACTAGACACAAAATATTGATTTTCTTCCCAGCTATGCGTAGCTGTTTTTTTAGAGAATTTTATCTGTACTTCTCCTGTCTTGTTCTATGAACCACTTGTTTGATCATCCTGTTTATTATTATTTATTTATTATTATTATTTATTATTCAACTTTTTCTTTTAAGGTTTTATTTTCTTTTAATTTTTTACCATTTCTTTTCAGCTCACCTGTGTCCTGCTGCTCTACAACCCTCCAATCTGCTGAGGAGGTGTCTTAATTCCTACAGAAAATCAACCTCCTTCTAGGGCAGACTCACACTCAATAGCATTCAATGCTGCCAGACTGGGTAAAAACCTGTGGTCCTCTAAACCGCTGGCCTGCTCACAGATGTCACACCAGTCATTTTGTGGTGGATAAAATGACGTGGAACCACTTTAATCACAGAACAAGATTACTGCTTGTCCTTCACTGCAACTAGATGAAAGACTCTACTTGTATTATAATTTAGGATATGCAGTGATGTGTACTTAGGTTCAACATCAGGTCTTTATCACCACTGTGGAGTGCTGGGAAGCTTATTATTACAGTGCTGTGCATTTACTGTAAAACTTAAAGCTATTTAACCAATGCTTCCCTTTAAAAGGGAGCAAAAAAAACTTTGGTAAAGATTTGGTAAAAACTACTTGAAACGGTCTTCTACCTCATGCTGCATAAAAAAAAAATCTTTCAGATGATCAAATTAGTTTGTATTCATAGCATAACTTGGCTCCTCTGGGAGCTGCAGGGAACTGTGGCTGTCTTTTCACGAAAAAGACGGCAATCCTTCGTCCTGTCAGCACTGTGTCAATATGACAGAACACAACACCGTAAGACAACTCGTGCCTCAGCTGAGGAATCGGAAGAAATGACCAAACACTTATCATGAAGTCTCGGGCGAGCTAACGCATTTCACGAGAGGACAAGAATCCCTGAGCTCTGCTCCCAGCTGGCTTGGCAGAAACTCCTTCGTTCCTCCAGGACAACAGAAATACGAAGGACTGTGGAGCACTGTGAGCAACCTTGCTAGTTCACTGGGGAAGACTGAATACAGGAATGGGAACTAACTTAATGGTTTGCTGCACTGAACATCTGCAATACGGTGGAAGAGAGTGTCATCATCTTCCCTTCTGTAAGAGGAATGGCTTATGGGTATTGAACTATATACTTGCAAATCCGTAGCACAAAGAGGTAACATGATACCAAATGTGCTAGTGCGCTTATTCTGCATGATTAGAAGCTAGCTCTTTACATGGTTTTTACCTCCTATTTTCTGCAGAACAGATGGGAAATATGCACACTCTACAGAAAACTTGTTATTCTAGTGAACAGAAAAACAGTGGGATTAGAGTAAGAATTTGTTATTTCACCTTACAGAAAGCCAGGACTTTGTGAAAAATTCAGTATCACAAAAATGGGAACATTTTCAAATGCTGAGTCAGAACTTTGCTCCCATTTCGTACTGAACACCAGCAGAATGTGACTCCTAAATCCTCCAGTAACCTCTGAAAATAAAACTTGACCACACTAATAATTAGGGTCCAAAGCCAGAGTCAGTGTAAATAGAAAGAGTACTGTTTCTTTTTCAAACAGATTGTAGCCTGTGATTGAAATTGTGATATGAAAGAGCAGAATAATCTCAGTTGGAGATTTCTGTTCTTTACCTTTTTGTTGAGCTTATCTTCATGAATATTCTCCTTCGCACCCCCCACTTTTCACTGCACATACCAGTATGGTTCTTATTCACCCCTTCTTACAAACCTAATGAAAATTAACACTTGCAGATTACTTTAAGATATCAGCTACACTGTAAGTGATAAGCAATTAAGCAACACATTTTAAGCACTTCGGTCTAAAGAAACATAACATGAGCACGACAGCAAGAGAAGTCTTAACTCTACACTGAAAAGAACAAGGAGAACCAGTGTAAATATGAAATTCTATTTAAATACACTGACAAAAATATAGACCATCACAGACAATGACTTTTTAGTAGCAGTTCTCTGGTAGCAATTATCATGTAACTAAATAGTAAGGATATAGAGATTAAAAGGGATATTTGAGTGTATGTTATTAATAGTTCAATACAAATATTCAGCATTGTTTTCAGTAAGCAGTTTAGAGAAAATAATCTCCATCATGAAAGCAAAATACTTGAACCACCTATGTTCTGTGAGGGTGCAAATGGTTTTTCACACCCACTGGTCATACCACAATGAATTTGCTATTATTTTCACATTCAAAACTTAAAAATGTATTACTGTGGATAGACTTACGATAATTTGAAAATAAATGGTCCAATTTTCAAAGAATTTTTTTTTCAGCCTTTATTTTCCATCTGTAAGTGTAAAACTACTTCAAAAATTTAGTAAGAAACAGAAAATTCCTGCAAGGAAATTGTGTGGAAACAATAATAACCTAAAAAAAAAAAAAGTGTGACAAATCAAAGCAAGGACAACATGGAAAGTTACATACTGGCTGAGTCTTGCTACATGGATGTAGCTGAAGGTCAGTGGGACTCTAATAAAACGGTATGCTCACTTACCATGAATTAATAATATCAGATCAAAGCCTAAAATTGCATGAATCAGTTCATTTCTAGAAATGTTACCCTGCAATTGCACTATTTTTTCTGTATGCCACAAAATCCTGCAGCTACCGTAAAAGAAATCCTGTGAGATTCATACTGCCTGCTTACAAGAGATAACAAAAAGAGACAGTACTCAGAAAATTGCCACTTCCTTTGCAGTCCACACAACCTACCAAGGACCTCAAAATCTGAGAATAGCAAGGGGACAAAAGAAAAGTGACAGAACTTTAAAACAACTGTCTGGCACTTTCAGAATCCACACAAAGTGCTTTTTGAGCTCACTTCCCAGGAAGCAGAGCACAGAAACAGACACAGCATTCAGGTACTGAAATTATCTTTGCAACAGCTGAAGAAATCACATGTGAAGCCAACTCACAGATAAAAATCTTATTCACTATATACTTATGTTTGCAGTTAGGCACTGCTAATAATCCTACAGAACTAACACAATTATTCATATATGCAAAACACACTATAATGTGCTAATGAATTGCAAAATAGGAGGCTTATTTTATCTGTCTCAGTTCTCATATCAGGCCTATGATCATAGTATTCATTCCAAAATCTCAAAGTAACAAGAAAAGTAAACAAACACAAATGTTAGCTGGTTGATATTCATGTAAAGTATTGTAAAAAATAAGGGTCTCGTTTTTTCTGTAAGATCTCAGCGTTTTGAAAGACTTCTAGCAGTACTAATACATACTGCACACGTCAGAAAGGCACTTTTTTCTGGGTTTGCTTAGGGTAATTTACCTTTCACAGACAACAGGCCTGGATTCATTCAGGACTGGACCCAGGGACGAGCAAGGCTGCCGAGGAGGCGGCGCTATAGGAATACCGGAATCCAGGGAACTCATTTTCCGATGCAGCGTCTCCTGTGCCAGCGCAGAGACCTCGCTGTCGGTGGGAGAGGGTCCGGCTTTGCTGTGCCCCCCTGCTGCAGGGAGCTCCGGCCCGACTGCACCTTGCAGGGCCAGCTCTGCCGCTGCTTGCTCAGCCTCCAGCGTTGGTGAGGCTGGAGGTGACAACCGGGGCTTGCGTTTAGTGGACGCTCCAGAAAGCAGCTTCAGCAAACCTTTTTTTTCCTTCTGTAAACAAAAACAGCACTTCATTTCAGAACAAAGATATTTAGTGGGAAGTTGAACATTTCCTTCTTACAGACGGCATTTGGATCAGAGAGGACTCAATAAATTAGGAGGAGATACTTGAGAGTCTACAAGTAACTACAAAGGATAAATATTAATTTTATGAAGAGAAAAATAGTAACTTCTTTGGACCATAGACTGGCTAAGCCCTTTCACTTAGTTAGAGGTAAGTTAAGGCTTATCTTAAAGGCCAACGGCACTGGCCCAAAAGGTAGTCTAGAAAAAGGAGCAAGGAGTCCCACATAGGGAAACTAGGAGGTAAAATATTTAGTTAACATGGAAGTTTCTAGGAAAGAATAAACACACTATCAAACCAAACTGGGAGAAAAGTCTGCCCTGGAGGCTGCTGTCTAGATAAGTGTCTTCTATTTATCCTCCCTCAGTAAGGGAAAACCTTCACAGTTTAGCAGAAATTTGCCGCAAGGGGAATGTATTGTGTTTTGCTGCTCTGCTAGAGGGAAGAATTGTAAACATTCTTTTTGCTTGTCCAGACAGGAATCCCTGAAGACTATTACTTACCCCGAAGAGAATTATTTAAGTAGCTTTTGTGTTTCTTGGCTTTTTTTTTTAAGGGGTGTGGCAGTGATCTTCTTACCAACCCTTTGATTGAGTGAGTTTAGTGCTTATAAGAGGTGCCAGATTGTAAGCCCTGAAGACAAAAATAAACTATTTAACCACAGAAAAAGAATAGCATGAGCAATATGAGATTTTTATTATAGCTTGGGATGCAATGAATTCGGTGAACTGTGAATGAAAAATTCTCTGTCTCTCTTCCAAGTCTCCATTAATTTAAAACTATTTCAGCAAATAACTGCTGTCTATGAAATGGTTAAGGAAAAAAATAAAAAAGAATCCTCCAGAAATTAATATATTCTAAATATGTTAGCATCTTTAACCTTAAGCTCCAAATATATTTTCTAAAAGCAAATATATTTTCTAAAAGCCCTGTCTAAAAGCATCTTACTCTGATTTCAGTTGGCCATAGCTAAAGTCTATTTGAAAACAAAGTTCTTGGTACCTTCACTTGACAACAATCAACAAAAATAACTAAAAAGTGGGTGTTAGTGTACAGACTATGATTATGAATTTCATCAGGGAGTGCATGTGGGTAAATAGTAACTGTCTAAAATATCTGAGATCTAAAGGATGCTGTTAAAAGAAGGTAAAAAGATTAAAGATTATCATAAAGATACCAAAATCTTAAAACAAAAACAGTTGGAAAGACAGAGGATTTTTTGTTTTTGATTCTCCTGTAATATAACATACCACATGGTTTGTTGGCTGGTGAGAATGAGTTTAGACCCAGGAGAAAAGTTCTTCAAATAGAAGGAAGGAAAGTAGACTCACCAGAGACCCTACTAATCCACATTTAGAAAAGGCAACTATATGCTTGATACTTCAGCTGACTTTTTTCCTTTATCCAATAAACATGGTTTGTAACATGTTCTTCATATCTATATATCTACCTGTCTCTAAGACAACAACTTAATGAGCAAAGTAACCTTTCTAATGATGTAGTAAGTAAAATGAGAGTTTCATGCTTAAGTTTTCCCACTTCTTTATACAGGCTAAGCAACTAGTGATTTTCATTAAATACTACTTTTATTTTATTAGATTGATCTTAAAAGTTCCTGCGAGTTCATGGTCTTTGGCAATTTCTTCTATCAGTTTAGAGGCACTAATTGATAACATTTGATAACCATATGGCTTTCTAAAATGTTCAGGAACCTGGCTGCAACTCCAGAAAAAAAAATAAATTAAAATTCCAACTGTCAATCTAATGACTTTTCTGAACTGTGTCAATTCACCTTCTGTTTTTAATGTTAACGGCCTGCATGGGCTGCCGTATTTTAACCCTCCACCAAGGATATTCTACTCTGTATTTTAATCCACCCCATATTACTCTTGTAAAGACAAGAATGGAATTGCTCACAGCTATAGTTGCAAAGTGGATGCCTGAGTTTCAAGCTCAGCTTTAAAAGCCTTACAGTGGTGTTACGGTGCGGAAAACAGAAATAGACCTCTTGAAGACCTGCATGATGGAAAACGGAGAATTCAATATTCAAGGGAGTGATTTTATTCTCTGCCCACCTTGCTATCCTTCTCTGGTTTACCGACAGCAGCATTTCCGCCAGCTACTAAAGCATTCTCTGGAGACGCAGGAGCTCCAGGGTGAGCGTTCACAGTCCTCCCACTAACGTCTCCCTCCAAAGAGGGGGGGTTTACGCTGGGAGAATTCAAAGAAGCTGCTGCACACGCCAGCGGGATGGTTGACCGGTTCACGTTCACAGCCGTGACGTAACCAGCAGCATTTGAAAGCTGAGGCTGGAGCTGCTGGGGAGCAGCAGAGTGGTGGGGAACGATCACAGCAGCAGGAATGAGGCACGCTGGACTCTGCGCCTGTATGGGTGTCACTGCTGCCGTAGGTCTTTCTTGACTGTGCGCAGCAACTAGAACAGACGAAGAAAACGCGAGAGAATTAATCTTTTCACAGGACACATAAAAAGTGAGGTACAGTTGCTGCATTATAACTAACAAAAAATCCTAAGCAGCTTCCCTCCTACCATCATCATCTCCCATATAATGCTATAATGACATGTTACATGGCATCAAATTTATCTCACCAGAATAAAAAGCTGACATACACCTGGTACCCCACTTGCAACAGTAAGCAACAGAGTAATTAAAGCTCTGTAACTATTGTGAAAGTATCTAAGCTGCTGAGTGAAATGCTTCATATATGAACAGAGATGCAAAGTGCATATTACATTTTAGCTCTTAAGAGCTAGCTAAACCCTGCCTGCAACTTGTTTGTTCTTTTTAATATGCTGCATAGCCGTCAGGGCACATAAAATAATGTAGGAAGGAACACTCCTTATGGAAGCTGCTAAAAATATAATTGGATTGTTTTCCCTAAACTATTCAGTAAATCCACAACAGATTTAGTGGGTTTTTCAAACAATAAGTACAGTGGCAATTACTACTATGAGTGGTTTCTTTGAAAACGTAAGCTATTGTCTCTTGGGATGTTTAAATATAGAAGTAGATTTACTCATACCCCTGTGAAATAAAAGAAACATCTACAGTGGAAGTTGGAGAATAGCATAGGGCCGAATAAATTAACCTGGGTTACAGCCTAGCTACAAAGGACAGAGCTCTGCATGAACTAATTTATCCGTTCCAAGAAGCATATGATTAACTGGTAAACAATACTTACGTTAGGTCATTTAAACAGCTCAATTATCTCTGCACCACTGGTGATAAAAAGTGTAGACATCCTACCTGAACAGTATGAGGCAGAATGCAGCATCCCAGTGCTGCACAGCCTCTTTCCTCTTATTATGCTAGAACTTAATATTCAAGAACGGTCATCCCTTTAGGTTGGTGCAAATACTTCTCAAATATCATCAATTCACTCTGATATTTCAGATGCTAATTGGACTCTCAGGCTAGTTGTAAGCAATACCCTGAAATCAAGCCTCTAGTGCTTGTTCTCTTTGTTCTACTCTCTTTACTAATTCCCCTGCTAATGGGAATTTGGTTAGATTGGGCCAACAGTGTATTAGCAAAGACTGACGCAGTTCACAAATCTGGTATAACAATCCCACAATTAGTATTATATCCAAGTATAATGTCTAAGATAAGAAACAGAAGTCCTTTCTAAGAAGAAACCACAACTAAATGCTACATATATTTTTGTGATACTTACCCTCTCCCCACCACCACAGACCCTTTTTAACTACAAGCAGTTCAGACAGGAAGGTCAGGAGGGTGGAGGCTTGTCTAAATCCAACAGTAGCAAGATTTTTGGTTAAAATGGATTATTACTGCTGCCTTTTGTTTATGAGACAAAGTCAGTCTTCTTACAAGTAACTGCCGTTCTTCAAGATACAACTATACTTACACACAAACAATAAGGATACAGGTACGTAGTAGCTTTCTGGTTTTGTCTTCTTATCCCTGGTCCATAGGAAGAATACATCAAATCACCTTATTTTCATGCAGTAATAAAATAGACAACAATAAAACAGGCAGGCACATTTCCTTCCCTGTTCCTCTCAAACAAAGAACGCATACTCCTCAGTGTGGGATGGTAAGCAATGGCTCATTAAGATCATTTGAAGAAGGGTCCTCAAAGCCCTGAACTAAACTGAAACTGAGAAATGGCCCTGCAAAATGCATCATTAATCCTTGAAGCTTCATCAAGAGGATAATGCTCTGCAATGGTGTTTGGGAAAGCTCAAGACGATCACATTTCAGATGCTGACTACAAAGTTTTCTGTAACATTTGAACATAAAGCAGCCATTATTGCTTCACTTCTGGTTAAATGGGCTCTTATAAGGAACAGATCTCTATTCATCCCTCAACAGCACACCTTCACTCTGCAATCCAATGTGAAAGTTCTCTGTAAAGAGACTGCAGCCCCTTCGATTTTTCCATTTTGGACTTGAAAAGTTGGCTGGAAGTATGCTGTCATGTTTTCCAGCTGACCAGAACTGTAAAAGCTTACTCATCTTGACAGTGGTAGATGTTCAGGGATAGAAAGGCCTCTGGAGCCTGCAGGAGCTTTTTCTTTTGTGCTGTCATTTGGAAGTTCCTCGGCAGTACAAAAGACGGATTTAGAGTAGAAAACACATGTACCCAAGAGGCAGGAAAATACAGATGTTTTGTTTTATTTTCTCTTTCCAGCTGCCAATAGCACCTGGGCTTCTATGCTTTCAGTTCACGGTAAAGAATGAAGTTGTTGGGCCGGATCAGATGCCATAGTCCTTACAAGATCACACTGGAGGAAAATGGGGCCAATTAGGGAAATAAATGATCTAAAGCCATCTCCAGATACCCTACCTTCAAAAACAAACCTGCTGCTGGCATCTGAATATGCCTGTAAAGTTTTCTAAGGAGATGCAAAACTTTGAAGGAGGTATGAGGTAATTCATGGATACCGAGACCATGAGAATCACAACATCCTTAAGAGCACAACAGATTGATTTGCATCTTTTGTCTTCTCTTCTGCTCTTCCAATAAGGACCTAGTGATTTAAAAAAAACTTCCACTCATGGGAATCAGCCAAGAGATCCCAAATAAAAGGCTGAAAGAAGGAATACTGAGATAGTTTTCACCAGATTAAGGTATTTTCTTTTGAGCCCCTAGGAGCAACTGGAACATATAAGGCTCTAATTGTGTGGTATTATCCTAGCTTGGCAAATCCACACAGAGGCACATGAATTTGGTAAACAAAATCTCCTGAAGAGTTTAAATAACAGAAGATCATGTTTCACTATGATATGGCCTTTCACAGACAGTCGAGACAGACCCATCAGAAACACACAATTTGGTATCATAGATAGTACACATCTTGAACCCAGTACAGTCTCAGTGTTTCAGAGTCAAAGCCAGAAGTCACATCAATAGTTTAGAGAATAAACTGGAATGCCTAAAGACCAACCCTCAGCTAAAGTACTGAAAAAGAAGAATGAATAAATGCAAAAAGTCTTCAAAGATGTTAGGAGAGAATTTAAATGTGAATGCCAAACTAGAGCAATATGTAGTTGTTATGCAGTTAACACTTATTAAAAAAACAAGTTATGACTAAGATGTTTTTATTTTTATTACTACATGAATTGCATATGAGTACGGAAGCTCAAACAATATGCCCCCATCGCAGACAGTGCTGGAATAAAAAAATTCCACATAAAGTATTTGCATACAAACTCCCAAAAGCAGCAGGATATATGTACACACAAGTGCTTGAAGGAGATTAAGAGATGTAAAATTCAGAGTGATAAATTAGCATTTCAGAAAGCATTCTGCTCTCTAAAACAACATTTAAAAGCCTTTTATTTCCCTATTTGTTTTAAACATACATTTACACCTAGCCTGACTCCAGCTATCTGTTCAGACAGACTTTAAGAGTTTGGCTACCCCCCACATAACCTTATTATTATTATTATTATTATTTATTACCTGTTCTAACCGCATTGCGAGCCTGGTTGACCGTCATTTGTCCTGTCATGTGCACAAGGACCTTGGTTTGCGGACTGGTTTGGATATGTGCTGCAGAAACCACAGCTGTGGGTACTGTGCTAGAATTCACTGCCACACCATTCCCCTGGAGCTTCTGAGATGGTCCACTAGCAGTGGAAGGGCTGACCATTGTTACCACTCGTCCTGTTTGACCAGCAGTAGACATGGGAACTTTTGTCTGGGATGCACTTGTCACTGTCCTGCCAAAATTCAAAACAAAACACTGAAACACAACTGAAAAATGAACTAGTTACTAAAACCCACAGCTCTTCTATTATCTGTTTTTTAGGATTAAATACCAAGCCAAAATCATTTTGGACTTGAAATTAGGTAAACTATTTAGACACCTGTAAAAAAATATACCTTGTAACTGGGGCCACATAATTGCCAGGAAAAACACCAATCTTGCTTGTATGCATGGAAGTTCCTTTGAACCAGCCATCTTGACAGCGCTCAAACACCAAGAACATTTCTCCCTTCCGCAGTTCCAGTTCATCATCTTTTCGAGGAGTGTATGGATATATAGCAACATATCTGAAAGAGAGCAAGTAGATGATTCTCAATATATGCAACTGTTAAATAATAGTTTTTAATTGTTTTAACCTTGTATTTTCTAGTTGAGAGAAACTAGAGCCAGAGACTATTAAGAATACACTCCCAACTGTGCTTTAGTGTAATAGTCAATATTTCTAGTAAGATCGTTCAGTTAAGTCATTTAATTAATAGGCGTTTATTGCCTAGTTATCCTGTCATATCCCACTTTTCTCTCAGTATGCTTATTTCTGGTATCTCTTTGTGACATGCCAATCTCTTTTTTGGGGAGTACTAACAGTTGGTACTGAAAGATCAGGATCAGAAATAGTTTTCAAAATGCAACATTGGAGTTTCCCTGTAGTCCCCGATTCCCTGTATCTCCCTGAATTCCGCAGATTCCTTGTAATTGGAATTTTTCGGTAGAGTAGCTACCAGTTGTTCAAATTTTAAAGCCCATTTCCTTATTTCTCTCCTAAGCAACAATACTGAACAGCATAATACAGCGCATTAGAAACAATAGTGATGGTTGATAAACTTCCTTTTTTTTAATAACATACACACACACACATCTCTGTGTGTGTGTGTGTGTGTGTGTGTAAAAAAAACAACTGTAGCTCTTGCAATTACCTGTTGGAAATTTTATAACTGTAAAATTTCCTATTATCATATTAAAAAGAGGCATTGTTCTACTACTGCAGTGTTCTGTTTTCTGCCACAAGTTAAACATAAAACCTTTTGAATCTTAAAGTTTATACTCTTATGGACCCAGACCTTTTTGAAATTACTTACTCTAATAAATTACATTTTTCCAGAAATAATATACTTTTCAGCAGAGGCAGTCAATTAGGGTGGCTGATGATTAGACTATCTCCCTTTTTTGAAAAACAATTCACAACTGTTTTTCAAAAAATTCCCCCAAGAATGGAAAGACTCAAGAATAAAAAGAAGTGTTCTCCAAGCAAAATTCTCTCTTTTGGACAGTAAGCACAGTACTAACTGTACACTTCTCCTTTTTCCATTAGATCTTTGTTCTTTGCTGTCCACCCAAGAACCCTGGTATTAACTGCAAAAATGATGTAAAGGCAATAAATACAGTGGCAAACATATGATAAACTGGAAACAAAAGGCTTCACTGGCACAAGATTTAGGGATGATCTACAAACATAGTAAAGCTGCCTGTGAAAACAGCTAATTGGTGTTCATTAACTTCCCTTTTATTTAAAAATCAATTCAAATTTCCTTAGTATCCTCATATAGAGCAACACTTTGAAGATGGAGAACAGGAACAAATGAGATAGGAACTGGATTAACTGCCCTACGCATAGTAATCGATTAAAAATAAACAAAAACAAAAACAAAACACTGTTAAAATGATGTCAAAGAAATAGTCTAAACCCAGATGCACCTGCTATACAAGAAAGATTTCTTTTGGATTGGTTGGAACCTGGTGGAAAGATAAAAGATAGTACAAAAGTGGTCCTTGCATTATTCAAATGCCTTATTAGATGGTTCAACCACTTCTGAATTTTATTTTTCCTTTTATCTTTCCTCTTCTCAAAACCACACACAAAGAAGTTTCCAAGAAGAAAGACGCTGTCAGCAGCACATGTTAACATACAAAATATTTTCACCCAAAAGGACGACGCATATTTGCTTGTATTACAAGTGTGAAGATATAATGCTAACTAGCAGCTTTCTGCCTTCATTCCAAATTGCCACCCACTAATTAACAAAGCTGTAGAATCCTCAATCAAATTTCACTTGCAACTAATATAGGCAGCCCGACAATGACATGCTAATGTAACAGTCTAAACGATATAGAGCATTTGCTGTGTTTTCGCATGAGCTATTCCACACGAGAATAGACTTTTCATTCCATTCATAATAGAAAACATCGGATAAATTCACTCCAGGGCTTGCCGCCTGCAAGTACACAGTCTTCATTCCTCACTCAAGGTTTCATTCATCTTATGCCTGATAAATACTTTGTATTTTTGAAGTGGGTCCTTTCAACATATAGCAACATCTGATTATATTTACTTAAGTGCTAAATAGCCTTCAGCAAGAAGGCTGTTTGGGGATATCACCTTTATGCATGTTTTGTTGCTTATGTTCCTCGTTACGTGTATGGCTTTCTGGGAATTCCAGTAGAACATAGGCCAGTTGGCAAGAAATAAGTGTACACACACAGTTATTGATCTCATTCCATTTCTCTGACTGGTAACAAGTTTCAATTTTACTTACACACTCGGTCGACTTTGCGGTCGTAAATGTGCCATTTGTTCAGTTGATCCTGCTGCAGGCCTTTGTGTTACACCTGCAGGTGGAGGTCCAGAAGAGGCTGATGCAATGATTGCGGCAGACAAGAGAGGTGGTGGTGGTGGAAGAGGGGGATTCATATTCTGACATAACAAGAACAGAAAATAGCAACAGATGATCAATATTGTTTGATGAGTTGAATCAGCTCCAAAAAAAAAGTACGATACATGAAGGAAATGAGAAAAACAGCTGAATTCAGTATTCCATTACCTATTTGTAGGATACAACTGGAGAGCTAGGCTTGTCTGTATTTCTCTTTTTCCAGCTTAAAATATTGAAGTCTTGGGAGCTAATTAAGCAAATGACGAGCAAAATCTCAGCACAGGAGAAACCGAATGCATTGTTTCTAATTATACCATTTTTAGAAGAGGACTTGACAAAAATTCATAAGCCTTCCAGGAGGTAGATTTTACGTCTCACTGCTGACTGCACTTCAAAACATGATTGTTTTTGTAACCTGAAGCTGAAACATAATGTACAATTCAGCAGCAGTGCACCCAAAACCACCCCTTCTGGGGGAAAATTCCCTTTGATGTATGAGTTACAAAAGTAAGCACAATATGAGACCTGTAGTCACTGTGCTATTGTTACCACTTTTGCCTATTCTTCTAGTTTAAAGCATTAGCTTTTGAAATTCAGTATTATCAAGACTGGTAATCTTTAACAAACACTCTAGTAAAAAGGCACAGTTCCTTTACGGGCAGATCCTAATGGGGGTTCTGCCTACAGGATCCCACTATGCCTTTTGAGAATCAATGGAGCAATTGTTACCTTCTGCTTTATAAAGCCATAGATAATTCTTTAGGACCTTGTGTACTGACACTCCTGGGAAAAGTTTCTCACAGAAGGAGAACTTTCACTTCCTCCCTTCCAAAAATAATTCTTTGAGTTGTAACACATAAAAAGTAAGTACTTAAAAAAAAAAAAAAGTAAAGTAGAATTAATTTGTTTCATACACCATCTTTATGTAGAGCAATCCTTTAATTCTGAAAGAAAAAACTCTGAACAACGCCACTGTTCACTGAAGATTTAAAAACCCCATAATAAAAATATAAATTGACAAAATGCACTTAAGTACCGCCTGGCTCTTTCAATACGTCAGCATATAAATGTATAGCGCTATATTATGACTTTGGAATTACAATGACTCAGTTGTGCACTTCTTTCCTTGCTTTTCTAAAAACAAGATTTTTTAAACAAAGTACGTTCTAGTTCCACACTGTAGGTTTACTGTATGACTGCCTTTGGTGAAAGTGTTATTAAAAAGACAGCTCTGAACTAGCCTTACACTCCCAAGATGAAGAGCTGTATGATTAAAGCCTTAAAGTCCAAAGAAAATTGATTGTGTCTAATACTAAACATAGTTTCAATCAAAATTCTTATGCTTAATTATGATATGAGTGGCAAGGTAAATTGTGAAATGTGAATATTTTATTAAAAAAAAAAATCTGCTCATGTGTACGAACTCCTTATCACCAAAGAGGCCAACTGTATCAAACAAAAGCAGATGTGACTTGCTGAAGAAATGCAATTGTGACCCTTGATACTAATAACTTTTTTTTCTTTACAAGAACTGCATTACATTTTTTTAGATTCTAGAACCTCATACCTCAAACAATATTTTAAAAATATCCTGATATTCTACAGTGAAACAGTAACATTTCTGTTTCAATGGCTTGACAGAACAAAATTATTCTCCTCTCTCTAGTAGTTTAGATGAAGAAAAGCCAAATCTAATCTTTAGGCAACTGGTCTTTAGAATACAAATTTAAATCCTTCTTTAGGTATCTAGATACTTTATACACTTTATATGGTGGAACCTCTAGATCTACATTAGGAGACAATCAGGTGGAAATCTTTAAAAACATATTCGTGCACAGTTATCAAGGGGTCACAATTTCACACTTTCAGTATCACTGAAGATGCGAATAGTGGACATTGTACTTTACTCATGCAAACACAAAATATATATATATATATATATATATTAGTAGCAATAAGGGCACCTGTTCTATTCAGGTTCTGCTCCCCTCCTAGTGTCTATTACTATGGTAATGAAACCTGCAGTGAGCTGCAGCCCAATTAAACTTCTAAAGATTTGGCAAGTGCTCAGAAATCTAAACAAACCACCTGATAGGCTTTAGAGGACAAGTGCTCCTCAGCTTGCACTGCTACAACTTAATAAAATAGTTCCAAAAAGCTTTAGCCAAGTTTTCAAGAACTCTGGCATAAGGCCATTTTTGTAGATACTGAGAAACAAATCTACCTCTAGGGCACAAGCCAGTTTTGATTAATCCTGTATTCAACTTTCATATATTAAAAAAACGCAAGCCCCACAAGATTTAATAAAATATGTTTATTAAAATAATTTTAAGAGTATTTTTATTTAATGCAGTTGAAGGGGGAAAAATGCAAACTTCCTGCAACTACACTTTAGGCAGAAAACGTACTCTCAAGCACATAAAACAGCATATTAAGCAAGTCTCTGAAATAAGTAGTTGAACTGTGCAAAGTTTCCTCTATTTATGTAAAAACCTTCAACCAGTATCTGTACCCATACTCTAGAAATTCATATATATTTCTAAAGTTCAAATGCAGGCTGCGTTCCCATATCTCTCAACCGAAGATCAATAATCAGCTTACCCAAAGAATAATAAAAGACACAGCAGTGTAGGGGGGTAACCCGCAACATTAATTAAACGGTCTTTCCTCCCACAACATCTAGGGAAAATACATGGTTTGCTCCATCCCCCAGGGGCTAACAAATTAAGGCTCATGTTTAACAAAATTCCTAAATTATAAATGTATGTTTTGAAGAGGAGGCCTCTGATGCAAGAGCTCATTGCTTCTTTCAGATACGTCCTCTTGTCTACCAAAATTGTCTTGAATTTTTGTTGGTTACAACTCAGACAGATCTCACTGAATCCTCCTCTTGACTCACTCACACTATTGAATCAGCCGGAATCACATGAGAGAGACCTAAATGTCATCATTTATGCCTCATTACTAGTACTTCAGACTACTTTATACATGTAAACATAGAGAGGTAATATTTTTTCTTCCATGACAAAGACAAAACAAGACCAGAAGAAACACAGTTTTTTAAGTTTTGAAGCCTTCAACATGTAAATGAATGTAAACCTTCCGAATACAGAGCACCTAATAAGTGCACATATTATGACACTATTTCAAATTCAAAATATTCAATCTTAAAATGTAGCAATATGGACAGTCTCAGTCAATCATTGCCCAATATATTTTTAACTTTATAAGAGAATGTAAAGGAACACCACAAGTAAGGCATCTGTATCTGTATCTGTTGTTACATTCTATTTTTCTTCTACTACTTGTGAATGGAGCTCCCACTTTGCTGTGATGTATTTCTTCTCTGTTTCTTTCCCGTATCACAGTTCAAAATGCATAGTTCCTGTAAGACTCCTTTCAGTAGACTCTGGCAACTAGAGCTCCTCCATTAGATAACTGCCTTATAAATTACACCCAAGAATTTCCCCGCATGTTTTCACCCAACAACTGCTCAACTTGCTAACTGCTACTTATATTTTAAGAACTTCAAATATACTAAGCACCTGCAAGTTCAGAAATGCCAGTGGCCAAGAACAGAAGACCAGTCAATGCCCCCATTAAGGACAACCGTGAAGCGTGAAGTTCCAGAGAGCCTTTTAAGTGACATTACCATAGGCAAAAGCCTCAAATGTAACTAAAGTTTGTCTCAGTACATAGCTACTTCCATCTCAAAGAATCAAACCTCAAACCCAAAAGAATTCAGATTCATTAATGCTGCTACTAAAGATCTATGTTGCTGCTGTAAAACAAAACTTTTAAATATATTATCGCAGGTTTTCTGAGCATTACCTAAATTTTGCCTTGAAGACAAGCAATAGGTAAGATACAACATCATCTAACAAAGTGTTCTCATTCCTAATCTTACTTGTTTCAACTTTAATCCTGAAGTTGTAAACTACTTACCTCATACAACTTTTGGTGTGAAATAGCATCTACAAAAGACTACTACGGACAAAATAAAATTGAATAAAATTGGCATCTCTTGAATGACTGTATTGTTTCCCAAAAATAACAAGTCAACTAAAACACGATCCTATACACGTACACAGATACCAGACTTGCAGGCTCCTTAGTGCTAGGAATTCAGCTCCACTGTCCTAGAGTGACTTAATTTCCAAATGAGAGAGCTCAAAATAGAGCTCTTGAAAATAAAAACAGCCCTCTCTTTTACAGAGAGTAAGACAAGACAATAGCTTTTCTTCATTTATAGATTCGGGGAAGTAGCAAAGATGCATAAATTCAGGATTAATGTAGAGGAAAATACGCTTCTCTTTTTCATTGATTAGCAGTCATGATCATGCTCTAGTTCTTGCTTTCTTCCCTAATCTGAGTTTGGTGTGAAGAAGAAGTCGCATCAATCCAAAGTAAGCAATAGGAAGAAGATTCAATTGAAACACCTTCATGCTTAACAGAAATCTATCTCTCTCTATTCCAACCTGACTCCTTTGTCATTTGCAAAGTACTCAGAAATGAAGAGAAAAGCTAGAGAGAAGCTTAGAGACTTGCAAATGCAAAAACAAACAAACAAACCACCAAAAAACAAAACAAAAGCAAGAAGATCCAAGCCAACTACTACCAATATATTATATTGTACAGTGATAAATGTTCTGCAGCTTAAAATTAATGTTCAGAATGCCAGGCAGGATATTTCCAGAGAGGTAAATCCAGAAAAACAAGAGCATCATTTTTTTATCTTGACCTATCAGAACTGTTTTGCAGATTCCCAAAATTGAAATAAGAATTTATGAAGCAAGAGGAAAAGTGGAAATAAAAGCAGACTTCACAGTTTGTAACTCCAAATTGCATCATCATCTAATATCATCTATACTAAAAGAACACAGGAACCACCTCACTGTAGGCTGTGCTGCCAACTTGTATTTTAGCCATGCTGACTAAAGTCTAGTCAAGAAGGAATTGAACACTATGTACAGAATGTTATTGACTTTTAAAATACAGCAGCTCAAAGAGAGTGGCAGAGAATAATTCAGATTCTCAATGGGAATTATACACCTAATTGGAAACTTAACCAGGATCAGGCTATCACAAAGAGAAAGTATCTCTACAGGATACAGGACAATCATGTGCCAGGAGTTTCACTCCATGTTGCATTTAGCACTGTAATTCAATTCCCATAGGTACCAGTAGTGAGATCTTTTTTGAACAAACTTATGCAACTAAAGCACCCAAGGTTGCTTAGTAACTTTGCACTAACGCCAAAATAAAGTATTTTTCCATGTTGGGAATCAAAGAAAGAACTGTTGATTTTTTTAAAAAAAGAAAAACGTTAGTCGTGGGGTGGCGAGAGTGGGGAGGGAACGGGGAAGGAACTTATAACAGAACCTTTGAAATCATGTTTTGAGTGATGCCTACCTCATCCTCTCCAAGACTGAATATCCTCAGCCATAAATCAAGTTTATTGCTAGATACTTCCAGCATATACATTAACTAGACTTGTACTCTCCTCGACAGCAAAAATGATATTGATGCCAATTTTGTTTGTTCAGTGTGTACAGGTACTTTTCTTGAAGAAGGGATGAAAGAAATCTAAAAAACTACACAAGTTAGTATGTCAGCAGCCAGTTGATTCTAACATTATGTGTACACCACTCCTGCAAGACAACACCAATCTATATATAAAAGGAGATTACTAACTGGTTCCAGATTAGCATTCTTTTAACAGTGGGATTGCACAGATGGTTCACAAGTCAAAGGAGTGGTAAACAATAAAAGGACAAAGCTTTGATACAGAGCAACCTGGGTTACTCCGTAAAGCAGGGCACAAGCATACTGCGTGTGTAACTGTCAACAACAAGGTCATTTATCTGAGGAACGAGAAACACGCAACACATTTAGTTGGAGAAGAGCAACCACTATGTTACTAATGACAACGAAAACAATTCATGGGATCACAGTGGACATCGAGCTGAACGCAAACCTGCAGTGCTTCTTTCATGCCAGATGAATACATGCAAATTCTCAAGATATAAACACCAGTTTAGGAGAAAAAAAAAAGTGGAAGGGTCATGCTATCAATGTTTTCATTAGTGAAAATGAAAACTGCAACAAGTTCTGGAATGCATTTCAAGACAGACAATGAAATACTGAAGGTGATTCAGAAAATAACAACAGTATAATTAAAAGGATTGAAAATAATACCTTAGAGTTCAAAAATGAGGATCAAAACAAAAATGAAAGCTGTTAGCTGTGACCAAGCCACACCTGAATTTTTACTGAACAAACAAAAAAAGCTGAGAATAAAAGGCTCTTCAATTTTGTAGATGAAGACGTTAAAATGATTCAGGAGCTGAAAGTTGAAAATAAAATCAGACAAGTTCAGCAGCAAAGCTATTCACTGTGTTTTAGTTGTTTTAAAACAACTGTACGGATAATCAGACACCTAAAAAAGAGCAAGACTTCTTTATTATTATTATTCAAAGCAGATCCCCCAAAAGACAAAGACAGACTCTGATTAGAAACACAATTTTGAGACTGGAAACAAGATTTAAATTTAGAGACGTGCTATTATCAAACTAAAGGTTCATAAAGTTCCTTTGAGGTCTATGAATACTAGTGCCCACACTCTTTATTGCAGCTAAAAATCAGGCTCTCATAATTGCAGTAGGATATAGGATTCCAGAGCTGGTCCACCACAATCATAGCAAAATAAAGTATTTTAGTTGTTTTTGGAACGAAAAGCTGCCTCTCTTGATGACAAAGTCATTTTCTTTTTCCAAGGACATTAGTGTTGCTTTGCAACATTGTTTTCACTTTTATCTCCAACATCCTCACCCAGACCTGCCAGATATTTTTTGTTATCTGCCACAGGGATGTATGCAACCAAAATCTACATGTTTAATTAGAAATAAAATGTGAATTCAGAGAATCCTGCTGGTATTGACTTCAGTAAGACAAAAAATCTGGCAGCTGAGGTCTCAAGTCATTTTTTGCAAGATCTTGCTCGTTTGCTCTTGAAGGGTGCCCCCACCCTTCCCCAGCTTTATCTCTGACTCACACTGACAAGAAACACTGTTCTTGAAGAAAAAACGCTTATGTTTAATGCATAGAAAGGATAGAGGATAGCTAGAGAAATGGATACACATCCCAGGACACAAGGTATTATTTGTGGCAATAATGCTTTTCCTACAGTTTAATGCATGCTGTTGTACCACATACATAATCATAATAAATCCAACGTTTCAAATCAGCATATCAGAGCTCCAGAAAAAAAGGTGACTGGAAAGACATGAAATAAACGTGGAGGCTGAGTTTTCTTAAATGCTACTTACACCAAGAGCTGCTTGGTAGGTCACTTCTGAAGGGAAGGTAAATGAAGGCCCTGTTGTAACCGGGCTGCTAGGAGGTGGAGTCACAATTAGCCCTGTGGTACCAATATGAACCTGTCCAGGAAAAATTAAGAGTCAATTTGAGCACTTTTGTTAGAAAAGCTATTCATGACACAGCTCAGTTCTATACTTCCCAGTCAAAAGCGTCAGCACTCTGCCAACCGTGACTTTAGATCAGGAGTTAACTTCTGTTAGGTACTCATGCAAACAGTATTGGATCACATGCTCACTTTTCTGGTACTTCAGAAACTTTGAGTACAAATATTAAACAAGCAATATGAAACACACTTTTACCAATGGCAAGGTTTTCCCCCCCATAAATGGCAGTGAGATCCCAGAGATGGGTGAATAAAACATATTTAATAATTCATGTAAAATAACACCAACACGACTTTGTCTCCAATGCCATTTCCACTCCCAAACCATGATCTTTACATGAAACAGAAAACTGTTCAGCTATTGTTAGTTTTAACTAAAGGCTTTGAAGAAACATGATATTGAAGGGTAAGGCCAGGGAAAAGTTCCTTCTTAGCAAAATCAGATTAATAAGGTAGGCTTCTGGAATTCACACAATTTTCAAGGTGAATTTACTGTTTACTTGCATGCAGTTTTTATTTATATTCATTATTATATTCATTCTGGAAGACAACTAAGAAATTACTCTAATTTCTGTTTTCCATAGTTTAACAACAATCTTTGTGATATTTAAGAAATTAACAATAGTTAAAAAAAAGAGAGAGAGAATTTACATGACCAAAAACATCTGCAACCATTTTATAAGTTTTATAAAAAATGTTTCTTAAAGTCCTCTCATCTTAGAACACAGGCTTTATCAATTAGACAAAATTAGTAATTTGAAATAAATAATCTGACAAAATCAGAAACTTCTATAGTTATTTTAAAACATATATAATTTACACTTTATTTCAGGTAAATTACCTGAGAAGGGGCACTACAGGAAAGTCCTGTCAGCTCACTTATGCGGGCTGCTGCAGTTGGGTTGCTGGAGCTAATGAGGACAGGAGGACTAATCTCCATTGAATGGCGATTCTGAGAAGACTGCGAAGACTTGTTGGACATAGTGAGGGAGGTAAAAGAGTGCCGTTTTTTGGTGTTTTTCTTGGTATCGGTGTGCTTTTGGGTTGAACTGTTGTGGGCTGCCCCAGAGGTACCTTCTCCAGAGTCTACAGCAGAACCTGAGGGCTTATCCAACTCTATTAGCTGCTTCGCTGCTGTGTTAAACTGCAAAAAAATATCAGCACATTAAGATTAGCATTTTTTGTATTACTTATAAAAATCAACTGAATATAATAGAATACTTCTTTCCTTTTTCTTTTATTCATAATAAAGACTATATTAGAAACCTTGCAATTTAAAATTGTGACATACTGATCCCCTCTAAAAATTAGTTGTCAGAGTGACAAGTCTTTCAGTAGAATCTCAACATCTTTCATGTTGGTGTGAATGGGTTGGGGGGCGGGTTTAGCTCGGTTGGTTAAAGTGTGGTGCTGCTAATGCCAAGGTCGCGGGTTCAATCCCCACACGGGGCCATGCTGGGGGCTGGACTAGACGACCTCCAGAGGCCCCTTCCAACCTTACCATTCCATGACTACCGATCAGAGGTAAAATTTTAAATCAAGAAAGGGCATTATGCTCTAGTTCAAACGTGGATTAATTCAGCAATATCTGCAACATGCGTCATCCAGAAGCCAGAGTGAATTACAGCAGTCCCACCTGACCTTAAATAGCAAACTCTGCATTACAAAGACTCCTTGAATTTTCATTTTATTTTAAGTATTTTAGCTTTGTTTTTAAATACAACATAACCTAATGACAACATTTGCCTGTAGTGTCTTGAAGACATTCCCCCAGTAGCCTTACTTATTTATGCACGTATCTGACACTAGCAGCAGCGAAAAAGAGGTCTCCAAAATACAGACTTAAAAACACAGTAGAAGAGACTAAAGATTCACCTAAAACCAACATATTTATTGCCTGACAACAGACAACTACCCAAGTATGGGACAGTAAAATGAGAGAAGAAACATGTATTTACAGTTCTGTGGAAATAAATTCTCAGCTTCCAACAATCTGTAGTTTCTGAATTTTCTTATGCAGAGGTTGTACACCTTTGAGTATAAGGCCTTAAAATGGATCTTTAGGCTTACCTAATAAATATTTGTTCAAAATGAACTTTTTCTATTTGTTAATTTGTTTTAACAATGTTGTATTAAGTTCAGGTAAATTCCTCCTCTACAGTAAAGAAACATGGACTCCTATACATTTTCTTCTTACAGTAATTTAGCTTTAGGTAAGAGAAAAAGAAAAATAATTTGCATTTTTCACAAAACCATTATTTCCAGAAATATTTATTTATATTTGAGAGCTACTGTAAATAAGTGAGACGTTTCATTCATTGATGAGCTAAACTAACACCAGCATCAGTTTTCCGAACAAATTAGTGTTAATATTAATATGCACCACTAGATATGAGTACTGTTACTTGGATAACTGCAGTCAATTAGAGAAAGGAAAATCTTTTCTGAAGAAGAAAGATCAGGATGAAAAAGAAAATTACTTACTGTAGAAACACTATTTCTATTCTTCAGTATATTACTTCTACTTATTTTATCCATTCTCCCTGAAAACGGCCTAAGACACTTACTAGGCTCATGGAAAATTTTAAAGCAATATATTATTCTATCAAAACAACACTTGAACAGATCACAATCACGAGCAAAGCTACCGATAATATTAATTTCAAAAACAAACTATTTTTCCTAACAAGAACTAGGCAATACAGAACTATTAAATAAAAACTTTGAAGCTTTGAAGCTCTCTGTGGGAATAAAAAGATTATTTTGAGATTGCTGCATTCAAACTTAACAATCTCTGTTTTCAAGAATTATATTAAAAGTTTGTATTTTGTGCAAGTTTTCTGGTTTTAGGTCCAGGTAGACAGAATTGTTGAAAAGGAAAATCTCCATAGAAGTCTTGATGTTACTCTTCTGAGTTTAGTATTACTACAAAAGACCAACTTTTCTAAGCACTGAATTAGATCACACTAACCATGACAGACAGAAAACTTAAACTAGTAAGTACATTGTTAAAAAAACCCAACAACAAACAAGCTGTGCTGGGAATCCAACCTTGTTAAAATACACAGACACAATTAAAGGTAAACAGGTTTTGAAACATTGTTTGGTTTACAGAGGGCAGACTAATAAATAAGAACTTGACACACCACATGCGTCAGATCTCGAATTGTTATTTGCTAAAACGTCAGATAAACTGGTGGACCTGATAGCATAAACAACAACAAACTTAAAATTCTACTACAATGAACACTGTAAATAGACTGTTAGTGAAGTATTTGTCTTCTGTATTTTTAAAAGGTTGTTTATAAATAAAGCTAGAGGAAACGGATTAATGCAAAGATGTATGCCATTTATTCATGTGAACTTGGAAAAACAAGAGTCGTCATTATTTTCTATCATCCTTCTGATTGAAAAGTAATTTCTTTTCTTCCTTTATTTTCTTTTTTGATTTTGCTTTTTTCAAGTTGTTCTGTATGAGTGCTGAATGATGTATAATAATTTAAATATGTTTTAGATTTGGAGAGCGGATGTGTGTTTATAAAGATGTGATTTGAAAATGTTAAATTTGAGATCTTTGTAGGAAATTTGTATTGCACACAGAACTGTATTCTATTTACAGAAACTGATTCCATCTGTTTAGGTCTGATTAGGCTTAATTTTTCGACACAGAGAAAAACATAAGTGTTGTGAACTTAACTATATTGTTTCTAGACTCTCTATATTTACTTAACTGTGAAAGAGCCTCATTAACCAGCTTTTAATGCAAGTATGTGGAGTCAGAGTACGTAATAATTATTTAGATATATTAAAAAGTTTATACACTAAAACTATAGTTTTTCTGGTTTCAGTGTTTCCCTTCTCAGGGAAATAACAGAACTATTTTTGTTGCCTTTTTTTTTTTTGCATTATTTCTCATGTTCAGAGAGAAGCAATGATTTCACAGTGCCATATGTCTACAGATTGAAGTGTACTGTTTTGAGAGACAGTCAGTTAACAAATCATACTTTCATTAATACAATCACTATTGGAATACTTCTCAATAAGTTTTCAGACCTAGTTTTTTATTACCACAATGTAATAAATGACAGTGATATAAAGGAGTACAGCAGACTGGCAAACATTGAATCATGAAGTCTTTTTCCAGGTAAAACAATTTCCTTAAATATAATCAAATAAAGTTCTTCATGGACTTTAACATATTTAAAATTTTATTCTGCATAGAATATAGTGTATATATAGTTCTTTTATAGAACTATAAACTGAGTTGCTAGCTTGCCCAAGTGGAAGCACCATGAAAAAGCTTTTTTTCTGACCTGGATAAGTTGAGTGATCTAGTTTAGAAAAGCACTACAAATAGCCATATCGGCTGAACTGAAGGAGTAGTTAATTGCAAGGAGTTAGGAAAAGATAGCCAGGGTGAGAACTTCTTAAATTGGCTTTTAAAGATTCTTAAACTGAAGCTAGAATTTCACTGAGCAGGCTGAAAAACTTTTTTTAAATCATGTGAAATTTTCTATCCTCAAATATATAGTCCTGCTGATTCTTAAAACCACCTAAAAAAAAAGAATACAGACTTTTCCTTTTTCAAACAAGTTTTCTGAGTTGGTTTGTAGGTTTTTTTCAAAAAAATAAATTCCTATCTCATTAGAATATTTAGAAATTGAATTAATAAGGACCTGGCTCAATTCTGGGTATGGTTACACCTTTCTTCTATGACCTGAGGTAAATATTTCTCAATCCTCTTGTAAAGCAGAGTTATTATTTTTCTTTCATCCTTCTGTCTCTTTTATTTAAACAGAATCTGTCCAGTGCAAGAAGTGTATCTTACCATGTATCTGTAGCGCACCTTTTAGAAAAAGGCAAACACTATTCCAAGCCTTTATGCCCTTCTGTAATGTAAATGACAATAATTATTATTGCAAGTGCAATAATAATTACTGCAGATTAAGAACACTATTCTTAATCACCTATGAATTTCCACACAGAGGACAAAGCAGTAGCTTTCATTTATGAAACACTAAAAGGCTAGGGAAACTATTTCTCAAACTGCTTCTCTTTGTAAACTGTCATTACCACATATCAGAGATGCGGTAAGAAACAGAGGATTTTACCTAAGGGTCTGTTGGACGTAATTCATTGCTTTATTTACTTAGCAATATCCTATATTCTCTGACTTTCTAGTTGTGCTCCTTTGTTTTTGAGAGGTAGGGATTAGGGACAATGCAAAGCTTACAAATTTCTCTGACGCACTAGCTGGTTTCATTTTGTGGGTAAGGGTGGTTTGCGACGGATGACTCAAAGTATTAACAAGAAAACACAGTGCTGTCACCGAGTACTTTTATTCTGATTCAAATTAAAATAGATATCAAAAGGATAAGCAAAAATCAGAGGTTGAACTGCTGATGTCATGAACATTCCCAAATTAAGCACACAGATTATTTCAGGACTTATTTACATCTCTGGTGATGTTAGAACGATCATCAGTACTACTTGCTTCAGAAATGCTACAAACGAACTGCAGCAGTTCCTTTCTACATAAGGAAATACACTTTGGACACAACCTTACTCAGGGCTCAGCTTTACTCACCTCAACATACGAGATGGGAAATATTCCTATCTTGTCAGCCAACATTCCTTCTGCCCAGTTTTCATCCACTCGGCGAATTACAGTCAGAACATCGTCCTGCGTGAACATGCAGTGATTATGTCTCCCTGCTCCAGTTAAATTTCTAATTTAATTTCCCTCCCTAGCACGTGGCTAATCAGAGAGGGCAGTACAGTACATGGAAAAGAACTGGTACAGATGGCATTTCATAATATGAACATGCAGCCTTTGCAGTCGAAGGGGAATCCAGCTGCTCCGTTGCCTATTTTGCTGGATGTCGGCTAACTATCCACAACTCACCTCAGCCATTTGAGCTGGACTTTAGCAACAGACTTCCCACGACGTTCAGTCTGTTGTCTTCTATCAGCCTCCTTTTAAGTCCTAGCATTAAGCAACAGAACCTCAATCTTCCTACGTCTCAAGTGACTCATTACCTAACCTTCCTAGATGTTGTCCTCTTACCCATGTAAGAATGCTAGTAACTGATTAAACTTTTTAGATACACTCTGAGCTTTTTCAAACATAGATTTTAGACCATCAGATTAAAAGTTTTACTGGTACATTAAACACTGTTCTCTCTACACTGAAATACATAATTATTTCATGTTTAATTTAAAAAGTTTGGAAGCACATATCCATTCAAGACTGCAGATTAAAAAACCCAAATATACAGTTTGCCAACAATTTCATTGAAATTCACAAGTTAATACCAATCACCCTTGACAGTGCTACTGTTCTGTTTAGTGAAAAACAGTTCGTCCATATGCATTTGCGCTGATTTCATGAAAAGGGTTAAAGTCTTTTGCTTTTATGCTTTTAGCCATTCTTTCCATTTTTAATAACTAAATGCAGAGCGAAAACATGATTAGTTTACACTTTATCTTGTAATATTTTTGTGAAATTTGATAAGCTACCAGAAACTGAAAAATAGCTCTGATTTCTATTAAAATCTGATTTCATTTTGTGCTTTGCAAGAGGGAAAGTTACAGCAGAAATGAAGTAAGAGGAAATGTAATATTTTTCAAAAGGCAATTAGTAATACTGCAAAGCTCAGTTGTACTTTGAGTCTAATAACTAGATCCTAAAAGATCACTTACTAAAAGCAAAACTGAAAATTAATATATACTTCAACAATAAAAATAGGTGTTTCTCTTCAAGATGGAGCACATTTAATTTATAGTAGTTAATTTCTCATAAATTGAGAACATTTAATAGTATAATTATGAAAAACTGCATTCTCGAAAATAAAACCCAGAGAGAAATTATATATAATCTAGGAGGAGAAGGAAGGTAAGACTGCTGTTTACAAGAGAAATACCTGTAGAATTACTTGCCCTCATTTTTTCATATTTGTGCAGATCCATTTAAAAAAAACATGTAGACAAGACTATGGAACATTAATCATACTAACTCTCAGCCAAATCAATGAATAATTATAAAACTAAAATACTAACATTACTTTGTTTTTACCTTTGAAAATGGTAAACAGTCTTTATCTGCTTCCTTGTCTTTTACTTCAAAGTCATAAAGTGCTTTGCACTGAGGCGGAGGTTGAGGTAAAGGTTTAATAATCTGAACAAAGTTGGTAGGGAAAAAGCCATGGACACCATTGACTTCTCCATGGTACCAGTTTTCATCCACCTGTCGACGTAAAATGATGATGTCTCCTTTACTGAATTTAAGATCTCCCGGTTCCTTTCCCTCGTAGTTATACAATGCTTTGGCACATGGTAACTGAGGTACACCCTAGAGAAAATAAAAAGGCACTGGAATTAGAGATGTGTTACTAAATTGGAGTTATACAACATTCCTTGGGAGACTATGAATGAAAATAAATGCATAAAACTGCAAAGTAAAAATATTCACAGTAAAATTATTTTGTTCAACTGATTTTTCCCCAAACACATAGGTAAAGCTTGAGAGCTGTATAACCTTAACATCCTTTTTGTTAAATTTCATGCTGATTTTCAGTAATCCTGAATTACTACTAGACAAAAGAAGAGGCAAAACAAAAACGGCAATGTTTTGACCCTGGTGTCCAAATTCATTAAGTTTATCGGTTAAACAATTCAAAGATAATTACTGGAAAATATCCTGACCAGAGCGTTTGAGAGATCTAACCGAACAACGCTGCAAAGACAAATACAGCGCTACGATCACAAATTTGCTGTAAAGCACGTACGGCATGCTTTCCGCTTGCCTGGCTTGCTTATTATTTTTTTTCCACCGTAGCTATTTCACGGGCACAGGACGCCCGTATGAAGACATACCGGAGGTGTTTACCAGACTGAAAGAACAAATCTCATTGTATTAGAGGCAATGGATTAGTTGCGCGTGTAAAATAGAGTTGAAAATATCCCTTAGCAATAAGCATGCAAACGAAACCGGAGCAGGCTAGGAGCAACTTATGTGAGCGCGACGTACTGCATTGCCAAAGAGCCCATCAGTTTCTCGTTGTTTAACTGTTCGAATCGGGTGTCTCGTTCCCAGGCAATGGTTACGGACAGACAGACGGCTGAAGGACGCGGCAGGGAAAGGGAGCGAGCGCCCTGCCCTGCAGCAGCGCGCGAGGGCCGACGTCGGGGCTCCCGGTCCGCCGCCGCGCGCCCGTGGGCGCCCCGAGCCAGAGGCGTCCCCGGGAGAGGAGGCCCCGGGGACGCGCTGAGCCGGAGTTTACGTCTGGTTGAGTCTCCCACTTGGCTAGACACGACAGGAAGGCTTTGGAAGAAGAAGTTTGCAGCTACCATTTACCCTCACAGCTCTTTGAGAAAGCAAAAACAAAAACAAAAAGCCCTCCAGAAGCCATTTTAGGAAATTAAAATATAAAACCCAGAAAGATACTATGTAAAATAGATTTCTTAGTATTATTGCCTCAGTTATCCTTACACATAAATACTTAAACATCTAAAGCCACTGCTTACATACAAGCCGCTTGTATTCATTTTTTAGTTAAGACATGGATACAGATGCATTTCACATGTGAGACTCCTTTGAAGAAAATAAAATTAGTAATATCTGGTAACGTCAAAATCAACAGAGTAACAAGACTATGGAAAAAGTGCATACACACGCATTTATATCAGACTAGACACCAGGCTCAGGTAGAGTTCTCCCAGCTCAGGTACTTCATCTTAAAAACCTACAGCATTTGCTTATAACGTTCCTGTTTGGATTTATGCTTTGTCTTTGGTCATCTTATTTATAACTTTTTTCCTTTCTTTTTTTTTTTCTTTTTTTAATGGCCAATACGCAACTGTATGTATTTTTCACAAGCTTAAGCCAAGATAAACTTACGCCAGCACAGAAACACGAGCTCTGTTTTCCTTTCAAAATGAGCAGAAGCCCAAATGTAAAATGCTTAAACTGGCATAAAACAAGGCTCATTGTACAGCTTATTTCACTTCTAGAACCAGAATAAGCTAAAGTAGCAAAAATACTTCCCCTCTCCAAAAAAAAAAAAAAAAAAAAAAAAAAAAAAAAAAAAAAAAATCCGTACCCCTGTCCAAGGACCTGACTTCCTCGGGCAGGGGCTCAGCTGCACCTTTCTTTCCTCTCGCGCCTGCTCCCTGCTCCGCTGCTGCTGCCTCTGCCAAGCAGGGAACCACACTGTTCCCCTGCTGCTATACCAGGACCTGGGCTTCCCGGGCTCCCTGTGAACCAGCCGAATTTACCCAGAATATCTACCCAATTTTCACCTATTTCAGATTCCCAGACCCTCAAGTTTTTTCCAAGAAGCCAGGCAGCTTTCCTGCACCCGTACTGTTCATCTTCACGGAAATACAGAAGAAGAGAAGATTTCTGGAACTGTTCATATGACAAGAGCAAAGCTCTAACACCCTCCAAAAACGCTGCCCTCCTCAGACACCTCAGCAGTAGTTTGTATCTCTAGCTTTTTTTTTAAGTACCCCTGACTTTCCTGAAAGAAGTCTCTCTCTAAACTAAGGACCGTATTTTTTTTGATCTCTTTGATCAAGAGGGTCTTCAATAATCATCAGTTCTTTGCAATTTTATTAAAGGTAGAGAAATGATTTGCCTTCATCTGTCTTTTTCTTATTTCCTTCTCTGAATCGTTTTTCTCCTAAACCAAACCAATTGCATTATAAACAGGATGAAAAAATAATTAGTACAGAACACTTCCAAAACCTCCAGTCGCACCGCAATCACTAAGGCAATAATTCCAATATTGTAAAGGTACTTTGACCAGCATAGCATATGTTTTTCCAAAGAACCAGTATTTTAAAACATAACTAGGTCGCCAAGAAAAGCTGCCTTTACATAGAAAGGTGTTTGTTAATATGCTGCAGTTGACTCTATCGGTCAACTTGTTTGCCAGGGAGATTTGGATTGAGTGATTTTCCTCTCCTCCATGCCTTCTCTACTGCGTGCAGGTATACTTGAGGTTTCAATTCAGACTGCCATTCAGAAAACCTTTTCAAATACAGTATTGCTTCTCTTAATCACCTCGTTCCTTCTCCTTCACCTTGTTACTTCTTGACTCAGATCTTCCCATTGCACTAGCATTTTTTTCTGTTTTGTTTTTAATCTCAGAGCAATCCTTGACTGTATTTTTCCTTTCTCACCTTCTCTGGCTTTTATGAAGCTGCCCAGTTCTATGTGCAAAAACATCCCATTTCGTACCTACAGTTTTTGCATCTCTTCCATCTTGTCAGCTCCAACTCACGTTTTTAAGTCTTAACCTAAAACCATCTGATCTGTGCTGGTTTGAATGCCATTTCTTTTGTTTCAGTCTCCTTTGTTCTTTCTGTACCTGCATTTAAGTTTTCATGTATTTTGAGACATAGAGCTTATAAGAATACTTTACTGAAGATTTTCTTAAACTGCTTACATTAATATACACAAATAGGATTTCCTTCCAAAGGAAGGAAACGTGCTTACTATGCTAAGCTATACATACACTGCTGTCATCTGAACAGATTAAATATTCAGTTTTACTGAACACACCCACCTACAGGCTTTAACATTTGAAACTGTAAGTCTTTCTATTTGTTTTTTAAGAGTTCCAGAATTCAAAGGGTTTCAGTAATCCAAGAACAACATGAAACGTTGGCTCCCGGCATTTATTTTGCTCACCTACAGAATAACTCACAGAAAGTCAGATTTGTTCAAAGAAAGGCTGGAACTGAGGTGTTATTAATGTACACCTAACACTGAATCACCAGTGCAGTCAAATGTACTGCTTACTTTATCATCCCAGCTTTCCTAGAAGACCGAAGACCGCAGAGGTCACCAGGGTGAATCAAATGATTTTCAGCTACAGAGCTTCTAAAGTATCTTTCCAATGGATGCTAAAAACGAGAGACGTTTCTACGTCAGAAGGTGGCTCAAGCTGTCAGTATACTCTAGTAACAACACAAAAACCCCTTCGGTATTAGCTCATACAACTTGCTATTGCTCTCCTGAACACAAGGTGACAGTTGATTTTTATGACAATTTACTAGATTTAGGAAGTGAGTAATATTAATGTTTATTTATTTCTATTAGTTCCTAATGATTTATTTGTACTAAATTTCATTGTTCTCAACGAATAACCACACATTTGACTTAAAACAGTAAGACTTGTAATTGTTTTGAAATGCCATATTTAAATTTTAAATTTGTTTAGCCTCAACTTAGCATAATTTGATTTTCATAGAGATTTTTTTTAAAAATCAAACAAGGAGAAACAATCTGTAAAGATTCTAGGTTCTTGGTACACGGAAGAATTGGGCAACATTTTATAACCATTTCACCCAACCATCCAGTTAAAGTTTACTGAGTAGACCTGCAAAGCTTCTCTGCTACTAGCTAACTTCGTCATAGAAAATTAAATTCTCTCTGTACTAGTGCTTACACTTGATAACCTAGACCAGTGCTAACTCTAAACGGAATATAGATGACATATCAGAATACTATGAAAGCCTGATTTTAATGTCCTGGTTTCAGTCACCTAACGCAGATCAGAGTTACTTGCATTCCTAGATCCTTTTGACTACCCAACTCTTCAGCTCTCTATCAGTTAGTTTTGCTCTTGCTAACTTCTCAGGGAAGGCTTGGAGAACCCCTATATTTTGCAGCAGAAGGGCAGCTCCTCTGATTTCAACAGCATTTTTATATGAACTTTTGAAGTAAGCCACCAATGGCCTACTAAAAGCGATTAAGTCGGTGTATGAAAAGTCCTTTTTGCTTCCTCTGTCTCAGCTGCTTTTACCATACACTGGAAGAAAACAGTTTGGCAATTTTTCCTCGTCCGATGTCAAGGAATAAAGACAAGGTTGTTTAACGCAAGTATGAGAAAGTCTCTCGCACAAAGCTGTTCTGAAATGAAAAGCCGAAATACAGTAGAACGAAAGGAATTCAGAAATGCTGCCTGGAGGCCTGAACAACCAGACTAATAACAGGGAAGGTTAGAAGGGGACGTTCAAAAAGCTCCCCGAAGGCTGTCGGTCTAGTCGTTTGCCGCGCGATACTTGCGTTTTCAATGTTCTCGTGATTAAGAAATGAGCTGCTTCTGAACGCTAGCTTTTTTGCTTTGCCCATCTGAAATCCAAACCTCTCAGCTACTTGCTTTTGCAGATTTTGTTAGATAAAGAAATTCTGAACAGTTTCCACTAAACCAAGTCCTGAAAATAATCAGAGAAGTAATCAAAAAAGCAGGGAAAAGGGAAAAGAAGAAAATAATTATGCTCTGCAAATTGTATGTTCCCAATTATTTTAATTATATGTATTTCACAGGTCAAAGACTGGCTCGCTCTTGGGGGAGTGAGGAATAAATTTTAAAACATGTGAAATCACTCTGTAGAACAGTCAAACTTCAGAAAGACTAGGAAGATAATTATTACGGTGCAAAAGAGAATTTAGTTCCCTATTCCTATTGATTTTCAATAGGAAATCCAAAGATCATTAGACAATTTTTAAATTCTTAAAAACATTTTGAGTAGTTGTTTACTAAAAGCCATTTTGTTCGGAGGAAAAAGAAATCTTTGTAAGAACATAAACAAAACAAAACAAAAATCTGCTCCTATAAGCTATTACATCAAAGCCATTACAGTCTGAAAAAGCTGTTAATCTTACGGTTTTCTCTAGGTACGTTATAACTGGTTGGTATTTGACATCTCCATAAAACTGTTAATTTTTCTGGTTCCAAAGCCACTTAAAAGAGTACAGCGGTGGCAGTGAGGATCTGCTAATCTCTTTAAGCACATCAAGCTGTTATGCAACATAATTATTCTTTGGCAGCGTATTTCATTCCATTACACTTAAACTCTTTTACCAGTAGGTTTTTCAATGCATTCTGTTTCCATGTAATGTCAGCTATGATTTCTGAAACCAGAAAACTGCATACCCCAGCAAGAAAGACACCCACACATCACGGCAAGCCGATACATACAGGAGCGGTACAACAGTGAGCCCAGGCAGCAGGACTTCCAAGTCCTACTCCGAACTGCCACTGACTAGTTATATATCCCCAAACAAATCACTCCATTTCTAAAAATGCAAGAAGCTTATCTCACAGCTATCAAGGTAATCTTCATACAGAACACCTGGACAGTGGCCCTTGGTTAAAAAACTATCAAGAACATCTACGTAGATGCAGTAGTTTATAGACTCACTAGTGCACTTCTATTTTTCTAGCTAGCTTGAGAAATCATTTCTCTTTAAAACCATAAGGCAAAAGACATTTTTTGAATTAAAAAGTGAATCAAAGGGAAATATAGAGAGAGAGAAAAAAAGCAAAAAAAGTATCACACAGAATAAAACATACGAAGGTCAAGAATCTCGCAAGGAATTGGGAAAACATTTAGAAATAACACATCTCAAGTAGCTTTTTAATGTATTATTTAACCTAATCCAGAACTATTTGATTATTCAAAACATCAGATCATTAGGTAGTACTTCTGTGTTTAGTAAGAAGCTTCATTTTACCTTGTAACCCAGTAAGCACCTTTAATAACTGTTCATTCCCTCATTCCATATCTCTTAGTGGAAGTGTGACAACTTTCTCATGTCAATACAGATATCGCTTGCCTACAGATACTGCTTGCCTTTTTTTTTTAATTAAAACTTCCATAAAATCACAAAACAATAACTACAGAAGGGACAAGAAACTCTGAAAACTATCAAAACACAAGGGCAGACCACATTTGAGTGTTACCTTCTTCCCATAAATCCATTCTTACCTGACCACTATCCTCATTTTTCACTCTGTATTTCAATTTCCACATGAATTGGAAATCACGCATACCCATCTTTGGCAACATTTTACTACTGCCTGAGTGTGTACTTACCCTGCTAACACTGATACCTGGACTTTATTCTCACTATCAAAAGCCATACATGCAATTGCACAAACAGCCAAATATCTAAATCCCAAATGGGACGTGTGTCATTTCCAGCTCCAAGTCCAAATTCAATAGTTTTCGCACAGGCCAAGAATACCCTACTTTCCCATTAGCTGCCTCCCATTAAGCCAGAGACACCAGTCCTCTTCTGCATACCTTGCCAAAAACAAAGCATCAATATATACCCAGTACCACTGAAATGAAGTATTATTCAAGAACAGACCACAGGTTTATCATTTGATATCTGCCCTACAAATTGAACAGCTAAGACATGCACCTTACAACAACTTTTGATCAGAAAGAAAAAACATTAATCCAATAAAACATTCACAAAACACCATATTCCTGTAATCCATATAACCAGTACAGCAAACATGTTTTACATGACAGCTGGTGAGAATTTCTACAGCATAAATGGTAGCTGATGAAGATACAGGGGCATAGTCAACATCAGCATTAGAGAAAGGAACTATTTTACAACGATGAGAAACATCCCTCTTCTCCTTTGTTTATTCAAGCGTCTCTCTCTTTTTTTTTCTTCTAATCACAAAAGCTTACTGCATTGGAAAGAAATAAAAAGGGGTCTACGATACTGGCAAGATCTAGAAGAGATCCCATTACCAACGTGCCACAACCAGGTGCTATGCTGGAGCAGCAGGAAGAAACGAGTAGAAATATACGTCCTCTACCAGTCCCAGCACGGCTAATCAGAAGGCATCTTTTCCATTTTTACATTAAACATAAGCTATCAATATTTGCAAAGCAGTATTTTGTATTACTGATCACATTTAAAAATCTCTCAAAAATCTGAGATGTTTAACACTACTACTTTACAAAACACATTCAGTTTGCTTACTTTAAAAAGAAGTTAATTTATCTAATGCAGAGGACTGAAACATTTGATTTAGCAACACAGCTCTGAGATACAGAAGGCTCTGTCCCTACTTGAAGGAGCTGTTATTTTAGCACAAGTATCAAAAGCTCCAGAGGTTTTAATCAGCAATGTAAAAAAATGTAGAACAATCCAGAGTATTAATCTTTTTTTTTTTCCTTTGGAGTGTGAAGATAAACAAGTTTTGCTCACTGCAGTTTGAAAATGAACATGTTTACTTGTTGCACCAAGAAAAAGAGAGGTAATTCCAGGTGTAAAGACACATTACACAAGGGGGAGGGCAGGGGGAGGAGAGATGAAATTGCCCAGAGCAGCTTTTAGGCAGCTCTGAAGCTGAGGAGTTTGAACATGATACAGAAGGAGCAAAGCCAGCAAATGACTCTGAACAAGGGAGTGACTTCGCCAGATTATTCTTGGTGAGATCAGCATGAAGAAATGTTCCTTTAATCTCTCAAATAGCCTGCTGCCAAAAACAGGGCAATAGCAAAAAACAGTGTTGCAGATGAAGAGACTGTCGTGCTTTTTGAAGAATACCTATCAAGCTTGACAGGTATGACTTTTTATCTGAGCATGTTTTGCTTTCCATTATGCTCAAGTGTTAATGTATTCCCTGCCAAAACAGTGCAAGATTGGAAATTAAAGACTCTTGTCAATGATATAAAAAAGTTGTAACACACAGCTCTCCTATTTGAATTTGATTTTTAAAAAATTAAGAGAACATCAAACATTTTATTACTTTACAAGAAAATGTCTTCTAGGTTTATTTCTTGACAATTTCACTGTTTCATAAAGATTCAGGTGCTTTTCCAATCTTCTGGACTAATAACTTTCTTCTAAGGTATCATATGCAAACTCTTTTTGCCAGGATTTGGAGGAACTTTTGGTAAGTTTGCTTGGGAACCAATAGCATGTCTCCTTCTCCTGAAATCCTTCTGGAGCCAAGTTAATTGGCTTTAACATACAGCCTTGAAATAGTCCCTTGCCTACTGTGAAAAGGTGCTAATTTTAGCTGTCTCCAATATACAGAAATATATGTAACCTGCATGCACAGAGTAAATTACAGACTTCATTTGCTGCTCATTTTTTACTTAATCTTTCAAAATCTCTTGCCTCAAAACTTTCTGGAATAAAATTTTTATTTCAAACACTTTATGATACTCTAGTTGAAGCAGCTGTTTGGCCTTTTTTAAAAAAGGCAACTGATCCTAGCTGAATTATGCATTTGTTGTAAAATAAATGTTCCTGCATGCCTGTCATTATAGCAAAAGGCTGACTGAGCACAGAAGAACATTACATCAACATTCATCTCTTGTGCAGTGACAAGCTGCAGTTTGCCCCTCACATATATTTCGGTTGGACTGTAAAAGCAGACAAGCAGCCTGGCTAAAATGAGCCTTCCTCTGCACATAGTACTGCTAAAAAAGACTTGAATCCATAAAGTATATTGAAACAGAGAGCACTATTTCATTAAATCTGATAAACCCTGCGTATTTGCTCGAGTATATTTCAGCATGACAGTATTAGTGTAGAACACAAAACCAAGCTGCCTGTCTGGAGTTCACTCAGGTCTGAATTGGTGCATGGACCTATCTTCCACCACCACACTTCCTTTTGCTGTCCTTGCACCTTAAGAAGCCCTTCTCGCTGGCCTTCGCTAGCACCACTGGTTTCAATTCTGCTCAAATTCCGGCTTCCTTAATCCCACTCCTACCAGCTCATGCTTTCTGCATTGCTCCAGCATAGTCTGTCCCCACTTCTGCTATCCCTATGCTTGCTTTAGTGAAGAGAGCTCAGCTTGGTGAACCCCATGTCCTCCAGTATGCTTGACTCCCACGCAGCAGCCTGCGCTGCCCCCCTATCTGCGGCTCCTCAAAGATCTAGCAGCTCTCCTGGGTCCTGATGTGACTCTGCTACCGTACCCAGCAAACACATTCCCAGGAAATTCCTACGTGTGACTACCACTGTGAAGTACTGTAGAAAATCGGAGTTCACTTTTTCATGTTTACTAGCCCCTTATTCCACTAACAGTTTCCATTGACTTTGAGAGGAAGCTAATTCTTAAGGTATTAAACCCACTTACTTTGGCAGAACTCGGCCAAATTCTCTCCCAAACTGCCTAGCTCTAGAATGTCCTTAATTACATAGGTGTGCTTAAATTTTACAGTAACTGTCTGTTCAAATATATCAAAGTCTCTCATTATTTTTAAAATCTTTCATTATTCATATAAGCTCCATGGTCAGAGGCAGGACGAGTTACTTAAGGGGTACATAAAGCAGAACTGGATCTTGAAAGGATTTTCCATTTTACTTTCAAATGCAGTTCTTCGTACAAGCTTTTATTACTATTTAAGCAGTACAGGTGAAAAAAGGTAAGAAACACTAAGAAATAAGAGGTTTACATCAAGAAGATGACCCATGCACCTCTCAGTTCTTCAACACAGAAAAATTACCAAAACATCGATCCAAGGAAGTCTATTCAGTCTGCATGTGCTTGCAGAACAGATTTCATGTTGCACCACCAGCTAGAAGCATTTTAACTACTTAAATGAAAGTTTTTTCACCAACTCTGCATTCATTCAGGAATGAAAAGGAACTTTAAAAATAACAGATCAAATATTAGTCTGCTATGTTAGCATAGATTAAATCTGTCTGTGATTTCAGCTGGGAATCCTTGCCTCCTCTTTTTGTATTTAGTAGACACTGCCTTGAAATGGTAAGCGTTGAGTGTTATATGCCATACACAAAAAAGCCTCTTCTTCAGAGAAGTCCTCTATTCCATAATACACATCCTTTCTACTTCAAATGACAATTTAGTACTGGTTCTACCCTGTTGTTGTACAAGTTCTTCTAAAAACCCTTTGTCTCTCCAAACGTTGAGAGAGCTTTATAGTCTTTTTATAAAATAGTCTGAAATATCTCTTGGATTTGTACCACAATTACCTATATATCTGTATGTGTATATATCTATAAAAGACAAATTTACACAAATTTCTAAAACTTTTTTACTCTCAAATACTTGAAAAAGCTAAAGAAGGTAACTTTTTCTGTTTGTATGCAATATAGATGGCAAGAGACGATTATGCTTTGATCCAGTTCAATGAAATTTATCATTTTTCTTCCCTGAACAGATAGCTTTAATTAGAGATAATCTGCATTAACTTATTATCAGTTATATTTACTCATAGTTACAATTTATCTGTTCATGTCATAAAGGAAAATAATATACCCCTACATAATGATTTTAATCAAGCAGCTACATGACACATTTTTAATTGGTAGCACAGTTTTATATATAGCTTTTTGATTTTGAAGCAGTCTTAAAGTGTATGAACTGCATTCCTTTTAGATGAAACTAAACAGAAGACATCCCCCAATTCATTCCCTGGAACCACAGCAGAATCAGCTCAGAGAAATACCTCTGAAAAAAATCTAGCTGTTGCTACCAAGTCCTCACTGTTTTTCCTTTATGGATCCATTCCCACTGCATTAAACTACTTACTAGTACAGATATAACCAAAGCTTTCTCAAACTAAAGATATTTTTAATCCTCTGATTATTAAATGTGATATATGCCACTATCTCAAAGTTTTATATCAGAAATTCTTTTGCAGGAAATTGTAGGCTTTCTCAATGTGCTGGGACCATGTCCTTGTGCAATTTCAACTTCTGAAACTTTTAAGGAACCTGTAAGCTCCTACTAAGTAAGATCTCCTGCTTTTGAGACTCCACAGCAAGCAGAGTAGCAGCTCCCTCCTTACATTAACAGGGAATGCATGGAATTATTATATTCCACAAATATATTCTCAAGAGTAACTTAGAAGAACTACAACTTTCTCATTTAGACAAAAAGTATTTTAATTATGCAGTTCAATCATAATGCATTACTATAAGAAAGCACAGCTTTGGTGCCAAGAGCTAAGAATCATATAGACTAATGAAAGACTGATGTCTCTAATTCTCTCTTTTAACTATTCATGCTAATGAACTGGTTGAGAACATTTGAAAAACAAAATTCAGCAGCGCTACTTCACATTTCCCTGATTCAGACTCTGACTAGGCCTCACAGAAGAAGACTCCTTGAGCAGGATATTCAAGTGGACTAGAACTCCACAACTTGTTTGCAATTTCTTGTCCCCTTTCTGTCATTTTGGTAGGACAACTCACAACTTAAGGCCCACAGCTAACAGCTAGTGTTTCTCATATCTTGTATGAAATCCTACCATACATAGTTTAGACGCACGTGTATCATAGGAGTCCAAACACTCTTAAGAACTGAGCATCTAGCAGAAGTCCTCCTAAACATTAACATGGCTCTCAGTTTAGAAATTGTTCCACTTGGCTTATTTCTGTAAGTTGGTATTGACACCAAAATACTGTCCTGAACAAAAACTTCACATATTCTTGTCAGGACAAAGCATGCAGATAGTATGATAATGCTGATATTAGGCCAATGTACATGCAGTTCTCATACACACTGAACTTTCCTGCAAGGTGAGCTCTTCAACCCACTAACTTCAGCTCAAGGTGAAACCTGCTATCATGAAAGCAACAAATTCCCAGATTTCTGATTAATTCACCTTCCTATCAACTTCTGCTGACATTCAAGTTTCTGTCTTCATTCACTCACCTCTGTTCTCCCTTTCCAGGATTTCTAGGATCAGACGTAGCCCCAGACACAGCTTTGGGAAGCACAGCACAGCAATACCAATGTATGCCATTCTGTCTAAATTTTGCTGCCTTCAGAGCTGGCTTGCAAGTCTGCCCCTATACTATCTAGTCTGAAAGCCTGCATGTAATGCTGCTTCTGCAGAGCCCATTAAGCTTCTCTTGCAGAAAATCGCTTCTTCTAGAAAGGCACCAAGTCTTAAACTGAAAACATTGACAAATGAACAAATTTGCCCCTTCATTAGGAGAATTCCACTGGCTTACCACATTGTAAAGATTTAGATGGTTCTTCATGTACTTACGAACTTCTTGGTAACTTCAGTCCATTGTTTATCATCAGTCTTCCATAACAGAAGGATCCATAATTTGTATGGATTACTTGTCCTTCTTTCCCCTACTTTTTATAAGAGACTCCTTTGTCTATTATTAATTTTTTTCATTTCTGAAACTAAACCTTTTGAATCACCAGACATATAAAGCGTCAATTATACTGAACGTAATTTACTATTTTTCTAAGCAATGACTTCATTATTACAAGTAAAATCGAATTCCTGGATTAGAAGACTATAATACTTTACAATATTTCAACACACAAATCTACATTAGTTACATTCTGTAAAAGAAAATTTTAAAGTTTTAGAAATTAACATTATATTAATACAAGATCTTCAGAAGAAGTCTCTCAAACTGAAATTCTTCAATACAATGCCCTTCTTCCTGTATATTAGTATAAGTTTTTAAGGAGTAAATCATTATTTTCATTTTTAACGGGTTAAATATTTCATTTAAAACACTGATAGTTAATCACATATATTCTCTTTTTACTCTCTTCCTCCTTTCAATCCTATTTAAGGTCTTCTTGCATTTCTCAATAGATTAACATTTCTCAAATACAAAATTATACTGATCATATTTCATAAGCTGTCAGTGATGAATCCTGGAGCAAAGTGAATCCAGATTGTAAAAATAAAGAGATTCAATGACAGTCTATTCCAAAATGCATATAAAAAACCCTTCCAATCCAACAGTATGTTTACAGTTATCTACAGATAATTTCAGTGGAAGAAATACATTTCCTATATTCTTTACATTAGTAACAACCTCTGAAAAGGTATTCTGAAATTTAGGATTTGCCAAATCAGAATGATAATACTAATGTTACCCTTAGTGTTGCTGAACAACATCAAAGTAAGCTCTCATCAATAAAATAGAAGGATCAAGTCATATCAGTACAAGCTCTGCATTTTTGCAACATTTATGCAAGAGAATTGAAATATGAATATAATTACACTTGCGCCAGTTTTCTTTTATATCCCTAATTCAGTCACATTGTTCCCAGCTTCTGTGACTTAAGTCTTTTGCTTCAGTATTTATTTCAAAACTCTAAGCTTTACATTTATTTAAATACACATTATGATGTATTTATAAGTAAATTTAAAACTCTCATACTTGTAAGAATATGCCAAAAAAAGTAATGCTGCAGTTTCAAAATCTGAAATACATACGAAAGTTACTTCAGAATTTTAATTTTAACTTTTTAAACCCTAATGAGCTTGGAGACCTCCTCCCCATTCTGAACACTGAAGAGTTGCTGGTAAGACTGACCCTAAGCAGTCTTTAACATTACTTACGAGATTTGGAATACAAGAAAAACAAGCAAACCACATACTAGCAAGTATGTTTTAAAGCATGCTTTGTCTCTTCTATAGGAAGCTCAAACCTTCCCTGTTAAGAAACTTAACTGAAATTTTCTACAGATCTCTCAGTCTTCATATATTTAAGGAAGGAAACAGTAGAATAACCATCTTGTTAATACGGTTCATAACCCTGGAATCCTCATTTTCAAAAACTGGAATACTTTCCACATGAAACTGTTTTTTTTTTTTTTTCCAGTTCCCTGAGTTCAATTCTCAGACTTCACAGACTGAGGAGGAAATCTAAAAGCAATAAAGCCATGCATTTTCTACTTAAGGACAATTTAAAATGCAACAGAAAGGCCACGGCAGCCTTTTTCACCAAAAAGCATCAAACAAAATATGAAGAAATAGAAAAATTTCTTTTTGGAACAGTATGTTGATTACCCTAAGTTTTTAATGTTTTCAAGAATTTAAGATTATGTAAGGTTTTTACAGAATTAAATTAGATTATTTCTAAATATCTCTTAATTTGATATTTACTGTTTTTTGGGAACACTGAGGAAAGTATATATCCTTGTATACTTGTATATATCCTTGTACATATCAAGGCACTTTCTTTGGGACATGTCTCCATTTTGGTTAGGCAATAGTCTGATCATGCTGCAGTATAAATTAAATTCCAGTCTTTTGGAAAAAAATGAATACGGCACCATGCTTTCGTCTCAAGTAGTTCGTTATTGTGGGCACATAACATTCATTTACTATCCACACGTCAGACAAAATACACTGAAAATACCACCTAAAGAAAATCAAAACTATTACCCCAGAATTCAAGTCTTTAAATCTACTTTAGCACCTTGCATTTAGCTTAAACTTCCGGGAAACTGTAAATAAACAGCTTAACGTCAAGGCAGCCAGAGTGGGCAAGATCACACATCCAGTGCTCCTTGCAGCTCTACTTTCCATGTTTCTCATGCATTCCATCATGCACACCATGTTCTTATTAGTATAGTTTGTAATACTTGAAAATCTGGCTTTTCCAATCAAATTATTTTGATGTTATGACAGTTTAGCAGGTCAGACTCGTAGTATGGCTTTGCCTCTCCCTGCCTTGAAAAGAGAGAGAGAGAAAGGGGGGGGGAGATGAAATTCCTAGCAGTTCATAAGCTGTTTTGCAAGAATAAACACAACTATGGCTTAAATGGCTTCTCCAAACAGACTGCTAACTAGCTAAAGTAAAAGCTTTTCCAGATGTGTAAAATGCAGTGAGCTTGGTTTCCTTAATTCTGTTTGCAGCTGATGCAAGCTTCTGTGTGAAATGCTGTTTAAACACACAAAACAACTGAAAAAATTCCTTAGCAATTCAATCCATGTCTTTAAGTTTGCCCCTAGGAATAAACTATACACAAAGATCTTCTGTTTAGATCCAACACAAATCTTTGAACATTGCACGGAGGAGCTCCACAAAAACCGTATCAGAAACGACCGTATTTTACAAATTGGCGCTTTTATAGTTCAAAATCAGATTATTAATTTTAACATATTAAAGTGACAACAATAAAAACTATACACACTACGAAAATTTGTTCTAGACCAGAATTATCACCAATAGTAACTGCTACAAACACGTGCTACCATTTAAGCCTTAATAACAGAGACAAAAATTCCACGCTCCGATCGCGATTTTGCGAAGAGAGTCCAACGCGTGTGAAGCCGTCCACGTTCGCTGCGGAGCCAAAGGCAATTTTTAGCTTGGTTACATCTGAAAAGGAGCCCGTGCAGCCTTGGCCGGTGCCGTTCCCTCTCTGCCCGGCTGCATTAAAACGAGCGGGCACGTGGCAGGGGAGGGCAGCCCACGAGCGCAGCCTCCGCCTGCGCGCCAAAGCCGGCGGTGGTGCGGGGCCGGCGGCCCCTCGGAGGGCGGACGCGCGCTGCTCGGCGCCCGTTACAAGCATCTCTTTTCCAGCTTGCTCGTAGGGGACACGAGAGTAGTAAGGGGCACTGGGAAACCGCAAACACTGCGGGAACGGTGGACGCTGAGGACATGCAGGGTCACTGCAGTGACCCTAACCCTTAGCCTAATGAAAATAAGCAACCACCTGAACCAGAGGGGACTTGAAAGTTTAAACGGCTTGCAAAAGAAAAGTTAAGTGTGCATAAATCAGAGAAATACTGCAGATGATGAGGTATTCTCTACCAGACACAAATAGTTCTTTCTTTTGTTTGGGTTCAGCTTATCATCAGCTGCTTATTCCCTGAACCAAACAATCCCTGCACGCTGACCACTTCGCAAACATAAGATATGGACATCCATATTTCACACTTGCTTCGTTAAATAGAGTATCTGCCTTGACACGGAGTTGCCCTAAAATCTAGTCTCCCTGAAAAAAAAAAAAAAAAAAACACAACTCCTGGAAGAGCTGTGCGGACCCCCAGCTGGGAGGGGAGCAGGCAGACCCAAACATGCAAGACACAACATCGGCCATCAGCAGGTCTGCTGCCACGGGAGCAGTAACCACTTAACTTCCGTACCAGTGAGAGGAACACGCTTCTCCTATTTTAAAGCACAAGAAATGTTTTCTTTCCTTCACAAATCCCAACTTGTGAAACGCAGCACGTGGTCCCCCTCGAAGAGAAGGGCCATCGGGACGGGCTCCTCGGACTGCAAGGGGGGTGTTCGAGCCCTGCTCGGCACCGTGCCCAGGGTCCTCGCTGCTCCTGCCAGCTGCTGGCTCTTGGAGTCCGCAACACGGATTTGCTGCCACGTAACGCTTCACCTTACAGATTCTGGTACAAAACACAGCATACTGACTTCAGTTCTCTCTGTCTTCTAAAGCTGGACCTAAAGGCTTTAAATTTGTCAGCTCACCTGAAAGCATTATCACTTCGGAGCTGCTACTTTCTGTTATGTCAACGGGGCTACGCAGTGAGCCAAGCAGGTTCACGTGCTAAAAATACCAGACAGGCCGTAATGGCCTTTTCTAAAATGTCATGTCTTATCACAACAATGAACTTCAAGAACAAGCACAGAAAAAATACATACCTACAGTCCTCTAAAAATTAACTATCCGCTCCCACTCAAAAATACCCTTTTAAACAAAGATTTTACATCAAAAGGAAGAAAGGAAAAGGTCCCTATAGGATTTCCTCCTGAAGAGGTCATTCGCTAGCACACAGCACAATCAAATTTTATTTTCTAAAAATGCAGCTGTCTTATTAAAGCACAGAATGTACCAAACTACTTGCTTTACATAGGCAAGGATAATTTACCCATTATGTCTCCCTCAAAAGATCATTTTTATAATGTTTCTTTACAGTTCATATTGTATTAACAAAGACTCCGTTAAAAGGCTATTGAAAGGTAGGGTTTCCCCCCCCCCCCTTTTTTTATACAAGATTACACCCACGGTAGGCCACTAAACAGAAATAAGAACTCAAGGTTGAAATTGTTAAGCCTTGCTTCATTGTATGCACAAATAAAATTACGATAATACATATAATGCTAATATTATTTCATCTTTAATGCTTTGCAATTACACAGATAAAGCATGCAGTCAAAAGAAAAATGAGTCAGAACACCTTCAAATATACCTGGACCATACAAAATGGAACACCACAGTTCTACTCCCCTCCAGCTAAAATTAAACAATGCTTTTTTTTTCCCCCTATTTTATAGTTACACACACACACGCACAGAGGTTGTAATAAAAGATACTCCTGTAAGCCTGAACATAGCAATTGAAAAATGAAGTTTTGTCTTCTGAAGCAAGGATCTGAAGTAAACTGTGTATCTACACGCCTTTATTTTTTATTTTTAAGAGTTTTAAAACTCTACACATCATTTCAGGCAACAAAGTTCTCACCTCCTCCTATGGCTATTAAGTAGATTGAAAATTATATTTATCTTTAACTCCATCTAGGTACCTATATGATCACTGCAATCCTAAGTACAAGAAAACTCTTTCACCGTGTCTTTGCTACAAATGGTTATCCCTAGCATAGCTGATTATTTTAGAGGTTAAGTTAAAGGCTTTCAACATCTCTTAACCCTAATTTTATCTTATAATTTTCCTAAAATTAATAGCTTTTTCCAACATACTCTACTTGGAATGATTTTGCTTTATACTCCAACCTGATGAAGCTTCCAAGTAATGCAATGCAGTAGTAGCAGTAATAATAATAATAATAAAAGAAACGTTTGAACTTCTAAAACTAATAGTTTAACCCTCAATATTTGAAGGGTTTGAATTAAACCCTCAACTTTTTTCTGCAGCATTTACCAAGTAAATTTGTAATGTTACGTATTATATCCAGCAATTATTTAAATCCAGCAAAAGAAACAAGACAATTTGGTATCATCAACTCCTCACACATTAAGTGATCTCAATTGTACTGCATCTACTGCTACTCACAGTTAAATCCCTTGAAACCTCACTTGTTTCCACGTACATAGGTAAACTAAATTTTAAGTGGGGAAGGGCAAGACTTTGGGCAAACAGTCTCAGAAAAGGCTTCCATACACAAGTAGTCCATACCTAAACCTATACCTCCTATATTAACTGAACAACAACTGTTCAGGCACTTAAGCTATTGCTCTGGTAAAATAAGTGTCAAACATCTGTCTGCTCAATCAATCCCTTCCAGAGTAATCAAAAGTTTGTTACGTCCTGGTTTTCTGTTTTGTCCAAAGGTGAAGCAGGAGCGATGCGACAAAGCCACAGACACCTGCACTAGGAACAGAAAAGCTTTATGTCAATAAGCATTTTAACCGGTTTGATTTTTAACCTGCAACACTGAAAAACATTTATCAAATAAGGAACTTGATCCAGCACTTCAGTAAAGAAGAAGGTGACAGCAAGTAGGAGAAATGAGAGGATGTACACAGGATGTGCTCTGTGTAAGCTGGAGGATCTCTCCAGAAAGCTAATATACTATTTTTTATACCTAAGAGGAAGGCTACTGACGAGACACAAAAATTGGATTGGAAGCTAAAGACAACTTTTCTTTATCAGCTTAAGTTTGGTGTTAGCATTTTGGTTTAATAAGCCTGGTAAGATCCCAGATGTTGATCAGCCAAAAACCTGGCTCAACAAGCGTCATCCCATGCGGGACTCCAGTAGCCTTCCCTCTCACCTTTAACCAAAAGGATATTAAAACAACAAACACCCCCACACACCCCACAACGATACACCCTAAAATATCATGCATATCATCATCTATCTGCACAACAATTGAAAAATAATAATCCAAAAAGCTCTCTCTTTGGAGACAGGAAAAAAGCAAATAATACAAAACAGCAATTTGTACTTCACCTGCTGGTATCATAAGGGGTTCAGAGGATTAAAGGTATTTTAGCTGAAGAACAAAGCAATCCCTCCGACACCACACACACACACACACACAAGCTCATCTCAAAATTCATTACTGGGACTAACTTGTATTTATGCACAAAGCAGTTCTTCCACTGTCTGTCCCTTTCAAATACAACTTGTTACAAAACAGTAACATTACAAAGTCCTCAAAAGTTAGCAAAAATCAAACTGAGACTGCGTGCAGAACTACACATTATCCCCCTGAACATGTGCACTATAATATAATCTCTAATTACATGATGACATATTTTTACTATCGAGATAACAGACTGTTGTATCATTTTCTTGTCATTCATCTGTGATCAAAAGTCTCCATGTCTTACACAGCTGACCAATCTTGAATCCTAAATCTTGTTTTCCTGACAAGGGTGTTAATTATACTAATCACAAAGTTTTTTATAATTATTCAAAAATGCTTTGATAAGATGAGGGAGTGGCATAACTTTCATTTTACAGATGGAGGCAAAACAATAGCCACCAAAAGTCCTTGCTCCTCTTAGCTGGCTTAGTTTTGTTCCTTCTTTTTCTCTGCTTTCCACAGTACGGAGCACTATGCAGGACAGGACCTTAAGAGACTCTCACAGCAGGTACCAGTGGAAGCACCTTAAACATCAACATGCTGAAAGCAACAGCTTTTCCCCTAAGCTAAACTCTTACATACTTATGAACTGATATAGTGTTACAACTTAAAGTTGAAATTTCTGTTTGGTTGCAAAGTCTGGGAGAATGGAAGACATTTGACTACACAATCACTACTTGAAGCAGAATATCTAAATTACTCAGCTGTCTCCCCATGGACTAAATGATACGCTATCTCTACTGGCAAACAGGAAACTTTTCCTTTCTAAGTATTAATATGCAAAAGTGATGAAAGCTTTTTTTTGTTTTTTTTTCTTTTTCGATCTAGAACATTTCAGGTAGTATTTTGATGGGGCCCAGGAATTGCTGCATCAACCTTTATGGTTTGTCACTGCATATGGTGGACCAGCACTAGATTCAATCTTCCCTGGCAATGTAGAGATACAGAAGTATTGACCTTTGTGGGAACCAGTGCAGTCACCTTCCTCGCATTTCTGGTTTGCAGCCTTTTCCTGGAGCTGTTTGCCTGAGCGGACGAGCCAAGTTAAAAAAACTTGGAGAAAGAGGGAAGAGGGTTTACAAGTAGTGACATGATTAAAGTAACTCAAATGCAGCTTTATAACAAAGCATCATTTATAGCCCAGAGGTACATATCGGATTACAGAATTTGCACTTTGCTTTAAAATCTACAACATCTTTTCTCTCCTGACTTAAACTTTTATTTTCAGTTTGCTATAGAAAAACAGATACAAGTATACCTGGCTCAGGAGAAACCAGCTGCAATAAGCAACTTCTACCTATTTATTTATTTATTCCTTCTTAATATTTACCCCATCCTTCCCCTACCAAGATTATTCTTTATCTCTCATGGGCAATCTAATGTTTTATTCAAACAGGACAGAGCTCCACGCCCATATGCAGGCAACTAAGACCTGACTGAAGGTAAAGTTTCCGGAAAGTCCAATGTTTACCACCTTTGAAATACTGTGATTGGGTTTCTATGCAGTCATCGTCTGCACTTCATCAGTACAAACTAAGCTATAACCAAAACTTTAAAGTTCAGGCACAGAAGTTAAAAATTGTGGTCTACCTTCTAGTTCTAAAAAATTAAAATTGTGAACGTACATATTTCTTCCTCCATTCTCTACATTTTATTTGAAGGCAAATATCACTGCATATAACTATGCAAATGTATTTTTCAGTGTTCAATAATCAACAGATAATCATGAAACTCTACCGCATTTAGCATTTAAATTCATTATATCAAATACTTTCTCACTCTGACAGAGTATTTTCAAGTCTGACTCATAGTCAGGATTACAGTATTCAATGCAGACCACCAAAATGGGGAAGTTAATGCCTGTCAGCGTAGCTATTTTATATATACACACCGTTTGTATATTACCATTTCAAAGGCTCTATGAATGAGAAATCAGCTCTCTCCAGATGTACAGTGGGACTCCTCTTATTCCAAAAAATGAATATTTTATATCTTGCAAATTGCCTTTTAAAAATCACAAATGATGATTTAAAAGTGCTCACTCACATTTGCACTTATGGCAATGCATACAGACTAATCTTAGAAATTGCTGGTTATTACCCTGGTAGTCAGTATCCCTGCTACAGTGGATTTTATGCATTTTATTACACTGCTACTCATACACAATTTGTTATCTAGCTCTAACGTTTATTTTTCTGTATCTTAAAATACACAAGAAGTGTAAGATTACAGTTTTGGAGTTATCCAAGTGTTATCAGAAGCCAGACAGAACATTCATTTCTAGGGGAACAAATATGAGTACCCACTTACTCACATCTTGGCAAACTATTTCTTTAGCAGCTCGACAACAAAAGCAGAAGAACAATTTTCTGTAATGAAGTCCTACTACACTATTTGAAAACAAGACATGTTTTGGACAGTGGGAGAAGCGAAAGTCTTAATGGGCAAGTTCCAACTGGTGCAACACTCCGTCCTGATCCCTCCAGTCTCGCGCAGCCTGCTGCGCTGGAGAAGCTAATTTACGCAGTTACAGCACGACTAGCTTCTCCTCAGGAAGAGGTTTCCATTTTGCCGGCACACCAAGGGCCACAACTCCTAGAAAGCGGCGCTTCGAGCATGCTGAAGGGTTACACTCTGTTCGGTTTCCTCTGGATATACTTGTTAGAGGAAACGCAGGCTCTTTAGAGAAAGCGTGTTCTTCTGTTGGCCCCCCTTTTCCCCCGCAGACAATAGCTGCTACTGTCCAGCGTTTGAAGGACCTCGGCCCTGCCCTCCCACTTTGTTTCCCTTAGGAACGTCATTCATCCTTTTGGAACACGCTGCACTCATTACTGCCTTATTTTTTTTTCTGCCACTTTTGTTCTGGTCTTTAAAAGAGAACATATACACTCTCTCTATAAGGAAAGAAAAATGAAAAGGAAATAGCTTGGACTTGAGGGAATTCTCAGAGACAAATATCCACGCTATACTCCAATGCAAGCTAAAATAATTTTTAACCATAAATATACCAGAAGTGAATTTATTAAGCCACCAACTACACTAACAGTAGACACAATGAAATATCACATTAAAACGTTAAGGGTTAAGACTATTTTCTTTGATTGCTTGTTTCTTCTCTTTGCTCCCATGTCCTCATCAAAATTTCGTCACACGTTAGTCTGTACGGGAAAAGGAGTTGTCCATTTGTGCCCCCCCCCCCCAGCCGCCAGACCAATCTATATGTGATCTTTCTCTAAACACACCTTTTCTTAGAAAGTCTGAATTTATTTAGTGGAGACAAAAGCCTTTTCTGCACTAATGGAGTTTTCACAAAATATTTGCACTGTTGCTATTGCCACCTCCGATGCACTGAAACCCAAGAACAAAGCCAGACCTCCCACTTCTGCAACACACTGACACAGCTGAGCCGGTGTTAGCAAAGATCGAAGTGGCGGGTTCAGAAACAGCAGCTCCTCATGTATACAGAGGTACATGATGTTTCTTTGAAAAATTACCTGAAAAGGATGTTTTTGACTTGCAATAGCTCAAGATCTTAAACCACTCAAGAACTTCTACATATTAAAATATACCTTGGTAACCAAACCTAACTCTCAGAAATCCATATCTCTTAGAGTCCTCTCAGAAACTCTCAGAAATCCACACGCATTAAAATACACGTTTTCAATAATCCTTGTTTTTAAATGTAAACATTAGATGTAAACATTGCATCCTTTTTGTAACAATAGGTTTTCTCACAACTATTTGCATGTAAAACAGTTATTATCGAGACAACACTGCTCACATTAACACCTTAGTCAACTCGGTGAAAAAAAGCACAATTTAAAATTTCTGTATTAAAAAAAATGGTTTCTAGAGGATGTAAATCAGGAGACACAGGAAAGAGTCAAGACTGCAACTGTCTACTGTGCACCAGCATCCCTTGAGGGAAAAATATTTCTTCTCCTTTTCTTTCAGATCACCACATATTTCTCCCTATGCCTCAGTGTTTTATGCTAGCAAAAAAAAAAAAAAAAAAAAGCAGCCTTCGTTTTCCCTTTTCCTTCTATTTTTCCTTCTATGACTCCAAAAGCTTGCTATATCATGCAATGAGGAGAAACATTAAAACATCGTGTCATAAATCATACACACAAGGAGGTACTTCCATATCACTTCAAACACCTCATTGAATGAAATGATTGACTTCAAACTTTTTGTAGATTTCTATTAGAACTGTAGATCTACAGTACAAGATAAACAAATTCATCATTTCTATTTTAGGGCACCTGGATGCTCCATCATTCCATATGATATATATTCAAATGCAATCCAGATTTTTTCTGCCTGTCCAGTATTACTTACAAAGTAGATAAGCTGTAAATAAAATAATAAAAAGAAATTTTATATCCATTTCATTGATCCATAACTAAAGATTCTGATCCATCATCTCTGGAAGACTTTACTACAGCAGCTAAGATGTTATTGCCTCTACTTTCTCCCTCTCTCTCCTGCTCATTGCGGAAAATCAGCGCCCTTCCTTAGAAAAGGATAGCTGATGCGTTGAACACGGTATTTCGTTCCTTCTCTCCTCTGCTTTCTCCAGCCCCATTTATTAATGAGCTGCCAGTCACCGAGCGCTCGGACGACGCTCCGGGTCTCGCACAGCCGTGTTAGCTGCTTCCCGCTGCTGCCGACGCTAGCGCCAGGCCACCCCCCAGTTTACTGTATTTCCATTTTTGCAAATAAATAAACGCAGAGAACAGCCAAAATCATTTACAGCTTTGCCAAGTGGCTTTTGCTTTCTCAGCCCACCACTTTTGTTCGCATTGCGGAACAGTTGGTCTTTTCTGCCCTCAGTCGAGGGCTCAGACAAGCAGTTTTTACCTTTGCGCTCTTCAATCCGAGGGCAACAAAGAACAGTGCAAATTAAAAAGGGAACAATTCCCATTCCTACAGAAATATCTGTAGGGAAAAAAAAAAAATCAAATAGCCTCCTACATACTCACCAAAACCTGACGTAACATTAGCTTTAATCTTTTAGATACCCCAACGGGAAGCTACAGCCACTTCAGAGGAGAAGCAGCGATCAGCCCAAGAGCACGCGTCTCCTCCGCGGCCGCGCTCGGCGCGCCGGCCAGTCTGATCTCCTGTGGTTCCCCCCCGGAGAACCGATCAGCATTTTAATAACACCGTAACACAAAGTGAGATTCACTTTTTTTGAGGGCATGGCTTCATTTCAGAGATCAATACGAACCAAGAAAGATTCCTTTTTGAAATTAACATTTTAGATTGTATGTTCATACGTGAGCATTTGACACGGGATGCGAGCAGCATGAAAACTACCAATACAGTAAAAATCATCTCTGGGAGGAAGGTTCAGGTGGTGATTATTTCCACTCCGGCAACTAAAGATAATTCTGCACAGCTAGTAAAAATTCAGGTTTTAGTCCTTCAAGCATGGAGATCAATTTCTTTTAAAATAACATCGCTTTTACAAGTCATTATGGATTGCATGCTGTGATTCACCTCAATTAAAATCCAATTGAAAAAAAAAAAAAAAGAAAAGAAAAGCAAAGAAAAAACGATTACAAGTTTCGTTCCTTCTCAGGACTTGTACAATCCCAAGGGGAGAAGGGCACACACACACCGTCCATCAAACAGTAATTGCAATGACATTTAGCATGATTTGATCTCACTGTACTCAATTTTTAGATTGCAAGAGCTGCAAACAATTAATATAGTTTCTTGTTCAATCAGGTTCTTAGGGTATTATGTCTACTCTGGCTATTCCCAATAATGAAAGACTTCTGGATACTACTAGATAAAAAATAACGATGTACAGTGAAAACACAAGAACAGCTAATTAAGAAGAGTTAGAAAACTAAGCAACTCATTTCACTTTGATTTATTCCTTTACTAAAATAGATTACTTTGGTTGAGGCAAAACATTGAATAGATATATATTGTGTATATTGTGCCAAATCAACAAACATGCAGGTAAGAAATGGAAACAAAAAACAACAACAACAACAACAACACCCACTAAGAAGACAACCTACTTCAGACTTGCCTGCTGCAAGTTCCCAGTGCTCTGCAAACAGCTCTGCTGTTCAAAGAGGAGCCAGTGCTATGAGGTGTACCGACGGCAAAACATACGTACACGTGTGCATCCTCCTCCATGTCTTAATGGAGAGTGAAGAATAGTTTAGAGAGAGGGGAAAAAAAAGAAGTTTCAATTTCTTTATTCTAGAGTGAAATTTACCTTAAAAAATCTAAGATGGGAATAACTGAAAAACTCTTCACCGGAGGAAAAAAAATGTTATTTTAGCGATTTAGGCGCTTTATCTGCAGTAGCAGGCAAGCTTAGCAAGTGAGGCAGGCACAAAGACTGGGTGCCAGAGCTCATGGTCTACGCTTTCTGTACCAAAATCTGCCTACACCAACTCAAAACATGTTCCTATTGTAGATATTTGTAATTCTTCACAAGAATAGCATGAGATGCTAATAGCTAGATTTCAAATAAAGCTAGTGAAACTAGGCCTTTTATCTGTCTTACATGATGATTAGCAGAGAGAGAGCTAGTGTTTCTTGTGGTTTCTCTGGTCGTTTGTGTGGGTAAACTCGATTGTATCTCTAGCGCCATGCTCTGAAATCATGCATATATATTGATTTTTTGCAAAGTATATAATGGAATTTTTACAGCTAACATGATAATGTACATAATAGGTTACCACAACTATTCTTATTCTATGGCATAAGTATTTCTACACTTAACATTTGGATTGTATTATTTAATCACAAAAAAATTAAGCTCTGTGGGTAAATTATACTTATCACTAATTAATTCAGGAACATCCTACCTTCAAAAAGGCATCACGCCAAATTAAAAAAAAATGTTTTAACTGACATTAAAGCACCTCCTCCATGTTTGGATCTTCCTGTCCCCACCACCACTTTTATGCTAAAATAAACATGTATATTTACTATGTAGCTTAGGTAACATGCTCATTAGAGTTAAATTTGTATAGATAAATTCTCAAAAAAAAAAAAATCAGGAAACTGACTAGGTAGACAAGGTTGATTATTTTCTATTACATATTATAGCATATAAGAAAAATTTTTTTTTAATTAATGTGAAACCTTGGGTAATCTATGGTTTGAAGTTATCACTGCTACTCTAAGGTACTGTATTTAATCCACAGCATACTCTGTAATGATTTGCTATGTATCTGCCTTATGACTGACTAAGGTTGTATTAATCGACGTAGAATAAACCAAGATATAATCAAAATATGTGTGTATTTAAGGGTTTAAACACTGTAATATAAGGCAACACAGTGTAAATAATTAAGGGCTGCACAGAAAAAAGGGTGAAGACAAGACTATGTGCTAGCTTAATTATAACTTTCTGAAATGAATGCTCAACCACACATTACTAAACATGTCTACCTGCAGCTAGAATAAGACCATTTTCCTGTTTAGTGAATGTATAATAGAAGTATTTAACCATTAATAAAATCCTTGACAAACATAGCACACTATATAGTTCATCTAATATATGCTAAAAAAATCTTTTTTATATTGTAATTTACAGGAGTTTTGTGACAATTTTGCCAAGACTTGCATATGTTCTTTTAATACTCTACCTGCAATCAGGAAATTTCTACTCAGTCTGTTTCATCAGTACAACAATTTCCATTTAAACAAGTCATAGATACAATCTCACTTATGAACAAGCAAGCTTAATTTGTGTTACAGAGTTCAAGAGTAAAATATATCATCTGAAAAATACCACAGAATATTCTAGTATAAACATCATAAATATATATTAATTCCATGCTTGAGATATCTGATGTATTACACCCACAAAGACCACCTAAATACACTAGAAAAATATTTCAAAAGTATATACAAATTAAATGTGTTTGTTTAATTAAAAAGAAATAAGGTACACAGGGATTTTTGAATGCTAAATATTCAGCAGAAAATAGATTTACTGAGTTTACTACCTTGACAGATTAAAAAATGATATCAAAGCAGGCATCAGAATACAAATAGAAAAATCATGAGTCACAATAACATCTCTACCTTTTCTATTACAAGTTATCTTATTCATTGCTTTAGCAATGAAAGTCTGCTATTGCGATCAGTCATTTACAATTTCAGTACCTACTACCTGTTTATGCAAAACTGTATTATTTTTAAGATTTGTTTTGGGGTACTACAGTAATTTGTTAAATATTTGGCATAAGAGAAATCAAGTTTCATGCATTTAATAAATGAAATAATTGACTTCAAACTTTTTGTAGATTACTATTAGAACTGTAGATCAACTGTACAAGATAAACAAATTCATCATTTCTATTTTAGGGCACCTGGATGCTCCATCATTCCATATGATATATATTCAAATGCAATCCAGATTTTTTCTGCCTGTCCAGTATTACTTACAAAGTAGATAAGCTGTAAATAAAATAATAAAAAGAAATTTTATATCCATTTCATTGATCCATAGCTAAAGATTCTGATCCATCATCTCTGGAAGACTTTACTACAGCAGCCAAGATGTTATTGCCTCTACTTTCTCCCTCTCTCTCCTGCTCGAGATTATTGTCCAGTTAGCAAGGGCGACAGAAACAATCCTACACTACCAGCTCATCAGCAGGCATAGTTCATAACCCGCAGATTAGCTTAAACTGACTTTGTCAGTAACCTTCAGCAGAAGGCAGGAGTGATAACAGTTTAAATTGCTACAGATAAACCTGTCAAAGATCATGATTCAGCTCAGAGAGAGACTCTAACTGATTTGCCCAAGGTCATATATTCAATTCAAGAGCTGGAATCGGAAATTATCTGACAGTCTTAATCACAAGATCCTGTTTATTAATGCATTTTATTACAGAGGAGAAAAAAAAAGGTTTCTGAATTCATCCTGTAATTTTCAGATTTTGCTTCCTGTTTTTCTTTTCCATGATGTACAAACACAACCAAAAATTAAAAAGAACTACAAAAATTCTAGAGTTTATCTAGACTGTATCTCTTGCAGGATACAAAATTTTATCAAATTCATACCCTGCCATATCCAGTATAGGGCTGGGCTAGGGAGCAACCTTGACAATATGAAACCAAATTGAAAGAACATTGCTAGATCCATTCTGAAGAAGCAACACAAGGTCATCTGACTCAGCAAATTCAGTGAGAGTTGATAATTTTTCCCCAAAGAAATATGTTTACTTGGGCTTTCTTGTCAGAAGTATGAGCCCATCAGAAAGGGGAGAGGGAAAAGAAAAAAAAAACAGAGAGAAATAAACACAAAAAGGGAAGTGATAGCTAAAGAAATGCGCTAAGTTATGCAACCATCATGAAAGAGCCTGGTGGACCTCACCACGTACAGAGATTAATTTGGCTTGGTATTTCTCTTTTCACCTACCCATGAAAACAACACTGATTTTTTTAAATGACTAGATCAAACTACCTAACTTCATGCATGATATTTTGCGATTTTCTGCAGAAATAAACCTCATTTATCCAATGAGCATACTGAGCTTCCCACAGCAAGAAGTATATTGGAGATGGTAGAGCTGTTCATATCTAGCTTTCTCAAGCAGCAAAAAGAACACTAGGAAAAAAGAAAAAACACCCCAAAACACCCACATTCAAAGACCCCAACCACAGTGTGTAGTGCTAAAAAGGTTCCTAGAGGTACATGAAACCAAAGCTGGGAAGAAAAAAGCCAGTATGGCAGGAAATAAAAGTATACAGGACAGATGACTGTATTAAGAAGTTCCTTCTATGTGACATTGGTTGAATATATAAATACACCAATATTTATGAATGTCTAAATATACTGAGTACTGAATATACGGGTATACTTGTAGTTTTGCTGTGCCTGCACATTCACACACTAAAGTGAAAACGACTTTCTATTAAAACGTATTATTTGCCTGAAAGGAAATAACGGGCTTCAATCGTAACTCTGAAAGCAACATGTTATTTTCACAGCTTGCTATGGTTCCTGCAATTGACAGTAAGATAAACTACTCTGATAAGAATAGTTTTTAGTAGAAAAGGAAACTTTAAAGAAAAAAACACGAGTGGTATGCAAAATGCATCTTGATTATGGAGGAAACAAATAGTTCTGTGAATCAGATTCAATCTAACTCACTTTGTTCCATTCAAATCAGCTTGTTCAGAATTACGCACCTGATCTCCCCATCTGCTGGAAATGAGATCTAAATGGCAATTTCTCACAATACTGAAATGCTTCCCTAATGAGGAAAGAACAAACTTTTCCCACATCTAAAAACCGCTTATCAAATATTTCTCTTTGGCCAAAAAAGCTTCAAAATTCATGGTATAAAAGCAATTTGAATAGTAAACTCTCATGTTAAAAATTCTTCTTTCTTTATACTTATGAACCTCTCTTACCAGTAACCGGTGAAATATTTGAGTGCCTCAAAAATACTGAGCTTCTTCAAAATGAGACAGAAAATTACTCAGTCCACCTCTACAGACTGCGACTATAAACCAAAAATCGGATGTCACTTCAGATTGCCTAAGTGGTTTGTTATGGTCTCAAGAAGAGAGAGAAGATTTCCTTAGCCTAGAAGAGGTACTTAAACTATTTCAAAGTTTCGATAAATGACACTCTTAATGAACTTGAACAGTATTTGCATTATTTAAGCACAGGAACAGTGCCTCTGCCTACCTGCTTGAGAGGACTATCTAATTATCCAGGAATAAAGCAACCAAAAGAAGCTTGTAGGAGGATCAAGCAAGGGACAAATAGCATCAAAAGACAGTAGGGATGAAAGCCTTGAGAGTAATCACTTGTCCTTTAACTGAGGACACTATTTTCTAAATTCAAGGCAAATACTCTAATTCACCATCTCTGGAAGACTTTAATACAGCATGCAAGATGTTATTACCTGTATTTTCCACCCTATTTTCTGGCTTGCTAAATGGATGATGATTTTCAGGACAGCAGAAACAATTGTACATTTGCTGAGCCTTAGGTCTAACATCGGAAGGACATTCAGGGACACAAAGAAAAGCAAAAAGCAAAAGCTGGCTTGTCAGAGTTACATGGACCTTTACCTAAAGCCTGCAAAGGATAAAACTCAGTTTTGAGACTTTTAGGTTTCCAGTGGGCTTGATTATACAGCAATCTAACACACAGGTCACTCCGCAACTGTGATAATACAAATAGGATTAAATGTTTCATGTTAACTGGGGTACAGATCGAGTATGATACAGAGAGGTCTTGGAGGATGTAGGAAAAAACCCAGAAGTGTCATTTGCTCTTTAACAGTGACAAACAACAGAAACACAGATGGTGTGCCTGAAGCCATCTAATTCTAACAAATAGGCAATTTCTCTCCCAGCGTTCACGTGATCAGGCCAACGATATTTAAGGGTTTTTTGTTTTGTTTTTTTCCACACAGGGGCTTGTATGATTAAAGAAATGTTATTCCTCCCTTGACAATCAGCCTTCAACTTGTTGATTCAAATTAATCCCAGTCCATCACATAAGAAATTAGCAAACAAAAAAATACCTTAGGGTGCCTATTAGGTTGTACACAGTAACTCCACACCGAAAATAAATTTAATCCCATCAGTATCTTCACTCTCAGAAAAATGTATTTTATCACTACAGAAATTAATCCTTGATGTTTCTCCTAATCTTACTGTTCAAATCATATTTTTAGAGATATGTTTAAGGTATGTTTCAAGATACAGACATGAAGTCTTGATGGATCCTGGGGGTTCCTCCCCTTTATACCACTCATGACTACAATTTAATACTTTATTCCAGGTTTCCTCATTCACATATTAATTTCTCTATGAGACCATTCTGTTCGTGATCAAGAAGGCAGCAGACATAGTTGATCACTACCACACTTTGGAATACTTTAGGGACAGGACCTGCAGCATAGCTCATAGCTCATTTCCCAAATAATTCCCAAGTCAAAAACATGGCCAAAAGAAGTACTTCCCATGCTAGAGAAATTAATTATTTTACAAAGAATCTCAAAAATTACTCACGGCGTTTTAAAAGAGCTTTAATGAGTGCTCTTCTGCCTAATTTGTCCAACACTTCAATTTGCAGCATCAGTTAAAAAGAACTCTTTGTTCAGAGCTCTTTGTGTCAACGGGACAAGAAGAGCAACTATTTCACCCAAATGTTTACCCTAACTACTTCTTTCAAAAAAATACAGGAAAGTTTTTGCACAAAGACAATTCTGGTCACGACAGTAGCATTATGCTGCACTTGCCCTTTACAGGCCTTATTTTAATACCATGACTTCCTATGAACAGAAAAAAATAGGAGGACTTTTTTTTTTTTTAATTATCTGAAGATCTGTTTTTTTTCCTCTTTAGCTTGGAATCCTAACCTGTCTAAGCTTCTGGTGCTATAAAACATTTTCTTTTAAGAGAGATTTCTTCTTCACACAATTTATGAAGAAACTGAGTACTAGTGGTAGCATGGAACTTCATCTTTGCCAATAAATATTTAATTCCATTTTAAATTATCCAGTATTAATTTTTAAAAATTTTACAGTAAAATATGACATCTTAAGTCAATTCTGAAGACTGAAACTAAGAGGTACTTAATGCTGAATACAAACAGAGTAACTAAAACAAAAGTTACTGTACAAAATTAACATGGTAAGTTGGTTAGAGGCAATTCTGGTTCACTTAGTCAGAACACTAGCATCTCTTTGCCTTCCCCCAGGAAGTAATCGAATAGACTGACTTTCATTTGTGCAATCCAGATTAATCTAAGTATCAGCAGGCTTTCTTGTTAAAAAAAAAAAAAAAATCTGAAAATGCCTATTAAAACTATTCAGACGTTTTTAAGAAGCAAAAGTGTTTTTTTTAAGGTTTTGTTTCTGTTGAACAACAACAAAACTTCTCACAGTGACTGAAGATCACCTTGATACCCAAATGATTTGATAACATTTGACATATAATACAGTACTCAACTGAAGAGGATCTTTAGCTGTGGCTCTTTTGTGCTGTCATACTCCGTTTCTGCCCATTTCAACCGCATTATATCATAATTTTAGCATATTGCCCCCAGGATCAGTTACTTCCCCCACTACTTTGGGCATTAAAGCAAACCTCAATACTACCTTTGAGAAACTGAGAATACGTCCCTTGTGACGAGTCAGAGGCATTTTATCCAGCGCTACGAAATGTGTATCAGATCTTGGAGCAGAAGTACTAGGCAGACCTCCTTTTTCTAGCAGCTACCTTATACAGTGTTCATTTTCTATTAACCTTTTGGAGTTTAGCGAAACAAATATTTTTCTAGTATCTAGCTTCTGATTCCCTCCAGAACCAGGAGAAGAGTCCACTGTTCCTCAAACTGGGAGCGAGACCATCATTATATTCTGGGGACTGCTCAGGTCACTGAAATGCTGTGGGGTTTTTTTGGTGGCCTTTTTGTGGCACAATTTGGGACAAGCTCTACTTCTTGTCGTCGCCTATGGGCTAGCTGCAGCGGCTCCCTTTTGGGACACCGGTCTGCTGTGAAACCTAAGGCAAACCTTAGCTGGGCGATCAGTGGTGCGCTATCTAGCATCTTAAAGATGAGAACCGAGTTTTTATTAGCCTAGCAAAAGGACATAAGAACACAGGCACAACTGGGTCAGAGAGCCAAATCTGAGGCAGCCCGAGGCGTGCAGAGCTCAAGCTCCAAGGAGGAGGCTGCAACAACAGGCTTCGGAAGAACACAAGCGTTAAACATCTGTCTACTGCAAAAGACATGTCTAAATTTTGTTGCAGAAAACAGCATTTCAATTACGATCTCTCGCAAATAATTATGTGCAAATGATGATGAATTTAAACAAAAGCAAGGGTGAGGCCAGGCTTCCATTAATTTGATTTTATCATTAAATCTACTACTATTAAATCTATGTTCACAGAAGCTCTACTGTGTCTTAGTAGTTATTTCTTATGTCAGCAGCATATTAGATTCAGAGATAGATGAACAGCTTGCTTTAACTGATAAAATGCTAGAGGCTGCATTTGCTTTTGCTAGTTTTGATACGCCTTAGCAGCACATTTCGTTGCAGCGTTAGCAGTACGAACTGAAAGGCCAGACACTAAAAGCATGCACAGGAAGAGGCCGGTAGCCTGGTCTCGTGTCTGACGGTCTTCTTCATTCAAGGATAACTTGCCTCAAAGAAGCTCTCAGCGTTAACTTCATTTGCACCAAGTCTCTCTCCTAATTTTGCCACCCTTGGTCTAAGCAACACCTAAGGCAGGCTATACTGCTATAAGCTCGTCTCCAGTATTTTTGCAAGAACAGTCGGGTTAACCGGTAATAACCTCAGCAGCACAGTTCTCTACTTCCATCACTGCTAGTATTAGAGAAATAAAACTAGACGCGAGAGGTTTCTTCGACAGTCACTGTTAACGCAGGCTGGCTGGATCTCTGTAATGCCTGTACGAACTATTCTTGAGCAGATTAGAGCAGAGAGGGCTGCGCCACCCCACCAGCCCCTTCTGCGCACGCTCCACTTGGCGACCACATTTCTGGCTTCCCACCGCAGCAAAATGGTTGACCCCAACATGAACCGCACCAAAGCCTTGAGTTTAGGAACCTCCATAGCTATAATAAAACAAAGGGATTTAAAGAAAATAATAATAATCGTAAAGCAATATATGAGTCATTTACATAAAAGGCAAACAATGAAATACACCCATAAAAATCCTAGATTTGCTTTTTATTTGAAAAAGTGCACAAAGAGTAAAGGAAAAACATGAAAAGAGAACAAAGTGATGATTTTATATAATAGCAAATCAGCTTTCTAGTGCAGACAGCATGTTCTATTTGCATACTACAGTTACTTTTACGCCTTCATCTGTACGCGTAAGGTAGAACAGTTACTCTCCAACTGAAAAACATAATTTGAGTTTGCATTTGTATGTGTCAAGAATAGTACATTTGTGCAATACGGGTTGTGCTGTTTCCTTGGAGGTAGACGTTCATGGTTCTGGGATTCCGGGGTTGCGGTTTTTCTGTGTATTGTTTTGTTTTTTAAGAAAAGAAAGGAATGCAATTATATTACATGGCCCAGTGATTCCTTTTGAATAGAGATTCAGTATTCAGGCATTCTGATAGTTTGCACTATAATCATGTACCCCCCCCCTTTTTTTTAATCATCTAGAAAGGACATACTTGACACTTTTTATGAGAGAAGAAATTTGACCTGAAAAAGTGAAAGGCCAGATACACAGGGCAAGGTCACACAAAAAACAGATGTGCATATATCTGAATAAAATTTGCAGGTAATTATTATCTTTAAGGGAATAACGTTATATTGAAATCACTACTTTTATTTTACTTTTCCTCCAAATTCAACAATGACAATCTCCCATAAGAATAAAGATATATAGTCAACCTGAAGTTTAATATTTAAATAGTTATATATGCTTTTAAAATTGTCTTCATGAAAGTGATTTAACTAATGAAAAAATCTTAATTCATGTGTTCATAAATGAAATTAGTTTCTTTCAAAATAATAAAGCTCCAGTATATGAAAATTTATCCCAAGAGATACTATTTTCTCATTAAAAAACAGAAGTTAGGATCCAAATATTTTCTCTGGAACGAAACTCATTCTTATATTATAGAGGAAAATGAGAAAAGAAATCTCACAGCTAAGCCAACACAAATAAAGAATGTTATTTTTCACATCTGATAGTCAAAAATTAAGGGAAAAAATACACTCCAAGATGTACTTAATTAGGTCCTTTCTAGACAAAATATAAAACCAGAATCATTTTACTTGACCAAAAAATTTCACTGGGGACACAAGCAAGGAGACAGAGGGGAGGAAAAACGAGAAAAATTTTCTTTTTCCATAAAAACTGTCACTAGTATCTGCAGTACTTTCCTTTCCTAGGAACTCAAGGTTCAAGCACTCACCCTGGCTATGCAGACCTCAGGTCAGCTCCCTTTTCTCCCCGAGACAATCTAGTTGTACAAACTACTACTGGGGACACGAGATCCAACCACCAAACGCCAGCTTTCTTGCAGTGGATCTCCCTTAATTTCTAGTCCCTATTAAAGCACTGAAGGGAAAAGCAAAACTGTTCTCTGGCCTCATGACCCAAGCACTCTCCTGGGATGCAGACAGCTGAGTCTTAACCCTTGTTCCAGTGGATGATTTATTTTCACAAGGTGGAACAACTTCAGCCTTAAAAAGAGACTACTTAAGCCACTGTGATCACCAGTACAAATCTTAGTAACAAGTTAAATACTGAACTAAAGACTGGATTACCTTAATTAACATGATTCATTTAAATCAGATTTAAATTATACTGACAAAATAGGAAAACAAAACAAAGCAAGACTAATGTATCCACTGCTATTTTTTCCAGAATCTTTGGAGATCACTGTGCACAAAGAAAAAAAAAATCCTGGAAATAAAATACAAAGTTTTTGTCAGCCGTTGATCTGAACGGCTAGCCAATATTTGGAGGTCTTTGCTGGGTTGTCTCCATCAGAAAGACAAAATGAGAATATCAAACACTGTTTATTTACCAAGAACATTCATAAAGCCACAATTCTCTGAAAATAATACAACCAAGCAACAGCACACATACCCTACAACTGTCACTCTTACCAGAAAGCCATGTGCTCTTTGGGGCTTTTTCTCTTACTTTTCTGGTTAATGCTCACCTCTGCTTCTTTCCCCCACCCCTCTCAGATACATCCTTTTTTTCCTGAGGCACTAATCAAGACCCAGCTCCAGTATTTACGGTCAGTTCTGTCAGTCCTCATACGGTACTTGCCCCCGCTACTGATTTATTATGCCAGATTTTTCAACGCCTTTAAGAGGCAGTTTCTGTCATTCCAGCTACCACAGAAACTAAGACTAGTGTCCTTTTAGTGAAGGCTATCTACCGCACTTGTTAATATTTACCCAATCTATTTTCATGGCAACCATTAACACTTCTCTGTATTCCATCAGTATATTTTCCAATGAACATTTTAGTAGCAAACTTTAAAACTGCATTTTTTTTCCTATAGCTACAAACCTAGAAAAATATAAATACAGCAGATATTTACATAAGACCACTTTGGACAGAATTCTTCTAATAAACTTAAAACACTGAAAGGAAAAAGAAATCAGCCAAACATTCTTTTTCTTTTGAAACAGCACAAATCAAATGCCAGGTCACTCACTGAGTACTGCTGCTAAGACATCCATATTCATTTAGTTTAATAAAAATCAATTGCGTTCTCCAAAAAGAAAAATGTAGTTTGGCAGTAAATGAGACATCTATCTTAGGCTTCAGAAAGCAGTCTGCACATAAAAACACAGCACTGCAATACTGACAACAGAATTCAAATGGAAGCGCCATTAAGTGCAGAATTTGGTTTCTTTTGTACAAAGCAGCGGGTTTTTGCTAAGCCAGAAACCCATGATCTGGCAGAAGTTTCTCCTACTCAATCCCCTTCCCCAAAATGCAACAAGGAAAAGAAATATGACGTTGAGTTTTTAAAACTCCTTCCTGCTCCCAAACCTCTAAAATTAGCTGATATTTTGATTTCAGCCTATCTGAAAACTTACAAGTTCTTACTATTGTTTTAGCTTTGATAAGCAGTGGTATTTGACTCTCCCCCATCCTAGCTCCCCAAAATCTGGTTTTAGGAAAATTTGGGATCCTAGCCTTACATTGTAAATAGTTAGTGGTTAAAGGAGAGAAAGCAATAATTTCCTAAAAGAGACTGCAGTCAATATGCAGACCTGAGGGCAAAGTTATCGCTTTAGTATGAAAATGATTTATCCAACAAAATGAGGTATCTTCCCCAAAAATTGATGTATTCTGGAGGCCAAACATTTAATGTTCAACATTTGCTTGAAACATATGCTAGATAAGGCACAAGTTTTTAGAACTGTCAGACATGTCTAATAATTACAATTACCAAGTTAGCACTTCTGCTTGATTCATAGATTTTGATTCAGATAAACCAGCTTGAACTTCCATCTGGTTATGTGTGACTGGGCTTCAATCTGACTGTATCTAAGGGAAGTTGAACTGAAGTCCCCGTCTAGCAGAGGGGAAATTCCTCGTACATCCAGATCCTCCTATTCAGTGCCAGTACAGAAAGGGTTCAGAGAATTTTTTGTTCCTTTTTAAGCGACTCCAGTTTAATCTGTATATTTGTGAACAGAACAGCACACTAAAGAAAAAATATACACCTAGACAACCACAACCTACAAGAAAACCAGTAAGTAAGAATTAAGCTTCACCAATCAACCTATTTCATTAATTCGCATGACTTCAATCAACATCAAAAAATAAGGGAATTGCCTAACTACATGTGCATCACAAACATTTCAAAGGCACAAAAAAAGATTAAGGACTCCATGTTACATCAGCTGTTACTCAGAAAACATTTTTTAAAAGTTTGCATGTAAAATTCCTTGACTGCTGCATTAAAAAAGAAAATAAAAAAATCTCCCACAAATACTTCGACAGTTTTGTTTTGACTTGAATCACATTTTCTTAAATCCCTTTACTGCAGATTTGAAATAAGTGTATCATAAAATACTATTTTTATCAGATAGTCTTCTGAAGTTTTCAGCAATATCTGACCAAAACAACGCTTAGTTTCAGCTTCTGTATCAATCGTTAGTAATGTAATTATTTGAATGCTGAATACTGTTTAATTGCATTAGACACAGTATTCAACATTTTATTATTTTTAATGAAATAAAACTGCACAAGGTTTGTAGGGAGTGTGCAGTATAATCACTTCCTTCTACATGCTCATTAAAATCAATTTTTGCCTCTTTCATTCTGTTACTTTTAAAGCTGGTCAATAAACCACATCAGCTCCCCGCTGCAAGCAACAAAATTTTAAAGATATGAAAAAGGATGATTCCCTGAATAAATCACATGCATCCACAATATGAGTTAAAGTCATAAATAAGCTTTCATTGACCCATCAGCTTCTTCTTGGATTCAGAGATGTCAGTATGAGAAGATAAATTCTCTAAAATTATTTTACAATTCTAAAGAATGTTTGTTTCCAGAGAGAAACACTCAAATTCATAGCCATTCAAATTCTCCACCTAAAAGCAATTATATTTATTAGTGGATAATATACACAAATGCACCTTACTGAACAAAAATCACACATGTTGAATAAACAATCCTAGAAATATAATTCTCCCTTTGAATATATTATGGAAGGGTAAGCTGCTCTAAAGGACTGAAAACATACTGAAAATACTCCACTATGTTTGCTTAGAGGACCTGCCCCACAAAATTCATTATTCTTGTCATGAGTAAGTTCAAAAGAACAGTATGAAAGGTTGTAACCATTTCCTATAATCCTCATAGGATGTTTACATCTTTATTTTTGGCTATTAGCAACTGAAGGATCTATTCAAAAGATTATGCAGAAACATGGATGCAGGGCAAAGGAAAACACCAGCAAATCAGAATAACCACAAAATCTATGTTTTTTTTTTTTTGCTTCTCTGAGAATCTTCTCAGAAACAAAGCAATGCCTCCCCCCTCAAACGTATGTTAATTTAATCAACTCCAAGGGTACTAGCCCACATTTTCCAAAATTCTCTTTGAGTTAATTCAACCAAGGATCCAAATTTGCAGCTCTGTTGGTTCTATAAGAACTGCAAGAATTGTTTATTAGTAATAACAACTGAAATTTTTAGAATCCTCCTGTGAAGAATCTCAAAGTGCTTTGGAGACATGTATGAAATAACCCTCAAGGTCTTTTTGTACTGGCACTGAATAGGAAAGTTCTGAAGCCACTTTGGAAGCAAAATATCACAAATGCTACCTAGGACACGACACAAAATTTTAAAATAAACAATTAAAAATAAAATGCAGAAGCCACTAGGAGAAAATAGATAGCATGTGAGCCAATAAGAACAACTCATGTTGTTCTCACATCACATCTACCAATTCCTCCATATCAACTCTTCCTCTTTTGATGCTCTTCAAAACCTTCCTCAAACATCAGGTTACCTCTTCAACTTTTTTCACTAGCACTTCCTCCTCACTAGGTCTCTAATCCCAATTCCGCACTTCTGGTGAGCAAATAATATTTGCTTGATCTGGTTTCTTCACTTTTTTTTTTTTCATGACCTGTCTATTGCCATGTCAAGCCTACTGCTATAGTTTTGTCTTCTTTCAACACCATTCATCCATTCTCCCCTTATTTGGCCTGTCAGGCCCTTATGACCCATGAGTGTTGCAAGATTTCTCCACTCTTCAGTCATGTCCTCCCAGAAGCCTCCCCCTATTCCTTCAATGGGTCAAGTAATCCTTTCACGCCTCATACTCCCCACGTACTCTTCCACTCTTTCCAATAAGGTAACCGTTGGCATCTCTCAGGCCTAGCTTGCACCCCACATCTACCTCCTCTGCTCCTGGGCTGTGTGAACACATCTGGCAAGGATCTTGTGGTCAGGCTGACTTCTTCCACTATATACTGGTTTTCCCTCCCTCTGATTCCACTGCCTCAGGAATTAGGCTGTAAACGTCTCCTGAGCAGACATTCAACACGTCTAAAAAAAAAGAGCCAATACTGAACAGAGGTAACATGCAGAGCGCAGTGGTGGCCAACACCATATCATCTGCATCAACATTTTCAGAACTCTGGTCCACGGACTACTGATTGCCTGAAAAATTTTAAAACGTAGCTTATGAAAAAAAAAAGTTTTTAAACCTGCATATGCACAAAGGCAAGGAAGCAAGCCGTTTTATTTACCCCACTTTATATTTAAAAATTAACCTAATTTCACTGCACTGTGAACATGGAATGACTGCATAAAATAATCCCTGATGCCCCCCACCCCCCAACGCACACCAAAATAAAGTGATAGTCCTTTCAACTTTTTTCTCCAGCTGTTGGCACTGAGGCATCATGCCTTAACATACTCTAAAGAAGTTTGGATCAGTGTTTCTCAGTATTTCAAAAGTCAGTACAGATATCAACACTTATTCTAGGAAGGCCAATATGTCTACTGAAAGATTACCTATTCATCTACTTATTGACTATCCCTGCCCTGCTTACACTGAAGATCTAAGAGGATTATAGGACATGGCGGCAAGGCTGAAGGCTTGTTAACTTAATAAGGCTATAGATTTAAAACTGTGTCAAATTAAACAGGTTCTGAAAATGGCTTAACTGTTCTAGTGTGGATAAGATTTAAGAGTCTCCTCTCAGATCTTTATCTAGCCCATGAAAAAGATGACCATAGGAGCTAGTAGGGCTCTGACATACGCAAGAGCGAAGGTTGTCCCTTAGATGCTGATTTTCTTTCAGAAAGCTATGAGCTTCAGTGAGAGCTACGTCTTTACTCAGAGGCACATTACCACAGCACACTGAATTTATCTTCACTGTGCTTGTTTAAAACAAGCTTTTAGAACAGTTATGCCCTATATATGCCAAGTCAGATAGTCATCTGATCATCTTTGAATACTTTTCATCTTAACACTTTTTAAATCAAAGAGTCAGAAGTGCTTCAGTATTCCAGAGCTCCTCATACAACTAGGAATGTATACTATAACCTAAAAAACTAAGATAGCATGCTAATGAAAAATTAATGAACAGAATTATTTCAAATTATTCAGTATTGATCCTCTCACACCTCTATGCAAGTAAGATTACCTTCCATTCCTTTAGTTTAGCAGCTTGAAGCACTTGTAGCATTGAGTACTTCTTTTGTCCTTAACCAGAGCTTTTCAAAGAGCTTGTCTTGTTAAACCGTGGTTCATGACATGACATAAAATGAGGGTTTAACTCTTTAAAAATCTTTTAATGTATAGCTATATTTTGAATGTCTATGGACTGAGAAAAAGAAGGCAAGAGATAAAACATGCACATCTTTCCTTTACGAGAAGCAAAGCAGAATTACCTCACCTTATTGTAACATTAATGTCATGAAAAAAATAATTTCTTTAACAAAGAAATGCTACAGACCAAGAAAGTGTTTTGTGGCTTTTGAGTACTTCAGGTGTATGAACAGGACATTCACCAAAGCCTGACTTATCTTCATTATTAATTGAAAATTAAAAGTCTACGCAACACTGATGGCACTTCTTCACTTCAGAGAAGAAAAGGATGATATCTGCATTAATTTTTAAGCAATATTCAAATCCTTACCTTTGATCAAAATGCATTTATGATTAATAATATACTTCCTGGCTAGATATTGTAAAAATCTGCACATTTATAGAAAGTAATAACAGGTAGTCTATATTAAATTCTCTGAAGAACCATGCCTCCTTGGAAGATAGAAAGAACAGTTAAAACCAATCAGAGCTCATATGTTCAAATCCCTCATCCACAAATTCAAACTGTATTTTTAAGGTTATGTGTGGAAAGCTGAACACATCAGCGCTGTTTCAAACAAAATTACTGTGAGAGAGAAAGAGAGAGCAAGGGTGAAGGCAGGCGAGTGTGTGCGTAGGAGAAACTTGTACCCATTCTGAGGGGACAGCCACACGTTCTCACAGGTTCGGGTTTTGGTCTTAATAGCGTGAGTGTTCATACTTCAGATGTTAAAAAAAAAAAATCAAGGGCCAAATAAAATAGGAATAAATACCTTGAAAAGAAATTATTTACTTAAAATTTTGAAGTGTTCATACATGTATTCTACAAAAACTTGACTTCAGATCACAAAAAAAATCACATGACCAAGTGTCGCAAGGAGTGTCAAACAAGTGCCACAGTCAGCAGCTTCTAAGGGTACAGAGGCAGATGATTTCCATGGTGTACTGCTCATATGTGCATAGTTCATTTACATGTACCTAGCAGGCTAAGATCTGGAGACATTTTGGTAACAGTGTCCATAAATTGAATGTGAAGAATTGAGTTTGACTATTATTTTTCAGTTTCCTTACATTTGGAGAATACAGACTTGCATATTTCCGAGAAACACCGAATGACATTTTAAAGATATACATAAGAATCACGCATCAAAGAATTCTAAATAATGTATTTAAATTTCTCTCTTTTGAGTGGTTGTCTGTATTCATATTTTGTTGTCCTCACCTCCAAAACAATGACCAGCTCATTTGTAGTTTCAATAGATCCTCAAATGAACTACAACAGTGTTTTACCATGTATCATGTCCAGTCAGGTTGCAGAAATTACATGACAGTTTGCAGATGTCAGAATACTGCTCTACGTGGGTGATTTACAAATGGCTAGAACAGATATCTATTTCCGGTGATGCTCTAACACAGTACTGATAACAACAGGTACATTACCTCTTGCAGAGAAAGAATTTAAATGCCCCACTGACCATCCTGTTCCCTTTACGCTCTCCACAGAGGCCGCAGTGAGCCAAAACACCACCCTGACTAGCTTATTCTTCATAGGCAGAAAGTGCACATATTATGTTCATTACAATAACCATGGAGTGAGAGATATCGACCTATGTCAATGGAAAAGATTACAACTTCCTTAGCCCTCACCCTCCCACCTCCTCCCCCAGTAACACCTAATGCTTCCCAGTTAATACATAGAGGAGAAACAGCAGAATATAAACTAGCTGATTGGGGAGTATCACTGGGAAAACTCATGATGATGCGTATGCTCTAGAAGAGCATCTTTCTAAGTTCTGACTATTTCCTGGCATTTAAGAGGAGGCAGAAGAGAGAGAATGACATAACTGTTGGCCTCGGTGCTGACCAAGAACAGCTAGGGCCTTAGTGCCCAAACTGCGCGAGGCCCAAGCATATCTACGAGACCGAGATAAATGAAAGCAGTCATTTAGGCACTCTCAGCTCAGCCAGGCTCTGAGCAGGACTAGCACCACTGTTTATTCTGGCAATCAAACAGGCAGCAATGCTGCTGTCTCTGTCTCCACCCAGAATCCTGGTGGCACAGACAGTGCTGTGTGCCTAGGAGATTCCTGCCAAGCTGCTATCTTCAACTGGCAGCACTGCTGGGCCAGAATTTGATGGATCTGTAAACCCAAAGAGAACAAAGGCTTCTAAACTACTGCAGTAATTGCTTCCTTATCCTAATATTTCATTTTTTGGGCACATAGTCTGAAGTATAACTGAAGTCTATCAACTACACAAAATTGCAACACAGCACTGGTAAAGGGGCATACATCTTCTCTAAACAGCTCTTTAAGTTCTCTGAAGCTCTTCTGCCAGGTAGTTTCTTTTTTCTTCTCCCTCTCAGATCTATAGGAAGGTAGAAATCTTCTCCAGTATTCTGTATTCAGTATTCTGGACACATGCCAGAGTCAAGGTATCTATTAATTTGTCAAGTCAGATCAGAAAGGCGGAAATGATCTTTATGAGTTTGGAAGGTGAACAAAGATAAGAAGTGCAGAACAGAGCACTTTCCAGGAAACACATGACTCTCCCACTTTAGTGCTGCTCATTTCCTAAGATGAATTTGGCTCACCTCAAAGTCATCATTCTTGGTCAAAGAATGTACTCTCAAAGAGATACTGGTTTGGTAACATGAAAAGAAAAACAAAGAAACTAGCAACCAGTCCAAGAATTCACTGTGTTTTGTGAATAGACAGGAAAGCTTCATCTCAGACATCTAACGGGAACTGAGACACAACAGAAGCACACTTTCCCTTGTGCCTTCTGCTGAAACGCACGGAATAGCAAGGTGCAGGCATGGGCAGTGCTGACCAGATGATGTCTCTACTTGAATTACTGAGATACATGCTGACACTGCGATGTGCGTACAGGTAATAATTAAAACAGAGGGGGAGAGGAGTATCCTCTTACAATTAAAGAATGAGGATAAGCAAAACAATAATAATAACCAATGCTTTCTGTTCTTTGCCGTAAACACTGCATGAGTTTCTGCAGTTCAGATTCTTTTACAGGGATTTCTTTTCTTTATTCTTTATTTTCGTTTTTCTTATGTTTGTCACAGCAAGAGTCAAAGACAAACTGAACACAGAAGAACGGTGCAACATGGTGCTTTCTTTAGTAGCACACTAAATAGGGTCAAAGTAGAGAGGATTTCTAATTAAAAGGCAATAATGGAGCCAAAGAAAAGGAAGGTGTTAAGCATATCTAAAGGAGACGGATGGGTACAGCACAGAACCAGTCGCACAGCAAGAGGAGTCCACTGAAACACTGACAAACAACTGAACTGGAGAAATTTCCAGTTTAACTACTACAGCTGCTCTTTCACGTTTGCTCTTTTCAGCAAATCCCATACATACCCAAGACACTGCATTAAGAAGTGCAAGTACCACCTGAAAACCTATTTACTCAGGCAAAGGACAGAATTTCTAGCTGAACTCCTTTCTAATCAACCCCTTCAGCTCCTCCTACCTTGCAATGTATCTATGAAACCACAGAAGAGGTACCAATCATAACAAACCAGACAGCGTGCATAAAGAAACATGACAACAACTCTACTGGCTTACTTCTTTTAACTGGTCCCTGAACTGCCTACTTAACATATTTTTATTGGTATTTAATTTCTATGGTAATAAGACATAAATAAAAAGATTTTTATTTGGTTAAAAAAATTGTTCCCTTTCATGAGTCCATTATAACTCTTTAAAGTTTTAAAGTTACACCTTTATATCTCCTTTTTTTTGTGGAAGTTTACATTTTTCTGAATGATCAGAGGTTTCTAGGTAGAGCAATAACTTATAACCTGCTAGCTAAATCATCATGTAGAGGGGAAAAGACATCATTTCATCTCAGGAAAGCCTGTTTCAAAAAAGTCTACAAAAATGGAGGAATATTACGATTCAGTTGGAAGAAAAAAAAAGAAAAAAAAATAGGAGAGTGATGGCAGCCCCCCCCCCCCCCCCCGCAAAAAGCAATCATACAACAGTTATTTTCCACCAATGCACAGAAAAACATCAGAAACAAAAGAAAAGGTGATCTTAAAGTATCATACTTAAGTACTCTATTTTCAACAATAATTATTTTCTAAAAAAATAAAGTAATGCATTTATTTAGCTATTTTATCATGCAGATTAATCTTAGATTGTAGTGAAAGATTGCTATCAAGGTTCAAAACACAGAATTAAGTATTCCTGTAGTGCCAGCATTAGACATTCTCTTTTTATTCTTTTCAAAATACACTCAAATCTACACACAAGTGTTCCAGTCAGATACAAATTTCTCTATACCAAGAATAATGGAACATCAGCTTTTAGAGGTTTTAATTCTATGTCTCTGGCTTTTCCTCACTGAGGTATTGATGCAATTTACAGTTAAACATCTATGTGCAAAATAAAATCTCTTTGACAATTTAACGCTAGCCACTAGACCCTCTTTGGGACAGGAAATGGACTATCAACAGCTCTCCAGTAATCTGGAAGTCAACTATTTAAAGAGTGAACAGTAGCATCTAGTGACCTCAACTGAGACTGTAGATCCATTGTAAAAGACATAGTACGTATATCCAAAATAAAAAGTCAATCCCTGCACTAAAGGCTATACCGCTTAAATAGCAAGTCAGACAAAAGAAGTACTATCAGTGCTATCTGCAGATGGGAAACAGAGGCACAAAGAGCTCTGAATGACTTCGTGCAAGGTTATAAAAGAAGCCTGTGACAGAGCCAGGAACTGAGCCCGGAAGCTCCGAATCCTTAGCCCAATGCCTTTAGATACCGAGACAATTCCTCCTTCTTCTTGTCTCCCCTTTTCCTCTCTCATTACTTAATTGGTTATCCTGCAGAGGAAATGCAGTAACACCATGACAGCCTATTTTCTTCTTCCATTTATAATCTCTACTGAATTTTATCTAGTTTAACATAGGATACAAAAGCTTTACAGAAAAAAATAATTAAAACCGTACAAACAATTGTAAATACAAAACCAGAATTTGGTATTATGGAGAGCAAGAGATGAAACAAAAATGTGCATATATGATTCAGAGAAGCTTCTCAAAATGTCTTCTATCAATCACTGCAGAATATTAACAGGCATCTATCTCCACTTTCTCAAAAGATTTCACAAGCAAAAGTCGCACCTTGCCCTTGCTTACTTCCGTAAGAGGGAATACATTCAGGAACATTTAAAACTGAACAGACTACAATAAATATTAAGGTGCACTTTTGTTTCTAATAAGAAGGAAAATCAAATTTTGTATGAATTCATACAAATACAATCCTCAAGATCAGCTGTCATCAGGTAATGATTTTCTAACCTACCACGACAGAAACCAGTCATGAAACTGACTGCATTAACTGCTGCTTTTTACACATTTCTACACCTACATCTTTCCCAAAATGGTGTATTTTGCAATCTGATCTATCACCAAAGTGCAGGCCTCTTCTACAAGCATGCTGACCAGTGGATGTTTAATGATAGGACATTTCTGCATACTACTTTATTCTTCTAACTCTTGTTTACCGCTGATCTAAACATCTGTTCCAGTCTATACCTGCTACTATGTTTGGCTACCCCCATATTTGTTTTCAACCCTTTATCAGAGTTATTGACCTACACATTTCAATCACATTAACAGGTTTCCTTGTGACAGAGTCCTGCCAGGACATCAGTTGGCCAAGGACTGTGCTCACTACAACTGTCACTACAGCAGTCATTCCTGTTCCTACCAGACCTATGAATCCTGCTAAGCTGCACGAGTTACTAGCCTAAGCTATTTTCTCCAGGGTATTCAGGGTAAAAGAAAAAATATTGATAATGTCATGCATCGAGTCCAACAGCTAGTCAGAAAAGCTCAAGTCCCCACCCGCAAGAAGGCTAGTCAAAGTCCCTGCTGCCCTAAGTTGTGTGCTAAGCTCAAATATCTAGTTGGTGGAAAACGCTTGGCTCTATTTTTTTTCATTTTTGGCATTACAGGCACTTTAGCAGTTCCTAGGCATGCCTACTGGACCCCAAGCTACTGCTGCTGCAGCAGTACAGTACAGGCGTGGGGCTTACAATTTTCCTGGGTAGAGACAAGCATGAGAAGGGAAACGTAGGTTTATAAACACAATACAACTAAATTTAGTAAAAATTCATGGAACAAACTTCTACATGTAGGTTCTTCCTTTTCTCCTCCACCTAGAAGAGCTTATTGCAAACATTTGAGATGTTAGTGATTCTCAAGAGAAAAACAGAGCATTAGGAGTACACTGAGCAAGAACTTATTCAGGCAGGTAGAAAGCCCCATTCAGGACCCAAACCAACATCTTCTAATAACCTGTAAGGATCCTCTACCACCTTCCTTCAAGAAGAATTCACCACAAGTAATATTACTAAAGGTTTCTCTAGTTTTCCAACAGATTAAAGACAAGAGGGCAGAAGGGAAAAAAAAAGAAAGCAAGCAAGCATTCTTAAGACCTTTTCACTTGTCTGCATTATAAAATTTTTCAGTGATACATAGTACAATACACTGGAATTACATTATCAATATTCATTCAGCATAAGAATCAGTACTATCTGGCATGGCCAACTTTGAGATAGTCACACTTTTCTTTGAAAGGGTAAATTATTCACTTATTCCTGCCTACCTACACTCAGTTCAGTGAACAGCCTGAGATTGGAATTCAGGGAAAAAAATCAACCAAAATAAGATTTTCAGACTATGCGGACAACTTGGCTAAAAATTCCACTGAGAAGACAGCCCTTACGTCAGAAACTACTTGGAGTATAAAGAGAATAGCAGGAGAATTAGCATGTCGTAGGCATATACGAATTCAAGGAAAAACACATGTATCGTCTCAAACTCATCTTACAATAAACCTATCTTCTCGTTCGGATATTAGACTGGATCTCCAGCTTCTACCAACTGACACAGCGAAGTTTAAGGCTCCTTCAATAAGCATACTCAGTAAAACTGCCTTAAGGAACTTAATACCTATGCATACATTTGACATACTTTTTTTAAAAAGTGAGAAAATTGGTAATATAAACATGAATTTGAAAGCAAGTACCCTAAATATTTTCACATCATCAAGGCTTCCGTGGTCATGCAGTCCTTCACCAGCTCCCCAGAACTTGCTCCTGATGACCATTTCTAATAGCAGGCTGCAGGTATTAATACTCTTACAAGCTGTCAAACTAGAAAAGTCTTCCCAAAAGAAAGCACTAAATTAGCATCCACACGAAAGAGGAAGCTGCGGCATGAGCTTAACTATTATTTGTCCTCTCAAGCAAGCTGGCTGCCGGGAGCTGAGAGGCCGGGCGGTCAGCAGAGCTTCAGGTCAGGTCTAGCACTACGCTGCCTTTGCCCCACCAGCATCCAGGGAAAGGAGCAGGGGGCTTGATGGGGCCAAACAGAAGGGAAGCACAAAGGAGATAAAGAGCTGCGAGGAGAAGTTGCAGATGATACAGTGATGGAAGATCATAAGGATTATGGCAAGGAACAGGGTTATAGCAGTGGGGGAGATGCAAGGCATGGGGCACGCCAGTGAATCCCCCCGGCTCGGTTAGTCTGGCTCCTCACCAGTTGTTTGTTTATTGCAATGTGTTGCCACATACGTACAGGGAATGCAACGTACAGCAGACTCTGTAATAACAGGGCTGGCAGCTCTGCAGTTGTCGATACAGTTCAGGAAATCATGCTGCAAAACATGTTATATTAACCATTTCTGAAAATTATGGCATCCTCTGAAAGGGCATTTACGAGTTTAGTATTTCTTCAGGGCATAAGCAGAATGTTTATGACTTGACAGCCCTCATCTACATTCACTTCATTTAATGTAACAGCAGCTTTCATTTATTAGTTCCCCTTCAGCAAAATTAGTTCAAGAAATCTGACCCTGCCACTCATCTAGAAACAGACTTTTTTCCCTTATTCCCCAAGAGGAATTGTATTTGTAACCATCTTTATGCTATAGTTAGCAAAACAAAGAGAGCATTCACCTCAATATTGTCCATTAAACCGGCATTTTATTTTCTGAACCTTTTTTTTTTAAAAAAACACACTTTTCACCTAGCAAGGGGGAAAGTTCCTCTTACCACCCCCTCCCTACTCTTCAGGATAAGCTCATATTCTTGAAAGTAGTGCCTTTCTAATAAAAGAGGACTCTGGATTAAGTGGACAAAAGATGAGAAGATCATTTTTCCCTTTCTCCCAAAGGAAAGAAGACACAAGAATGCCTGTTTTACCTTAAGGAACTTGGAAACCGTGGAAACAAAGATGCATTCAGACTTACTGTAAAGCGCTCAAGTCTACCAGTAATATTCACCAAGTATCAGTTAATTGCATGAGGAGTCCACATGGTCACAATTTTAATGGCACATGGTATAACATAACTAATAAATTGAAGCAACTTGAAGCAACATTCCATATGTTATCACTTCCCACTCTACAGAACATCTGGAAATGCAAATGCCACACAACAGGATATTGTAGAACATTAAAAGAAAAAGAGGAGAATATTCTATATTCAGTCTTATTATTTTTCTAATAGGTCCTGAGAAACTCTGAATTCCACTCATTCACATATGTAGTACATTGCTGCACCAGAAACCTTGCAGAGGAGAAACAGTCTTTGGAAGCACATGGTTATTTACTAAGGTCTACATGACAGTACATAAAGAAGTTACACACATATTTTGCTTTAAATTAAGGAATGAAATTAAAGAGATTATGGTAAGCTCTTTATTGTTCTGGAAAAGACTGAATTGCTTTTGATACTGCTGAAATTTCTTTGCAGTGCTGATCAGTATTTAGCTTTTTCTTTGAAACAAAAATTCTTCTCTCTTTCACCAACTATGTATGGAACAACACTCATTAACAGCAGGTGGCATAATAATTATTTTTATTTTCTAACGAAAAGAACAGAATGAGAGTACTCAGCAGAGGAAAGAACAATATCTAAAGGAAGAACACCTGTATTTTAAGTTCTCACACAAACCTAAGAGAGGTATCTAAGACAGTTTAGAGGGGCTCCCATCGTGTAAGCAGTATTTAAGACAAACCAATGCAAGGCTTTTTCAACTGTAAAGAAAATTAAATCATTCAACTATACTTGAAAATAAAGATTAGTCCTGCCAAATACACATTTTAAACACCCTCCTTCAAACTCTGTAGGACAGTTCTCTAAAAAATAAACTTCACAACGGGGAAAACACCTAAACCATTTGGAAATTTCACTTCAAACACAGAAACTCTGAATGTGCTGGCTTCATAAAATGTGTATCAAAGCCTTTCAAAGAAGCTAGTCTGCCTAGTCATTAGATAAAACAGAGCAAGGTCAGTCATCTCACAAAATGATCTTCCCAGACACAGGCTCTAGAGTGGATAAGCGTAAATGAGGCTACTGAAGCCTTCAGTACAAGGTATGACAGAGTCTACAGGTTGCATGGACTGGAGGAAGAAGCAGGAATACACACATAAGGCAATTCCCCCCCCCCCCCCCCACACACACACACAAAAAAAAAATCACAGTGCATAGATTTTTCTAATTACTTAGGAGAAAAAGAATTTTTAAAAACTTAGGAAAAATACTTGGGAAAAAAAAGAAAGGATAGGAGGAGAAAGAGTACAAATAAGTTACCAATCACAGCAATTCAAAGCTTTTGTTTTTTTAAAGAAGAGAAGTCTAGCTCCTTAGAAGCCAATAGCAAAACCTTCATCAACTTCAGCAAGAACAAGCTTCCCTGCTGGTGTTTAACACTCATTATATCTGATCTAAAGGAACCTTACTGCTTATCTGAATCATTACAGGAAGTGCAAGAGCCAAAATAAAGTCTCCAGTCTTGTAACTGACAAACCAAGAACAAATTCAAGTGTTCTTCATAAGATGTTTATCCTTAAGCTTTATGGAAGCTTTCCTCGTAAGTTATCTTGCTCTGTCTATTTAACTTCGTTTTATAAGGTATTTAAGGTATGGAGGTGCTTTTTGTCTCCCTACCTCATCAACTGAAGTTTTAAGTAGTATTATCCCTAACTTACTGGTGTTAGCAGAACAATAAACCAACACTGAAGCATGCTGATGTGTTTTTGCTAGAAGTCTGCAATAGTACTCCTAAGTATTTTGTTTTGCCATATGTACTATCCAATTGCTCTTCCTCCAAAGCAAACACCATCCGAAACAGTGAAGAAGAAGATGCAATTGCAGTGAAGTACCATCTCCACAACACAAATCTTGGTACTTACCCTAACAGGAGGGCTCCGTGCTTGCACTCTTTGCTGCTGTCCAGCTTGAGAGCTCTGCATGTCCTTCGCTCCGCAGTTAGCAGCAGTGCTGACCTGGACCCTTAGCGCGTTCGTGCTACCAGTCCCACCACCAGCGCCAGGTTTCCGAGGCCTCTGTTTGATGCCATCCAGTAGTCTAACGAGCAAAATATTACTGGGAAGTTCATCAACACTGCACTCCACCAGAGTCCTGCACTCCGGGCACCGCAGCTCATTTCGAGAGCTCACAATGCCCAGCAGACAGCGTTTACAAAACGTGTGCTGGCAAGGCAAGACTTTCGCAGAAGCATCAAGGCGTTCTAGGCAAACGGGACACTCCAACAGATCCAGCAAAGCCGATTCATCCATTTTCGTTATGTTACTCAACCAGAAAAACAAAACTTTGCAAAATCTGTGTGTTCTGTGCACTCCAAGGATATCATGTTACATCCATTCCTCTTCCAGCTGTGCTCTGAAATTTTTTTTTTGAGGGGAAAAAGGCATTATTAACCCTCGATAAAGAGACAGCAGGACTATTTTATCTGAAGATATTCATAAAATGAGCAAAATAAATAAGAACTCTGTAATATAACTCAACGCAAGACATTTTAAAAAACTGCAATGCACGAAAGGAACTCCTAAATAGCAATAAATACTTATTAACAACAGCAATTTCAATTAATGTATCTATTTAGTTAAAATGTTACAATAAATACCGACAGTTCAGGTTTTTAAATTCCAGTTCTTCCCATTTTTTCTAGGAAGCCTCAGTTTTCTCAAATTATTCCGGAAAAGAAAGAGATACCTCCACCAACACAGCACGTTAATAAAGCAGGAACCACGAAAAATAAGCTTAACACACCTGGATGGCTGCCCGTTTATTTGAGAACAGCTCTTTCCACAATTAAAGGTAGCAAACGTGACATCCGTAAACTACACAGCTTGCTCCACAACAACAGGGCGTAGTACAGCAGCAGGGAAGAGCACGGGGAAATCACGTTCAAGCGAGTGAGAGCAGCAGGGATGACCCTGCTGCCACTGCTGCGAAAGGCGACAGCAACCTATTACGGGGATCGGTCTTGAAAAAAAAAGCCACCAGTTCCCAGGCTTTTAAGTTCACTACCACTCGGCGCTTTCGCTGCTACAACCCGGCCTCGAAGAAGCGCTTCCCAACTATTGCAAAACGCTCCCGAGCAGGAAGTGCCGCTGGAATATTACTCGCAGGGCGCGAGTGCGGTGGGTGCAGCCACGGAAGCCAGGGCAGCCGCTCAACCAGTTTAATTTGAGCTGCTGGGAAAGGGGAAGGGTTGGGGAGGGAAAAAAAAAAAAAAAAAAAAAAAAAGAGGAAAAAACCGACCCCGACCAAAGAAACGAGCAAAACCGCGGCAGGCAGCGCGCTCCCCGGGCAGCCTCTACGAGGCTGCTCAACAGGCAGCGAAGCGCGCGGGGCTCAGCGCTGCTCCGCGCCGCCGCCCCCCGCAGACCTGCTCCGCAGCCGCACACCCAGGCCGCATTTCAGATATATAAATATATGTATTTTATTGGGGGGGGCGGTTCAGCGGCGCCGCTCCCCCCCCCGCGCACACACACACACACACACCCCGCCCCTCCCCGAGAGCCGAGGGCCGGCGACACCCCGCGGGGGTGTCCCGCCGCCGCGCCCGGGCCTGCGGCCGCCGCCCGCACTCACCGCGCCGCCCCCGCTTTGTTCCCCTGAGGAGCAGCCGCCGCCGCCGCCGCCGGTGCCTCTCCCGCCGCGGCAGCGCCGAGGCTCCCGGCGCGGCGCGGCGCGGCCCGGCGCGGCCCGGCCCTCCCCGCCGCGCCGCGCAGGGCTGACGCGGGGGGCGGCCCCGGCCCGCCTCCTCCGCGCGGCCCTGCCGAGGGGCTCGGCGGCGGCGGCCGGGCGGCCTGGCGCATGGCGGCGGCGGGACCCGCCGGGCTGAGGGCAGCGCCGGGAGGCCGCTGCCAGGACCCGCCGCGGCGGGGTCCCCGCGCGGCGTGGGCTCGGCGGGGAGTTCCCGCAAAGCGCTTCACGCAGGACTGCCAGAGCAAAGGGCCACGGAGAGCCCAAGGCACACCTCGGCTCGTCCTAACAGAAAAGAGCAAGAATTAATTAAAAAAGAAAAAAAGCACTTTTCTTTCTTTCTTTCTTTCTTTCTTTTTTTTTTTTTTAAAGCGGGATGAGGCACCTCCTCCGTGGGAGGGGGAAAGTCTAAAGCAACCAGAAAGTTTTGCTGCGCTGGGATCTCTTTGCTGCAGCTCGCAGAGGAGACGATCCATCCGGCATTCAGCTTTGCCCTGTTCCAGTTAGCTAAGTTTGCTGTCGTTCGTACTGGCCTTTATGGGCACCAAAAAGACTTTTGTCTTTTTGAATGCGGGATTGCAGAGGTTGCTTGCCTGATTTGGCTCTCCTCCCCCCCAAGTCTTGCCGTCTGGATTCATTAGCTAGGCTGTTTCCTACAGAACTGCTCTTCTATGATTATTAGAATTGCCAAATACACGTGCGCCTACCGAATGAACCGTGGACCGATGTTTCCCGGTAGAAAAGGCCTAAACGGCTGCACTTTCTTGAGAAATAACATCTCCTCCTCCGTGAGTCCTGGGGTTTCAGCAGACTGATGCAGACGGAGTTCTGGTCTGTGTCTCTGCTTCCTAGGGAGTACTGTAACGTAAACAGAAGAGTATAAACACCTGATACGCAAGAACATGCCCGTGCCGCGTAGCGTTCCTATATGGTGTGCAAAGAATCATCATCAATCCGAACATTTGAAGCGCTGACTTGCTTGTTGCGGCTCAACAAAAGTTCATCTCGCAGTTAGATTTCACTTTTGGCCATAGCCTTTCCCAAAGATCTCATCAAGGTTCAATAGAAATAATTTACTAGCCTTTCCAGCGCGGTATAGTTCTGTAAGCAACGTAATTATTGTTGGCTAAACTTCATTTGTTGCCTAAGGAAAGTACAGTATCTGTTAAAACAGCAGTGACGTTCCAGTGCAGGTGGTGCACAAGAGAAGCAAGATGCAAGCTCAGGGAAGCCAGACAAAAAGATTATCCCTTCATCAGGGTTGCTCTTTGATAATGTTTTATGTAAAGTCTGTAAAATATTAATACATCTTAGTATACTAGCCAAAGCAGTAAACATTCTGATGAGAATCACATCAATAAGTTACTTCCTGAACAGCAGTAGTTAATTTTCAACCAAATACACTTTATGTAAAAAAGTGCAGGCATGCATGCCGGCGTACGCCACTGCCCTCTTACGGATGAAATGTCTCATCTCAGAGAGGCTAGAACAGGCTATGCCAGTACTCGAAAGAGCAGGATCTGGGCTACTGTGTTCAAGCAAGGTACTCATTCTCACTTCCAGTCACACGCAAGGAACCTACCCTGTGCACATCTCTTACACGAGGAGACCTCCTGTCTCGAAACCATGCCGTTCTTAGGTACGGTTCATTACCTAGCAAGAGTCATGCAAGGAACTATTCATGCAGTAGAGAGAGTGCCTGTTGCATAAGGCAGAGAACCATTAAGAACACAAATTGAGATAAGACGCAGCACCTCTCTTCCAGCTGGTCAAATCCTTGGATTTTTACAACTGTAATTTCCATTTAAAGCATTTTCATATCTATGAAAAAATATTTTAACTTTTTTTTCATGTAATAAATTGTACTTCAGAAACTTTCAGATACAAACTTTGTTTTTTCTCTAGTCTATGCCATTTCTCTCCTTCTGGAAGCCACTGGTTGAAAAAAGAAAGAAAGTGAAGGGCTGTAGACAGAAGAGAACAGCAAAAGGCAAGAAGTCTGTCAGTAGCACAACTGGTAAGCCTGGTTTTGTATGAACATGGGTTCTGCATCCAGCATCCTTAGTGCAATAAACCTACCACATCCTCTGTACTCCTCCTTCCCCTGAGCTGATACCTTCTGTCTCTCTTATGGGCCAACCAGCCTACAAGCTTTATGTCTTCATCCCTCTCCACCAATGTAATCATTCTTTCTATTTCCCCACCCTCCCAAACCGTACTGCAATAATTCCTGTTTCTAACGCATCTCCTAGTATCTTTAGTTTTCCCTACGTCTTCAAAATAGTAGGCAGTGTATGCTGGACCTGCCTCTGAGCAATGCTGGCTAGTTGACCAGTTAGCAGGCCAAAAAGAAGAGATAACGTGACCTCTTTGAGCACTCCTTAGTAGGGATCATTTGATCTTTTCCAGATATGACCACTGTTTTCCATAAAACCTCTAGAATTTTAAAACCTTTAGAAATCTTCTGTCAGGTTTTGCCAATGAACGAAAAATAACTGGGAAGTGGGCCTGACAGATACACCATAATCATTAAATCTGTTTCCTTAGGAAATTTGACTAAAAAAAATAGTATAAGATATTTCAGAATAGCATTTCACTTATCAGCATGCAAATCTTTTGAAATGTACAGACATTTGTAATCAAATGCATTAAAGAGCAAAAGCATTAAATGCTCATTTATGCACTGAAATATATTAATGCACTGAAAAGTAAAACCAGGTCCAATCCTCTCTGTAACACTACAAAATATCACTGAAGATTATGATCTTCATAGCACGATAATCAGTATGCCTGAAAAGTAACGTTAGCAATCAGTATATTTAGATTCTTGAAACAAAACAGAGCAATTGAATACCGAGTAAGAGAAACCCTTGCCTGTGGAAATAAACATATAAATAAAATATATTTGTGAATTACATCCTCAAAATCTGAGATCACTTCAATGACTCAAAATCAAAGTAGTAAGAATCATGGAACAAGAGTGTGTCCTATCAGAAAATGTATAACAGAAGATAGGGTCTTAAGGGAGTTGTCATCTGAAATTTTTTTATTTGTAGGTTCAGTAGTGAATGTTAATGTTAATATTATTTCTACTGAAAACAATAAACACACTTTTGATTTAATATACACTTCATACTATCTTTGATAGCTATTTTTTTCCAGAAACAATAGTGTTTCACCATTAGTAACTTCCACATTAGCCCATCTTTTCCATCAATGTCAAGCACAGACCAAAAAGGTTAATCTGATTTCCTTGTAAAGTGACCTCCAGAGATGCAGCGGCAATTTCTTTTCAAAGGCTAAAGGCCAAGCAAAACTTCCACTATCATCAATTTAGTAAGAGTTCACCATACTCATGCCCATGCTGATATTACTGGATTTATATGAGCAACTATAGTATACAGTGAAGGATGACAGATTTTCTTCAATCCCTGGTGGAAATGGGCAAGGACACTCCTCCATTACTTCATGACATTGAAGAACTGTCCTTTTTCAACAAGATGTCTATGCTACATTAGTACTAGCTTTAAAATGTCTAGCTCAGTTACTGTTAGTGTAATTCTGGCAACACAGAGCTCAGCATGTTTGATACTGATCAGTCAGTTTGATGGCAAACTGAATTTTGTGCTGCCCCTTCTGCATTTTGTGTTGTGAACTGGTTGCACCAGGATCAATGACTGTAATACACAAGGGCTTCTGTTTGTGCTGTGCCGCAAGGATCTCTGCTATTATTATTCTTATATCTCTGAGGGGGAGGAAAAAGGGGTGATATGTTTTCAGTACATTTTGGCTTCTAGTTTTGGATCTTTGTTCTGTATTCAACATCTAGCTTAGGGTATAATGAAAGTTGCTGTGCTGTGTCTCAAACTTAACAAGTGAAGATGATGCTTGTTTTTTTTATTATTTTTTAGTTTCTTGCTTTCTAGAGGAGACATTTACGTATGAATATTGTGAACTAGCGCTCTGCGACAAAGTGAAGGTGGAATCATACCTTTGCACATACTTTGTTGCTTTTGTAATAACTTTCAATATGAGTCATGATCAGGGAACATGCGGAAGAAAAAAAGCATTTGTAGCGTTAAAGAGTTACCAGGCTACAACTTCTCAGGTGTTTTGCTATGCTCCTCATAACCTCACTGCATTCCTCCCAGGCTGGTCACTGGAGGACACTTCCTGGGCTGATGGGTTCTTATGATCCCTGTAGCCTCTGGCCGCAGCGCACACTGCTCTGTCCTGTAAAAATGCAGTAAGGTGCTGGGTGTGTGCAAGTGGTCAAGAACTTGATTAAAACGATCATTACACTGTTGGGAACAGAATGCCCTCACGTTATTAACCAGCAAGCCTGAAATTGCCTGTACTACCAACAAAGTTAAAGAAAGGGTAGGAAAAAATGCGTATTAAAAAAACCCAAAAAACTAGACAGCACAGCTGTGAAGGTTTTAGAAAAGACACAGCACATAGAAATGCAAGAACCTCCTGTCTAACATGTTTATGCTAAAAATCAAGTGAACTGTTTTTGTTCTTACATGCAGCTGATACGCTGCAGACCTAATCTGTATGTAGGTCCTACTACTCCTTTTGCTCCTCTAGAACTAGCACTCTGTCCACAGGAGATGTTCCTGTGCAGACAATCCTGTTCAATCCTATTCTAGGAATGTTACAATCTGATTCAGACCTGCTCTCTCAAAGATTTGCAACTAGTTCAGGATGTAGCTTTAGAATTATTGACTGCCTTGGACTTCTTGGAACACTTACATGCCCTTTTTATAGTGTGCTAGATTGTTAGCAAATTTTTAAGCTATTAAATAATTTTCCCCACCTGCAAAAGCTATGTACAAGTCACAGTGTAAAACTTCTTGATGAACTGGCTGATATTTTTCATATCAACAGTAAACTGACAACCAAATAAATGCCTAAGCAGAATTATTGTATTACTCTAGATCCAGTTCTGTCTGTTCTCAATCAGTCACTTTGGGGTGATAATGGGTTAGAGTGACTGAACTCCAATTTTATTTTTCAGAAACATTGTGACAAATGTTCTGAACTTTCAAAATACAAATATCTGAAGCAATTTGCAGGGCCCAAACTATTTTTCTTTTCCTTTTAAATATGCAAAAACATGATACAGTAAAAGACAGCAAACATTAGATGTTCATAAAACTTGATCTCCATTACCATATCTTATTACATCATTACTATGGTATCTGAAAGAAGCTGAATGCCTGGAGATTAGATGCTTGGTATGTGTACTACTTAAACAAAAAAAAAATACAATAGTGGATAGGAGGAGCTGGAAGAGCTAAGAAGAGTCAAAGGCACCTCCGTAGGTGGACTCTGCAGAGGAAAGGTTTGGTGTGGGCATAATGAGAAGTCTACATGAGTCATACCTGGTCTACAATTCCTGGTTTCTGTCTTTTGTTTGTATTTGCATTTTATACTTCCAGAAAAGTATTTCAGTTTCTCTCTCACTCTGAGACAGATTCTCACATCCTATGAGGCAGACAAAGCTAGTTAACAAATTTAATGAACAGGGAGGAAGCCACAGCACTGTGCTATTTTATCTTGTGCAGTCCTGCACTCAAGTTAGCCATTCTAGAGGCAAACATCCTTGGCCAAGGCCTGTATATCAGGGTCTCTCCTCCCAAAGTAGCAGGTTGAAATCTCTGCATTCTTCACATTTTCTCACAAAATATATCCTTAGAACATACCATTATGCACCTCTCCGTCTTTGACATTTCAACCAGCTGAGAAATGTGTGTGTCCACTAATTCTCTTTTGGTGCATCTGCACCACAATTAAATGAAAACTCAGGAAACTCTGCAGGTCTTAACAAACAGATCATTCTAAGAGCAGTTACTGCAAGGCTCCTGCATATTTACTGAAGAGCAACTCTTTACAAACCAGTTGTGCTTTTGTGCTTGTTAATGAATGAGAAACGTATAACAGCAGCAAGGATATGTCAGTACTACGGTTCATGTGAGCTTTATGGAGAGTCCTGAAATTCCTGCTGTTGTGCAAATCCAGAAATCTGCTGAAATGCACCACAGTACCCTCACATAGGTACTGTGTAATAGGTACTCTTCTGCAATGAATCTTGGTCAGCTTGGATTTTGTCCCAGAACAAAGTTAGTATGTAGCTCCCAGGCTTAAGAGCAGGGGAACAGTAAAATGCTCCGGAATGCATGCGACATCTTTCCTTATGTCTTTAGAGCAAATTCTGCAAGAAGAATTTACTAGCTTGTTTAAATTCTAAAATAAGCCATTTTAGAGTTTTGAGTGCTGCAATAGCTTGATAGCTTGCCAAAAAAAAAAAAAAAAAAAAATTTGATAGAGTTGTAATGTTAGTTTGTAAAAGCATGCTCAGCTAGTTTCTTTAAAAAGATTTACTTCCTTAAAATAGTACTTTCCTACTAAAATTGCCTGCTGGGCAGAGCTATCTGACAGGCCAGTAGAATTATCAGCATGTTTAGTTTTCAAACAGCTCTGCCACCCCTGCACAGTTTTGCTATGGTATCAACAATATGAGTTCTGTAGGTTTTCTATCAAAATAGGTTTTGTAAGAGTTTGCATACAAAGATATAAATATCAAAATAGGTTACAAAATTTGAAGTGCATTAACGTTTCTCTCCAGAAGTAGTCAAAACAGTATCCTTACCCAGGGTAACGCACTTCCTTTGAATGAAGCATTCCTTTTTGGAACAGATCTTCAGATACATGGAAAGTTGCATTTTAATTAGCACAAATTAATTAGCAAACTAGCACAAATTTAAATAATTAGCGCAAATTATAACCCTTGTATGGTCTGAAAGCTACAGAAGCCCCCTTCATAGCATCAGGTATCTGCAATCTCAGGTACACTTAAAGCATATAGGCAGAGGTTCAGATGCGATCAATGTACTATCATTTTCTTGTATAATGTTTTAGAAGCAAAAAGCAAGAATTTCCAACAAAGCTTGATTCTGAAGAAAAATTTCCTACATGAAACCTTGGCAAATTTTGAATTATACTGGGATGAAGGTAGGGAAATAAAGGGACAGCGTTTGTGTCAGACAAACTGTCTTTATATATTTAGCAATTGTCAATGCTTAATAAAATAAGAAAAGTCCCCATACATTGCCACTAACCTCCACCTATGCCAGGAAGAAGCAAAAGAATCAGGGGAGTAATCCTTCCTTCTCCCTTTTCCTTGTCAAAATTCCTATGAGAAGTTGTTTGTGGTTGCCTAATTTACTGTCTGACTTGCTGTGTTATTCTTGTCATTGTATTACTTCTGCTACCATAGTTCTGTTCTGCAAATGGGGGAGTATAAAAAAAAAACCCTTTTACTATACAAGTATAGTATACAAAAATATAGTCTACTATACAAAAAACTCTTACTTATTCAAAATAAGATTAAGGAAGTGAGGTGAATTTATGGAGTATTCATGGCAGTACTTTGGATTTCTTTTATAAAGCTTGGGACTTGGCTTGGCTTTCAAGTTGATAAAAACACTGAGACACAAAATGAATCCTCTCAGGCTTCTGGCACTACAAGGCTATATAATTGCTTTAGGTTTGCCTTTTTTTTTTCTCTCTCTCTCTCTCTTTTTTTTTTTTTTTTTTTTTTTTTTGTAATTTGTGTCACTTTCACTCCCACACATCTGGCAAGAGACCTCTCTGCACTGGCTTAGTTTAAAAACTTATCTCATAGATCACTACTAGCAATCAATTCCAGCCTTTGTACTTATATTGCCCCATAGCCTGGAGTCACTGATTTTGTGGAACCAGGAATTTGGTCTATAAAATATTTACTCACAACAAGAAAAAAGAAATCCCCCCAAACTGACCCTCTAGCTCTTTGTTTGTGAAGCTGACTCTGAAAATGTAAATCATATCAAACTGATTTCTGCGGGCCAAAGAAAGCAGGCAGCTGGATTCCATCCCCTTTAGCTAGGCACCAGCCCTTAAATATCTCTTGAATATACTTTTTTATGAGCTACAGTCAAACTCATTTTCAATTATTATTTTCCCACATGTCCCTGAAATGCAGACACCAACTCTGCATGTGGATGTGACTAGGGCACTGACAATGGATAAATATGCCAAAAATCTGTTAGCAAGCTCTGCTCCAAACTGCTAACACATTTCTACCACCATTCTTCTCTACAGTCACACCTCCACCAAAAAAATGGGTGTATTTTTCTTCCATGTCACAGTCCTTAAATATAGATAAGGCAGCTGTGGTCAAAAAATTTGTCAGCAAATGCTCTGTGCTAGGTGTTTTCCTGTATGCTAGTTCAGATTAGGTGCTGAGCATTTTTCTGCTGTTACAGATACAGTTGGAGGCATTTTTATTGATAGTATTTATTGTACTGTTCCTTTTTATACAACAGTGATGTGGAACACGAAAGCCAACTCACCTCATACATTGAGGACTGCAACTTACAATGAAAAAGCCTGAAAAGCGAAGAATAGGTAAAACAAAGAAGGGAGACAATGACTAGCGTAGATTCAGTTCTCTCTGCAAAATAAATTAAACAATTTGCTGCACAGCAAACAAAGGGAGAATTCCCAGGACTAACCCACAGATCCCCAGTCTTGTGACCTATCTCCTAGAATACCCTAAAGGAGCATGACCAGATTTAATAATGACCAACACCGGTTGCTGGGCAGCAGAGACATTCCCTAGCTGTGGGGAAAATTGGTATGGAGAAGCTTGAGATGCAATGTACACTACTAACCCTCCACTCCTGGTCATCAGATTTCAAAAGAAAAATTGGCAACTGACAGGTAATAAAAACAGAATATTCTCCAAGAGTCCCAACAATCCTTCATGAATACTTTATCACAGCAAAAAACATAGCAGAGTAAAAACAAACAGATAGCAGATAACTAACTTGAAATGTCTTCCCTTTCTATTTTTCATAGGACAGATTAACAGTGTTTTGACCTTATGTGGTGTTACATATCATGAAACATGGTCGTTTTAACCAAAATACTAGGTTTCCCAGATGATAACCAAGAACAAGCTGTAACTTTTTTTTTTTTTTTTTTTTTTTGTCATTTTTATTTTCACTTTCCCAAGTGGATAGCACTTCTGAGTGCTTGGAAGTGTTTATTAATCAATCCCGATATGTATCCACATATGCTGCCAATTTAAATGCGTTTAGCCCGTTATAGCTGCTGCGGGAACCTTTATTCACTTTCATTGACTTTGGGGGAGATAAGTCAGAAACAGTACTGGTTTAATGCCATTTTTTGTATTTACTTGGCAAATACTCATGTCGATTTAAAAGTTCTCATGGGAGGTGTCAAGAGGTCACTGACATTTTCCTGGGCAAGGAAGGGAGAGTGGTTGAAACCTTGGCATTCTTGTTGCTTTCTTTAATGTTGTTCTTCATTTGATTAGTGCTGTACTAGGCACTTTCCCCCCAGCTGCCATTAGAAGAGGGAGTGAGAGAATGTAAAAATGTTAGTAAGAAATGTGCCAAGAGCCACAGAAAGGGCTTCCCTGCTGTTTTATTCGACTAATTCTAGGTCTGGGTAACAGTAAACTTTCTGTCACAGAGAATGTGTGTATTAGATGATATATTCTATACCCTTAACATTCCCAAATTCTTTCAGCACATTCTTTTCAGTTCATTCTATTATTCTACAATGTCTTATGTCTAAGGCTCACAAAGCCTTCCAACCTCTCTGTTATGAAATGGCAAGAAAATACAGTTCCCTTAGGCTCAAAAACTATCAGGGTTTGATTTGCAGAAGTGAGGCACCTACAATTTCCATTAATATCAATGGAATTGTAGGTGAGCAGTATTTTTCAAACATGACTAAGTGTCCAGAAATTTTAAAGAAAATAAAAAGGCACCCAACATCTTATAGGCCTTGTACCCAAGGCTTCCAGATTTAAACTGATAATAACCCAGCTGAAGTAGCAGACACAGCTTTATTAAAGCTAGTGACTGCAGGAAGGGATTTGACCTGTTTCATACTACAGATTAGTGCAGTTCCCCACAAAAGACCCCACACTTTATCATACATCAGAACAACAATTTCTCAATTTCCAGACTTTAAAATGGTTTCGATAACATTAATCCAAAGAAATATACAACATTTCTCACCATTTTAACTGCTGAAAAACAAAATAAAACATCACTGGAGAGTTTCACCAGCAAGTGAAAACAAAAATAGCTTTAAGTAATTACATGACCCCATCCTTTTGGTGGAGATTACTATCACGTGGCAGAACAAGCAGAATGGAAGATGTGCTCATGGTCTCACCAGCTGCAGTTTGAAGTCACGAGACTTGGCTCTAACTGACCTTCTCAGCAGCTTAATCAAGGATGCTATGCTTTGTACTGAAGCATGAGCTTGGGCCCACATTTCAGTCTGCTGGATCTAACAATCTTAAGCAAATGAAAAGAATAGACAGCTGAGAGCAGTAGCATCTTAGAAAATCACAATGAGATCTGACAGAAGTTAAAGCAAGCTTCAGAACTTGGACAGGTTAGAAGCTTTACTAGGCTTGAGGGTTAGGGAGAGCTTATCATTATGCTCACTCATGCTCCACTGTTGTACATATAGCTAAATATTAATGGTGGAAAATCCTTCCATCACCAGTCTAAGCAGACTAGTTACTGGTAGTATCCCTGTATGGTTGACAAAGGCCATGGGCCAGGACTGAAACGTGTCTTGGGGTCAGAATTTGCTGGAGTGACCTTCTGGAAAAACAAGATTGCTCAGTGTAGAGGCACTACAAATAATAGTGAATTAAGTTATTTAGGGCCCTGAGATCATTAATGGACATTAAAGTTCACGGTGGAACAGAGTACTATTCCATGCAATCAGTAAGCTGCTTAACATCTGAAAAATACCCTATTATTTGTAGCTAAGACTCACATCAGAGATGTTTTATTACTGTAGAAAAAAATCTTCACATATGTTTAACTAACAATTTAGAAGGCCAATGTTTTGCTAAGCTTTCAAAACAATTGATTATGAAATACTAAAAAAACCTAACATTTCTTATAATTAAAAAGGCAAAAAGTGTGTCAAGTGTAAGTCCAAATCTATGCTACTGAGAAGCTCTACTACCATGATACTTTTCTCCTTTTGACATTCTCTGACAGTCTGAAAAACAAGACTGTAAAATACTCTAAACTGCCATTTAAGTTAACAAAATTAATGCCAGTGGGAAAGGATTAACTAAGTGTGCTACAATAATTGCAAACTACATGCAATTTCTTACTGTCTTTTAGACGTCTTTATCAAGAGTTGTTATGGCTTAATACAAAAGCAAGAAATAGAATATATAGAAAATACACCAGCTATACTAGTTTATAAAAAAAGGAGGCTACCTGTCCCTTTAGCAGTGATCATATTAGTCTGGATCCACAACAGAGAGCTCCAATTATTAATAGTGTCTCAAGTTTTCTAGCTTTTTGATACCTCACCAAATTAGTCAGTTCTTCAGAAAAAGGCTAGGCTACATACATTACTTTTTCAAAACTACTCTGATAACATCTAAAATAGGTCTAGCAGCAATAAAACAAAAAGCAATGAGAGCTCTTGACTGCTGATGGGGAAATTGACAGAAGGAAGAAAAAACATCTAAAGTTATGTAAAAGCAATCTCAAGCCAGCTTGAGATTTAATGTTTTATTAAAATGGAGATAGAACCACAGAGGTTTTGCCTTAAATCTGAATCAAGGGAAATTGATAGTTGATATCCTATATTCAGGATACAGCAAAAAATGCATACTTCATCGCTTTCTTTAGAGAAAAGATTAATATCAGGACTGTCTGTAGGATACAGTAAGAATCAGGATACGTCAAGGACTTGATTATGGTTCCATTATACTCAAAGCGCATCTGCATCAGCTTGAGACACAGTGCTATTTAAAGTCAAACTTTAATTTCTCCTGGCTGACTACAGCCCCTAAGGGAACATTCATCAGCCAAGCGTAAGTGACTCATACAGTGCTCCCGCCTCACACTTGATACAGGCAACCTCGGGGATGACACAGAAGAGACCTGTCATAGCCATTCCGAAGCTAAGCAACTACTGCTTCCGCTAGAGTTTCCCCCTGGGCCAGCCACCTCTTTTTGGCCTTTGTTGTGCAGCTAATGTGAAAAAAATCCTCAACAATTCAAGTCCCTGTGAGTCAACGACTGCAAAGTTAAAAAGTTAGTGGAATCAGTGATTTAACTAAATCACATCTTAGTTTGAAAATGTCTTGGAAATAAAACCTGGAAGAGTGAGCCAGATCAGAGGTGCTCGAGACAAGCAGTTTAGCAGCTGCCGAACTCTTACCCGTGTATATCACAAGCAAGTACAAATTAATATTATCTATATGGAAGTAATTCAATTAAGGCTGAAGTCAGTTGCTGAAGAAGTGTTTTTAAGACTCTTGCACAAGTCAGCTGTTCAAACTGATACTATTTGAAGTGATACTCATCATCTCAACTAGAAAGCACATTAACCTGGAAATACATTTGAAGTATTGCATTAAAACATAAGTTTAATTTAAAGGGAGAAGCTCTTTATGGATTTTAAAAGCAGTATTTGCACTCTGTAAATTGTTCTATCTAGACTGCTATGATAAAAATAGCAAAACCAAGTGCTCTAGAAATGGTAATACTTGGATTGCATTTTATACTAAATTTTAGTTTACATGGTTTTCATTTTTAACTCATTAATGAAAAGGGGAAACACCAAGAGCTAAGGTGAGACCTGAGAAAGTCTAGGATTATTTGAGAAGAAAACAAGTCTAAAAGGATTGAAAATAAAGTTTCTGTATTTCCATTTGGTATTTATGCTTAGGGTTTTCAGAACATAAAATAACTTACAGGAACCTAAGAATTTCCATGCTCAGACTCATCATCTACCAGCTTCAGTACCCTCCCTGCCTAGAGCACCAGCTAGCGTCCTATCTTTGCAAGAAAAGCGCAATCTTTCCTCCCTCCTGATTCCAGTCCCCCTGTATGTTCCTTGGGGATAATTTGTCTTCTGTAACGGTGATTTCTTTGCTGCCCCCTTCAATAGCTAAAACCCGATACAAAGCAATGGAGGCATACCGGTTTGCACCTGCTCCACATTCATGATACTTGCTAACGTGGGGATTTCTGCATGCTCCCAGAAGGGCACTGCACACACCTATCCCCACTGCCACAGTCTTGCTGCCACCTGGCCCTCCTACAGGTTGGCACCAAATCTCACAGCTGTGGGCAGGTGGTCCCATCTGGTGCACAGGCTCCAGAGACCAGCTATCACTGAGGAACAGCAGGGCAGAGATGAAACTGGCCTCTCATGAGGGAAAAATCCCATCAGTAAACACTGACGAAGAAATGGGAGGCATTAGATTTGCAGGTGATCTGGGGAGAAGGCAGTGGTTTTGGAGAGACATCAGAAGAGGTACATACAAACTGCACGTATGCGATCTCCAGAACAGAATACTGATTTCTCTTGCCTCAGAAGAGGAAATGAATGCACACTTCTGCATCTTGCACATTATGGTGTGACAAAAGCCCAACTGTCCATCAGTTTTTACCGCCTATGAAATGTATATTCCCTATAATAAAATTAAATTAATTATACTTTGCTATGGCAAACTAAGGTGAGATCCTTAAAAAGAAGGAGGTGCCTGAAGTGAGCCTGCTTACGAATCCAGGCATCTGAATACAAGATTACGAATCTTACCTCTCCACATCTATCTGCCTAAGGGGGAAAGGAGCTTAAGCATTCATCAGAAAAATTTCCCTATTCGTTTGGAGTTCAACTGTTTGCATACTCTGGACTTTACCTTATGAGAGTGATGGCACCTCCAATCTTTTCTCTGCTGTACATAGCTGATCCACACCTCATGTCCAGAACTCAGACTCAGGAGGCTTCCTCAGACTCAGGAGTTCAAATCCACATCTCCTGCCTCTACAGCACAGCATCTGAGAAAAAAATACTTACTGCTTAGCACTTGACCTCCTCCCCCAGATAGTCTAAAGGTCACACAGGACAGCAATAGTGGTATGGACTGGCACTCGAATTTTTCGAGCAAGATGGGACAACCCAGTTGTTGTAGTTGCCAATAGAGACACATTATTTAGTATTGCAGATGCATGGATGTAGAAGTACTTAAGGAGTATCTAAATTGAATATCTGGTGTCCTCACAAATCATTAGGCATGTTATACATTGTGCTTTGAGAGTATAACTCCTTTAAGAGCAGAATATTCTTCTCTCTTAATCTTGACCTCTAACATTAATCCTCTGCTCATTATATATATATTTTTAAATGTGATGTAAACCTAATCCCAGTAGTTCAGTAACAGCCCTTTTTATAAAGTCAACTAAATATCTCTCTCATTCAAGAATGAGAAGGCAGCAAATAGTAACAAAGGCTAAAAAGCTTGTTTGACATTAGCATGAACATAGACCCAAAATAAAGCTTTCAACTAAAATTGTATGATTTATTTGATGATCTTTTGATTGTAAAAGGGTCTGATAGCATGTTAGTGAAGTGTTCTTCATCAAATGGAATATTCAGGACTTTGTAATAACTGCACAATTTTAGAGAAACTTTTCTCCCATTTTTTAACCCTAAGTCAAATATATCGCTATGGTTTTTCATCCAGAATTTCATAGATCTGCAAGATGTCGGGACAGTGCTGTGCTCTGCATCCTCCTGGTTATTGCTGCCCACTGGTCTTCCTTGCTGTCTCAGTGCGGTTCTGTATAATGCCCAGGCAGGTGAGGCTGCACCACAGGTATGGTACTGTTTATCACCATAAAGATAGACTGTAACAAGGTAGCTGTGTATGAGTAAGCTAAGCAGTACGCAGTTGGGGAAGCACACTGAGAACGGAAGTTTAGTCATCAGTACTTAAAAAAATTACTTAGAATCTAACTTTTCTTTGACCTAAATATACTGCAGTAATATGCTTGACTATATACAACAGAAAGTTGCTCTATTAAGAACCTATTTGAATGAACATACAGCATTCCTGCATAAATCATAGAAGGGAGACACATATGCACTAGAAGCTGAAATATTAATTACTGCTAAATGTTGTAGATAACAGGATTCTACATGCTTTCATAGATAAGAGTATTGATCACTTGGCCTCTGTTTTGACCAGCCATTCACTTATCAGAAACATCGCAGAAATGGTAGTTACCTGTTTTGAGTCTGACGCCAGTCGCCTAACTAGGTAATACACTTCTCTGAAGCACCTTCTAGTAATAACTTCAGATACACCCTCGCAGCTGAGCAAATGGGAGAGCGAAAGCCTCTTCAGGCTTTTTTCTTTGAAACTGCTTCTGGGCACCGATCATCAGTCAGGCTGGGATTACTCTACCTGTTCAGCTGGAAACACCGCAGGCTGGAACAGCCAAGGCTTCATCTTCCCACCGCAGGCTATGGAGACGGGATTTTTTAGTTCTGTACAGCCGCTTGGTCTTCGTTGCTTTCTACAGAAGGCCAGGAAGCTCAAGGCACACGCACGGCTATGAACAGCACGGCTAACCAGAAAATTCCAGTGATTACACCTGCAAGGCAACGCACACAGGCGTGCGCAGGGATTTCTTTCTTTGTAGGTTCCTCACCTTAACTACAGTTGGCTCCAGGGGTCAAGATTAAACACAACGAGGACAGGCACCTAGCATAAAGTAGATTACGGAGCACGTTTTGAGCCAAAAATACTATTCTACCAAAATCTCAATTTGCCATTAGATTTACAACGGAAAATTCTTTATAGTGAGTGTAAAATTATTAATTGAAGCCTAATACTTAACAGCTAATTTCAATAATTTATTATTCTATATTATTCAATAAATCATCCTGGAAAGTCAGTCCTTGATGCTGTTACAGTGTACATTAATAGGGCTTTAATATTTGAAGTAAGAATATTACTTTAGCAGACAAACTTATTTACTGTGTCAATTTTAAATTAGCTCCGAGGGATTTGAAGGATACTCATTGGTCGGCAGGTTTGAAGATTATTCTCCATGAAGAGCTGTGCAGAATCTGCCTATTTTTCAAATCATTAGTTGGTAAAAAGCTTTACATCTGTAAAGCTTGAAGCCTGCAGATTATGTCAAGACATGTTTTAGTCCTATCAGAAGCAAGCCAGCACACTGCATAAGAAATGAAGAATGTCAGCAACAACATGATTTCAATTTTAAAAGAATTAACCTCCCTCCCTAACCCTTCTTGACTTCAGGAAGGAAAATTAACAGTTGTAGAGCAGAAGCATAACACAGTTTACTGGTTGGTATATATATATATATTTAATTTCCATATAATTAATCCACACTCCTTTAAATCTAAAGTTTTGGGTCCCCCTTCACAAGTGTGTATGAGATAATTTGAAAAAACAAATCTAAATAAAAATAACGCAGAATAATTCCTCATTATTCAGAGTGTAAATGTCATTGATGATGTGGCTCATGAAGACCACTTTACTGCTGAACAGTCTATTGCCAGAGGAGTGGAAGGAGGGAAGTCTAGTGAAAAGCTGCAAAAATTGAAGGAACTTAAAAAAAAGAAAAAGGCAAATAAACAGAAGGAAGGGCAAAAGGAACGGAAGCACATAGGGCAGAACCAGCACTGTTTCCAGCAATGAACATACTTTCTCATTAGAGGAAGCAGTAGCTGCTGATCAAGTAAATAATGATATCCAAAATGTAGTCAATATATTAAAAGCATTTACTAGTAATTATCTTTTCAGAGCTCTCATTGCAGGTTCCCAGGATACAGCTGAAATAGCCTAGAATTTGGTCTACCTTCAAGAATCATATGTTAAAAAGATAAAGCAAAAAACCCCCCAAACCACTTTTCAGTGGCCAAAATTTTAATAACACAATAAAACAGTTATACAAAAAACATGTACATATTTTGACAGTTATAAATAATATACATACTAGATTTAACTCTGTGGAGAAGTAACTTTAGACAATTTCAGATTATTCTGACTGGCTGTTACTTCAGTGGCTGAGAAAAAAAAAATCTACTTTCTCCAATAGGGCAGTTGGAAGTTTGACAGTTCCTTTCACCTGTAACAAGCGACTATTGTACAAGTAAAGCTAGTATAGCTTTTCCAGAGACAAGAATCAGAGAACAACCATATGCCTAACTTCTGCTCTGTACGATACTGCTCTGCTAAAGGGAACAGCACAAGGAGAGGTGGGCATAAGAAATGTTTGTTTTCCTTTCCCAGATTGTGGTGAGGAAACCAAGCTACAAAACATTAGCCAAAAGTTGACAAGCGTCATATAGCATTTGTGCCTGCAGTATTTTATTTTCATCCTTGTGGCTGCCGGAACTCAGAGTATATCAGCAGGACTTTAGAAACAAACAAACAAACAAATAAATCCTAAGAAACCCTTTCAACTGCTTACAATATTATCACTATCCAAATTGCAAAATTCAAAGAAATAAATAACTGAGATCTTGGGGAACAGACAGAGAAGGGGGAAGAGGAAGAAAAATATTGGAAAAAAGATCCTCTAGCTCCAGATGAATTGCATAATCAAGAAAATTCAGACATTTCAATGATGACTGAATTATCACTTTGCGTCAGTTTGGAAACATCCATTTGGAAACATCAAGATATTTCAGATGACGCTGGTTAAGTAGTGACAGAAGCCTTAAGCTTCAAAATAAAATATACTTTTATTAAATAAAAAGTGAAATACTCAAACTAGACCACTAAATTAAGGTGTTATTACATACAGCCACAAGGGTCAATAAAAATGAAGTAACTTCCGAATGTAGGCGTAAAGAGCATGCAGGTGAACAGCCAGAAGCGGGTACTTTCACAACATGGAAATCCTTCCAATTGGTTTCTCATCCTAGCAGCCAATTGCTGAGATGGCAAAGATTCTGTATTACATGATAGGTCTCAGGTTTGTGTCAGAACATCTTCAGGCATTCTTCTCTGTACTTCAGTGTGAATTTGGAAGATGTTTGGAAGATGGACGTATGTTTTCTCATTTTGGGCAAGAAATTATTAATGAACACATATGCAAGAACACAAAAAAATGTAAAAATATCTCAATTTAAAAGGTATGTTCCCCCGCCCCTTTTCATACAATCAACATGCTTTTCTTGCATCTTCTTTTTCCTGCCCCACGTTACAATTTCCTGCTACAACTGTTATTCCACTGTGCAGAGTTCAAACACTGATATATAGTAGAGTGTTAAAGAATTTCCTGAGTCAGATTTATTCATCATTATCTGTAAAAAGCAGAGGGGGGAGGGGAAAAGGAGGCACAAGATAAAAATCAGCCTGGAGTACAAAAACAAAAACTTAGAGAAACAATTCAATAAGCAATAATAGAAGAATTCATTAAGTAAAAGTCAGAAATGAAGATGTGACTGATACCAAAACTGCCTTGAAAGCACTAGAGCTACAAATAGTGAACAACAGTGAACATGTTTATTACTGAATTTAAGGTAGTTGCATCTCAAATTGCCTGCTTCACTTAGTCTTACATAAGAAGCTGTCAACACATGGCAATGCTCTTAATAAAGAAAAATACAGATTTTTTTAAAAAATTCTTCGTGAGGAGCATAAAACTTGGCAGTAGCTCCTGAATATGCTTCCGATTGTCACTTGCCCTCTATTAACCTTTATTAGCACAGTTCTTTCCTTTTCAAATCTCCAAAATACAGAAATATTTTCCTCTTTACATTTTCATACACTACCACACGTTTGTAAAATGAAGCTATTAAGAAACAGGAACTTGTTAATCAGCATTTGGCAAGATCAAAGTCAGCTCATTTTAATAGGATTCACTCAGACAACAATTTACAATTTAAAAGTATGCCAAACATTTTCAGCAAATTGTCATTTTAAGCCTTTAGTACTAGCTTTAAAATATCCTTAATGCAAAGCGTTAAGGAAAAGAAACTGGTACAGTGTCTGTTCCTCCCCACTGCCATTCTACATTGTCAGTCTCCTGGATGCTTGAAAGAATAACCACCACAATATGTCTTACAATTCTGTTACGTCAATCAACTGTGGTTGAAAGAAGATTTTTCAAACATTGATTTTTGTCATACTTTTATAACACAGAGTGAAACCCACATGTACTGGTGTTCTGATTGACTGAACTGCTCTGCAACAATGGCAAAGAAAAATTGGGAAAATATAAACAGTGATTTATGTTAGGAGTTCCCCTTGCATTTTTTAATTAAAAATTAGTGTTTTAAGAACTAGTTTAAGAGTTTTTTTCCCCAAAAGCATTTATATATTAACACCTTAAAGTCATAATTAGAATACTCTTACTTGACCCTTTATTCGCTTGCTATTGCAACAGATTTGTAAAAGACATTAAAATATGCAGAAAATAAAATGTTGTGTAACATGTATTTAAAAAATTTAAATATGTAATGCATTAAATAAATGATCAATATATTAACAACACATTAAATTTCCAATGTCTATACAAATTTGAGCTATTTCAGACTTCTATTTCCCCCCCCCCCCCCCAGTACAGGCTTTCATCATTAGAAAGCCAAAACTACATAACTGCAAATTATTTCTTGGCACCAGTGTTTCTCATTGATAATGGGCTGTGTGGTATCTCCTGCAGTGACCTTCTGAAGACCCTGAGTAACTGCCCATTCACTTAGTAAACTGCTAATCTAGGGAGGCTCCCACTAAAACAAGTTATCTTCATGTATCAGTGAACTGCCTGAAAACTAAGATAGATCAGATCTCCCCCCCAAGTTCTTCTAGGCAATGACAACTATACAATAAAGAACCAAATGAAGCCTTCCTCTCAGAAAAGTAGTGACAACGGTTCAGGTAACACTGCAGTTCATTGAAAGAGCAGTTCTGGAAAGGACAGTATTACTTTAGTTTTTAAAAAGAAAGATCACTATCTCTTAAAATTATTTGCAACTCTGAAAGCTTTATTCTAGTCTTTGATGTTCCCTAACTAAATGACCATTTTCCAGAAATTAAATAATTATATTTCACCTTTAAGAGGACACCTGTTATTATTATAGGTGACTGTGTATCCTGTTAAATCAGTGGTCAGTGTGCTTTATCAAAGTTTGCCATGCTTTGCTGCAGTAATGAAAATATCTGTTGTGCAAAAAAGTGAGTTTTATCAATTTAACCAATCATTATAACTACAAAGCACAGAGATGGTTTAAAAGTATATTAGAACCTATTGTATATAACCAAGAAAAAAACCTGTAACAAAGACAACCCATAATTGCCAATATTTGTTTGATTACCTTCCTGGTAGGCTCCGTCTGCCATTACTAGATGAAGTATTTTGGCATACAGGTGTTTGTGTTCATTTCCCAGAATAGTTTGAACTATAGTTGAGCAAGCATCAATATTTTCATCTTCATCTTCATGTATAGCCTAGGAGAAAGAACAATCTCAGTGGCCAAATTTAAAATGTAAAAATACGTATAAAATTTAATAGTTCACAGATTTTTTCAATGCAATTCATGGTTAAACCCAAAGCTTTCCTTTTTGATCCACTAGCATGGAGTTTTCTGTGTTAATTCTTCTGCATGTTGAAACAAAATAAGAGTCTAAAGAAATGTGTTAATTCTTGTCACATCATGCCATTAGTTACTAGTAAACAAGTCTTAAGTGCATTCATCTTGTCTCTTAAAATATTTCCCACTTGAGGTTATTTTACCAACCTTTATTTTATCATAAACTTCAATGAATTTATCAAAGCCTATTTCCTGCTCCAGGTTATATCTCAGCTCTTCCAAATGGCTGAAGACACTATCACATTCTTCACATTCACTGGCAAGCTCTCCATCACTGTTATCTATAAGAGAAAGAATGAGCAATGGTAAAATAAATAAATAAATAAATAGAGAAGTTGTCCTACATTCTGAATATGTTGTTTCAATGTTCCTGAATTTGACATCTACACAGACCTCTAAATCTAATGAAAACAGCTAAGCTCAAGAGTGTTTAATGACACAGACAGATGTCCTGAACAACCTACAAAGAAAAAGGGACAGTCTTAACAGAGTCAATACATTCTGAATCCCAAATGGGAAGCACCAAGCTATCTTCTCCAAGAAGGGTTCAGTGGCTGTAATTAACAATAGAAGATAGAATGCTTATGTAAAATCCTATTAGCCAACATTCTCAATAAGTACTTGATTTATGAGGGACTCTACTTGCATACCCGATCTACATTAAAAATGTATATTACTTGTTTATTTTACTTTAAAACACTCACCAAAATGCATTTAGATTGGAGCATTATTTTACAGGAATATTTATAGATCTTCAATTTAAGGTTGTCCTCAATAATATAAAGTGACACAATAGCTATGGGTTAATTATTTTATACATCTTTTTATAAGCACACACTATTTTAAAACAGTAGTAAAATACTGACATTTCAACCAGAATTTTAGAAACAGAACTGACACTTTAGTACACCACTGTGTATTGCTAATACAAAAAAAATGTTACTACTTTTAGAGTTTTGTATCATTTTTTGTTTGACTGCATTGGTAGCTATTTTGGGAGAAGGACAAGGTTAACAACTTCACATTCCTTTTGAGTGCCTGTTGAATTAATTAATTCTAATATTAGCTGGATCCCAGGCATTCCAGTCATGTCAACTACTATTTATTTGTCCACTCTTACACTGCAGTAATGAATTATTCATCAAAAAAAAAAAAAAGTGTCTTTGATCTTCCTTGAAGACAGGTTTTAAATGACTAGAGAAAAAGATTTATGATCAGTGCCTAACAAATACAAACAGCCAACATTTAATTTACAGCTCTGATTGTTGCTTAGATGTTGACCTTGACATTCAGAATATGTAAATACTTGTTTTCTCTAACTTTTATACAAAAGTTATTAATTAGACCTTTACCTTATTATAAGCATAAAATACAAAATTCTTCTGTGTTTGTACTGTTAACATCAGTAAACAAGTCTTACAGATAAAAAGACAGATAAAAACAGATATCAGAGATCATACCTGACTGCCATTCTTCATTAAGTGCACTTTCACTGCTGGGGTTATTTTCATCTTCTTCATCCAGCTCTGTACCATTTGTTATGCATTCCATAGCATTGGCCTTTAAAGTAGATTCCTCCTCTTCACTGAATTCCTCGCTAGGCTGCTCCCTAAGCAACTGTTCCATTGAGGCCCGAAGTTCCTGCAAATCTGTATCTGCCTCCCCAAACATACTAAAATAAAGTGATACAAGATTATGTAATTAATATCCTACAAGATAAACTCTGTTCGAAGAGTTCCTCTCATTTATTAAGCCATCCAGAATAGCTGAAAAATATTTTGAATATATAACTTTTTTCTGTCATACCACTGGTCTAAATAAAGAAATTGGCACTTTCTACAGATCTTTATGTTCTTAAACCATTATGATTACAGCACCATTACCACTATACCATGCAAGACACAGGGAATAAAGATCTGCCTAAACAGACAATGGATAAGGCAAAAGCTCTGAGCAGGCTAAGGGGAAGGGTGGCAGGAATAACAAAGCAGGATCTGTGGCTTTTTGTAAAAACAGTGTAGTTTTTCAGAGCACTCTGTATACATGTGGGATTAAAAAAAAATCCATTAAGATGACAATTAGATAAATTTAATAAATGGGCAGTAGAGGTTGACAGAAGGGGCCAACAGTACAAGAAGTAAGTATCTTTAAAATGAAGCAGAGAGGTAATGGGCTACAGCGAAGCAATTAAGTGGAAAAATTGTTCATGTGGTTAAAAAGAGGAGAGGAGCTAGCAAAAGAAAACAAATGAGGATTATATGGTCAAAACAGCAGAGGAATCATTTTTTGAGTAACATTCTAGACATGCAGGAATACGTAAAGCTTATTTTTAATCAAAGGTAGGGAAAAAGACATTCATGTGACTGGTCCTAAGATGGTATGAAACTGATTGACTTATTTAACCCCATGGACAGAAGCCATCACTGTCACAGGTGACCAACACACACAACTCTACAAAAAGAACCTAGGCACAGTATGGCTACAAGGACATAAAAGGTCCAAGTTACAGTAACAGAGAAAATAATTCTATTGCTCAATGCGACTTAGAAAGAAAGCAAGTGAAAAAATCTTGGGGGGGGGGGAGGTTAGAGAGAGAGATAAAAAAAAAGACAATTAACAGTCCTGAATTTGATCCAGTATACTATAAGGAAACACTGGAAAGAAATTAAGACTTAATCCAGATAAAAATAAGTTTGGAGCAAAAAAAATAGATCTGGGTCTTATTAGAACATATACATCCCATAATTTGATTCCTACAGACTGTTCAAGCTATAGGGAATAATCAGAAATAATTCAGGTCAGGATTTTGAAGCCCCTGGAAAAATTTGGGTAAATTAAAGGATATCCTGATACAGCAGTAAGGGAGACAAAAAGAAAAGAAACATTCAAGAGATCTTTATTTTGGAAAGAGTTAGTAGCTATCAACTTTGATCTGTTTCAGTGGAAAGCAAGGAAAAGACCCACAGAAAACCATCTTGGATAGAATTGGGGGTAGAAATTCATATAGTTATCATGAACGGTGCATCTGATTAGCTTCTCAATTCTCCAAATAAAGACTCAGAGCAAACAGTGATCTGAACAAACAAACTTGTCTCCTGAAAGCAACATAGAGTTTTTAATATATGGTTAAAACTCCCCCATGCTGCTACACTGTATATAGCTATTAGTGTCTAACAAAAAATACACTTGATATAAAATACATTTTGAAATGCTAGATAAACATATCACACTTACATGTCATCAGAATCAGAGGGTCCTTCTTTGCCTTGTTCATCCTCTGTATCATCTATTTCAAGATCATCTTGATGCTGTACATCTGCTACACTGGGAACATCAACTAGAGTTCTGTACAATTTGTAAAGATCTGGGAGTGAACATGTTCTCAACATCTGCAAAGGTAATAAAAAAGCCTCATGTTTGGGAACAAATCAAAAAGGTCCGAGGTTACAAGTTACATTAAAATTAACTTTTTGTGCAGTCTTTTGATGGCCAATTCAAAAAAAGATGTGTCCAGCATGAATAGCCTAATCATTGAAAATCTGGCTTCTGGAATATAACAGAAAGCATACCTTCCCCTTTTTTCAGTTACAGTGACTGAAAAGCGTAAAGGAAATAGATAAATTTTTGTGAAGATTTGTTCATTAGCTTGATGACTATCTTAAGAAAAGGAACACTGTGGTGCATAAGTAACTTAAATGCACTTGACATGCATTGTAAGCAACCACTTAAACACAGCTGTGAATAGTTGACAAAGGAATATTTTTTAAAACTGACATTTATTATTTCATCTCTAGGTGGGTCATTGAAAACATTAAATTTTGCTTATGGGATATTTCAAAGCACGAAGGAAGAAGGTTTTGTTTAAAGCACTAATTCATTGCAAGGGAAATAAAGCAACACGGAAACAAAGTAACTGTTTGCTCAGTGATCAACAGGATCTTTCTTGTAATTGTCTAGGGACCCAAACAGCATACTAAATATTCAACACAGTATTGCTAAAACAAGAAACAAGATACTATCTGCCCTAAGGAGTTTCACCAATAAGCCCCACACTGAACATGGATGTATTCAGAGCTATCTCCTAAATTTTAATCAGTGGAAAAAAACCCAGACACCTCTCCACCTCTTCTTTGCTGCTATTTGTATCAACATTTATGTATTATTTATTTATATACACTTTTTGGCCATTACAACCAAAGGACAGGAAAATTAGAAGACTGACCTTACCGCATCATCTAAAGACTTCCAGGAATTCTAAAAAAATGCTTCTTTTCCTACTAGTTTGCCTTTGCTAGCACACACAGGCTTCCTTCAGGCAGGACATTAACCCCGCCCAGCTCCCACAAAGTGTTTTATTTATTTATTTATTTATTTTTATTTTACTTTTCCAGGGAAGAGCAGCAGCAGAGGTTATTGGGACATTCTATAAACTTGCAGATATTGCAGAGGATTCCAGCGTTTGGAACTTACTCTTGTTGCAAACAGAGTTCCTTCATCTTTTAGCAAATGAACTGCAGCAGTAACAACTAAACACCTGTTGCTGTGACAAACACACCCAAAACACATGAAAATTATGCAATAACAGGTGGCATAACTAAGTCTGGGTCATATTATCCAGCTGTCAGACAAGCCGTTTCGTAAACTAGGGAAGTTAACAGTGGACTAACTCTCCGTGCATCACAATTAGAGTCATAAATCCATTTACGTGAACATACGCGTCTGAGAAAATGTTTGCAGTTTGCCAAGAAGCCTTATTTTCCCAAAAATGCAAAGAGGAACTGTGCCTGTGTTATGCTCCCTAGTAATGCATCGACCAGTCGAGACTATTCAATGTCTGATTAACCATTAAACAGTGCAGCTTCTGTGCAGGCACTCAGAAACAAGGCTCAGAGTCGAAGACAAGACACATTTTTTCTTATCCGACAGGCCATCACCCGTACTTCATATTGACTGAATGCAATGCTGGTGTGCAAGTTTCTACAGAATTACTGCCACACGCATTTCCCCAAAGAGCAGCTCTTCCTTTATATTCTTCGCATGTCAGAGTAAGGGCAAGTGTTTCATGTAACTTTAAGAAAGAATCCAGCTTCATCTACGAGTTCCATAACAATTTTAAAAACATCATCCACCATCCTGTGATCATCTCAGAGATTGTGAGCTACTGCTCACAGATTATGAGCTACCTGTGTAGCTTGTTAGGAAATACCTTCAAAAGGCAGTTAGTTCCATTCATTCTTTAGTCTTCCTGCTTCAGCTGCAGTAGCTAGTTAAATTCTGCAGAAACACATCTATCCCCTTGTTGCCAGAAATAACAAAACACCTTTACTGATCTGTTCAGTGTTTATGTTTCTGATGGTAAGGTGGTTTCAAGTTCAAAAAATGGCATAAAAGAAACCAAGCAAATCAGTGGAAATCAGGAATTTCCTTGTGAACCCCATCAGTTACATCCCAGAGAAGTAGTGGTATTCCTCCACAAACATTTTGAACATTATTTCACCATTCAGAATTATAAGTCTCACAATGCTATCAGCAGGCTCCTGCTGATACAATGAACACAGTGAAGGCACAGTGCACAGCAGACAGACAAATACAAACATCTGCTGAAACAGCTATGCCATCTGTTTTGGCAGTGAAGTCTTTCAGGGTAAACAAGCCTCAATAAAAAAAAATAAAGAGAATATTACTAAAGAAATCAAAGTACTCCTCTTGATCTGTGGTTTTCTTTTTAACTTGCCTTTGGGTTGTTCGCATCAAACAGCCCTGTGGAAAGTCCTGTCAACAAAGAACTTTTGCCTTTAATTTTTGCTGGTGATATGGAACGTGAACGAGGTACCAAGGGTTCTTCCTGTGAAGACTGAGCTGAAAGAACTGGTGAGGCAGTCGGTACAACTGGGGGCTGTATTACCCTCTGGAATAAGGGTTCAGGTTGTGGAGAATCATTGGAACAAGTTCCTGGTGTGGTAAGAGAAAGTCTGTTTCAAATCTAAATAGATTAAAAACCCCAAACTCTTAAACAAAAGATAACTAAACTAAAACTAAATTATTTCAGCTGTACAATTAAAATGGAAAATAGATAGCACTATAGGAGTATTCATCTATCAGATCGCTTCAGTAATACATTCCAATGTGAAGTTCTCCCATTATTTTTAACTTTCTGAGAATACATAGTCTTCCGATATAGTCTGTTCTGCTTTAAGGTTTTCATGTTTCTCATTACCTAGTGAATTACATTATGAACACAACAGTTACCACAGGAAAACAAAGCAACTGTGTCATAACAAAACATAAACCATCATCACTGAGACTTGAAAGTATTGCAGATAGATTCTGAAATTACTTCAGAGCCTACTACGAGCAAGCAATTCTAAGCATTAAAATAATCCTATCATTAGCAGCTATTTAAAATAGTGGCTTTTATCCAAGTTGCTCAATATTAAATACGTTTATAAACAAAGCAACACTTTTACCAGGTAAAATCAGTAGATTTGGTAACATTTTAAATAGTCATTTTAAAAGGCTATAGCATTCAGAAATTTGACATTCACTTTTAACTATCAAAACATGGATTTTTCCCTGTTTGAGGACATAATTTTTTTTTAAAAAAAAATTCTCCACTTAAGTTTCCCTGCCCACAAAATTTGTCTTTCTAATCTATTAGAAATATGCTTTTAGACGTACGAACTAAAAGAGAAAAACAAAACAGAAAATCTGTTCTTTCATGGTTAGTTCCTAACTGAAAAATGTACAAATACTTCATACTGCCAGTTATAATGAACAAGAAAGTCTTCAACTGACCTCCTGGAGCTTCTTCTTGTGGTTTCATCTTGTCAAGGACTAGCTTCTCAGAAGCCACCTCATTTCTTCTGTCACATTGTGCCCTATTGCAAACACCATATCCAGAGGAAATACCATGAAAATAGTCATGAGTCTACTGAAAAAAATCCTCATCCACCAAGTGCAGTAAAACCAACACAGCAGACAAACAATGAAGCATTACCTAAGTTTAACGTTTTAACTGTTCTACCTAAATCCTACTCATTTAAAATTGGTTCTTTGAACTGGAGAGAAAAGATCAAAGGAAGAGTACTCACTTATCCTCTTTCTCTTTTACCCATACATCATTAACAGTGGTGGGAAGTTCCTTGGTTTTGTGCTTTTTATTTTCTTCTGTTTCTTCCAACACCTCTGCTTCCAAATCATCAGGCTCTAAAATTATTAAAAAAAAAAAAAATCAAACACTTCATTAAAAATAAATCCCCAAAAGAGGCATGACAGACTACAGTTTTTTTTTTTAAAAAAAAAATCTTAAGGTTTCACTTAAGTCCTTGAGCTTTAATCATTTTATGTATTTCACAAGAACAAACAAAACAGTTTGTAGTCCCCAAACTAAAAGTTTGGCTCTGGTACCAAATAAAAAAATAACAATAATAAATAACATTTAAAAAAAAAAAAAAAGTAACAGCTCCAAAGAGCTATGCGTCCTAAAAACCTAAGCAACCTTGCACCAGATGTCAGCAAGATGCCCATATACAATAGTATATGTGAAAAGATCCCAGCACAATTGATGGGGAGAAACAAAAAACCCCCCACAGAAGTACTTCAGAATCCATTAGCCTTCTAGAGAGTTCTCTATAAGCACATAAAGAGTTTCTGGCATTTAACATAATAAATTGGTACTGTTACAACATGGGGCATACAAAATACTTGGACCTATTTAAAAAGTATTAAGAACAAACAACTGCATGTTACTTATAGGAAAATACAAAGCTATAAAGGATCATTTTTTCATCATTGAATTGGAATAGATTATAATTAGAATTACTAATGAAATGACTTACCATCCAGCAGAACAGGCTTGTACTGCATCTGCGTAGGGTCAGCTCTTTGATAATCTTCTGGTACAGATGTTTCAGATTCAGCAACACCAACTGGTACTGAAGACTTAGCTCCCGCAGTAGGAAAAGCTTTCTCTTCATTATTCTCTTTTATGATTAAGGACTGATAATCTCCTTCAATAACTTCTGCAGCATCTAACACAAAATTATTCTGTAGTTTAAACAGCGCACAATGCTTTGGCAGAGTTCAACAGTAAACTACAACTTGAGTTAGGAAAGATTTTTTTAAAAAACAAGGAAAGCACTTATATTCAGAGTAGAAAAATTAGTATGTCTTATTATAACTATTACAAAGATAAACAGAAGTACTAAAGGTACCCTTTTTGTTTTCTGTAACAGCTGGTGTTCCTGCTACAATAAAATTAGAACATGTCTACGCTTGAAATAGGTGCAAGTTGTACTGTTCTCTTGTATTTCAAAATTTACCTAAAATTTTAACCAAACTTGGTAAAATATGATAACCAATTTCTACTTAACTCATGGGACGAAAAAACACAATAACATATGGCTTTGAGTATTAGCTGAAAATATTTTAAAGGTTTATATAATTTAAATAAAACTGAGTCTTACTTCTTTTAAGCAAATTACCATTTTCAGTTCTATTAAAATAAACTAGTGTTTTGTTTCCACAAAGACAAACATTCTGAAACTCTACAAGCTTATTGGATCTAGCATTTATAAAGCAAAAGAAAAGAGGGAGGAGAAGACAAATGCAGCATAGTGAAACAATAAGTGTGAAAAGGTTGTTCATCAGAAAGACAAGAAGGAGGAGCAAGCAACAGAATTTGCATCCTTAAAAGGAAACATACTGCTTAAATCTGATCCATAGATTAAGGATGAGAAGTAGGAGTTGACCTGAAAAGAATAATAGGCAAATAGCATGCTAATGTGAAGGTTATAGGACCTTTAAAATACAGTAAGTTGATGATATTCCTTTTAAAAAAAACAGACTCAATGATTATACTAATAAGCAAAATCTGAAACGTTTTAATAAAAATGAAGATCATTCCCTTCCAGCACATCTTTCCTAATGTCTTACTATTTGAGTTTCAAATGTTTCAACTGGTTCCTATACCAATTTGTGTTAAATATTTAGAACTGAGGCAATATACAGAATTGCAAAGAATCGGTAAGGACAGAATATGCTTCTATTACTTCAAATTTGCCCTCAGTATGAAAAATCACAATACATACAGCTGTTGAAAACAATTGCCATATTTTGAAAAGTGAAAAAGTGGAAAAAAAAAGGAAGAGAGGCAGATTCTTTTTATCTTAAAAAGAATAAGCCCTCTACAAGATCAGTTCTTACCTTAGCAGCAGTGCTTACCGTTTATTACATCTAGTTCCTCTAGTAATTCAGTCTGAAGCTCCAACTCTGCTTCTCCCAGGATCTTCAGGACTGAATCAGTAGGGCTTTTGCCCCAGACTTTCCTGTGAGGTTCACCAATATCCAATTTAATTACTTCCCCCAGAGTTTGTCCTGTAAGGATACAATACAAATAATGTTAAGATGCTTTTGTTTAACAGTTTACTACTGTCTTGCTTTTAGTACCAAAGCTTATTAGATGACAGTTAATTTATTTGCAACTTAATGGCAGAAAGTCTTTCCAGTAAGTCAGGCACTCCAGGTGAAATAAATCGGATGGGAAGTGTTTAATACTGGCATGAGCTGACCTTAACTTCACCTGACTAGAAATTTCATCTTTGCTCCTACCAACTGGCTCATATGGAAGGAAAACTAGGAAGTCTCCTGTCCTTCTACCTCTTCACATTTGTTTCTGTTATTTCTTCCTGTGATGATTAATAATGAGTGGCGACACAGGAAAAAAGAACAAAAGAGAGAGAAGTTTCTTGATCTTATGATATCATAGTCTTAAAAGTCTTATCCTATGAAGCAAGTCCATCATTCTCTCAATGGTTATTTGTGAAATTGCATTGCAATGTGAAACAGTCCCAGTAAGACGCACCAAAAGCGAGCAAAAGGTCTTCCACTCAGAAGACCGGAGAAAGCTGACAGGAAATCTGAAAGATAGTCCTGATGGAAACAAGCCCTTCTCCCCTCAAAAACCCACCAAGCTAAAACTGATAAAGTGTATAACTTGATGAAATAAAAGTAACAGATATAAATTGAAAAAACCCACCAATTTTATTGCTCTCTGAACAACATCATAAAAGGATTTCTAAGTTAGATAAATACATTAAATGCAAGAAGAATTTTAATTTAGTTCTATGGTAAATTTTTACTAGTGTTGAGATCTTCATTCTGTGCAAATTCCAAGTTACCCACAGGGGGTCATAGCAGTCTTTTGAAAACATTCTAATCTGTTAATCAGAATTACAAATTTCATTTTTAGTTAATATTTAGTTAATATAAAAGTGCTCAAGCTTTTAGCAGCAATTTGACCTGCACTGTGCATCTCAGCCTGTCTGTGGGGCACAAGATGATTCATAAGAAAATCTGACACAGATCTCAGTCAGTTTTGACAGAATGAGATTGCCTACCCTATATAATATTTCTTAGTTTTACTATAGAGATGGAATAAGCATCACCATTGTGTACTTGGATTTAAGATTTTTTCACTGTTCTCTTCACAGACAGAGAAGGATTACATCTCATCTTTACTCTGTTTTTTTGTCTTCTCCCTGAATTTTTAGTTGCATTGCATCCTAAGAAAAACATCGATCGACTTCTGCTAGAAAACACCATCTTTTTACTGAGTCTTCTATCGTAATTAGCCTTGAACACTATCAGAAGGAATGGAAGGAGAAGATTAAAACTGTTAAGAAGTTTGCATGTATCTTAAGTCCCTTCTATTCTTTTTTTGTTCAATTAGTGCCTATTGAAAAGATGCAGCATGAGGAAAGTAGCCATATATTCAATTAGGTGACTATTTGTTGAAATCAAGGAAAATAAAACCCCTGCAAGCAGTTTAATTATTCAACCTGTGTTTTATTCTTCATAAAACGGAAAGTAAAACCACCTACTTTAGAAGTGGAAGACATAAAACTGTAACAAAGGGATAAAAGTAGAGCACAAAATCTCCAAAAAAGCCAGACACTATGCACGGTAAACTGATACACTAATATCACAGTGACAGAAAAGCACTTACGGTCCGTTCCAGAGAGCGTGTCTTCCATTGATAACTGAGCTAGAGGAACTACCAACTCAGATGCCCCTGATTCCCATTTTTTGCGATCTCCTAGAAGTGGATAGTTGTCTTCTTGCTGTTCCTTACCACCTTCAGACAAAACTGATTCAGAGATACTTTTACTCTCCTTTTTCCCTTTCTCATCTTCTTGAGCTTTAAGATTTTCATTCAATCTTCTCAGTATATCTCGCTTATTCTGAAATAAGGGCCAACATATATCACTTAAAATAGTACATTTTTAAAAAGGGGAAAAAAAAAAGGAAAACTAAACAATTAGACATACTTGCATTGTAAAATCTGGCTTTTTTGTTTCCTCTTCAGCTTCCTGAATAAGAGTTACATTTTCTTCCTTTAAATCCAAGAAGCATGAAAAACAACGTAGGACAGTATGTCAGAAAAATAATCTTGAGAATACTAAAAGATATAATAGAAAAAAGTCCATTCCATTGACAACTGCAGATACATTAAGGCAGAATGTATAATACTTCTGTTTTTATGGCACTTCCCAAAGACTGAACTTCAAAGACAGCTTCAGTCTTTGAATCGTTCACTATCTGAAAGTGGTAAGCAAGAGAATCAGACTCAGTTTAAGTAGACAGGAAAATTCAGAGCACAAAATAGGTGGAGATGAAGCCAGATATGGTGTCTGCAGCAAAATGCCACCAAATTCCAACTTTAGAAATGAGTAATTCTAGAAAAGAACAGGAAAGGGGCAAGGACAGAGTCAAGAAACACCTGCAAAGCGAAGCAGAAAGGAGAAGAGACAACTTCAATTATTCACTACAGCATACAGGATCCCAAGTAAGTAAAGAATAAGAAAACAGCAGTTCCTTGATATCTGAAAATACATCTGAAAACCTGCCCAGATCAAGTTGAGTGAGAACAGGCCAATGCATAATTACACTGAACTAAGCTAAACATTCCATTATGTGAAATATTTCAGAGAAATATTCTGCATTCTTCTCGATTTGCCTCAACTATGGGAGCACTGGAATTTGAGCTAAAGCACAAGACCTATTGGGCCTCCAAAAGCAGTCAAGATGAGCTTCATTCAGGATGCATATTTACTCTCCAAAACTGTAAAATAGTAAATAGGTAATGAAATTGAAAATTGATGGTGGAAACGTAGAACTTCAAACAAAAAACCCTACCTTTGCATACAAGACCAGTATTTTCAAATTGCTTGTCCTATGCTACGTTTTTTTTAAAGTCAGTTTTAGTCACCATCTTGTGTTATTATATGACAAGTTTATCCATATTAAAAAAAAAAGTGCTAGTGATTTAAATATTTGTGTGTCAGTACCTGATTTTATTTTTCTAGCTGTCATCTAACAGCTTTCAGTATAGCATATAAAACCATTTTATATAAAATTTTGCTGTATTCCTATAGTCATAGCTTTTGTGGTTGTACACAGTATATAACTTTGCATTATACTGAAACAAAGCTAGGTAAAAAGCAAAGTTAATAGTCAAATTAATGCAGATTGTACTCAAAACTCAAAGTCTACACACATTCATGCATACGTTTAGTTTCACAAATGTTACTTATATCAGATAGGACTATGCATGGTAGCTGAATTAAATATTTAAGTATTACAATATCAGGATCCAAGAATATAGAAAAGAAAAATAAGGAAGTCCAATACTGACTCAGACAAAAAAAAAAAAGATAAGATTATCAGATGCTCAACTCAAACTTTTGTTACATTCAGTGCACACTTTTAAAGTCACTGAAAACAAGAACAAAATAGTCCTAGCATTCAAAATTCATTTTGTCACTTCCATCAGGTATCTCCTGCCTTCAAAAGGCAGATGAAAACTCTGATTAGTTGATTACTGCTTCCACTACTCATGACCACATTAATTAGAACTGAAGTTGCAGCTCAGGCTTCATAAGAAATAAGCTGTTTTGTCCAAAGTAGACTGAATTACTAGAAGTTTCAATGTATTATCTATCTCAGCAGTTTCTAAGATTAATTTTATTTAATTAAAAGCATCTAGTATCCTTAAGCATTTTCAAGTATTCTTTTGTCTAACAAACACATTCTTCTAAAAGTGCTTTTTCAAATCAGTGTATTTGCTTTTTTCCATTTCTTTTACTTTCTAGCAAAGTACCTACCACACCCACTTCCTTCAAAGCAGAAGTCATGGAGATGACTGGTGTATCAGGCTTCAGTGGAAGTTGTGGCTTAGAAAGGGATGCTCCATGCTCTTGCAGGCCATGCCCAGGACTGTGTCCTATGGCCCCCACGTGAAAAGGCACGTTAGGATTTTTTACTCCTTTCTCTATCAGCTGTATATAGTTAAAAAAAAAAAAAGAAAGAAAAAAAAGTTAAATATATAAACTAACTTAGACTAAATAAACTAAATTCTGCTGCAAGTAGAATTTAGGAAAATAGTTTTCAAGCAACCTATTTATACAGTAAGTATCTTCATTAGAGAATGGCTAGCTTTAATATTTTGAAAATTAAAAACTTCAGATTAAAAACATAACACTAAACAAAATTCAGAAAGAAGGACTACTATAACAGTGGGAAGAAATCTTCTGCAAAGTCAGTGATTGTAACTTTAAATTTAAAAACAAAAGGAAAGTTATGTATGTTTTCAGGTCATATAAATTATCACGGCAAGAACAAATAGACAAATAGACCTTTGTCTTTAAATCATGATTGGGGAATAAAAGATTGAATTAAGGGACAACAATATAGAAGATTCTGTTTGATGATATCTCAGTCTTCCCTCTCTTCTCCCTGGCTTCTATTTTGTTTGACCATATTTACCTAAAAATTACTTCTTTCAGTAAGAAAAACTTTCCATAGCACTGGTTTGAAATCTTCTCCTGTTACTACTAGGAAAAAATAAACAATTTTTTTGTCCTACACTAGGCTTTCAAGGGGAGAAAATTTTCATCAAGTCTGTGCTATAGTATGATAAAGGTGGTGTTTTCAAGTAACTAGCTTTATACACCTCTGCTTTCAACACAAAAGTTTAAGTCTTGTTTTACAGATCAAATTGAGCATCTGCGATAGCCTTGTATAGAATTGTTAACCTGTATCCTAATTTATGACAGCTTTTTAAGCTTCCTGCATCAACAGAACTAGTTGAATTACACCTTCCAGCATCAACAGAACTAGTTGAATTACACCTTTCTCATCAACTGCTCATTTGTTAATGATTTCACATGTTAAATGCAGCACTATCAAATAGGCTCATGTAACCTTAGAATAGGACAATAGTATCAAATTCTCACACTACTAAAGACAACTGCCAACCACACACACACAAACACACAATTTCTAATCTACAGCACACACACAAAAGAAGATTATGTCCAGTTTTTAATGTTACGGATCTTAGTAAAATACTTAGTGTAATCCTAATGATTCTTAGGTTCAACGTTATTAAATTCTTGAGCCAAATTTTTCATTCAGGTATATCTGATATTAGGCTACTAGAGAATTCTGACCAGCAGATATCCTCCTCAGTTTCAGAAGGAGTTTCAGAAGGCAAACTAACTATCTAAGCTTGAAAATCACAGCACAAGATTTTAGTCACACAAAGACGTAGCACTATGTACACTGACTGTATGTAATAGATTGAATTTGCTTACATGCTCCTCCCAAGCTCTTTTCTCTCTTTCATAGGCTTCCTTTCTCTTTCGTTCCAATTGCTCCTTCAGAACTGCAGCTCGAGCATTTGCTTGGGCCTGCAATAATCAAAAAAGAACAACTCAAAATCATAACAAGCAGAGCATTTAATTCCATGGAATGTTTAAAAAAACTCCCGCACCCATACACATTCTTCGATCATTTCATCTCTCACTTATTTTATAGACTGAAGACAGGACTCCACCAATACTCAACATTCCACCAATACTCAACATTATTGCTTAACTATAACTCGTTTCCTGACTCAAAAATAGTAACAGCTCCTCAGAATTTACTTACAATTCTTGATTGGCGAGGTAACGCTTTCAATGTGCAAAGTAATCTTAAACAGAAGTCCTTTATAATTGGAATCTCTTAAAATGAATTTTGAAGCTAAATGCATTAATCATAAAACAATAAATATTCAGTCTAAACTCTATATGAATGTAAAAAGCTCCAGTTACTGTTTCACCTCTACTTTAATTAAAGTTGGGCTTAAGGTCAGCTTGTTTTTACATTGCTCTTTGAAGATGATGAGAAAAATAAGCAAATTTTTGATAAGAGGGATACATAGAGTAAAACTCCAATTAAAACATTGGATTTCTATGAATCATATTTGCTTTGTAACACCAAACTAAATATACTTCATGATAGGGAAGCATAGCCCACCTTCCAGTCTACATGTAAGCCCTGTCAGCATACACATAGGGTTTTTCCTACCTAAAATAAATAAAATGGTTATTTATGGAAATATGGTGTATTTTCTCTTCCCTTTCCATCAAAAAAATATCCTAGTTATGCCAAACTGCTTCTAGGACTAAAGCTAACCTAGAGAAAAATCCCAAAGGTAGGGATGATAAAAATCTTTTGCTCATTGACCTATGCCACAATGTATTTTAAAATTACTGAGACAAATTAGTTGAACAAAGAGCTGTGACTTCAATACAGTTAAAACATGTATGGCTACATCACCCTTAGAAAGACAGAAGCCTCTTGTAGCAGTTGAACGAAGAAACTATTGATAACAAAATGAAAAGTCAAAAAACTCATGAGATGCAAAGGAAATTTTAAATAATGAATTCCAGCTACTCTCTCCTCACAATTACCTTCTGTGCTTGTATTTTTTTGCGTTTCAGCTCTGCTTCCTCACTTGATTCTTGTCCATCAGAAGAACTGCCAGCTTCATTCTGCAAAGTAAGAGTTCTCAAAGAATTATCATTAATTCATGATTTAAAAGCTGAGTGCTAGAAGCGATTAGTGGGATCATCTAGACTGATTGCTTGACTACCAGAGGCCATAATTTTACCAGGTAACAGCTCACCCAAATGTAATGTCTGTTCAGACAAAACCACATCTTTAAGATTAGTCACCTTTTTTTCCTCTAAGATACGATGCTTTTACCAATAGGAAAATGATGGGTCTATTGCTCTTCAGGCAGTAGAACTTGAATTAACCATGTCCACTGCTGGGCTCTCCCCAGCACCCCCCATGACCACTGCATATTCTACAGGTAAGATATATGAGAAAGCTTTGACGGAATTTCAGTTTCTTCCATGTACATGCTCCAGGTATAACTGCAAGAAAGGTGAAATGGTTTGGCGGGGGAGGAAATGAAAGCAAGCAAGAATATATAGAGTCAACCTCTGAAATCTCCATTTTCAAACAAACTACTTCTTTTGATGGCCTCTGCATATTCCTACTTATGGAACAAACTGACAAAACTGAGCATAAAAAACTTGATAGGAACCTATTTTTGCCGATGACCAATTTGTGTAGACTTTTCATTTAATCAAAAATAATTTTGTAGGTTTCGTACAGCATATTTAATAAGTAGTAGAGTAGCATTACAAGTAAGTGGCAAAACAGGCAAAAGTAAAATACTTTTTTGGGAAAAGTGGGGAAAAAAAAAAGAATATCATGCCCACCTTGGTTTCAGTCAGCTAAAAGGAAAAAGATGAAAAAGCACTAAAGATAGAAAAGCTTTTTAAAAAAATCTGGCAATAGGACACATTGCACTAGCAATAGATGTCTTTACTTACTTTCTACTGATTAACAACTTTATATCTACAACAAAATAAAACATTTTTTCTGAAATAGTATTCCTCTAGAGCTGAACCTCTGTGTCGAAGTTTCAAATCATGAAAAAACCTCTTAAGAGTTTTTTAGATAGCTAACGTTTTTTCTCTGGTAGGCCTGACAGTGATCCTCAAAGTTAAGACTGAGCTGTTGTCTTCCACGTGCTTTGCTTTCCCTCTTTCATAATTCGTATTCATATAGTACATTTCATTTGATTGCTATACATGAACTCTTTGTAAATTATCAGCATTACATTGTTCTTTGCGTACTCATTGCATAAACTAATTCATTTTAGAGAGCACAGAAAGAACCTAGCTTCTGTGAGGCAGGTTCCCTGAATTTTGTTAATTCAAAATTTGTATCTAGGGGTCAACACTTGTAAGAATGAATGCATTCAGAGGAAGGAGAAAAAAAAAGAAAAACAAAGAAAAGTAGAGATCCACACGGTCATTTTCAGAGAATTGTCTAAAGCACTGCTTCCCATAGGGTATGGGATGCCTCCACACACCTTGCATGTTAAATTGAAGGAATTATACAGAAGAGTAAGAAAGGTTATTTATCAGTAACTTGAAGTATTTTGAGACAGGAAGTTCACATGCAAACTCAATATGAACAAACATATGTTGCTTGAAATCAGAAACATTCCCCCCCCTTTTCATAAATATTCTCCAAGGATATTTATTCATGCTCGGCTCCCCTTTGCGATCAACGCATGGGCAGATGAGGCGGTGCCATTTACTTTTTTTCCCCTCAAAATGTTTATTTATAGATGCAGTATTTACTCAGAAAAGCCATAGTTTCATTTTTCCGTTAAGAAGAACAATAAAAGAATACCACAGAGGTAAAGCCTGAAAGACATCTGGTCATCATGATACATAGGCTTAATGTCGCTTGCTTGTGGTGCTAAAGCAAGTTAGGAGAGAGAATAGACCCTGGGTAGTGTCTTGAAGAAAAAATTAGTTTAGGTTGACTTCTTGGAAAGATGTTTATCTATCTTCTATTTCTTTGTAGGTAGCATAGCTTCTGGGATGTTCAAAACCCTAGATAAGTTATAGCTACTGGGAAAGGAAGCTAGGTTCCTGATATGCCTTCAGAAGCCTAATAACCTGTACAGAGAATTAATGTCACAGTCAAAATAATGGCACTTGCTGTTTCACCTCACCAAAATGAGCAGCTTTGTCCTCCAAAGAAATTTCTGGAGAGCACCTTTACTTCTACAGTTAACAATAATGGAGGTTGAGCGTTCACCCCCTAGTTTTGAGGGGTCAGTGTTACAGATGACAAAGGAACAGTGCAGTACAGCCATGACTCTATGCTAGCAGCATTTTAGCACTGTCCTCAATACCCTGAGGGTGCTCATGAGCTACCCTATAGTTTAGTAGGGCAGAGCATGGAGATGACTAGTCCTGTAGCAGCAGTTTTGAAGCACTTCCAAACAGCAAAGGAGAGTTACAAGTGAAACTAGCACCAAATGCAAGTAAGATAGTGTGTGCTTATGCTGTATCAGTTTAACCTGCATTGGTGAGTCAGAGCCAGAAGTAATAACTGGCCTCTACAATAACTCTATCGACTCAAGAGGTCTTGACTTTCATCATGCTTTTTGAGACAAACTTATGAGAACAGTCCATGCTGGTTCCATGCCAGAAGCCTCTGCTGAGTAGTTCGACTTAGCCTCTAGTTCATTTAATAAAGTTTGTATAGTGCTCTCAGGTAGAAACGTATATAACTAGCTCTGGATCACAGAGATTTCACAGGAAATATAGATGGAGCACATATCGGGCACAGATCTCTCTCCAAGGCACAAAAGGAGTTTTGCATCTCAGTCAAGTGATTGAAATTGGCTCTCTTGTTGCATCAAGGTTACAGAAAATAAAACACTTTAGAAGTCAATAATACAAGAAAAACAGTTTTTTTTATTATTATTATTATTTTTTTTTTAACCTAGAAGAAAGTTACAGTACTCCATTTACCTAAGATGGTGGTCAAAAGAAACTGAGTGGAATTAGGCACGCTCTGCCTTGTACATCCACTCACTAAACATAAGGAAGGTACATGAAAGCATCCAGTATAGATATTGAATGAGGTGAGGTACAGACACACTTCACGGTTCAAATCACAGCTCATAAGCACAATGTGAGTACATAAGCACGTAATCACTTGAAGAAACTCAAATACTCTAAGACACTTGAAGAGTATAAGATCACACAGCAGGTTAATGAAAAAAGGGAAAAAAAATCTCCAGACCCTATTTACTATGAAGACTACCTCAAATGAAAAACTTTAACAAAAAAATTAACCGCGTTCAAGCTTATCTTGGATTATATATTTGACACCTTAAGAAGTGCTGGTGCTATATCTGTTATGAAATTTGTTTTGGAAGACCCACATCTGAGTAAGTGTATTAATAAACATTGAGCTCATGCTAGAAATTTCTTATTTCTAATGCTAAGAATCTCTAATTTTTAACACACCTACAGAATGTACAAAAAGAATGAATTCATAGGCATTCACAGTGTGAGTATTGTCAAAAACTCAATTCTAGAGAAGTTCCTATAATCGAAAGCAAAAAAAATGTAAATGTGCTAGTGCTTGACAAGCAATTTATGTCACATTCAGATACAAACCTATCTTGTCTTGTTTTTAAGCAATCACGTTTAAGGGCACTGAATCTGCACTCTCCAATGTAAATACCAAATAGATTTTGTTTATTCTGGAAGAGATGAAAGTACTCACCATGGAACAAAATGTTAAAAAAAAAAAAATTTATATAAAACTTCTGATGAGAAAGTCTTTCTGTGGGAATAAAGCAGTTCCCTCTGCCAACTTCTCAAAATTTTTAAGATTATTTCTCAAACTAACCTTTTCTCCACGAAGTTTTGCTTTAATCTGTTGACGTTCATTAAAGTTTTGTAGCCGAATCTGTCTTAATCTTGCCAAATACTCCTAAATCAAAGAAAGGAAGCAAGTTTCAATTAGGCAGAAAGTTTGCAGTATTTCTAGTTTAAAATAAGTAAGATTCCAGAAAAAGTCCAATAAAATAAGAGAAAAAACCCCACCATTGCTATCACTAAATCAGCCTCACAGACCACAGTTCTTACATTTACCTGTCAACCTCCAGAAAACCCTCACCTAGTGGAAATAAAGAAAACAGAACCTAAGTTCCTCAATATTAAGCTCCCATTACACTGGATGGAATCAAGGGAGCTAAGAGTGGTTATACTTACTACAAAAGGTTTAAGATATATGGATTCATGTCTGTGTGTAAGCACATCTAAGAATCTCTCTGAGATAGACTGCTGTAAACAGCTATTCTTTTCTAACTACAAAACAAATACAAAAAATGAAAAATTCCCCCAAAACAACAACAACAACAAAAAAAATCCAACCCCCCCAGCCTCTAGGATAGTATGCAATATATCATTTCCTACAAATCTATGAAGCTCTTATTTTGTTACACAGATGGGCCATGCAGGAAAACTAGGCAGAGCCAAACTCAAAATGGTACTATTTGTGTGATGAAAGTGGCAAACATGCGGCAAGCGTACCTCTTCCTCCTTGTTTCTGGATTTCCTTCCTCTTGCAGAAATGGGCCTGCCTCCATACATATCTGCCACGTTTTGCAGTGTACCCTGTTTGCCATTTAATGGGATCAAATTTAAGATGTCTGGGGCTATACAGTTATCTGCTTTACCCAATAATAACTGTTTACTTATAACAATCAATGATCTGCAGTTGTGCTGAAGTTAACTGATAATCCCTTTCATTTATGGGAAACATTTATCAGTAATTAAATATCCTGAGTAGCCAGAAAGGCTAGAACCTTAATAATATGGTTGTCTTTTTCCTGATCTTCTACAGCTGTGTTAGAAAGCTTAAGTTCTGACAGGCTTGAGTTTTTCTACATCTACATTATATACAAATTGTGGCATATAGCTGGCACTTGTTATTGTTGAGCCAAGGTTAAAATAAAAATGAAACTTTATGTTCTTGTATTAAGCATTATCCACCATCATGACAAATTTACTTTTTTTTTTCATCCTGTAAGTAGCAAACTCGAACACTCTTAAGATACTCGTATATACTTATTACATTTTGCCTTTTACATTGAACAAGCTATGTTAAGTGACTAATGCACATGCATTTACAATGTATAATTGTGGTTAGTGTGATGTAACCAGTGTCCTAATTGTCACCAAAGAAATTCAACCTATAAAGGGAATGAAAATAGAAGTCCAAAATAAGACAGTACAAGAACCATTTAACTCAAGGTTACCTGTTTGGTTTAAAATCATACTTGAATTGGTCAGAAATGATATATAAGCATAAGCCTCTGCGGAGTAGGCTCAACTATCCTGATTTGTTAACTCAGAATCTATGCCTTAAATATGTACAATGTACATTCAATAAAGATAGGAAGGATACATGTGATGGTCATATACATCTTCTGCCTTATGAAGCATCAGGGCTTTAGCTTACAAGTATTGACTTGTAAGTCAATACTCCAGTTAAATTCCTGACAGGTAGGATCAGATCAAAAATACCTGGCTAAATATTCTTTCAAAATAGAGCTAAAAACAGTAATTAAAAAAGTAACAGCATATGTCTAAACTTCTGTGGTTTAGTCACTAGAGGGGGTCAGAGACCCAATTAAAAGAAGCATCCTAGTGATAAGCAGTATAAATTCATGAGGAAGGACTTCATGAAATCTGGTTTCAACATGAGTGTTGAGTCAAAAAATAGGATAGGAATATTTTCCATATTCATCTTTTCTGAAAAGATATTTAACTGTTTTACACATGTTCCTGAGCTTTACAAAAGCCAAATGGCACTTTAAGACTTTACCTCATCATTTTCCATGCTAGCATTCAGATTAGTTCTAGGCTTTCTCAACAAACTGATGGTGATTATATTAATGTTCTTAAACAAGAAAGGAGCTGGAAGCAAGGGTTCTAAGAATGCGTATCACTGCACATTATTAACATTTAACATTTTACTTATCTACCTAAATGAACACATATTAAGATTCAAAATAACCAGGACTCAAGGTTTTGCAATTCTATGCAGCTATAGTGAAATAGCAAATTGGGTCAGAGGCAGCTATCTTAAATGGATGGCTGAAAATACCATTGGCTCAACTACTGAGTCAAACTTCAGATTGTCACTTGAGAATTAAAATTGGTATCTACTATATTTAACTAATGTTTGGTAAGGCAGAGTGAATCATTTGACTTAATCCCAAGTCTTTATACTATTAAAAGCTATATATTAGTTGACCATTCCTACTAATTTTTCCTCTTAGATCAGTGATGGGAAGATCATCCAGGCCATGGTATAAGAAAACTACTGCCCCAGCTACTCACATTGTTTTCCTGCACAAATAGAAGGAAGCTGCTGAGGGCGTCTGCTATCAAAGGCAAATTTGCCATATAAATAAATTTGGAACCCTGATTTAGAATGACTATGTCTTAAGAATCTGGAAATTATCTTTATGATTGTTCAGTAACCTCCCCATTTTATTACATCACGAATTAAGTACAAAACATTTGGGCTCAGCTGAATACCTTAGCGGCAGGCAGAAACCTGGGAAATGGAATACTTCGGATATTTTGCACTAAGCTGATCTCATACACCTCTATTAATGCCAATAAAGTCAAGAACAAAATGGATGCAGGCACTCCTAAGAACTTATCTATGAAGACACAGTCTTGTCAAAACAGGAATCTTTCATTTCATGAAAATGATTTACAGGTCTTGGATGTTTTAAAACAGAAACACTGTTTTTAAGTAATAAATTCATGCTTTAAAATGAATACACTAATTTAAGGAAACTTCACCAGCAAGGCAGTGAATTAAAGAACTTCAAAATTGCTTCAGGTAACTGAAGTAACCCTTGAAACAAAGTTGGCTTTAGGTCATGATTTGACACTCAGATAACTACAGATATGCTGCTATAAAGCTGCAATTCCTATTTTCTAACTGTGCTGCTAGCATAGTTGGTTTCATTTAGTCAGCAGAAAAAAAAAAAATACTGTGACTTGCTTGTAAGCGCATAGTGTGAAAAAGCAAAATTCTCCATATTTTGGAAATACATAGTTCAACCACACAAGTCCCAGTCATTTTGAAGACTTGTACTGTGAAACGGATTTCCTAAAGGAACATTAATTTTAGAACTGTAAGCATAAAGACACTATTGAACACTATTGAATAATTTCAACCTCTAAAGAATAAAAACTTTAGAAATATCGACTTTGTCAAAGATAGATGTGTCTTTACGATATTTTGTTAGTAAGCAGTGTTTTTTTGTAAAATGCACTATTGTAGCTGAGCTATCAACTTCCCAAACTTCATTTTAAGTTCCAATCACTGAACATAAAGTTTAATTTTAACTAAAATTTTAAAGCTAGCAACCAAAATTGGAAACTGATATTTAGACAGCTTTTATGGCTAGGATGCCTTTTTAAAGATTCATAAAGCATGCTGGAACAGTAATATACATAGGAAGACCAGATTCCATACCATGTGTCCCTCAGCTCGAGCTTTGTTTTGCATGGCTTCTCTCTTCCGTTGCCAGAATTCTTCAACTTGCTTTTCTCTTTCTGCAGCTACCCATCCTTTCTGCCTGAGTAATTGCAACATATACCAAGCTGAAAGTCTCTGAATATGACACTCAAAAGAAATAAACAAAGAAAAAAAATACTGCATTTACACATTAACTGGGACACAAAGAAAAAACAGCTTTCTGTGAATAGTGTTTCTTTTAAAAAAAAAAAGCCTTTTATCTGACACAAGTCAGACTTTCGCAAAATGTCAGAAAGTAAGATGAACTAGGTTAAAAGAACAACTAAAAAAAAAAAATCAAACCACCCTATTGTCCTTCTACATCCTGGTCATCAAAACAAAAATCCAAGCAAAACAATCTTAGTTCAGTCATTTCTGAAATACCTCAGCTTGTTCCATTACTGCCAAAGCTTGTGAAAAGGGACATAGTCCTTCAAGATTTTCCTTCAAAGATGGGCAAGAACTCATTGCATGAGCCAGTCAGTAAAAATCAATAAGGTAGAAGTCTTTCAGGTCTAACCTACACTTGGAATAAGAGCTTCTACTCCTTGAATAAGCACAGCACTAATATTCTGAGGATGTAGAGGAACTGCTTTTGTGTGTTTGTCGGGGGGATTTACGTATGAAAAGAATTTTCTCTACTGCAGAACTGGCCAGAACAGGATGCTTTTTTGTATGCTCTACCCAAACTGGTACCTGACCTGGGGCGGATAACAAGGCTATGTTCAAGTTCTATTAACTGAGCACCTGGCAAGCCTCCTTGTAAATATGATCATTCTGTAGGGGATCAGTTTCTGACTAACTAGTTAGAAGCAGACTTACAGGAAAACTCTCCACAAAAGAAGCTGCAGACTGGTGATAGAGATTCTAATAGAATGAAGAGGAAATCCCTTTTCCCTGGCTCCTTAGCCTCTTCTGACTGAAAAGTAATGGGGGTCCAGCAACAGGCTGGAAGAAATTGGAATAAGCTGATAAGAATAACTCATCAGGCTAAAACAGTTAAGGAAGAATCATTCTGCAATACAGGAGATACTGCCGGTAAATCACAAATGAATTAACACACTAATTATACATCCTTGCACCTTTCTATTAATGAATTACAGCAAATGGAAACACAGTTTCTTATTGTTGGAGAGAGAAAGTCAGAGATCAAAGTACTTTGATACAATAGAGCAAATTCTGTAGCTGCTCTGAAAACAAGACAGTCCACAAAGAAACTCTTGCTTATCTTTGCATACATATATTATTTGACTTGCTACAAGATTTTGACTTCCCGTTCATTACATATTAACTCACTGAGTGTACAATGAAACCTGTCCAAACATCTCTAATACAGGCGAAGCTCAGCTTACAGTATTGGAGGAGAGGTGTTTTCGAAGCAGAAAACTATCCGCCTCAAACCAAGTCCTCAGCAAATACTTATGCCAACTGAATTTATTCATCATTTATTCAACATCTATTCAACAAAATGAATCATTTGGCTTTAAAAGCATTTCAGCTAGTTTTCTTCTGGACTACATTTCTGTCCAAGAGACAATTTCTAAAGATTGCTGAAGATATATTTAGTTTTATGTTAGATGTGGCAATATAATCTGAAAGAGCATAACTTGAGAATTTCTCAGCTTCTTTAACACATACTTTAAATTATCTGTCTTTAAGAAAGTCCCATTTAAGTTGTTTTAGCTAAACATCCTGATGACATATCTTTACATTTCACCTTCAACCGAATCAATAAAACACAGAACAGAAATACTATTATGCTGGCTATGATAATAGAATTATCTCTAGATAATAACATACAAATATTTAATGTATTTTAAATACTAAAAATACTGCACCTCAATTAGAAAAAAAATCTCTATTTGTTTTAAAACTTCTACCTGGTATTTTCTTTGAGTGCTTTTGGGTTTGAGGATTTCAGAAATATTAAATCATTATTTCATCTTCATTTACATTTTACTGATAATTTGCAGACCTCTATGATATTTCCTCTCCATTTTAATATATTAAAAACATTTTACTTGGTTATAGCCCAAGAGCACTTAAAATTGTCAAATGTGAGGGGCAAACAATGTTTCCTAATGTAGACATGGTTTGGGGATGATGGCACTGTGTGTAGAGTTGAGAATAAGCACAGGCGAAAGTGAAAACATCTATGTCAGCTGGAAAAACATTTTCCAGTACTGGGGTATATCAGAAAGAATTTTAATGAGCTCACAATGGCCCAGATTGTTGAAAATAGTGTATATATTTACATATGCTAATGAAAAGCATATGATAATATATGAAAAGATAATATATACATATATATATTCTGCAAACGTACATGTGCACACACACACTATATGTATATATAAATACACACATATATAGTGTGTGTGTGTATATATATAATATATATATATAGTATATAAATAAATAAAACACTGAATAAAATTTAATTTAGAAGAACGTTTTCTCTGATCATTTCCTTTTCCTCTCATTACCTCCAATTATCTTTCCATCCAAGGAATGTATTTTTGGATCTGTAGAAGTTTAGATAATGCATGAGAAAGTTTTGGCCCTCTGAAAAGCTTAGTCAGTGTGCAATGCTCAAGTACTGACTTACTAAAAAGGACATTTCACCATTTACTGCTCTCTAGTGCAGACACAGTCCTTGGGACAACATTAACAGATTTGAAGGGAAGTAAAGCAGTTTTGGAAAAAAAAAAAATCTCGAAAGAGAAATCATTAAAAAATAATGCTGGTTTGTATATGAAATGTATACATACTTTATAGTAATTGCCAAGAATAATCATCCTAGAACCAGAAGCTGCACACCACTATAATATCTGATATTCACAGCTTTTGAAGAAAGCTCCTAAATATTTTCCACAGACCAATAAATAGGAGAACTAACAAGTCTGCAGCAGCGTACAGCAGAGCCTTCTAAATGTTCTCTGCTAGACTCAAACACTTAAGATGGCAAGAAGACAATCAGAATGAGATGAAAAGTGGAGGAAGCATCTTGGGCAGTAACACAAGAAGTAGAACTATGAAAAAAGAAAAGGAGGCTTGTAGTGTTATCTAAACTGTAACTGCATTAAACTAAGAATTTTGGCCAAAATCTAGCCCAGTTACAGTTGTTAGTAATTCATTTTTTCTACTGACTGGGAAGCCAAGGTATCCATTGGTTCTAAAAGAACTGTGGTCTGTGAGGGACCAACACACAAACAGACAGCACGGTACCAATGGATAGAAGTGGTTTTGAGACATCTCAAACTACTAAATGAAACAAGACATAAAACAGAAGTCTAACACGTAGGGACAAATTTATGGATTATCATAGTCCAACCTGTTTGCATTGGCTTGTTTAGACACCTCCTTCAATCTTTTCATTTTTTTCCTAATTGCATCAGCATCAGGTAAATGGTGATGACCTGCAGGCCCCTTAGGAACTCCTGGACGTACTCCAGGTGGAATTCCTCTGTAGATAAATACGTACAGTAACTTTCATTACTTTCATCTAAAGTAGACCACATGCAACTTCTTAAGGGAAGGCAGCCATACCTTTCAACAGCTTCTTGGCCTTGTACACCTGCCCTCCATTTGGCTTCCCTCTCTTCAGCTACTTTAATGTTTTCCTTTTGTTGTTGCATCTGATCAAAAATAGCATGATAGTGTTCATATTGTCCTCTAGAAGACACAGGAAAAGGACCAGCACCACCTCCACCACCAAAATACGGTGCCTGGAAATCAGAAGGGTTAGAATGGGAATCTTAAACACTGGTCTTAATGAGTCCTTCCAATTTCCATCTCCCCAGTAGAATAAAAGCATTACTGTGTTCTGCAACAATTCTGATTTGGTACTAGTGCTTTTACTTCTGGCACGTTCCTGTTTTAATACACCAAAACAAAATTGAAAAATTAAAAATGTACTTTTCAATTAGCACTCCAAAACAAAAGAGCATTTACCTCCCTCTGATAATAGTTTAATTGTACATGTGACAGCCATCATATATTTTGAAAGTCATTGGTAAAGATTCCATTGAAGCGTAACCAGAGATAGCTCATGCTTCAGCATAAAAGCTAAAAGTGATACAGTGCTAACTTAAGTATCAATGAGTAACTTGTATCCAAACAGCCATTTTTAAATAAAGTTGGAAACAGTTAAGCACACTTTAAGGTTGCTGAATGGCATTAAATTGTTATTCCAAGTGCAGATTTATTCGAGAATCCCAATTTTACCAACCTAAAATTGGGTTGCATCACCAGAATTGAGAAGCTTCCCATCTAAAGCTCAGATCAGAGCAACATTTACTGCAAGTTACTCCTTTACTGAAAGTTACTCCTTTACTGAAAACAATTCTTTCATTCTCATTGAATTGAAACCCCTGGAGAATTTCCATGTGAAAATAAAATAAAAAAAAAAAAAAAAAAAAAGATGTTGCAAGCAGTTGCGAATAGTAGTAGCCAAGGATGGATGCAGAAAACGTGAAATTGGCAAAACAAGGTTAAGGTTGTCAGCACATGCATAAAGTGTTCATTTTATACCTGTGGCAGTGGTCAAACAGCCCATGATAGTGAATCTATAGAATTGATTTTAATGATAGTGTAGATGTTCTTTCCAGAGTGGTCTGAAGTATTCTACATACATTCAAATAGTCAGCGTAGATCTGACAGGTTTAAGGTTGCCCACTTAAAACAAGCGTTCTTGAATAGATTATACTGACAAGGGAATTTAGTTCACATCTGAAGAGTCTCAATTGCTCAACATCCATCAATAACTCCTCTTTAATCCATACGACAGAATGCTGACAGAAAGATTTATCCAGGCATTCAAATAAATATGCTAGCAAGCTATTCCTCTAGGTAAAAATAATTTACTACAGAAGCCTACATTTTCTACAAATTAAATGCAAAGCACTGCTTTAGACACTATTCAATGATTCACCTGTAATTGTTAGAGCTCAGTTTTCAAAAGGATTATCTAACAAAATAGTATGATCAATCTCTAGACAAGTGGTCTGGAACAGATGCTCAGTCTGCAGAACAGTTAGAGCCCCAGCTAGAACCACAAACCTCTGGTCAACTCCTTACCATCTTCTTTCCCCATTTCCCTTCAGAAACAGGTGCCAGCATTCAGTCTCCCAAAAGGAAGACAGGAAAAGAAAAACAATGCAGTATGTTACCCTTGTATGCCTTCATATGAGGCTATGCAGCCTGCGTTAACAGAAAGTTCGAACACGGCTTTCTAAGCTAATAGCATTGTCAAGAAGTCACTGGATGCCCCATTTTCATGCAGGAGAAAAGAAACTGAAATTTAAATCAAGAATACTATGACGATACATGGAAACCTAGATTGACGATAACCTACTAGTCTGCAGTAAAATTTGTACAAAGCTACCTTGAGAAGAAATCTAGAACATCTTTAAAGCATAAGTTTGCCATGATATTTTACACAAGTGATAACACTTGTGAAACATTCGTGAAAACACACACAGCCGTTGAACCTGAATTTCCCTTGGTGACTGAAAAGATGATTGCACATTTAGCTACAACAGAACTTCGCCTATGTTTGCAGTGTCTGGTGTTCTGCAATGAAACTCTCAATATTAATTAGAAGCACAATTGTTTTCGGGAACGCATGCAACTGATTCAAATCTACTGGTACTGGTACGTCATGTTATACAGAAGCTTGTGCTGTATCTGGCAAAACAGACTTGAGAAAAGGGACATACAGAAACCAAAAGATTTCTTTTGATTATCCATTCAATTAGTACCTTCTGTTTCTTAAAGTCTGGCATTTTAAAGTTTGATTTTATATTTAAGCTTTATCTATATGATATGGCATGCATCCAAAGATGATTTTATTTTGAAAGCACATAGATAATTAGCAAATAGCTACTGAAATCTGTGTGTATACCTACGTTTTCTTCATATTCTTGTTGTATGTGGAACAGAAAATAAAACCTCTACTCTTCATTCAGAGCCTGTTCACTATAACTCTGGTGAACATATTTAAGTCAAATATTTGTAAGACTCGTTAAAACACAGCAATTTGTGGTAGTAATCCAATTTATACTGCCAGATAGATTTGCACTATGACAATACTCAATTCCGCACTGGCTCTGTCTTATGAAAGTAGAAGATGTTAATATTCAAGTATCTTCATGAGACTGACTAGTTCCAGAACAGTTATGCTTCCATGAAACTGATACACGCAAAGAGGCAAGTTGAAACTGTCACAGGAGTCAGGTTGAATTACGTAATTCAATCCTGCAAAATATGAATAGCTAAATTTACTACTTTCAGGGAAAAAAAAGGGGGGGGGGGGAAGAAAAAACACAAAAACCCAGCACATTTAAAATTTACTCATGACTTTTTTTCCCATGACAGCCAACTTTTCTATATATACACTGACTTTGTCATTTATGTTGGCAAAAAACAAAGAATGCTTAGAAGCATGTTTTAAATACTGGGCAAACAATCCATTATCATAATATGAGAATCTGGAAAACATTTCAACAAAAAATTTCAAGAACAATCTTGAATGTGAAAGAAATTGTTCATGCATAGATTCAGCACAGGAAAAGTAGCAAAAGCAAGAGTAGGAAAAAAAAAAGGGGGGGAATATGAAGACCTGGCAAAAAAAGAAAAGGAAAAAAAAAAGAGATTCTGAAACTTAGTAAGTATTAAAAACAAAAATTGCATATGATCGCCAAGAAGCCAGGGAAGATAGCCTATTACACATTCTCTCTTAAGTCATCCATAGTTTCATATTGGGAAGCTCCAAGAGCTGACCTCCAAGAGCTATCTTTTTGAAAAGAGAAGACCAGGCCAGATAATCAATGGTGGGGAAGGTGTGGGGAAGGGAAACAGGTTACACCACATTTCTGCATCTGCTGCCAACCTTAACATCAACAGTTCCACCTGAACCAAGCACATTCCTCCATCCTTGTTCCCTGGCTCTGTTTACTCGTTCCATCTGAAGGAGAAAACAATACAGGAAAATACAATTCAAAAAAAGTAAAATGCATTTTAAACATATTTTACCCCTTCTTTTTCCAATCTTCTCACTTGTTGTGCCTTCAGTAAACTGGTATGCAATTTATTTATTAAAATAAAATTAAACAAATTTAGTAACTGAGAAATTGAACTATTCTATATTCCTAGGCAACACATAACTCAATACACACCAAAATATTTCATTAAAGTTACTACGGGTAGAAGAAAAAAGGCTGAAGTATCTTGTCTACCTGATCTCGTTGGCGTTTTTCAGGCAATTCTAACCTTTTCTTTTTTGCAGCTTCCTGAAAAATAAGCATATAATTTGGTATTTATTACTAAGCCATTATTCTTTTAAGTCTCTGTCAAGATTGGTTAGTGCTCTGATGGTGGAGGTATGTCCATAAAAACAAAAACTAGGCAGTGGAAAAAAGAAATAAGGAGGAAAGGTTTGAAGATTTGATTTTGTCATTCTCATTCTGGACTTAGCTTTTGCGTAGTAAATTAACAGATGATTTCATTGTACCTCAAACATTTTTCTCCTTTCTTCTGGATTCATTTTCTTCACTGGAGTTGGAAAGGCCTGGATAAAAGATGAAACTTCAAATTAGACAGCATGATGCCAGGAAGAGAGGAAAAATTCTTATCAGAGATTCTTAAACCCACAACATAATACATGTAAAACCGGGCTGACAATATTATTCAGAAGTTTTTAAATTAAAAAGACTCCTAAGATCTAGGGTAAATTCTACTGTACTGTTCATCCTCTATTAAGATCTCCCTCCTGAAAGCTGAAGGCAGTAATTTTTAAGTCAGTTTTGTTTTAATTTCTCTTTTCTGACAATGCCATTCCATATTATCTGTTCACATTACTTCTAAGGTCTCCAGATATTAAACTTTTTTTGGAAAACAGATTTACTAGCTTATCCTGAGACTCTTTGTGTAGGTAATATTACCCAAGTTCTTGTTACCTACGGAAGAGGTGAATGAAACCAATATCAAACTTCTAGTAAAGAAGCAGCAAAACACAGTAAGCTATACATTTATTCTAATCTACTTATTTAATAGGTGATGGTTACTATGAAAGCCTATTTATTCTAACTATAGAACACATTGACAGATTCATTATTTTTTTTTTAACAACCTGAAAATCCCATCAGATTAGTACTTTAAATCAAATACTTCAATAAATAGAAGCCTTTAGAAACTTAAGCCAGTGTAGCTCAACTACAGTGAGCTAAAACCCGTAAAACAGAGGATGTTACTTTCATATGTTCCTTTGAAAAGTTAGTTTATGGTTGCAAGATCAGACTATCCTGAAGTGTCAGCAAAGAGAAGAGGATTTATATTACACTGTAGTCATTTTTTCTGTGCTACAACTTATCACTAGGTACAATACCCACAAAAAACACACTCGAGTAAAGAATATATCTTGACTCCTTCCAGCAAGAGGAATTTTCTCTGTCTCCACCCTGTCACAGCAAGGGCTTTGGGTCTCTATGTAAGTTGGGTTGGTTTGAGGTTGGCTAGGGAAACTGAGCAGCAGCAGACTAGCAAATGATTGTGCAACCAAGTCTTAAAACAGAAAGAAACCCTCATGATCTCAAAAAGACACACAGTCATTTGTGTATTTCCTCTCCATTGCTCTTTTTCTTTTTTAAAAAAAATGTGTACTTTACGGAAACAAGGCTTATGTGTTGACAATTACCCCCTAAACCTCCAGTAACTTTTGAACCTGAAGGATAATTTATATAAAAAACTTGATAGGTGTATAGACATACCAAGGTGTATAGATATATCAATATTATGTTCTCAGAAGTGTCATGGGGAGAAGGGGGGAAGAGCTTACTCATTCAGAAGAAAATTTGAATTAGTTCTCCTCCTGAGAGTGGAAAAAAGCTGAAGTATGGGTTTCCTGCTAATTGCTTGGTCCATAGCATATGCATGCAGTTCAGACCTAGCTATATCCAGTAAGGTATCTTGGTCATGAAGTAATTGAGCAAATCAAAACGGAGAAATAGGATATTTTTAATGTAATAGGGCATGTAGAGAAAGGTGACTGGAGAAAAAATTAGAAGTACTGTATGAAGGAATGCAGAAAATCATTTTTTATTAGCTCATTGAATAAAGTCTGCAAAACTCCTCATCTGATTATACAATTTCTATGGCTGACAAAATGCTTAGAAAATAATCTAAAAAAAAAGTTTTCTAAGGTTTAAATTTAGAAGTTATTTGTGAATGAATAAGAAAGATTCAAAGACTATCTAAGGACATGATCACAGACTTTGAGTATTTCTAAGAACGATAAACACCAACAGAGGAGCTGAAAACAAGCATTTAAACTATTTATTTTTGCATGTGTCCATATAAAAGATATTTTGAAGAGAAATTCATAGTATTTTAATAGGTACAAAGCAGCTCAATTTAAGTTACTTAGGTTCTTACCTGCCCACATTTAATCAATGGCTTCTTCTCATGAATCTTTTTAGGTGCATCACCAGTTTTCTTGCTCATTAAAGGCACTCTGTATTTTGCAGCAGGTTTGGTAATTTTCTGAGCTGGTGCAACTGAAGCCAAGCTTTGTCCATGAGATGGTCTTTTTGCTAAACAAGAGAAGACTCTTGTACAAGCATATCCAGGCCTGCCAATGCACTACATCTCCCTTTTTCCAGTTTTTGAAGAAAGCAGGGCTGGAGAATGGGTGAACTGCTGAGAGGACAGTGAGCAGGTAGTGCAATATATCCAGTTGTCCAAAACAACTTTCCTAAATTTCTTATTTGATAAGAAACAGAAAAACACAATCGCTGACCTTTTCGCTTTGATCACTTCACTTTAACCTGAAGAACTGGAACTTCTTATTCCATTTGTCACGGACACATGGAAAAGCTTCACAAATGGAATTCAGAGACAAATCTCCACTAATAACTCAGGACTGCAACCTGCAACACTCAGGTCAGCAAAAGAAGAATTCTCACAGAGCTAGTGCTTCATTGGCCTTTGGAAATACCATTCCCCTGTAAAGTTCCTGAAAATATGCCAGTATCCATGGTGAATTTGATTCTGTGCTAGCAGGGCTCTTTCACTACAGAATAGCAGTGAAACACTTGACATAAGACAATCAAAAAAACAAGGAAATAAAATAGTTAGAGGGGAAGAATTTTGGGGCAGAGAAGAGGGGAGTAAGAAAACTAACCAATATAGGAAAATGAATTAAAACCAGAACACCTTGCAAAACTGAACTACAATCTGATTTGCTAGCAGTAGTAGAAATTCTACTGCTCTGGGCTGAAGTCAGGACTTGATCTTGGAATCACTAACAAAATACTCCAAATTTTAAAAGAAATGGTATTTCTCATTAATCATTTGTCATTAATAAGGCTAACCTCCTTCTACAACAACAAAATATGGATGATTTCCAGTATTTTGAGTCTTCGCTATCTCTTCAAATTTTGTAAGCGTAACATACTGCAAGAGTAAAAAGTATATCTAGAAGTGTTACAGGTCCATAGTTCATATTTGTATGATTCACAGGTTACATACATCCACCTCTCCAGGAAAAGAGAGTATTACTTCCCCCTGTTTTCTGCTGAAATTTCTAGAATCAGGTATTAAAACAAAACAAAAACAAAAATCAAAAAACAAAAAAGACACACACCACAACCAAAAAGAACAATTCTACATTTCTACAATACTATCTTGCCAAAGCTGAAAATAAAAGTACTTTTACGCACTTAATTACCTGGTGCAGCATGTGGTCCCAACTTTTGGAACATTTTGTGACTGAATTCTTCTGCAATAAGCTAAACAAAAAGTTGAATTATTAGAAAACAATATTTATGTCTGAAGCTAAAAAGGAAAACTCCTTTTCAGAAAAATATATATATAATTTTAATTGCATCTACCATAACCTAAATTTAAATGAATACTTAACTCTGGTATTCATTCAATTTATTATTACTAAAATTAATATGAAGTCGGGTTCAATATTTTCAAACATTCCCAGCAGAACTACCCATATTACTTTAAAAAATGATTTAGTCTAACTTTTGGGCAATCTGGCACTTGCTACTGCATTTATGAACTGGCTAGTCACAGTTGCAAGAAAACTAATGTGAACATCAACATGGTTTTTTGCATAGTTTATTTTAGATTTCTGTATAGTTTTCAAATTTTATCTCAGTTTCTCAGATAGCCTTGCCTCAATAAAAAAAAAAAATCCTTCAGAGCTGTTTAGAGATTTTTGTTTACCTATTCTTTTCAAGATGGGAAGATGACTGTACATATGGATTTCTATAAACAACATATACGGAGTTCTGTCAGACATTAAGTACAATAAAATTGCGAAATATCTTTATTGAAGTCAGGTACAACAATGCAAGGCTTGTCATGTTCTAACACTCTTCACTAGGCTTTTGTTTACGGCCAGTGTTCACAGCTTGCAAGATAAGGAACAAGAGTGATTTTTAGCCGACCTGGCATAGTGTTCTCATGTTCTAACTTCCTGCTCTCAGACTCTTTGCCAAATCCGAGTGCATCAACTGGTCCTACCAATACAGAACATTCAAAGGAGGTCAACAGCAAAAGAATTTGTATGATGGTACAAGTTACATGCAAACAGATAATGGCTCTAACACAAGCCATCTTTCAAGCCCGAGAGCATGCCAGAAATGCATTCAGTGTTCTGACAATGACTGCTACCAATGCTGACTGGCTCATCAGAAAACCTCAAAGTTTTAAGGAACAGTTTTTATAGAACCTTGTACCTTTCAGATGATTTTGCTTTGCTTAGAGATTACCAGCCAGCTACAATAGATGTCTGGGAAGTGTAAAAAAGCAAGCAAACAAACAAACAAACAAAAAAAAAAACAAACAAAAACAAAGACTACCTAACCCCCTCCCTGCAAAAATTTCTAGCCCTGACACCTCCCCCAAAATCCCAACATCTTAAACCAAACCTCCAAAATCCCCACACCCCAAAACGCCCCAACATCCAAAAAAAAATTCAAAAAGAAATCAACCACCAAAACAAAAAAACTCCAACCCTCAAAACACCAGAAAAAACCCACAACCTCCTCCAAACTCTACCCCACACCAAAAAAAAAACAAAAAACAAAAAACAAAACAACACTAAGAGAACAAAAGTGCAGAGCCTAAAATTGCACACAATGATGGAGACAAACTTTTTAACCTGTATAATCTGTCATCAAAAGCAAGAAGTCACATATGAGAACTGTCTCCTACTACTGATATTTTAATGGCCTTAACGCTTTTTCGTTGGTGATCTGTGAGTGGAAGAACTGAAGTGTCATGTTCCAATAATAAGATCTTAGGCACATTTCAAGGCTTTTCCCCCTTCCAATGCTCTGTACTCTTTACTGTAACTTATGAACTACAAAAATTAAAAATTCATATAACTCTGGTAGACTGATCTCCAGTCAGTTAAGAACAGGATTTCGGCAATAATTGAGCAATGTTGATGATGACAAATACCTAAGGAAGCTCTCTGAAGTTCAGATTAAAGCAAGCTGAGCACAGTATTAGTCATGGGTGAAACTGAAAGAAAACAGGCATTACAGTTATGTCACAGAAAGACCACCTTCATCTGAATATGTTTGTACCCATGATTAATACAGTCTGTAAAAGATGCTTTCTATTTTTTTCTTTAAATTAGACAGCATCATTTTAAGCTGAATATGTCAGTGAATCAGTTGGAAAAGTTTTGTTCAAGTATTTGTATTTAACTGAGGAGAAAATAATATTATCATCTGGTAGTAGTTTACTATTAATTAGTAGTTTATCATAATAATTATTAGTAAAGTCTGAATAACTACAAATAAAAATATCATATCCATTTAAGCTGCTGGAAATAAGAATCTTATCAAAAGATTACTACTGTAAAGGTTAGGACAATGACCTTAGTTGTAAAGGCATCTTAATCTTACCTTTCAACGGAACTTAACTCACAGATAAAGAATTTTAGAAGAGAAAGGTTCGTATATAATCAGAATTTCAACTATATATGGAAGATCTTCAATTAATATCAGTTCAACCTATAGTCCACTAGAATCTTTATACTTAAGTTCTCCTTTTGCATTCATTTTCCACGTCCTTTCTCTGTTTACTTACCTCTTAACTCCAGTACTATTCTCCACTTGTCATTCTTGCCCTCTTTTCAACTAGATTTATATTAAAATGACATCAATAGATGTCAACAGATGCAACATGGAATACTGAGCAACTTCTAGCTTGTATACAAGGAGGTGCATTTAAGCATCAAGAAATGTAGCTATTAGTTTATTTAGTAATATTTCACAGGACAAACTTGCAGGCCATTGCAAATTAGGAACAGAATAACAGATTGAAGAAATAACACTAAAGAAGTGATGCTGAAGTCATCCTCAGTGCTGTTTTATGCAACAATGCATATCTAAACAAATCAACATCTGACTCAGAGTTCCTCACTAAATAGAAATACAAAACAGTGCTCCTGAGAAAAAAAGAAAATGCCAATTTAAATTTGTTTGTGAGACTACCAACTACTTAAGCAATCTGAAATTGTTTTGTAGTTCATTTTATCAGTAAATTTAGCAAAATCAAAATAACATTCTTTTTCCTCAACAGAAAAAGCCTGTAAAAAAAGCTGTAGGAAACACTATTACTCCAATTTTATGTTGTATATTGACATTAGAATAAAAAAAAAAAAAAAGAGAGAAGTCCTATGATGTTTCCAGGTAAAATTAGAATTAAAACCATCTCCGTACCTGTGGTGTGAGAAATTTTTCAACTCGTTTGGCTATAAAGTTTTTCTCCAATATGGAGTTGACTGATGGTCTATCCCTAGGATTCATTTTAAATAACTGAGAGAGTAGATTACGTAGATCATAGGAATAATGCATAGAAACAGGAGGAAAAGATCCAGAGATTATCTTCAGTACCAAGTTTTTCATGTTACCAGCTTCAAACTGTATCACAAGAAAGAAAACAGTTGTTACATATTACTGTGTACCCACAAATAAGGTTGCATACAATGGTGAGGGAAAAAAAAGGGACTTTCTTTGCCTCAACACAGCAAAACAAATTTTCAAGACCATCAGTTGAAAAATAACCTGCTGCCTATTGATAGTCTCACTCAATCGACAGTGTTATGCTATTGATATCTAAAACTTAAATTCTGAAAGCAATATGCTGTCTTTGCTAACAAGTAATTATCTCCTTTCAGATCTAGACTGACAGGCATATGTTACTACACATAGTTAAGGATAAAATATTATGAAGTAATATACGTACTTGATCTGCTCTCTCCGCTTCCCTGAAACAATCAACCATCAGGTGCTTTCTGTACTTTTTTGTGAAGTTACTTTTCAAATAGCATTCACATTCATTCTGTGTCAAATCCAAACGAATGCTTAGATTTCAACATAAGCTCAGGGAGCAGAGAGCCATTCTAATTCCTTTGTCCAATAAAAACCCGGCACTTACCAACCAACTCAAGAAAACAACTTATTGCCGTCAACTCTGAGAGGCAACAAATACTGTTGCTGCAGAGAAGACCCAGCAACAAGAAATCACAAAAACTATCATGAAATCTTCAATGTTTTTTCTGATGTCTATATCATAATAATCTTCATTTTAATAAAAAGGAATTATTTTTATTTATTTTAAAAAGACAGGTTTGTTCCCTCCCTTCATAAATCTTACTTTTAAGTCTCAAACAAGAAGAGATAGAAAATGTTTTTTCTTCCCTTCATAACTGGAAAGTGGATGACAAACAAAGAGGTATTTTTCAAATTGGTAAAATAAAAAGACTGTCAATTGTTTCACTTGGGAATTTATTTAAAGAACTGTATCTGTTCTAAACAAAGAAATACACTAATCCGTCCGCACAAAACTGGCAGCCTGAATTCAGGCCTTCTCAGTAAAAAACGAAAAGGTCACTTTTTTTTTGAAAGAATGAAGTATTATGGATACTAAGTTTTGTTACTGTACCTAACACTTCTGTAGCTAACACACAATTCACAGAAAACAAAAAGAAAAAATGGCACTAAGATTTCTGCCGAGACTGGCATGAACAGATGATTAATCTTTACCTATATTGCCCAGCATTTAAGCATTGAACATAATTCTAAACAGTCAGCATGAAATTCTTCCATCAACTGAAAATATAAATGTTTGCATAATGATAATGAAGAAAAAATGCTGTGCTTGAAGTCATTATTCTTTTAACAAAACAATGAGTTTCTACTCACCGCATGTTTAAGTGTGCACATCTCATACAGAACACAACCAAGGGCCCAGATATCACTAAATCAAAGAACACAGACTTTAAGAATTAGTTCTAGGTGTGACACTGCCAAAAAAAAAAAACCTTATTAATCAAGTACCGTAGAACTGAAAAGGGAAAGAAAAAGTTGCATTTTGAGTATGTACAAGCTCCCTCTAATTTACTCCCTTCCCTCCAGAAAACCCCACCACAAGGAAAAAAAGAGACTCTACCAATAAAAAACAGGGCCAAATCAAAAACCAGATGGGATTATTTTAGCTCCACATTTTATTTAGGGCTTTTCATCTGCACCACTCAAAACAGAAAAATTGGACAAACTAGGGATAAAGGTTTTTTTTCTTTAAATATGTACTTTTTGCTTGAGATATCCTTGAAATTCAAAATACATTTTAAAAAGGACTTCAGCAAGTACAATACTTAAATTCAATTAAACAAGTCATTAATCCTGTTTAACACTGACTTACCTTACCTTCGCTCATTACAAGATGGCAGAATTTGGTTGGAATGAGAAATCCCATGCAGGAGAGATTATGGGGCAGGGAACTATAATCATTTTTATCTTTTAAGAAACTCATGGAAACTAAGATAAGGCACACACAACAACGGATGTAATTCAGCAGGTGAGTACAACTTAAAATTAACATGCTAATAAACATTTTCATTACATTAGGGAAACTGTTACTAGATACAGCCTATCTGCCAGGGCAACAAACATAAGCAAAGCATCTGAAGGATGTTCTTCTGTGTATGACTATCTTACCTATACATATGCTTGGAGAATCCAGTTAGCATATTTGTGATTTTTTCACCCTTAACATGCTTTCACATTCATACTGCATAAATTTAAGGCAGAACAAATAGGCTATAGGGAAACCAAAGCAGAGCCACAATTAAGAACATGGCTAGATCTAGAATTCAAAGCACTAAACAAGTCTTCCCTGGATCACACTGCTCTGCACTACATCAAACTGCTGAGGTAACACCTGTATAGCAAAGCCCACTTCATTCTTGAATAAGGGATGAACTAAAGGCCGCTTACTATGAATAGAATGGCTCCAGATTTCTAAAGAACATACTCCCTCCTCCTTCCTAAAAAATACTTAATAAAATGCTTATCAGTACCTTTTGTTGTTGTAAGGTTTGTTCTGACATATTTCAGGTGACAGATAGTATGGCGTTCCGATGCAAGTGCGAGCCAGTTCTACAGTACTAAGAAAAAGAATGTTAAGTTACATGGTGCGCACACATTACATTTTCCTAAAGCAAAGCTATTTAGATTAATTCAGAGAAACTAGCACCAAACAGGAGTTACCTGTTAAGAACTCTGGCGATTCCAAAGTCTCCCAGCTGTACTGTCCCATCTTTGGTCAAAAATATATTCTTGGCATAGAAATTTTAAAAAGTCTGTTAATTAGAACATTCATACAGTTGCATACATTTTGTTCCCAGCATGTTTTGGAAGGAGTAAAGTTTTCTACCATTCAATCACTCTGAAGTCACTCCCATTAATGTTATTGACTACTGGGAAATAACAGACCTATTCTTGCCCTACTTTATCAAAACTTGAAAAAACACCACTGTAAATTTGAAAATATAATTAAGTACGGGACAAAAGGACACATGAATAACGTTAAGATATCTTCTTTGCCTCATTTGTCAGTAAAAATAAACCTGTTCTGAAAAATTACAAACAAAAAAAGTTTCCAAAATTTAAAATGTTTACATAAAAAGATATATTTCAAATATTTTTCATAATTTCCCAGTTGACACTATCAAGATATAAACATTACCAGTTTGGAAGTAAGTTAAGAAAAAAACCCCAACACACACACACACACACTAACACACACATCAGCATACCTGTGACTTTATGTCCCGATGCAAGATTTTTCTATCATGTATATGTTTTAGTGCTAAACAGATTTGTACAAACCAATCCAGAATCTAAATGTAAAAGAGAATATGCAACATCAATATCTTAATTTGAGAGCTTCTCCAGTTATTTTTTCCTCAGAATTACATCAAATAAGTTTTATCATTATAACTCAAAATATTATTCTCTTCCCATAAACCTGGCTTCATGTATATCCTAGAAACATTAAGAATGTAATGCTACTGTCACTATAATACAAACTTCCTATTTTAATGAAAGATACAGATTAACCTATTCAGATATTATTAATTCTGATCTTATTAGATTTAATAACATATTATAAAGACAACAGATATACAATAAAAATCTGGTTATAATATTTAAAAATATTATATTGAATATTATATAATATTCAATATTTAAAATATTTTTTAAAATAAAAATTAAAACATTATTGCATCCCTGAGATCATACTTTTGCTGTAACCAATGCAATCTTCTTATAGTCTACTAGTTAATGAAACAAGAGTCCTAAAAAGCCAAACTGATGCTTAGCTTACAGAAATACTTCTTTTATCTAGTAGTTTTTAATCTATTTCACCTTTGAAAGAAAAATAATGCAAAGTGGATTTCAATTACAAAAGCAAGAAACAAAAACAGGCAATTAGAATATTAAAAACAAGCCAACAAAACCAACGTTACTGTGAATTAGTGAAAGTCACAAAATAAGCGGATAACTGCAAAAACTATTCCATGTGGAATAGCTGTTTCACAACTCAAAAGTATATACATTTATACCAAAAAATTACAATAAAATGCAAGGTACAGCCACAGGTAAGTTGACGTTCTAATGCGTCCCTACTGTATACAAACGCAAAGTATAGAAACTATTTGTAAACAAGGAAACATATCTCAGTTCTGAGCAAAAAAATGAATCCTATATAAACTATTTTTGCTTTAATTGAATATGCACATAAAATCCTCTCATTTATTCCAGATTGCCTCATAGCATAAGTGACTTTATAACCAGTATTATGAAGAAGGAAAAATCTGCTAGCATACTTCCAACATAATATCAAATCTTTCTGTTGAAAAAAAAAAACATTTGAATTAAGTAAGTTTCATAATATTATATTCCATATTATTATATTTACAACGCATGTTCTTTCGTAACTGGAGGGAGGGGAAAAAAATCAATATCATAAAACAAAATTCTTATGTATGTAACATCTTATAGGTTTAAAAAACCTCAGCCTGTCTACTCCCTTAGTATTTTTCATTCATCAGATTTGGTTTAGTTTGCAAGAAGCATGGACTTCTTAAGAATGTACCCTACATGTACAGAAAAAAAATCCCATGTACCCTGGATTTCCAGTTAAGCTTTTAATGATTACTGTGGCTGGTGGCAACAAGAATCACAATTTGGGAACATTCTATACATCTGAAGAAACCCTATCTGCCAAATTGAACCAAAAAAAAAAAAAAAAAAAAAAAAAACTTTAAAGCACACGAAAAGTATTAGGCTGCAAAAAGCTATGGTAGCAGTGTGCTGTTACCTGATCCTCAGAAAACAGGATTCCTTTCTGGGCATTTATTTTTTTAAATAGGTCTCCTCCTTCGCAGTAATCCATCACTATGTAGAGACAGCCATTTTCTGTTAAGGAAAAAAAAAATACATGGGTCACTGAAAAAGGAATTGAGAAAACAAACCTTTTTTTGTGTAGCTTCAGGTATCACTTATTATTCCTTTTTCCAAACTTCAAGAAAAAAATGTTGTATTTACTCCAAGTTTCCCAACATATGTTTCCCATATTTGATAATATTGGATTATTTGATAGAGAAGGAAGAATGACATCTACTGAACCATTTGTTCCAGAATGAGGTCCAAGACCACTATTAATTTAAAGATGTCATGTTATGAAGCAAAATAAAAAACATTCTCCACTCTACTGGATATTTCAAACATCCATAGATCTCCTTGCCCTAAAAATAGGTATCTTTAAGTTTGAAATTAAGTAATTGCATCTGCCTAATTCTTTCTTGCAGTTTTATCTGAATAAAATACTCATACTTAGTGCAAGAATGTGGCAATAATCGGTTCTCATACCAGGCTTAAAGTTCATTTCAGAGAGTGAAAAACAACAAGAAAGCTTTCAGCAGACGGCAACATATGGAAATCAGTATTTTCTCATTTTGAAAGAAATTTGGGGAGACTTTCAAAACCCTATGCAAATTTCCACTATAAAGTTTGAGCACATAATACATTTATACGAAGTTAGAGTTTTGTTCCCCAATACAATCTTTTTAGTTACTGTTGGAAAAAAAAAAAAAAAAAGATTAACCAGAAACAAATGGCAAATTACAAGTATATTGATGAAAATTCTAACATTTCATGAACAGCAACTCAAATATGCCAGTAAAATACATGAACTACAATAGTCACAGCCTAGGTGTGATTTTGAGAAAAGGTGAGTAAGTACACATGATCACATGCCATTCAAAAAACTCACCCCTTATGACCATAAGAAGTTAGTCATAATACTAAAAAAAAGGTAAACAGAGTGAAAAATAATTAAAGCCTCTAAGTCATTTAAATTTCATTTCTGCAAAACATTTCTGAAATTTGTCTTCCAAAACATCAACAACAGAACTTCTCATTTCAGCTTACAGTGCTTTGTACCTTGGCTAAGCTTTACAATTGAAATTATTCTGAAATCTGATCCTAGGAGTCTGGATTTCTTGCAGACCTGCCTCTGAAATAAATTGCTTTTATAAATCAAAACCAGTATGTTCAAAGTCAATGTGCTTGAGCAAGAAAGATGCAATATGCAGTCTCATGAACTAGGGATTACAGCATCTACCTCATAAAACAGAGCAGTCTTTGGAACAGGCCTCTGTTAGATAGAAGACAGAAGTGTAAATCTATGAAAAGTAACAAACACAGCCTTCTCATTTATGGCATATAATTCTAAATCAATGAACAGAAAATAAAAACCCCAAATCAAAAGGCATGAAAGTCAGCAGAAAGGAAAGAAAAATGAATAATGGTATTACATGGTATTTCAAATAATATTTAAGTTTTTAAATACTATTTTTAATCCTACTCAATAAGGCTTTGGGAATCTTTTACCTCTTCTGATTATTTCCCACAACATTCACTGTAAGAATTGGGGGATCTTGCTCCTAAATTTCTTGGTTATCACAACTTCCATGCTATCTTTGAAAGAAATGATAACCAGGAGAGAACTCTGGGCACCTGGTTAAGCGGCTCCTTTTTAAGGATGTCAATGAATCAAACTTTTTATGAAGTTCTTTCAGTTTTGAATTAAATTGCTCCTTCCTCCACAGCCTGGTGAGGCAAACTATTAGTCTCGTCTATTCTTCCAACTTTTAAAGCAACGATGTGATTGCAATTACTGAAGACCCCTTTCTAAGATGGCAGACTTTTGGGATGAAATTACTCTTACTGAGTAAGAGTAATAACTGAATTTAGATCATGCTCATATTTAACATACACAAGCATTCAAGCAATTAAGATAGACGAAAGTATTTAAGGGACACATACTGCGAAGAAACAGAAAAAGATCACGCTTAGACATCAATCAAAATTATAATCATGTAAGGAAGAGACAAGAATATTTATGCAATTGTTGCACTTCTTTTAAATGTATATGAGAATCACAAAAACAATCAGAAAGAACTGAGGGAAGTAGTAAAAGAAGAGGAAAATGATTAAAGAGAGAAAAAGTATAGTGATTTTTAAATTATATACAATTTGTACCATAGACACAGTCACTTAATACTATTATTTCAGGTTTTATTGCATTAATTGATCTTACCTTCAAATGACTCCCTATACAGGACTATATTTGGATGTTTCATATTAGCCAACACAGCAACTTCTCTCCTTGATTCTTCTCTCTCCTTATTTGACATCTTCAGAAGGAAAATAATGATTTTTGAGAACAGAAATGCAACAACAACAACAAAAAAATCAGTAATTAATGATATCACTCACCTTTGAGATGTTTATTTCTTTAATAACGTACTGTTGGCCATTTTCTTTTGCTTTGACCAGAATTGCTTTCCCAAAGGATCCTTCTCCAATCTTCTGCACTTTAATATATTTATCCATAGTTACCGCTTAAGGCATCCTTACTTGAGTACTTAAAAAAAAAACAAAAAAAACCCCCACAGATTTAATTAGCTGTACTTAGTCAGTCTACCAGCCTGCCACATCATGTTGCACTTTCTACTAAAATGTCAACCCATTTATCTCTTCGACTGCATTATGTGCTTAGTGCCTTTTCTGTAAATCACCTACTCTTAATCTCATCTCTATTTTTGTACAGTTGGATAAGTTGCTGTAGAAGAGGGCTGCACTACTAAAATCAGTTTACCCTTTCACCTTGACAACATTTGGTTAGCAATCTTTCATTCAACTTTATTTGGTAAAACTACCATAGGAGTGGGAAAAAATACCTATACATTTATTCTTAAGAAGCACTAAATACAGTATTTTGGGGGTTAGTCACTCTAATGAATCAAAAACAAGACTAAATTCAAGAAATCCTCAGTCAATCTTAAAATCATTATTCAACATAAAAATTATGACCTTACTTTTTAACTGAAAATTATTTCTTTTCATTTTTCATAGAAAACAGATTCATTACAGAATGGTCCATATCAGTTTTTGCACTGTACTACCTTGGCTAGTTAGACTGGAAGCTTTTGAGATTCAGCTAAACAATGATGCACTGAATGCTGATTATTTTTAAAGTACTATATTAAAAAAGTAATTTGGCAAAGTGAGAGACCTGAACAAGTTTAAAAGAAGCAATAATCAAATATGGAGGTAAATAGTGTGATAAAACCCTAAGCAAATTTAACAAAAGTAGACTCTATCAAGCTAATTTCTTCTCTCTCTTTTGATAAAGATTTTTATCTTGATGATACAAGAGCTTCTGTGAGGCATTTGGTAAGGTGAATGAAAAAAAAAACACTAATAATCAACAAAATAGAAATTGAGGTAAGATTTGTTTTAAAAAAAAGTTTTCTCCCCCAATCTGCAAATGACTCAAAGTTAAACATACAGTCAATAGAGAGAAGAGTCAGAATAGCAAAAAGAACTGGCCATAAAAATAGACTAAAATGATAAAAATCAAAATAAATTATTTGGGAGGGGATTAAAAAGTCATCTTTTCTAGAATAGAGAAGAATTTCAATAACGTGAGCACTGCTAATTGAAAGAGATGCAGGATTTCTCAGCGTTTCTACATCCAAGCCTCACTTAAGAGCACTAACAGTGCTCATATTTTGCTGTGCTTAGCTTCCCTCCCACAGAAGACCTTATCACCTTAGGTTCATACTTAACATTTCAAGCAAGGCTTGTCTCACTAATTTAGAATCATTTTTCTTGTCAGTCAAAAAATGACCAAGCACCCGGCAAAGAGTTCACTAAAGTTGCTCAGGAAGATGAAGGACCATACGCCATGGGGGCAGACCAAAAGGAAGAAGCTTGTTTAGTACTGCAAAACAAACCTGGAGAGAGCTGAAGTGATCTTTTGCACACAGAAAAATGGGAGTAAAAGATGACTGGGCATAACTATCGGAAAGGAAAAAAAGGTCAAAGTGATAGGACTGCACTTTGTTTTGTTTTGTCTTGAAGATGCATCAAGGCAGTGTAAATGTTAAGCTGCCCCTAAAACGAAAAAAAAAAAAGAAGTGACTTGGCATTAATATCAATGTTATCTTTTTGGCAATAATAGAACATATGAGGTAGGGCACTACTTTCATTTTAGCTGCCTTTAATCAAGTTCTCTTGCTCCTGCTGCATTATTCACAAAACCAGCTATGCTGTACTAAAACTAAACCAGCAGTACGAACTGTAACTTGGACCGCTGCCTGCTACTCTGCAGATGCTAACTGCCCGCAAGGCACGCGCGGGAGGCGGCAGTCAAGTCCCCGGCGGGACGCAGCTCTGTCCTTACTTTTACCCGGGCCGCGGGAAACACACGCCTCGAGAAAGGCCTGCGGCACGGGCAGGGCGGAGGCTTCCCGAGCCCTGCGCAGGGAGGCCGCGCTGCCCCGCAGGGATGAAGGCGCACCGCGCAGCCAGGCCGCGAGCGGGCCCCGCGCAGCGCCCGCCGCCTTCCCCGGGGGAGCCCCCAGGCCCAGCGCAGGCCGTTATACCGGGCCGCTCCCCTCAGCCGGGCCAGGCCGAGCCGCCGCCCCGACAGGGCCGGGGACCCCCGTCCCAGTCGCCGAGAGCCGCCGCCGCCGCCCCCCAGCACCACGGGGGGGGGGGGGGGGGGGAGGGGGAGGCGGCGCCCCGCCCCAGCGCGGCCCCACTCACCTCCCCACCATGACCGGCGCCACCGCAGCCGCTCAACCGAACCTCGCCCCCGCCGCGGGCCCGCCCCCCGCACTCCTATTGGCGGAGACCTCCAAGGCGGCTCAGCTCCTATTGGGCGGCGGGAGGCGAGCCGGAGCCAGCAGTTTAGCCTGACCGCCCTCCGCACGGAGCGCCGCTTCACCCTGGTAACGCGGCGGCGTCACCTGACCCGGGGAAAGAGAGCGGCGGGTCACGTGACATCCCGTGGGCCCTCAGCGGGGTCACGTGATAGCGGGGGGGGGCTCAGTGAGGCCACGTGACAGCCCGGGTGGGGGGGGGGGGGGGGGAAGGCGGTGCCGCCGCCCCGGGCGTTTTCTGCCGTGAGGCATCGACGCCCCGCAGCAAACAGCGACGGGCTGCTGTGAACGACGGCTACGAAGGTTAACGATGCAAGTAAACGAAACGGCTGCGCAGCTCTCCTGAATACAGCATGGCTTGCAGGGCACTGCAGGTCCCGGCATTTGTGCGAGTCTTCCCAGAGATTTCCCGGGGCGAATTTCGCGTGGGGTTGCTATCTCCTGGTGCAGCAGGGTCAAAACTTAATATCAAAACCAAGTTTTGAGCAAAAACTTACCCAGGGGAGTCAGGCTGCTCACGGAAACTTTCTTGAGATGGAAATATTTACACTTTTTGTTTCCTAACTGAAAGCCTGCGTTTCTAGTGTGTGTTGCAAGTGCAGATCTGTGACTTGTGACGCCCTTTCGCTTTGATTTAGACACGTCTAGGTTTAGCCAGAAGCCGAACGGTACTGCGTAGGTGGCTTGCTGGACGGGGAGAGCCCGAACACGACTTCAGCCTGGCGGTGAGCTCTCGCTGTCTGGTGGTACCACAGTTTCGGCAATCCCGGGCACGCCCTCCAGAAGACACCGAGGCAGCCGCTTTACCCGTGCAGCCGGCCCCTCCTAGCTGCCTCGCTCGATACCTGCTTGGGGGCTTCGCCCCGCAGCGAGGCATAACGCGGGCCGGCCTCCCCGCAGACACCGCCGCCGCCGCCTGCCATGCGCTGCGGCCGGGCCCCACAGGGCCGCGGTGCTCCACGCCCGAGCGCCGCCGAGGCCGGCAGCAGCACGGCAGGGCGGAGGAGCGCCGCACGGCAGCGCCGCCATCACTAGGGGCAGACGGCCGGGGCGCGCCGGAAGTAGCGGGCGGGGGCCGCTGCCGAGGCGCCGCAGCGCGCGTGCGCGGCAGGAAGCCCCGCCCCCGACCAGGGCCGAGGGGGCGGGGCTGGCTGCCGGGGCGACCGTTGGGCCGGGGGCCGAGCCGGTGTCCGCGCCGACTGCGCGACCCCGCCCCGCCCCGCCGCGGCGGGACGATGAGCGAGCGTCTCCCCGGGGAGCAGCAGGCGGCGCCACCCGCACCAGTAGGGGCGCGGCGCGGCGCGGCGCGGCGCGGCAGGAGGGGCCGCCGGGCGGGCGGGCCGGGCCGGGCCGGGCCGGGCCGCTCAGCGGTGCCGACGTGCGGCGGGGCCCGGGGGCGGCGGAGCCCGCTGGTGCGGCTAGGCCGCGGAGCGGGGCTCTGGGGCGGCGGGAGGGGGCAGAAACGGCGCTGGCAGCGGGCGCTTCTGCCCGGAGCCTCTGACTTGGCTGCCCCGCGCCCGCACACGGGGGCAGGGCCGGGGCGGCGGGGGGGTGGGGCGGGATCCTGTCTTCTCACACAGCGTGGAGGGGCACGAAACACCCCAGACAGCTCCCAGATGGAGAAGCGGGGTCTCACGCACCTGGTTAAAATTCTTGCTCCCACACTTGAGGTTTCTGCCTGGTGGGGAGACCACAGAAAACTACTTTTCAGGAGTCTATGCAAGAAAACTTTTTTAACAAAAATCACTTGTCACGTGATTTAGATTTTATTAAGTAGCGGCCTCTTGTTGCCGCTGGGAAAATGGAAGGTCTCTGCAACTTAGAAAATGTTCGGGACCACAGATGAAGAGTCTCATGTAAGCAGTGTTAAAAGTACTGTGTTTGAATTGACGTACTTCTTGTTGACTCACAGGTTCGCTTGGTAAAGTTTCAGTCAGACGAGACAGAGGGTTGTTCTTAAAGCCCCTTAATTAAATGAAGAAGGTGTAGGTCAGCTGAGGTGAAAACTTGAGATTGACTGTACTTTTTCATATTATCCTAGCTATCTGATTCATCCAGAAAAGGGGAGCTGACTGGACAATGATATATATTATTTGTCACCTAATGAGCAGCTGCAAGTATGACTGTAGAAAAACTTAATTTCAAGTGCTAGTAGTGAAGTGTTTAGTGTTGAGTACTAATTTGCTGTGTCACACTTGAGAGTACTGAATTAGGTAAAACAGAACTTAAAAAGAAAATTTGGAATGTTTCTAATGCTGAACTGTGTTAGACCTGATGTGTAAAAACACTTCAGGAAAGATCCATCGACATGGTAATCATTTGGTTTTCAGTATTTGTACAGCCTTAATTGGGTTGTGGAACCTCTGGAATTTATGATATAGAGTTGTAAAAGGAATTCAGTTCATGCTTATTGAAATGTCAGCTGCAATGATGCTTTTTTGCTTTCAGTTGCCTTTCTTTTTAGAAATGTTATGGGCTTTATGTTCTGTATCCCTTGATAACATAGATGCTTCTTTGCAAAGCGGCTACTTGAATGGAAAAAGTCTTTCTATGGCAGATTTGAAAGCAGGTAGTTATCAATACTGTTTTTTTAAAAGAAATTTTAAAATGTTGTAAGATTATAAAAAGATGTTCATATATTATAGGAGAGTTACCTGTGTGAGGTTTAGTATGTCCCTAGAGAAGTCATAAACTAGCACTATCACTTCTTCTAAGATACAAGCATTAGACTGGTGAACAGTTTTAAATCTGGTATCTTGAGTCTTTGACTAGCTAGATGGGAACTAAAGAGATGTGAATTTGCTCAGCACTCTGAGCTAGCCAAATCAGAAGCAGTACTGATCTGGGAAAACATGCACCCAGTCTAGCATGGGTGCTAGACCTCGCAGCTTAAAGCAAAATGACTTTGCATCTGTCTGCATCATCATTTAAAAAATAGTAATAGTAAATGTTCTGCGTAGTGTATATTGTAATGTTTCTGGAAATGTATTTATGTAGTTGTATGGATCCCCACAGCTGTCTTTTTAAATATTTGCGAGTGATTTACAATACCACCATTCTCCCTGTCAGGCATGCTTGTAAGTTAGAAGTTATCTCAGAGTAAATCTTTTCCCAACAAAACTATTTTTTTTAATACTGACTTGTAATAAGGACAAGGTTATCCAAATCTCACTGAGGAAAGTCCTTTACAGCTCTATTAGCCTTTTCTCCCATGATCATGTTTGTACTTCCTCCTGTGCTCTTTTCTACACCTAGTATTTGTCACGACTGGTGTTTCAGTAATCTGAAAAATAACCTGCTATCTGTGCGGGCTATTCAATGAACAGCTGGGTCTGGCTGTATGATATATGTTCTTCCATTCACGGAATATATGCTTTTGTTTTTTCTTCACACTTTATGTTTTAAGACTTTTATGTCTTTTATGTGTTTATGTACTTGAATAGCTTTAAATATAAGAATAGAGTAAGAATTTCAGTGACTTTGCAAATATCAGAATGACACCTGATTTCTGCATGTGGGTAGGTATTGCTGTGCTGATCAAGTCTTTAGGGTATAGTCTTAAAATCCTTTGACAGTGGGGATATTTGCAACTTTGTTGTAATAAGAAAGGGAAGGGAAGTTCTGGTGTTCAGATTAGTTGCCAGAAAAGATAAGGCCAGTTCAACTTGTTTGAAGAGTAGGTTTCCTAGTTTTCACACTCTAGATTGCATGTTCTTGAACTTCTTGCTTGTATCTCATTGTCTGTGACAGTACCCAAATAATCCCTGAATCAGGTCAGCAGTGGCAGCAGTCATGTGCGCATAAGCCTGGCTGTACGTTCTCTCCGCTCATTTTCCCCAAACTAAGATCATAACTTTATACCGGTGTGCTCTGAACGCAGATCCTCAAATGCGTGCTCCCTGCATCAGTCTTTTTTCTTACTGGAATCTGAAAGTGCAGGTTCCACGCCAGCTGACTTCTTGAAGTTGATAATGTATCAGGCTGTCTATTTACCTGGGCTTGTGCATATGAGAACTACAGCTCCAGGCTCTGTGACACTGCCCTTTGTGCTTGTTTATATACAAGGGTTTCGAAACTTCTAACGAATATGATCAGACCATCTGAAAATTAATTACTAAGTTTTCTGTAGCTATTTAACTTGTTTTTTAATTTTGGGAACCTTTATAAAAGCTGATCTGTGAAAACGATGCTTATCAAAACCAACGCTCATTTAAACTGATTCTCATAAGAGTATGTAATCAGACTGTAAAAAAAAAATGTAGTTGGTTGGGGCATCTGTTTTTCTTTTAAAAGCTCAGAACTTGGAAAACAATGTAAAACTTTGAGATAATGGCTACCCTTGGGGCTGAAAGCTTAAGATAAGACAGTTGACAGATCGTTTCTGCTGCTTCATGCCTAATAGAAAGGATTCTAGTCAGAGTACTTGAAGTAGCTGTAAACCTTTGCTAATGGAGTATCCTTACTTATTTGTGTTATGTAGCAAATAGTATTGATTATGTGTGCCTGGAAATTAATAGAAAGAAGAGAGTGTGTAACTTTGAGGTATGTACTAGAGGTATTATTTTCTGCAGAGAGTCTAATACAGCTTTTTGCCTCAAACTTTCTAGACTAGCTTTTTTGGGGGGATTTGCTTTTTTGATTATGCTTTCTAGCTATGGATGTAGACTCTATGCTCATTTTGGGAGGGGAAGGAGAAATAGGGAATAAGTGAATTAAGTTCTGGCCTAAAGCAGCTATCCTTTGGTAAAGATAATCATCACTGTTATTTTTTTCTTATTTCTTGGTAGATTTTGATAAGATTTCTTTAAAAAGTTAATGAACGAGAAAGTACTTAAACTTGCATGTTGAATTTTTACATTGTAATACAATATAATGAAAAAACATCTTATAATTGACATGGTAAAAATGTAAGTTCATTCATACATTTAAATTACAGATACAGCTGCTGCGGTGACTTAATGCTTTGATATTCTGCCAGTTAATTCACATACTTATTCACCTAAAAGATAAGCTTATGTTTCAGTTCATGCCACCTTTATCTCCAAATTAGCATTCTCTGCCAGAAGAGCTGCAGTAGATTTTCATTATTATTTTCTACCATTATTCATTTCTTTCCATAATTTTCATGCTTAAAAAAAGCAAACAAAAACTCCAACCCAACAACAAAAGACCACAAGCCTATTCTTCATATGCTCCCAAACTTTTGTACTTTCTGGTTCTGAAAAGTGAATCTACAATTTTTTACAGGGATGGTTCTAGGGAAGAAGACTGAAGGATTTTTTTTTTTGTTTTGTTTTTCCTTCTTGGACTTTTTGCCGCTTATTTTGCAGAGAACTTCTGTCATACCTGATATGAACACTACAAGAATGAGTAAATGCTTGTAGTTGTTATAGCAGGGCAATCAAATGGCGTGAACAGATCAGTCTTACAGACCTTACAGTCCTACTTTCTTCTATGTTTTGGCTGAGACATTATTACTCTCTTATTCCCCCAACAAGACTTGTAACTCTGCAGAACACTTGAGGAGACTTAACAGCCTGAACCCTGAATATTCCTGCTGTTACCAGAAAGTTACAAAAATCTCATTTTTTATTCTTTCCAAAGAACCAAAGGTTTTTTTAATTTGTTTAGATAGGGATATCTCACTCTATCTTTCTCTATATATACAAATCCAGTGAACTGATCACATCTTTGTGGGTATATAACATATATTTGAGATAACTGACCTTCTTTTGTACTCTGTTAATGGGAAGCCTTTTAGTAAAGTATTGTTGAATCTTTTTTCCATAATTTTCAAAACCAAAGATCTCACAAGAAACAACTCAAATTTCCCCTAAAATACTGACTTTGATTCTTGCCTTCAAGAAGGCCTTGGTGCCTTTGTAACACCATTTAACAATAATGATTTGCCTTCAGATTCTCCTGTGACAAATTTGCCTTCCATTTCTACATCCTAACAAAGTAGGCACAATGTTAGAAGTTGTATTTGCCTTTCAGCCAAGTAGGTTTTACAGATGGCAAGAAAAATATTTAAGTGAGGGAACTTGTGTGTTACGAAGTGTTAAACCACTTGCTTTTCAGTGCATACTTCACTTGTGGAGGTGAGTGGGCATTTGAGACTCTATTGTCCCCTCCCCCCTTTTTTCCCCTTAAGGGAAAAATCTATGTTAATCTACATGGTGTTCTTATAAAACCAAAACAAGTAGTAAACCTTCTTTGTTAGCTTAGGAGTTTCACAGATCTATTTTGATAGCTCTTCCCCCCCCCCCCCAGTCTTTGGAGCAGACCAAAATGGTAATCAGTAGCAGGCAAAGATGCTGCTTTCACAGAAACAAGGGTGCTTCTTCTGTCTTTTTATTTACAGTGGGAAAAGTCAGCCAACAGCCAGCTCCAGTTGCTGGTTACAGATCACTTCAGTCCTTCCTTGTGTTGCTGCCCTAATGCTGCCGCTGCTCGAGGAGTGACGGGGAGGCTATTGTCAGGGCTCCGCAGCCTTGAAGTATGAGTAGCTCTACAAATGGTGTCTGCTAGGCATACCAAGGACAACCACTTTTTTTTGGGGGGGTGACTGAATATCTCTTACTTCTAAGTACAGAGAATTGGTCCCTCATTAGCTGGTATAGTTTGAAAATCAGTGGTGGGGAAGGCATGCACTCAGAGAAAGAGAGTAAACAGGAACCACCAGGGGTCCCCATGTAATTTCTTAAGCAGTGGTGGTTTGTGTTGTATTTCAAAGAGTTTTGTAGGGTTTTTTCTTGATCTCAGATGCCACAATGCGTTTATGAAGAAATCGGAAGCCAAAGACCTTATTCGTTGCTAACTGCTGTTTCAAGAAGATGTTTATAGTGAAACTGATGGTGTTTTTTTCAGATAACAATTTGACAATCTTAAATTACCATTTTGCCACTCAAGGATGAATACTTTTCGTGTACCTGTCTTTCTGCTGGAGTCAGTGGTATCATATGCTTTTTATCTTGGCTCACGGAGCCTCTTTCTTTGCTGTGATTGTCTCTTATTTGCTTTATATTAAGTTTTTTTTCCCCCTCCTTGAGTACTTTGAGGTTATTCAGATATAAGTGGGCTGAAGCTTATTAAAAGGCACCTAACTCAAGTGTTACCAGAGCCAATAGTAAACTTAAGAATCTGTGCACATAACTAAGGGCTATTCAATGCATTTGCCTGAAATGATAAAGATATGTATAAATCCTAAGACCACTGGTCAGTCCAGTGTTGTATGGAAGCTCTGCGCCATTGTCTGTGTACCATTCCAATGACTGCAACACTGCTCTACATTGAAAAGGAGCAAAATCCTTTAACGACTGTAAAGAAGACATCATATGCTCTTGCTTCGGGCGAAGGAGCATAGACGGTCTCTTGACTGAACAGAAAATGAATGTGATGACCAAAGGCTCAACAGACAGAAGTTATGTTATCTGCATGGAACATATAGTAACAGCACTTCTGATCCTTGAGAAAAGGGCTTGGGGTTTTACCTTTTACTTGTCTTAAAGAATTTGTGGTCTTCTGAATCTGGTCACAGAAGGAATACAAGTAATTTTTCATAAGGCTTATTTATTTATTTATTATTTTTTTGCTAAAGGAGCTTTCCCTCTCTTCTTTCCTGGAAAGAATACATGCAGCTATAGCTACTGACCCAGTAATTTAGAAACTAATACCATATCTCACATTCATTTTACACTTGCACCCACGTGGCAGCCATGGGCACAGTTTTTCATCATGTTGCAGCTAAGGATCAATACTTACCTGTGAAGCTTAAGCTTTTGGCTAATATTTGCTTTTAAACTTAGTCTAGGTTGGTGCTAACAGATTATGGGTTTTGGGGGTATTCCTCCCCCCCCCCCCCAAATATAAAACCTAAAAGATCTTAATCATGCATTTAGCTGCTTACAGCTCTCCCTGTGTGGGAGAACTACTCTTTAACTCTGCCAGCAGAGCTGTTTCTAATGCATCAGTGAGCCAGGTTATTTTAGTAAATTAAAATCTGAGTTTGCTGCTAGTCTAGGGTTTTTTTATTGGAACAAACTAAGGAGTATTCACATCAGTAATTTGGTACATATAAAAGAAACAAACCCTTCCAGCAGGCAAGTTGGTAAGGTAAAACCCTTCAGCTGCCACAGCTATGCGTTGCCTTAGTGGTCAAGACATTTTAGAGAGTGGAGCTGAAGTAATTTTGAATATTGTATGCAGGCTGAAGTCGATAGCCCTCATGTTTGGAGTCACATGACTAGAAGCATGAGTTCAGTATTCACTCTGTAATGAGGCTGGTAGCTCTCTCTGTCTTTTTTTTTTTTTTTTTGAAGCTAAGAAGATGAGAAAGGAGTATCAAAATGAGTATTGTTGACTGTTTTTGTGAAGATCAGATAGAGTGGTGGTATTCTGTATTGGTATGTATAATAAGTGAAAAAACTTTTCAGACCTTCATTATGTTATTTTAAGCTTTCGTAACTGTGAGAATGCTGGGATTCAGTAGAATCTAGAAAGTAGCTGTGAATACTCTCTTCTAATTACAGTTTAAAACCAAGAGAGTCTATGCGTGCTTTACAAGTACTATTGTTTCATATAGTTTTGTCTCAGTGTGTGTGTTTCTGTACTTGTTTTCATTTCTGTCTGAAAGAATGCTTGAATGTGTCTTTTTATTTTCCCCTATGAATGTTAATTTTATTCTGTCAGTACCTGTTGATGGAACTACAATAGCTCTTTATATGTATTTTTGGAAATTAGCTTTTTCCCCCCTCTATTTCCAGAGTGCCTACTACATAAATTCAATTAGATAGTATTTCATATTTTTAAACTCAAATAACTTCAGTTAACTGTCTCTACTCCTTTGTGACAATACTATATATTTTTGATGTGATCTAAAAATGGACTGTGATCCTTGCACATTTCTTTTTAAATATTAGTTTCAAAAAAAATTTTTTTTTTTTTGGGGGGGGGAGGCTGATGTTACAAAGAAGGATCTTCTGTCCCTTTGTTTTCAGGAGGTTACCACAGGCATTCCCTAGTTCTAATCAGTTTGGCTTCCTGAGTATCGTTAATTTTAGTGGGCTAGTCTGACTTGGGAAAATTGAGAAAAACTGCTGTTTTTCCCATCATCTCTTCCCTATTCTTCAAACTGTAGTTGAAAGTGTTAGGGTTTTGAGCCTTTTTATGAAGAAGTGCACTTCTAGCGATCTAGAAATTACAGAAGGAGAAATTCCTCTCAATTCATTCTTTTTTCAGACCTGAGATTTGGAAGATAAATGATATTTGGGATGTCTGTAACTGTCTTCACATGGCAGACAACATAAATGGAGGCCAGATGTGCTGGATTTTCTTTTTTAAAATAAATTTTCAAGATCATAAGTAAAAAGTGTCATGCCTTCATAAAAACTTTTTTTTCTGTTGAGCAGCACCAATCTCAATGCAAGGGTGAATAAATCTAATGCTAATAATAATTTCTGAATACCACTTGGCCAGGATTTAAAGAGAACATCTCCAGAGGCCTCTGCTGATGGAATTAAATAATGAATTTCACTATGGAAGTGATGGGATGTTTTATTTTTAGCATTGTTGAGACTCAGTGCAGATACATTCAGTGTCTTCTGCTTTTCAGTAAAATGGGATGACAGCTGCTTAATGTAGATATAAGCTTTACTTGATGATTCAAGAAATAACAAAACTGATGTGTTTGACTGTAAAACACAGCCATCTACAAAGCTGAGACTGTTCAACATACCAGAGTATTTTGATTTGGCAATATTGAGATTTGAAACATCCAATAAAGAAAACCAAAATGCTTTAGTATTTTCAAACTGAAAGTTGTCGTGGTGTTTTTTCTTTTTCTTTTTTTTTCCTCTTCCCCTCCCACAGAATGCTTTTACCAGGCACAAAATTTTAAATGAAACAAGAAATGTTGAAACTTTGAAACTTGGGAGACAAAAAAAAATAATTTTTATCCAGCTTCATTGGAGGAAAAGAAGCTGCAGACCTGTTCTGAATGACTGGTTTTTCTTTGTATCTACAGTGAAAGTAGGAGTGTAATTTTGAGATTGGTAAGGCTGAGGATAAGAGTAGACAAAACTTAGCCTTTGTATTAAAAAATTTTGTAAAAGGCTTATTTCTGAGTGCAGGAGGTGTTCTTGAAGGGCATGCTTTTTTAAAAAATGCTGACAAGGCACTATTTTTATATTACCATAATATGGAGAGTTTGGAATTAAGAATTAAAGGTAATTCTTGACCTCTTCTTTCTTTGAGACAGTAATTCTGACATACAACTGAGATGTATGTTAAACCTTTTAATTTAAGTGTGTGTGTGGGAAATGTCTTATATCATCTACTTTTTTCTGTTCTAAAAGGCTATAGTATTTCTATATAGCTTTTTTCTTTCTTTCTTTCTTTCTTTCTTTTTTCTTTTTTTTTTTAATAAGGCAATGTATACACAGTTCCTGACTGCTATATAACAAGTATCACTTTGTAAAGTTCTCACCAGTTAAAACCACTGTTATCCTAGCTTTTTTTCCCAGCATTTTCAGCAAATGACTCGTCTATTGCTATCATTGCACATAGAACATGTTCCTAGGTTTCAAGATAGCATTCTTAAGCATATGCAAGGTGTCTTTGTGAATTTCACCTGCCCTGTGTTTTTATAGTATTTTCATACTAGGTACTGTCCTCCTCTTGCGGGTTTTGCAAAAATTAATGTGTGAGTTAGGGTGTCCCCTAATGGCTGCCTTTTGGCTCTTAGTTATTAGTACTGAATCAAAAAAACAAAACAAATAGTGCAACCCATTTATCAGGACTCATCTCAGTTTGGGAAAAAGCTTTTGCATTCACAAGGTAAACTTTCAACATTGTGCTCTATGGCTTTTCCTCTTTCTCTAGGACAACAAAGCACCTATCAGAGATTCACAAACTGCTCAAATGATCTGATTTATGTCAGGCCTCTTTTTGTGCTGCTGTCATCTGCAGGGGGACTGCACTTTGCTGCACTGGAAGTGGTTGCCTCAGCTGGTCCCCTCAGCTGACTCACTTCTCTGACCTTTCATTCATAGAACCTGAAAGACAAGCAGAGCGTCTTGTGTTTGGGAGCAGAAAATGCCTGAGGTACTGAACTGGGCAGAAAACCACAATAGCCTTATGGACTTCTGTTATAAATGTAGCTGTTTCTGTGCTGTTTTAAATGCAGTGCAGGCAAGGACTGGTTTTTATTTGATCTTACACAATTTGATACGCTTGTATGTATGCTTACTGCTTTCTTCCTTCTCCGCAGTTGTAGCAGATAAGACATCTGGTTTTAATTAGCTGTCTGGGCTTTTTTGGTTATAATTGTTTGTGTCAGTCTTTTCTGTTAATCTGCTTTGGAGATGGGTTCTGACGATTCAGAATGTCCTGGAAATACGTCAGTAATGGAAACGTGAAGGGTAGGTTGTACCTTTTGCCCATTGCAGTCCTGTGAAGACATAGGAGACTTGGGCGTGCGTGTTGAGTTAAAGTGCTTCCGTGTGTCAGAGTTCCTACTTCTTGTTTCCTTTCTTTATTTGTGCAGTGCATTGCTTCATTCTCTTCCCTTTTTCAAAGATGATCTGAAGCATTTTTGAGTGGCCGCCTGCTTCTGAGGTATCTGAAGTGGACTCTGGGTCAAAGCTAGGATACATCACAGAAATATGTAAAATCTGGCATCTCTAATGTTCTCATCTGGCCTTTCTAATGTCTCTTGGATTTGTGCGGTAATCCAAGTTGAGAAAAAGTTTATTACCTACACATTTACTGCAGCCAGCAGTTGCTGAGAGTTTACTTCCCCCCTCTCCCCCCGACATTTGGTTTGGCAAGCATTCAAACTATCTTTTTCACATTTGAAACTTCTCTAGACTAATTTCCATCTGTCCTCTCTGATCTTTTAGTACCTACTTGGATAGTGCAGGGTATTTGACATTATAAAACTAGCAGGGTGATTGTTTAATTCTCCTTCCTCTGTGGTGCCTCCTTACACACGACTCCAGAGGATCTTGTGCAGGGCCTCTTGTAAAAAGGCAGCCTTGCAGAGCCCACCGAGGAGGATCTGCCCCAGGCAGGGCCGGGCAGCGCCTTGCTTCTCCTCTGGCTGTTCCCTGGCTCCTCCTTTTCTCTGTAATTGCCATCCCCAGCAATCTGTTTCTGAGGAGCAGTCTGCTCTCTGTGCCGCTACCACTCTCTTTCCTTTGCTCAAACTAGCCAGACTTCTTATCTGCTAGCAGTATTTTAAGGTCACATAAACCTACACTTTCAGACTTTCTTGACTCAAGCACTTAAGGTTGTTGAGATCCTGAACTTTGTATGGCAGTTTAAGTTTGCTAAACAAGCCCCTTTTGCTTAAAGGCACAAGAAGTTTGCTGTAGGTAGATCTAAGCTGTTTTTATTTTTCTTTGTCATAGGTAAAGATGGTGGATGATTAGTGATTGGCATTTCCTCAAGAAGTAAAATTTTAGTCTTATGTGAAGCTGATTGAATAGTTAACCTTCTGTTGCTGTTTCCTGCATTCCTGCTGTTACTACATGCTGCTGTAGGATGATAATCTGTATTACTATGTCAGATATGAAGCAGTTGATGCACTTGACTCTCTCGGAGTGCAGAGTATTAATGTACAATTAACTCCTAAGAATCTTAGTTAGGGTCCTCGAAACAAATGGCTCCGGTGTTACAGCTCTTGCTTCCTTGTTGGAGTGATTTGTCAGCAGTAGTACTTTTGCAGCAGGAGACATGTAATGTTCAAAACAAGATTAGAAGGCCTGTAGCATCGTGCTGCATCATGTAACTGGAAGCACATGAGTGCCAGAGGAGCTGGCATGTGGGATCGTGTTTGTGCCGCAGTGATGGAGAGATTCTTCACGGTACAGTTGATCTGGCTCTGGGGAGTCTGTTGGTTTCTGACCAACCAGTCAATTTTTCTCTTCCATTGTAGAAAAGGCTGAAAGCATTTAATCAATTATTGGAAGATTTAATATCTGTAATCCACTGCTATGGCATTTCTCATTTATAGAACTTAAAAGGACGTCCTAAGAAAAAGTTATTTCTTATTCAAAATAACAGATCTGTGGCAAGATGAACCAAAGTTGTATGGTTTAATGTAAAGAAAGCAATACAGTACCTTTTTAAAAAAAGGAAACATTTGCAGTGTTCCACTATCATACTGTAATAAATATTTCTCCCCCAAAATACGAGAAAAAATATTTTTACTACATGAAAAAAGTTATGGTTTCCAAATTTGCTACAATACTTTAAAGATTAAGCAGGCTTTAGCCCCACCCTCAGGATGCATCTCAGCAAAGTGTTGATTATAGAATTCACTACTTATGTCTCCTTGATTTGCATCTGTTAATGCTACAGAATCAATTCCCACTGAGCTCAAGTAATTGCTTTTGATAGTTATGGTTTTGTCTATAGATTACAAGAGGTGTATTCTTACTTTGCACACAAACGTAAAAGCTATCCAAAAATTCTTGCAGTGTTTTGAGTTTTGAGGCTGGAGACCTCAGATTGACACAAAAATAGCAGTATACACCCTTGGGGTCTGAATTTACTACCACTTTGTAGTTTTTGTTAAATTTACAAGTAACTCTTCATCACGTCTAACTGAACTGTTGTCTGTTTTAAGCTTGTTAATAAAGCTTTCTGTAATAAAGATTAGTGCATAATCACAGTTTTGTCTTTCAGGGATACTTTAATAGGTAAGGCAAGAGGGTTTTTCTTTTTCTTCTTATGGACCTGATCAGAGTGTAGGAAAAATTAGATGGATGTAAATGTTGCATAGCTTTTCCTCAAGCAAGAGAATTAACTGTCAGATTAAAGCCTGGAATATCATTTTTTTTGTTGCATGCAACAAGTGGAGGAAGATGTCAAACAATGCAGACAGTGAGTGGAAACACTAGGATTATTCTAGGAAATTCAGATTTCTCAGTTTAGCTGTGTTGTTTGGGACTCCCTTTTATAATAGCACCCAACTGATACAGGCAGAGGGATGTTAACAGGACCTTTTTGGAGCATAATAGTACAATTGTTGGACTGCTTGTGAAGAGACTTTTTTTGAGGGGGGGGGGAGTCATGTTTTTTCTAGATACTCTGTTACTTGGACTACCAAAAATGGTGTGACAAGTTATATCTGAACAGTTTCAGGTGTAGTTTCTAAAGCACCTCTAAGCAGCTGTATTTTCAAATGGGATATGCTTCCTCATATGACAATGTAACTCTTTTCTAACTGCTCAGTAAGAAGCTTTTCTCAGTGCCTGTAAAATAGTAAAAGATTAAGAAGAACTTTAACATAAGGAAGAATGGAAGAAATTTATTTCAAGAGTACATTTTAAATTGTGTGTGTGTGTGTGTGTATATATATATATATATATATATACACACACACATGTATACACACTTAATAAAGTGGTTCAAGTCAAAGTCTGATGTTCAAGTCAAAGGGGTTTATCTAGCCCAACAACAGATCTCTAGGGGAAGAATGTAAGAACAGAATAAGCATATGTACCGCTCTTTCAGCCTCCGGCATTCCTACTAGAGGAGTTATCTGTAATAGCTTTTGATGTTTTCCTTTCTATGAATTTCTCAGGCTACTTTATGAACCAGTATATACTTGTGCAAAATGGCAAAGAATTCCACTACTTTACTATGTGCTACGTGAAGAATCATCCTCTTTTTTGTGTACTTATCACCTATTTGTCTCATCTCTTTCATTATGAGATGTAGGGACCACTGTAAAAGAACGGATGCCTTTTGACCTCCTTGCCACTCAAGATTGTACCAATATCTTTGTATCTCCCTCCGTCTTGCTTCTTTTCTGGACTGAAGAGCCCTGATCCATTTTGTTGTCCCGTAAAAGGAAAGCTGTTTCGTACTATCAGTCATCAGTTTGCTCTATTGTAATCTATTTTGGCTCTTCTATATTGCTTTGGATTTCTGGCACTGTGCAAAGCGTTTAAGGTGTGGGCATGCCATGGATTTATGCAGCGGTGTAATGAAGTTCTCTCTCTTACCTGACAGTTCCTTATATCAGATTTTTCAGGACTACTGCTGAATACTGAACTCTTGCTATTACCTTAGCACTTCATTTCTGAATGCTAGTAGTCAGGTCAGAGCCCACTGCTTTATAAGGGAAGTTAGGAATATTTTTTGTCTCCTTTTGTGAATTGAAAAATATGAATTGATATTCATAGTCAGTCAATCAGCTTCATCTTATGCTATCACATACTTTCTGAGTGGTGGGAACTCCTGCAGCTCTTTGCAATTGGTGCTCATTTTTAACTCCCCAGCAAACTTTGGCACTTTACTTTTCGTTGCTGCTTCTAGGTAATTTGTGTATTAGGCGACTGTGCTGTTTGCCATTAAGGGAGAGTTGTCTGTCTGATGTTCACTAATAACCCCTGACGTTGGCCAGCCAGTTTAGCTACACTTCACAAAGCTCGATGGTTGGATAGAGGAAAGAGCCAAATTGGGAGTCCTGTCATCTCTTCTGAGAGGTGACAGCTGGCTGGATGCTTATGGTGCATATAGCTTTGCGTCAGCTACAGTGAGTAGTTGCAGAATTTGAGAATAAGCAGAGGAGGATGGGGGTGAGGAGAAGATCTGGAGATGTGTTTGCAGGCAGGGGGACTTCAGTTAAAGGGAGTGAGAGGTTTCTTATTACCAAAATAAAGGATGTTATGCTTTGGTGTCATACTATATGTGAGAGTAAAATACAGTTTTGTAAAGATGATGCAGTCTTGCTAAAATGTTGTTGTTGTTTTAACTTACTGAATTTCACATCTGCCCTTTGGTACCTTGCATGTTCCTACATATAGTGTATGTGCCTTCCAGCCATGTTAACTGAAAGTGAAATACTTTCATGATGGTAACACTGAACTAAGGAGAGCCTAAGAAGGGGAATGAGAAAGTATTAGCCACTTAAAAATCACAAAAAAAAATCCTAAGTTTTTCTCTATGGCGTTTTATATTACTACTGCAGTTTTAACTTATAGTACTATGACCTTAATATGTTTGCCCAAAACATGGAATGCACGTCTTTAATTTGATATGAACTTCTCAGTCTTTTGTGCATTTTCAAATAGAAAATAACTCATCGTTTCCTTATTTAGGTTATAAAGCAGCTAAATGGAGTCTGAGCAGCTGTTTCATAGAGGCTACTATCGGAACAGTTACAACAGTATAACTAGTGCAAGCAGCGATGAAGAGCTTTTAGATGGGGCAGGTGTCATAATGGACTTCCAGACTTCTGAAGATGACAATCTCTTGGATGGTGATGCATCGATTGGTAAGTTAATGTTGTTTCGACCTTTCTGGCTTTTAAAAATTTCTCTAGAAGGATGTGTGTAGATGTGTTTTTGTTGTTCTTTTTTCTAAAGACAAAACTGACTGTTTTTCATAACTAAAGTTTCTCTGACAAATCTGTTTGTCAGAGGGATGCTTTTAAAATTCAAAGTAGCTGAGAATTTTCCGGTGTGCTGGCTGACCGTTGTACGGGATGACCTCTCAGATGAGGCAGGTGCTAACTTCTAGTAAATGAAAAGCTTTGTCTAGTAGGAGAAGGATGTCTGTTCTATCACTACCTGGTATTTCTTCGCTGTAGCAGGATTTTTGAAATCTTTAAGCTAAGGTCTTTATATTTGAAGTCCTTTATATTTCTTTTGGGCAGAAATTAAGTCTCTTTTGATCTTTATTTCCGGTAATAAATCTGTTTCTGCTTGCTTCAGCTTTCCATCTGTAAAACAGAGGCAGAACTCTTACAAGCAGAAGTAGTGTTAGGGCAGCAGCAAACTCCATAAGATCTAAACTTTTGGCTAGGTAGCAAGTTGCGAAGAAATTTTTTTTTTTTCTTCTGTCAGCACTGATAAAAACACTGAAATAATACAAAGAGGAAGGAACTGGGAAGCTCTTCCTCTCCTTTTTTTTTTTTTTTTTTTTTTATTAACAAGGCAGTTAATAGAGTGAAAGACTTAGCATTCTATTAGCAATAACCAAAGAAGAGAACGAAAGGAAGGAAAGCAAGTAACTTCTGTTTAAAATAGCAAACCTAATTAAATACATAATCTTGTCCATTTTTCTTGCTTTGTTTCAAATCAGAATCAGCCTCTTGACTTTATTCTTTATCACCCACTCCTCTACCATTAATTTTCAGTCATCATCTTACCCTGCAGCATCTCTTCCTTCGCATGCTTTTCCTTTGCCACACTTAGTGATTGGATGTTGGCATTACACTGGATATTACTCTGTTGTCAGCATCCTTCTCGTCTATCTTCTTTTCATCTATCTAGATAAGTCTTGAATGTGCACTCATATAACTTGTGTTAGTGTATTGAGAACTTGAACATTTCCAAGCTACATAAATCACTTTCTCCAAATTGCTTGGAGAACATCATCATTAGGGAATCAAGCACTTGGAGGTTAGAAAATTAAGTGAACAACTCTCTTCAGTGTGTATTACTTTGTTCAGAATATCTGGCTTTATTAAAAAAGTGAGTGCCTTGCTTGTCTAACGTAATTTATTGTGATTTGTGCTGGAAATCTGAAGCTACTCTGCTTACTGTTTGTATAAATCCTCATCACCTCATTCTTTGAGGAGAGATGGGTTTACAGTAAAATAAGTGACTTCAGAGGCAGTGTTCTGTCCCTTTCTTGTTTTGAAATTAGATCCATAAATTGAGACAAAACAGATGAGATGATAATTTTGTTTAGACCGTCAGTGGAATTAACTGAGTTAATTCCAGCTCATACCAGCAGCTTCTATATCACTGTAATCCTGAAGTATTAGAATTTGTATTAGAATGTAAATATTAATGTATTTTCTTTACTGGATTAAATTGTTTGGCTAATGGCATATCTGCTTGCCAGAATTTTGGTCACTCAGTGAGAGATAGCAATAGTAATAATCACTCTATTTAAATGAACAGTGACTTATGCCTTTAAATGCATGGAAAAAAAAAAACTATTTTAAATAAAGTAATTCATAGAAAATACGTAGACCTGTAGAACAGAGTTTGGTGAAAATTTTGTTTTCAAGGTGGTAAGAAGGTAATTCTGATAAACATTTTCAATAATTGCAGAAAGCAAGTATCATGTTTCCCATTTCTTAGGTCTCCAGATATGTAAGTCTTTTTTTAATTCAGAAAATCTCATTTACAAGATCAAACAAGAACTTTCTTAATGGACTTTCTGACTTTATTTACTGCTCGTACTCTTCTTATAGTCCTCTTTTGACTGTCCTTAGCATCAACCTTTATCTTAATACATAAATATATATATATTTTTGTATTTAAATACTCCTTTATTTTTCTCCTATTAATATACTATTGTTCTGTTGAGTCTAAGCACAGATGAATATACTATGCAGAGTCATAAATCTGTCTCATTTCCTGAGGAAGGGCTGGACCATCCCAATAACTGGAAGATCTCATCATCTCAGTGCTCCAGAGGGTTTGCAGTGCTATGTGAATGCACAGAATTATATTAAGTCTAGCTCTGTGCTTTAGCTGATGAACCTTGCTAAAATCAGGAGCCCTGTTTAGACATATAATGTAGCTGTGTTTTAAGTCTTCATGTCTGGAAGAATTTATGAGCCAGGTTTCTTAGCAACCCGTTCAATGTGACATTGGTTTATCTGTACTTAAAATAGTTGTAGAAATAATACAGTTGAATTCAAAGCAGTGTGGCTGCAGAAATTAAGTATGGAGTACGGAAGAGCTTGGAGCACAGGCTTAAATGTATCCAATCTGGATAAGCTGCCATTGACAACGGAGTGTTCATCATAACTTTAGAATTTATGGCTACCTGGTATGGAATTGTAGATTTAAAATAATCAAGTCTATGCAATGAGGAGAAATGATGGAAATACAGTCCTTTCTCTTTTCACCGAATGAAAAAAAAATCATAAACTGCACCTAGAGATTACAATTACTTTGGAAATTTTCTATGGTTATCTCCTAATTCGGAGGGCAGTTAGTTGATGGAACAGCTCTGTTCATTTCCGTAGGCAGAGCAGTGATTCTAGAAAGCCTGCACAGTACTGCCATTGACATCACCACGCACACTTCATTGAGGCTTGCAAAGCCATGGAATCAGTCATTCAGTGGTGTCTTTTGCTCACAGCATGTGGAAATTTGGATGATACTGGGAAAGAGAACTAGTGATGTATCCTACTTGCTTTATGTAGAAAAGAATCATCTATTACATGGACCTACACAAGTGGATGTTCGTTGGAATCGGTCTTCAGAAAGTCTTATCACCTAAACATTTGGGTATCTTTAATATTTAGTTGGTAGAGCTGTGTCTTTTATTTAGTATCACGACTGAGTTGTGCTTAGAATTGTTCCATGTAACTCTTTGTGCAGGATTCCCCATTGTCTTAAAAAACAAAAATGCGGTACGAGAACCTGCTTTTAATGCCATTTGAAAGCAAGTGTACCCTTCAATGTGTCCTCTGAGAAGAATACAGAAGTTACTCTACAATAGTATTGTTATTACTATATATATTCTTATAGGCCTATCATGTTCTCCAGGAGCTGTTTTCTTTGCATAAATTTCAGACTTTCAGCAGCAGCAGCATTGTTCTTTGAGCCTAGTATGTTTTAACATGCTAAAAAATCAATTGCTACGAATGTGTAGTCTTGGATGGCTTGTACCATAGCCTTGCCTAGAAGGGATACTCCTTGTCAGCTTTGATCAAAACTTGCTTTTGTTGCTTGCCAAAGATAATCTATTTATAGTAATCAATTTAATGTTTTCCCTTGTTGAGCTGCTAATTAATGAGAAATTGAGATGACATTAAACAGATAAATAGAAATACCCGTCCCTTTGTAAGAGGGGGAATCTTATCAACGTGTACTTTTGTATATGCATTCTGTTTTGAGCCTTCTCATTATGAGTTATCAGTATGTTTGCTCTTAGAATGTTAAGTCTGCTTTTTGCTAAGTCAGTTTAAACATGTTATGCTTGCCATTGAGGAAATCCCAATATTTGTAATAGTTAAATCAGATAAACTCATGTTTTGTGTTTCAAATTTTACAGAATCTAAACTACTTAATTTAAAAAAATGGTTACAGTAGATTAGTTCATTATTTTCCTTCATTTTAACAGGAAAAAAAAATGAATTAATTCTAAGCAGAAGTGAAATCTCCAGAATGGCAATATGTTACCAAATTAATATTTTTAATTGATAAATGCAAATTAGAATTTGTGGATTTTTTTTTCTCTCTCCTCAGTGTAGGCTTCACATTGCCTGCCTCTGAAATCTAGAAGATTCAGTTCTTGGCCACTGACTGGCACTGAAGTTTGTAGCAAGTGGTGTTTACTTAAATTTTATTTTCCTCTGAAGTCATGTTCAGCCAACTAGGGAGGCAAAATTGAGAGATCAAAGAACTCTTGAGTCTCCATGATTTTGCTCAGATTTGAGGATTGTTTATGTGATGTAGGAGAGGATTGCATTAGTTTTCACTTTTTTTTTTTTTTTTTTTCCATGAGACAGCTCAGCAGGGTGTGGATTTTTGTAATGTTATTAATCTGCAAATTCTTGAAGGCACTGACTAAAATCAGATGATAACCTCATTTATTTGCAAATCATTTTTATTGCAAATAATATCACTGGTGTTTACATCTCAAAATATACTTTGATCTCTCTGTTGGAGTCTGATTCTTGAATGAGCCTGGCATTCTTTTCAATACCTGTAGTGATTCTTTCTTCTAGCTGAAGGAGGAATGCTGTTGCTTATATAGTGACTTCAGAATGAAGACAGTTTACAGGCTGGCATATGGTGTTAACACAAAATTGGCAATGGTTAACCTTAATATGACAACCCGTAAATTGGTAATTCAGGAGCTGCTGCTATAGCAGCTAGTATTTCCTTGCAGTGGTAGCAGCCCCACTGAAAAAAATGAATGTGAGAGCAGGTGGTAGTGCAAAACACTACAGCTATCCTAAACTGTCCTTGCTTTGCACATGAATGGGAGTCCTTTGCCTAAAATAAGATGAAAGCGCCAAAACAATCTACTTAGAGTGTGTTAAAAGGGGAAGTAGTAACGCTAAAAATATGGTATGATCAACTAATATGGTACTATTTGAGGAACAATGTCATTTTCAGCAAATGCAGATGTTCCTGTATAATCAAGAAATATTTATCACATAAAAATGAGTTTAATTATTAAGAAAGATCTGGATGTTACCTTTTCTAACAGCATATGACTGTCCTTTCATGTGCACGTTTGTTTCTGTTTTGCTATTACAGTTTACAAAGGGAGGTCTCTAATTTGAATATAGACATGAAGAAAAGAATAAAGGAATTTATATTTCCCACAGAAGTCTAAACTTCCTCTTATGTTCTTTATGCAGGGAAATTAAACTAACAGATTCTTCCTGTTAGCTGCAGCTGATACGAACAGTCTTCAATTTTATATCACGTATAATAACTTGGTTTGGCACTGACTTTTTAAAAATGTAGTGTAGAAGTTGATTGAGCAAACATTATGACAGTTCGGCAGATCGCTTTCCTAAATTATATACGCATTTTCCCCAAGTTAGCAATATTTGCATTAAAGGGCTTATTTTACTTTTTAAGTAAGGCATATATTCAAAATGGAATAATGAGATAATGTGACTTGCCCGGATCACAGAAGAACCATGAGGCACAGCTGGTCTGTTTGAATAATTAAATTGTCATTAACTGGTTATCATTTACTCTTTTTCTACTGAATTCTAGTTACACCTGCAGACATTTTGCCTATGCTCTGTAGTACTGATATAGCTGAACACAGGACATCTGACAATGTAAAAACATGTTTTTCTCCTTTATTTATTTATTTGTAATAACATAAGTTAATTTTTGCCATCTGTTTGGAGCGCGAGTTGTTAAGCATTAGGTTTACATGGCTAACTGTGTTAATTAACAAAGTTCTTCCCTGCAGGATTCCTAAATTCCTGGCAGAACAACAATTTGACTGGAAGTATTCTGGGTTCATGGAGAAAACATTTACCTTAATTATTAAATCACATCATTGAATGAGAGTGAGTCTCAGGTGTTTGAAAGGTGTCTATTCTATCTTACCTGTTTATGATGGTAATGATTGTCTTGAACCTGGATGTTATCCAGCAATTGATCCATAAGGTTATTGATCATGAAATGCAGTGTATCCTGTAATCCATATTTTTGGAACATAACATTTTCATTTTGGACAATAATTATGTAAGTAAACTGTAACTGCTGTACATTATCTGAATATCAGTTTAAGCCATCGTATCCAACTAAAGTGGTATTTGCACCTAACTTAAATGCTTAAGTATTTAAGGGCTATGTTTGTCAGAGGAGAGGCAAGTGGTCTGGCCTAGCTTCCAGAACTGGAAGTCATTTTCAGATTGCAGTGCTGAGCTTTGTCAAAACAGCTTGAAAGGTAATGATCTGTGTTTAATATAAATTAAATTACCATATATTCACTTGATCCTGTTTTAGTTGAACAGTGGAACAGCTTTAGTGGTGTTTCAGTATTAGTCTGGGCCCTCAGATGGTAATTGAATTGGTGTGGCATTAGACCTCAAGTGACAGAAATTATGGAAGTCCATATGTAGAGTTTATAGTAACTGATTAGTTTCTTACTCTGTTATATATTTTAAAACATACATTGACGATTTTAGGTTTCTCACAAATGCCCCGGTCAGTTATTGTAGACTTGTTTGTGGGATGTGAGAATTGCTTTGGTTTTAGAACTCAAATCTACTACCAGCCCTTGAATAATTTCACTAGTCTTTCTTGGAAAAGTAATGTTTACACCATTAGATTTTTTTTGTGATCTTCTCCAGCACAGAAGCCTGTGTTTCCAGCCAGATGCTCTGGTAGAAGATGAATCATAGTACTAGTAGTTTATTCTTTGAATCTTCCTGATATTATATAGTACTGCCAGCTTCATTCTGCAGCTCGTTTCTTGAAGTGCTCAAAACATACTGGCTTTGTTAATGGATGCTGCATTACTACTCAGTTGACAGCCTAGTGTAACGGCAGCATCAGTAATCTCTTCTCCTGCACGTGCTGTTTGAGTAGTGCAAGATGAGGGAATGAAAGCAGAGGAAATGTGGTGACATGCATGTAGACAGGTAGAAACACAAGGCTGAGATGTTAGTCTGATATGACCTATGAATCTTTAGGTACTAAATAAAGAGTTTTCATTACAGCTTTAGTTTTCTTGATTTATTTTACCTTTGCTTTATTCCCTTAAATCAGCCAAAAGATGTGGATTGATTTTAACCGAATTGGTGTCAAGGCTGTGCTTTTCTTTGTCTTTGAGAAATGTTCGTGCTTATCAGCTGTTAAATACACTTTAAAGTGAAAGTCTCTCATCGATATGGATTAAACAGAGGTGATGTTATGGGAAAGAATATCATTACATCCCTGAAATATAAGAGCTGCTATACGGAATAAACCAGAAATCCGTCTAGCTCATCATCCTGTCTCTGACAGTGACCAAAAATCAGTGCTTAAGAATGAGTAAGAACAGGGCAAGTAAATGATAGATCTTCTGAGTTCTGAGTACTTCCATGGCTCAGGCCCTTTCTGAATTGAGTGGTGGTTTCTGTGTTTTTTTCTGTGGTGTTTTTCCCCTTCTCAGTGGATTTTTCTTCCACAGAGTGTGTTTTTTTTTTTTTTTCTCTCTTTTTTTTTTGGCGGGGGGACACAGTTTCTAGGATCCACAACATCCTTTAGTAAGCTCCAGCAGCTTAGCTACATCTTGTGTGAAGAACCACCTCCTTTTGTTTAATTTGAATCTATACCTAGCTATATATACTGCTGAGAATTAGTTGTAATGGCCAAAGCCTTGCCAAAAACCTGCCAAGGCTTACATAGGTGTGTGCATTAGCATGGGCTGGCACCTGGACTTTCTCATCACTCACTCTTGTACAGCATAAACACTTAAGCTCTTCCTTTTGTAGATAGTTGCAGCTGTGGAAAATCTTTCTGCTGATGTATGGGTTTTTAGGGAGTAGTATTAGCTTATTGAAATGAAACTTTTGTTGATAGGAAACTAGGACAGGGTGACCTGAAACTAGGATGACTTGATTGTCTTGCCCAATGCACATACTCTGAGGCCTGTCTGTCATGCATTGGTTAGGTGCATGTAGAAACTAACGAGGATTAACACAGAGGTAGCATAGTGCCATCACTATAAAAGATGGTAGTCTACCTCCCGCTTTTAAGAGGAGAGAAGGAAGAGTTATCCATTAAAATCCTGTGTCTCTCATCAAAGGGAACTGTATCAGGGCAGTGTTTTAGTTTGAGCAAATCTATGAGTAAGTGTACTAATCAGCAGCGTGAGGTATCAAACTATTTAGAGCTTACATTTTGCTGTATCTGTATACCACATAGGCTCCTTAGCAAAAGTTTGTTGCCCTTGCCTTTTGCTTTGCAGCAGTCTTGATCCTATAAAACAGTAACCTGTAACAGACCTGCTGTCTTCATGTGATGTCCCGTAGCTCTTTTAGGGGAGCAGATGGTGAAAAACGATTTTCACTGCTGCTTTTGACTTTGCTAAACTTATGATCTCAGTTATCGCTTTTCCAGGAGTTTCTTTTAAGGAGTACTGGTTTGCTCACTTGGACCTTGCAGCCGTCTCATACTTTGGATCGTTTTTACTGCTCCTTTCTGAGCCTCTTTATTTTTGAGCTTGAGAGAGGGATCAGATCTTCACACAGCATTTGAGATATGGGTGTGGCATGGAAGTCCAGTAGCATGTTTTCCTTCTCTTTTTTAATAATTTCTAACACTGAACGCATTTTATTCTGACTGCTACTGAGTACTGAACCCATGCTTTCCTAGAATGAAATATGTAGTATTAGAATAGTATATTATTACAAATTAACAAAATTCAAAATTGCTGTTGGCACTGTTCCTGCAGTTTGTTTGTATGGAGAAGTCTTAATGTTCTTGAAGATAAAAAAAGTAAACTGTATGTCTAGATTCTGGTGCTCTAAGTTACCCCCTGCACATACTTTGAACAGGAAGTTGGAAATTTTGGCCAAAAATAAAAAGCCCTAAAGTGAGAGTAAGGGCAATCTAGCAGGTAAAACCTATTTCCTTACAAATATGTTTTACAGATGAATAGAATGATCTTGGCAGCTCAGTGTTGGCAAGCCCTAGAAGAGGGAGAAGTAAACTTCAACAAAGCTGCGAAGTGAGCCAGGATCACTTCCTGGTAATGATGCCAAATCTTCTTTCTTACTGTTGAGTTATGATTATAGTTTCAACAGATGCGAGACTGAAGAAAGGACACGTACTCAAGCTAATAGGTGAAATTCAGCAGGGCTTTCTGGGTGAGAGCCTACCCTGTAAGAAAAGAACAGAAGAGAATACAGGAAACAGTTAAGAGGCTCTTGGTGAGTCAGAGAAAACAACTCATTCTCTTGCTTGCAGACAGTAGCTCTGCTACTCTTTAGAAATCCTTGCAATATTAGTACAGTAGAGGCAGGGTGTTTTTAATGGGGATTAAAGCACTCCAATTGAAAAAACAAATCAAAACCTCCCCCAAACTGTCAGAACTGATAGCATATTCCTAGCTAATCTTAAGAATTTTCTTTTTCCTGTGTCACCAGTGTATAGACCAAGAAAAGCATGATTACCAATCTCAGACAAGTGAAGAGAGGGAGCAGTCTGAAGGGAGCAGTCTTGATTGCATTTTTTGAGCTAAGATGTTAAAATGGGCCTTCATAACTAAAAGCATAGTGTGGCAGGACCTTTTCTTTTTTTTTATTTTGGGGGTTTTTTGGCCTTACATGTTATGCAGTGCTGTTTTCAGTATTTCGCACATTCCTGTCTCTCTCTCCCTTCTCCTGCCCTGTAGTTTTGCCTGACTGGGGAACCTTTCTTCATATTTTAGTGATACACCGTGAAGGTTCAGCTGCCCTGGGGAGGGAAGTCAGGCAGTGTCAGAATTGATTATACAACCTGCTGGTGGCACTGCGTCCTGTTCTACTACATTCTGTCTGCTGGTTGGGTTTGACTTGAATTACCATCTTCCATGTGTGGCCAGTGAATAAAGGAAGCCATTGGAATTACTACAATATTATAAAAGTTAATTAAAGAACTTGAGGTTGACCAGTGAAAAAAACTGCCTGTGATTGAGAAAAGAAGCTAAATTGTTTCTGTAAAATAAAATGCAAATGGAATAAAGCTTTCTGCCTCTATTGCTGTTAAGCACGTTCCTCTGGGAGATATGTGTGTGTGTGGTTTTTCTAATCATTTTGTTTACACTCCATCTACTTAGAAGTACTCCATAGATTGCTATATATACTCTTCTATAATGCTCATTCCTGAATGAATTAAGTTTTGGATTTCTCTAATTTAAAACTTTGGAAGAAATTCCTTACTGTGCTCTAACTGGAAGCTACACATGACTGACTGTTTTCTTTTCTTTCTATCATTGTATCTGTGAGTTATTTCTTCCTGGACTGGCTCTGGGCACTGAAACTGGGAGAAGGGATATTTGTTTTGTTGTCTTCAGCGATCCTACCGCTTGCCTTGTGTGACCCGTTCAAAAAAGCTGCATGGCTTTGTTCAGAGTGGACAAAATCAGACTGCAGGGGTTGCAAGATCAATACACCGAGACATGAGTTAAGAGGAGTCAAACTAGTAGTGAGGTTAGTACTGGGATTAGTTTTGGCTGCCTGGATTAAGAAAAGGGTAAATGGAAGACGAGATTAGGGGGAAAAAGGCAGGGGAATAAAGCTGTAGTGAAAGGGAATGGGAAACCACAGGTTCTGAGGGATTGGGTCCTTTAGGTACCATCTTGAAAGTGGGTGCCTCTAGATCCAACCATCAATTGAGGGTGAATGTGGGTTAAATTCTTTTGAGAGCAGTGGGAGATGGTAGCTTTTTTGAGAGAGAGCTGTGCTATGTAGCGTTTTGAAGAAAATATTATCTTTCAGCTCTGCTGAAGGAGAAGCTTTAGTTTTGAATAATAATGCCAAAGAAAATGACAGTTAAGAGTCACTGAAACCTTTTGCATCAGTCACTCTTAATCACTTGTAATTATCTGACAAGTTTTTGGCATCTGTTGTTATTTTAATGAGATCATTCAGCATCTCGAGTTTTACATTTGGAATTTCATAGCAGGCCCGAGTTTTAATTTTCATTATCTGGTACAATGAAATTATATGTTCCCTGATCAGAGTAAGCTGAGTAATTGAGGGAACTGAGAGACTGTGTTTGTTTTATATGGAACAAAGTGCTTGGCTATCATATTTAAACCTAGCTTTTACATAGGAAATGGTAGAAGAGTGTTTCAGAATTAAACTTCTCCCTTGCAGTTTGGGATAAGCAGCCTGAAGCACCTCTGAGATGCTGCCCTTCCTCTCATTGGTTTTGTTCTGTCCCTGTAGTACTTCAAAACACTTTTCCCTTGGTCTTCCTGCCTTCAGTCTTCATCTGATTTGTTTAACCTCTGACTGTACTTTCTTTTACTTTAATTATTTCATCTGGAATGCATTTCTGCTCTCTCCACCTATTAAAAAAATAAAAAAAGTGGTGGAGGAGGAGTAGGGCATCTTTCTTCATTCTCGGTATAATTTAAAGGTGTGTCACCCAAATATATTGTGATATTTCTAGAACAATAGGTTTAAGGCCCTTTTCTGCAAAGATATATGCATCTGAGTGATGGGAACAACAGCGTGTGCTTTTTGATAACAATGGGACTATTCAGATGGATAAAGTTGTTTGGGCATGGAGTATTTCTGGGATTCAGGCCCTTAGTATATAATTATTCTGATGAAATCTCCTTGCAAACAACTTACTATATAAGCCTGCTGTTTACTTATGAACCGTTCTATGTACTAAATATAAAAATTAGCCACATTAAGAGGTTCTTGGTTGTATAAAATAAGGATGCTGTAAATGTAAGCTAAAGCCTTATGGCAAGTGTTCATAATTACTGCTTAATGAGCTATGTAATTTCACTAACTCCAGTTTTGGAAATTGCAAGACTTATACAATAGAAATAACTGCCATAATCTTTTGAAGATATAAAATTATCAGACAGAGTTAAAGTCAGACACTATTTCAAACCAGACAGAAAAAAAAGAGTAGTTTGGAAACATTAAGTTACAGATTCTTAGAGGTTAAAAAAAAAAGAAGAAAAACATACATCATCGACATACATCAGGTCGGGTTAGCATGCATTGTTATCTTTCTCATATTGAAAAAAAAAAAGGGGGGGGAAGTGGCAGAGAGGGCAGCAAACCAAAACCTTTCATTGTGTTGTAGGGCAGGGAAAGGGCTACACATGGTGGCTCTGAACAATGAGAACACACAAGCTGCTGGTATTTGAGAAGGGAAAATGAACTGTTCTGCTTTATAAGACTGTACAAAGAAAGGATTATTTGGCAGCCAGTCTATAAGCAGTAACCTAGGAGGAGCTATTGAAATCTAATATTGGGTAGGCTCTTGAAATTTTAGGTAGTGAACATGAAAGGGTTTTTTAATGTATTTTACATTGCAAACTTTGTCATTGTTTTCCTGCATACCTACAGTTCATCAGATAACCTCCAAGTAGTTATATATTTTATCTTTTTGATAACAATCTGAGTTCTAAACTTCAGTAGAAATTTGCATGTGCCTTAGTCCAGTGAACAGGCTGAGATTAACAAGTTAGTTAACCATTTCTTTGCTATAACAGTTTTCAGAGATTCCAGGCCTTTGATACAGTTTCCAAACTCTTAAATTAGCAGCGATCTTACAGACTGTGTTATGTAAGTTCTTCAAGACCTTTATTTCATATTTTATCAAATTCGGAATTGAATTTATAGTGTTGCCTCTTGTAATAAGCATATAATAATTACAATAATAATTTATTCTCTAATCATTCTTCAGATTACAAAAATTCTTGCATATTTCTTCCAGGTATGAATGAGTTTTCCTTTAAAGCCTCATAATGAGATTATGGATTCTGTGTATGTGCTATTGAAATATGGAATTGAAAATCCTCAGGGATTTCTGTCACACTTCCCCTTAAATCAAAGTAGTGTGGATAATTTAAAGTTCAGATGGACTCTTAATTCTATGGGCAGCTGATACGCTGCCAGGAAGTGTTTTCTGTTTCTTGCCAGTGCTATCAGTGGGAGTGGGATAGGATACTTGTGATGACATGTTTTGAGAGTGAGAGCTTGTTTAGGGGTGTCTCACTGTTTGGGATGTTAAATTAAGTCCCTAGCTTGGTTTTCACAGGCAAAACTGAAGGGTGAGAATGCACGATGGCTTTGAAGATCAGACCAGTTTTGGACATTCAAAAACTCAAGAATTCAGTTGCTTTTACTGAAAAGGTGATTGTAGGAGGCCTCTTACAGAGAGCATTTCCTGATACAGATGACAGCAAGCAGATCTCTCTAGCTCAGTAGAGGACAGGGGTACTTGGAATTGAATGCAAATTTGCCTTTTTAACTGAGCCAGTAAACCCACGGCTAACTTGTTGAAAAGGCTGACAGCTTTGGCAGCTGCACGTTAATAAGTGAATTTCTCCTGTGGTTCCTGTACTTGTCACCACGCCTCTGACAGACGTCAGATTCACTTTGACAAGCAAGTCACAGGACTAGGAGAGCCGCCTTGCTGAAAACCTCGTTCACGTGTTTCACTCAACGAAGCTGGAAACTTTTCATTTTCCCAGCGCTTCAGTAGGCGTTTGCGTCGCTCCGTGCAGGCCAAGCAAACCGCAGAGGCGGCCGCTGCTCCCTGTCGCGGCGGCCCCGCCGCCGGTGCCGCCGGAGCCCCGAGCAGCGCCGCGCCTCTCCTCCCCTCCCCCCGCCGCCTCGCGCGGCTGCGCGCGCGCGCGTAGCCGTTGGCAACCGCTCTGCGCTCGTTCCCCTTTGATGACATCAGCGGCGGGGGCCGAGCCCCGGCGCTGCGCCGAGGCGGCGGCGCGCAGCCCGGCTCCCGCGCCAACATGGCAGCGGCCCGCGCCGCCGCGGCCGTTGTGTAAGCGATGCCGCCGCGGCGCTGACCCCGCGGACGTGCGCCGGCCTCGTCGCCTCCATGGATGCTTCCTCGGACCCGTACTCCCCGTACGATGGCGGGGGAGACTGCATCCCGCTGAGAGAGTTGCATAAAAGAGGTATCGGCAGTTGGTGTTGCGCTGGAGCTCCGTGTGTGCATAGCTGTGCGCTAGGTAGCTTTTCGGATCTTAAGCGTTTATAACGGCTCTTGCCTTGCTGCGCTGCGTTGTTTGCCAGCCTGGTGCCTTCGGTAGGAGAGGAGTCAAACCCTAGGTGGTGCTTGTGGAGTCATCGATTGTTTTCTCTGCGGGCAGATTAGTCCTGCTTCAGATCCCATCAGCTTGTGACTCCATCTTCGATATGTGGCAGCCTTTCCTTTTCTTAAATAAAGCCTTCTTCTGCACAGAAGACTTAAACTGACGTTGTGGCTGACCGTGACCAAACTGGCAAGAGCTTAAGGAAGCTATTTCATACCTTTTGATAACTTGAGTAGAAATAATGTTTTTTTTTCTAGCTTAGAAGTTTCCTTATGTGTTTTTAGACTTAACTCTTTGTTGATATCTTTGAGATACAGAGGAAAAACTGTACAATTGTAATGTTAAGCCAAGCCAATATTGGTGCACTCTTAAGAAATCAGAGCTTTGTGATAAGTTCTTTACACTGTTGCTTGCAAGAAAGCAGAATAAAACCGAAAAACCCCACTGGTCTCAGTGTTCATAAAAATCCTCTTTTAAGCTTGCCATATGTTTCTTACAATAAACTTGTTTAAAGTTTTGGTTTTGTATTGAGAGTAGTTATAGTAGAAGTAAGATTATGGCCTCACGTTCTGAGGATATGCCTTTGTTGTTGTTGTTGGCTTTGGTAGGTTAAGCCTTCTTGTTAAGAACAGCAAATGTGATAATTTCTCACTTTAGTTCTGTTTAAGTTGGCTGGTCTAAAATTAGAGAGTTACCAACATTTATGCCTGCTGGTGATTGCATTGAAGAGGAGGTGGTTTAAAAATAAAAACTTGATTTACATAAAATGAGTAGATTCTTTTTTCCCCTCTAATCACTATGAAGCCATTTTATTTATTTATTTATTAAAAAAAAAAAAAAAACCTTTTCTTGCAAGCTTTTATTTCTATAAATAATTAGGTCACTTTTTATCTAGCATTTTTATCTGTGTTTTGGTACTTTACATAAACAAGTTGCATGTTGTTGTCTTTTTGATTCTTACGGTGTTTATCAGCATACACTAAGAATGTCAACAAGTTATAATATAGCTTAAGAGTATTTTAAGTCAAGCAAATTTTAGACCTATACTATTACTTCTTGATCCCAGATCACTATTGTGCACCAAGTGTATGCTAATTTTGTAAGCCAGATTTTAAAATGACTCCTGAAAAACTGAGGACAGTATTTTTTTGAACATTTGTGAGGTGTGTTTAATTTTTTTTTTGTTATTTTTTTCAGATGGGTGGGTAAATAAGTTGGCTGTACATCTTGATAACCAGAAACAAGAGAATGTAATTTGTAGAAAGTTGTAAAGATGAGAACTACACAACAGCATTATTTAACCTTCTAACTTTGCAAATTATAGTTAGACATTGAAGTGGGATTGGCTGCACAACTGAAGTTCATTACATAGCACAAAAAGCGGAGATGCTTGTAGTGCAAAGTGATGTGTCTGGTATATCAGAGTATTGCTTTTAAATACAGAGTTTACTGCAAATACTGTAAAGAAAACAGTCTAGGGCCATACTAGTTGTTTATGCTGTGATGACATCACTTGGAGCTAGCAAGAAAATTCCCAAGTGTGACTTGACTCACCCCGCCACCCCGTAGTTTCATTGAATGCCATTAAGGCTTGTGCTTACTGTGTTCTGATACAGTATTTTAAAACAGTATTACTGGTGGTTCTTCAGCTCACTGTAGGGAGTTTAGAATTAGAAAAAACATTACCATTCTCTCTTGCAAAGCTTAATTTGTTGAGTGTGTATGACTCATAAAAAGATTGAGTCTGCAGATCATAAAGTGTGTGCTACAGCTTTCATCAAAATTTACTGATTTACAGCACCAAAGTAATCTATGTTATTGTCATCTTGATATCAAAATAAGGCTAAAATGCTGGCAGACTAAAACAGAAATTTAAAGCAAATTTTTGACATTTCTTTATATTATTTATGGATCTGGAAAAGGATACTTAAAGCTTTTTTCCTATATGGATTTCAGAGTATTGTAAGAAAAAAAAAAGAAGAAAATGGATAAAAAAATACTTAGGGAAAACAAGCTTAGTAGTTAAAGTCTACGTAACTTTTTTCCCCTAATTCACATACTGATGCTTCCTCTATCGTGCAGATTAATGTCCGTGTCTTGTAAAACTGCTTTGTAACATTATAACATTTGTTGCACTAATTGACTGCAGTGGCTCACCCAAGTAGCTGTTCCTCAGCAGTGATGAAACAACTATTTAACTCGTTTGGGGTCTTCAAGTTTTAAGTAGTGACCTTTACTAACAATTGATGAAATGAGATATGAAATATTATATCCTATTACTATTAAAAGCTTGACCCAGTGGTTTTCATTAGGAAGATGTTTTAATTCATTCAATCCAAATATACTGTAAAACATAAATTGGAAAGATTTCAAAACATATTTTCTTAACTGTATTTATTTTTTAATGCTGATTACTAATCTATTAGAAAAAATACAGATATTTTTGTATAGATATTTGTTTTTTTTTTTTAATTTGCTCTGTCCTGATACTTCTCTTTATGTAGTGCTAAACTCATAGTTCCAGACCTTCTTATCCTCTCTGATATATTCATATAAAACTACAGAAGTACTTCAGTTCTACTGTCTTCTCAGGTAGAATACAAAAAAGCTTTTTTCACCTCTTAATGGGCTTTTAGATTTAGGACTGTGCACATGTAATTAACTGACATGTCACCCATTTCAGAAGAATTTGTTATATAATGAGCCATATGCTGGAATATATTGTGTAAATAAATTGTTATTATTTGTATTGTGCAGTTCTTTGCCTTGGACTTATTTTTGTGTCATTTTTTTGCTAGCAGGATTGATGTGATATTTCCAAAACACCGGTATCTTGCTGTCTTTCCAGCCAATCACAGATACTTTCACTGGCTCCAATTTTTCCCTCCTTTTGTCTTAAATAAGCATTCATTTTTTTCTTTTTAAATTTGAAATATGGGTGATAGCAGCACGTATATAGTGGCTAGGCTGTCTAAGCCAGTAGGAAAACTTCAACTTCAGCAAGCACTGGGTGGTAACTAACTTGTATTTGTTATGTGCGCGGGATTGCCACTGAAATGAATGAAATGCTATATCGCTAATGATCTGTGACTGAGTTGGTAGCCAGGAGATGTAAAAATTATGTGTGGAAAGAGCATTCAGTTTTCTGACATACCAGATTTACCAATGAGTTATTTTTACTAAACTCATTTTTTTATGAGGCAAAATAACGTACAGTTTTATTTGCTGTAAGGACAAATCATCACTGCGCGTAGGTGCAGTTCATATTGCTTACATTATACTATTAATATTAACATTGGGGAACCCCCCTTCCCCTCACAGGTTCCTCCAGAAGTTTTACTTTTGCGTTTTAGGCTGTATTTCTGCTTATGGGCTTCTCATGTTTCAAAATTGGCAGATGAATTGAAAGCCATCAGAGACTGAAATTTTCATCATGACCTTTGAAATATGTGGTATGAAAGGTGTTTACACATGCTTAGAGCTAGAGTTTGACCCTAAAAACTTTATTGGTAGTAGAATAGTAATAAAATTAACTTTCAGACTAATTAGATGCTGTGCTGCACTTCAAGGTTCAGGCCAGAAATTCTGATCAAGGTGATTGTAGCCATAAATGTTCCTTGAATGGTGTATCAGGAAACGTGTTACCTAGAGCCGCCTCATATGTAACTTTATATGTTATGGGAACCCGCCCAGCTTTCTTAGGCCGTTGTATTTCTGCAGCACTTCATTTTATGGTTCCTGGTATAAAAAGGGAACAAGAATTTTCTATTATGAGTCTAAATTGTTTGAGTTTGATGAACAGAAGGTACTATGGAATATAGCTGCAGTCATTTGCAGGTAGTTATAGATATAGATTTTCTGCCTGCATGGGCGGTATGACTGATAATCTTCTTTATTAGGCATGTACTTCTCAAATTTCTGAAGTAATTTGAGATATAATACTGTAGGCAATATTAGGCTAATGAAGTAACCAAGATTATGTTCTTATTAGGCCTGATTGGGATAATAATGTTAGGATTATTATTTCTGTTGCATCCTGTCTTTGCCCTCCAAAACAAAGCATAAGTAAATACCTCTTACGTACATACAGCAGCAGTGCTTAGAAATCTGATTATCTTAATTTCCATTGTCCTGACTCTATTGGTAAAGCCTGGTCATTGTTAGAAGTTGGATTATTTCTCCAATTATATATTTATACCGTTATTTTTCTCATCTCCTTCCTCACAGTCTGTGCACTGTCTATTTTATGTTGTAAGTTGTAAATATAGTAGTGTGGGAACCACACATATTTCTTCACTTACATACCTGATGTTCATATTGATTGTAGACATAGCTAAATAAGTTATGTAGTCTGTCTTCCATGTACTTTGACTGCAAGAAAAAATAATCTATAATGATAAAGCCATTTTTCAGCATATAGACAGGAAGAAGTATTTCCACATAATGTAAGAAGCCAAAATTGTTGCTTGCTTTTATATACAATGTGCATTGAGCAATGCTTGACCTTTTCTTTGCCTTGGCCTCAGATTCCTATCTGTTTGCAGAGGATGCAACCGTTCAAAAGGCTTTGTTTCACTCTGCAGCAGTACTATTCAACTTTCATTTACTCCTCTTTATTCATTTACTCCATCAGCTCCTACTTTTTTTGAAGATTATTTTTGAATTTAGATTTTTGGCCAAAAGAAATGGTAAGGAGGAGTTTTTGTAAAGCTTTTTGTTTTCCCTGTTCTTCCGACCTTGTTCTAAGTCTTCCTGTTTCCCACTGTATCAGATTTGCTAACTGACTTTTCAGTTGGTATATATATGCTTCTGTCATTCTATGTGAATTTTGTTTGTAATGCTGAGAAGGCTAATGTAAGCTTTGTAAGTTCAAGCTTCTAAGCCTATGGTTCAAGAGAGCCAACTAAAGAGATGAGCTGAATTCTTAGCTACACACAAAGAGAAGAGTATTACTTGATTGCAAAGGCTTTAAATCAATGATTGTCAGCAGCAGTGGATAATATGCTCTGATATGATATGGTTTGCTTCTGATTCTGAAGTTTAAAAGTTACTTCTACCCTGGTAAAAACAATAGCACTCTAGTGACTGTTTTCTTGAGCTTTTACAGACAAGTTGAAATAAACTGACAATTATTTCTTGCCTTTTTTTCATTAGACATTTCATTTGGAGGTCAGAATAGGGATACAAAAACAAGTCCAGGCACTAACACATCTTCTTTATACAAATCTTCCTTGTTACAAGTGTGAATGATCCTAATGGTGTGCTTCGCATTCAGGGTGCTTCCCTGCCTCCATTCTCCTTGCTGCCTAATACCCAAGGGCACATGGGTGAAGCAAAGACTTAGATTAGTATCTTGCCTGTGGAGAGCTCCAGCTCCTGCAGATTTTAGCACTCAGCAGGTTTGGATGCTCATGTCAGGGAGGCTTATCCTGGCCTCTGGTGTAAACTGATTAGCTTGGTTTTTCATCACAGAAGTGCATTTCCTCCTTCCCCTTTACACTGTTTGAAGTAGCACACCTGAAGCACCTTGCACTGCTGTCAGCCAGACAACAGCAAAGTGAAATATTGTATAGTTCTGCATTGTCTGGAAAAAGGGATATGGGAGCAGCAGCAAACTGTAGGGTATTCTAGCTATAAGAGGTAGTTTTATGTAGGTGGTAGAGAAGTTGCCTTTGAGAAATTGGGTTGTATTGTTGTTCTGCCATGGACTCTGTTAGTGATGTTTTTTGTTGTAGTGTGTACAACTGTGGAATGTTTTTGAACATACCTTTCTCAGGGAATTTTGAGCTCTGTGAAATGAATATTACTGTATACTGATTGGATATTAATATTTATGTAGAAGTGTCTGAACTGCTTCCAGGAAAAGGACATAATTAAAATTTAACAAGAACCCGTTTATATATTTCAGTAGATCTAGTCTGGTGGTTTGTTGCTATGGGAGATCTTGTTTGCCCTTCCCTTTCTTTCTTCTGTGTGTTCCTGCTCTTGCACTGGCTCTGTCTGACAGCATGATACTTGATTTCAGTTCGGTAAAATGGCAGAAAATTTGTTTGTTTGTTTGTTTTGTATGCTTAGCTGGATTAGCGTGTTCGGTATACTGTGCAGTCAGATGAGTGACAGAGCTAATTGAAGGCCAAGAATGGGAGTGTACGATCAAGGGTGAGAGTTAGAAATGGAGATCAAGTCCTCCCCTTTGGGTGGCAGTAGTAGTAGTCTTGTTCATCAGCTCAACCTAACTGTGATTCTGTCCTTAGAGATGTATCTTACTGTCATAAAGTGGAGTAAGCTGCTATATGCTCAGTTTGAGATGGAACAGTTTATGTGCACTCATTTCTGAATGTGATATGGTATATGCTACATATATATCATGTGATGAGAATCACCAGCTCCATAGCTGAAAGAGTTTCTCATGGTGTGGACTGCAGGAGGAGGAAGGGAAGAAAGAAAAGTGAAAGTACAGAAACTATCAAGTATTGATGTATTTCTTTAAAACCTCCTTCAGAGTAGTTATGTGCGATATAGGTCATATTACTACTTGGAGGATATCCTTTGTCATTGCTGTCAGACTGGATACCTGTTACATCTTACATATTGAGCATCAGATGTTATACAGTTGTTCACTTCGTAGTCTTCTCCAGGACAGCCTTTCTACCATGCACTAATGCAGGATATCACTGCCCATTTCCTGTTTGATGTAAAATAATAATATATATTAAAATATATATATCTATCTATCTCCAGCACTCTTTGGTGATGACCGTCTTTGTAGTCTGCTCCAAGTTTTGTTTAGTGTCTGATGCAGTGTGTGGTGCTATCTCTGATGATCTCCCTGCAAAAAATAGTTCAACATGTTTTAATACACATAGTATCACGGAGTGGTTGAGATTGGAAGGCACCTATGGAGATCATCTAGTCCAACCCCTCTGCTCAAGCAGGGTCACCTAGAGTACATTAGGCAGGATTACATCCAGGTGGGTCTTGAATATCTCCAGAGGAGACTCCACAACCTCTCTGGGCAGCCTGTTCCAGTGCTCCCGCACTTTCACAGTAAAAAAAAGTTTTTCCTTATATTCAGGTGGGTATGATCTGTTACTGTTCATGATGCTTGTCCAACTCTTAGCTCTCCTTTGCCTTGTGTGGCGTAGGACTGTGTTCTCCTTACAGTTTGATATTCTTTCCTATATAGCAGGGCATAAAGCGACACTCCAGGTCAGAGGCAAGCTTTTGTCCTACTGTGGTCATCCAGGTTCAGCAAATTGCTTGATTCCAGTTAAACACTGTGGAAAATTAATAATTTAATGATTGTGTGAAAGTAAATTATGAGTCCTTTCCATGTAAAAATAATGTTTTTATAATATATTCTGTTATTTTACCTTTAAGAGCTAAACTAATGATAACAGTGTGAAATTTCTTATTACCCATTCCCCACCACCACCAATAAATAAATAAATAAATAAAAATTCCTTGCCTTTTTGGCTAGTCAGAGATGTGTCTTAGACAGACTTCCTTTCTGGTTACTAGATTTGGAAATGGCAAGAGAGTTGGATTCCCCTATCCTAGAGAAAGGTTTTCATATTCGCTTCCATTAGCAAATGTATCTTAACTTTTTTATTGCTAGCTTTTTATTAACGGACACATCGGTAATGCTTCTTTACAGCTACCTTAAAAGAGACCAGGAACAGTTTTGATAAGAAGTTTGCAGGGCTTAGCTATGATAAATAGATGAGGGAGAATTTAATATGGCATAGGCTTGGAAGAAAGCAATGTTAAAAAAAGAAATGACAATCATGGTAGCATTAGAAAAAGCTCTAGGCATTGTTGAGAATGTTTCCTGTGTTTGCATTCTCTCCATTCACTTGAAGATTAAAAAACCCTCTGCTTTTCTGTACCATTTTAAGCTTTGCTGTATGTAGACAGCAAAGTAAGGTTGTTAAAATAGAAAAATGAATGGTTTTGTATGTCTGAAAATTTTAGGTTGTATTTTGTCTTACTAGGACTTTTTAATTATTATTTTCTTGTATGTCATCTTTCATCCTTAAGAGTTAATTTGTGTTATATAGCGAACCTAAATGAGACCTGTCGTGCTACGGATGGCCAAGACGCCCCTTTGGGTCAAAAGGCAATCGTAAGCCTGTGATAAATCTCACACTTGCCAAGTTTAAAGGCAAAAGAATTTTTTTTTGTACCAGACTTAATCCCTACACATTTGTGATGGCTGAGACTGTTAAGTGTGGCCTTTGTAGCATTTGCAAGGAGTTTACAGTTACGCCCTTTTTCTTTTTCTTCTTTTTTTCTCTTTGATGGGTTGAAATATGCTGCTGATAACACTGTAGAGCTGACTTTACAATAAAAAGTGAAATAAAAATAATTCCCGCATACCTGCCTGACTATTCAGGTGTCAGTCCAGTGAAATGAGTTCTAATGCCTGTGTGAAGTGGTAGGAGTATTGGGCTCAATGGCCGGTTGGGCCATCATCAGGAGTAGATCTTCAAGAATAGGAGTGTAGTGTGGTATGCTGTATGCTGCTGACTAAATGATCTTCCTGTAGTTAAACAAGAAACAACATTGTGTATATTACTTCAATGTAAATGTTTCTTTAAGGCAGTTACTACTACAGAAGCAGTTGGGGGTGGGGGGATGGTGACTATACCAGCCTGATACATTTTGGCAGTCATCCAGAAAATGATTATACTTGTGGACTGTAAACAGACTACTGCAGGGACTGATAAAAAGAGGTGTTGGAGAAGTAATGACATTCAGAAGCTTCAAAAGACAAAACATTCTCCATCATTTGTGGAAAAGGGAAAATTTTCCATACTTTCCTTGCTCTTCTTCCTTATTCTGATCAATGAAAGAAACAGTTTTGCAGGTGTTGCTCTGTAAGCTGGTTGTGAAGGAGCTAGCTAGTAATGAAAAAATAGTACATTTCCTTTGTACAAGATTTTTAACCTTTCATGACTGAAGGGTTTTCTGTGAGCTACTTGAGATTTAAAGAATATAAATATATTTGCGTAGCTCACTGTTGCTTTTTAGCTGAGCATGGAGATGCTGTGAACACGGTGTCCAATCATCCGACTTAGCTTTTTTACAGACAAATTTTCCTATAGCAGTTCAAAAACTAAAGTAAGTACAACTTGTGTCAACATTTGTTTATTTTTCACTATGTTCTGTTGAAGTTTGTCAAGAGTCTGCACACAGAACAATATTTTAACTAGTATGTTAATTCATACTTAACCGATGGACATATGAAGTATAGTGATGTACAAATTTAGCCTACAGCTGAATGACAGAAAAAAAATGTTAACATGCAACATTGAGACTTTAAATGATTTCTTACCTGCTGAAGATGATGACATATTTAAAATAATAAACTTCCCTTTTTTGCTCCAGGAAGTTTCTTATATTATTCTGTATCTAAGTTAGCAAATAACATGGCTTCATAACAGTAAATTTATAGAGGGAAACAGCTGGTACTCGGCACCCAGTGTCATCCTGTAATTATTTCAGGGGATGTTTCTTTGGACTAGCTCTAATCTGGTTTTGTGGACTGAATGCCTGTTTGCAGTTGGAATGTATCTTTCGTCATAGAGTTCTCAGCGATGCAGATTTCTCTCTTAAATGCTTATATACATACAGTGTTATTACAGTGCCTACTGTAGCAAGTTGTAGGGTTGTAGCGTCCTTGGACATTGCTGGAGTACACGAGTTGTGAATTTTCTGAGATTGTTGATTCTTCTGTTTTTCTTCTTTTCCTTTTTCCTTTTTCCTTCTTTTTCCTTTTTCCTTCTTTTTCCTTTTTCCTTCTTTTTCCTTTTTCCTTCTTTTTCCTTTTTCCTTCTTTTTCCTTTTTCCTTCTTTTTCCTTTTTCCTTCTTTTTCCTTTTTCCTTCTTTTTCCTTTTTCCTTCTTTTTCCTTTTTCCTTCTTTTTCCTTTTTCCTTCTTTTTCCTTTTTCCTTCTTTTTCCTTTTTCCTTCTTTTTCCTTTTTCCTTCTTTTTCCTTTTTCCTTCTTTTTCCTTTTTCCTTCTTTTTCCTTTTTCCTTCTTTTTCCTTTTTCCTTCTTTTTCCTTTTTCCTTCTTTTTCCTTTTTCCTTCTTTTTCCTTTTTCCTTCTTTTTCCTTTTTCCTTCTTTTTCCTTTTTCCTTCTTTTTCCTTTTTCCTTCTTTTTCCTACCTTAATAGAGCATAATCTTAGTTTGGAAGAAAAGTGGGCAAGTTGAAAAATACTGAAACAACATAAACAAAACATCAAAGCCCAAAGGCATCTTACACACTTAAGATCAGTAATAGTTACTAGAGGTAGTGTTGGGATTGTTAGGATCTGACTGAGCAATGCATTTCAACATATGCATATTATGGGAAGTGTCGTAATTACTTGCATAGAAATTTTACGTGCTATAAAGTTATGATCATTAGAATACTTAGTTATTTTATTACAGAATTTATTTCCTATCTTTCTTCTGTCATAGGAACCCATTATACAATGACAAATGGAGGAAGTATCAACAGTTCAACACATTTATTGGACCTTCTGGATGAACCAATTCCTGGAGTAGGAACGTATGATGATTTCCATACCATTGACTGGGTTCGAGAGAAGTGCAAAGACAGAGAAAGGCATAGACGGGTACTTGAGATAAATAACAATACTTGAAGATTTTGTTGTTGTTGATATTGGGATTAAGGTCTGATCTAGTAACATAAAAGTATGTGAATACTTTAAAATTTGTTAGTAGCTACATCAGATAGAACTACTGTAATGCTGTAAAGAAGAAGCGCTGTTTCATTGTTATCTGCAGTCTTGTGACAGTATTATAAATCGGAAAGGAAACGGTATTAGAGTGCAAATAAATTTCTTTCCTCAAAATGACACTTTTACAATACTGTCTTTTTTTGCAATACAGATATATTTTAAGACTATTTTTTCAGCAGGTGTGTTTGGAGCAATACAGTAGTGTTTATGGTGCTTTTTCTTGCATAGGAAAATGGACACAGATATATGTCTCTTTTATACTGACACAAGTACATCTAGAGTACTGCTACATATATACACTTATACTGATATACATACATTAAAAAATAGTAGTCTCAGTAGTATGGAAGCATCCTTTATACTTTGCCATCACACAACTTGCTTTTTCATCTTACCTCCTTGTTTCTTCAGAAGACCCTTTAAGGTTCAGACTATTCACCTTTATCAGTGTGTTCTGCTGTGAGTTCTTTCATGAACTGAACTTCAGTTCTTTTGTTCAGTAATCTACTAGATACTGTCATTCATGTTATGGACTTAATAGCATTTTAGGAGAGAATATGCTATTTGAGAGCTTTACTGCCAAATTTTTGTAGTACTCACATTAATTTACCTTAAAAAAGCCTGCTTTGGAGATGTGAAGATACGGTTCTCCTAAGATCTCTTTAACTGGCAAAAGTAGTGGTTAGAAGAGAATGTTAATTGGATCTCAAGCATTAGAGTACTGCCTTGATTGTTTGAAGGGCTTCATGTGCAGTATAGTATAGTTGGTTGAGTAACTTATTATTTTGCCTTCTTTCGAAATGGCAAATATAAACTTCCTGGAAGCAAATGTAGGGTGTATAAACTGATTTAATCTGCCATGGTTTAAAAATCTTACAGTAATTTAAAAAGGAAAACAGATCAATTCAGTTTTACTCCTTTTTTTTCCCCCTTTTTTTCTTTTTTCCCCCAGAGGAAGAGATTCACTTGTGCAGTGAATCTGAGAACACATGTATTTTGACTGAGTAGTTTTTCTGACGGGATATTTTCCAATGATACTTAGTTTCATAATTTGATTTCTAATAAGTGGTAATTGCAACAACTCATCTTTACACTGCAAACGTATAGGTTAATACGTAGTGGATGTGCCTGACCAAATGCTGGCAAGTGCGCACACCTGGAGATAAGTGATCTTCTCAGGACTGACAGCTGTTCTTCATTTTAAAAATTGAAACCAGAAAAGTCAGAACAGACAATCTGTATGAGTTTATAGTCATAGAACATGGGAGAACATCTAGCCACTTAATCAGAGATTTAGAAAGAAAAGAGTGAGTGCTAGTTTATGTTGTTATTGAAAGACATGCTGCTGTAGAAAAACATAGGATTTTATTTTAAAAAATGAGAATCTAATGAATGTAAAATAAATATATTTGCTCTAGGGAAGTTATCTTTTTCTAGAACTTCTTGCCCAGTGTTCTGCTTTCTTGTTTTTTCCTGTTTATTGCACACACTTTCTTTCTGTTCTTAAGTAATGAAAATACCACAAGACTAGGATGCAGTTTTATAGTGAAGGCTTAATCATAAAACAAATTATGCACAAATTTCAGCTAAGCTCATACACTAAAGTAAATGAGACTAAAATAAGAATGAATTTTATCAGAACAGTGTTTTATCATTGGTAACAGTTGACTAGAAGTATTAGCAGGCAGTTGTCCACTTCTATGTTTAGACTTAAAAACACACATGAATATTTACATAAATGTGTATTTGAAATATAAATGTTTAAATTTGAATCATGTGGAGTAGTTTACTTCCAGCTTGGCTCTTTTATTATACATTTAGTAGTTGATGTATAAAAATGACCTTTTGGCCATTTATTTCAGGGTCAACATAATAAAAATCATTTAAGATTTAGAAGAAAAAGTATTAATTTTACAATTACGTTTTTAGATGCCCATCTTACAGAGTATGCAGAGTATCTAAAGTGTGCATTTTCTGTTCTTTAATTCTTTAAGCAAATTTCCCTGTCCTCTGTCAGTTATTTGATGTCTGAATAATCAGGCTTGAATTGGGTTTGTAAAGCAGTTATCCTGGAAGAATGTTTATAGTTTAGAGATAGGAGGTATTTGCCTACAGCTTGCATCGTGCAGTTTGTATCCTGTATTTATTTTTTCCTTCTATTTGTATTACAGGAATGCATTCAAACACAGATTATGATTTGTCTTTGCAGATTAACAGCAAGAAGAAAGAATCAGCATGGGAGATGACAAAGAGTTTGTATGATGCATGGTCAGGATGGCTCGTAGTCACTCTAACTGGTTTGGCATCAGGTAAATAAAAATAGAGATATCTTTGTCGTCTTCATTAGCATGTGTAGTTACTGTGATTTTCATTCATATGTTATCTGCCAGCCTGGATGAGAACTGGCTCAAGCTACTAATATTATTTCACGACGGAAGAAAAAAGAGGGATTACCTTGATTTATAGACTTCAGAGTTTTGGGGGAGGGTTTACTGGTCAAATGGAAGACATCCATTTCCCACTGGTAGCAATGAGAGTTTGTTCAAGTAAACTAATAAACTACCAGTGTCCCTTAATCTTATCACTGAGATGGTGGTTCTTCCTTGTCCATTAAACTTTACTTTTCTCCCATAAGTTTTCTTTCAAAAATCTCTGTGTTAATTGATTGTACTTGATGTTTTTCTGCTGCAGACTTGTTTTTTTCTTGCTCGGAACCTTACTAAGTCTGTCACGTTATTTCAAAAAGTAACTGGCATAAGTGTAGTTTCAGTAAACAGACTTGCTTGTAAAGCACATGTGAGCAAATACATGAGCAATACATGAGCAAAATCTAGCTATATGTTTATGTCCATCTTTGTAGAGATTGCTATACAAAAAGTATTAGCTGTAAGAATTAGTGTTCATTGGCCTTTCGTTCAACTTTATCTTTTTTTAAAAAATATTTTTAGGATGGGTTGTACAGCTAGAAGCATAATTGTGGCCCTGCTGTGATGCAGTGCCACTTTCTGTAAACATGTTTTGGACTGATAAAATATTCAGAAGTGAAAAGTCACAAATTTTTGTGCCCATTTTGTCCAAACAAGTATCTCAAACAGAGAATTAGATTAAATTCCAGGTAAAGTGGATTCGTGAGAGATTGGATGTGCCTGTTAAAGAGGCATGATAAACGTAAAATTACCACTCAGATAAATACATAATTGCTTTCACAAATCACATATGAATTAATACGTATGCAAAGTATATATGGCATGTGTTTATATACTTATGCATGCACAAATTAGGAGCGTATAATTACTGGAAATTGCCTGTAATAATTCTGGTGGAAAAGTGCAATATCCATTGTCTAAATTTACTTTTTTCCCTCAAAGCTGCAATGTATATTAAAATTACTCTACTGTGCTTCGTAACAACACATTGCTATCAAATTGTGTTCATCAGACTCCTCAGGTTTTTCAGTTTCCTAACTTTCTGTTAGTGAAACAGGTTTGACAGTTTCACTACTGTACGTGTATGATGAATCTTGAAGGGATGCAACCTTGATTTCAGTTACCATGAGATTTTGTATATGTGTTTTACTCATTCATATCAGCATAATTTGTTTGAAGTTATGTTCTAATAAAATATTGCTGTACAGTTCGATTATTCTATTTAATTGGCAATGATCTCAAACTGAGGCTTTACCAAGGTTAGTGAAGGTAAATTAGAGGTAATTCTCTAATACTAGTGTAAACAAGTAAGTTCGGTGACTGTCTATTGACAGCAAAGTCTAGTAGTGATTAATACCTTAAAAATAGGAAACTATAATTAACAGTTGTTCATGGTCAGAAAAATTTTGACTTCAGATGTAGCTTTTCGGTATACTGCTACCGTGAATAAGTATCTTGCTTTTGTAAACTAACGATTTTTCTTTTAATTCTTTGAAGTGATCTCCTAAGTAATGCCCATTTTTCAGTGGCTCTTTCAGAAAGTTTTCAACATGCAATTACAAAACAGAATTCATCTTAAACTTTGAGTTCAAGAAGTTCTTAGCATCTATAATGCCTATAACCTTTAGCAGGAATTTTGTGTGCCTGACGTGTTACAGAATTAAGCCATGTAGATTACTCTGAATGTCATCAGGGGTTTATCTGCTGTTTTATTTATGATGCTCTAAAACTATTTTTGGCAAAGTAACAATTGTCAAAATATGCTGTTTTGTACAAAATAGATTAGAATAGTTTGTGAATCCTCTTGAGGCGTGGTACGGTTTGTTTGTCGGAAGGTGTGTTGTCTTTTTCATCAGAAAAATATAACAATCCTATGGCTCTTGAGTTTCACTGGATCGTTGAAAAATGATGCTGAGGGGAGATGCATTTAACTTCAGAAATATGCACAGTTCTAGATTTTTCAAGAAAATGCTAATCTTGCCACATTGCAAATTGAGTATATGCTTGAAAATCACTAATATTTTAAATGCATATTTCTTTAGGATTTCTGTAATTTCAGGTTACATTAATTAACGCCACCACATTTCTTCATTTTAGCTGTGTTTTATTTCTGTTTCCCAGAATACTAATACAAAATTTTTTTGTACAACAGGGGCATTGGCAGGATTAATAGACATAGCTGCTGATTGGATGACTGACTTAAAGGAAGGCATTTGCCTTAGTGCTTTGTGGTTTAACCATGAACAGTGTTGTTGGGGTTCAAATGAGACAACGTTTGAAGAGAGAGACAAATGTCCACAGTGGAAGACATGGGCAGAACTAATAATTGGTCAAGCAGAAGTAAGTATATACCCATTCGTTGATGGGCTTGCTCAACAGCTCTGCTGATCGTAGAGGACACAGTCTTAAGATTAGAGTACTGAATTGGGGCTATCTGCTCTGTTTTTAAGGATTTTGATTGATTAATTAGTAAAACCATAATAAATGCGCATTTATACACACTGCAAGAGGGCTTAGGGTGTTACCAGTGTAAAGAAGTTACAGAAACAGTATGGAATTGTTAATGAACGTGGGAATTTTTATTCTTGATTGTAACTATACAAAAAAGCCAAACGTAAGTGAAATTTGTGTTATCTTCTATAACTTGTTTTTATTTTTCTATGACAAAACTTTTTAATACAGAATATTTAACTTGGTATTTAGTACATTTAGCATCTAATAGCTATAAATATGCCTGTGCTATTGTTTTGTTTTGTTTTCTAATATGTAATGTTAGAAAATTTCTAACTTGGTGTAACAAAGGTTACAGGTACATATAACCTGAGGAAAAGGTGTCATGACTTGACACTTTTCAAATAAAACTGACACTCTAATTACTTAGTTATAATTTACTCTCCCAGGAAATGTATGTATAAGTGTACTTTTGCAGTATAAGAGTGCATCCAGGCTACTTTTAAGTAGTAATTAAGTTCATACATCCAATTTATATTCTGACGTTTGGGGATTTTTGTTTTTTATAGGGTCCAGGTTCATACATAATGAACTACATAATGTACATTTTTTGGGCTTTGAGCTTTGCTTTCTTAGCAGTTTCTCTGGTGAAGGTGTTTGCTCCCTATGCCTGTGGCTCCGGAATACCTGAGGTGAGGTCTAAATAATATGTACATTATATAAGTGTTTCATATTAATATAAAAGTTTCTGTTGCCTTAGATAGTCAGATGGAAAGGCAAGAGGGAAGACCCTGTGACTTTGATGAAACACATTAATATAGGTGTTAAAATGGAAATAATGTAATTGTGTCAAGCATAGCTGAAAAAAATACTTGACGTTTCAGAGGGTATCCTGAGTTTGTAGTTTTTTGCTGTGTGCTTTTTGCTGGACTACTTTTTCTGGAAATACTTAGCTTAGTATAAACTTCTGAAGAGCTTCTGAAGAGTGATTTCCTCCCCCTACCCTCCTTCTCCAACTTGCTCTGTAATTATAAGAGAGCAGTGATTCACTGAGAGAATAGAGTCCTTTGTTACAACAGCTGATCTTTTGCTGTACTGTTTTTTCTTAAGTGACACAAACTGATATACAGTCAACACATGAGATAAAATATTTGATATCCTTAAAAACTTTCTTTTAACAACTTTGTCTGCTACTACACACAATGGTGAAAAATCCTCCAAATTTAAAATCCTGGTGAGTCTCACTTTTCCAGTCTTTTTGTAAACATTTCTTCATATATTTGTGTTGTAGAAGTTGAAGGACAAATAAGAATAAATCCAGAGTAGTTCTGTACCTCTGTCCTAGGGGAGGTTTCATTTTAAATTGATCTCCAAATGTATTTAGCTAATCTTTACTTTCTGCACACAGTTGGACAGTATTTTATGTGCATCCTATTTTATAGATTTGTTGTCCTTTGCTTTGATAGCTATATTGTTTCCTATCTATGGGCATATTTTCCAGGCTAATAATGTGACGCTATTAAGCTAAGTAATACTGTAGGAAATGGTACCTCTAGTGAAAAAGGCAGATCTTTTTCATCTTTGCTGTCTCACAGAATTAACTGTTAAATGTTTATGTAGATATGGTAAAAATATAAGGAGAACACGAAGTGCAGAATTGCTGCAAAGGGGATATTGTTGCAATTAAAGTAATTTATAGGTGACCTTCAGTGTAGTTTTTACAGAAGGTTTATTTTTTGTTCAGGAGTTTTCTGACTTTCACTTGACAATTTATGTATTAAATCAATAAATACAGTCTTATAAGCTACTGCAGATATAGCTTTTATTAAATATAACTGATAATGTTGTTGTATGTTAATATCATATCTTTAAGTGAAAATGAAAAGCTTCTGGCAACCGAATGGACTAGACAGTCTATCAGTCTGAACAAAAAAAGAATGTTTTAAAGTGCAATAATGTTATCTGCTTGAAAAGGCTATTTTTAAAAGTTATGCCTCGAAAATGATTGAAGTAATTATTTCCTGAAGCAAGTAGAATCCAGTAACAGATCTGTTTTTCTTCCAGATAAAAACTATTTTGAGTGGCTTCATCATCAGAGGTTACTTGGGGAAGTGGACTTTGATGATAAAAACCATCACGTTAGTTCTGGCTGTAGCATCAGGTTTGAGTTTAGGAAAAGAGGGTCCGTTGGTGCATGTTGCCTGTTGCTGTGGGAATATTTTTTCCTACCTCTTTCCAAAGTACAGTACAAATGAAGCTAAAAAAAGAGAGGTAAGTTCTTGTAAAAGCATTTATAGAATGTATTGACTACAGATGTGTTTACTAAAAATAGCCAAAACACTGATTTCTTAAAAGACAATATTTATTCTTTCAGTTAGTGTTTAGGCTTGGATTGTCTACAGTTATTCATTGCGTTAAGAACAACGTATTAACACTAGCATTCTCCAAGGTAAATTATACATGGCAGAGCACGTTTGCATTTCTCCTAATTCAGAGACTGTTTGATTTTATTTAAATTCTTTTTGTTCTTGTTGGGTGCAGTTTTGGCAATTGTCCTCAGTTCTGAAGAAAGGATCTATTTTTTTAAGTTACCAATAAACTATTCTTGTGAAAGTGTTGGTGCTCTATTTTTGATTTTGTTGGTACTTAGAGCCACACTAATGAAAGCAACTATAGTGATAGAAGATAGCAAGGGATTTTACAGGATTGTTCCACTTTCCAATAGAATTCCCATATTGTAAAAGTGTTTTTTTTTTTTTTTTTTTTTTTGTTTTTTTGTTTTTTTGTAAATAAAGTCATCCCAGCTGTGCTGTAGTTCTCAGATTCAACTTTTTTACTTCTGGAAGAACATTGCACAATGCAGGAAATTTGATTTCATTTCCTATTTTAAAGCTGTGTATGCTTAAATCATTTAACTTCTCTGTATTTTAGCTGTTCATCTCAAAATAGTGTAATAATTATTTTGCATTTATCTGTTTGTTCTTCTACCAGCATGTAGGCTGCAGGCGTCAGTGTTCTACTGGGATTTGTCCAGTATTGCTGTATTTTGGATGCACTTTAACTAACCTCAGATACTAAGCTTTATTTATCCATGAAGCTGCAGGATCAGCTCCTGTTTCAGTTCCTCTTAAACTTCCCTTATCTCAGTTCACATAAAATCTTCTGTCAGTTTTTGGTCAAAGACTGCTGAGCCTGAATTTCTAGGTTTGATTTAAAAACTATATAGTGTCTCAGTGTTTTTGTTTTCTTTTATTCCCTTAAGCAATATTTTTAATAGATGTGCTTCTGCCACACATGTCTTCCTGCACAGAAACTGCTTACTACAGTCTCTTGATAAAGAGCTATCAGCAGTTTCGTACTGAAGGATAGATTCCTTTGGGTGCTTTGCTAAGGAGGCTTTGAGCAGCATCCTTGGCCCCATCGTGGCTAGTGCCATTGAGCAGCATCCTTGGCTTCGTGATGGCTAGTGCTAGGAATATAAAAAGAACTGATAACTTCAATGAGATTTTATTTTTAATTTTTAAAACATAATCACAAATTGCAAAATAAACTGACACCATTGTTCTTTCCTAGGTGTTGTCAGCTGCCTCAGCAGCAGGAGTGTCTGTGGCCTTTGGTGCCCCAATTGGTGGAGTGCTTTTCAGTCTGGAGGAGGTATGTCAAGAGATGGCACTGAAAGAAAGATATTTTAAAAGTCATTTTTAACATGAATAAACTCAGACAACTTACAGCTGTGAAGCTTTATCAAGAGGGAAATCATTTTTGGACTAATGTCAAAATTGTGAGTCCTGTTAGAGGCAAACTCCTAAATATTTTTTTTTTTATGTATTTCAGCTAACTGTCATCTTTGTTTTATTCTCAATTATAGGCACAGTCAGTTAATTATTACAGTTTATATACGGATGGAGATGAACCAGTTTTTCACTCTAGGAATGTATTCTAAAAAATAAAAAATTGGGGACTTGTATTTCTTTTTGTGAGAGGCTTTAGAAACTTATTTGACGGTTTCACAAATCAAATTTTTGAATGTTAATTAAAAATTTAGACACTAAATGTAGTTGAATACACTAGTATTAAAAAAAATGTAAAATTGACTACTATAGTAATCAAACTTTGTTCTCCATCATTTACTACATCAGTTTTCATTCAAAATACATGGGAATGTTACTTAGATAATGAAACATTTTTTTGAAAAAAATTGACATTTTAATGCTCTTCAGAAAATCTCTGAATTAAAGCAGCAAAATACTATTTCATGTATAATTCTACTATGTCATTAGGGGATTTTGAGGACTTCTGTCCTTGCCAAAAAAGCTGAGGGAAAAACATTTCTGAAAATGGGATTACGTGGGACTTAAGTATGAACCTGCCTACGTGTTCTTGATTTTTTTTTTTTTTTGACATTTTAATCGTGCTTTAAAAAAGTATATTTATGCCAGAAACCTTTCAGTGCTGATACTGCCAAAGGAGAGGGAACACGGTTAGCAAGAAATTGAGAGAGCAACCAATACAGAGGCTGATCCTTGTGAATGCAGAGATACTTAGAGAAGCTTTTTAACATAAATTACAGCACATTTTTCCTAATAACCTTAAACCAGCAGTGATTTCAGTATTGCTTTAGTGTTGTTCTTCAAGTAATAAAAGTATGAATTGTTTTAGGGCTTTAAAAAAATAATGTAAAATTATGTGCTGGAGCTTCAAGTGATAGGAATAATAGTGACAATATGAGAGTGCATTTTTTTCCCCTGCATATACCAGGTGACAAGTAGTATTCTAACACATGTAGAAAATAGTCTTCTAGTATTTTTAACTGAGTCACTAATAATTCTGATTTATTGTCTTTTGCAGGTCAGTTACTATTTCCCATTGAAAACTTTATGGAGGTCATTTTTTGCTGCTTTAGTAGCTGCATTTGTTTTGAGGTCCATCAATCCTTTTGGTAATAGCCGTCTAGTGCTTTTTTATGTGGAATACCACACTCCTTGGTACCTTTTTGAACTGCTTCCTTTTATTCTACTGGGAGTATTTGGTGGGCTCTGGGGAGCGTTTTTCATCCGAGCAAACATTGCATGGTGTCGTCGGCGCAAATCTACAAAATTCGGGAAGTATCCTGTCCTGGAGGTTATTATTGTTGCAGCAATAACAGCTGTCATTGCATTTCCTAATCCATATACAAGGCTAAACACCAGTGAGCTTATTAAAGAGCTCTTCACAGACTGTGGGCCGTTAGAATCTTCCTCCCTCTGTGACTACAGAAATGATATGAATGCAAGCAAAATAGTAGATGATATCCCTGACCGTCCAGCAGGCACTGGAGTATATTCAGCTATATGGCAGCTGTGTTTAGCACTCATATTTAAAATAATTATGACAGTCTTCACCTTTGGTATCAAGGTAAGTGTGAATGCAGTGACTGCATCATCTGCTGTGAATATATAGTTACTCTTTTGTCCCTTTCTCAAAGCTATCAGTTTTGTTTATAGAATTTTTGAAAGCGTAGTTAAAAAAAAAAAAATCTTTGCTCTTCATTAATAAGCAAATCTTGTGGAGAACTATGCTAAGTTTAATTAAATTTAAATTAGCCCTCTATTTTTATTCAGCTGAACAGAAATGTGTGTTAAATTTTATAGATGGCAGAAACTGTGTGGATGGCTATCTGTTCGTATGGGCCTGAGTGAGCAGTGACGAAGTTTCTAAAATTTCCAAAAGCTCCGTTCAACTGAGTTCAAAATAACTGCTTGTGTTCCCTGGTCCTGTCACATGGAAAATAGAAATGCTGTATCTCTTGAACTACTTTTGTTTTGTATCTCCTCATTTGTTAGATAAATGTATCTGTATGTAGATTACTACAGACAAATTAAGAAGCTGCTGCTGATTTTTACAATTGATTGCTTTTTTGAAATTTTCAATATTGTATGTCATGACTAGAAAATGGACTGTATTCATATGACTGTATTGTGAATTTCTCCTATATTACAAAACAGCATAATTTTTGACACTTTGTAAATCTGTTTTGGAGATCCCTTCAACTTCTGTCCAACAGTAGCAGTTTTCTAACTGACTCATAGTAACTCTTACACCGCTATCATCTTCTGATTTGGCTGGTTCATTTCATACTTCTTTGCAACTAGATCCTTGTCAAAGCTATCTTAGTATAAACATGCAGAATGTTCACCAAGCAGGATTTCTGTCTGCCTTACCTTTATTTTTTTACAACCTACTGTTCGATGTAGCTAATAGAAAAATATCATGTTGCGTTCTTCACATGTTGATATTTTAGAAGAAGTTTCAGTCTGTTATTTGAAGTTATTTTTATTATGTCAGTTGATGGCTAAGATAAATCTGTTATATATTTTAGATGTTAATTTTTCATAGGTCAGAATTTCAGACGTTCTTCTTCAACATGAGCACTTGACCTGTTTTGTAGAATTTCATTTATACCCAGGGCTTTGCCCTTCTGAGTATTGTAAAACTTCTTACCATGTGTTTGTGTGCATCTTGTGATTTCCTATAGGGTTGTCACCACAGGATCACACTTCTGTGTATTTGAATTCACAGAAGGGTGAAGGTTTCGCTTCATTTGTTTTTGCTTCCTTTCCTTGTAACTTCAGCACTTGCAGTTTGATGGAAATGTTTTTGTGAAGTTGTAAGATTATATTTATGACTTTGCAAACCGACAAGGATTCATGTTGCTGTCATGGATGGGATTGCTGTACATACATTTATCTGAAGCTTTGAAGTTTATGATTGGCTAAACTGTCAGCCAGAATCTGGAAAAGGGGATATCACTTTACATTTTAAGCTTTAGTTCTGTGAAGAGAGGATTTACTGAGGTGAGGTGGGGGAAGGCATTGTCGTTTAAATTATTAAGATCCTCTGGGCTGTCCAGGTCTATTTCTGGAGCTGTTGCCACATGCAGATACACAAATCTCCACAGGAACTGATTTTCTGCGAGGTGAGCAAGGCAACAGAGCTCCATGGGCATGGTGCTTCCACCTGCTCTTACTGCCATGAACAGGGATCACCAGGAAGCTGATATGAGAATGTTCTTTTCAGGGTCATGTGGTGTTTGTTGCTCAGTGTTAGAGTAAACAGGTTGTGTGTGTACTCTAACTCTTATTTGCAGTGAGCTTATCATGCCTCACTGCTGATGAATCACAGTTGGGAGTGAGATTACAGCTCCGTCACAGAACCCAACTTGTATGCAACTGCATTGCCAAAAAGAACAAAGTCGTACCTAAATCCTGATTCCTTGCTGCTTTAGAAGATACATATGCCACAGAATAAATATTCTCTCTCAAGTACAACTTCAGTCAAGCTGACAGCTGACACACACAGGAAAAGGAAAACAGCTGAGACAAGGTGGATTTTATTTTTTCCTTGTCTAATCGCTGTGAAGGTTCCTCTCCACTTTGTGATGTGTGATTCAGCAGTTTATGTAAAAGAATGCAGCTGTAAATTGTAGTGAGACCTGTAAGCATTATTTACGTGGGATGAAAATAAGTGAAGGAGCAAGATGCCTGAAAATTGTGTTAACAAAGAGCAAGAAACAATTTGGACTTCTTTTCCATTCGGAAACTTAATGTTGGCATAATACTATATCAGGCTAAAATTTGGGGCAATTCAAAGATTTATTCAATTCTTCTTCTATCTGAAATGTTCACTTTTGAAGGTGCTGTTGTACTGTTCACAAAAAGAATTAACAGTTCTTAGAAATAACAGGGAGGTTAATAGTTAGAGAGGGGTATGGACACTCAGTTAATTGTGGAAGATGATGATAGAGTGATATAAATGCACAATTTGGATATTATGCTAAAATGACAGCATTGAATAGTGAGTTCTGGCAACACTGAAAAAAATATTAACCTTACGGGCTTACAATTCTTGAGTGAGAGGGAATGTTTATTAAACATTTCCCTCGAAACCTAGTCTTCCGGCTCTCAAACACAAGAAGCTTGCTATATTGATTTGTCCTTGGGTTGCCTTTTGGAAATTATCTTTGCAACCTAAATATTGGCAGTTTAATAATAATGATCATAATGTAAATAGATTATGAAATACAATTCTGCACTGCTTTTGGATTCCGTTGCAAAATATTGCACAGTATTTACATTTCATCGCTGCAGAGTTGTTTAAAAAAATGATGATAATAAAATAAAAAGATGCGTCTTACTGCACTAGTGATAAGTGAATTTTTAAATAAAATTATTTTGTCAAGAGGTGTTAAGATGTGTTTAGATTAAAAAAAATCTTACTACTTATTTGTAGTAAAATTCGTACCTCAGTCACAGTGGAACTTATTTCTGATGGTAATAAGAGCTGTTAGGAGAAGCAGCAAGCATTTCCAGTTTAATGAGACATTTAGACACCAGTGTGTCCTTTGGAAAGCAGATTAGTTTTCTGAGGATGAGAAAAGATAGAACACAGTAGTTTCTCAGCTGAATCCTCATTACTTCTGAGGCTGCTGATGCAAGCAAGCAAGCAATGCAATGCTATGTTACTAAACTGTTCTGGTATGACAAAGTGGTGGGGTCTTTCCAGCTATTTTCAATTATTAAATAAAATGGGGGGGAAAGTAACTAAAATTACAGTAGGATCATAGCTTTTCACATAAATTTGTTATTTATTTTCTTGTAATAGTAGTTAAACCACCTGTTTCAGTCTATATGTAGTACTAATACACGTAAGGGGAATTATAATATAGTAAGGGGAGCTTCTTCTAAATGTTACCTATTTAGATGGCTGCCTAATATATAGAAGTATTGGGAAGCAGTTTGAAAGGTGATCCTTTTATGTGCTAAGCTTGTTTAGTACGTGGATGTTGACTCAGAGAAACATGAAGTAATGAAGGAAATGGGAAATAGAAAGAATCAGAGCTAGCAGTACAGCTCAGATTGGACACATATAAGAAAAACTGTGCTATTGGCAGTGAGAATCTAGTTTGTGGTCTTGGTAGGTTTGCTCTTAAATACAGTAAAATATAAACAAAATTGAATTCAACTAATCAGGTTAATCAGAGGTATCAGTATCATTGCATAAAATACTATTAACCTTGTAATGTCAATTTACATATTGATAACGTGACACTTTGAGTATTTGCTTTTCTTTCAGACAAAAAAAAATTGCATCAACCAAGTTCCCATCCCTTGTGTTTCTGTTGTAGGTTCCATCTGGGTTGTTCATACCTAGTATGGCAATTGGAGCAATAGCAGGAAGGATTGTAGGGATTGCAGTGGAGCAGCTGGCCTATTACCATCACGACTGGTTCATTTTCAAGGAGTGGTGTGAAGTTGGAGCTGATTGCATTACACCTGGTCTTTATGCCATGGTTGGTGCTGCTGCATGCTTAGGTAACTGAACTGTAACAAAGTAAATAAGAATCTGATTTCTTGTACCTCTGCAAAATAGTAATTGAAAATGAAGGGAGATATAAACATGTACAGTATTGGAGCACCTTTTTGTGTGGACTTTTCCCTTCAGAAAAAAATGTTTGTATCTCTACGTAAGATCATAAGATCCTTACAGTCTGAAGAATAAAATTTGAAATATAAATAGATTAGCTGCTGAGAAATAGAATTTAAGTAGTGCTGTTAGCTTCCTCTCTGTAATATTGGGAGGCGTTCTTTACTGCATCAATAAAAGTGATCAGTTTCTTGAAATGTATAAAGCAGAGGACTTGAAGAGTCAAACGTTACTGAAATTATTAGAAGGAGGTGACATGATCTGCTGCTACTTCAATATGAATTGCAAAAAAAAAAAAAGTTCCTGAAATTTCATAATCTGAACAAACCTCTCAGAAGTGGCTAATGATTTGAGGAGTCCAACTTGAGATATTTTTAAGAGGAACTGTTAAAAATCAGTTTCTTTGAAGGAGGCTGAGGCACCTCAACTAAGAGAGGTTTTGAAGGTCTTGTCTTGTCCTAAATTACTAGATAGTTGCCTTAGAAATTAAACATAGAAAGCTATTAGCACAGATTCTTCAAAAAGTAGACTTTGAGAGGACTTATTTTGTTTTTTAATGGTTCAACTTAATCTCCTCTTAAAAACATACGGTGTTTCTTTCAATGCATTATGGAGTGAAGGTACAATATCAGAAACCACTGGTAGAAAAATCATCTAAAATACTAACGAAAGATCCTTATCTTCTCGTATTGCTCAAAGAAGAGATACTTTTTGTCAGCTCAGAATTCTCTTTAGATTTTGCAGTTAACCAACAGCATTGAATTCCTAATTCTTTTTAAAGAGTACAGCTGTTGAATACCTGTGCCTTACCTGCATTAGTTCCATTCTTTTTCTAAATCATCTTACTGGAGTTCCTAGCATTTCTCAGTGTTTTTAACTAGATAAGGAGTAGCATAGAAAAATACTTTCTCTCCCCCCCCCCCTTAATTTGTGTGAAAGAACCGTATGTTTTTCCTCAGACTACTGTATTTTCTGACTTTAAAGATTTTTTTCCAAAAGCCCTCCCTCCCTTCTGAAGTTTTGTGTTCATTTTCCCTCTGTTTCTGTTTGTATTATATAGAGTGATGTTTGTCAAGTGACCTTTACTGGCAAAGCTGTATTTGTAGTTCTTAACAGGAAGGCTGGAAAGTCTAAATTCAATATTATCTAATATTAGAATGTTACTGGCTGCTGTTTTTCTTGCAGGTGGTGTGACAAGGATGACTGTGTCCCTGGTAGTTATTGTTTTTGAACTAACGGGAGGGCTAGAATATATCGTGCCCCTAATGGCTGCAGTCATGACCAGTAAGTGGGTAGGAGATGCCTTTGGTAGGGAAGGCATCTATGAGGCACACATCCGACTCAATGGATATCCTTTCTTGGATGCAAAGGAAGAATTTACTCACACAACCCTGGCTGCTGATGTTATGAGACCTCGAAGAAGTGATCCACCTTTGGCAGTTCTGACACAGGATAATATGACAGTTGAAGATATAGAAAACTTGATAAATGAAACCAGCTATAATGGTTTTCCTGTTATTATGTCAAAAGAATCACAGAGACTAGTGGGCTTTGCTCTAAGAAGAGATTTAACTATTGCAATAGGTAATTATCTTGCAATATTGTATGATTATATATTTTAATTTAAATGAATTCATACCTTAAAACAGAATTTACTGTGTGTTTCTAGACTATTCTATGTTTTTAAGATCCAGATACCTTGTACAAGATATCTGTTCCTCTACTAAAGAATATTGATTATTGTCAGTTGTAGTTCCTGAAATGAAGAAAATGTTAATCTTTTATCTCTGTCATAAAAATAAGAGTTGTCATACTGAAGTAGGCCAGAATACCATTTAGTCCAGTTTCTTTCTTGTGTGTCTAGTACTGGATGCTTGAGAAGATGTTAGGACTGAATATAGTTTCAAAACACAGGACAGTTGAAGGTGTGTTTTATCTACATGCCGTGCACATAATGTTTATGGCCTGTACTAATACTTTTCTCACGTGAAATTACATTGATATTCTTCTTCAGAATTGAGTAATTCTTATTTTTGACCATCAAGATTCTGTTGGAATTACTGTCCAAGTGATTTTTTTTTTAATTTGCATTGATATTCCGCTCCACTCTGACAATTTTTTATTTAGTATCGTTATAACAACTAAGATTGTACTATGAAGAGATAGTGGGTGAATTATTTCATTTTTTTTTTAACTTGTCCATTTAATGGAAAGTTTGACCCTGTGCACATCAGTACATATAGTCTACTTTGGCCCTCTTTCTCGAGGTAAATATTAATATGATACTTGTGACAGTGCTTTGTGTGTTTTTTGTTGGATTTGAGGAAACTGTACCATAAGCAAAGGAAAAAAAAATATAAGAAAGTGCTACAAAACTATAACGTTTAGTGCATGAAAAGTGATAGAAGTTGTTTATTAAACTACTTGATCTTTTTTTTATGACTCAATAGATTATATATTGACAAGTATCCATTTAACAAAGACACTTGAGAAATCTCCTATATGAAAGATTAAAAAAAATTTATTTTTTTAAGTCAACAAAATGGTGGTTATTTCGGTAAAAGGTTTGCCTATGGCCTTATACTATGCACTATGGGATGTATATGAATGTCCAAAACTTGGAAATCGTTGTAGACATCATGCTGTTTTAAGTTTTCATATACTTACTAATAGGTATGGGGCAATAATAGAACATTATTCTATTAAAACATTTTCACAGATAAAATGGATTTCACCCACTGGAAGTGTACAGTACACAAACTTTTTTGTCTTGGATTGACTAGCCTAAGAGAACCATTCTGAGAAATAAACAGTTCAGGGAACAGGGACTGTGGTGTCACAGAGTGAGTGATGACTTGAAAAGGGAAGAGTTCAAACAAAGTTAAATAGATTCATATGAACAAGAAGAGGACACTTTGAGAGTTATCAGGAAGGAAGAGTTTTTTGGTTTGTAAACCAACAATTGTATTGCATGCATTGGCATCATTATAAGCAAACTGTTGCTTGAGATTGGCGTTTCCCTTGGCGATTTCTTCAGCAGCTTTCTGTATGTTTTCTGTGTGTTATTTTTTAAGTCTTTCCACCCCTTCATAATAAATAAGAGTAAGTTACTGGAGTGAAAATGGTAGTAGCTGAAGAATGACTAAAGCAGTGTGATTAGACAGCTTTTGTGATCTTTGCACTGAAGGGTTCTTGGGGACAAAGTAGTGGCTGTGGAAACACAACATCAAAATAGCAGATGGCAGAGTATTGACATTGGCAGAACACCACCAGAGTCTGATAGTGTTGATTCACTTTGTACTAAAACTGTTGTTTCAGTTTGTACTAAGTCATTGTATTCCAAGAATGTAAATTCTTCCTCTATTCCCCCACCCCTTTTTCTTAAAGAAAGCGCTAGAAAGAAGCAGGAAGGCATTGTTGGCAGTTCCAGGGTCTGTTTCGCCCAGCATACCCCGTCACTTCCAGCAGAGAGCCCTCGGCCTTTGAAGCTTAGAAGCATACTTGATATGAGCCCCTTCACAGTGACAGACCACACACCAATGGAAATAGTGGTGGATATTTTCCGGAAACTGGGTCTGAGGCAGTGCCTTGTAACACACAACGGGTGAGTAAAACAGCAGGAATGCAGCTCATTTTGTTAGATAGAGTAATTTTCATTTCCAGGATCAATTTTTGTGGGATTTGAACCTGTGATTTTGGTACTGCAACTGAGGACCCTAACTGTAGGTTAAGAAGACGCTGTTCTATGGCACACCTCTTAAGTTGTTCCTCTTCCCTCGTACTCTTAAACAAACAGGTAGTGGTCTCAGTCATTTTAAGATGTTCTATTAAAAGTTAGGCCTCATTTAGCACTAGTTTTATGTGTGCAGCTCACACATCGGAGAAGGAACTAATCCCACAGAGATTTAGTCATGTAGAGCACACAGTATGAGGCCAGTATTTCCTGGTTCTTAAATATGCTCTGGCAATGTGAAACATACCAGCTGTTGAACATCATCTGGGTTCATAAAAAGTAAAGTAGAAAATGATCCACTCCGTACCTACACTTTGGAGTTTAGTGATTGTAATTGCCACCAAGCTATTGACACTGTTGGTTTTGGAATACTGAAAGCCAAATAACTACCACTAGTTCTGAGACTTCAGTCTAGAATATTGAAAATATTTTAAGAATGTAATTTTAAGATTTAGAATGATTGTAAATCAGAATATAGGGAATTGTCCTGTGGTTACCTGCTAAATAAATCAGACCTAGGCATTGAAACAGAGCAATGGTCGTTATAAATTGCCTCTCATCATGGGTGAACTACTTCTTTTTTATGAGAACTTTTTCTGTGGTGCTGTTTCTTTGTTTCACATTGGTTTTCTATATCTCTTGTGTGAAATACTTGACATGTAAACGGTGCAGATATTAACGTATCTTACTTTCCCTTTAGCATATGTTTTAAGGCGCCTTAGAGGTGAATTATTCTCTGCTGATCCATATTATTTAGGATAAATGTCCATGGGACAAAAAATAAAATCCTGAAATATGGGTGGGACTTGCTTTGTTTTTCTGTGGGCAGCTGTAAGTGGTAAATATTAAAATATTGCACTGACTTGTAAGTTTGTTTATTCAGCTGTGTTTCAAAATCAAATGTGTTTTAAATTTGCTCCTGTATTTTTTTTTGAACACATCTGTATATTAAATGGCAATTGGAGGTTTTCAGAAGCATAAGTGCTTCTTGAAAAACCTTTCTTTGCTGGAGGAAAGCCATCATGATCTGGCATTTAGAAGTCAGTGCAGAAATGCAGTTATTCCCAGTCTTAGGGGAGAAGTTTAAAGTGATGAAATTGTAGTGAGGAATATTTATTCTGATCATTCTTTTTCTTAATTTCTGTTGTGGTTGAGTGCTCAAACATTGACACTGATGATGTCATTATTGACCCAGAGAAGCTATAGCCATTCAAACTTACGTCAAACTCTATTATAATTTTTTATTATTTTATGATAAAGTAGCAGCAAATATGGATGGCTTTTAATCAGCTGCTTTCTAACTTTCATATTTGTTGTGCTGCTTCAACTTATAAACTTGTTCTTCATGCATTCACCATCCGTTACAACAAGGTTAGGTGGTAAATACGTAAGGTGGCATATGGCCATGTGGTTAGCAAGGACTAATCTAAATGTTGGCAAATTTCCTGCAAATTGAATATACATATTCATCATTCAAACATACTGATGTATATACATATACATCAACTTACTTATGCATGAGTATTGACCTCCAGTTAGGAGTTGGAAGCATACAAAAACTGATGCTGGTGACAAATGTAGGCATGCATTAAAGAAAGAGCTTGACTCTTTATACCAGAATATCAATTCAAGGAGATGCTCTTGGTTTGTACTATTATGAATGAGAAGTTAGTCTGAATATGTCTGTTCCTAGGGTCACCAGATAACCTTGCATTGTAGTGCAGCTTCAAACTTGCTGTGGTTTTGTGCAGTTACTACTTTGGTCATCTGCTAAGGAAGGTTAAATTGTTGACAATGATCTGTATATGAGAGGAGAAATTAAGTACATCTCAGTTTCAGTGGTTTTAAAAGCTGAAGATACATGAATTTGGGGAGAGGAGGAGATGTATGCTTCCCCTGACATGTACTTCATTAGGAGAAACTACTCTTCTGGGGTTGTTGAAAATTGAGTTCTGTTCCATGTTAAAAAAAAACAGTCAATGTCGGTGAAGAGAGAATCATTTTTCATTTAACAATCTCATTATTAGCTTTCTGGCAACCCCTCCCCCCTCCCTTTTTTTTAAGTTTTGCTGTACGCTAAACCTTTCTCATTATTATTGGAATTTTTTTATTTGATTTCACACACAGTTATTAGCATAACATGATGTGTTTCAGGATTGTCTTGGGGATCATCACAAAGAAGAACATATTAGAGCATCTCGAGCAACTAAAGCAGCACGTCGAACCCTTGGTGATTAGATATATCAGATCTCATAATTAGACACATTAGAAGTCAGGAAGCATGAAACTTGTGAACTGTTCAGTGCTCTTACGACATCAGCTGAACAATGAAATCATCTTGTGCTAAAAATCTGCATTAAAGAAACCATAATACAAAACGATATTTGCAAAATCTATTTGTAGAATTTAAGCTGTTAATACAAATGTACTGTTAGTCACAACATTAAAAGAAAGTAAATGATAGAGATCAAAAACTTCCTGGTGTTTTGCTCCTAAGAACATATAGGTCCATCTGGTTGTTTTGTATTTTGCCAGATGGGAAAGCACACAGCTAGGAGTGTTTTCTCCTTCATACAAATTAAGATTTTCATTTCTCTTTCTGATCTTGAGAGCTTTAAATAGCTGCTAAATAGCAAAGTAAGTATCGTATCTTTTGACAAATCCAAACATGTTTTTAATGTATTATTGTAATATGTAATATTAGGTCTTCCCTGCTAGCCCCGTTATCTACATCATTTTTAAAAAATCCTATTTTTAGTTCTGCACTGTAATGTCCTGCAGTGCTGCTGTTAGCTACAGCAATTAATGTAGTCCTTGATAAAATGTGTACTGATATCCACAGCCACTATACAGCATGCTAGTATTTTTTTATTGTTGACTTCAGAATCTAGATGTTGCTTTAACCAAGATGTTGTGATCTAACCTTAGTTATAAGATAGACTTTGTCTTAATTTGGACATTGGTTGCTCTGCAGTAGTCACATCTCTACTAAACCTACCCACCAAGTTTAGCTGCTTATGTGCAAAACATGCTAATTATATTCTCATTTTATGCTAATATTTCACAAGTATTTCATGCCTCCTTTAATAAGACAAAAGAAAGTGTACTAACCAGAATAACAAGGGCAGCAGCTCATTCATTCTGCTCTTTGCTTCTCCTGTGATATTATCCTTTTGGACAGTTTCACGCTTTTTGATATTACACAGAGTTATAATTTTAACAGCAATTAAGTCCCCATCATAAGAGCACAGTATCTAAATTGTGAAATGAAAACTTGCTTTGTTATCATTTATTTTCTAAAGCCGTAAATGTCAAAAGCTAGTTAACTAAAGACTATTTTGGATACATTTCATGGTCAATACTATGTGCTCTTATGAAGATACTCAGTCTGATCCAGTGGTGTGAGACTGGAAAGATTTTTACAATTTAAAAAAAAAGGTGGGAAGGGGATTTGATTTAACGTTAAGATTTTGGGCCATCAAGTGATTTGTCACTTCTGATGGCTAGGTTGGAACAGGTTCCCTTATGAAATGGAATCAATAGCACTTTTTCATACCTCTTTTTTTCTTTGTCCCTCTTCGTTACTTTTTTGTTGGCATACACCGATCAAAATTTCATTTTTGTAGAAACAAAATGTTAAATAAAATGGTCATGGATTCTACTTGCATTACTTGTATTTCATTAAAATGGACTACAGCTGTCAGAGACGATCCTATCTGATGTCTCAGTATTGCTGTCTTTCAACAAACTGGTGGTTACTCAATATTTAGATTAATAAAATGTTTTTGTTTAAATAAGAAAATCAGGCTGTCGACTTTTGATGTATTCCTGTCAACAAAAAGGACTTGGCTACAGATTTGATCTGTTTTATTATTTTCCTGTATGGATTAATATTGGTGTTCTGTTTACTCTTTTCAGGCGCCTCCTTGGCATTATAACAAAAAAAGATATCCTCCGTCATATGGCCCAGACGGCAAACCAAGACCCCGCCTCAATAATGTTCAACTGAAACCCATAGCTGAGGAGAGAGAGGAAACTGAAGAGGAGGTTCATTTGTTGAATAGCACAACACTTTAGTCTGGGGAATACTTCTAAAATCAGAAAATGAGAGCTGGGTTTTTGCATAACAGTGCTGCTGGAAATCAGGAGTCGGTCTGGGGGAATACGTGGCGAAGAGGAAGGCTGATGGGAGCATAGGAAGGGGAGAGCTGCTGTCCTGCACTGGATGCGTTCCCGTGACGTCAGGTCTGCCATGATAGTGCAGCGAGGAGCCCCGCGAAGAGGCACAATTCTCCAGCCCCAGCCTGGTACTTCAGCATTGAAGAGATGTGTTACTAGTCCCTGTTTCTGGAGGGATCATTCTGAATTGAGCCATCCTATGGAGACTGAAAGGTCTTACCCTTTTTACCATTGAAAACTGTTGTGTTAACTCATGAAATGTATGGTTATTACATGTCACCTTTCTACATTCCAGAAGAGCTTTATTTCTCTCTCTCCTGAGCCGTAACAAAGCATCTTTAAAATTGGTGTGCCCTTTTGAAGCAGTAGTTTCTCATATTGAGATGTACTGTGAGTTACTGAGATTTGATCACAAAAAGGGAGGTTTTCCTTGTGCCATTAAACATGTAGTCTGTACGTCATGAAATGTTTGGGGCAGTACAGATCCACGGCGACAAAAAACAGATTGAACAGGTAATACTTTGCAAGAACCACGTGAGACATCTTCCAGCCCATGTGCTGTGATAAGAGGGGGGAAAAAAAAAAAAGAGTGAAACTGGAGTTTCAGAAAAAAATACTGTTTTTGCTGCAGAAAATATCGATAATGTGACCTGGTCTTATGCAATTTTTGTATTATTGAAAACACTATGATATATACCAATGTTGTGCAGTATAAGGAAAAAATACTGCTACACTAATAGTTAAGAACTGGAACAATTCTGTATACGTGTAACTGGTTTAAAAAAAAAAAAAAAAAAGATTGCATGCTACAACACTGGAAATATCCCCCCCTTCCTTCCCCCTCATAAAATATGAGATCGGTCATTTTTATTTTTATTTTTTCCTCCACAAATGGTGTTTCACTGCTGACACAGTAGGAAGAAATGTAACTTGCACTAAATGTATATTATTTTTCTTGAAGTTTTGCCATTCTTTATTTATATTTTTATGGATTAAAAAAATCTATTAAATACAAATCAGTTAATATCTCACATAACTAATTACCTTTTTAATGTGATTTTATAGTATAATTCATAATCCTCTGCAAGTAATAGAGGATTGGGCAAATGTTTACAACAAAATGAAGGGTTTAAAGAAATGATTTCTTTGTGATCCAACATGCATATAAGATCATTTTCAAACCTAACTTTCACTGCCGTTACCTTGAGATTTACTTTTTTTTTCTTTATTAGAGGATAACTGGAACAGTAATACAAAAAAAATACTATTTAAAAAAACTGCAGGGCTTTAAAAAAATAATAGAAAAGGAGTAACTGTGACTTTCATTTTTCCCCCCCAAGTATATAGAGGAGTAAAAGGTATGGAGCCACAAAAGATGGTCAGGAAGGCAGAATGGAATCCATTACTTGAAACTTTGCCTGGACTTTAAAATCCAGTAACAATGCATGCTTCAGCAGGTTAGCTGACAGATCCCTAACATCTCTACTCTTTCAGTCACCAGATTGATTTGTTTCATGTTCACTGAAGGGGGGAAAAAAACAAAAAACAAAAACACTACCACTAACCAGCCATGCAGAGAAAAAGGTAATATGCCATAATATAAAACTAAAATAGGGAGGAAAAAATTAAGAAATACAGCTAAGAAAATCACACTTGATAATTTGGGTTTTGATTAAAATTTCTTTCTATTGATAATTGTGCCCACAAGACTGCAAAAATATAAATGATGAACTTTTATATACAATTACAGGCATCTCTGAGGCGTTCATTGCAAGGTACTCAGCATGGTTTTATCTTCAAGTATGATTAACATGCACAAATTACTGGGACTACTGTCAAGCTCCAAAATACTGCCTGTGCTATGCTATTTTTTACCTACTGAAGTATAAAATGGCTATTTGTTCTTTTTCATCTCTTGCAGCAACTTGAAACAGTAGAAATACTCCCCCATAGTGCCCAGTGGGCCTGTTGTGATCAGTCCCCATTTTAAAAACTAGTTTGGAATTGAATCAAGCAGGGAATCAAGCAATGTTAAAACTGCAGTTTTGCAAAAACTAGTTTTATTCTTCCAAGTGAAGTCAATGCTAGTGGTTCAAAATTTGTTCTGTTACACAGTGTAAGTTTGAGGAAACTTTTACAAAGAACAGCATTTGGCCCACTTACAGAAGGCAGCTCTGGAAGTTGCCTGTAATGCTGATTTCCGTTGTCTGAAATCTGTTTCTATAGTGGGATAATATGAAGGCGCTCCATGTATACAGATTGCTTTAAATCAGTTTGATGCCTCTGCCATTTCTGCTGTTCTCATGATAAAACACTGTTGTGTGTGTATTGTATGAATTTACACCTGATTCTGCAGACTGCTCTGTCTGAATTAAAATATAATGAACCCCCCTGTTGTGTTTTAAAATTTCGGTATAGAACCCAAGTGCTGCATATATATTGTGCATCGCTGTTTACTGTTCTTAGCTGCTTTCCCTGTTGACATTTAAAACATCTTCTGGTAAACATACATTAGAAATTCTGTTACTACTGTATGTGTGCCTGTGCTGTTCAACAAAAGTTTTCTTTTCTAATGTAAAACTTCCAGCGCCTTACTCAAGTTACTAATTTGAAAAAAATGTGGTGGATGGGAGGGGGGAAGTGTCAGCATTTTTTTTTAAACAGTTCAGTTACTGGTTCATGAAGAATGCATAATTTGTTAATCTGTGATATTGCCTAGAGCTGTATTTAATATTGATCTTAATGTTTTTATTTATGATAGTGTGGTAGAGCTGCATATCATTACAGTAAAAATTCTAATTACTGTGATGATTTAATCATAAACATTAAAAATTTCTGTATGATCATTTATTGTTCTGACTTTAATTCTGTATTTCCTGAGACGATATCTGTGATTTTTTTTTTTTTGTATTTATTTCCCTGAAAGACTATTAACATCTAGGAATTTTACATATAGAATGTAGATTTAAAAAAAAAAAAAAAAAAGATGGAAGTTTAGGGAAAATGCAGTCTGTGTATTGCCTAGGCTGTAATTAGGTAACAGACCAACACTATGTATTTTCTGAAATGGCTACCTTAAAATTTGTTCAATGCTGTAGAGTAGTTGGGCTTTGTGATTTATTTTTTTTTTTTAAAGTGGATCATGCTTTTGCTTTCTAACAGCCAGAATTATAGTTTACTGAAATACATTTTTAGCATCTCTTCAATTTGAAAAAAACATCATTGTAGGATTAAGTTAGACATCTTTTGATAACGTATGGACAGCGTATCCATTTCAGCGATGTTTTTTTCTGTTAGTGTTAGCAGTTTTTCTACTCAATTAGAGGTTCACTGAGAAAGCTAGAAAACCCATACCCAGGTCTTCGCTTTCTACATTGTTATTAAGTATGAACTTAAATCTGCAAAAAAATAGTATTTCTTTTTTGTTAATGCCCTATAAATCGTACAAGTTATTTGAAAGTCTCTTTTGTTTGGAATTTTAAAAATAAAGGGCAAGAGAGACCATCTGAATCTTCAAAAAAGTGCCTCTATTCTGTATGTGCAAAATGTAGAATTCTGGGCCTACGAAAGAGTCCATGTATGCTTGCATTTATGCTTGAATAAACGCAAGGCTTGTGTGCTGACTAAAGGGGAAAAAAAAGATTTTTGTCAAATTTACGAAAGTAGATGTAGCTTATGTAGCTTCAAGTTGAAATACGCTTCTGTAGTATTTGAACTCACACTGAATTGTGAGATAATTTGTTTTGGGAGGGACAGTTAGAGGTTCAAGCCTTTGATTTAAAAAAAAAAAAAAAAAAAAAAAGTGATAGCTCTGAAGGTAGATCATGTTGCCAGGGACCAATGATCTTCATTGGTAAGAATATCATCATTAGTCATGACATGTGAACTACCACAGAAGTCAGATCACTCCATCGTGGCTAGCTTGTGGAGTAGGACAGTGATATTTTTCATTGCTTTTCGGACTGTTACTTCAAAGAACAAAACTTTAACCCCCGTAAAGGGGGAGAAGAGCAATGGAACAATTGAGTTCATGGGACACACTTCAGGTAATGTGTGCTGTTGGTTAAAAATCACCAAGAGATAGGAGGTTGAATTTTGAGTAATATTCCAAGGGGGTGTACAGAAGCTGCTTACTTAGTATGTGTATTAAAGCTGCTTTTCTTCGGTGATGCTAAAGCTCCAATGAAAACCTAGAGTGCTGACCCTTCTGCTGTTAGTGCTGCTGGGTTTTTAATCGTTTCAGAGGTGAGTACGCTACTTTATTCGGTATAGCCCAGCTGCAGCCCTGCCACCAGCTGCTCCCTTCTAGGCAGCCGCAGGCAGCGCACAGCTGTTAAGCAGAGCTCAGCAAAAGGCCTGCCCATCCCTGGCCCATCACGGCTGTGCACACACGCACTGCCTGGCTGTGCACACACGCACTGCCTGGCTCCTGGCCGCTGCTGCCTGGGCACGTGCGCAGAGGGCACCGCGGGGCTGGCAAGGACCTGTGACACCCACCAGACATCAAGCTCAGAGAAGTGTCTTGTTACTTAGAAAAAGCTTTACTGACCATACAGGACACATTTCCATACAAAACACAAACAAAACAGGAAACCCCCACCTGAACAACAAAGGAACAGCCATGTTAACAGGTTGCTGCTCCCATGCCCTGCAGGCTTCTGCTCTGCTCACAGGGCAAGCTGATCCACGTTGTCTTCCCTCCTGTTTGCCAGGTGCGACTGGATAATCTCCGCAAAGAGGTTCCTCTTCAGCAGGCTGTAAGCAAGAGGCAGCAGCTGACCCACAGTCTTGTGAAAGTACTGTAAACAAGAGAAAAAATAAGAAAACCGTTGTTCAGTGGTTACACAGGGAGCCCATGGCCTAACTCTTAAGCTTTACCAGATTCAAATGCCTTTCCCTACCACACCTCAGAAGCACTGTGCACACTTGCACTATACTTGTGTAGGCACAGTAAGGACAGACTGCATTTCCTGAACTACTGCTCAAGTTGCAGGGGGATAAAAAGAGAAGCGTGCGTACCATGGCATATACTGCAGTTTGAAGCGTACTGCTATTATGGTAATATCCATGCATAGAAGTCTGAACCAGTTACTTAGCCTTGGGCTCAGCTGCACAGGAGCCTGGCCTAACCTGTCTACATGTGAGATTAAAAGGAAACACAAGCTGTTCCTTTTCTAGGCTGGGGGAGGAAAAGATGATAATTGGTTTTACTTCAGCTGTACAAAAAATAGCCACGGCTAGAACATGCAGTTGTCCTATCATATTCCCTCCCCTAGAATCTGAGAAAATAACCATTTAAAGCATATAAAAACATATTAAATGTATTTAAATCAGAACATTTTTAGCATGTTATGTTTACTGTGCATGTAAACCCACTACACCTCTTATAATAAAGATTAAAAGGTTAAGCTGTTTTCTGTTTCTTGGGTTATGGTTCAAACAACAGCATTTATTCCGGCTCTGTAAGCCATGTGATAGGTAGGATCTAGTCAGAATTGGAAAGCAGCGGAGAATATCTACAGATAGCAAATTCATGATCTCAGCATTTTTGCTCATCACATCACTTACTTGGATAAATTGTGTTGTTAGCATGCAAAACCATTGTTTTCCCCTTCTGTTAACACAGAAGTTGAAAGTTTCTATTTTCAGAAAATCACAGCTACAAAATTACAGCTGTTTCAAAATAGAGGATAGTTTAAGGATGTAATTGCAAGAGTTCATTAGTGACTAGTCTCACATCGCTGTAAGCATGAAGAAAGAAAGGGTTTTCTGCCTCTCCCTCCTTGGCCAATTTGAACAAATTCCTTCACTGCCCTGCTGCACATAGGGAGGAATTAAGCAGCTGCAACAGTATAGTCACATATGCAAGGGTGTTAAATGAGCAGAAAATCAGAGGATAATATACCACAGATTCTGCTGTGCTGTGGGGGACTTACGGGCAGGGTAGTTAGTCACACATTAATAATTTATCAGGGCACAGGCTGAGTACTGAATTTTACTTTGTTTCTGTGAATAATTATTTTAATACGTTTTTGAGTTAAAGTTCAGAAAGTCACTTAGCCAAAGTTATTTTTACTAAGAGAAGCTTTTACATGAGTGTTCTCAGAGCCATCCATATCACATTTATAATGAAACTGCTATTTTAAGTTCATTTCTGAGCCTAGATTTATTATAGATGTGACACTTTTCAGCGATAGGGCCATGGTATCTTTACATATGATTAAACGCTATTAAGTCAATCACCTTACTTACGAAATTCTTTGTTAAAAAAAACAATTAGAGAAATTTAGGTGTTTACAAATGCAGTTAGCTAGTGGGAAGTCTTTTGTGCACCATACAGGAAGTGTACACAAGCAACTGATCCAGGATTGTTTTTTCCCCTGCTCTAGGGTTGTTTCAGGGATGGGTCAGTTTTTTGATCTGGTCAAACATGAGTACTTATGCCAGTACAGGTAATAAGAAAGGAGACAGGATAGATAGATAGGAGGCTACAGATAATCAGTATATCTAGACTAAACGCTGCATGTTTAGGAGGCTAGTGAAGACTCATTGTTTATGTACACCAAATCACAAGTGCTAAATGCTATTTAAATGCTTCTGGGGTGCAGGATTATGCTGCCATACAAGGAATTTAAATACAGAATGCTGTCATGAATACAATTATGTTATTAAAGTTTCCACAGATTAAGAATACTCTTGTAGTCTTGCTTCACAGGAGATTCCCTAGTGATGAAAGTTTGAGTTAGGAAATAAAGTTCCAAGACACAGAACAATTCCTGGTCCATACATAAAATAACACATAGTTTGTGAAATGAGTGTTGTAGTACTCACATGTGATCCATAGCAAAACAGATCCATGCCCAGTTCATATCCCATTCCGTAATCACATTCATCATTAGCAAACTGGACGAAAGTAAGCATTTCTTGAATGGGGGCAAAAGCTTTCAGTCTCTGATCGTCAGTAGGAGCATCAACAATGGCCTTACAAATTTTTTTAAGATTAGCTGCAACAGTGAAAGCAGAATTATTTAAATGTTTACGTAAAAGAAATTTAATACTGCACTAAAGCTGTTTGTTCCAAAGTTGTACTGCATGTGCCACGCTTGCGTGAAGACTGAGAAGATGCAGCCTGAGCTACTGATGAAATGGCTTCTCCCTTTCCTTGGCAGCTTATTCCTACCTCACACCCATTCATCTCAATTCCCTGTATAGGGACAAGCACTCATGTGGGAATCTTCAGCAAGGAGCTGATTAAGGTTAGAACAACACCAGGGAAAGAGAGGGAAAATAATAAATAAACCCACAAATCCCTGACTGTAGATCAGTTCTTTCGAAGATCTTTGGATCAGTTCTTTTCTTTAGGTGACCCTGCTGAGCAAGGGGTCAGACCAGATGATCTGCAGAGGTCCCTTCCAACCTCAACAATTCTGTGATTCTCTGGATCTACTTATCACACGACTGCAGAAATACTTGTACCAATACAGAAGAAAGTAGTCTACACTACTACTTTAGAAAGTATTATTTCAGATTTAGCGTTTTTCACCAGTTCTCAACCAGTTTATTTAAAGAAAATACTTAGAGCTTAAGTGTGATTATTAAGACTCTTGCTCTTCACTGCACTGCTATTTTTCAAGTGAAAATAAGAATACAACTTTTTTGCCAGAGTACACATGTAATTGCAGATTTTTTACTTAAAAAAAAAAAAAAGCAGAAGAATATAGTAAACAAGATCTTTACCATTTGTTTCTGGAAGTTCTCTATATCCAACATCATTTTTGTCTACAGGAACAACAAGGCCTGCTCCATGGAAAGTTTTGGTCACCACCTAAGTAAAGAACCAGAAAACTGAAACCAGTACTGTGAGACAGTAGTGTATGACATAAAACAACTCACTTCACTAAAAAACATTAGCACTTGACTCCTAGTGGTCAAATCAAGTGTAACATCCAGGTTCAAGGACACTAATTTTGTTTTAAAGTGTACAGCAGTTATTCTTGTCAAGATGTTTTTAAGTATCGAAGCTTAAAATAACTGGAAACTCCACTACAATGAAATTCTGATTTGTAGAAATCACTACAGTTACTTGTGTAGTGCTGTGCTATATTTGTTCAATCAGCTAGTGCCATAATCTGGTTTTGATACACATAGGCAGAAAAACACTGTTACTGATTCATATAATGCTTAGTGTTTCCAACAGATCCAACCCAACTGTTTACATGGATCTTCACTATAAAACAGCTTTGTCCATGTTTCTCTTCTGGTACCATTACCTTTTTAGACTATTTGCCCTGCTTTTTGATTTAATCCTATTACTTGGAACACATATTAATATTTTCTCTCCTGAAGTTTTATCTAGAGAGCTGATGAGCTCCAGACATTCTTAAATGCAGGCTTCTCTGCAGAACAGAAGGGGAAGAGAGACAAGGGAAGGAAGGAAAAAATCAAGCTAAGTCAATGGAAAGAGTTTAACAGAACTAGTTCTTTCTAGTGGATCAAGAGTCATACTTTCTTATCTCTCTGTTTCATCTTCATAGTTTTCTGTTCAAGTGAAAAACCCAGTTCTTTTGCTCTTCTTGTTAGTTTTTCATCAATGTCTTTCAGAATAGCATTTTTCTTTCTATCAGTCACTTCCTTAAGTTTATTTGACAAAAATAATCTGTAAACAGAAGAAACACGTCTTAAAAGAGCTTACTGTAAAACAAACAAACAAAAATACAGCCTTCTAATCATTAAACCTCCAAATCTTATAATGAAGATTAGCAATCATAGGTTTATTTATACACCTGAATACTTAAGTAGTCTAAGTCTCTCCCTCTGTTCCCTCCCCCACTAAAACTGGCACAGACAGCATTCTAGCATTTCCTATCTGTGTTTGCCTTACAATATGTTTATGCAATCTGCAGGTGCTGAAGATTCACATGAACTCAGTAGCTGTACGTTTTTCTGTCTTAACAATGCAATTTGCTATTTCAGAGCCTTATTCACTGTCTGTAATCCAATCCACACATCACACATATGCAACTGTTTCATCACAATGTTTTCAAAACAAACATCATTGGTTATTCCGCACTAGACAAGGGTGCTTTGCAGGAGGGTTTCATCAGTATGCTTTCTACTTACTAACATGCATCCGTCCTTAGAAAGCTTTCAGTTTTTAACTGACAGATCGTAAAATACGAGAATCCATACTTCTGTCGTGTATGTTGATTACACAGGAGCATGTAAGGCTTCATGGATCATCCTGAGTTACATATCAGTATAAATGTTATCCTATTCCAGGTCAGCAATGGTACTCTCACAGTTAAATATTATGTATAAAAATAATGTATTTATACATAGGCAAGAACAAGAGCTGTTAACAAGATGACAATGTTAACAAGATGATTAACAATGAGTAACAAGATGTTACTCATTTAGTAAGATGCTTAATTTCCTTCACCATTGTTTAATATGCCCTTTCTATAGTCATCCCAATAAGAAGTACCATGTTTGTCTTTTATAGTTGTTTTTGCCAACACTTTTATGTTCTTTGCTATGGAAATATGGGAATTCTTTCAAAATACCAAGTGGGCATTTGATATGAAGAGACCATCCCTTTAGTCTTTTCAACAAAAGTAAAGAATCAAATAATTAACACTTGCTTATTTTACTTCTAAATGGAAAATGCTTTCAAGAAGCCTGCAGAAGCTTTTACAGAGTACCTTAAAACTTGCTAGCAGTAGTAGGAAATACATGAGACTTTCTCAAGAAGCAAAGAAACAAAGATGCTTAAGATAGCTGAATTATCCCACATCACATCCACTGATCTATAGTTTCTCTTCTATGCTACTTTTTATAAATAAAAGTATGTATGAATCTTACTTGACTGCAGCAAATACATTATCACCAACTTGTGAAATCACACAGCTCTTCTTAGCTTCATTTGCACCAACCCACACTGGCAGTTCATCCGGCACATCCCTATTTATGGAAAAGTACATACAAATAGTCAGGTTGTGCCCATTTCTCCTCTCTCAAAGTGAACTTAGTTTGCTGCCTCACCATGCTGCCATCTTCAGAAAATCAGCAAAGGAATCCCTAGAGCTAAAGCACTATAACCTTACAGCATGGTTGTGAAAGGAGCTTTTGTCAATACAGGCAGAGAGAATAGAGGTTCCCCTTATTTCATAAAGCTTGGCTTTTTATTCAAAGCATTATGGCGAGAGTTAAAGATGAATAAGGTTAAGTTGCTTGGGGTGGGAGGAGGCTAATAAGTATCTAAATCTAGTCTTCAGCTGCACTGTCTTTTATTAAAGACATCAACCCACATATTAATATCCCATTACAAAAGGAAAAAATTCTCTCACAAGATGATAGCGCACAGCTCTCAAATCCTGTCTCATCAGAAATAGGGAGGAGAATATTGTACACAATTACATTACAGCAAGAGCCTGTTTAATTAAAATACCTGAAATATCCCATGTGATACTGTGTTTTGCCATCCCCAGCAATTATAGTCTGGAATTCTGGAGGATCATAGAAAAATCTCCAGTGAAGATTGAAATCTAGGTCTGTTGATTTTACTTTTTTGTGTTTTCCAGCAAGAATATCATATGGTCCAACCAGTTTAAGTCCAACACTTGACACAAGTGCATCTGAAAAGCAAAAGTATGAATTGTTTCACCTTTTGGTGAGCGCATATCTAAAACCATGAAGTTCGCACTACACAATATCCTAACTTTCACATATTTATCAGTCAGGTTATCAGAAACCTCCATAAAATTAAGGAGTCAAACATGCTGTTTACCAGAAAGTGAAAGCTGAGAGAGTCTTTTATTTAGGTAAGTTTCATTCAAGAGTTAGGTTGTTAAACTTTTCATATGAAACTGCTTTTTATATATTTTTATTCAAAAACTCTACTTCGAAACAGTAATTTCTTGATGATTCAGGAATACCTTATATAACATCCTGAGCAAGTAATTTTTTTGAGAAGTTGAAGCTTGGGTTGATATGATTGAACTTTAATTCTATTTCGACTTTTGAATATACTTGTAAGAAGGGCATATTTAAATGGACATTTAGTCCCTTTGCATTGTATGATTAAAAAAAAATAACTACTTCAGAAAGCTTGAAGGGGATTACCATCTCCATGAATATCTCTAGAATTCTTGTTACACTCTTGGTAGTAGTATCCTGCATTTCAACTGAAAACTGAAGCAGCACTAGAATGAATCTTAACTTCCTGTTTGGCTATGTTTAGGCAATTCCTGAGAGTGAAAGTTAAAACAGGTTAACTCCCTTCCCTGTGCCCCCCTCCCAAGTCACACACAAAAACCAAAAACCCACCACTCGGTTTCTCGGAATCTAGCTCCTCACAAAACTTCCAAAACTGGTAGAAGTCTTCAGGCAGTCGAAGCTGGTAACATGTTTCCGCTTCTTGACGAAGATGATCAGGGATATCAGCCTGATCTGACCTTCTCTTTTTGACATCTCCATTTTTTTCACACTGCAGGTAGAAAGCAATTAACTGAACATTTGTTTATCAAGTTCACAGCACGTTATTTAAAGCAGCATATTTACAGACTACAGCACCCTGGGACAGAGCCCTTCACAGAGGCGTCATCTGAGGCAAGTCCTCAGAGCGCACGGAAGCGCCCAGCGCTCCTCTGAGCAGAACAAGCCTACGGGACTCACGGAAGCACTTCCCGGCCGACCAAGCGAAGGACTGAACGGAGCTCTGGGCTACTTCAGAACGACTATTTCCGATCACAGAGCAGCTCGCCTCGCGCTTTACAGACTCCCCAAACGGTGCCCCTACTCGTTGGTCAGACTTGTACCACGCCTGATGAAGCGACGCATCAGGAATCCTCCAAACCTCTGACTGCCTGAACTACTCTGCCAACCCCCCTCACCCCCCCCCCCAAAAAAAAAAAAAAAAAAAAAAAAAAAAAAAAAAAGGAGTCATTTTAAAGTAATAAAACGCCAGTTTCTCGTCAGGACCGTACTCCGAGGCGAGCATCTCCGCCCACGCAGCCGGAGGAGCGCACGCCGGCACCTCGCTCCCGAGCCCAGAGCCGCCTCAGGCCACGGCCGTGCGCGGCCGCCCCGGCTTCCCCCCGCCCCGCCCGGCCCGGCCTCGCGCACGCCAACGGCCACCTGCTCCGGGCCCGCGTCCCCGCCGCGGGGCCGCCGCTTCCCGCCACCTGTCATGTTTCCGCGGGCCGCAGCCCGCCCGCCCCCGCGCGCGCGCTTCCGAGGTCGCGCCCCGCTACGTCAGCGCGCAGCGAGGCCCGGCCGCCGTGCGCGTGCCTTGCCCCGCCCCGCGCGCGCTGCGGGGGGCGGCGGCCGTTAAACGGCGGGCTGGCGGCGGCGGCGGCTCCCCACAGGGAGGTGTGGAAAGGGCGCGGCGAGCGCGAGCGCCGCTCCCTGCGAGCCGGAGATACCGCGAAGCGGCTGGGAACAGCTGCCCCGTAGTGAAAACGTGAGGGAGCCGAGACAGGACAGGTAGCGAGCTCGCCCAGGGAGGGGAGAGGCGAGGCGAGGCGTCCCGCAGGGTCCCGGCCCGGGTGACAGCAGCCGGCCCCTTCCTCTAAGGGCATGGAGGCCCTGCCAGGAGGGGCACCGCGTCTTCCTTTTCACCAGGAGATGCCTGGTGTCAGCGAATAAGCATTTTTGGAAGCGCAGAGCCTGATTCTGCGTCTGGGCATCAGCTCATGAGCCAGCCTGCTCTGGTGCTGGTTGGCCAGAGTGGGAATGATTAGAGGAGGAGGCAGGAGGAAAGAGGGATAACTATACCTTGTAGCTGTATTAATTCCAGGCTAGAGCAAGAGACTTTTCTGAAGTGAGGAGTGGGGATGGAGTGAACAGGAAGATAATGAATGCAGTTAACTCTTGATTGCTAGTCCATCTGTAGGTACAGCTAGATGCTAGAGAGTAGCTATGACGGTTAAAGCCATTTTCCCACCTCACTAGTAGTTGGTAGCTCAGCGTGGGACTGCCTGTATACTTTTGAGGCTGTAGTCTTCTATTTTGTACCCTGATTACACATGTGCAAATTCTTGTAATAGAAGTTAGTCTCCCTTTCCCAACATTCCGCTCTAAAGAAAAGACTACATTTAATTCAGATAAATACTTCAGGTGTAAATTCGTATCAGAGAAGGAATGACAGTAATTTTCAATACGTAGGACTCTAAAGCCTCTGCTTTAGCATTTGGCAGCTACCAGTAATGCAAAAATATCATCACATTGTTCTCTTGATTCTTTCACTGGAAGAAAAGCTGTTTCACATACAGTAAATGGAACACATACTTCAGTTACAGAAGACTGCATCATATTATACAACTTCCACTCATTTCAGTATATTGCCAGAAGATATTTGCTTTGCACAGAAGGAAAGCCTAAAAAACCCCAATACAACCACACAGGGAAGAGGAAGGAAGCTGCTAATGTCTAAGCATTCAGTTATCTGAGTTATTGGAACATACATTGGTTCTTTTTCTAGAAGCACAATGTGGTAATTAACCACAGAAATTCTTACTGTATGCAGGAAAAAATATATATGGCATAAATTTATTTATTTATTTTTTTAATCCTCCTGCAACCTATTAAAGCTGTAAGTATGTTATGGTACAGTTTATCAGGTCAAGTCCTGGAATATGCCTCAGTCCCTTTCATCCACATCTGCCAGTGACAGATCAGTAAAAGCAATGCATAGCTAACAGAAGCTTGATATGAGACTTCAGTTTTATAAAGTTTTTATGGAATGTGAAAGGCCATTACAAAATTTGACCTCCTTTACAAAGAGGTCAATTTAAAGTTGCAGTATTAATCTTAGTTTCACCACTTCCTTTTTTTTTTTTTTTTTTTTTTTCTGTTTAATGACTGAAGATTTTGACATAGTGTGAAAGTTGCATTTGCAGCATTTGTTGTTAACATTTAGGGACTATGTTATGGGGAGCGCTATGTTCATGATGTTGCTTCCTGTCCATAACAGTAGCTACTAGCAGGAACTTCGTAGAAACCATGGACAGATTCCAGGTAGATGTAGGATAATATGTGACATAATGTTTCTTCCTTCAGTTGAAGAAATTACTGTTTAAGTCAGTATTAAACATAGCTTGCGAAACTCCTGTACACATTAGGAAGGAGTATTAAATTACAAATTTGAACCTTATCTGAGAGACATTGTTTCATAAATACCTAATAGCCTCCGGTTAAGCTGAAACAAGGCACGAATGCTCACTAAGGAACTATGAACCTCATTTTCTTCCTGAGAAGTGTGAGGAACATTGCCCTGAGGTTTCCTTGGGGGTATATGCTTTTTAATAATAGACTCACTATCACTCCATAATCTCTAGTATGCCAGATCTTAATCTTATCTGAGGCTAGATAAATAGTACCTGAAGGAATGACATTTTCTCAGTGGCCTGATGGGACTGATTCTCTGATGACTTAGATTCTTAATTCTCAAGAGAATAAGGGCCTACCTTTCTCACCCCATATCATGCTTACATCACTTACCTGAATTCTAACCTTATATAGAGAACTGATTCAGTGACATGAAAGGTACTGATATTTGCTACTTCAGCATTGAAACTAGCAAATGAATACTAAGTTCTGCCACCATTCCTATTTCAGGATCAGCTTTTTTCCTATTGCAAGATGATGTTAATTCCTTGATTAACCTCACCTCCAAGCCTGTAACTTTGCAGGTGTTTATCAAGCCCTTTGCTCCTCTTTTTTTTTTAAAGCTAAAAGAAACCATTCACATAGCCATTTGCAGTTCAACAAGTAGAATTTTAATAAGGCAAATACTAAAGCAACAAAGATAGCTGAAGAATGGCTCATAATTTAATCGTGCCATGTGATAGTCTTCTGTTACAAAACAAGTAAATGAAATCAGTATGAAAGCTTCTACCTTCAGTGTCAGTCATGAAGAAAGGAATACCTTTGCAGAGATGGAGGGAAAACTTTGAAAACTGTTCAGAGATTGACATTTGCCTCTTACAGTATTTCACCTTCTGACACTGAGCAGTGTGAGGTGACGTTCTGATCAGCTCATTTTAGGTGAGCCAGTATTTCATAAAGCAAAGCTGGAAAAAATGTAAGTTAGCTAGAAAAATACTTCTGCTGTGGTACAGTGTCACTATTCATACTAGGCTTTTAAGAGCCTAGCCTGAAGAGCCCTTTTACCACTTAACTGAAGATAAAGCTCTTAGAGGTGTATGGATCTGTTGATTTCTCATTCTTTTCTCTATACAACTTAAAGTCTTTGAGACAACCCCTCTTCTAAAATAGCCTGCAGTTCAGTGATACTCTGGAGTCGAACGGGACATAGACTCCAGAAGGAGAACTTCTAATAAGCCCTCTCCAGCTGAAAAGCCTTAGTCTCTCACACTTACCAAGCAGGTGCCCCAGCCACTTAATTATTGTGCAAGATTAACAGCATTTGGCCATATTTAAATTTTTTTTTAAAAAAAGAAAAGAATAAAGAAAGAATGGCTATTTTGTGTAATTCATCATGCTTTATATAGATTTTCCAAGTAATTTTAGAGTGAGTGCCTCATGAGAAATAAGTAATGAAATGCCCAGTTACCTGATCCTATCCTATCAGGCTTAAGGAATCAAGCAGCTTAGTTCCATCAAGATCGTGGTTATGTGTGGAAACCTGACTTCACGTGACTGCTTAGTTAGAAGGGGCATTTCTGACGTTAGGTGTATCAAGTGCAGGTGGCAGCTGAAAAAGAGTTTTTCAAAACAGTTTTGGGCCAACATACAAACTTTAGATTGGTTCAGCTCTCAGTTACTCTTCAGTAAGTCTTTATCAGTTCTTTTCTGAAAAGATTTGTTTTTCTTCTTTTCCACTTTCAGAAGTGGAGAGAGAGATTGTAAGGTGTCATGTAGTGTGGTTATACTGTACAGGCCCTTAATAAAGAAAATACTGAATGATTATTCAGCGCACTGTAGTAGTTTTTCTGTGGAAGAAGTGGCAGCTCTCTCTGTCTACATCTACCTCCAAACAATTTTTTCCTCATTTCTGAGGTCCTAGATTTTAAAAGGGTATATAGTTTGATACTGATGGCTATATTGTCATTCTTTCTGTTACAACCTATAAAGCTGTGACATGGAAAGCTTTTTACAAAGGACAAAAGCAAGACATACAAAATAGCATTTTAAAGCCCTCTCCTTCAAATTGTTAAACATAAGCATCCCGAGCCTATACCATCAGACTTCTGAATCAGCATAAGCATTAAAAACTTAATTCTAAATGAAGAGATTAATCTGCAAAGTAGCTTTATCAAGCTGTAAAGCCATCTGTACAATTAGTCCTACTCTACAACAAGCCTAGTTCTTTTTAAAAGTGTTTATAAATATTCATTGACAACTTTTATGAGAAACCACAGAACTGAAATCAGTAGTCCTGGAACAAAACCTTTCAGACCTGCTTTCTCACAGCCAGATTGCCTTGACAGATATATACATGTGCACACACACATGTAGAGGAATTCTAATTTCTGTTCAAGGACTTTCTGCAAATGAGCAAGATACTACATTTCTCAAGCCACAAGAGGGAGCCATTTAAGTTCTTGTTATTAACCCCCCCCCACACACACACACAACCCAAAAGAAAGAATTTTGAAGAACTAAGACAAGAAAAAGCATCTTAATACACAGCTGGCCAGATTGTTGTCCTTTTGGACCACTCAGTACGTCTCCTTTCAGAGACAGACTGCTTAACTCCAGAGAATTTAATCTTATTGTAAATAATGCCAGTATATGTACTAAATCTGTTGAAGGAGGGTGTGTGCATGCGTGTCAGCTGTCATCGTGTAGTCATGTTGCATGTAGTGTGGAAAGCGGCACAAATGCAGTGAAATTGTGCTATTTTGAAATAGTTTTAACACTGAAGCTTCTTAAGTGAAGATTTGGTTCTTAATGAGTTGCTTTACAAAACTGCCAACCTTCTCCACAGGGTAAGCCTCAAATAATCCTCAGATCCCACAGAGCCTCTGTTCCTCGGTTTATCAGCTTCTGCGGGGCAGCTCCACATTTTCAAGTTCAGAGGAGGACATGCCCTCCCTCCCATCAAATTTAGGATAACCGGGAGCTGTGGCCACATTCAGTGTCAAGGACAAGGTTTGCCTCCAAGCAGGTTGTGCACGAGCGAGCAGTGCTGCGGTGGAGCTGCACAGCGCCTCCGCTGAGTCACCGCATCGCTGCTGCGGGTGCTGCCAGGTCGGCTTGGCACCCCGCCAGCCCCCTCGTGCTTCTGCGAGGTAGGCTGTATCAGTTTGCATGAATGAAAGAAGAAAACTCGGGGGGGGGGGGGGGGAGTCTGGAAGAAAACTAATCAGGATACTGCAGGAAATCTATTCCGAAAAATCCTGAGACCTTTCACGTTGCTGTATTTTGTGGATATTTAAAAAGAGAATATGGAATATGCACATACAGCAAAGGTTACATATATATCTTTTTACTCATTTTAGTCTAGCGGTTAGTATTAGTTTGGCATTGATTCAGTGATCCTTGTAATAACTGCTCTTGACAGGAAAGTAGACTCACAGCTCGGCACTGCTGTAATCCAACACTTTGAACCACTATTTATTTAGACCTGACAGCCAGCAGTAGACTGTCATTTTTTCAGGTGGCAGTAGTATTTTACTGCAAACCAAAGCCTCTCTTTTGCCTCTATTTTAAATGTAGGCAAACCATTCTGTTCACATAAATTAGTACTTGGAACACTGACCCCTGCAGCTACCATAGTCTACATTTAACTTACTTTCTTAGTCCTATGATTTTGGAAAACTGCAGTTTAAGTAGAACCATTTATTCTATCTACCAGTTAAGATTTACAGATGGCCAGTAGCCTATCAGAAGACTATGCAGATGCCTAATTTACCAGGAAGCAGTATTAAGTACATTTAGCTGAAAGCGGCTGTCAAGCTCAGTTCAATGTACTAACTCAAACCCAAGAGTCTTCACTTAAGAGTCTGCCTCTACAGGGGATTGTTAACAACATAAACACCTATCTAAAAAAGGTTTTATTTCTCAAACGAAACCAGAACTATTGAATTAGTAAGCCTAACCCCCTTTTTTTTCTAGTGGGATATTGCTTTCTGAGCCAGCCAGTCACAGTACAAGATTTGTTTTCCAGTTATGCTTTGCTTATTTGTGGATGCTATGCTTCTCTTTGTCTGTAACCTTTCAGCTTAAACCCTTTCTAATAGGAAAATAGAATAACTTAATGTACATGCCTATCACCAGCACAAATCCTGCATGTGTTTTACCATTAGTAACCTTGAAGACTCTCATTCTTTCATATTTAGTTACATATATATATATACACCTTGCCTCCCAATTTTGATTTTCACAGCTCTGTTTCAGTGGGACAACTTCCCAATGTATGGGTAATTAACATTCTGCTGTTACTGTAGTTTATGCTGATAATCAATACAAATTATGAAACAATATGTATTCCCTAAGTGTTGACTGAAGATGCTAACGTTTCATTTGGTACATATGCCCTGCCTCCCTCCCCCAAGTGATAATGGGGTGAGGAGGTGGAGAACAGTGGCTCATTACAGAGTCATTTTCAGCTTAGGCTGGAATGACTCAGGAGGCAAGCAACCCTGTATAATTCCCTCTCTCCATTTTATTCAGGGTCTAAAGTTGGTTGAATTGATTATATTTCTATTATCCGAGGAGAGCTACAGAACCACTGGCTCTAAGTGGCTGGCAAGACTCCTTTAGGAGCTAAGTAAATCCATTTTTTATATTTTAATATCAAGAGACAGTAATTTATATTTTCAGATAAACCGCTCTCAAACAATAAGTACTGTGACTATTACTGCTGTGAGATTCACTAAATCCTCAGATACAGTGTATGGTTTATGGTGAACAATCCAATTATAGTTAGCAGCTTCTGTTAGGAACATTCTTCTTTCATTTTGCTCTGTGTCCCGACAACCACAAAACATTAATAGGAACAGAAGTTTAGGCTGGATTTAGCATAAATCTTAAATACACTGCTAAAAAATTTTTTTTTGACTTTTTGTCTGTTTGTGTCTGAGGCTCTTCACTTGGACCTACTTGGCTATTTCCCTCACCAGATGGCTTCCTGTTCCACATTACAGTAGACTACTGCCTTGGACGTCTCCTAGCCAGTATCACAGGATCTGGCATATTCCCATGGTGCCATTCCTGACTAACAGCCTCAGTGCCCAGAGCTGCATAGCTTTAGCACAGCCCATTTGTTAATGTTAGCTTTCTTAATTCAGGTGAAGTACTGTGCTGACACAGCTCTACTGTTTCCAGTTCTATAACCAGTTAAATGTGATACGTGGCTGGGATTGCTACACTGCAGTGTTGCACAACATAAGTTGCTCTGTTTTGTGTGACCTCGCTTCCCATTCATTTGTCTTGGTGCTTGCTTATAGCAGCTTACAACACCACAGCAAGGTAGCAGAGCTAAAGCCTTTCCCCATGCCTGCAGCCTACTCAAAGACAACGGCACTGCGGAAGGCAGGTTTACACATAGTATGAGAAACAACCCTATTCTCATCAGGGTGATGATGGGAGGAGGTGAAGCCTGGCCTCCACCCTTGATGCAGATACACTGAAGCCTTGGGCTTGCCACCCCTTTCACATGAGAGCTAGAGCTGCCTTTATTGCAGTAACCCAATTCCTGCTGACTCTACTAGGAAGCTACAAACATGGTATATCTGAAAGTCCAGTCCTTTGCACCACAAGAAGAAACTGGCATGCTTCCTCAGGTTCAAAGAGCCAACATATTATGAGATTCCACTCCTCTAGGGCCTACAGCTTTTTGAGCAAACAGATGTGTTTGTTTGTGGAAAAGCAATTTAGGCAGCTGTAGCAATCAATGCTGATTTTGATAAAGTAGGTTAATGACCCCAAAAATCTATTCTATAGTCCCTTTCACAATGGGATTTTGTCTGTAATAGCATCAGCCTTTAGTTTTGAGATTTTGTGAAGTTAATCTTTGTCTTTATTAGGATGTACTGTTTTTTCACAAGCAAAAACACCTACAGCTCTTAGAGATTAGGGATTTTGTAAGCACATCAAAACTGCTTTTTGGCAGCTACCCACAGTAGCATGCCAGCTTTTTAAACCACCAACTTCATTACCAGCAGAATACAAGCTCTGGGCAGTTTTTCATAGTACGTTGGCAAAGAAAACCCCTAAGGTTTGCTTCTATCTTAAAGGCTGTTTTAGGACCTTTCCTAGAGGCTGCTGAATTGGCAGTATTAGTGATAGTACTAGCTGGCCAAATTGTCTTTAAAAACAGACAGCCCTCCCCAAAACACCGCTGCTACACCTCCTCCTCCCTACCCAGATATTACGCAGATACAAGTTTCCATGTCCAGAGAGGCCAGTCTCCCAATTCAGAAACAAGTCCTGTCTTTTAAATTAATCATCAACTTTACTCTTGTCAAGAGCAGCAAAAGAAGAATCTAGATCCTCAAGCTGCACTGGTGAAGAACTACAGGACACTGGCTTATTTTATAGTAATAAAAGAAGCAAATGTAGAAAAGAGAGACACTATTTGATAATCTTATTTTTTGGGTATTTAAATCTTTTCAAAACAGAAAATCTAAGAACACTATATGCAAGATAGCTTCAGTGCTCAAGATATTTTTGTGCTATATCTAGAGTGCAGGGCTACAACTTTACCATTGACTAAGAACCTAATTCTTACCCATGGATCACTGGATAAGAACACAGTCCTTACCACTCAGCTTACTCACAGTTAAAAGCGTTCTTTCCCCCCTCTGTTTCATGGACAAGTTAAACCAGTGCATCATCTCAACACAACCTAGCTCGTACCTCTCTTTACAAAGCAGCAGTTGTTACTTTCTCAGCAGAAAGCAGACAGCACAAACACAACAGCTATTGTCAGACAGGATCTCTGTCTTTCCACCACTCTCAGAGCAGAAGCAAGTACAGCCTCTTATTAAATTAGACATCCCAGCAGATTTTAAAAGAAAGAAAGATCTCACCATTGCAGGACAAACAAACAAACAAACAAATAAATAAATAAATCCAGAAGTACTATCTAAATCTAAGGCTTATGGGGAAAGCTATATGATTTCTTACTACAGGCTAGGATGAAGCTGATGTAAGCTGTTCTGTCATGTAGTTGCCCTCTTATAGGTATCAGCCTTGGCTGGTAGGTTGCAGGATCTCAGCTGTACCTGCTCCCTGGCTGTTTAACCCCTTCATGTCTGGTTCCAGGTTTTGGCAAATGTAACTGAAAAAAAGCTTTGTAGGTTTGAGATTTTACATTGTTTAGCTTATTAGATGAGCTCAAGCAGTGTGTAGTGTCCCCCCAAAATGCCAAAGTGTAACTCACTATACCTTCTTTTTTCCTGCTGAGTTTTTGTATTTTTTGCTTTACACATTCCAGTCTTTCGTACTTAACTCCTTTCCTTCATTTGCATATCAGAAGAGATAAAAGATGTATAATTTCCTATGAAGAAGAAGAGGAGAAACTCAGGCAGGAGCCTAAGCATTAGATTGCCTATACTTTCTATGTTATAGAAATATACTCAGTAGTACAATATACTTCCTTTTTGTTACAGAGCATGAGCACTGGCTTAGAAAATAGGAAAAATTCTCTTATTGATTCTACCATTCAAATAATACTGTAGAACTAAAAGAACTAATTAGGGAAAAGGAAGTTGCTGAAAAGTAGCAAACAAAGCATGTATTTGAAAATGGAAATTGTGGAAACTCTGGTTGAGCTACCACTAGTTGTGTATTTCTTACTGTAAGTGGATCAATAGCACATTAATAGTAAAGATGTGAATCTTGGATAATTCAAATACGTTCTACAAATATATTCACTTTTTAATTCAAACTGTTCAAAGTCTCAAACCTAAATCCTGTGTGTGTTTGTCTGTTTGTATGTTTGTTAAAGCACCTAAATACATTAATTTAAACATTAATGATTTTTCAAAATTGGTATCTCTTAGGTGCTCAGTTTCTGTCACTGGCCATTTGCAAAGCCCTCAAGATGCTGATGCAGCACATAGCTTGGAATTTTAGCTAAGATGCCAGACATCCTAAAATGAAATTTTGTTTTGCTATAATATTTTGGATCTGTGAGCCTCTTGTAGAACCTTCTGCAAGGTTATAGGAACTCTCAGTTGTAGATTCAGTAAGAATTCTTTGTACTGGACATCTTTCAGGATCAGATTTCTTTATGACCAAACTGATAGCATTACAGAGTTTGCAGCACAGTTTGTAGTTCCAGCAATATAATGTGCATGAACTACTTTGAAAATAAAACTGCATTGAAGTATATAGCAAAATGAATTTTAAAAAAAAATCCTTGCATACCTGGGATGGTATATAGCATAATTTGTGCCTTAAGTAGGTTCAAACCAGTGATTTTGAAAATTCATGGCAAAGTGGGAACTGCAAAAAGCATACAAAGATTTCTTGTGGACATAGGACACAATTATGAAAGGGTTTGAACGGTTGAAGGAGTTAACTAGAGAGACTTCGATAGGCATAAACACACAAGAGGTGCTTCCAAAGATATTACTGCCAGGTCTAGAAATATTAAGGGATGTACATATTGCAGGGGAGATGTTCAGATCTATGCAAAGTCGTAAGACATCTCAGAAAGATGATTTGAATAGTGACAGTTAATTCTAGTATGTTTTAAAAGTGTCATGGTACTTTTTTTGCATGTATTTTGAGTGTCATATTATGCTATGATCACTAACTTTTAATTGTCTAAAAAGGGAGAGTGTAGGCACTTATACTTTTAGGAGGTTCTAGCAAGACTAGTTGTTCTGTTGGAGACTCTTGTCACTTTCAGCTGGTCAGTTAGCATTAACCCACTGCATGAAACAGGCTACTGCTTTTGTCAGACATTGGGTTATATATAATTGTGGAATAACATCTCAGGAAACCCAAGGAAAGCATCTGCTTTGTGCATTTTGTTAAGGAAAAAGGTCAAGGTTATTTTTTATTTCCAGAGGGAAGAACTGGTCTGACTGGACTTATTGCCTAAGAAAAAATTGCGTCTGCAATTTGCAGATTATCTCTTTTAATGCTATATGAGCTTTTTGCTGTGACAACAATATTTACTAATATTTACCAAATTCTGATAAAAACATCCTTGGAGGAAGAGCCAAAAATCCAGAGGTAAGTAAGGAGGCTGAGGAAACTGCAACCTATTACTTCCTAATTAAGTCAAAACCAATGAGAACACAAAGATTTAGCCTTGTAGGTCAGATGGGAGGTGGAGCAAATTACCCTCTCAAAACTCTACTTTTTCTCATTAAAGCTTTCAGAAGATTCTTGTTCTGTAGTCTTCATCCTTGCCCTGAGTGTGTCCTGACTGCTTTTAGCTTAGTGGTAGCTCACACAGATCAGGGCTGCTGTCTACATACTTATACTTGAACAATGAAGAAAATACAAGATCTATGAAGGGAAGATTGCCATTTACAGGAAGTTTTTCACCCTCAATATTTCTTTGAATTGAGCCCATAGAGCAGCAAGCTCCTTGCTCAGGCAATTACATGAGAGCTGAGCGTTCTCTAGAGAAATAAGAGAATTACATACAATTCTATTTATACTTTTTTCAAGCCATTTTTAAACTGTTTAGTTTTCTGTCTGATATTCACCTATTAGTTTTGCTTTGTCGTGTGACTATTACTTTTTTCTTCCTGACCCACTGCTCCAGCAAATGTGCATCTTCATGATATTTCAACTGACAATCTATGTAAAATAGTTTTTGAACTGATGCCATTTTTGAAAAACAAACAAACAAACTCCAGAACATGTCAACTGAGCCACCAGAAACATAATTTTAAGCAGGCAGGATCTCTATTTGCAAGGTTTGCAAATATAATGAAAACAGTTGTAAAGCACAACAGTGGATGGTTGTTGTCTTCAGCCAGCTGAGTCTAGAACTCACACTAATCTTGGCAGGAACTATATGTACAGTCTGACATGGAGACTCAAGTCGTTTTTGTAGTAGAGGACAAACCCCTAAATGTCCCTGAAGCTGAGAGTTTTGCCTTAAGAAAAGTTAAGAAGTGAAACAGTTAATGACATTGCTTGTATTTCTTTCTTTAAAAGAAAACATAGTGATTTAACCACATGACCACTGATGTAAATAGGAGGTAAATAGTTAAATTTCTGTAAATCAGAAAGACCATTAACTTCCTACAGTATCATCTTTTCTGAAGCAAGTGAAATACTGAGGCTCTTACTGTATGAGTTGGCAGTATATCTAACTAATAATTGTTAGGTACTTACCAGTGATTGTTAAATCAGTCTATTATGTCAAGATTAATTAATGTTATCATTTTATTCTTCATTAATTAAATTAGCAATTTGTAGCTAATTGCTAACTCCTTGTGTTTCTCAGAAATTCTTCTCCAGAATATTTTTTCTTTCCATCTGAGTGATAGTGGCTCTAATGGGATGCAGCACAGCTGGTGAATGAATCTGAGTGCTTTCTGGAAAAAACAGGTAAATGACATGGTATCTAGCACTTACAGTCAATGCATGTAATCTTATTTCCATGAGATTCATTTATTTTTCTCTCTCCCCTTCTATTCCTATTCAGTGCTGACAGTAGATACGGATTTTGTTGAACGGCTCCACAAATTAAAGGTGAATTACACTTTGTGGGAGTCTTAATTCAGTGGAGGATACACCATATGGCTGAAGAGACTGGGAATCCCTTGTGAGTATCCTGTTGGAGTAAATAGAATAAAATGGAAAGTGAAAGTTCATTACAATTAGCTTTGGACTGAAATGTTGCCTATCACTCTAAGTGAACTGCTTTACTTGGGGTCCATCATAAGCAAAGAAAGTTGTCACGGAAACCTTGATGGGGTAATTAGTATCCAGGCAGAGTAATAGACCCTGGTAGCCATTTATTTTGAAAGACTTGGGCTTCTATCTAGTGAAAGAGTATGGAATTGGTTGATTAAAGGAAGGCTGCTCTGGTAGGATCCCATAATGAGATATAAACTTTTTTTCTTGTCTATTAGAAACAATTATTGCATAGCACTCTGGTTTATTCTGTGATAAAAATTATACTAAAGGTATTTAGAGGATTCTGAGTGTGAAGCTGAAGCAGGTTTTGTTTCAGAAGGTAGCTTTGCTCCAAGTTCTCCTCCCTTGCATATTATCTATGCTCTTGGTGTAATTATCATGATCATGTTCTTTCCTGTTAGCTTGGGTATCTCTGTATTACACTATATTACACAGTGTACACAAAACCAAAGCTCCAATTTCACCACTTGAGATAAATATCATCCTGTACAAAAAGAATATGGGTAACTAATCTTGTTTAATTTGAGTATTTCACAGTCTAAGTACAAAGGGCTAAAATAATCACGCAATTATAGCTGAAAATGTTTAAAAAGTACTTGAAGTACACTTATGGAATAGATGATTGGAAAGCTTAGAGAGTCCTCTGAGTCAAACTATTCTAGTTACCCAAGAATCCAGAATTCAAGCTACCCAAGTGTCCTTGATATAGTTTTTGGAGGAGTTTGTAAAATTCATCATGTATTTATGTGGTACCCTCAAGAGCAAGAAGATGGGGACTGAAAAGAAATAAATGCCAAGGTTGTTTGCTAACTGAATTCTTGCACTCTGAATGTCTCCAGGGTCATGGCTTGCTTTTTAAAGCTGTATAAGGTCTATAATGTAACCTTTCAGAACTGTCCACTCGTTAACAGTGGCACTTTTGCATAGATGTGATTAGCACCATGTTGGAAATGGCCATAGCTTAGATGTTACTGGCTGGATGATTAAAAATGAAATTGCATTTCAAAGTGACTCCTTCCAAGTTTCAAAACTGTCATGAAAGCAATCTGTTCACACAGAACTGCTATACATCAGGATTGGATGCAGTCAGGACGTGAATAAGGGTGCTGTTGAACTACACAGTATCTCCTCTGTCATATGACATAGAAAGCACATCAATCTTTGCAGAGAAAGTGGGGTTGAGCAGCAACTGTATCTTTCATATATGCCTTCCACATCTCCCGGTAAATCTATTGTTAACATAACACAGTGTTTTGGAAGCAAAAATACTGAGAATATGGATATATAGAAGAAGAGAGTTTCAAAACGATGGACTTCCTTTCTTGGTCTGCAAAGATAATACTTATTATGCAATATTGGACAAATATCTACATGCTTGGCACATAAGTGGATCCAGTCAAGTGGCTGGTACTCTGTGAGACTACTTAGATATCATTCCTTTAAGCAGATACTAACTTAGTGAAAAACTACTGTAATAACAGCAAAAAACTACAGCAGAGGATACACTAGCGCAGGTGCTGGGATAGAGTGAGGAAAGGATCTACGTTAACTTCCCTAGATAATTTTGCTATAAAGGAAAACTGATCCATGAAACAATGAATATGAAGGTTAGGTAGAAGGTCGGGCTGCTACTACAAAGTCAGCCAAGTTGCCTTTCTTTTCTGCAAGTAAAAGTCTGCATATTGATGTATTTGTCTCTCTGAAGAGCACAGACTGTCTAACTGAGCGTCTATGGTATCTGTAAGATCCCTGTGTAATTATGGACTCAAATAGAAATTTAACCTTTGACTTTACTTAGACATGGTTGGGATTCCTGCTGCCTGGCCTTTACTTCAAGAACAGTTTAGAGTCTATTTTGTGCTATTCTTCTTCAAATACATGCCCCATGGAGGAAAAAAAAAGTGTTGCTAGATTTTGTGAGGTGGTATCTTATTACTGTTGTTAGAGCCTTTAAAATAGCAACTCAGTACAGCTTTATTCCTGAATATGAAAGGGTTGGGTATGGGAATGGATGGTTACATCAGATTAAGAAATTTTTACAGACTGCTTTGTTGTCTGAGTGATAAAAAGTAGCTGTGTTGTGTGAATTGTGCTAATGGTCCAGCCGTGAAGTAAATGTCCTCCAAAACAGATATGGCTGGTGAATGATTTTTTCTGCAGTGTGATTCACTAGTGTGAGCAGGATAGTTGTTCACAGTAATTTTGTGATTGAAACATTACCATGGAATCACATGCTGCTATTTCTACCAGAGGTTCTACATTACTTGGCATGCCTAAAGGAAACTCTGCCCATATGAAAGGTTGTTCCCCTCTATATATCCACAATTATTTTTTTTTCCTTCAAAAATTGTTTTAAAACCATCAGGACTACCCTTACTGTTTGCTTTCCAGAAAAGCACCATGTACAAAGATGACCTGGATACAATTTCATATCTATTTTCAAGCTGAGCAAGATTTCTTCTAAATGTTGTGACAGACTGAAGAAAATATGTAATTTTACTGTACACCTTACATATTTCAATTGTGATACTTCTGCATAAAACAGACCAAGACAATTTGAGTAGTAGGAAGGAGAAACTACATAAAATGTTTCTTACACTGGTGAGGCCTAGACTGTAGTCGATCAGTTTATGGTAAGTAGTCAGCTGCTGGTTTGCAGAGACCAAGACTTTATTTTACTTACCTAATCTTTACAGTATTTTTAAGAAAACAGTATGATAGACAGGTATGCAATACTCTACTGCATGTTCTCAGGGCTGATTGTTGTTAGTTTGTCCAAAAAATTTGTGTACTTGTGTTTTATATCAGTATTTATACTGTGCAGAGTGAATTATTTTGTTTACTTGTGTCTGGCAGAAGATGTACTTGGTCAGAGTTATAAAATTTCACGAGGGTTTCTGGTGGCATATCATTACTAGTATTTGGATAAATCCATATTTCGTTCTGGTTAACCAATAATTTTAAACTCCCTCTTTGAGATTCTGCTGAAAAGAGCTCTGTAGAGAAAGAGATGTCCTGTTGGCTTGTACAGTTAGATACAGCAGCAGTGAAACTCCATGTATTCTGCAACCGTCCATCCTGGAGGCTCATGGAGCAAAATGGTTTACTTCGTTTGTTAAACTTCCTATCAATAAGAAAGGTAATTAGGGAAAGTTGTGACTTTGCTAGGTTTTGAAATATGTTTTCTTACCAGAAGTTAGATCAGCACAAGACTCATCTCACATAGGCTAGCTCTTACTAAGCCACAGAGGTACAACTGGTTCAACTCTGAATTATAATGTATAGATGAAAGATCTTACCATTATCAGTACTGAGAATGAGACATTACTAGCATTTTATTCTTTCTGCAGTAATAACTTTAGGATTATTAAGTTACATACTGGAGTAGATATTGACAGTGGAATTTGCTAGTAAGGTAACTTTGGCTTTGATATTTTGGTATCTGAGGCATGAATATTCTGAGACTTAGTCAAAATCTAAGGCATTGATGGAGATTCCTAAATTGCTAACGTAAATATTTCCCTAAAGGTAGAATAATGGAATGAAATAATCCTTCTGTTACAGCCTGTATTACTTTGTGTTAGTTTTCAACTCTCCCAAATTGTAGAAATAAATGTTGACTCAAGTCTCAGTAAAAACTATCTTACCTGACTCTGTCTTGTACTCTAGCAGTTAAATCCTCTTTTGATGGAGAGTTAATCTGCAACTGATGGACAGTTGCAACACAGCTAGCGCATGCCAACTGAGAAATGAATGTCACGCAGGATTAAAAGTGTGATGAGAATCTGTGTTGTTATAATTATAGTAGGTAAAATTGCACTTTCTGAATTAACTTCATATGATCTACAGCTTCTCATCTTTCTCTTTTTCATTCAGTTCCTGTCATACCTGGTTATTTTTACAGAGTTGGGATCTATGTGACAGTCAATAGCTGTTTCTGCAAACCAGGTTCTGTGCCTAGCAATATATGGAAGAAATTATTTGATTAGCATCATGTCTGAAAGCCTTTGACTCCCTGGTGCAAATGGCCTTTCCCCATTTATATCTGATCATCTAAAAGTAGCCTATGAAATCAGGCCTTTCTGGGTCTGTTGATAGCATATTTTTGCCATTCTATCACCATTCCCCTCTGCTACAATGAGTCACAGCATAACTGGCTTTTTGTAGATCCTTAGGGTTCTCAATCTAAATTCTGAGTCTCAGCATCTCTGTACCAATCGAGTTTTTTTTTTTTTTTTTTTAGTTTTTCTCATTTAGATAGTAGTAGCTGCTACAAAACCACCAGTTGTAGACATTCACTTTATTGGTATATCTGACCTTTTACTGTGTGACAAAAATAATGGCATTCCTTTCATATTGCAATACCAAGACAGTTATGAGAAAGCGCTCCATATTCACTTCCATACCACATTGCCTGTCACTGTGCATTTGCTCCAGCCAGTGAAAGGATCTTTTCTATTTCTGACTAAGAAGTGCCACTTTAATAAGCCAACACATTGCAATAGCATGAAAACTGTTTCTCCTTACTTTCCCATAACTGGGCAGTGCTTCCCAAGCAGATTATCTGAAGGCGGGTTAAATATCATTAGGACTGTGGTGCTCAGATAGAGAACCTAGGTGGAGTATGCCATGACTACCTTCCAACCATGTGCTAAGCTTCTTTCTCTTTGGAAAACAAGGCATGCGTAAGGAATAATGCATATCCTGATGTGGAACCTAGTACATGCACCTGTACCCAGGAATTAAATATACTCTCAGGTCTCATGGTATAGACAGAACCGTAAATGTGAAATCAGATTTAGATTCATAAAAATATATTCTGCATCTGTAACAGATTATGTTCTTGCAGATTGTAAGAAAACATTTTCCTCTAATAACTGATTTTTTTAATTTTCATGAATAAAAGTCAAATTGAAATAATTGTATTTGTAAAAATATTCTAGTAATACATAGAAAGTAGACTGTTTCCATCCTCCTTTTCATTCCTTCTTTCAAGATGATGAAAAGGATGTTTTTTTTGCTTTGGTAAAGATTGTAAAAGATGCTGGGGAGGACTTGCAAATGACAGTGTTTTTATTCCTTTATCTTGCTAGAATATAATTGTAAGGATAGTGTTTCTGATGTAAAATTTCTGTGCTGTGAACTGAATGCATGCTCTTTTTGTCTTTCTCCAACTTTTCTCACTTTTATGCTATAAAGTGGCAAAAAAGAAAGACAATACCATGGATTTTTATAAATACCTATTTTTGGTGTGTGCAGTTCATGTACATCTCCTTGTAATTTAGTTCAAATTACAGGGCTGGAAAGATTCTTCTTTGGCACTAAACTTAGTTATTAGCATCAAAGTAAGACTAACTATTCTGTAGATATAGATAGACTAGCAAGGGAGGTGGTAAGGAGAAAGGAAAGTTTGTTAAGAAATCTGAGTTGTCACCTCAAACACAGAAATGTCAACCTTGATCCTATTATTTTAATCACAATACCACTTCTCCACTTTTTAGAAAGATGCTCAAGCAATTTCAGTGCATGACTCCCTCACATGTGTTCAAGAACCTCAACCCGGATGAATTTGTAGGGCATGAAAACCAATCTCCTTGAATAGTTCTTTTACTGCATGAAATACTTCTGGGCTTACATACACACTGCATCCTGTCAAGAATGGACAAGGGACAAAGTATTAACTTCTTTCAAACCCCTTGAAATTGCTTTTGCACTTTCACTTTTTTTCTTTTTTCTCTTTTTATTGCAGAATATCTGAATTATTCAAGTAACAATTTACTGTTTTTTTTTAATCAAAGAGCCTTGCTAATAACACTATGATAAGTATTTTAAATGGTTACGTAAGAGACTAATCTACTCAAGCAGCTGTAAAATTTTACTGTCAGTACTGCAATGGTGGTAAGCTGTTTTCTATCCAAGATTTTCTTTTATTTTAGTAACAGTCTCTTTTCTTTAAAACTCTCTACTATTCTTCAGACTGCATTTTGTCAAGGTCCTTTAGAAAGCCTCACTTTTTGGCTTCCCCTAGTTATTCATTTACTGGTGTTTTTATCTCCGTTAATAATATTTCAGTATCTCCTTATCTATTAGCAAGAAAATAATTTTTAAAGAGAGAAATTATTTTGCTGATGTTGAAGTTATACAGACAATATTCTAACTCCATCTAGTTCCATCTGCTAGGCTGTTGAAACAGTCAGGATAATTTTTCTGATTTAATTTCCCTTTACAGGAAAACCATCCCGAGATGAGCAATAGTAATAAAGACTGTCAAGGAGTCATAAATAGTATTCTAGAGAATCTGAACAAAAATATATTTGATCTCCTCCATTTTTCCCTTCTTCAATAATTTTCTGAGTTTGAATGCAAATGCATGCTGTTTGTTTGTGTTTGCTGTTTGTATGCTGTTTGTGTGTTGTTGAAAATACACTACATAATGTGCTATAAGAACAACATTTTGCTTTCTGATGGACACATGCATATTATTTATCTGTTTCCCTTTTGTAACTATTCGTTTGCAGCATTATGGGACTTTATTGGGTGTTTGGAATGACATTCTCCTGTAGACAATGGTTGATTTAATAGCTTTCTAGATGAGCAAATTCCTTACATTTAAAGAATTTAAGCTATATCAAGGCTAATTTTTCCCTGGCTTTCTATATAAATTTTCCTAACATTTCTGAGTTATTTTGTTACATTTATGATCATTTAACTCTCTTCATAAGGTTGCTTTTCGTTATTTAAACACAGAAGATACCTGCTTATCATAGAATTGTGAGGGCTTTCCAGTTAACACAGAAAAATGGTAATACAAAAAACAAACTTTTTCTGTTTCCATTCTCTTTCTATGTTTATGCCTAGGGATGTTTACATTCCATATGCATATCTATACATAAATACTGGTTTCTAAATTACTGAAATATTTCAAAACTGGTAAAGCTTCAAATATCTTTTTTTTTTTTTTTTTACAAAGAAACATCATTTTTGCCAGTTACTATTAGAGTTAATCGGTTATGTGCATAAGAGAAGAAGAGTGATAGGGTGTGAAAGCAGTGTTGCAGAATTGATGCTGTATTATTTTTGCCTTTCTTTGTTTTACATCACCTATTTAAAGCCTTTGCTATAGTTGTCACAATCTGTGTTACGATGGAGAAAAGGTGCCTGAACATACAAAGTGATTTGAATGACAGCAGAGGCTATTTGCTTCTTCCAGACAAGTATAGACACTAAGAACTGCCTGTATCTTCCACTCCTGCCATAGACAGGGACTGATCCTGTACTTTCATCCTGTGTGACTGAAGATAGAAAACAGTGATTAAATAAATATAAGTGTATTTTCAATAAGGTGACTTGAAAGCAGGTTCAGGCTTTTTGCTTTCTGATAGGGGTGGGGAGGAAGAGTGCTACATGTGGACTAGTAAGAATGTGAGCAAAGGGGATTTTACCCTTCTCCTCACTTAGTTGGCCCGTCAAGCAAAGTTGTAGGAGCTGCGCAGCCCTTTTCTTCATGTCTGCCTCTACTATGATGTTTTAATTTCTTTTAAAAAGTGTGAGTGTATGAAGACGTAGATGTTGGATTGTTAATGTTGGAGTTGGAGGAAATGTTGGAGTATAGGAAATAGCACTGAGATGACTTCTGGGTCACTAAGTGTAGCCTCGTACTGTTGTAGGAAATCATATTATAGAATCTCTTTCATAAACCGTTCAAGATTCATTTTGAAATGAGTCCAGTCTCTTGCAGCTACTCTTTTTAGAAGATTTTTTTTTTGGAAAGCTCTTCCAAAAACTTGCTTTACTGGTTAGACTAAAAATCTCTTCCTAATTCTGTCCTAAATTTATTTGTATCCAGTATGAATCCATTTGTTCCTGTGCCAATGTCGTTGTTTAAGCAAGGGAGATCCTCCCCCTGCTGGTGTTCATCTTTCTGATGTGCAGTTCTGTAGACAACTTTTTTTCCTGGGGTTAGCAGGCCAGTTTCTTTAAATCTCTCCTTGAAAGAAAGGGAATCTTTCTGTTCCCTTGTTCCCTTGATTATTCCAGGAAATGTCTTGCACTTGATTCAGTTTGAATATATCTTTTCTTGAACATAGATGGCTGGAAATGTAGACTGTATTCCTGCTGTAACATCAGAAATGCTTGATGTGATGGCATTAATACTTTCTTGTCTTTGCTGGAAATAACTTCCTGATTCATCATGAGATTTCATTTGTCTTTTTCACACTTGTATCAAATGGGTGTCTGGGGTATCCTGTGATGGCCAGTACTGACATACACTTTTTCTATATTGCTTCCCACTGTCTTTATTTCATAGTACCCTCAAATGAATAACCATGTAATTTATAATATTAAAATTTAATTCAATATCTGTTACTTCAGTCCTCAAGGTCATACAACTCTTTGTGTACAACATTCTGGTCCTCATCCAGGCTGATGCTGCTTCCCAGTTTTTAACATCACCAAACATTAGTTAGTTCATGTAAATTTTTGGATCTGGATCACCAATGAAAACCATAAGGCAAGACTCATTTTAAAATGGATCCTTGAAGAAATCTTTTCAGAGTGTCTCCTCCATCCCATTAGTACCTCTTTCAGTAAAAATTACTGTATTCCATATAGCCTATACCTTGCATTCACTCCATCATCTCTAGTTAACTAATATTACATGCCAGTACAAGTCAATGTCTGAAAGTAATTGTGTTCCTTTGGAGTTAGATGCTTATCTTTTCAATAGTTTTATGAAGCCAAGATGTAATCTTTTACATTTCCCTTGGTTTTATTTAAAAATAATGGAAGATTTTTATGAAAAAAAAGTGTCAAAATCATCTTCTTAGAGGGAGGATACATATTTATCAGTGAATGTATTGGTATAGAGACGTGTGAGGATAGATTTCCCTACTAGAATTGTTGGTATGTTACATGGGTTCTGAGCTGTTAACAGTCTCAGTTATGTTTCTGTGCAGCTGCCTTCATCACTGTCAGATTAATGTAGCATCTACCTCTTATTTTTTCCACACTATTATTTAGGAGAATCATTCTGTTTTCATGACTATGAATTATTGAATATAGGTTATTTTCTCTCTTGGAATTTGTCTTCTTTCCAAAGATTTGAATGGGATCACCTAGAGAGTTAAAAATTGTTTATTTTAGTAAGGCTAAATTGTAAGAACAGTTTAGCGGTATTCCATTTCTCATTCTAAGCAATGCTTCCTTATCTCTGTGATACACAAGCTCAGTCTGTCCACGCACCAAGGTTTATTATTTTCTTTCCACATCATATGGGACCGCCTGTGAGAGAAAGTGGCAATACAACAATGATCTCAGGAGGATTTTATTGATTAGACCATAAAATTTTTTTTTACCTCACTACATAGGACATTTCGTCTACTATAAGATAGTCACAGAATCACAGAATGGTTGAGGTTGGAAAGGACCTCTGGAAGATCATCTAGTAGTATTCTGATATCCCAGTAGGCAGCAATCTAGTGGTGTCACTGTTCTTATCTCATGCATCAATTTTCACGTGACCTTGAATTTCTGTGTTCCTCTAATCTGTATGGACCAATTTTTTCTTTCTGGATCCTACAAGAACATTTGCCCTTAAAGCAGAAAATCCCTTATTCTAAACTGGAGGCTTTCTGATCTCCGTTCATTTTCAGTATTTCTCTCTTTCTCTCGTGTGTAATCAGTTAAAATAACTTATTTCAGAACTTTCTTTTATAGTCCAATTACATAATGCCTAAGGGACCCTCATCTCAGTTGAAGCCTTTCAGAGCTACCAATAATACAAATAACTTTTTTCCTAACACCAAAATATGAACTCAAAATTAACACAAAGAACGATAGGAGCTGAAACTAGGCTAGAAACAAAGTTCATATTTTTAACAGGGAGTGGAAGTAGCTGGTAGAACAGCTTCTAGCAGGAGCTAGTCTGTGGTCATTAAAATGTCAAAGAATTACTGTGTTGTGTTTGTTTCCTTGTATTTAATAAGAGCCATGTGGCAATGAGTAATATTTCATTTTGAGTATTCAAGAAGTGGAATTCTTATTAACAAAGGCTTTTTAGTAGCATGTGTAAAAGAGGGCTTTCATTATGATTGTAGGTTTAATTTATATGGGGTAATGTTTGGTCTCAGTTAATCCATCTGTCTAATATTTTAACAGTATTTTAATGAAGCCCTGAGCCAAATATTAATGTAGCTAAAGTTGCCTGTTTTATCTGGTGATTTCCAGTAAAATACTGAGGAGTGAAAAACCAAAAACCTAACTTTAACAAAGAGAATAACAATAATCCTTATTGACCTCAGCAGGTTCACAATTTTATGAAGCACGTATATGTTTGGCAGTTGAAGTAGTGATAAAAATACAAGTTTAAGAAATACTTTTATGTGTGTAACAAAGACATTTATTGTAAAACCTGCAATTCAGTCATATGTAGCAAGTCAGAATCTTTTATAGGCAAGAGAGAACACAGTATTTCTTTGTAAAATATGACTTGAGTTTGAACTTCCTAAGGTAGCTAAGGGTAGCCACAAAATTGGTCCCAAATCTATCATTTTAAAATCAAGATTAAATTGATACTGGTAATTCATTTTGTTGTTCCATACTGCGGCCATACTTGTTCTTAGCCCTTTGACTAGAAATTTCTAGCAAATGTTAATCTATGCTTATTATATGTAAACAGTAATGCCACTGTGAATCTTTGAATTGGTTCTTGTTGATCAAGAAACATAGGCCTAACTTGTTGGCCCTGAGAGCACTAATAAGCCTCAATGGCCCTGCCCAGCTTCACTTGGGACTCCCACCCATACTCTGTGCACATGGATCCAGGAGTTCATTTGAGCTTAACCTGGGGTCATCAGTCCCTGCCCCAGCAATGCTGTAGTGGTGCCAGTCTCCCATTCTGCCACAGCTGTGCCCCTGGCCAGCAGCTGGCCTTGCTGATCCTTACCCTGACCCACAGGCTGACTGACTTCCTGGCTTGACCTCGGCCCTGCCTTGCCACCATTGACCTGCCTAGGAATTGCTAGGCCTCATCCTAAGTCAGCGTTAGCCTTATTTGGATTCTGGTCACTAAAAATAATTCTATTTAATGATTACATGCATGAACCTGTGGTTGAGAAGTTGTTAGAGCTATACTTGGTCATAGCCATTAGAATATGAAACCTGCATTAAGCTGTATTTATGGGTTTTATTCTGATCTGTTATATATGAAGAGATCTTTATCAGGCCTTTCTTCACATAGTCAGATATCCTATGACATGACTGTGCAAGTCTGGTAGAGATGGCTGAGTTGGCTATTCCTGCATTGTAGATTTACTGAGTCTCTAAGATTTCCCTGTTGTCAGACCCTTGAATACCATTGTGGCTGGATAACATTTTGGTTTGTGCAGCTTTTTCTGGAGAAATGTAACTTTCGGTTATTCTGTACAACATTCATACCTCTTCTCTGCCTCCTTCTCAATATGTGTATAATTTTTTTTGTCCTCATATTATTGTATCAGGAAGTTCATGACTCATATCCTATTGCAGCTCAGTTTATTGTCAGTGTTATGGATGTATTGCAGAATAAACCTACCTTGCACGTCTTTGGCACAGTGTTTATTATTCAGCTCTTGCTGGAATCAGTGGAAAGATTCCTATTAGGTTGCAAAGATAGTTGGAGCTGGCCTGAGTTTGCCTTTCATAGTGCCTTTCGTAGGCCTGACTCCTAAGCAAAATAAAGTTATTTGTAGAGTGGTAACCATCTCTTTTATAAACTTAATGTAGGAGATTTCAGCATTCTCTGTTGTCTAGAATACATGCCCAGGCCTCTGGAGATATTCTGGTGGTTAGCCCATATGAAAGCATGTATTACTGTAGCTTTACTGCTGCTAGCTTGGTGATATCCAGCACTGCAGGTACATCTGTGTTTAGCTATCCGGTAACACTCTTCACATGTTTGTGTTAGAGCAGCAAGGTAGTACAAAATGTTTTTCTGCCAGTCTGAATTTTGTGTCCTTATTGATATTCTCACAACTCTCAAGTCACTTACTGCTAAATACCCTTCTGCACCATCCATAATTTTATAACTAGCAATAAGAAGATATTTTTCCTAGATTTTTCCTGGCCAGTGACCCAAGTACAGCATTGACATTTTCAGAACTGATTGAACATCTTACCTGCTGAAGTTGGCTGGCTTTACAGGGCATGATAAACTGGTTTGAAGTAAAGAGTGGGTAATAATGTGATCCTGTGGAGGAGAGAAAACAGTATGGGAGGAGCTGTGCATGAGGCCTGGTTAACTGGACTATACAAAGAAAAGATTTCATTTTAGTTCTTCTGGAGCATGTCAGCCTTGATCTGAATGTTACATTGACTACACAGTGCAAAATAATAGATTTCTAATTTTCATTGCAAATAAATCTAAAAATCTGCTTAAGTATTTTGCTAAATCCAGATGTATAAAATAGTAAGTTACTTTTCAGGTTGGTGCTCCTACATTGGTACCTTCAAATTAGGAATTGTTTAGGGCAGTGGGAGATGTAAACCTTGTAATACAGTAATTCAGTGGAAGAATTTTAAAAAATTCTCCTGTTTAACTAAACACAATTTGGATTCAGTCCAGTAGAAAGATTTGAGAGAAACATTTCCATTGAGGCACTTTTGCAGCCCCATTTCAGTTTATCTTCTTGAGATTGTTTCATACAAGCAATGCCATGCTTACATTCTGGTGATTAAGCACTTCTTTTCAGTGTTCTCAGTCTTGCTTAAGTTAAGAAACAGTAGAATGACATACAAGCCGTCCATGTACAGAACTGCCAACACAGCATGAAGTAGATGTTGCTTAGAGAAGAAATTTGAAATAAGGTTTAGTATACTCAGATTGAACCTACTGTCCTCCACTAAGAGACATAATAATCATAGAATCACAGAATGGGTAAGGTTGGAAGGGACCTCTGGAGATCATTTAGTCCAACCTCCCTGCTCAAGCAGGGTCACCTAGAGCATGTTACACAGGGTTGCATCCAGGCGGGCCTTGAAGATCTCCAGAGAAGGAGACTCCACAACCTCTCTGGGCAACCTATGCCAGTGCTCCTTCACTCTCACAGGGAAGAAATTCCCCCTCACGGTCAGGCGGAACTGCCTGTGCTTCAGTTTCTGCCCATTGCCTCTTGTCCTGTCACACGAGACAACTGAAAACAAACTGGAGTTTGTCCCCGTCCCCTTGACACCCTCCCTTCAGGTACTTGTACACACTGATAAGATCCCACCTCAGTCTTCTCTTCCCCAGGCTGAAGAGGCCCAGCTCTCGCAGCCTTTCCTCACAGGGCAGGTGCTCCAGCCCTCTGACCATCTTTGTTGCCCTATGCTGGACTCTCTGCAGTAGCTCCATGTCTCTCTTGTACTGGGGAGCCCAGAACTGGACGCAGTACTCGAGATGAGGCCTCCACTCCAAATTTCCACATACTAGATTGGAAGAGCACGCACTCTCATTAAAGATTACCAAGTCCTCTTCCATCAAGAAATCAAGCTGAGAAAAAAAAAAAAAAAAAGGAAAGAAAAAGCTTACCTTTTTTAAGGTAAGCTTCTTGAAGCAAAACTTGTTTGATTTGTTATAGTTTTAGAGCATTTTTATTACTTAAGCTGTAGGTAAGACAGAGCTGCTGCATTCTTAAGAAACAAACAGCCAGATTATGTTGTGTATTATTATAGCAGCTAGGTTAATCTGTATTGTGCTAGTGTGAAGAGGACCTAAAATAAAGGTATTCTCTGAGTTCAATTTTCATGAAGTTCTGTTTCTTCTCCAACTCTATATGCACTTAGCCTGACCACTACATATATAGTTGAAAAAAACACTTGTGCAATGTGATAAAAATGTACTTCACAAAAAAAAAAAAAAAAGAAAAAAAAAGATCACTTCATATGACAGCACTGACCCATGTCATTCTGTGTGGGCTAACTCATTTGGCAGTGTTCCACAGTGGCTGTGATATCCTAGCCAGCTACTTGCTGGATATCACAGCAAAACAGGAAGTCACTGGCTCAGTTTCAGAGCATGGGAAAGAAAATGACATGGAAAACTAGCTTAAAACGATTTACAAGACAAATACTCACATATTTGGATCATTCAACTCAAAGCATTTAAAACATTTTTAAAAGCTTTCTTTACTCCTAAAATGGTAAAACTGAGTATTTTTTCCCCCCTTGTTATCTCTTTGGTCTATGATTTACTATTTTTTAATCAAGAACATTTCTCAGGTAGGAGTTGCAAATTGCCTTAAAATAGCATTTAGAATAGCAATACAGCAATACTACAGTAATAAGTAATTTGAATCCATTCTTACTAGCCAAGTTGTGTTCTTTGCTAAGATTATGGTATTGATTCTTTACTGAGGCTGATGTAAATTGAGATAACTGCAGAAATAAATGGAGTAATAATACATGGAAAAGTGGGTGGAGAATCTGGCCCAAAGTTTCTGAAGGGAGGTGACATTTTTGCTTAAAAGATTGTAATTTTTTATAGACATTTATGACTGATTCCCAGAAGAGAAACATTGTCTAAAATTAAATGCTTCAGATTGCAAGCAACAATGAGTCATGCATAGAAGCACAGAAAAGAAGCAAAACTGGCAATGACAGAAAGTGGGCATTAAGAATAGTATAAAAGAAAGCTGTTAAATCTGAGATCTCTTAGCTGAATGCCTGTAATTAATCTCATTCTATTTCAGTTCTCTGGAAAGATATCATTTTGAATTTCATTAGCCAGTTTTTCAACATCGTCAGCATCAAATAAGATGAATAGTTTGTTATCCAAAGTAGTAAAATATTCAAATTCAAATAAGGGAACCTTCACTACATAGGAACATGCACATGGGAAAAGCAATCATACTTACTTTAATAGTCTCACTGTTTTTACAGGAATTCTCATGTGTTACGACATTGTAATAGAGTCTGATTTTAAATGTTTTTATAATTATTTTTGCAAAAGAATTTGAAGTAGCTTCATGTAGTATGTGTATTCTTTATTCTTACTCCCACAGTTTTTGATTTGATCTCCACAGTACCCTGAATAAGATCTGCTGATGCAGATATTTGATTACTTAGCCTGGTAATAGCACATCAGATGAATGACAAAGATCAAACTTACCATGAGGAACTGTGGGATCATATGCCAGCACATATTCTCTCTCCTGGAAGGGTTATGAGCTGGCGGTCATATCTCTAGGGTACCAAAGCAGGATACAGATGGGAGCTATTATGGCAGCCATTTTTGCAAAGACTCCCTTCCTCGAGGTGGGAAGATGAAAAACATGAAAAAAAAATTTCTATATGTGCACATCTTACAGCCCTGCAACCAAGTTCCCTTTTCCCTTTGCTCCTGAAAGATGAGCTTAATAAAATATTGGATAATAACATCTATTTATTTAGCATCTGATATACTGAGAACGTATCTAGCAAAATCAGAATGCATTTTAAAAAATCTAGTTTTAAAAATAGACTTCATACTAAAATAGGAAAATCACACTTCAGCTTTTTAGAACAAAGAAGAAAACTGACTCTGCTGTGAAATTTTCTATTTACAGAGAAAATTTCTTTGTCAGTGTGGCTTCATGGGCGCTTTGTTAATTTTGCATCATTTAAAGTACTGACCCTGTCTGTACATTGTAGAAGACCCCAAATCCCTAATCTTACTGTGCTGTCTGCTCTCCAAGGAAATGTGTATCCTCTGTCCCAGTGTAACAACAGGAAAACTTGATTTTCTAGATATAAAATGGAGGGGAAGGAAAAGACACTGTCCCTGATGCTCTGTTGTGCTGCTATGTGCTGCATAGAGCAGTCCTAAAGCTAGGGCAAAGATCACCCATGATCAGGAGGATTCCTCTTGGGATGTTGAGCTAGCAGTATGCACTTTGCTCTCTGCTTCTCCCCTTTTTTCTTATCTTTCCCTTACTGGTTAGTGGCTAAAATTCAGCTCCATGGGGAGAAAAGAAGGTAGCCTTCAAGCTGTCATCCACCACACCTTAAGTAACCTGAGTTGCCATAATCCAAACTGAGGGTGTAGATCTTTTGTCCTTTATTGGTTTCCTATATGTACACTGGAGCTATAAGTGACTTTTATATACTTGACATTTAAAGCACAAAAAAAGAATAATAAGTAAAAGACTACTCTATTTAGTTTTATATCTTAATGAAGTGAGCCTTAGCATTGGGTGTTTTAGTTCTTCATAAGATTGAAAGTCAAATGTGAACATTAACATCTCTCACTGGCCTGGTGATAAGAAAAGGTAGTTGTAATTTATCTAGCAGCAAATATCAGAAACAAAATGGAAATGTACATGCAGTGAAGGTTTCTTTTACCAAAACTTGAGACTCTTGGCATTTAGGACACCTTTTGGACATCACACCAGACACTGTGCAGCTGGGCTATACACATAGCCTGTACACATCTAGAAAAATCACTCTAACATGATTTCTGATGGTATTCAAGAATCATATCACTTTTAAAAAAGGTGATTGAAAGGAAAGAGTAAAAAGGGGTATATGGAAAAAAAAGAATGAAATGCCATCAGTTGATTGTATGATTATTTTTCCAAGGCTTGAAGATCTACAGGTGGCCTCTAATGGTGGGTTTCCTCCTGCTTTCATCACTGAAATTCAAGAATGATTCTAGTACAGACTAATAGCGCCAACACAAAAAAGCTGCATGACTTGGGGACTTAGTGACTTACACTGTTTATCTTTGTTCAAAGGTGGTCTGAGAGTTTGGTATCAGTAGATGGATCAACTCTTTTTCTTCCTCTCTTCCTTTTCCACTGCTACTTCTTTTACTGGTCTACTCTGCTTTTTCTCACTTTTTGGCCCATTTGAGGCTATTGTAGAAACTATATTTTATGCTCTTTTACAACTGCATTGGGTAAGGTCACTGTTGTTTCAAAGGATAGTCTCAAGAAGTTTTTTTTAATATTTAAAATAAGGTTTTAATTTGTAGCAGTTCTTGGAGAGCTTGAAACTGAAATATGTTACCTCACACGAACAAACTGCTTTTCTGTTGTGTGAGCATGGGCACACATATATGTGCTAACTTACTATTATAGCTTATATGGTTTTCTCTCTCTACTTAATTTTGAAAGAAAGATTGCTCTCTTCGCTGATAGATCTGGAAAGAAAACAAATTAAGTCACAGGCCATAAAACTTCACTGTGCCCTGTTAATTAACACTAAAATCACTGGTGAAACAAGCTGAACAAGCAACCAGCTCGAAGGAGATGCACAAGCAGATCATGATAGATGTGACTGTAAACTGATGGCTACAATCAGTTTCCTCAGGGAATGAAAATAATATGCTAAGTTTCAGTATTTCTAAAACCCTTTCCATGAGGCTTCTTATCCTTGAGGAAATCCCAAACCAAAACACAAATCATCTGAAGAAGAGAGTCTGATAATTCTTCAAACAATGTTGCTGGTAATCCAGGAGGAAAGGACACACATCTTTTCAATTAGAACCAGCTTCTCCTTTATCATCTTCCTCCAATAGCCATGTGCCAGCTGCAATATAGAATAATAAGAATGTCCTGTACTTCACAACCCCTTCTGCTACTGCAGATGCTCTCACAATTGTATTTTTATTTAATTACCAAAGACATGATCCCTCAGTCTTTGCAGGATTAAAACCTTGTTGGTCTGAGTGAGCATATTGAGACAAAAAGTATGATCAGTCTTGTGACTGGATGGATATTTTTGTAGTAGGCAATCTCTAATGCTGATCCAGTCCATCCAGCAGTCCTTAGATTTAGTAGTTTACCTAATACAAGGTTTTCCTCAGACCAGAATATCTCTAAACTCGATTGAAATACTTTGCCGGCGGACTATTTCTTGCTCTGCCACTTCTTCGTCCTTCTGCTCTTGGGTCAAACTGCAAATCTTTAGGTGTGTCGCATGTGTAGAGTTAGGAATTTCAGAGAGTTATGGAAGCACTTCATTTTGGCACTACCAGAGCACAGCAGTTGTCATTCAGATTTAAACTCAATGTCACTTAACTCTTCATCAAAACAGACAGTGCTCAATGCCAAGTCCTTTGGAGAAAGGTATAAGAGCTTGGTAGTCTCCTCCTGCACCAAGTCTTGTGGTCTCTAATGAGAGACTGGCAAGTCTGTGAAATAGCAGTTCTAATGTCCTTTCCAAAATCATTATCCATCTCATGCTACCGTTTGATATCTTCAGTGCAATGTGTACTTTCAGTCTAACTTTTGGACATCACTAAATGCTTGACAGGAACTCCAGCAGTGAGTTCCTTAGTTTAATTTCGCTTTGTGTGAAAACGTAGTTCATCAGTTGGTAATTTACCTTCCTTTCTGCTTGATTGGATATACCCTCATTTTCCTGTCGCAAATCTGAGACAATAGTTGCTCAGTGTTCCCTCTGCCACTAGTTATATAGTTTATATACTTGTTATCACTTAATATGCTTCTTCCTGATACAGTGTACATAATGCTTACAGCACTTCTTCACAGGATACTTTTCTAGATCTTTCTCTGTCCATGAGCAAATACGTACACCCTTCACATATGTTTTTATGGGCTACGTGCCCACTGCTGCACAGAATGGATCAGGGAAGACTGTACTACTGATTCACATGAAGGCATTCTCTGTGGCAATATTTATTTCATTCTTTAAGCTAATACATTGCTTAGATTTTTTTGTCCTTTTTAAAACACAGTTTATTTGGCTATTGGTAATAACATGGATATGGCTAAATTGTACAGGTGGTCTGTAAACTTCTCTTACATGTGTATTTTCTTCAGTGCATGTATTCAATACTCAAATAGTTTTGCTGTCATAATGCTGTTGTTTAAGTCTTCCTGTAGTTTTTTACAGCCTTCTTTGGATGTTACAAAATAAGTAACTTGGTATTATGTAACAATTTTGTCACTTAGCAATTTTGTCCTTTTTTTAATGCAACATTACATATTCCCTTTAGTAGTTCAGTCATCTTATCTATAAACCAATCATTTTATATATAAACTGTTTCTGTACTCTCAGATACATTATTTAGGCTTGATAACCTGCTACTTTCAAATTAGCATTGTATTTTTTTCTTCTGTAGATCTTTTTCTGAGTATAATTCTTCTTTGTTTATTCTGTCTCAGTTCAGTGGTTTTCTAGTGTCTGGCACCTAGATGTTTCTTATCATTCAGATACATTTGAATAATTTGGTAAATGCTAGAATCATGCTTGAGTGTAAAGAGAAAAAAGTCAAGTTGGTAGCTTCTGGCAGATAATCTAGCAATATCCAAGCCTGTGTTAACAAAGGTGTGTTTTCTTGGTTTTGAATTTATAAAGGAAGCAGATAAAACTTGTCAGACAGGTTTCTCAGCGCTGTATGTTATAAGGAAAGCTATCAAACTGAGCTTAGCTGAACTAGATAGAAATGAATCCTATGAAAAAAAGAATGAGCAGGTTCAAAAATGAGTAGTCCAAAAATGCCTAAGAATATTCTGTGTTAGTGTGCCCAATATTTGTATAACCATTCATTGTAGGAAGCAAAGATGATTACCCATACATTGCCCTAAAATACACCCACTCAGAGTAATGTCTGAAATTCCCATTTTATTAGTCTAAATGTATATTTAAACTAACTCCAAAATTACTTTGAAGGATGGACAATATGCACTGAAGGTAAAATGTGACTTGACTTAGGGAATAATTCAGCTGGACAATGAAAGTGGAAATCGAATGTTATGATAACCACAGCTTTCTTTTAGTAGGGCTAGGAAGACTCTCTTTTTAAATGTCTGCTAATGTTTTCTAATAGATTAGTAGGACTGGAGGAAAAACATAGCCACCATGTATAGCTTGGACAGTGTATATACATCAAAGAAGTAATGATTGAAAGTGATGGTTTATGGGAGAATACGGAACTAGTCATACTCTAATTGTGTTTTGTATTGGGTTACAGGTTTGTCTTAGAGTGGTAGTAGGGACAAAAAGTGGAATCTGACTGTAAAACTTGCTTTTGCTAGTATCAGAAACTCATTTTGTGTTCTTTTAATTTTTATAATTACTGCTGAAAATAACATATGCAACTAATTCATACAAGTTTCAAAAAATAGAAAAAACAATTATATATAAACTCATAAACAAGAATAATGCTTGAAATGGTGTATAGATGTTATTAATGGATTGTTTTAAATGCAATTCCTGAATAACAATTTTTGAAAAGTTTTATCTGAACTGAACAGAGTAGTATAATATCTTACTGCTTTAGCTGTCCTACTAGAATATTGTTTATATATTATGCATTTATTACTGCTATAGTTAGAGAATATTTGTTTACTGAATGCAGATTAAAGATCAGAAATATTTTTATTTTTTCACAGAAATTTGCTGCATTTCAGATATATATTCCCTTTTTTCCTCCAAAGATAGTCAGAACCTTTGCTTTCAAAAATCACAAATAAAAAACTGGTAGCTTTTTTTACTGTACAGATCGTCATTCATTTTCTCTTTCAAATGCTTTAATTAGCCTTGGAATATATGTCTGCACTGGGTATAACCTAAACAGATGTATATTATTTGTTTTGAAAGATTTCTTTTTGTGCATTAAAGTTCCACTTTTGTTAACCTCATAACCCAGAAAGCTCCTGACAAGAAAATGTAATGACTACTGTAAACCAAAATATATATTTGGAGAACAACTTTATTCTATACCCAGGCTCTTACCAGAACTAAACTTTCTTTCCACTTACACTGTGTTGCCATTGCTGTACACGTATTCATTTGTGTTTGAAATAGCATATACTGGCCAGCAATGAAAAGAAGCAGAAGTGCATAAGGAAAAGGTGAAGAGATGGTAATGATGATGAGAAATCATTCAAATAGAGCTGATGTTGCTTAATAAATCAGTTCGTCTTTAATATTTGATCTATAACTTGTTGAAATTCTGGCTATTTTATAAATACCCTCCATTGTCCCTTATTACCTAAGAAGCCTGAAGACTGTCTGGAGAGAGTTGTTATTTTAAATGCTTTGCAATTTAAAATATGTAATATCTGCTTGCAGCCATTCACAAGACAATGCTGAATGTAGATGTTCTTCAGAGAAAGGATGAATCTGAACTAAAACCCCACAGTCCTCAACCTTGCCAAATTGTTAAGAAGTTTCACTCTAGATTTGGATCAGGATTCATAAACTTTCCTTCTGGCAGCCGTGTCTGCATCTGCCTTGAAGACAGTGAGCACCTGAAAGGTGTTCGTTCGGAGGTAAATAAAATATTTATTTATTTCTTTAGACTTTGTAAAGGTGGCAGATTTTGACCCCATTCTTTATCTTTTTTTGTGTCTGTATTGAAAATATATTCAGAAAAAAAACAACGCTGAGTACAGTATTCAAAAGAGCTGGGCTTTGTGAATTTTGGACACAACATAAAACCCAGAAGAAAAATAATTCTTAGACATGTCTTGCATGTCTCTCTGACAGAATGCAAAGTGATGTTTGAATGCAGGGATATTTATCCAGTTTAGATTAGTTACAATTGCTGTCCTTCTAGTCCATTTCCCACTGTGATTTCAATAGTAAGCAAAAGTCTAATTGCTAAACTGAATGGCAGAAGCATAGAATGATTACCAAAGCTTGGATTCCCATCAAATTGTAACTTGATCTCATTGATAAAAAGCAATGAAAGAGGAAAAGAAAGTGCAGTGACCAAGGTACAATAAGAAGCAGCTACAGAAGTCTAACTAATGAAAATATTCAAGCAGTCTCACATTTATTTAATAGAAAGATAACGAAAACTTCATTTAGCTAGAGAGTGGAATCTCTTTGGGCTTGGCTGAGGCCCTGAAGTGGTGTAATGACACTGTTAACTTAGCTGATTAAAATAAAATGCAGGGAGGGTGGATAGAACAGGAAAGCGGAAAAATCCATCTAAGTTGTCTGGAAATTTAAAATTGTAGATTGGTTTGGAGGAGAACACATGAGAATAAGGAAATGGGGGAAATGTATCAACACTTCTGTAAGTTGTGAGCAGACTCAATAACAGGGAAAAGGAAGAAAAGGGGATGTGTGGGGTTTTGCCTGTGTGGATGGGGTTTTGCTTCTGCCTGTGGTTTGCTGAATTGTAAAGTAGAAAGTGGGAAATAAAGAATACTCTATAATCTCTGTCAACTGAACTTATCTTTTTCTGTGGGAGGATACTGCTCATTGCCTTTGCAATGTCTGTACTCCTGACTAGCTGTTCACTGATGGACTTCAAAGCCGTCTGAGACTTCTTTCCATGGCAAGCAAAAATAAGGAATTTTGTATTATTGAATTCAGAAATAACATAACCTGGACCTTGCACCCCCACCGTGCCCCGAATCCCTGAAATAGCTTACACCCAGAAGTGAAATTTAAATAGTGGATGTGAGCAACAGTTTCTGGGCTAGCAATTTAAGGCAAACTGTTCTGATTTTATCCAGCAACAGGCAGTAGTACAGGCACCACCTTAGTCAAATCCTCCCAGTGGGTCATAAGCCATTTGTACTACCTGCTTTCAGTCACATGTTTTATTTGGAAGAGCTGGTGTTCTTGATTCACTCTGTAAATTGTTTAGATTTTGCTAGTGCTGCAAATCTAATAGCAGAGTAAAACATGCTGGTAAATAAATAGTGCTGCTGTCATGCATGTGAATTCAGCCTTCTGGCAGATTTTCAATAAATGATGAGAATATGAGAGTTAACAGCATGGAGTCCTAAAGAATAGCCAGTTTTGTGGAAAAGAAAAGTATGAGATAAAAAAAAATGCAGTAAAGATAATCTGCCTAGAAATAGATTTTGTTTTGGTCACCTAAGCATTTTTATAGAATCAGTCTGCTGAAGTAAGGAATTTTATGCGAGTATTTATGCCTCTATTCTAGCTACCACTGTAGTTGATGAAAGATGTTGAAAGCAATAGCAGCTTGTCAATGTATATGGATACAGTTTTATGCTGTCTGAACTGGTTTCGTATAGAATTTTTCATTTTCATGTAGTGTTTTATTCTCTTTCAGTGAGAGTCAAAGTCAGAAAGCAAGATATTCCTTAAGAGTGGTTTTACCACAATTGTGTCCTGTTTCAGGGTTGCAGAACATCTAGTTGTGGGAATTTTCCTGTTGACTTCACAGAGAGTTGGGCTGGATTCTTAATGCTTAGTGCATGGAATGTTCACGTCATTGTCATTCTAATTTTTAGCTTGCTAATGTTCAGGCTTTGTAGAATTTGTTCCACTGATGTGTTATTGGCACACTACCACAAAAGTGAAACATATTGTTCCTACTTCAGTGTGCATCTGTTGCTGTTTTGCTACAGAGAGGGTTAAAATATTATTCCCTTTATGTGTCTCTTTGCCTTTTGGAGGGGTGGGGAAAGGATTCATACACTGTTGGTCTGAGCAACTGTAGTAAATAGACATATTGTGATACATAGCACTATATACAACCCATGTCCACATGTGTTTACATGTAAAGGGGAGCTTTATTCTGACCTCATTTATGTTATCAGAAGCTAAGAATAACTTATTTTAAATGTAAATGGACTTACATAAATGTCGAACTACAAAGAGAGATACAGACTAACAAACTATAGACAGTCTGGGATACTCTATAAAGGAAGATAATTGGTTCATACTATTTGTACGACAGGATTGTGTGATCCTTAAGCAAACCAAGTGTGTGTTCCGATCTGCAAGTAAGGGAAATCAGTGGGGACCTAAAAGACTCCATCTTAATTTGGCATCAATTATTCACACCTTTATCATTGCTCCATTGGGTTGCAACAGTGCAGTCTGTCTGCACATGAAGTCTGCCGTACTTAGGCACATCCAGTACAGAATGTTACTGAGAACTATCTTCTGCCACACAGACCACATGGCCATAATGAACCTTCCCTCTTTCTGTGCCAAAATTCCCATTGAATTTTGAATTATCTCCTTGCTTTACTCCTGATTGTCAACATGTACCATGGTATATCTAAAAGGCAAATGAAAATCTTGAAATAAAAACCATCAGCAGTAGCTTTTTTTTACCTGGCACAGTGCAAGTCTGTAGAGGCAAAACTCCTATATTCAGATGGCCAGGTACTTTTCAGGCCAATCAGACACAGAAAGAAATGCCCACAGAAATTAGACTGACACAAACTTCCTTCTCCTCCACTCCAAATATGACATGTATTTCGTATACTTACTTTCTCTAACTTTAATACTTGGTAGCATTTAGAAAAAATCTGTCTCAATAAAACATTCACTCAGTACATTTTCCCTCCACAGAGTAAGATGAGAGTACAAGTCAAAGTTCACCGATACAGGTAGGTAGCCATATTTCCTTTATTCAGTATAGGAAAAGGAAATGCTATGGTGATAAGTGTAAAATAATGTAGTATGTGGTGCTGCTGCTGGTCCAAACTAGAGCTGAGCTTCAACATATGCTGTAGTGATGCAGTTTCTCATAAAGGAAGTGTGGGAGGTCAGCAATAATTTTAGGAAGAATGCTTACAATACAATGAAGAAAAACATTTCTCTTCTTCCTTTAATTTCCTTTTCTCTTTTTAAAATTATTTTTATCATGGCAATGGGGTTGAATATAAATAAGGAGTATTTGATGCAGTTCTTTTGGGCATTTGCAAATCATTCTGATTCTGATCAGTAAAGTTGAATTGTGGCAGCCCTTTGTTCTACTTGACTAATACCAGATAACTTACTCATATGCTCAGGACAAGAAGCTGAAATTTTAGGATATTTCAAGAGCAGCAAAACATGCAGTAAGATATTTCCTTTTTGTCAAGACAGTCTCTATGTTTTCCTTAGATTTTGTTTTATCTTTGAAAGCAAAAGGGAATGTCAGCATAGAATGTCAACCTGTAAATTAGGAAGTGGATTATACACTACTGGTGATTCAGGAGGCTGGGTTGTATTTGCAAATATAATTGTTACTCTGTTTCAAAGGTGAAGAAAGCAGAAATTGTAACACTTTAACTGGCTTCTGTTTCGGATTTTGCAGAGTCTGCATATACAAGCAGTGCTTCAGCTACCAATAAGCTGAAATTTTAATTATATAAGATTTCCAAATCTTTCAAATAACTCTCCTTCTCTACCTATATAAATATGTGTGTGTATATATATGTATGTATGTATGTATATGATACTATTTCCACGAAACAGCTTGTTCTAATGATGTGCTGAACTTAACAATAACAGATGTGAGTTACCAAATGGAGGATAAACATATACAAGGAAAAGAGTGAGGGTTTATTTCAGTTTGTTTTTCACTGCAATGTTACAATACTTTACACTTGGAAAAAATAATGTCAGTAGTATTTTTGATATAGAGGAGCTGTGTCTTCTTCAGAAGGTTACAGTGTATCTTAGAACATTTACTCTGTAGTTGAGATTTTCAGAATGCCAGGAAGAATCTCCAGATTCTTCACTAGAGTTGACTAGGGCTTTGCCTGAGTAGAGAACATTATATCGGACTTGAACTAGTACAGACTAAAGATCTGTTAGTTTGTTTTTGTTAACCCTTGCTTTACAGCCTTATTGGTGGTGTTGAATCAGCTGGTCAAATTCAGTGTTTCATGGTAGATTTGTAATTGCTTGCCAAATTTAGCAGGAAATGCTGTATTTTTCGCACACAGTCGCTTCACATTGCAAATATGTAGCACAGTCAATACCTCATGGACATCTTGTACTAAAATACTAGTTCTGAGTGTTGCCAATTCATATCTTAAATCATACATCTTATATAATTTGATGTGTTTTTCTGCAATTATCGGCTTTAAGGTTGAAATCAGAATTGATTTAAGATTGTTATCAGAAGCAACAGTTAAATGAGAAGATCAAGGAGAACTTCCTCATTCTAGGGCCTGCACGTGGATCCTGAGCCTGCCCTAGTTCCTTGTTGGGATACGACCTTATATGCACCGTTTCTCCTCTCTGCTTCAGTGTTCAATGCAAGTGAACCCAGCTCTGTGTTTTAAAAAAAAAAAAAAAAAAAAAAAAAAAAAAAAAAAAAAAAAAAAAAAAAAAAAGATATAATTCCTGAATTTCACGATCTTTTTCGAGGCACTAGTTGTATTTTTCTTACCAGGGTTTTGATCAGAAATAGGTTTTTACTGTTGAGGGTGTCTTTCTGTTTGCCGTGTTAAATCTTGCAGAGATGATGCTTGTCAAACAGATGAATCCCTTGTGTAATTTCATTGACTTCCTGGAGCTTTTCCAAGTGCTATTTCAGGAAAATCTCAAATGGTGCATAAATGCATTCCCTGGCTGGAGCTGTCTCTTGTACTGCATGCGACAAAAAGATGACTTTAACTTGGCCTTTAAACCTTGGGCTTTTCGAAGAGCTCTGTTGTTCCACTAAGGTTCATAGTATGCATTGTAGTTCTAGTAGTGATGAAGGTTAATGTCACATTATCTGCCTCAGAGCAGTCAGCCTGAAATGACAGGTCTAGGATCCACCCTTAATCCTTTTCTGAGACGAGTGAAGATGGTTAGCTCACAGCTAGAAACACCCACCTTCTGGAAAGCAGCTAAGGTTTGTGCCACAATGCACTCATGCGCTTGAATGCACTGGAATGTTAAAAAAAAAATAGTAAAGTAAAACAGTTTTATAGTTAAAAGGGATATATTTATTTTATATCTCTCTCTTTCTTTGATGGGAACAAAGTACAGTTTTGCTGCTTCTCCTTCCACAAAGGAGGATCTTTTCTGCGTTTTCATTTAAAACAAAATAATTCTCACTCTGAACACAATGAGCTCCCCACGACCTCTCCGCTCTACTCCTTGACCCTGAATTGATATACTCATCAGTGATAAACTACTTTTATCCTTAGTTTATATTTTTCTTCACTTTCTTAGCACCACCTTAGAGACCTATGAGCTAACAGATGAATTACGTAGGCGTGAGAAGGCATTAACTTCTGGCAAGTGTGTGTGGGAATAGGCTGCTCTGACAGGCTGTGCATAGTAACAACTTGAATTTTATTTGCCAGTAAGAAATAGCCTGTATAGACTATACCACAAGAAGAAATGCATGACCTCCTCTGTTCTCCGTAGTCATCTCTGTTGGGCTCAGCAAGTACAAAAGAATTTGTACCAAGTGGGAGAATGAGAGTATGTGAATAGGAAGAGTCAGCATTGGGGAAAGGGAGAAGGTTTATAGAAGGAAATGTGATGGACCAGTTAGTTTTTTAATGTCTCTGGCTTGAGCTGTTGGCTGATGGTAAAATATGTTGGTTGAATATTTTATTCACTGGAAAATTTAAATCAAGCAAAACTATTTGTGAATTCAATAATTTGGTCAAGAAACCCTATCAGAAATTCATATGTTTTCCCCCAAAGTTGAAGTATTTTGACATGATTTTTTTTTCATTAAGTGCTTCAGATTTCCAGTTTAGAACATTTTATATCAAAATACATTCACTTGTAGTAGCAAGAAAGAATAGCCCTTCCAGGCGACAGCTCAGTTTGTAGGGTTCCTTGTTTGTCTGTTTCACTAGAAAAGGAATGAGTAGACACTTCAGGCTGAGCGGTTCACTTACTTACTTATCTTCACAGCTATCAAAGCAGAGAAACAGTTAGTTTCACAGCTCTAGCTGAAAGCTTCCTGTATGGCCCTTATAGGGTATAGAGAGACAAGGGCAAAGTGGATCAAGAATTGCCTGAATTTCAAGAGGCATAGTCAGTATCCTCATCAAAACACAGGGTTTGTTTTTTTCCTTATCATTCATTTGTGTAGGATTGTGTTGAGGAATGCTTTTGTTTGTTCAGCTCCAGTTCAGTGAAATATTATTTAGTACATATTTAAAATTGATTTTCATATTCCTGGAAATATTGTCCTTTAACTAGATTTGTATTTTTACTTATGGTGTTAGTTATCCTGTATTCTAATTCTAATGTATATCTAATTTTATTTAAAGTCTTCAGAAAGTTTTTTTTCATTCAATACAAATTCCATCCTTCTGTGACAAGTTCCAATTTTTGGCAATTCAGAGTATGACAAATACAGAGTATGCAGAAGAGCAGAATTGAAAATTAAGTGCTAATTTTCTGTTATTATGTTGCATTATCAGAGTGATACAGGGCCTGCAGAGAAGACCAGCTTTAGAAAACAGTATTCTTTTCTAGGGGTGAGGGGGCAAAACAGGCTGATAAAGAACATGCAATTTCTTTTTTTCCCCCGAGACTTCCAATATTAGTGACAAATGATTACTGACAATGGCTTTATCTCTAATGTACATCTTCCACTACTTAAGGAAAAATACCACTACTGAAAAGAAATCCATGAAAAGAGATATGTGGGTATCTTACAACAAGTGTTTAATATTTCAGTAAGTTTTCAATTACCATTCTTCTTTCAATTTTATCTAATTGATAAAAGATGTTGATGGCCATCAATCAAGAGCACACAATATCTTACTGTATCAAATGAAATAACTTCTACTCAGACTAAAGGAAGGACTAATTCTTTGTTATCCTACACTCATGTAAAATAAGAATAATTTCACAGTACTAAATAGAGCTAATCAGTGCAAATGAGAACGTTGTGAGTCTTGAAAAAATTAAATAATTTGTGTAGCTACCAAATAAAAAAGACTATTTATGTGCTGTATGGTAGTTTAGGGAAAAAATATTATGTGAAATTACCTTTAACCAGTGTTTCTAAATTCATTCTTTTCTTTGTAATAATAACGTCATCTTGCTATAAAGACAGCTAATAGAACCACTGATAAACAAAGCTTTTTTCCCCATAGTAATCAAAGTGAAACATACAATCTTAAACCGTTATCACAATACTCTTATTTCCAATTCCTTTTTATTTACATTTACATCCTGTGATGTAAAATAAAAATATTGTACATGTCAAAATAATAACAAACTACCTATAGAAATGAAAGAATAATATGGCTGTAAGCGCCTTTTAATTAATACTCTTCCTAATTCTTTTTCAATATGGGCAGTTGGAAGGGGAGAAGTTCATCAAAGATGTGTGATAAGTTAAACACTGGATATAAGTTATTTGAAAAATACCTGGAAAAGCAATCATAGAATCAGTAAGGTTGGAAGGGACCCCTGGAGATCATCTAGTCCAACCTCCAGTAAGAGTATGGAACTTGCTATGATTTGTTGTATGGCCACAATGCAAAATGACTGTGATTTACTCATTAGTTTCAGAAGGCTGAGAAAATAGGAAAATCAGTAAGAAGGTATCAGTTCGAAGAGAGGTCCTTTTTGAGTATCTGCACAGTACCAAATCAACTCAAGTTGCACTACTTTTCCAAATTCATCTGATTTTCTAACAACTGAATTTATTATATCTAAAGCATACTGCTAGTTTTTGTATGAATTTGCGTGTCTGTCAGGTCTGATTTCAGTTCAGGTTATAGCTGGTTAACTGTTGTTTCAGTTGTTGACTCTTTGAGGACTTTTATGCTGTTTTTTTTTTTTACAGTTCCTTGCATAATGGAGGTACTGATGCTTTTTTAGGATTCCTAGGTACTATAGTGACAGAAATAAGAAATAAATATTAATGACAACAGTGTCTATTAGAAATTTCTAGTTAATTATTAGAAATGTACTAGAAATAACACCAAAACTGGAATGTTTCAAATCATCTCCTGAAAAATACTACTTTCTGCCAAATCTCATTGGTATTGTTACATGTAAAAGAGCTGTTAAAGGCTTGTTTTCAGTCAAAATGAGTTAATATAATATGTAGCTTAATCCAGATGTCATCTTTGTACCCTTTGATGTATTTGCCCATATTTTTAATGATGGAACAAACAATTAGATTGTAAAGGCTAGCATCTATTTCTAGGGAATAAATTAAAAAAATGTGTATTTTCCTTGGATTCATAGTTCTGTAGTTGGCTCACAGTTTCTACTTAAATGTTTTCTGAGAAATAGTAACCTTTTTTAATTGTGACTTCAAAAAGCATCACATGTAAGTGACTAGGATCTCTGAGCTGAGGGAGAAATACTGAGTGAACTAGTTTAAAAGCTGAGAGGTATCTTTCATTTCAGAGCTCTGCTCTCCTCAGGCATAGTCTGTGTGAACCTCTGAGAGAATTACTGAGATTCAGCAGATCTCTGCCATTAATTTCACTCAGGGCAATCAGTCTCCTGCAGAGGCACTTGGTGTTCTTTTTCCCCCCTTTTAATCTGTCAGGATGCTGTTAAATAACAGGAAACTCGAGCAGCATGGTTAATGCTGATCATGTAATAAACTGCCTATCAAGCCTGCAAGCAATATATAAATAATTTCTGACTGCTGCAGCAAAATAAAAAAATAGTACGTATAAAAAAATTGTAAGAGTGTTGAAAGGTCAGTGCTGGATTTTAGCTAGGGCTGAATGTCAGCTTGAAATGCACAGCATATCTCCAGATAGCAGTGGTCATATGAAATTAAATTGAATTTCATCACAAAACAGGATTTCAGGGGCCTATGGAAGCCCCTCACTACAATTTAGTCACTAACCTAAGTGACAGTATTGCTTTGATTCCCTTTAATAAAATGGAAGAATTAGTTAATCCTATTTCTAGTTACTGTCAGATCATTACTGTCAGGAAGGAGCATAGTTCCACTGGTAAAATCCCCGGAAAGAAATATTTGAGGGTAGAGGGAAATTATTTGGAATGAATGAGATATTGCACCAAGATTAAAATATCAAAAAAGAAAAAGGATAAGAAGATGGAGAAAGCTCCACATCCTATTGTGAGATACTCACTCCCCCTGTGGTATTTCAAAAAAGCGAATTAAATCCTCCTTTTATCAGGAACTGCTTCTTTATGCACAGAGGATAGGATGAAAACCTTACATAAAGTGTGAAAAAGGGTGCACGCTCCACATTTCTGGTGACTGGTTAAATCCGCTTGGGGTAGGGATACTCGCACTGGGAGGTTGTCCAGGGAGAGAGTCAGCATTTTCTTTCTGCTCTCGCAGCCAGCCCTTGTGCTGACTCACTCTTGGCTGTGGAGAGCCAGATCCAGCTTGGCTCTGCTTGATGCAGCTCTTTTAACCAAGGACCCACGAGGGCATGAGTCCACCCAGCAGTGGCAGAGCAGAAAGGAGCAAACTGATGGAGTGAAATTTTGGGATATTCTTTTTACGGAGATTACTGTGCATTACTTTGTGGAGTAGGGAATGATGAGGCTCCTCTACCTGTTAGTCCTCCCCCAGCCTCATTCTGTGATTGTGCTACAGCCGTGCTGTGAAGTCCTTCTTTAAATTTGGGTGCTTTGATAAATACTTTAAAGGGCTCCTGTCCTTGAGTGAGTCTGTGGAAAAACACATACACTTCCAAGGTGAATTAACTTCTTCATGTAATCTCTGCTGAGCTGGGGAAAGAAACCTAGGAGTAGCCTTGGACATTTATGATTGCAGCACAGTGGTGGTGGGGGAGTGGGGGAGGGGATGGATCCTGGCATTTCTGAATCGAGGTACCACATGCAGAAGACATTGCTTAATACAAATAGGAGCCGTATATATGAAACTCTATTATCTCTAACAATATTTATGCAGACCATCAAGTAATTGCTAATATCGTTAGTGAACTTTGCCATGCATTTTATCTGCATTTTCTTTCCTTACATTTTAAGTACAAAATCCTTTTCATCCTATAAGTGAGATCAGAAATCCTCGTGTTGCAATTCCACACAGAAAGAAGAAATTACCAGCTAAAATAGATGATGAAGGGGTAGGAAGAGGTGGCCACATGGGCAAATATTTCTTCATCTAAACACCTCCAGATCCCCCCTATTGTTCTTTCTTATTACAAGGAAGACAGGACCAGGGAGTTCCAGTCTAAGCAGATTCTGGTGAGTCATTTTTCTGTCTGAGGATTCTGCCTTGCCTAGTTCTTATCTCTGACTCACTGCGGCCATAAATGGTGGGGCATATAATTTTCAAAGGGCACATACCAAAACTCTCTTCAGAACAAGTTAGTCTACTTTTACCACGGATTTCTCTATAAAGTATGTTTTGCTCTGTTTTAAATCCCAATTCCTGGCACTGGCAAGTTCTACAGGACTAGACTGCAGTCCAAGAAATGTTAGAAGTTTACAAGTATTCCTTAAATAACACTTATCTGATTATATAATTTGTTTATATGTATAAAAATGGATTTTTTTGATTTGATTAAAACTATAAAACTTGGATGTAAAGGAAAACTACAATTTTTCTGTAGCCAAAACAGAAGTATCTATTATTAATGCTATTGTACTATCTACATTTCATGGAAGCTCCTGTATTTGATGGATTGATCTTTTTCAAACTTTACTCATTCTATTTCTAATTATATACTTAGATTGACATGTGAAACTGGGACCAACTTTTGCTGCCTTGTTGCAGGCAGAACCAATATTAGCACCCAAAGAGCTTTTAATGTGGCAATATGACACCTGTTTGTCTCTGGATTCTAAGTGCCTCAGCTAAAGGAGAAAATCTAGTAGCAAAAGGTACTGGAGTATATACATAATCTTAGGTTACAGAATGATGTAGCTCTTCTGTTTTGATGTGACTGTTCCACTAGCAAAGGATAATTCAAAAGCAGTCTTGACTTTCTGTTTCTCTACTTTAGGAACTCATAACTTCTCAGAAATTTGTCCTTAGGGCTGAAGTTCCCTATCTTTCTTTGGAACTCAAGGATGATTTTTAAAAATCCAAATCCAAAATAATGAAAAATCTAAACAAAAAAGCACAGCTTTATCAGTTCACAGAGATCTTGCAAATACTGTTCCAGATACTAACAAGTTTCAATGGCAGACTGGTAGAAACAACTGATCAGAAACTTCAGCCTTCAAAGGTAATGATCTCTATACAAATAAAAAACAAAAACACATTTTTTTCTCTGTAACCCCAGATACTACCCTTTAGATACTCAGGTAGATGTTCATATATGGGTGTGTGCAACATACACATATGTGCCTGATCTGTTCATGCATGTAGCAAAAGGTAGAAAGTTCTTCAGCAGAATAGATTATGGGAATGCTCCTAACTCCCAACCAAGTCAGCCACTGCTGAGTACTTTGGTAGGAGCCAGGTTCTTCCACATCCCTCATGACCCAGAAAAGACCAGACCCACTTTGGCAAAGAGTAACAACTGTCAGGGGTCTGGTAAATGCTGTATTTTCTTTCAGTGAAAATTTAACCCAGCTTAGCTAAAACAATAGGAAGTGGTACGTTAATCTTAAAAGAAAATGTTACCAACCTTTAAAGAAAAAAAAATGTTTGTTACCTTACACACATAAAAGCATGAGCTCAGGATATTGTAAGCCTTGACATTGGACAAGCAAAATATGACCTGCAAACTGAACATTTGGATTGAAGCTTTGTTGCTTAGACCTAATTTCAATTATTAATAGAAAGTCATGTCAGTAGTAGCTATGATAGTAATATTGTATCTGCTTTTAAGTGACATTTTTCATTGATAGATCACCAAAAAGGTAGATACCTTTTTCCTTGTTTTATGAATGGTGACTCAAAGATGCAGAGAAGTTAGTCACTTCTCGGGCTGTTAGCTGAACTAGTTACAGAGCTTGAGTGTTCTGAATTCTGGTTCAGTGCTCTGTACTTTGTTCTAGTAGAGCTGAAGTATTTCATTTGAGTGTTTGTGTGTGTTCAAGTAGCATTAGAAAACTCTGAACTGGTTATTAAATTGTAAACATTTGTCTTGTATAAGCTGGTAATCTATAGCCTTTCTCCCTGACAAGGTTGGTATGTATCTGTAGTCACTGCTGCCACTGAAGACAATAGCTGTGAGGCATTGTAATCTAGAGGGCCACAGAGCTTGAGCACATAGGCAAAGCAGGCAAAGCCCTTTTCTGCAGGGCATGGAATAAGTGAACAGCTTAGCTTCTTAGAAGTTGCATTGCCAGCAGCTTTAAACCACACAGAGAGGCTGCCAAAGCTAGTTGATAAAGCCTGCAGCAAAGAATCGCTAAGTGGCATAGTTTGTTTGTCTTGAGTGGACTAACGTATGCTCCAGCAAAGCTGAATTCAGGCTGTGCTTAATACAGCCAAGTCTGCAATAAGGAAAGAGCTCTTTTCATTTTAAGCACAGTTTACATCAGGATAGGTGAGTAAAAGGTTGAATATTAATGAACAAGAGAGCAGTATGACCATCTAGACTGAATTTCTGCATACTACAGCTAAAGATCCACTTAAAATAATTTCTACATCAACTACTCCATTTTCCTTAGAGTAATTGTATGTCTTTTTAGCAATATGTCCAGTTCTGATTAGGGAGTTATAGGAATATAAGCCTCGGTAAGTTAGTCCCAAATACTGTTTCCATAGCGAAAATTTTCATTTTCAGAGCATCACTGAATGGCATTCCATGGCATTTCCATGGTGTGTGTGTGTGTGTGTGTGTGTATCTTTAATGGAGTCCAGCAATATGCAGATTAGCAAGATGTCCCCATTGAATTGATGCTTCTCTGTATCTGTTGCAGATTCCTTCCCTTAATAGCAGAGGCTGAGCAGAAGCTGTGGGGTTGCTGTAGCTGTGAAGCAGCAGCAGTAGAAAGAATTTTGCAAGAGTTAATGCTGCTTGAGGCATTATTAGTTGCTAATGGGGCTTGAGGAAGACAATATTGTGGAGATCCTCTTCTGCTTGAAATCTCGTGCAGTCTATCCCTCTGAATACCTTTAATAGTACTGTTGTAAAAATAGGCATAGCTCCATTATTACTCCTTCTATTTTTGCTTTCCATTTGCCTTTTTATTGGAAAGATAATTAAAATTAGACTTTCTCTTTTATGACTTCAGTACTCTGAATAATATGTATAGTTCTGCTGTATTTTGTGTTTATACTAGCTTCCAGTGAATCTTGGAGAGTGCTATGTCTTTTCTTACTGAAATTATTTTAATACTGTTTCTAGAGAGTATTACTAACTCTGAACAAAGTTAATATGGAGCAAATCAATCAGTAAGTGTGTCTTATAAGACTCTCTCCCCCCCTTTTTAGGGTGAAGTTTCAATGCAAGATTTCACTAGAATACATTTGCATATTTTAGTACACTAAGCTGTAGGGTAGTCTACTATAGTTACATCACCTCTGATCATCTCCAGATGATTTTGTAGTCTCTGTTGGGTAGCCTCCTGTGTACGTGAATTCTTCAGAACCTGAAAGAATGGCAGTGTCTTCTTACCTCTTCTTAAATCACTTTAGACACCTCAGCAGCACAATAGTTCAGTGCTTCCTGAGCTAATAAATGGACTGCTGCATCAGTTTCTAGCAAAATAAAGACTGCAGAGTGTTAGAAGTAATGGAAGGCAGCTTTTACAACAGATACATATTGTGATATGGCATACATTCCTGCCTCAGAACTGTTCCTCTCTTCTGTAAATATGTATATATGTAGCTTTTCCTTCTTAGGTCTGGTTAGTCCAGCACTTGGATATGAATGTATGGAAGTTGCAAGGCTGTCTGCCTTTAATAAAAACATTAAGAAACAGGCACTAACCTTAATATGTTTGAATTGTTTCAATGCTCCTTACTGCTTTCTAAGATGCTTATCCCGCTCTCTACCCTATCTTCCTCTCTGCACACACAGAGAAGTACAGAGGATACAGAGAAAACTGTTTGCTCTACACAATACATCTTTCTTTGAAGATCTTGCTTGCTTTCAAATTGCAACCATATAATTCTGTGCTGTACATACATACCCATCCAGATTTTCTAAAGGGCTAGAGGACGCAAGGCTCAAGAACCAATGGTCTTCCTAAGAAAAAGTTAGTAACATTTCTCTGAACAAGTGGAATGTTAACCCCAGGCAGGTATCCCGTGAGCTGGTTCTGTGACATAGGTTTGCAAAATTACTCCAGTGCTTTTAATCTGTAGCAGAGCATCTAGCATGTGGCTGTAATCATCTCTGCTACAGTGCCACTGAAATTAGTCAGGGACATCAGGAATGAATTTGGCTCCACTTTTTGTTGGCCTTTTGTACTTTGTCAAAAAGATTTTCCATTGTCTGTTGCCAAAAACAGTTGTGTCTTTCCATAGAGGGCTGTGTTGAGTCCATAGGAGAGGGAACAGATACCATCCACTCCAAATAAAGAATTTTAAGGAAATCCTGCTTTGGTGCCTGAGTCACCAAGCTAACTAGAATCAGGGAACAGTAAAGTGTGCCAAGCTGGTACTTTCTATACTACTATTAAAATCATATTGCTTTTTCTTCTCTTAAGAATGTGAGAAAATTATTCTGAGTTTCTAGTTGCCTTATAATTGGTATCTTTTAACAGAAGCTTAGAACAGAACTCAGAGATACCAGTACTGCACTCTCTGAACAACTTCTCTTAGGTAGCTTTTGTGGCAGAGAATTTTTATTTTAATTAAAAAATGAACCTGAAAGCAATACAAATCAAAAAAAAAAAAAAAAAAAAAACACAACAACAGAACAACAACAACAACAACAACAACAAAAACCCCAAAGCCCTCGTTGTCATGACTGTAAAAAAAAAGTCTTAAAAATATGTTCCAGGCTTGTTTATACAATGTTACTGAGGAACAGCTATTCCTGAGTAACTTTTTATTTGGATATTCTTATTTCAGAATCAGCATGACTTTCTCACCTTCCATTTAACTAATTTTCAAAGTACATTAAGTTGAACAAGAACACAGCAGTTTGGGAAGTGAAATTTAGACCCAAGCTACTGAAAATGCTTTCTTAGATTTCTAGGAGATGTGTCTGTTACTAGTGTCATCAGTTTACAGGATGCTTAGAAAAAGGAAGATAAGGAGTAGTCATCTCAAACCAACTGTCAGTTGAAAACGGTAGCATCACACTTGCAGTACAGAGCCTCTAGGGAGCCATATCTTTTATCTATTTATACAATTTTACAAATATGTGGTTGGAAAATATAGTTTAAGAGGGAAATCTTTTAAAATGACACTTATGCACTGAGTCACCAGTGGAGACAGGGAAAGAATTTTGCCTCTTGTTGATGGAAGGAGGTGTTAATGAGCTGATCATAAGGAACTTAATACCTCGTCTAGCAAAGAGGTATCTTCAACTCCAAGGAAGAGAAACTGCTTATACAAAGTGAAATGGTCAGCTGATGTACTGGATGAGGAGGAAATAAAATAAATTATGCAAACCCCTGAGAGAATTTTAAATAGGAGATGGCTTATAGAAATTGTCTGTCTCCAGCAGAATAAGGCTGAACATAATCTGAAACGTGGGTCTCTGAAGGTGGGAAAAGAGGAACTACTCAACTGTACTGTGGAAGGGAGAGAGAAATCTTTCTGATTTAAACTCACTGTAGGTGCAAAGATGCTTTTGTTTGCAGTTACTTGTCCTTGTTATGTGTTAAGAGTGATTTCAGAGTAGCTGGATAATGAAGCATTCCACACTCAAAACTATAGTGCCTCTATATCCCTCACATCTGTAAACCAGTGCATCGGGGGCATTTGAACAAGTGCCTAGGTTCAAATCACATTCTCCAGTGTATGCAAAAGGTAGCAGCTGCACAGTCCGGGTGGAGAGCTTGTATTACAGGAGTCTGGAGAGGAAGAAGAGCTTTCTGGGGATGGGTCGTTACAGCAAAGCTCACTGACAATCAGCAGAATAGTGGAGACCACTTTTGGACTCTGAAGGGAGTTTGCCACAGTCAGCAATTGCTCCTCGCTGGCATGAGCCACAATTTCAGCATCTTTAGCTTGCTGAAGCAGGAAAAACAAAACAAAACAAAAAAACAAAACAACAACAACAACAACAACAACAACAAAAAACCCCATGCATTTCATCCACAAAACACAGATTCTAGCCCCCAGTGTGCAGACCACACAAGAGCATTAATAAAGAAACACTTACCTGCCAGCAGACATGGCTGAGGTGAGTACAGCCCAGGGAAACCTTCAGAAGCTGCCTCAGTGACTTCAGGAAACTTCTGGAAATTCTGAAATTTTTCTTTTTGCATGAAAGATAGAACAAGATAATGTTGCTTAGAGGTGAAGAGCTGCATATAGGAGTAGGTTTTACTTTTGTATCAGTTTGTTCTTTATTAGCATATTTGAATTGTTTCCTTTCAGTATTTTCTTTCTGTTGCTTGGAAACGTTTTGTAAGTTGTCAGCGCTGTATGCTAGACTGATTTAAGATTCTACTAGAATGAGCTTTAATGAAAAAGCACATAGTCTGTTTTTCTTTTAAATAAGCACTCCAAGAATATTGAATTAAAAGCTTTCTTGCTTTGTCAGGTTTTAAGCAACTAGAAATTAGTTTTACTAGGACAACAGCATTACATATACTTCTTTAGTAAGGTTGACTTCTCCTCCTTAACCCTGCTGGCCTGAGGCAAAATTTCTCACCAAAACCATTATCCCTTTCCTGAGAACCAGACTGATGCTGTTGCGTGTGTTACACATCCCTAATATAATGTAGATTTTTTATATTGCTCTTTCAAATTTATTTTCTGGTTGTAGTCTCAGAGAGCTAAGTTTTGCTGATAAACCTACCACATCTAGGATATAACTTAGCAGAAGCACATCTCTAGGACTTACTCTGCAAGCTTTTGAACGCTTGTCTGAGACATACTGTTCTCCCTTTAGAGTTTATGAAGATTAATTGTTTCCCCAGCGTTGTATTTCTGTAATACTGACTGTGGCACTCAAGTCATTCAGTGTGAAGGTGCACTGAAAGACACACAAAGTGTCCATATCTGGTGTTTTTGGGTAAATGTCACATCAGTACCTTTAAATGACTGGTTCAATATGTGGGAATCTCCAACAGAAATTCCTAAGCGAAAGTAGGATCATTAAAATGATTTGATTGTATGAAATTGTCCCTGGGAGAATTCCTGTTAATGACTCAATATTAACAACTATCTCTAAATGTTTATTTTTCTTATGGGACTGTCAGCAACATGCTGACCTATTTCCTTCAAATATTATCCATCTGTTCATGGATGAAGGAATATTAACAGGTTCATTATACCATAGAATCCACACTATTTAATAGTTTTAGAGTATTATATTCCAGCATCATATGTGGCAAAGATCTCTACTTAATGTGAGCAGCTTTAAGTACACTCTTCAAGTACGCTATATAGTATATAAGACAGGCTAGTTGAAAGTTAGCTATGTTCTGAGCAAGTTTATTCTCAAATAGTTTTTAACATGTAGGCCTAAAGTCCCAACTATATTGTGACTCATAAACATTCACTACTTCTGCTGAGCTATGCAGTGATATTTCCCTAATTAAATGAGCTACTGAGATGATCTTTTAAAAAGTTCAAGCTAGCTGAGTGGTTGTTCTGATACGTGTTAATTGGTTGGGTAGAAAAGCAGTGCAGAGAATCTTATATCTCATTTTAAACACAGTTGCATGTGCATACCATGCCCAGTTCTAAGGTCCCTCTCCTCTGAAGCCTGGGGATGATCATCTTAGTAACCTGTACCCCATTTTGAATTTTCAAACAAATCTCGGAAAAAAAACAAAAAAGGCAACATGCAGTAATGAGGAACAAAGAACCAGTGGAGGAGAAAAGACTGATGGCAAATATTAGGAAAGAATCTGCACCCTTCACAGTGGTACTACTCTCATACTTCAATCATATGCATATGTGTTTTTCTGGATCTGGGACTAACTGCACCTAGATCTCTTCCAAGTGGCAAGCAAGTGCAAGAAAATGCATAAGATAAACTTAGGTTCCTCTGGTGGAGGCTGTAATTCAGGCTTCTGTATCAGAAAGTCAAGGACCTTAAAGGAGAGCTGCAAAAGACCTGGAAAGGAGAGGTGAGGAGAATGTGACTTTGCCCAACTGTGGTTTAGTGTTAGTATTCAGGATTTGAAGATGCCTGTTTGGTGAATTTTAAGCTCATTTTCTATTTTCTGTTAATCTTTATTTTTATTTTATTTTATTTTTTAAAAAAGGACTGAATGTGGACTAAAGCCCTTTTGAGATAGTGAACTAAGCTAAACTTTAATCTCTGAGGAGGCTGACTCCTTTTCCTTTGTGGAAAATTCTTTTGAAACTTTGCCTCGGGGAGCATTATGAAACCCTGAATTACTACTGGATGGGGAGTGTGAAGAACTGTCAGGTGGGGTAACAAATTGGTGAACTTCCTGAGTACTGAGCAGTGTAAGATTAAAGTGCAGGTAGGTCATGGCACATTCCATTTCGATCTAAACCACGTTAATCTGCAGAAGGCAGAGTACAGCTTGTTCATCTGCTGGATCAGAGATCCTGCTACCTTGTTTAATCTGTTCTTTTGTCAGGTAGCCAGTTCACAGCCTAAGCTCTGTGCCATATATTTGCTTATTTTTAATGTTTGTGTGTTGCACAATAAAAACATGTGAGATGCAGAAATAAAATTTCATTTTTATCATCAGTTCCGTTTTGAAGTAGATTATCCATTTGAGTAGAAAATCATAGCTATTCTAAACCTATATTTTCCTCTACACAGACATACATGGAAAGAGAAGCAGGATTTATTAACTGATAGTACATTAATGTCATCTATGGACTTAGAGAAACAAGGAGATAATTGGATTAATGTATAAAATATAATATTTGAGCCAAATAGATCTAGTGCTTTATCTAATAAGTGTAGATGAAATCTCACACAAGATATTAGAGAATGCAGTGCTTTGTTCTGCAGATTGTTCCATTCCCATTCCAACCACATAGCCATAATCATAAGTCATTCATGACAGAAATCAATGATCTTAGTTTTCTGACAGCTTTTGTTCACTGTTCCTAGGAACTGTTTTCTATCTTTTCTCAAGAGGGTATTTAGAATTTGAGCTCCCTCTCTGCTTGTCTATTATGTACAGTACCATTCATTTGCTGAGTGACCACAGTGCCAAGTTCCAGCTTGGCATTCATGGAACATTTTCCTTTCAGTCCCTTGAAAATACGTGCTTTGGCCTCTCTGATGCCAACAAATTCTCAGCACTCTAATGAAGTGGCGTGGCCTAGGCTGAAGTGGGCAGAAATATTACCAGCATCTGTCTCAGTTTTTGTGGCTACAAAATGGGCCAAATGAGATAGATACTTATCTATGATAACTTTTCAGAGAAACAGTATGAAGGAAGACTTACGATTTCTGATTCTATGTTTGAATAAAAACTCTAATTGCATAGGTGGGGCATATAAATATTCTAGTACATGTCATACCCTATAACAAACTCTTAAGAGAAATGAAAAAATGGGCAGCAGTAGGCCAAACTCATACAAGACTATGTAATTCTGCTCCAATAAAATCGACCTTTTACAGTCAATTATATGATTAGCATAAAGGCAACAGATCTAATTTACAAAGTCAGAATTGCCAGAGTAGTTGCTTTTCAAACATGGTAGTTTACCTGATCAAAAGCACTTATCATTTTCCTAACAATGCTGCTAATTGACAGTGCCTCAAAACCTGTTTTACTGTTATCTAGGGGCAAGCAGAGGACAACTACCATCATTGAGAAAATAGTGATTTTTCTGGAGTATCTTGTGTTTGCAAATAGACAGTTTGCAAACAGACAAAGAATACAATTTAAACCATTGTGTGCAGAAGGTTGAGTGATTAAATCTGGAATTTGTGTTCTCTTAGCCTTTCATTGCTCAATTTTTGTAAGTTAAAAAAAATCATTTAAATTTCTCTTTACAACCAGCAATGGGTCAGGTTGTGCTTTATTAAATCATCTAGCCCATTGCCCCATTACCAGATCTAGTCGTTACAGATTCAGCAGCTGATTAAGCATACAAGGCAGAGGCTTTAAATCTATTAATTTGCTTGATGTGCTTTGCTTCCACACATCCTCTTTTAGAACGGATTAGTTGATCTGTTTTAGGTTTCTGAGGTCTGGCTTTGTACTTGTGTACTGGCAAGGGAATCCCATGCCTTCTTGTGAGTTAAAAATGAGCTGAGACAGGGTAAGGGGAGCCAGCACAACCTGTCTAATTCTCCATTAGGATTAGACAATCTCATAGCTCTTCGTTAAGAAGCAAAAACTGGCTGGTCAGACTTTGAGGACAAGGTGTTGTTGCTGAGCTGGATATAGCTGACATAGTTCCTTGGGGAAGAGGTGGCAGAGGCAGGAAGCTGGTTTTGCTAGGAGTGGTTTTTGGTACTTAGCGTGAAACTGTCATTTTAATTACCTTTGTATTGAACAGGACCAGTCTTTCTCCAACTCACTCTGTCTGCTCCAGGCTCGTCTAGATTCACATCCTAAGAGCACTTTTCCGCTTGAATATTGGGAGCCTCTGGGATAATCTTTATTTTGTGCAATACAAAAGCAAGCTCACATTCCCCAGTATTGCTGAGTTGCCTGTTCTTGTGTGTATTTGCATGATCTTCAGGAATCAGTGACTTAGTTTTTTCATGGAAGAACTCTGGCTTAGTCTCCCACAAAGAACTGTGAGGTATGCCAGAGCAAATGAAGAAGAGGGGTACTTTGGTCACAATATCAAGCCAAAAGTAAGGAATTAAGTTCTAGCAAACTTTCTGACTGGGTGCTCTGACTTCACCAGCCCAGCAAAAAGCCTTTGGTCATACTTCTAGTGCCCTTCTCCAGTCAGGAAGTAGGCTGGAGTTTTGGATGCAGTGACATCACCTGAACTGGACAGTTTGCGGATTGCATCCTGCAGAGCCATCTGTATCTCCTGTATATTGTGAAATAGTGTTAGTCTCCTTAGAGTATCACAAATTTCCCCAAGAAGTATCTTTAGCTACCATCTGACAACTGAGTAACAACTGGGAATGATGAGCTTCCATGAAGCAACGAACACTGTCTTTGGTGATATTTGAGTTCCTGCATCAATTTTATATGGAACATCTCCAATAATTACCTAGATTTTTTTTTTCCTGAAAAACATATGAAACATATAAGTACTTGAGAGGCTTTCAGTCCTTGCTTCTCTGCTGAGAACTGATTGGTTTTCTCTGGAGCTTTTTTCTGGAATTGGTGTACAGTAGGAACACAGCTCACTTCTTGTGGTGCTCACATAAAAAAATGGGGCTAGTGTTCTGAGGCTGTTTCTAGCCCTGCAATATGCATTACAGCATTCAGGTAAATATATTAAATGTTCTAATGACATAACTAATAGCCTGATACAGACTACCTGAATAATGGAGATCTGGAGCCTCTAACCTCACTCACAGCATATATATTAAAAATATCACCTCTGTGCTTAATAGATATTACATGGGAATTACAAAATGTAGAAACTATAGTTCTGAAAGTCAGTTTTATTCAACAACAGATTATTGTCATTTTACTGCATACTTTTGAAAAATGGAGTGTCTAGTTAAAAGAATACAGAAAAACACACCTAAAATGTAGATATCACTTTACATAGAAGTACAGCATTTCAGTTAAAATATGTGAAAAACCATTTATCAATACAATTGATGCGTGTGCTACTAAGTTGTCTGCAATATCTACAAAAACATCTAATTTAGGAAGTCCCTTGCACTTGGCAGGCTATCTACCGCATTAAAAAGATAAGTGAATACAGATAGTGGAAAGCTGATGTAAAGTGCAGGAACTACACAACTGTATTAGTCTTTTCATGGTGGAAGGCTATGCAAAAAGAGACACATGCTATTTAAGGCAGGGAATGTATCATAAAGGGTAAATCAATGTTACTTTTTTGAAGTGAACAAAGAAAAGAACATAAAATATTCACAGACCCGTACGTGACTGAAGGCACTTTTATTTCACTTGTATCTTGGGAATTATGTCTTTATCTGGTCTATTGATGTTGTTCTGCAAAAGTAGCTTGCTTCAGCCTATTGATTAGTTCAGCATGCACCAACCTGGGAGTAGTAAACTGTACATCTGCACAATTTAAATTGAATTGTGCAGATGGGTGTAAGCGATTTTGCCCTAAACTAGCCAACTGAAAAAACATTAAAAAGGGAGGAATTTAGGGCAAACAAAAACAAATTCTAAACAGCAATACAAACCCTGCAAAATGTATCAAAATGGAATGTTGCATGATATGAAGTTGTAGGAGAGAAAGCAAGAAGGTAAATCTCCTTCAAAGGAATATTGATTTTTAAACACAAAGAAGAGATTACATTGGATAGAGAATATTTAACCGAGGAGAAGATAGCAGAAAAGAGATGCGTTTCCACCAGTTCCCTAAGGAAGCTCCAGTCACCTAAGCAAAATCATAAAAAAGGGGTAGAAATCTCTTCCCTGATGTAGGCTGTCCTGAGAGAAGGGCTGGGCAATGTTTTTCATGCTTTTATAATGACTGAGGGGGGTGAAAAACATCCTTGACTTCAAGAATCTCTTTTTTCCTCCATTCAAGTGTATTTAAAAACAAATGAACAATGATTAAATGAGTTTGAGTTGTCTGATTTTTTAAAAATATATTTTGAATACATTCAGTCATGTGGATGTTTTTGAGTAAGGAAAAGAAATAGTGTTCATTCCTCTTAAATTTCTTTCTATTTTTTATCATCTTTTCCTGAGGCTGTTTACTCTGCACATGTAAGGATGATGATAATGAAGGAGGTATTTTAAACAGGCATGATCTGTATTTGTCCCCTTATGAGGGACTTTCTTTTTCTGCCTGCTATTTTTTTTTGAATCCTGCTTTTTGATTAAGGTAGGGTTCACCAGGCAGGAAGGAGGGGGTACCAAGAACTACTGAGGAGCTAGGTATGCATCTGCTAGGGCTAATCTTTCAGGTAAAAGCAGTGAGAGGCTGTAATCACCTTTAGAAAGAGGGAAGGTGCTGGTGGAATTTATTTTGTTTCTCTGTAATTACCAGTTGAGAATAACTGGGGGTGTGGATTTAATAAATATGCGGTTTGGGTGGTGTGATCAAAACTTACTCCTTTCAAGAGGAGAAGACTGAGATATTTGAAAAAGGCCAGCTTGTGCACCAGTTATGAGAGCTCCTCAACTCCATATTGCTGTGACAGGAAAGAGTGATAGCCTGTGGCTAGCCCATGATGCATGGTTAAATAGTCCTGAAAGGAATTTCAGAATGGAAGAGAAGATAAAGCTCTTTCTGATAATTCTTTTAGTATTTACTTGCCCACATAGGAAAGGTCTGATAAGGCTAGGCATAACAGGTATCTGTTCTCAAAGTAGGTGGTGGTTAATGGAATGGCAAATTGATTTGATGCTGATGCTTTAAATTGTATTAAATCAAAAGCAAGGTTTTACACTATCCATTCTGTAGAAGCCTGCCTGTTAGTTTTTCTCATTGCTGTCTTGCTGTGGTATGAAATAGGACATGCAACTTAAAAAAAAAAAAAAAAAAAAAAAAAAAAAAAAAAAAAAAAAAAAAAAAAGTGGTCTGGCACATCTATTGTTTGATGTAATATACTGTGATTTTGAAAAAGAAATCTTTAACTTAGCTTCAGTTTGTGTCACTGTCTTTGACCAATTTATGGATTTATTCATGGTACCATGGGTTCATTGGTCAGCCTTTACTGTAAAAGCATAATGACTCAGTTTGGGCCTGGCAGCCAGACAGCTAAATATAGCATGTAGCATCTCAGCCTGGTACAGCTGGAAAAAAAATCCACTTGAGGACTTACGAAAAGTCAGTCTGGACAGAGGTGCTGAGTACAGATATACTTGCTCTCAACCAGTGACTTCATTATGTTCTTAGACTACTCATCCCAGAGGTAGCACTGGGGAGCTTGTGGGAACAAAGAGGAAACAGGATGGTGAGATAGAAGAAGAGGACAACAGGGAAGAAATAGACACTGAAAAAGAACTGATTTTGAAGTCTCTTAGCTAACTATTCCCGGCTCTGATGCAGGATGTGAGCCAGAAAATGTCCACTCATGTGGGAAAGTGGAATTGCAGCACTGTGGAAAACTTAGGCACCATTCCGGAGCTATGTACCAGCTACGCCTGAGTCCAGTCTCAGTAGGAGAGCAAAGTCCTCCCACCTTATCTCTCTGTTAAGATGCTACCAATCAGTGGCTTTTTGCAGTGCATCTATGAGTGTTCATGTGAGGTAATCCGCCCACCCCCCATGACAAACATCATCTCTTTGTTAAAAAGCACTGGGTCTGAGGGGAGCTTGCTTCCACGTTCAGGAGCTTAGCAGGAGCCACCGGCCTGAGGTGAACGAGTGGTTGCTGGTACCCTACCCTGGGAACTGCTGGTCTGGAAACTGCTCTGACAAAATTGTTGGAGATGTTTAGGATGTTCACTTGAACATCTGGAAGTGGACCTGTTCCATATTATAAAAAAGTCACAGTTTATCAAAGTGCCACAATTGCAGACAGGGTCCCACTCTGAGACAGTAAAACAATACAGCTCTGGCCATATGTATTATTAATAGAATATGGCACTAGACATTATGTATTCCATATTTACGGTCAGTTTGAGACCTCTTCACTATACTTCATAAATACTTACAGATAAATTGTAGATGCCTTTCAGCCCTGTTAACTAAACTGAAAAAGGTGAATAAAAATGTATTCTGAAAATATTTTTCAAAATTGGAACACCATTTTAAAAAGCAGAGTTAAAACATGAAACACTAGATTAAAAAAAACAACACATTAAATAGCTATTGTTTTCCTGCCATCAGTTATGTTTTTCAGCCTAGGAGAATAGGCAGCTGGCAAGAGCAACTCCTTCATGTGCAGAAGAGCAAATGTCATGTCATCCTACTCAGCTCTGTCAGTGACTCTTACTGGCCTGTTACTCCTGTAGCACCAGCAGAGCCAGCACTAGATATTCCAATTTCCACTTCTCCTAAGTCCTGCCAAAGACTGTTACAGAATGCTATATTCTAACTGCTGTTGGAAAGGAGAGCTATTTCATCTATCCTTTCAGGGTGAATTAAGGAATGGGGGCAGGCAGGGTAATCCCAACTTCTATTTCGTGGGTGCCTCTGGAGAAAGAGACACTTTGTTGGCTCCACCTTTGAAGCAGCAGCAAGTCTTTTTACAAGCTCCATGACAGTGGTCAGAGAAAAAGCTGCTGACAAGCTCTTTGGATTACATGCAGAAGTGCTGATACTCTTCCAACAAGAAGATGCTACATATATGAGTAATCACATATACGAGTCTCTTAATAACAGCACTAACAATGGAATCTATATTCTGAAAAATGACAACAGCTCCCTTTTAAAGCTTTATTAGTACTTTCTTTCTAAGTAACTAATTGCTTCTCCTGTTCAAAGTTTCTGGAATATTAGCAGAAATACAATGAAAAACATGGTTTACTTCCACCTGAATTGAAGCCATAACATACTCTTACTCAGAAACGATCATCTTTCTAGTGTATACAAATTCAGCATATACTGTGCAAATTCTTTATTGAAACAATGATCAATTTACAAGCTGGATCACATTTCATTTTGCCACTTAGCACAAACTTGTCTCTTTGTGGTTTACAGCTGTGAACTATAAAATCATAGTAGTTATTTAAATCAAAGTACAGTAACTATGCTTCCCAAAAGAACACATTCATATTTGTCTTACATTTCTTATAATATTAAAAAAGATTTGATAATTAATGAACTAAATCTTTAGATACTTTAGTGCAAGCATTTTCTTTGCATCTAAGAAGCTTTCAGTTGTCCCACTAAGTATGACATATTTAGGAGGCCAACACTTTAAATAGTGTACTGCCACATTATTCCATGAGAACTTTTAAAATTCAACACTGACCATTAATACTTTTCAGAATTAGTTGCTCTGAATCAAACTGAAGGTCAGAAAGCCCTGATTATATGTTACAGTACCTATGTCAAAGGATAACTGCAAATTAAGGAATTGACGTGGTATATACATTTGAATAAAACAGGCACCAATTTAAAAAGATAAATCAACATTTGCCAATAAGTATCAAAATATGCTTGTGATTATACATTAATGTTTAAAATACAGGAGCCAACAGCTATCAGGCCAACCTAATATCAATGAACCTGCATTAAAACGCTGACCTTTATTTTGTTTAAATTTTAAAAGACAATCTCCAAAATGACTGAATGTTAGGTTTAATCACAAGCATACTTAAATCAGACAATGAAAAAGATCAGCAGTAAGTAAATGCTGCTCAAAAAGAAAAATGTGAGTCAGTAGATAATACTACATTCAAGTGCTCTGATTAATATTGTCTTAGATTTAGTGCAAAAAGAACAGTAAGTGTAAAAAATCAAATCCAACAGTGATTTCTTGTGCTGCAGAAATCAAGTCACATTTCATGAAGTTTCAGCAAAAGTATTTTAAATAACATAACTATACCCTGCAAATCTCTCTTTCTTCCTAAAGCTGGCTTGGTCTTTCTTATGCTTTTAGAATGCAAATTCAGCTGAACAGACTTTTCCATATTCAAGTCTTTTAAGAACTATTACTGTTTGGTGACATAATAAGCAAAACAATATAACAAATGGTGTGCATAGTCCAAATATAGGAACTTACCACTCTGATGTCTCTGAAATGCTTAAGGTGCATGAAAAAACACAAAATGCAAATATTAATGTTCCCTTAGAACTATAATTAATTTTATATTTGCTAATTGTGTTCCTGCACCACAAAAATTCTTGCACTGTTTAAGAAATGCTGCAAGACGAAATTCTTTGCTTTATGAGCACACAGCCAGAAAAGGAAGAGATGGGTTTGGATCTTGCTTGCCAACTCAAATCTCCTGCAAAAGTGAGGACTGAAAAAAAGCTTTATGCTTAGAGGTGTAATACAACAAATGCATAAAGATACTGAAGACTGAGCAGCATACACGAAAATAGAATAAATAAAGCAGAACTATTACACTCTGTATTTTCTTTAGGTACAGTGCTGGTCTGTTTTTATTCCATTAAGTACCACAAAGCAAAATGAGCAAAAACATGTCCACTTTTCTGAATATACTTCAGGTCACTAGAAAAAGTCTTTATATTGGATTAGCTAGACTAGTCTTACCTGTGAAGTCTTAAGTTTTGAGTGACTCTAGCTTTGGTAAAGTCAAAGGAGAAGTTTCCTTTGACTTTGTGAGACCAATAATTCCACACTGTACTTTTTACAAGCATGTAGTCCAAATAACTGCAGCTCAGAAATAGTTCATAACATACTTTGGGGAGTACTTTATACACATGCTTTTTTGGGCCAGCCCTTTCTAAAAAACATATTATGTATCTTCAAAGAAGATGGAGATTACATTACATTACTACATTTACATGGAGATACTAATGAAAACTATGGGAGTTGTTTGCTCTCAAATGTTTATCAATAAATAAACAATAAACAAGTTGGAGGACAGCCTGAGGGCAATAGTATCAATCACTGTATGAATCGTGAAGGGGTCTGGTCTCTACTTCAAAAAAATCATAAAAATAATAAAAACTAAAATACTGTATTATGATACCATGAAATATTTTTAAAGTATTAATTTAACTTGTCTTTAAATCTTAAAGTGTAGTTTTAAAGTTATTTTTCTGCTTTGAAGGAGAAAACACTTGCTCATCAAAGCAATCTGACTGTTGGGCATCAGGCAGTTAACTTTAAAATGTGTGACCCATGTTTGTAAATGCTGAACAGACAAGAAAATCAGGATGCCTCTTCATGGTAGTAGATTAAGGTGAACTAAAAGAAATTAGTGTAAGTTCCTGCTGTTTCTGCCCTCATCCTTTTGCATACCAAAAGCAAATGCAGTGACTTGAAGAAAAAATGATATGGACACTAAACAGAAATGTGCTTTGGACTCAAACAAGGACTTCACAGCTGGGATCAATAGTATTTTCAGTCATGCTGGTCAGGAGTGAGGTTGTTCATGGCATTCTCGTAATCTACCCTGTGTTCTAGATTTATATTGCTTCACTTAAATACTTGCAGCCACATTCTTAAAGAGCCTTTGATTTGCATGTTTCCTTTTGGACATGTGCAAATATATTTTGTTTAGATATCTGCCACTATAGTGAGCACAATCAAATGCTAGCCAACTAGATGCTGTAGTTTTCACAAGTTCATAGCCTCATTAATAAAATCTGGAGTCTGTTATCAAATGTGTACTTTTTTTTAGTAATTACAGAAAGGTAAATATGAAGCCTTCTTTGCATCACCTGCCTAAGTCACGGATTGTTTATATTATTACAATACTAATGAAGCTCTGAACGTTAACACAAAGAAGTCCACACAGAACCCCATTCATTATCAAGGGATTTTATAAACAGCTGCAATTACATTGATTTTATTTTGTTTCAATTACTTGTGCAGTTAATATAGCTGATCACCTCCAAAAGACATCTTGTCTAGATGTGACTGCTTCAAGAAAGTGTCTAGAGAGCTGGCCATCCATCACTTCTCACAGCCCTGACAGACTTCTGTTTTTTCTCAGTACACTAGATTCCAGATTTACTCTGAGTATCTGTATGTACACCATAGTCCTTCTTAGAAACTACCAGGTGATAGTTTGCTCACCAGTTTCAAACTGAGTGTGTGTCAGATAATGAAGTAATATGCTATTAATCCTGCACAAACTCCTCCTTATAAGTGCTTCCTTTCCAGACTTCCTCAGGAGAAGGTTCTTTTTATTTCTGTCTGCAATAGAAATTATCACTTCCCTTCTGCTTCAGGCATTTCCTGGGATAAACACTGATCTTTTCAATGCCACTATTGCCACGATCATTACAGCTTTACTGGTATAATGTACTTGAGTAGTGAACACCTTCAAGTAATTTTAACACAATAAACAGTTTGTGCAATCATCATTGTAAATTCACAGGACACTTGATTAATTTTTGTTTGAATAAAACACTCTCAGGTTTATGCTTATAGGTGAATTTCAGCTTGATCCTCAGAATATTAATCTGCACAAAAATGAGAAGTCCAGGGCTATTCTGCCACTTCAGTAATCAGCTGATTATGGAGTTTGCATAACTCTTAGTGAATCTGTGTAACTTCTGTAAAGGTAATACATACTTACTTACTCCCACCAAATAACTACCAAACAACACATTTTGCACATTTACAACTGCTTTCCATATAAACTTCTGGCAAAGTCAGTACAAAATTGGTAAAATTATGTGACTGCAGCTTTCTGTCAGATTTGAAGGCTTTCCTGTCTGTAAAATATGCACCCAAGTTGTTTCTTGATATGAAAAAAAGCATTTATTGGTATTTCATTCCACGGAAAATGCTAAAATATTTCCCTTGTGCCTAAGCAGCATGGTCTCAAATGAAATGGAAACATTTTATCTTTCTCTAATAGCTCTCTAAATCACAATGCAGCTCAGCAAAGATGCTTTGTAAATGGGATCTATTAGGATTTTATTTGGCTGCTGGAGTGCTGCCTCTTGGGCAGTTTTTCAAATTCATGAGATAATATTTGCAAAAATGCAATAGATGGAAATAATGAAAGTGAAGGAGGAAAATGAAAAACTGTTTTACATTTAGTAAGGTCAAGTGTCCTACATCAACACTACCAGTGACTGCCAGGCAGCCACTGCAGGTGACACAACCTAGAAAATGCTGAGGTAAATGTTTCTTGGAAAAATTCCTAATCCAAAAGAGCAATTAATATTATTTTAATAGCAATTACTCTGCCATACATCAGGTAAACTAAAGTCAAATTGAGAAGAAAGTGCCAAATAATCCACATACATACATGCTTTTGCTATGATAGTCTCCAAGTAAGGCTTAGCGGCAAGTACAATATGTATTTTTAAAAGAACTCCTGATTTTCCTGCTATGCATAGATTCAAGAGTAACTATCATACATGGCTTTCATATATAACGCATGTATTTTTGTCATTTGCCAGTGCTGTATCATCAGAACTGAGTTCAGCAGAAGGCTCAGGAGGGGGCTCTGTAGGAAGTGCTGGTGTTTGAGGAGTGTCTTCTTCCTTGGTGTCCAACTGCACGCTTTCTTGTGACTGACCATCCATGCAGTCCTTTTTAGACAAGGGGTGAACTGACACTTTTATTGCAATCTGTTGAGGTGGCTCGTGCAGTGATGATGCATCAGAGTCACCCGTGGGAGAGTCACTGCGCTTCAAAGCATTAGGGATCATATACACCTCATCTGTTTCTGAGGTTTCCTGGCCTTCTGCTGTTTGCCGTACAAAATTCTGTCCTTGCTCCTCCAGACCAACAACCTCCATAATTTCTTCCATTATAGTCCTGCAGTTCATGATGAGAGGTGGCAAAGGTACACTTCGAGCAAGCTCCTCAATATAGCGAGCAAATTCCATGGTCTTGAATTGAGTAACTTTGGCAAGCTCAAGCGTTTTGGCTGAAGTGATAATTGGGATACGCTTAGCAATCTCGAAGGCTTTCTGGAGTTTCTCTGCTCCTTCTGTTCTGAAAAAATCATTGATTGCTTTCTCTGTTTTCTTCAGGTGACTGCTCATCATACATAACCGGGTAATGTTCAAAATCATTACAATGGTAAAAGCTACAAGGCAGACAATCATGTAATAGATGCCCATATCTCCAGAAGTAAAGACAACCCTCAGCGTCACAGTATTATTAACACTGCCATACATATTAGATGCAACACATGTGTATTTACCTCTGTCTTCAAAAGAGACACTGGTAATGTTTAGTAGCCCGTTGTCAAGAAACCACCATTTTCCTGCTGGAAAGAAGACAATAACTTAATTAGAAGTATCTTGTTTATATAATCAGCATAGTCTTAATCATCAGCTTTGTCACACTAGCTTCAGATTTGGGAAAAAGGAAATAATGTAGAGATGAAGACAAGAGTTTATCATGACAAAGGCTTATCTGGCCCTGAGATCCTAGCTAGGTTCCTGTCAAATCACTGACATCAACTTTGAATAATCAGATCATCCCCTGAAAGTTTCATAAAAAATTAGTGAACATGTCTGATATCTATCAAAATCTTCTAGTCAGTTAATTAAAGATCTAGCTACTTACAACAGATAGCCTCCCAAGCACATGCCATGCTTTCTTAAAAAAGGATCAGTAATAATGGAACTGTGAGGCAGAAAAGTCTACCAAGCCCTCCTTATTTTGTTCCCTGGCAATCCACTTTCTTATAAATTTTTTAGTGTTTTGTTATAGTATGTCACAGAATTTCGTTAACGTAAACTTAAAAAAACTAAAATTCCAGACATCATATACTATACTGCCTGCCTCCAAGGTGTTCATAATTTAATTTTGAAGTATGATTTAACAAAGGGGGAAATAAGACAGTACGAGTAAGATGAATGGCAAACAAAAGGATCAAAGTAATCTAGACTTTCTGGATGTTGTAAATCACCATTTATTTTTCCACTAACATTATGATTGCTGAATGCCTGTTTTTTCTTTTATGGCACTGAGTCTTGATTCCTACTGGCAGCGTGAAATGTTACAGAGTGGGAGCTCAAAATTTGTCACCTGTATCTATGTGATCTTCTCCATACCATTATGTAAAATAGTAGATCTGCAACAATGACTTTGAAGTTACAGTTCACCGTATCTAGTGTAAATAATAAAACACACTCCAGCACAGCAAGCAAGCATTATTAAATTACAGTGGATATTCTTATGTACGAAGTGTATATTAAGCACTAGTTTAGGAAGTTGGTTATTATTTATAAGACTAGTTATGCAGGTTCACATGTTTTAGTAAGCTCAGTCTTCTAGTACTGTTGTATATACTGCATATGTAAGTTTTAAGCCTTAACACCTGCAATCTTATTCATATATAGAACCTTATTACCTAAAAAGTACAGCTGATTACAATGTGACAACTTACAAAGCAAGTATAATACAGTGTCAATTCTATTACACCAAGCATGTTGTATTAAGAGAACGTTAGGATTGCAAACATAGCCGTTTAATATTCCATGTGTGCACATATTGTGTATCGCAGTTAATGCTGATTATGTCATCACATACTAATCTTCCCATAAGACCCCTCCTTCAGTCCATGAATGGACAGCTCTTTACCACATCTTTTTATCCTCCACATTTAATGTGTGGTGTCAAGCTTAATAGAATTTTTAACTTTGCTAAAATAGCATATTTTGCCCTAGCCTAATTCTAGAAAACAGCTGAATCATTTTGCTTGAAATTAAAAAATAAAGAATAAATAAAAATTCAGTCTGCAGCAGACCTTCATGTGAAAATTGACATCAATCTGATAAAGCTAGGCAAATTTAGAAGAAAACTGTCTTATAATGGGAATGTCCACATTTGTAACAAATGACACTTTTTTTTTTCTCCACCTCTAGAATGAGATATAAAGTACTGGTTGCTAAGTATTTCTTTAAATGGCAATGTTGGCAATGTAGGTCTTTATTCATTGTAAAATGACAAGACGCCTTGCTGATGTATCCTGGCTCCAGCTGTTAGAAATGACATAATGGCTTTGAACTGTGACTCAATAGCTGGTTTTGTGCCAATGGATCCTGGCAGATAGTGTAATCTGAGTTAAAGTGTAATTTTTACATCTGTAAAATTTACTGATTTGGTTGATGTTCTTGTTCATCTACCTGAATGTTTGTATTAATAGCGACTTCTCTCAAATAACTACCTAAAGTCAGATGCCTAAAATGAGTAAATAGGAATACTTCTGTTGGTGAACCCTGATAACACTCTAGAGCACTAACTGCAATCTACCATCATAACTGCACAAATTATATCTGAAAGTCTGTTCAATAACTCAAGCAGTACCTTGCTCCAGCTTTACAAAGAAAATGACTAAACACTGAAATGTAAAACATATCCAGTTATGCAGAAAGCTGGTTCAGGTAGGCTATACTGTAGTACATACAGCTGGGTCAACATTACTTTATCATAGCAGAGCTCTCCCTCAGATCAGCTATTAGTAAAATAAGCTATTCTGCACTTGATGAATTACTAGGAGTTTATTTCATCATGCTGTGAACAAAGCAGTTAGTACGAAAGAATTATTTGAGCAAAACCTTCCAAAACCCCCCAAAGGTTCCCTAAATGTACAGCTAGGATTATCATCCAATCCAAACCTTCCACTTAAGGAAAACAAGTTCATGCAAAATTAAGATCTCTGGCAAATACAACTGAGGAGCCTTACTGCAGCCAGGATGGCTCTAACTTGGTTTGTCCTTCCAACTGCTGCACCTATGTGCGTTTTTCTGTTTGTCACTCAAGGCATCTTCTGCTTCTCACACTCCCATGGTGCTACAAATAAAGACAGGAAGGCTAGTAGTGAGCTAGCTCTGCTGAATCCAGGCCAACTAACTATTCCCATATGCCAAGAGAATCCTTTCTTCAGTTGTCAAATAGCTTTTCAGTCTCTTTTGTTGGCAGAGAAGAACAAAGAGGAAAGAATGAGAAATGGGATCAAACCCGAAGCCTTCCAACGAAAAGAAGCCTTTCCCCCCTTGTGTCTACTTCTTCTGTTAAGGTTTTCAGCTTTTAGCTACATGTTGCTATAAAGTAACACCTTATAAAAACAATATTGTTTTCTTCCAAGGTGTGCTCAACAAATTTGTAGCAGCCATCATCCCAGATGGTTGCTTACTTTCATACTCTCACATAGGAAAACAACATAGCCAGGTCCTTAAATTCAGGCTTTTCGTCAATCTGCTGTAAACAAATGCATTTCTTGACAGGCTAAATGAAATGATTGAGAATAATGAGAACACTAAAATCTTACCTTTATTCTCTTCCTCGTGTAGTAAGTGGCCATTGGAATTGTACCATCTGTAACGTGGACTAGGATTACCTTGGACATTGCAGTCAATCAAGGCACTACTCCCCTCCTTGACTATAATATGGTCAATGCGGGAGATGACCACGGGCACAGATCCCACGTTCATGTCAGTGCGGTTGAAAGTGCTATTAGTCACATCTTCAGCAGTTGTCAAAGCTGCTAATAAGATGACAAGGCGTGTGGTAGGCAGAAAGTACAAAAAGTGGTGGCTGTTCAGTATGTTCATTTTCCTTCAGTAGGCTACGCAGCTGGCTGGGAACTGAGATAGGTGACTGTTGAATGCAGGCCTTTGAGGTGAGGAAGTCACAGGAGAGTTTTACTTTGATCCGTGCAATTTTATGTTTAAAATATCCTATAAAATAAATAAGTAAGTACAATGAGATGGCATGTATAAACAGTCCATTAGATGTGCTCTTTTAAAACAGTGACACATCCATTAATGCATTTCAAAATCATCTCAATGTCTTGTCTAAATGCTAATGTTATCACAGTCCTGATTCTTACTGGAAAAAGATGCATACATTTTCCTGACAATAGTGTTGTTCAGAGTGGCAGGCGTGGGAGAAGGCTTTTATCACCTAGACACTTAGCCGCTGCTGTAGCTAAATTGCTGCTACAGTTTTATTCCAAAAGTTCTACAGATACATATTTTTTTAATATTCGCAAAATCAACAGGAAAAACAAAAGTACAGCACACTAAAGCTGTCATTACCAGTACAGTGCTGCAACTCTGTTGTCACATGCATGCTCGCAATTGAGTTGTGGAATATGTCATAAGAAAGAACTACTCTAGGAAAGATTTTTGAAGCTGGTATTGGAATCCTTAATGCACACAGTTCTGAGCAAATACAATAGCAAGTATAGCAAAATATCTCAGACCATTCACTTTTCTTAGACTACTGCATTTTTTTTAAGTTCTCTGAGATAAACCTTAAGGTGGAGGAAAATACTTAAAAGAGGATGTTTATTATTTTATAAAGTCAATTCCATGTCATTTTTAGAGGAGATTTAAGATAAAAAATACTTACTAGTATTTTCCCTGCAATTACATTTTTAACCACAATTAGTATTTAATGTACAATTATGGGTAAGGTTTCACTGAAGTACAAATGCAGTTGGGATATTTCTGCTCCTTACATGGCATTAAGCATTTTTCCTGTACTTTTTGCACAGTCTCACTACAGTATTTTCCCTCAACTTGTCAACTACAATGAGGTCTTTTTTAAACAGTGATTTCAGTTTGCAGACAGAGGAGAGGGTTTACAAATGTGCTCTCTATTGGCCTTGTTTCTGCTTCCAGTGAACACAACTGGCATTCATTACTGACCGAAGGCACAACGTTAGCCTCAAAATGAGCACCTTCAAAAATTTCACTCAGAGTATGTGTCACAAATTATGTTAATCACATCAGAATTTCTAAAATTTCTATAGAATCTCTATATTATATACATGTATGTATATTTCTATATTGATTTTACTGATGTTTTTCTAAGAAAATGTTTAAAATTTAATGAAGTTTACTAGTTAGAGGGATCTACCTGGAATCCAAATATAAATAACAGAAAAGTTCTGACAAACTTTCTCCAAGTGAACATTCCGCTTGCAAAACAGTTTAGATTTTAATTCAAGATCTGTTTAACACTGCGGTGTCTCATCCACCATAGCACGGGAAAATGACTGCTGACAAGACTAAGTCAGTTCCCTGTATTAAGGAAACACTAGAAGTAAAGAAACAGCATTTTTTTTTTTAATTTCACTCACTTTCTGTCAAAAGGGAAAGAAAATACATTACTAGTAATATCTAGTTTAGATTGTTTTTCCCTACGCTTCCCATTCCCTATAAGGCAGTGATCTTGATTTCACACAGATAGATAGCACTGTTATTAAAGGACCAAAATATCTTCCTCCATTTTGCAGGATGAATCATCATGAGAAATGCCAAACCATGTTCTTTCACAGAAGCTGCATGCATGGTATGGATGTCTGTCACAACTCCAAGCCTGCCCTGATTTTCTTCTGTTTTTCTTATTAAGTGTGAAAATATTTGCCTTGAAGAGCTAGAATCATTTTTTAAGTTAATACAAAAATCTCATTTGTCACAAAAGGCTATATAAACAATGACTTCAGACATCCATTTCCAATTATTCAGAGCATATACAGCCTATATTTTAAAAGTTCTCTGTAGGTACAGCCTATACTTTGGAAAATCTTCCCTTAGCTCTAGGAATAACAGTTTAAAAAATCCTTCAATTCTGCCTATTTGCTTCAGTAACAATTTACTCCATTAACACTACTACTCCATTAACCTTGGAGACAGTCATTCTTTATGGTTATACGTATTCACTTTATAAAATGCTTTTGTACAGTGTTATAGATCTGCATTGCGCCATAGAGAAAAGCCAAAAGACACGTCACACTTCCTGGCAAGAGAGCAGGAACAAAGACTGGCTGGACTAAGACAGTAGGAAGGACAAAAGTACAACATAAATTAATCAAGGTTTGCATTGTTAGTTACTGGCTGTGGCTTATCATTGTATTAAAACTTAATATTTTTGATGGAGGAAGAATCAGTAGCAATCAGAAATGGTGTTTAGTGTGGCAAATAACTTGCACTTCAGAAAGAAATGAAACAGCATCACTTCACTGAGTGATGGAATAGAAAGCCTCTGAGAAAGGACCAGCAGTGTACTGGTAAATTCAGTTCAGTTGGCAGACCACTGAACTCTACAGCATATGGATGCTATGGATGGACGTTTTAGAAAATGTGCGATGCTAGTAACAATGTAAGGTATGCCTATTCTATATGTTTACAGTTGTGTTTAACTTGGGAGCATGTGAAAGCAAAACTATACCTTTGTGTGGCGATAACCAATCTGACTGGTTCTTAACATGGTCAAAGGGCCAATTACTTGTCTGAAAATGACAGTGACTCCCCTATTCTGGCACCACAGAAATGTATCATAAATAGCTGCAGTAACTTTTAACAAAAGGAGTCTAATAATTCATGTCTACTGTGGAAGATTCATGCCTACTCATGTCAATCTTGGGAATGTATATTCCTGGAATGAAGAATATTAAGAAAATGCTAAGTACCTCTATAGATACATTCCAGCTTAAAATAAATACAGTTTGATGGCTGGTAAGATGAATAACTAGGCAGTAGCTTTAAAGTAGAATAGTCGGAAATGGTAGCTCCCACTTTCACATGCTGTTTGGTGAATTGCTCTTGATGGACAGTTGAATATGTCCAAGGAGTCAGGGATAGACCTCTCTGAAGAGCAATGTTTAAAGATGTGAGGTTAAGCAAATGTTTCTGAGGGCAACTAAGAAGTGATTGGGAATCTTTTCTTTGGTGTGCATTCTATGCACTGCTAATATGGAACAAAAAAAGATGGAAGAAACCAAAACATTCAAACCATCTAAAGGTGAGTAGACATCTCAGCATTACCAGGAAAGAGAAAGATAAAGGGTGGCTGCTCTGGGAAATACGCACCCTGGAAGCTTTGTTAATCTGTTAAGCAAGGCCAAAAAAGCTGTAGTCAGCTGCTTTGTTAAACATGAGTGACGTAAGAAGTTATGATTCAATCGCACAACTGCAAGAGGAAAAGGCTAAGGAGACCAAAACACAACTGCTAGTGATGTCAGCCCATTTTTAGCAACGAAGCAAGAAAACCTAGAACATCAGAGAAGTAGGCATAGTTTTGTCACTCTGGATCTTGTCTATGAGAGCCCACAATTAATCGTGAATCATGATAAACTTGATGAAGGCAGCCATCATTGGAGCCTTTTAATTCAACTCTAAGTTAGGGAACAGTTAGATTCACTAGATGAAAATAAAAGATTCTAATGACTCCTCAAGACTGAGGGTAGCAGAGGACACTCTTAAGAAAGAGGACATCTGCCATACAGAATATTGCTCTGTAGGAATGGATTTGGTCTCTGGGAGCACTTTTGCCACAAAATGGGGATCACTGTAAACAAAAAGAGCAATTTCTGATCATGAAAATAATGCAAGCTTTCCTCTCTCCTGTCCCTGAACACACCCATGAGCTACCTGTGGAAGACTAAATTTATAGTAGCTGTAATTTGGTGACACATACGGTCTTTCTTTTTTTTCTTTTTTTCTTCTTTTTTTTTTCTTTTTAATCTGTAGTCCATAAAAAGGAAAAGGAACATATCTAGCTCTGAGCTCCCTTGCCACCTGAAGTTTTAGTCAGGGACAGGCTTACCTCCTAAGGGGAAATTTGAAGAAGCCCCAAACTCTCCTCTTGCAGGTAGGTAGATAACTTGTCCCTTGTATTGTATCTGGATCAAGATTTACCACTGAAACTTGGTTTCCAGTGATCCTTACCTCAAATGATTTTGTTTTTTTTTCCCCAGTCCAAATGGTATAAGCTAAAAATCTGAAAGTAATAGTGCTGCTCATGAGATTAACTTCCAAGGAAAATTGCATGGGACTTGTGCCACATTAGAGAACTATGGTAGGCTTCTCTTCTAAATGACATGTTAGCCAACTTGAGAGTATCCTCTGTGCATTTGTATCCAGAGTAGCTTCCTGGAACATGCTCCACAATGGCAGCTATAGGCCAATGGTATTACTCCCAATCATGCAGGACAGGGAGAACTGAGTTTATAAACTTCTCTGTCCAAAAAATCAAACATTGGTATAAATAGAGGACACTTGCAGCATGGACTGTCTGGGAAATGAACCACTCAGAGACATGTTCTGACTGACTGACTTGTTTTTTACATGTCTCAGACTAGCTTGCTTCCCAACATTACCACTACTGAAGAAAAATGATTGTGGATGAAAGGGCTGCATTTGTAAATACTGTATTTGTGCAGAACGACATTCTGACTTAGCACAAAAGAACAGAGAAAGAGGGCAGTGATGCATACCTTTGCCTGGGTCACTTCTGTAAGACTGGCTTGCTTTTGTTCTTGGAATAACATGTAATCCTATTAACTGTGAGGTTATTCAATTCAATAGTGAAGCACAAGAAGCCAACTCATTGTGTAATGCATACATAAATTACATTCCTACAGTTTTAACTAGTGCTATCCTAGTGCTGTCTTGCTTGACTTGTAAGTGATCAAAAAATGAAGTGATTTTCATTCTAGTTCTCATTAGTCTATTAAAAAAAAATCAAGTGTGATGCTACCAACAAAATTAAAACTTACCTTTCATTATTTAAAATCTACTTACTGCCTTTTTTCTTCAAACCAATTCCTCTCCTAGTTTCTGTGGGCAATATCTTTACAGAATGGGCAATGGTAAAAGTTAACGAGTTTAACTGGAACAGGAATGCAGATGAAGGAACTAACTTATGTCGCACAGAAATTGAGAAGTTCACTTCATAGGCTAAGAACCACCTAATGAAAAGATTAAGCTATCAGGGTCCAGACAGGCAAATAGAGTGTCACTCATTTACACCTAGTAACAACTCTCTGGCTTATTTTTCTAGTCATCTACTAGTTAACAAAAAGCAAGTCTCCTTCCGAAAGAGCTGCTCTGTTCATTTTCTTTGGGAGTTTAGTACTTTGGGCTCTCAGTTCTTCATAACTTCATGGCTTCCTGCTTCCCTAGCTATGTCCAATAGGTGACATGCTGGCAACATCTGTAAGATCGAAAGCTTCCTCCTGTATATCTCCTGTATGCCTGACTATGACAACAGCTCCCACCTTTGTGCATGTTTCAATCCTGTCAACTACTTTCAGCTGCCTGGGAATCTTTTAGTAACTTCTCATCAAGTCTGTGTGACATTGTACCTCGGCAAGTGTGCTCAGCCACTCAGTGTCACGCTTGCTGCCTTCAGGGACCTAATGGGAGGGTATAGAGAAGGTATAGAGAAGATAGATCCAGGCTTTTCTCAGAGGTGCACAGTGAAAGGCTAAGAGACAATGGACACAAGCTGCAACAAAGGACATTGACTGCTCGTTATGAAGAAATTTCTAATCATGAGATTAGTCAGACCCTGGAACAGGTTGCTCAGAGGGACTGTGGAATCTCCATTCTTGGAGATGTTCAAAATTTGAGTAGACATGGCCTGAGCAACCTGGTCTGCTTTGAGCTGAGTCTGCTTGGCCCTGCTTTGAGCAGAGTTTTGGACCAGATGTCTTCCAGATGTCCCTTCCAACCTAAATTACTCTCTATATAAAGAAAAATGAATACAGAGATTGCCTTGGAGAAGTCAATGTGAAAAAATATAACCAATCATAAAAATTTCTACATGGGAACTAGGAAGCTGCCTTGATGATTCCCTTGATAACCCTTTTATTATTGAGTAGCAGTATTTTACCATAAGGAGACTTAGGAAACTTAAAGCTTAGAGTGTTCACTACACCCTGAAAAAATGCTTTTAGCACTCTCTCCTCCATTACACTTAATGGTAAATAGGTACTTTTACCATTTAGAGAGGACTTATCTCCAGCCTAGCTAAGTGATGAACTTATCAAGCTAGTCATCTATCTGAAGTGTCTGCAACATTGAGCAATTTTGGTGGTTTTTTTTTCTCCCTCCCTCCACAGGTAGACAGTCAGAACGTAAAGTTCACTGGCTTTTATCTGCTGATAGATCTAGCTTCTTGGTGTTAGAGAACGTTCAGTTTTGCTGAACTTAATCTTGAAATAGGATAAAGCAGAAATAAGTCAGACCCAGAGACAAAGATAACCTTTACAAACTACTCACTTCAGAGGGTATAGGAGTAAGAGAGGTTATTAAAATATACACAGTATTGAATGGTATAAAGAAGACAGCTGAGGCATGTGTATTTACTCTTTTTCATAATCATAGAATCATAGAATCGGTAAGGTTGGAAGGGACCTCTGGAGATCATCTAGTCCAACCCTCAAGCAAGTGGCCCATATGAGGATTGAACCCACAGTACTAAAACAAAACAAATTTCAGCAAAACTCAGGAGGAAGAAGTGGCAGTGGGAAAAAATCGAAGGAAGTTTTTTGATTAATTATGACTTAACTGAAAGTTCACGACATGAGATAAAATAAGGGCTGGGAATTCAGGAAGATTCAAAACACCATATGTAATTTACCTGCTCAGGTTCATGGATTATGATAGCTTATGCAGTACATGGGGACTTAACTGCCTTCTATGAATTCATATATTCTGAATGAATGGCTCTTGACAGTGGACAAGTATGGCTATCAGTATGGCCATACTCAGAATCCTTTACTAGAACTCCTGTCTAAAACAGGAGGTAATAAAGAAGCCTATACATTAGTTTTATGTGCATTTACTCACTGGAAAGCTATTACAGACAAACATGTTGATTTGTTTTATAAGGTGACACATGGTATATAACAAAAGAAAGAAAATGGAAAAATCATGAGCTGAAGCTTATTCTACCATTAATAGCAAATATGGAGTAAAACTAGTAGTAAGTGTCTTCTAAAGCTATTTGTCCTAGACAGATCTAAAACTGCAGGGGTAGCAATGTAAAGTTACGTCTGTAGAATTTTGTTATCTTAGTGTCATGGTTCAATAGTGTATCAATAAGTTGCAGCAAGGAAGTACAAATTCCAGATTTTGTATGTATGTTCAAAAATGAATGCTGTGCCAAGATTCTTGGATTAAGGAAAAAAGCACAAGCCACTATTTAGCAATGGTAAAATGAAGGAATTCCTCCTGTTGCCTTTACAAATGTGTAAATATTTTAGAAGCCTAATAGCAAGTAAATATTTTACTGTAAGTTGCTGGTCAATTTTGCAAGTCTTCATCCTAATTTAGGCCTCAATCTTGGAAAACTGGCAAGCACATGAAATCCTAGACTTTAAGACCTGTTCATTTTAAATACTTTAATGGTCCCATTCATTCAACTACGTCTTTCAGTTGTCTGGTGAATGCTCCACTCACTCCAACCCTAATCCATTGACCTAAAAATGACTAGATGAAGCATGCCTGTTGTTTAGAAATTATCTGGAGAGATTATTTTAAAGCTCCTCAAGAATGCAAAACCTCTGAAAAGCTCCCTTTTTGATGTTGCAGCTCCTGTAATTCCAGAATCTCTGCTCTATCAAATCAACTTATTTATGAAATACACTTAACAAAAGCACTAAGGCAACTTAGATGATTAATTTTTCATTAAATAAGTCATAGTTCATATGTGTAATCTTATATGGACTGAGCAATGTAAGTGTGCTTCCTTAGATGTATTTGAAGTGAAAACAAAGCCATGTTTTATAGTTAGTGGAGAGGCTTGTAGTTTTAAATCAAGGTAAGTTTCCTAGTGAAAATGTTCTTCTACTGAGTTGTGGGGTACTCAGATCACAGAGCAGATTCAGCGCTATCAATAGTGAAGAGATTTTTTAAGACCTGGCTAATGTCACTGAGCTTATGTTTGATTAGATATAAAGTCTTTGGAGGAGTTTTAATCGTACAAGTAAGATAACTTCTGATATGTAGATCATCTAGATTTATTTAGCATTTGTATTTATTTGGAGGCTGGAAAACTGCCACTCAATGCAGTTTTGTTTACAAAGATATTATTCCAGAAGCATGTGTAATGGCTTTGAGAGACACTTAACTCCTTGCAAATGTTTAGCCTGGCTGCTGCTTTGCTGTTGCAATAAACACAGGTGGATCAAGGCTTAAAAATCCCCTTTGTTGAAGAAAGAAGCAACAAAGAAGATGCACAGAGAATCTCTCCTACACTTCCAAATGCATCTTTGAGCTGCTTAGCATAAGTTCTAGATATCTTTAATTTTCTTTACTCACCTCTTATCTTCTATTTATATCAGTACTCCGTAGGCATTTTTCTGCCAATAGTTTAAATAACTGAAGTCAGCAGATAGAACAGATCGCATACTTTCTTGGCATGGCTTATGTGACCCTGCAAAGAACACTGGGCCCAATTTACTTCCCTCCACTTTTCCTTCTTTTGAATCATATTTGCCAAAGCCATCCGTCCTTTAGACCTGTTTAATCGTTTTCTTTTTCCAAACGAAGATGAAAAATCCAGATGCAGAATGTTGTAACAACATAAAAAAATAAAAAGTAAGTTTTCTTTAAACATAGACATGAAGGGCTTTGCAGGGCTGAAGGCTTCTACTATGTAAATTCCAAATTTTGGATGTGCTTCAAATGACTGATTCAATGCATTGCATATAGTGTTTATTACAAAGAGTATTTTAGTAAATTCCATTTTAGTTAGAACATGAAAGAGAATAAAATATTAGGAGAAAACAGATTTGATGACTAATTCTTCTGTATCCCTATAGAGTTGTAAGATGCATATAATTACTAGTTTTTAATGATTGACTTCTACATCGATTGGTTTCCATGATACAGTGCAAGGAGGTTACACAGAGATGCTGTGATTAGGACAGGATTAAACTTGTCAGAGGCAGAATTTAAAGGAATCTGTAATCATTCATGATTGATTCTAATAAAAAGGATCATTTCAGGCTAAAAGCAAGTGAAGTAAAGCTTTCTTCCTTTCCTATCAGTACCTTTAGCTCCTGAACACCGAAGGACAGTTCTTCAGCTCATCAGAACTAAACTATGTACAGCCCAACGAGTGGGACTTGGTCTGGAAGCAGGGCCTGCCTGTGTACTGGCAAAGACAGTTGTGGGTTTGCCTATTTCTGCCATAAGTAACAGAAGGGGAGAGCAGAAGGGATGCAAATGAATTTGCCCTGCACCACACAGGATCTTGAGTCTTGCCTGTAAACTGCTGTGATAAATTCAGCTCTTCCCAAGCATGTCTAGGTATGGCCATGTCTATGTAGTAATTTTGCTGGAATCCTTCAATAGTTTACTGAAGGTCCTCTATAATTTCAGATTTTTCACCATTTGAATTACTTTGGTTTGAACACAGTGAAATTAAAGTAACAGCTCCCTATGGGGGATGCAGGGGCAGCAACTTGCAACAGTTTGACCATAGTTAGTTAGCCTCTGTACGTAACATCTAAAATAGGAATGTCTTGCTGAAATAATAGTTGAGAAATATGCTCATAAATGTAAACCCTACTATGTGAACAGTTATACTATAAAACACTGCAGTCTACTGGTATAATACACGCGCCCTTCATTAACAATTAATCCACATACTGGAGAAAATCCATCATTGCTGATATGACTGTACACCATACAGTCTATACTTACGACTGGGGATTGCACAACAGAGTGGTGCAGTTAGGGGAACATGCCCTATCCCTGCATGATTAGACATACCAGCAAAAATCTTTAATGGTTAAAATCTTTAATCTTAAAACTGAGTGGCAGTCTGTGAATTAAATGTTAAGCCTCGGCTACATAGGTTATTCTTAATGTAATATCTCCATGTGTGGTGGCTCTCTTCCAGAATAAGTTGTTAACTTATGTCAGTGCAGGGTTCCTTATTTCTGATAAACCAGCACTACTGTGTTATTTACTCTGAAATAAGAGTGCTCACTACCAAATTTTACTAAATAGCTAAATCAAAGTAACTAAGTTTGTCTGAATTCCTCTATTCTTACTCTGACATAAACAGGCACAAATTTTGTCTGCCCTTCACAGCCTTCCTAGCAGATAGGAGATGGGATGCTCTAAGATGTTGCTACAAATTATTTTATTTATAGTGACTGGTGAAAAGTAGCATCTCCATTGTTGTCTTGGAAATGATGTTTCTCATGTGAGTCTGTATGTGGACAGAAAGTAATGCTCTTTTAGTTAAAATTGTTTTAGCAAGAATTTTGAGTTTAAAGAACTAAGTAATGAAATTAAAGTAATATTTGCACAGGTACAGATGTCCACATGGCCAGACAGCAGCTCAGAACAGCAGAAACAAAAACAAACAAACAAACAAAATGCAGGAAGCATCAAAGAGCTTGGTCTTACACCACAATCTTTTGGTAATATGGTCCAGGATATCTTAAAGTGGGATCATAGGCATATGTGCCTGCAAAAATTTCTAGCAAAGGTGCAACTCACTGAGAGAAAGACGACCCTGCAGGCAAAATTCAGTATAGATTCCTTTAGTTCCTGGCATGCTCACTCTTATCAGTTGCATCCATATCTCACAGGTGCCTTAAGCAGCATCAGAAGTCTAAACCATCGTCGGACGTATCTGTCCTCAGATTCCAAACTCTCTAGGCAAGAACGGAAATGGAGAATGTTTCTGTTCCATATAAAAGCTTCCTCCACACTCAATATATCATTGTGTCATAAACGTAACAGTCTTAAAACTATATGGGAACGGGTTTGTGTCTTGCTGTATGAAGGTGAGCACACTCCTTAAAGAATTTTTTTTTTAACTTCCTGTGCCTTGGCATATATGATTGCAGCACAACTGAGGATTACAGAGAAAACAACAGCAGCAAAATCCACCCAAGTCTGAATGCTGAGAGCGTATTTCTGGTTGTTTGCGTGGGGTTGAGGGGGGTCTGTGAGCGATAAATACATTTTAACCAGGAACCAGGTTGCTGCGCTGATTCCTTCCTGCTCTTCTGTTAGAGCAGGACCTGTCTGATTGCAGAGAAGGGAGGAGTAGGAAGGCAGCTGGAATTGTACGATACAGATTTCTTTGAAATTCACTGGCATATTCCAAACATGTTTTAATTGTTTTAAGAAGCTCTAACTTTATCTATAAGCTTTCAAGATAGGAAATGTCTGTGTTAGATAAATACCACATACATCTGTGTTAAAATAGGGAAAGCTTTTTCTTGGTGGATATTCTGCTGTTTGGCTAGGCCTCTAATAACTTTAAATTCTTCAGAAAAAAAACAGTAAACAATGAACACTAGCTGCATAAGTTGCACTTGAAATCAACTGCTGTTGATATACTGCAGTCTAAATTGGAAGGCTTTCTAATAAAAAATATTCCTACTACAACAATCACAAACGTATCAATGGTGCTGTACACAATAAACCAGACAAAAGATGCCTGCCGTGCAAACATCATCTCCATTGAAAAGAGATCTGCTGTATTTTGTCCTACTGCAGTGCAGAGAGAAACTGTTCCACAACGTATGGGCTCTCAACAACTGAAATTATATATATATATATATATATATATTTCCCTTTCAACTCCTTTCCCCTTTTCACTGTGAGCTAACATTCCAGTCTTTCAGCCAAATATGTATCATAAGAGATCACATTTAATATCTGGCATTGCTTAGAAAGTTGGTATTTTTATTCCCAGAGCAAGGTTATCAGGGAAGCTCAATTTGAGATGCTTCAATTTAACAACTGAAGGAGAACGGTTAGGAAGTGACTCTTGCAAGACTTTCCAGACAAAGGTGCTAGAAAAGCGCCCGCTCAGTAGTCCTCTCTGTTCTCTTACACTTGCGTGTCCTATGCTGCTTGCATTTGCCCTGTTCAGAAACAGTACTTGGTAGCGTAACACAAGATCGGTCTGAAGTTTAAGACTGTTGTTCCCTCAGGGTACTTCAGCAATTGAGTTTTATCTCATGAGGCTATCCTGTGAAATAAAGGGGTAATTAAAACAAAATATCAGGAGGTTGCCTTCATTTTAAATTTAAAGCAGCACAGCTAAGCTCTCTTAAAAAGTGAATTCCACTGAAGAGGTCTCTGCGCTGAATTAATAACCCTCTTTCTCCTTCCCAGCATGTGACACCACCACTAAAACCCAGGCTCAAGCGGGAACGCAGGAGTTCGGGGTCCTTAGCGAAAGCTGCGGGCTCTTTAGCTTTTTGCCCGGAGAAGCACATTTGCTTGATAACCCCGGTGCTAATCTGAACTCATCTCTTGAGCTTTCGGGCTGAACGCGGCGTTACCTGAAGAACAGCCGCGCTCCTCATTCCCGCGGCGCGGGCAACTCCCGATCTCCAGCGGCAGCTCTCGCTCCGCTTGCGCGCCGCCCGCCCGCCCGCAGCCGCTGCGGCACGGCACGGCACGGCACGGCGCGGCACGGCGCGGCGCGGCGCGGCCGCCCGCAGCCCCTGCGCCCGCAGCGCCCCGGCCCGGCTCCGCAGCCGCCGCCGAAGGACGCGGAGGACGCGCGGGCACCGGGCGCCGCAGCGGGTGCCGAAGCCCGGCGGTACCGCGGGCGAGGCGGCGGCGGAGGGGGGGGGGGGGGGGCTGCCGCCTGCGCCAGGGGACGGAGGGAGGGAAGGGGGGACGCGGAGGGGCCGCCGCGCCGCGCCGCCCGCTCACCTGCCGCCGGGAGCTCCGCTCGGCCCGCAGCCGCCGCCGCTCCGCGGCAGCGCCCGCCCGCCCGCCGCGGCGCCCTCAGCGCGCCCCGCGCAGCACCATGCCGGGGCCGGGGCGGGCGGAGCGCGGCGCTGCCGCAGTCCGCGGTCGCGGGGCGCCGCTGCGCTGTGCTGTGCTGTGCCGTGCTGTACTGTGCCGTGCCGCGCCGAGCCGTGCCGTGCCGTGCCGCAGCGCTCCCGCCGCTCGGCCGCGGCTGCCGGCTCCGGCAGGGGAAAGTAGGTCAGGGCGGCACTGAGCATGCTCCGGGCCGGGGGCGGCCCCGGCTGCCGGCGTGGGGTGCGGGCGCCCCGGCCGCGGCGGCGCCCCGTGGTGCGGCGAAGGCGGCCCCGGCCCCGGCCCCGGCCCCGGCCCCTGCGGAGCTGCGCAGCTGGGCGGGCGGCCACGCTGTGCTCGGCGTGAGGTCTGCGGTGCGCCGGGAGGCTTCCTGGGCAGGACAAGGCAGAGCCGGTGGGGCAAGGCACATCCCTGCCATCTCATACTTTTCCGCGATGTCTGCGGGGGAGATGGAGGGCTGGCTGGGTGATCTTGTAGAGCGAAATACTGTGCTTCGGGAGGATGACACGTGTGTTTGCCTGTCAGTGCTATACAGCTGAATCCACAGCAGGATTACAGCACCCAACTCTAGGTTTCTGAGCCCACGCTCAGGCGGTCCCAGCCTGACTCCATAGGTACCTAAACGTGCAGGGTCACAGGCTCATAAAATGGTCCTCTCGCCTGGGCAAATCTGCCCGAGTGTAGTTGTCACTACCTGACACCGACTGTGCAGCCGCCATACAATGCTCGGGGTGTGTGCGGGCAGGCACGCTCAGGGTGCGTGCTGTCCTCCGGCCCCGTTTCCCTGTGCTTCCTCACTGACCTTGTGGCATCAGGAGAGGTGGATGAAGGACCGCTTTCAGCTGAGCGTCAAGGCCAGTGGGATAAGCCACAGAGATCTCTTCCAGATGTTTGTATTCTTTCTATAGCCAAGCGCAGATTCTGCTCTTGATAGCCTCCTCTGATTGCTTCCAGGGCAGTAACTGAACCTCCCCTGCTTCTGTGAGGAGGGATCAGAGAGCATTTGCTGAAACTGCCAAAAAAACATGGGTTAGGGCTCCTATTTATAGCACATCTGAGGTACACTCTCATGCCGGTCAAAGCAGGTCTCCAGCCTGCATAGGAGAATGAATGATAACAGCAGTGGCTTTGCTGAAGCAGAGAGGAAGACTGACTCCAGGGAGCTGGATGGGTTATGCCAAGGGCATGGGCACCTGGCCCCACCACCTTGCATGTGCTGCCTTTGAACATCCATGCAGCCAGGGATCAGGAGTGGTGCAGGGGCTGGGGTAGCCAAGGATCCTGCTAGCCAGGACTGCCTCATATTTCAGGATCTCCAGCATGAGCAAACTGGAAACCATGGGGGGGAGAAGCATCTCGCGTTGTCAGACCTGGCAGAGCTGGGGGCCAGCTGAAGGAACAGGTCATGGCATATGCTTCTTACCATGCAATCTCCTGCTCATGCAGCAAAACTTTCTTGATGGCAGAAGCTATTTCAGTCACAGGACCCCTGTGTGTTACTGGCTTGTGACTTGTACTAGCTTGGCACCACTTGTCTATGCATTCATTTCTCCCTGTGCCCTTCTTGCCTCATTTGATTATTAGTTTTGAATACCATCGAGTGGCTTTTATTTGTCAGTTAATACTGAAGCAGTCAGTGACAGGGTCCCCAATTTTACAAGCTCCTTTAGGTCAAATTGCACTCTGCCACTCTCTGAGTGCATACCAGATCTGTGTGAGACAGTGCTGATTTTTTGTATTTGAAGATGTCATAAGCTTTTCCTAAGCCCCCCTGATAATGTCCCTCCCTAAGTCTCACCCTTCAACCTCCTACATTTTCAGTGCACATAAGCCTATATTGCTGGAAAAAGCCCTAATAATTTGGATGCCCATACACCTGTTGAAGAGGCAGTTTTGCTGCAGTTTTTGCCTTCTTCCAACACTATATCTTGATGTGAGCCCACCACTGATAGCTACATTATTTGCTTGATGCACTGTACTGAGAGATCACTGTCTCCCAGACTTTGTGTGGTCCAAGCTTGTCTTGTCATTCACTGTAGCTGTCCGACAAGCAAGTCAACAGAGAGATGTAGCGATCGTACCACGAGAAGCCTCCTGTGGCTCCATGTTGCCTGCTGTAGTTAGGAAGTGAGGACTTACACCATCACAGAGGTTAAAAGCAGTGGCCCATGCTGCTGTCCTGCACCATGGTTTGATGCTTCCCTGATGTTGTTCCCTTCTTCCCTCTCTGACTCCTACTCTTAGTACCTACAGTAGTTAATACTTAGTACCAAACGTGTAGTAGCCCTGAGAAAGAGAGCTGAGCTGTCAAGAAGGACCTGCCTGTCCCAGTGCGCAGGGTGCAGAGCCTGTGTCTGACAGTAAACTCCTGGTGACCAAGGGGAACTACCCTCCAGCATGTCAGGCTGTCTTGCCCTGTGGCAGGCCCTGTTCCTTGTTTCCAGCGTTAGACATACCCACTCAGTGTATCATCTGTTGCCTCAAATGCCACAAATCTAGTGTATTTTCTGAGCTAACTCTGCACCCTGCTGGCTAAGTTTGATGTCTTTAGTGCATAAAGTGCATAAAGAGTGCTATCTCTCTCCCAGATGTCTTAGCCAGCATCAAATTCATCTTTTGTCCAGCCTGGAGCAAGGTTTGAAATCCCAGTGAACAGGTTTTGGAGGTATTTTCTGTCCCACCTTTCTGATAGTGCTTGTGCCACTTGTGTGCAGCGAACAGGCGCATTGAATGGAGCAGGGACTGGACCGCAGGTTTTCTGGTTGAGTACTCTAGCTCTAGATTAGTTATAAAATCTTTTGTTTAATATTATCTACTGTAGCTGAACAGTGACATTTTATAGTTAGTACTACAGTGAGCACATTTTTCTTCTGTAAACCATAACATCATTTTAATCATCATCAGCCTATTACCTTAGAGTAAACAGAACGTTGGTATTGCTGATAGTTGTGTTTGCACAATGTAATCAGGAAAGCTAATCGTGCTGTTAGAAATAAGATTAAATTGTACATTTTGCTTAATAACAGTCCCTCTATCCACTAGGTGGTGCAGAATCCAAGAGTGGCTAGGAAATAGCTTATTTGTATGCAACACAACATAAGGCAATTGCAAAGATCCAAAACAAAAAAGGAAGTTTTCAAATGCTGTTGACCAAAATAGCTGTATTAGATAGCTTGCCAGTCAACATAGTTACATGGGATGATGTTCTGTTTAGTAATTACATTGGCACATTTCACATAAAATGGAAAGGAAGATTTTGATCATAAGAAATGCCTTTTTTCAGTATGGTGATGCTACTGTTTTCTTGTTTACGTTTCTGTACCTCTGTAAAATTAGATACTTCATGAATGCTAAGGAGAAATTAATACCTTTCTTTGTTATGATATATGTGTTAAACATGCTATATTAATTCAATTTAATTGTTTTCTGAAACAAAGGCTGCATGGTTTTCTGAACCAAAGGCATTTTGGTTGTATTTGTTTCTGTTACCTGAGATTGTTGCATTAGTCATGGTAATTACTTCATTCCCTAAAAGTCTAAAAGACTGACTGGAGTTCTGTTTTTTAGGAAAGATGTGGACACCTAAGGCATAGCTTTGTCCTACAACTGATGTAGGCTAGGAGGGAGATCCAGAAATTTTATCTTGCTGGGGACTCCCTGCTGCACCAGATGTGCCTAACTGGTGGGAGAGAAAAGGTGTTGCCTCGAATCAGACAGCTGGTTTGAAGGCTAATCCAGAATACTTTTTTTTTAAAAAAAAACCCAGTGTCCAGTCCTGCAATAAGTGAAAAAGGAGAAGACTTCTATTGGTAACTGATAGGGAAGAGACCTCCCTTCTGTGTATTGGTCCTTTTTATGAATGTCCTACTCTGAATTGTGTCGTAAAGCAGTATAGCTTATACTGTTGCTAGTATTTTATTTTTGTTTCTCACCTGACATGTTTTGAGATAACTGGAAATAAATTCAAAAGTATTAGACATGAAGTTTTTGATCTTTTGCTCTTTCTCATTTGTACCCTGTATGGTAGCGGAGTGGTAACTATTCATTGATTTGGATTTGTTTGGGATTTGTTACCTTCCAGTTTTGTTGGTCATTTCTTTTGTCCTCTACATATATATGAATGGGAGTGATCAATTAAATTATATTACTCCATATATCTTATATTATAAGGAATAAGCTTATAAAAATACCTTCTTTTTATACCTTTATTATGCCCTCTCTCTTTGCTCCTCTCAGAAAGAAAAAAATTCTTGTCTTGTTGTGGAAGACTTTCTCTGCACTGATCTATTTTCATCACTCAAATTTCAAGAGGAGTCATACTTTGCATTTCTGTAAGATAATGTTACAGTGCTCCCAAAATGTTTTTGTTTCATTTCCTAAGTATGCCTATGACATGGTTCAGGAAGAGATTTCCCTCAGAAATGAGTGATCCTCTTGCAATTTAGCAGCCTATATTCTGTGTTTTCATTTCCTCTTGGAAGCAGAGGTTCTCTCATCGTTACAATATATTCTTGTGGTATAAAGCATTGCTGTCCTATAGCGTGTATGTAGACAGTTTCTGTATCGGTTTGAATCTGTGCTGAAAGGGTTCATGCTCAGACTCTTCAGTGATGTGTGCAGCAGAAAACCTAACCACAAGGACATGCTAAACTGAAGTTAGATGCGTCTGCATAAATTATTGGCCGTGGAGAGGAGGATGAAATCCATACCTCTTGTGATCTGAAGGGAAAATTCCACAATGAAGTAACAAAAACCCAGATTCAGAGGGCTTGGCACCATTGCTTGGATGTTGCCAAGCTCTTTAGGCTATGAAGAAGTAAAAGAAGGGCTGTTCAAAGCCCCTCTGCTCCCCACCCCCCCGGCAACTTACAGGGGAAAGTAAAAACATTACACCTCCAACTGGATTTTGAGCCTGTTTCCATTTTTCTTGGGCTTAATTTAATTTAATGCAATTCTCATCTCTAGTTTGAGACCTGCTGCTTCTAATTCAGCTTCAAGCCTCTTTCCCTGGTGCAAAGGGGAGCAGACTTTCTGTGCATGCAAGGTCTGGAAAAATAAGTCTTTAAGGTTGGATACACCAGAACGGGCAGGAGGTGCTAGCTGTGCTTAAGGAAACTTTCCATGTGTAAGTTGAGGCCAACTGAATGCACTGCTTGTGGATAAGAGAGTTTTGGTTTCATTCTTTCCTTCCCCCTCAATCTCTGTCCCCCTGTCCCAGCAGTCTCTGCCCTGTGATTCCTTATACATCTTCCTTTTTATTTTAGCTGCTGAAAATTGGAGGCAGGGTATGGCTTCAGAGGACACTGACAAGACAAAATTCTGGGCTAGAAATCAAGAGGTGCAGAGCCAGAAATAGAAGGATCTGAATACTCTCTTGAAGCCTAAGTGAGCTTTTGTCTTCAGATAGCAGTTTTGGATGACAAATGAATTGGTGTGGACCCTGGAAGAGTCCAAGGTCTAAGGGTCAAAACAATTGGCTTTCATTTACCTTAATAATGTCAGGTGCCTCACACTTCAACTCTTTTCATTTCTACACAAATAATCTTACTCATTTCAAGTTTCTACTGTGTGAAACACTGCTCATTTTTTTAATTGCCTTTGCTGACCTCCTCTGCCCATATCTCTCCAGCTGAATAAACTTAGATAGGGCAATAAAAATAATTCCACACTACTAATTAGCTTTTGAAGCATGCGTGTTTACCATTCACTGCAGGAACTGAATATCAGACATTATACCACCATGGAAACAATCTACAACTGCATGTCATGAATGTAAAATAATGAGGCAAAGATTAGAGTGCTGAACTGCACATGAATGAGAAGATACTGGGAATGCTGCGTGACCTTCAGCAAGATTTGGTGTTTATGTCATTGAGAAAGATGAGCCAAATTATTCATGAATCTGAGAGGGGGAGAATAGGCATGAGATCTTGAAACAATTAGAATTATGTTATTCCTATGGGAAAAAGTCAGGATGATCACTTGAATATTATCTTCTCTGTTACAGTCTTACCAGAGTAAGACTTTTAGGAATGTGGCATCCTCTGTTTTTATATCTAACTGTAAAAAGGTGATAAGATTTAAAAGACTCAATCAACACAATTTTTATTATTCTTTTTTTTTAATAAGGCAAGTGCTTTAAGAAACAATGTGAGTCAATAAATGTGAATCCCAATAAGGTGTCTAGGGGCTACCCTAGGGGTAGGATGGGGCAAATTTTCTAGGGAATAAAATGTGATCATGAGTTAGTATGTTAAAAGCAACATAAGACAAAGAACTTTTAAGGATTTTATAAAATAAAACCAAATCCTGAACCTATTTCCAGTAAATTAGTCTTGTAGATACCCATATAACCTTGGAGTGCTTACAAGGCAATTCTCTTAATACACTGATTACAAGTTTCTGAAATACAGTGGGTAGCTTCTTATTGCTTTGACTGGAAAAGAAGATTCAGAGAATTGTAATTTTAAGAAGCTATAGACTGGCCATTTGCAACCAGTTACTAAGCTATACCAAGCTGACCAACTGATAGTGTAATGTTAATGTACATGTAATTTCTGATACATAATGAAATGCTTCTGAGACCCTGAGGGAGCCTCTGGCTTTCCTTCAGGCTGTTTCCAAGGGGATATCTTACCTGTGACAGAGTTCTCCAGCCACTATGTTCACAACTTCTAACATTAACAGGAGCTGCACAGAATTCCCCTTTGGGGTGATCTTCTTTGGCTCAGTCCTTCAAAAGTGGTGAACAGTAGTACACTGTCTACTGAACTGCTTTTGGTCTTAAAGGACATTTTCACTAATCATCTTCAGTAATATTTGTAATTGGTCTTTTTCCTTTTCCCATGACTTTCTTCTTCTACAGCTGACAACTCCAGTTGTTTCTTATATTAAAAACTGTATTTTCTATCTTTTCAGTTTTATGGTATAAATAGTCATCTATATTAAGCTCATTTTTAATAAAGCTCACTTTTAATACTGTATTGAGGTTCAAGATTTTCCATTACCTTAAAATAAAACTTTCACATTTTCTCTCTTACATTAGATCCATTAAATCAGCGTGTTTATCCCTTTTCAGATACTAGTTCATTCTGCTCATTAAGTATACTTAAATAGTACTTGAACAACTAGTTATCCAGCAGCCCTTTCAACTTAAGACCTATCTTTGTCACAAAGTAACCCTGCCATCTATTGGAAAAGCTTTTTTTTGTTGTTGTTGTTTTTTGTTTTTGTTTGTTTGTTTATAAAGCTGGATGGGGTAAGGGGTGGACTGAGTCTACGGCTTTTACCTACAGAAAAGGCCACTTCTATTCTGCAAAGCCCAGGCTCACTTCCAGTTGTCTAGCGGAAACGTGCATCTGAAATGCATAAATAATGAGCTGCTGGAGAAGGGATCAAATATGTGCTAAAAAAGCCTTTCTCTTTCAGTCCTTTGACTTTTTCTCTGTCAAAGATTCCCTGATTTGTCATCCTCCTCTCCAGTGACTTTCTAGGTAGTGACCTGGAGCTAGGGGGCTGGCAGGGAGTCCCCTGGCCTTGTGGTTCTCTGTGCGGTTGGGAAGGCTGGAAGTTCAGTGGGCAGTTGGGGATGCAGAGCAGCTGTAACAGGTCAGAGGTTTTGCCCACATGGGTCTGATTTCTGTTGATCTAGACCCAAGAATCATGAGGGATTCACCTGGAGACACAGGAGCAGCAAGTGTCTGAACAAACCAACGAGAAGCTCTGTTGCGGCAGCTGTGTGTGTTTCTACGCTGCAGGCCTCTGCTCGCAGGTGGTGCTTTCGAAAGGGCCCTCCAGTCTCATCTGGGGCTAGTCTGGTCTCTTCTCTATAAGTTAGAGAAGACTTTGGAGCTGGTTGGCTCTTCTGGCTACTGGAAATATTGGGACTAGTAAAAGGTAGAGACTTTTCCTAGCTTTCTGAGCACACGTTGTTTTCTTCCTGCAAGTCTGTGCTGCTGAGAGGTGCAGTGCTCTGTAACAGCACCAGTCATATGCTATGTCTGTGCTTCTGGGAACATCTTGCCTTGAAAGTCTCAGAGCTGACATCTATACTGACCATAGACCTACACTGTGCCACACTCTTCTGACACTCCCATCTTTGAAGGTGAGTTTTGCTTTAGTTATTCCACAAAAGCCGTTTTCTGCCCAGAAATTAAGCCCCACAGCTTTGTATAAAACTCAATCTAAAGAACAAGAGGGATCCTCTCCTCTGATAGAGAGGGAAACAAAACCCAACCCAAAGTAGTAAATAAAAAATTGTGGCATAAGACTTGCAGAAATTCATAAATCATCTGACATTGGCTTGCGAGGACTGCCAACTGTGTTCCTGCTTACTGAACCACTGTTCAAGGAGCACGGAGATTCCCAGATAAATGTGTATGTGGTTTGCACACAGCACAATCCTGGGCAACTTCACCAGCTCTGATATGGCTATATATATTGCCCAATGTTCAGTCCTAGCAAATAAACGCAACTGAGACTTTACCTGTGCTCATTAGGACATAATACTTGATCAAACTAATGTCCAAACATTTTCTGTGTTGTCTCTGTGCTGGAGTCTCTCCAGAAGGAACTAGTTTAGATGTGCATATCAGCACCTGGCCATGCAGATATGCCTGGCTAAGACTGGCCTATTGACATGACAGCTTTCCTTTAGCAGGTAGAAATTTCCCCAGAATGCTTTTTAAATTCAATTACTTTGCAGTGAAGCATATTAAGTTTTATTTTAAAGACAAGACTGAAAAGCAAGATCCAATAGGCAAGTAATTTTAAGGATCATCATACAACAAGGATATACTCAAAGTCTATCTGTCCTCTGGATACAACTTTTCAAAAGAGATGATACTCTTCAGGAAGAAGACAATCCTTCTGTTATGAGGAATTGAGGCAACTTTCTCTTTGATAGCACAAAAGATCAAAATTGTTATCTAATCCTCATTAAAATTGTCATTTTACAGCTAACCTCTTCATAGAAAGACTTTGAATAGAGTTGGCATTACTCTCAGATATCAAAAGAAAAAGTAATTGGTAGCAACCCATTATCTGGATGTTCATAACATTTTAGTTTTACCTATACTGAAAAAAATATTTTTTTCTCAACATTCATTAGAAGGAAGAAGGCTTGGTGCAATCACAGGCTTACATAAATTAAGCTGGAAAACATTTTACATTATTTAGTCTATCCCACTGTTTACGGAGGATTGTCTCCTAGCATACAATAGAGGGCAATTTTAGATGGCTAGTTTTTGAAGCCCCAGACAACAGAATTTATCTAGGACTGAAATGCAATGAACTGTAGAAGGCTACCGCTTCAGGAATGGGGCTTAGAAGGTTGGCTTCTGGGCTCGGCAGAAGAATCTCTGCACTACGCCTGTACAGGGAGAGTTTTGCATTACCCATAAACAGGGATAGTTTTGCAGGGAGAAGACGCAGGAACTCTTCAAGCTGCTCTTGATCTCAGTTGCGTGGAACCACTGCAGCAGTGAACTCCATTTGCAGTAAAATCCAAGATGTTCTTTCCCATTTTTCATTAATTTAGAACCCAAGTGTCATCTTAGGTAAATCCGTGTGGTCTAAGCCGTACATGTACGATGGGGCAAAACTGCATTCAAGCTATGCACATCAGTAATTTGGTGGCAGATATTTCTGTATGTTTCAAGTAAATAGGTATGTGAAGATAACGGTTTCTTCATACTGCTTTCTCTTTGCTGTACATTAACTGGTATGTGACTAATTGTTTCTCATTGCATACCCCTCGTTTCTGGCCACATCTGTGTTTTAAATCTTTGCTGTATTCATCTTTTTTCCTGGGATGAAGATTTTGAAAAATTCTCGTTGCTGCAAATATTCAGATCTAAGAAATATGTCTTTGTTTCTAGACTTGAGAAAAGTAATGTGGCAGAGTGCTGATGCTGGTCTATGAAGCAGAAACTTGGGTTCTAATCCTGGTCTAACAGGTGACTTGTACTCTGTCGACAAGACATTTTTGCTTCTTTTTCTGTGTTCCCCCAAATCTATAAATGATTATTAATATAGCTCATGTACTGATGAAAAGTAGTCGGTGAAAGTATTTGCAGCTCTGAAAAAATAAAACGCTTCTACTCTTGATATTCATTGTTAGGTGCAAGCTACATAATTTTGCCTACAGAGTTTATTTCTGAAGCCCAGAGAACAGCTCAATCACTTTAGAAAGTTAAGATGTGAAATTGCTGGAAAATATTACAGTCTTCATTGAGTAACTTCACGTTTACAGTATGTCTTACTAAGTCATGTTATATTTAAGCATAGTAAGAAGTGATAAAACAGTAGAAATACTTGATACTATATACAGTGCTTTAAAAACTAAATTATACAGGAAATCAAGATGTTTTAGAAAAAACCCTCTGCTAGTCTGTATATTTGATATATGAATATATATCAATACATATGTAGTGTCAAAAGCAACTGTAAAACTGCAAACTCAGTACCATGTTAGTTACTGAGTTTGCATTTCACTTTTAACTTGCCTTTTTAATTTTTGCTTACCATTCAGAGGGTCAAGGAAAAGATTATCTACATGACGAACGTATGGTTACATTGCTAATAATACTAATTGTTAATAATATGAGGATTTTCTATTCTGTTGTCTGTTTGGAAATGGTTTATGAATACATTTTTCAAAATTAAACCTTTTGTTTTGAAATGACATTTTTGTTAAAAAACTATCCAAATGTTAAGGAAGATGTACTCTGCTTTGCAAAAGGGGTTTAACTTTGGTGACATTTCTTAATGAAAATTAAGGCAAGCCCCAAAGTCTCAGACCTACTTGGGTCCTATAGAGTGGTTGTAGGGGTTGTGCTGGCTGGTTCTGTATCGTGCTTGTGGTCTTGTGGTTCTCTTCCCTCTCACATGCTATGACAAAGAATTGCAAATGCTCAGATTTTGTGCAGGGATTCTAGAATTCATCCTCTTGGATGAATCTCTCTTAGTTTCGAGGATTGCTAGAGGAGCTAAGTATATGAAGCCGCTGTCTGTATGTAGCCACTCTGTTTAATATTACAAACCTTAGGGCTGACGTGATAATGACACTGTTGGGGGGCGAGTATCTGCTTTTCAGTCAGTGGGTTCTTGGGCTGATTGCTGATGAGCATAAACACATGTGGTGAAAAGGAAGCAGCATGATTATGTATATCGATTGCATAGAGAGAGGCAATAATAATCCTGAGCCATACATGCAGGGGGTATGGAGCTCCTGGGCTGTATCTCACTAAGCTGTGCTGTATCCTTGAGCAGATCTTGTCAACTCTTGGCCCTGAGTTTCAGTTTATGTATTAGTAAAATGAGGGCAATAAACTCCTAATTAGATTGCAGAGATACTGTTAGGAGGTAATTGCTGACTGGTCTTGTATGTGTTAAGTATTATTATTATTAGGAGTTATTGTGGGATTCTTTGTAGTTGCTGCAGGTAAGATCATTTTGGTTTTGGATGTCTCAAAGAAATTAGAGCTGCAGTTCCTATACATCAATAAATGCAGGTTTCAAAAATGACAGTTCACAAGAGAATTTTGCTTTGATCTCATCATCCAATTTCTCTCAATCTCTGACAGTGTCCTAAAAACCTGCTGTTGAAAAATAAGAAGAAATGGATAAAATATGTGTAATGAAAGAAGAAAAGCTGGAACTGATGTAATCCTAATAGCAGCAAGACATACTGACTATTAATATCAAACTCTAATACTGTGCCTGTAAGAACTTTCAGCAGTAATATTATTTCACATGTTAAAAGCCCCAAACAACTTTCCATCTTGCTTTCTCTGTCCTGTTCCCATCCTTGGCACTTCGAACCTTTGTTCTTTCAAGCCATGATTGTTTTGACTTGCTTGTTCAGGATGGCCTGTAGGCTGCTGTCTTATGCTTCAGAATTTGTACTTTAATACAGCAATTTGTCAGTGTCTGAAATATTTTCTTCATGTGATGACACCGTTCTGAAATGAACAGTATAAACCAGTTGAGGGTGGTGGAGAAATGAGCAGCATTTCTGCTAGCCTGGGATTATCTCCAACTTCTGAAATCAGCAAACATGACAATAAAATCTATGAAAGCTCTGTAATGAGAAGCACAACAGGCATATGGCCATGACAAACAAGGTTCGGCTCTTGAGAAACACATGTGGAAGCACTGAAGTATATCAGAAAAGCTCCACGGATTTGTCACTTTGCATTTGTTTCCTTCTCCCAGGCAGACGAGTGATCTTGCTCTGCACCTTCTGAGCAATGGAACTTGACAGTGCTGAAAGCCAGTGCTGGGTCTGACCTACTCTTCTGTCATGCACTGTATGTTTTACATCAACATGCCTCAGAGAACTTTGCAATAATGATACAACTCAGAGTCACCAGACATTAACAATTATGATTTTGCCAAGATTGTAAAAATGAACCAGACTTTCTATGAATAATGAAAATAATCACACATTAGTGAAGGGTTAAAAATGGGTAGCTTTTCGGATGAGCGCATTAGGGTAGAGAGAAAGCTATACATATGCTATTTTTCTGTTTTTTGGTACTCAAGCTGGTGATGGCCAGTGTCAATAAATTCCTTATGTCCCTTGGCTGAAGGTATAAAGGCTGTGAGTATGTAACTACCACTTTTAGAACTGCTGAGAGCGACAGTACTTTGGCTCAGCTGCTACTGCCCACTTTGATTCTCACAGCAAACATCTCCTGGACGTTCTGACCACCGGGTGACAGGCAGTATTTTCAGAGTACTCCAACCTGAATAGAGTGGCCTCACTCTAATCAGAGTGAAGAGGAAGGTGGGTTCACACCTGCTGTCCCAGCTGCCTGAACAATCTTGATAATTCAAACCTACCCAGTTTAAGCCTGTGTCACGTGCTGTGTGAGTGACCTTACTGCCCAAATGCCTGAATCAGCACTGATGGGAGCTATTGGGAGCTATTGTGTCTACACAGCATAGCACTCAGCAGAGGTACTGGCTTAGTCTTCAGTGGCACTGAGCCTTGCCTGTACCTACCTGGTACCACCCTGAGCTAATAAGCCTTGTTTTGCTCATCGCCACTGTAATGTAGCTGCACTGATACCAGTTTCAAGGCAAAACCGTCTCTGCTAATTTGAGTATATGCTCCATCTCACTGTACCCATCATCTGCTCAATTGAGTGGTAGGGTTCCTAGCTTTTTTGCATTAGTAGCTGGTTTTTACTTACTCCTATGTCCATGGCTGCTTCTGTGGTTGTCTGTTGTATTTTGGAGGTTTCCTTAAACTGCAGTCTATGAAAACAGGATGGTACTGCTCTGCCAAGCCTGGCCAAAAAGAAAAAAAAAGAAAAAAAAAAAAGGCCAAGAGGGATTTAAATGAAATACGTTTATTGATTCTGCAACCCTCCAACACTGTAATAGTGGAAGGAGTTTCTAGATGAAGATTTCATCTGTAGTACTGGAGGTAACTTATTACACACTGTTGGGGGCCATGTTTTGTGCAGTGACCAAGCAATTCCCTCTTCATATACTTTTCTGGAGCCTGGGTCAGATTTCTTTCTGTCAATTGATGATCATCCTAATCAGTGACATGCTCAGTTCAGCATAACTTAATCAATGCTTTTAAATTACTCAATGTTTTTAAATTTAAAGATTTAAAAAAATATATAAAGGTTAAGTGCAGGGGTGTTATCTTCATGCACACTAGTAATAGTTATATTAATTTGATCCTTTTCTGTGCAACATATGTGTGTGCATGAAAGCATGCATGTGTAGACCCTCTAGACTCCCATATTCAAAGCCTGGCAGCTTGCTATATCACCTCTTTCCATCATCTGATTATGTGATCTGCGGCTATGCTAACGGGTTATATTTGCAGCAAATGGTGGCACCAATTTGTCCTGACTTTCATAGTGAAAGCTTTAATGTTAAAATCATACATCCTCTTGAAAAATTGCTCCTTGCAGACAGCCTGATTGCAGCTAGCACCTTTCAGTTAGAGGCCTATTAACTTCATTTGTTGCTATCTGCTTTTACACAGAGTAACTACCTCAGTGGCAGGCTAGAGGCTAATTGACAGAGTCAAAGGAAACTTAAGCCAAAAAGATCTGAGAAAGAGAGGCACTTAATTTATGAACACTTTTGCTACTGAGTTTATGTAGACAAGGCCTCCTGACTGTTAGTGTGCATGGCTATTTGAATAATGCTTATTTCCTAGAAGGATTTCTTTCATTCTTGCCTATTTTCTACTCATTGTCAAAGAAGATAAATAGTATTTTGAGGAAGGTCCAGCTCATCAGGCCAATTTGCTGGCAGTTTATTTTAAGAATAAAATGTACAGAATCAAAAAACAGCTTCCTGGTAACATGTGTGTCTCATGTAATCACCTCTGAGTCAACTTGTGCTGTGAATGTAAGTCTGAACTTGAAATTTATTTGATGCAGTCAGAGATCTTCCAAGATAGTTTTCATTTTCATAGCAGTTCTGAAGAGACCAGCAAATACTGAAACATGGCTTGTATAGCATTGCTTACTGCATTGAGAATAACTATTTCTACAGCTTAAGCAGGTTGACCTTTTAGCTGCCTATGAAAACGGATTTCTCTGAAAGAATGAGCCCACTGTGCTTTGCACTGTCCAACTTGTTTACAAGCTCCCAGCCCACAAATCAACATCCAGTGACCCTTAGCCATGCGTTTCAGACACTTCTCATCAGACATACCAACTTCCAGGCAAGCAGGTCATAGCACAAAAGGCAGAAGGACAGGCACCAAAGTTCCCTTTCTTGTGCACAGGCTATGGGGCTTTGTGAGTTACTGGTCATCTCCTTATCAGACCCAATGGTATTGTGTCCCGGTTCATCATTTTTCAGTCAAAAGCAGTGATTTGAAAAAAAATCTAAATAATTGATGTTTTATGCTTTGTCTGGACAAGTCATGACTTACCAATGGAGAAATAAACTTTGGAAATGTAGTGGAGTGCAGTCACTTCCAATCATCAGGGTGATTCTCCAAGTTAGGTCCCTTCAGGCCTAAGGTCCCTTCCCTTCCTGTGAAACTCCAGCTTTCAGCAATGCTCAGAGCATCTTTTATATCTCCAGGAGGCAAAAGATCTTGCTGGTATTGCCTTCAGTCCTAGAGTTTGACAGACAGCAAGTTGTCCCTGGGCAGAGCCGAGGGTGATTTGCCTTTGGAGCCCTGGGGCGTTCCTGCAGCAGACGAGTTGCCTGCTTGGTGAGCATGGCAGTCAGATGGACTTGCAGCCGTAGCACCTGGTGGTGTGTTGCTGTTTGTTAGCTTCTGGTAAAATCATGGATATTGGTTATAATTTGTGCTGTCTGTAGTGATTCAGGCCCTCTTCTCTTTGCCTCAGTATCTACCATTTTTTTTTTTGGGGGGGGTAGGAGCTCACTGAAGATGAGTCACAGAGTAGAACTTTCAAAAGTAGCTCCCAGTTGAAATCTCCTCAACTCTTGCTTTCATAAAGCCCTGAAAAATACCCTGGAGCTTATCCACGTGTCATCAGTCTTTAGTGTCTGCGTGTTCCAGAGAAGAAGGCCCCATAGCTCTGAGGAGTGAGTTTCTGCTCCAAATGAAGAGGTGTTTTTCTGCCAGAATAAAGTCTGGTAGCGTGGTGAAGCATTGCAGCACGTGGCCTGTAGCGTTACAGCCAGAAACGATAGCGCTGATTTGAACCTTTTCTGTGCAGTTTGTGTACGCACGTGCAAGTGTGCATATGTAGTCTCTCACTTTCAAAGACAGGCAGATTGCTGCATCAGCTCTTTCCCTCATTTGATGGCTCACAGCTGCTGCTATCTGATGACATTTGCAGTTAGTAGCAGCTGCTCTAAGTTATAATTTAGACAGTCTCGTTAGACACTTGCTAGGATGTAGACAGAAAACAACAACAAAAAAGGCAATGTGTTATCAGATAATATTTTTACTTCATGAAGGCTTTCTTGAAAATCTTTTCATGATTGTTTTCTTGAAGTTAGTCAATAATGTGTTCTGATCCTGTAATATAAAAGGAACTGTGGAGTACAGAGTAATATGAGACAGTATGAATGCATGGTGGAGATTGTCTTTTCTCTAAAACACCACTGTACCCCTGTGCATGGAAGCTTTCTCATTCTTGTCAAGCTTTGAGCATTTTAATTTGTATGGAGTTCCTTTGGCTCTGCTTCTGCCTTCTGGCTGGGATGAAGGTGAGGGGTCAGACTGAATAAAACTGTGATTTATGCAGGCCTAAAAAGTAATGCTGAAGCCCACTCTACTCCTAGTTTTAGTTTCTATCTGGCCTAGAAGAGGTCTGGGGCAAGACTGTGTCCAAGAGACCCCAGAGAAAAGAGCAGGAGTGCATAGGTTAGAGCTAAAGTTGGGATGCAAGTTCACTGAGCTCTGTGGGAAAGCGTAGTGCCTGCAAGGGGGAAGTGCTGCTGCCTTGTGTTTTGGCTGGCCGGACTGTGGCAGGCTCGCAAATGCCACTGTGGAAGGATGGAGCTGAGACTGGGCGATACGCAGGGTTGAGGCTGAGACAAACTGAAGGGCTAAGCAAGGCCTTTTTGTTTCACACTGAGTAAAGAAATAGTGACAAATTAAATTTTTAGGCTCTGGGGCTTCAATGCGAGGTTGGGGCAAAGACGAGTATTAGGGCTGGGGTGCAGGTTGAGATTCAATTCTCTTAACACCATTGTGGAGAAGTTGGTTACGTGGAAGTGGCCAAGCTGTGTTGAGAGCCAGCACCACTCTGGGTTACTGTCATGTTTATGGATGTGGGACTGGAAGGAGTCACTGCATTTGGGAAAAGACTACTCTTGGGCTTAAAATTACTGTGAGCCTTAGAAGAAAAGACAGAACAACTCAGACACAAGTCTGGTTCAACTGATATGGATTATCCCACACAAATGCATTGAGGTCAGCACTGATCAGTAGTTTTCAGGAGGCTAAGCTAGTGCCACAGGTAGACATGCTTCAAATACATTTTCTTATTTGATTTCGCTTGGATTTTCACAAATATAGCAGCAACACAGATGCTACTGGTGTGCACTGAATGCACTGACCTTTCAGCCTGTTGCAGCAAGTGTTGGATCCCTCTGGGCTCTGGAGAATCGTAGCGTGCTGGAAGCAAAACCAAGTAAAGTGTAAAAAAATCAATGCTCTTGATTTCAAAGAACAGCGAAAACATGAATCAGCCACAGAGATGTCATTGCTTTCTACTGTCTGTCCTGTTCAGCCATAATTTCATTGGAAATCAATCTTAAGTGCTCTCTTAGATGGAGCTTCCTCTGTCTGTATTTTTCCCCAAGTATTTTGATTTTTTTCCCTTCTTTCTTCTTCTTGTGTAGGCTTTAAAAAAAAAACCCTAACTTGTTAGGTGATCAGTGGCAGCTGATGATGGGTTAATTGAATGCTTGGTCATGAGAAGAAGCTACCTGGCCAAAAAAAAAAAAAAAAAAAAGGCTACTGAGATAACCATTGCCTGATCACTCCACACTCCAGTGTGCCTACTTGTCCGGCCTGCCTGCATCCAGCAATGGAGCAGAGCAACCTCTGGGGAACAGCTGTTTCTTTCAGAATTATCTAAACTAAAAGATAATGCCAAATTCTGTGGTCCGTTACATGTGTTCTGTGATTGTAAGTGACAGTAGGCTTTGGTTTATAATGCATCACTGCAATTACATAGCGAGAAGTTTGTGGCTGAATTGGCGAACTGGAAGTCGAAAGGTCTAGGTCTCCGCTCTATCACAGGCTTCCTCAGGAATTTTGGACAAGTTGCTATTTTTGTGTCTCAGTGTTCCAAACTAGAGAAGAAAATTATTTAAGCTACGGAGTGAATGTAAAAGTAAACTTAGAACTTTTTACACTTATTGTAAAGTGTCTTGGAAAGAAAATGCTTTTCTGGGACTGCAAACATGTTGCATGCCTACTTTCAGCTGGGTTCGCTTGCTTACCTGAAAAGAGAGATACCTTTTCCTGCTTTTGTTCTCATGCTGTGCACAGAATGGGATGGAAGCTCTATTTGTTTTTTAAAAAGATCTTGGTAATTATAAATTAGTACTTGCCTTTGTGAAAGTACTGATGGGCTTAGCTGAAGCCTGCATATGTCTCTGTTACTTAAGCCTATTATTAAAGCTTCATTTCAACTTAGGGAAATGAAAAATCATCAAAACAAATGATTATGCAATTTCTATTAGGCAATGTTTTTGCTTTGCTAGAATCTGTAAGGTATAGTTCATCCTTTTTTTTGCAAACCTGATGGGTCATTGCACTTGTGATGAGTGGATCTTCATGGATTAAATTAGTCTGTTCCATTATGTCATATGCATATTACACAGTATGTGAAGTAGCTTTGCCTTAATCTGCTTTATCATCAATCATGCAATGTAAAAATTAGATGCAGAAGGAATCGCCCACATGGAATGTAAAGTTGTGCTAGTAGACTAAGGGGTGAAGCCTATTCAGTGTTTAGCTTTGCTAGACAGCAACAGTAATAAACCCTGCTTGCCAAGGACAATTCCAAAGTGATCAGAAATCTACAGATTTGATTCTGCGACGTATCCCAGAAACAGGCCGCTCTGTAATCATTCATAAATGAGCCAAAAAAGAATAATACTTGATTCCACAAGGACTTTTCAAGGAGAAGGACTGTCAAAATTAGTCATGATACCTTGAAACAGCAGGAGGCACATCGCTGAAGTCTGTGCCATTGAGGAAAAGAAGCAAGACGTCCTTAAACCTGTGTAGTGAAGCACTAGTCCTCCCCTGATCTCTACTACGTAACTAGAGGTTTGCTTTATGCAGCACAGGACAACATGGCATTAAAACACTTTTGCAGCGAGGAATATTAAAGAGTAGAGGATGTTTGTTTGTTTGAATAGCATAGAAATCATGAACATGTTCTGGAAGTTTGTAATATGAGAAAATATTCTGAAACTGTGCTTGCCCAGCAGAGATGGGTTTTGGAAAAAGAAGTAAACCTGATCATTTTTCCATCAGCATCCATGGAAAGAAAGGATGGTGTGTTAGGCTTTTAATATTTGGAAAACAGGGTGGATGGCACAAAATGTAAAGAAAAGAATATCTGCTTCTTCTCTTTAATTGAGAAAGTCAGATAGCAGTGATGAAATTGTGGCTGGCTTTTCTGGGCTAGAATAAGGAAGCAACCTCTTTACAGAGGGACAACATTTAGAAGCAGCTCACTGTGCTGAGCTAACAGCTGTGGTAGCATAGATCTAGGGAAGCTGAATTTTAAGGCGAGTCCAATCATGACTCTGTGGAGATCTTTCTTCTCCAGCTATCTTGGCCGCCCTTACCTGTTGCAGTTTTGGAGGAACGGAGTGTTATTTTCAGCATTCCTTACAGTGAGTGTTACAGACCTCTCGCTGCCCAGTGCATTGCCTGGGATGTGGGAAGCACTTAAGATGAATTGCATCAACCAGCAGAACTCTCAAGACAACCTGATAGACTCAGCACCCACTTTTCTGAGCACAGCTCTATGCAGCATTTGTGCTTTCCAAACATAAGCACCAATAAGTTTATGCAGCTCTTGAGTTTACATGTATACTATTCAAAACAAGAGCTTCAGTCTTGCAATAGTGGGTTTTGTGAGCCCAAATTCTAACACTGGTGAATGACAGCCTGGATGGCCTCTATCTGCCAATGTATTTAAAACAAGGCATTCTTTCAATGTGTTTGACTATTTACATATTTTAACTGGCACAGATGGAAAATTTATTGCTCCTTGTGAAAGAAAGTGTTCATGACATGAATACTAAAAAATACAAGCAAATACTTAACTATTCATATTGAAGAAAATAATATGGGTCATCTTCTGTCATAAGGAAATAAAATTGTGCAAGCAAAAAAGAAAACTTTTTAAAAAAGGAAGTATTTTCTAGGCATTTTCTAGGCTTTTAAAAATTCTTTTATGATCATCTCATCAGTCCTTTTTGTTTCTGTTTCTGTGTGAAAGCTCTGCTGTGAGGTTCCCGTTTGGTACCTGTTGTATCTGTTTATGACCAGTACTCAGTGAGGACTCCAGTGGTTTCCTGCCATTTGGGATTGGATAGAGGAATTTTGCTTTCTTCATATCTTCTGGTGAATACTTGAAAATAATTTCTCTCATGTCTTTGGAAATTAAAGTATTTCTGGTTTTAGTTTGAGCCTAACACATTTTTTGAAGCACAGCGAACAGTGGTGTAATAACTGAGCTTTTGTCTTGATTGTCCTGTCCTATACACTAACTTAGAAAAAGGGAAGGTCTTGGAACAGTTTTTAGGGAGATCTAGCAACATGCACTCTACATACAGGTCAAGTGATGCAATGAAGTTTAACAGCTTTCATGTCTTTGCTTGGCTTCTCAGATTCAGCATTTTGGAGATTTCTTAACTTACAAATGCACTTGAGGTTGATGAGGTCTCAGCTTTTGTCTAAGGTAAGATCCTCTTCTGCACGCCTGCAGTTTGTGTTTGCTTCAGTTTCTACAATCCAGGCTCTGTACTGCTTCCTCTTGAGCAGGGTGGATTCATTATATCTGCATGTTTTGGAAGGACTGAGAACTCTGAAGAACAAGGCATTTGTGGTAATTTTTAATCCATACAGAATTGCTTGTTTCTCTGAAAACTGCATTAGTTTACTGAAGATATTTGCTTTTGTTTCTTTACAGAAATCCTTTTTAACCAGTGAAATAGGAAACAAATCACTACTTTCTTTTTTTTTTTCTTTTCTCCCCCCCCCCCCCCAAAAGAACTGAGTTTCATTACTTTCTTATGAGCTCAGTTTTTAGGTTAGCAATATACTACCATATTTTCTGAAAATAGTTTGGTCAATAAGAACTTGAATGTAAATTTAAGAAATCCAATTCACAGCTTGCACAACATATGCATCTGCTCACTTTCAACACTCTAATGGAGCGGACCCTGTACCGCTTCACTTCAGGCTTCACAAAGTTGGTTATAGCTAACCAATGGTGCTTATAAGCTGGGTGGTTTATTAGCTGGATGGTATCTGCTCTCGGTATTTAACTCTTCGTCATAGCTGTTTTTTAAAAATCTCTCTTGTTCATATGATGACTCCTCTGTTTTCAATAAATCCAGTACAATGTTTATAAACCAATTGGTGAAAAACTGCATCCATGTTACTGCTCTAGATACACTGCATTAGATGCTAGTGTTCTGCTCTGTTTTTGGAACCTTCCCAAGAATCATTTAATTATGTTTTTTATTTCCCTGATTATCTTCACCCCTATCCTACTCCTTTTTTCTGCTACTTCATATATTTGTGTAAACTAGATAGTGAAGCAGCATAATCCTTGGGCTGGCAACAGTATTGCATGTTGTTAAGGGAGCTCTTGTTTTGTAAATGTTGAACCTAGGTCCTGAAAAGCATTCTCATTAAAAACTCTGTTGTTAGGTGTTAACAGTTGAAACTTGCCAAATCTTGACATCAAAGAGCAGGGATTAAAAAGGAGCCACCTGCTTGTAAATTCACCGGAAAAGCACTTGAAAGTAGATGGTTTCTCAGATTGGAGTGCAGGTAGCTTCATCGAGTAACAAAGGCAATTAATGTGCATGTGCAGAAATACCTTCAGCTATAACTACTGCAGCAACTGACCTATGTTTCTCCTCAAAGCAAACCTGGTTTGATACTGTCCTCTGGAAAAATTAATATCTTACTTTGAAGAAAGGAATGGGTGAAAAAAATAGGGCCCCATCATGCAGTATGAAGGGTTTATACTCCTTCTCATGAACAACATTATCAGATGCATCTGTTCATCCTGGGCTATTCATAGTCAGCAGCACTATACTCACTTGGTCCATCTGGTCTTGAGATGCCCACCGACGGAAGAGTATACAGAACATGTAGGGTCTGTGCTACCATTAAATGTGTGACCAAAGGACAGCAGCACTTCAGAATGAAGATACATTAGCAGTTTTCTTAATTGTGTACCTTAATTTAAGATAATTTACTCTATAAAAATGAATTATAAAAATAACTTATGACCTATAAAATAACTTAAAAGGAATTAAAGTATATTGTTCTTTCACTTTCTATTTAAGTTGTTACAGCTTAAATGCATAGAATTATTTTTTCTTAGCTGCAATCCTTTCCAATACCTCTTCAGAGGTATACTGTGTGGAACCAAATCAGGTAACAACAGAATTCTGTATCTATGATTTTGATGGGACTGGGCAGATTCAAGATAAAGGAAATTTTCAGCCTGTAAATTAAAAACTTGCAAGACAAAAAATAAAATGATTTCTTAGAAATATTGCCAAGCAATTCCTGATGTAAAAGCACTACATTGCATCTACATTCTGTGTGATTTTCTGCAAAGTAATTAGATGGCTATATTGATAGCATCTCTGTATCAAAGTGCTTTACAAAGGATGGTAGCTATCGTTATCCCTGTGGAGATAAGGTACAGAGAACGAGGGAAGTCCAAAGTTACTCAGAAAGGAGCAGGAAATTCAGATCATTTGAACGCTTTTACAATGGTCTGTCCACCGGGCAATGCCGTTAAGATTTTTCCCCTTTTGAACATAACCAACGTATTATTCCCATTCATATTCAACTGCGGTTCTAAGATATTGCTCAGATATTCTGCATGTCAGTGCACACATTGGCTTAAGCTGGTTGAACACATGGAAGCTAACTTAAGATTGTGAAAAATGGGACCTAAACAAAAGCTTGAATGTGGTCAATAGCAAACTGACAGGTAGCAGACTCTGGGATCTCTTCACCCCAGCTGCCCTTGGTACACATTTAGGGAATTCCAAAACATTTACTGAATGCTGTGTTTGGAAAAATAGCCCAAGCCCTAAACTGTCAGGATGCAACTGGCCTGATAGTTACCCTTCTGAGACACGGTGCTAGAGGGAATCTCCTCAGCAGATGCTCCCTAGGGTCAGTGTTGGTGCAGTCTCTTTGAGTAATCCTGGCTGCCTTAAATGAAGTGTTTGGATCAGGCTTGCCAGCAGCCAAGAGGTTACTGATGGATGGATTTATGTGTGACGTGGCCTGCAACAATCGCAGGGAATAAGGTAACAGTTTAATTGATCACCAGGTTAATACAAGATAAACCAAATGGTGGCAATTGTTAGAAAATAAATAGGCCAGAATCACTGGCCTTGATTATTGAAAAAATGTTTATTTTTGTCCTAATGCAAGGATACAAAAGTGGAAATCAAAATGCTTTATCTGAATATGCATATATGCATTGTTGTCATTGTTACGTTTTATTTCTTTTGGCAAAGCATACATTTACAGATCAAGATGAGATCATGCTAGGTGATATAGCAAAAGAAAATGCCTTTTCTAACTGTAAATATCAGAGATAAGGCAAATGCTGGGTATACAGATGGAGAGGTGACAAGGGACAAGCAAGGCAGAACTGGTGACCGTAGAAGGAAGGGGTGTGACGCTGGAGTCCTCACGGATCTGCAGGGAGACTGAGCTGAGGCTCAGCAGAGCCAAGGCACAATCCAGTTTGGAAGGAGATGAGTCTTGAGCTTAGAAATAGCTCTGGGAATTATCTACACAGGTGATACTGGATTTCTACCATGAAAGAAATTTCCCAGAGATAAATTCTTAGGTAGTTGAAAAAGAGCCAAGGATAGAGCAAGGTCAATCATTCTAGGCCAGCAAGAGGTGAAAAATTTTCAAAGGCTTGTTGGGGAAATGATTAGAGAGACCCATGAAAACTTGTGTGGCCAAAGAAGATAAAGATCATTAGGTAATTTCTGCATAGGAATTACCAACAAATTTTCCAAATATTGGAAAATTAATTTAAATTTCTATGTCTGATGAATTTGATGTGTACTGAGCTGCAAAAGTGTTGGTTAAATACTTCACATGAAAAAGATACGAAAAAAATTGGATACTCAATAATCCACCTTTAAAAATCAAGGTTATATTCTTTGTTAAAGAGTTTATGATAATTTCCTTTTTAATGTATTTCTAAAGTGCTTTTTGCCATTTTCTTTTGTGTTTGTGGGATACTTGAACTGTTTACAGTTTAATTGGCTATGCATGTGCTAAGACAGTAACTCTTCCACTCTCCAACTCTTCTTTCTCAGAGATTCAGGAACTAGCTTATTTGTTTATTAAATAATGTCTTCCAAGACCCCTAAAAAAGGTGTTTTATATAACCTACCAAGAAAACTGAACTGGTATTTCCATCTCTCCTATTTAATGTTTTGGGGGAGACAGTGAGAGCTTTATGTATTAAAGTATAACCATCTGATTGAAAGAGCATTCCCTATAATGCAATAAAATCATTGTGTTGTCAGAATTCTGAACATCAAGAACACTATACCAGAAAACAGAAACAGAAGTCATAAATAGGGATGTAACTCCGAAAACCTCTTCTAGAATAACTTGTTTATCACTAGTGCAACTTCAAAAACATCAGCTAACATATCAGCTATAGAGATCACTTTGCCTTGTTAAATTTTGTTTGGTGCTGATGTTCACTAATTGCACTGCAAATTTTAATTTAAAGACATGAATGTAAATCTATCCAATGTTTCAAATTGTTTTTGCATTCTGGTGGCTACAAAAAAGGAGACTGTCAGGGCCTTGGCTATCTTGCAGGACTATGAAGAGCTGAAGTAAGCAACAAGCCGTTCAAGGTCACCAAGGAGGAATTCCTCGAGGGCAAGAGGATTAAGAAATTAAGATAAGCAGAAGTCTGTGAGCACTTACAGGACGTGCATCCAGAAAGGGAGTCAACACAGCAGCCAATTAGAAACTGAGCAGATGCGCGTGGACAATGCTAGACAACCAATAGAGATGCTTTGCGAGGTGCGTGGACGCATGAGCTTGCTGGAAAAGATATATAAGCTAGATAGACAAAGGAATACAGTTGGATTGAACTTGCATCACATTGATGTGTGTGTTCCTTCCCGTCTTGCCAAGAATAATGGACTACGGCATCTGGTGACCCCGACGTGATCCTCAGAGACCAACTGGGGTAGGAGTGGAGCCGTAAGCGGGCAAGGATCCTGCATAGCCAGCGACCATAGCTGGGCGCCCGAAGAAAGGCGGATTGTGGCCACGACTGACCGGTGAGTCAGGGAAGCAGGATGGGGTTCGCTGCATCAGCGATAGAGCAAGCAGCACTAGAGAGCCTGTTGAGATTGGCTTGGAAAACGGACACCCAGATAACAAAGTCGGACCTAACTGACTTGTTACTGTGGTGCCGAAGAAAAGGGGCTTATAGCGGAAGCTCCGCAAGTATACAAGCTGGAAGCATGGGAACGAGTCGGAAAGGAACTGTGGGAAAATGTGCAAGTGGGATCCAAGGAGGCGCGGGCGTTGGCAAAGACTTACCGACCGGTCCGACTGATGCTGGAACAGCTGCACGGGGAAGCGGCTGTTGCCGCTGCCATTCGCAGCGCCATACAAAGTGTTGGCGAGGAGCAGGAGGGCTCGGGAGACTCAGAATGGACGGCTGTGAGTGGCTCGGGACCTCAGTATGAGGAGGTGCCTGACGACGATGACCTCAAGTGTCCCCTGTGTGCCTGTCCTGTGTCCGTAGCCAAAAGAGAGGCTTGGGGGGGGGAATAGATGACGATTTGCCACCATGGGAAGTGGAGGACCGTCCGGTGTCTACCGCTCCCCCGGCAGATATGGACACTGATCCAGTAAAGGTCCCGCTGCTGGATGATGAGCCAGGGGTCCAAGGGCAGCTGAGAGAGATTCGTCAAGAGCTCCGCTGCCAACCGACAGGATGAAGGCTTTGTTGGACCAGATGAAACGTCTCGACTGGGGATCGGGACGAAGGGACATAGAAGCAGCGTATAAGGCTGCCCATAACTCAGTCGTAGAGGGGGTAGAGAACATTGAACGACAGATCGATAAATTTGAGTCGGGTCGGGCGGCCGGCTGTAGGGCAGGCCACGGGACAAAAGAGATGAGTTCGGATGGGGTGAATCGGCAGAAACGTTGGTTGCGGAGAATGGTGGAGGAGGGAGAAATGACGCTGGATGAGGCACAGAATTACTTGCAATCTAAGTATGACGCGGATGGGTGTTTCAGCAGGCAGGAAAAAGAGGAAATGCTTGAGATACAGCGGCAGCTTGGAGGCGCAGGGGAAGAGGCCCGAGAAGGGGAAGGGGTGTTGGCATGGCTACAGTCGGTGGTGCGTGGTAAGGAAAGGGAAGTGATCGGCTCTGCAGGAAAGGAAGGCAAAGATGAGGGTGCGGCGCCACCTCGTGACCCGAATTTTAACCCTGTTACGCGTTACAAGGGCCTTATAGAGAATGCTAAGTTGGAGGGAGAGTTTCTGTTCACTCCTATGGCCGTGCCAGTTATACAAAGAGCGGACGGACCAACATGGGAACCAATAGATTGGAAACTAGTTCGGAGGCTGCAGGAAACAGTTTTGAAGTATGGGCATGAGAATAAGTTGGTGAGGAATCAAATTACTGCGTTGTTTAAGTATACCACACTTGTGCCGGCAGACACTAGGGCAGTGATGGAGCTTATTTTGTCATCAACCACTTTCATGTTGTGGATGGCAAAATGGCAGGAAAGGCTGGAGGAAAAGCAAATGAGTAATTTGAACCTACGAGGAGATGATCCTCTGCGGGCTGCCAGCTTGGATCAGTTAATGGGAAATGGTCAGTATAGGGATCCAGCAGCGCAGGCGGCTTTGCACCCTAGAATCTTGCAGCAATCTAAGAACGCGGCCTTGGCGGCATTCTTAGCGCTGCCACAAGTGGGTACCCCGCAACTGCCATACACTAAGATTACGCAGAAACCTGATGAGACATTTTTTGGATTTGTTGATCGTTTGAAGGATGCTCTTGACCTCGCGCCAAATGTTCCCCCAGACATGAAAATGCTGTTGGTAAAAGAATTGGCGGTGCAGAATGCCAATAGGGCATGTAAGCAGTTGCTTGCAGCATTACCCCCTGGGGCATCCATCACTCAGATGATAGAGGCCTGTGCCAGAGCACCATTAGTCGAAGAAGAGCAAAAGGCAAAAATACATGCCACTGCATTAGCTGCAGCGTTGAAAGAAGGAAGAGTGTTGGGTAAGGGAGACAGGGGTCCAAAAGGTGCCTGTTATCAATGCGGAAAAGTAGGTCACATGAAAAGAAACTGTCCGGAAAGATCGAGAGGGCAGGGTGGAGCATTAACTGGGAGCCCGAAAGGATTTAATGGGAACTGCGGCAGGTGCCAAAAATTTGGACACAAGGCAATTGAGTGCCATTCTAAGTTTAAAAAGGATGGAACTCCGTTGCAGGGAAACGGGAGCAGCCGCGTAGTGAGGGACGCGACGAACAAATATCCCCAGCCCAACCAGACCATGGCTGTCTCCATGAGCTGGCCTCAGCCACAAGAGGCAGCGCAGGAGTTGATTTGGCTCTATATTCTTTCAGCTACAACTGTAAATACCAGAGTCCTGTCTGCTCTGTATGAATATAAATGGGCTCAGTGGAGTTCTGCCAATTCATAGCAGCACAAAATCAAGGCCAGAGGATCAAAGGGTCTTTTCTGTAAGAGCAGGTATTTGTTTCCATGCCACCTTCTTCATAGTGTTCTGAATTAATCTGGTGAGTGCTCTCCGCACTAGAATTAGTTGCTTTCAGTGGTACTGTGTGTAAACAACTGTATATAATCATACCTTTCTGCATTAATAGATATATATTTAAAACTATAATGTCTGAGTCCAGGAGACAAATAAGCCACTCAACATGACTGCTAAATTTAATCTTCGCTGTCATCTGTCGCATAGCAAGAGATGTTCTGCCTTCTGCTAAATTACCCCAGCTAACCCCAGTAGAACAGTTCATGTTGTACCAATTAGACTGCGTATTCACTCAGGAGCTAGATTGGATAGGGTTTTCCTGAAGCAGTTTTATGTGAACTAAACTGATATAATTCAGGCTGTTGGCACAAATAAGCAGATTTCTGGATTTAACTGAAGCAACAACCTGAAGAAAAAAAAAAACCCAACCAATGAAGAAAAAAAATATTAATTCTCAAAGAGAATCAACAAGATCTTTATCCTTTTGCTATCCTTTATCCTATTGCTATTCCATAGCAGTACGTGAGCTTTATGTAGTAACACAGTAACTTCCACAGCCATTAAAAGAAAGGTGAGATAGCAATGTTTGTTAGAAAAAGGAAAGTGTTTCTTTGTGTTCACAGAGTTCTTTTCATTCACTGTCATTACACTTCAAACACTGTAGTCATTCTGTTCCCATCTAAGACAAAGCCTACAGTGCTCTGCTCAAAAACTGCTATTAAATAATAAAAAACACTGAGATATTGGAACATGAACTCTCATAGTTCAATGCAGTTCTTTTAATATTTACCCCAGTGTATCAAAATCCAGATGTCAGTGGCAAAACTAAAATAACACATTCTGTAAACCATAAGGTTTTAAAATGCAGGGTTTCACACAGAGTAAACAATTATTGCAGAATTAAGTTTAAAATGCAACAAGTTCAGAACTTAGGGGAACCTCCCCCCAAAAATTAAATGAGGTGTTTTATACAGAAACTCCTCTAAATTCTTGGACACCATGATGAACGCTTAGAAATTTGTATTCAAGTAGATGAAGTAATTCTCCGTATGTTCATCTTTTAAAATTAGAACTGTCATACTGTATACACACATACATTTTTCTCTTCTAATGAACTTCCCCCAAACAATCTTTTTATCATCTCCTCAATTATTTATCTTAACTTTATACTAGAAGGCTCTCGTTTTTGAAATACAGAGATCAGATCAGTTTGCTTCAGGTAAGTTTTTATATTTTCCTTCTTTTATATTTTCCTCTCCAGATAAATGGCCTGTATGGACCAAAAAATTGTGGAAATATTTTATGGAGAAATTTAGGAATTATGTTGAAGTTGTTATAGTTAATATTTACAGATATACACTGAAGGGGAGAACTTCCTCTCCTTGCTAAGTTCATGCAACTGTGAAAGCAGAAGCGTGACACATCACACAATAAATCTAAATGTGTGCAGCAAATCTGATGTGTGCAGGGTGGGGTAGGATTTGCTTCCCTTGTGCTGTAGCACTGCTTGGGTCATGTGCTTTGTCCAGCACTTCTAGGGATTTTTCATCTACTAAAGGCCTGAAACTCCAGTAGAATCAAGCTGTAAGCCCAACTGGAAGTGTTAGTGCTGGACCACTCGGAAGTGAGTCTTTAGAGGCAGATTGCCTCAGAGCTCACTGTACGTCTTGCTGGTACTGCTGGGAACACTTCTGCTGTGCAGGTAGCACCAGACGAGCTACTTACGGGAGTTGTTTCCTTCCTCCATACGCGCTCTTCCTCAAATGTAGATTGTGCCACTTGCATCATATTGCTTATATCCAGCTATGAATGCAAGAGGCTTTTTGATTTTTTGATAGCTCAGAAAAAGAGGGAAAAATGACCCTCTGTCCATCACTTCTTATCTGCATGACCCTGTTTGGCATTTTCCTTTCGTCTCCAGATGGCTTCCTCCATCAATGTTTAATCTCAATGAACGCTCTGTCCCAGGCATCTAGAAACTGCATTTTAAGAAGTTCAGGAAAAGAGTATGTGCATACAAGATTTCACCATCATTGTTTGATTTGTATTGTTCAGGAAATTAATTTCATTTCATATGATTCACCACAGTCAGGGAAAAAAAATCTAACTCTAATTTAAATTACCCAATCGTAAGGGATCTAATGTGCAGCAAATGGAATTGCATTTTGTTTAAATTCAACTAAATTAACATTTAGATGTTTGAAAGTTAAGATGTATTATTAAACACATCACCATCATAAAGCTTGCTTAATAATGATGTTTTGATTACATTTTTCTAATTCTAAATCTGGTTTAACAATGATGACAGTATTTTCCCAAGAACAGAAATCAGTCTTGTATAACGCTTACATTTATTCCTCTGTAAAGCATAAGCATCATATTATTTTAATTAAACAGTTATGTCAACTCATTCTGTTGCATAAAATGATTTTCTAAATTGAACATGAAATGAAAATTCATGTTTTTGTTTTACAGATGATAGCAAAATCTGAGCTTTCAAAATTACGACATGCGGTTAAGAAACAAGGTTGAAAACTGCCAAATAGCTGCTCAGCATCAGTGTAATGAGGACCCTAATAGTTTGGACACCATTTGCACCATCAAAAAGTGTAAAAAAATGACATTTTTTTTCCCCCAATGAACTTGCAAGTTCAGAGAGACTGTCCAAGTACCGTGCCCTTGGCTTGGGCTGCCATGGAGCAGGAGCGGAGGAAGGGCCGCGGGGGGCCTGGCCAGGCCTGGCCTGGCCACGGCGGCGTCGCAGCCTTCCCTGCCCTGGCCTGGCCGCCGCAGCCCCGCTCCGGTCGGCCTGTCTGGGCCCTGTGGGGTTGCGGCTGTGTTGGGGGCCCTGCCCGGTGGCCTGGCCTCCCCCTCCCTGGCCGCACTTCAGCTGACACAGAGGACTCGAGTAAAACACGGACGTGCTACCAGTGGAAAACTACAGTGCTTTCATCCAAAGAGTAAGTAAACTTACGTCAATGTGTAAGCTATGGAGTGCCGGAGAATCTGAACAGATAAAACTTTCTGAAAGCTTTGTGCCTGTTGGCAAGTATCCAATGCTTAGAGTGATAAAAACAAGGAATTAGAGATTATAACATTTTATTTTTTGCATTTTGCTTGCTTTGTACATCTGCTAGTGTCATTGTTCATTCTACTATGTCCCCTGTTTACTTACTTAGTCCATTCAAAAAGATGTTTATGCTTAATTAAAAGAGCGGCGAGCAGTTCTACTAGCACATACACATACCTTTGCATACCAGAGATTTTCTAACATAGCTACAGAATAATTGTTCACAGACTGGAATGGAAGCCAGTAATCAGAAAACCTTTTAAAAACTAGGAAATAAACTGCAAAACCCATGCAAATTGCAAGCGACCTTAGGACAAATAACTATTTTTAATCACAGACTAATTTTGCTGGATTGTGTCCAGATTTTTAATGTCCTTACATCAGTTTAATCTGACAAAATTAGTAAAACTGAAGTAAATTTTAGTAAAACCAAATATTGATCTTCAAATCTTCAAACCTAGAAGCCAAAAAAAGGTAGTAGGACAAGAAGGAAAGTGACACACACACACACACACACACACACACACACACACACACACACACACACACACACAATTCCAGCATAAGGTGCTAGAGGAATATATCCTTTAAGATTAAGAAAGCTCAGATGACCTCAGGTGTCACTTTTTAAGTACCTGACTTCCCTGTTTCCTGGTCAAAACAGAAAACAAAACAAAAGTCCAAGGCAGAACAAAAAATCAATTCAAATGAAACCATGGATTTAACTGAAAACAACATTTTGCTTTTGAGTATTTTTAAAGTTTTTGAATTGGAATAAATTTAGTAAAGCAAATTCTTGTCAAAAAATTAAAGCAAAATGTTTTTTACTCTTATGTTTCTATTTTTTTTAGTTGAAACAATGAAAGCAAATTAGTGTAAATTTAAACAAATTTGTCACAACTTCCTATCAAATCAATTGATTCCAAATGTGGACCTGAGAGAGTGGTCTTAGTTTAACTTAATTAAATACTTGAAAGCAATTCTTAACATTAGCTACTTGAATAGAGCAAATGTATAAAATACCATTTTTTCACAAAAAATCTACTGATAACAAAGTGAAAAGAAACTACTTCTAAACATTCAGTTTGAATTCAAAATATTTTCCCATTCACACTTAAAAAATGACTGTATGTGGTGATTCATACCAGGTCAGAAAGTATACTGTTAACCTCCTCATTACCTAATGATGTTATTTGTGAAACAAAACAGAATTTCCCTACATACATAATTGTAAAAGACTAAACTAATTTTGTAAAAAATTTATGGTAAAATTTGGAGTAATTTTAGAAATTCACTCAAGATACTCTTAAAATAAACAAATTGAAAGATGTTTTGAAAAAGTGAGCTTTAGAAGCTACACCTTAATGCTGGCTATTTCTCACTGTTATTCATGTACACCTTAAAATATACAGTACTTGCACTGACATCTTGAGAGTGGTCTACATCTTTTTTTGTATGGTATTATTGTCACAAAAAGTTGTATATGGTAATCATTAAAATATCCATGCTTACATTCTCTACAAACCTTTTTTTGGATGTTGATTATCTAAGTTTGGAATCCAAGCACTGGTACCATCTAAGGGAATGTCCACTGTATTATGCTTGCTTTTAAAATGTTCTGATGAAACCCAAATGTTAATAAATGTTTCCTGGAAATGATTTTCATTGCTGAAAGAGTTCTATTTATAGTCTTTTCATATAGCTTCTTTTATAAGGTCAGCCAGTCTCCTGAAAGCCTGTGATGACACAAAGATGGTTTGCATTTATATTCCAGCATTACTTATTAAATAAGCAATATATTTAATCTGTAAAACTAGTACAACTACCCTAAACATAGATGAACTCAGTACTTTATACTCAAAATTCTGCTGATATTTGCTGTTTTACTTTGTTTTTAACAACTTGTATGGGCTTTCAACCGTAGCGTGGCTTCACATAGCTCTCATTCCTCTAATAGGAACAAAAAGATAGAGTATTCTGAAACAGAATACATATATTGATATTCAAAGCTTATCCAGATGCAACTAAAGAGCTGTATTTTTAATACAATTAATGAACTCTGGAAGAGTATCTCTTATAAATGTACATCAATATAAGGGGCTAGAATTTTAAAAGGCAAAAGGAAGAATAGTTGAAGGGAGAAACATATAAAAGTACAATTCCGGCAAGATACAATTTGACTGTCAATAATAGTCAGCATATGAATTTATTTCAATAATTACAGAAGAAATAGGCAACAGAAGTGCACATCTGCCACAAACCTTCACAGCTGAATGAAAGTACAGCTAAAATTAGTGAATTATTTCAAAAGCCTGAATCAAAAGGGTATAAAATTTGCATAAATAACTGTCTTGTATTCTTTGTCCTAGTGATTTTACTGCTATAGCCAAATAACATTGAAAATGTTCCCAAAATAAACAGAAGATTAGTTCCTAAGTTATGAAATACAGGGCTTATGCATCTTCCTTGAAAGAAAAAAAACAATATTCTTTCGTAATAAGAATTGACAACACACAGAAAATAAATACAGGTTATTCCATTTAAGGAATGGAAAGTCTGAGAAACAAAGATACATGGTGTCTGCTCCTGCTAATGCTAAAGCAAGTAGCAAAACTTACTGTGGTTTCAGTAAAGTGTTTTGGAATAATGTCTGTCATGATTGAGTGTGAGAAAATCTACAAGTGTGGGATGCAGAAAAAAATTAAGCGGTCCTAAAAATGTGATACCTTTCAGGACATTTGGATATAAGTATCTTGTCTAAACAGCAGCTAATATTACTTAAAGAGTACTGCTTAATTGCCCAAGATTACCAAAACAAATACACTAACAAACAAAAATCACATAATGAGAAGTAAGTGAAAATATGGGAGTGCTGTTACATGAGAAACTGTTCTTCAGAACAATGTAGGAAACCCTCATCTCACTTACTTGATCCATCTGGGCTGGAGAAGACAGAGAGAAGGAGGCTCTGACATAAGAACTAGGCTCTGAACTATCAATATTGAATGCTCCTCCAGGAACTAGTAACACCTAAAAAAATTGATTAATCATTCCATTATAAGCATTCCTTTACATAATGTTGAATTAAATCTGAGAAGACTCATTGTTAAACCACTGTTTTCAGAATACAGCTTAATATATTTTGTCTACTCAAAAAGAGAAGCCAAAAACATAAAACCTAGAAACAAGACTTTTCGTAACAAAATGAAAGGGGTCTGTAAAAGCCATAGGTTAGGTCTAGCTTATCATTACAATGTACCTGTGAAGTAGGTTGTAGTTTTCACAGTAGTGATGAGTCTTACAAATTGTGGAAATAAAATCACATTTAATGTTTCCTACTAAAGAGATACAGTGGACAGCCTTCACTGATCGTGTGTGTGTGTGTGAATGTGTATAAAATATATATTACCATATACATTATGTATATAATATATATAATGGGATAAACTTAAGCAAGTAGATTAAATATCAACATTTGATTACAGACATGAAAGTATTTCATTAATGAGTCACTACACTATGTGACAATGCCTGACAAAAACTTGCAGACTTAACAATTTTGCACTGCAAGTTCCCCCTTTTTCACATATACACATATATGGGCACATAGATATGGTGAATTTGTTTCATCTTTCCCTCATTCCATTTTAACATTGGAAGCCATTAAGCTATAGTTCATACCTCTTTCTGCAAAGCTTTTTCCATGATCAGCTGCTGTGTGTCAGAAACTCCCTTAATTTTGATCCATAAGAACATGCCTGCAGCAGGAGGGCACCATTCTGCCAACCCTGGAGAGAGAGAAAAGGGGGGAATCAAGAAAAGAAACCCCTGCCCCATCTGTAATCAATACATCATAGACTCAGTAATCTTGTGAATTTATTGCTCAAATGAACTCAAACAGAAAACGGCCATGGAGCCAGGATGCCACTTGCTGAATTTAAAGTACTCCAGTCAAACTGGTTTGGGCTTACTGCATTCATACACTGAAGTGTGAAAGTGCGAAAGTGATTGTTCTGAACTACAGAATGCCCAACAAGAAACTAAACAACTAAAGTTATTGATTATTTTCAGATTAAGTAAACAGCTTCTCCAAAGAGTCCAAAGTCATTCTTCTAATGCAGTTTCTCCTAATATGACATTGACTATCAATATGTTGCAAAGCACAGAACTGCAGGCAATACCTGTTTTCCTTTGAATTAAAAATTATTATTATTTTTTCCCCAAAGAAAAGAAGACCTTGGGAGTTATGAGGAGCATGGGAAGTCTTGGAAAGGATTTATGTCTTAGATCTATATGCAAACTTAATGTGCACCTTTTCTTTATCTAGAAGAAATTCTTTATCTGTTTTCAGACATGTTTTTTGAATAAGTTATTTATTTGACTTGCCATCTTCTCCAGCTCTTGATATATTTAACCATTACATATCTACAAAATAAAGGTCAATCTTCCATACTTACATAGCTACTATTATTACAGTATATGTTTTTACATATGAATATATTCTCACAATCCACCTTAAGATAACCCAGTGCTATTACATTCCTTTTATATTTGGGGAATGAGACAAAGATGGCTTATGTTACTAGTCACTCAGAGTCATGTAGAAAAGAGGAAATATTTTTGATCTAAAAACCCTGAATTAGCAAGACTAAGTACATTAAAGACTGAATGGTACACAACTACCCATATGCCACCAGGTAGGTGGTCTGTTGATAAATAGTTATTGTTGCTTCCACGTTAGACTGACTAAAAGGAGTGACACACTCCTTTGTTGATCAGATTCTTTCAGTGCTCTGCGACTAACCGTGAAAGGGGATATTTGAAATTAATTTCTGTCAAAAAAAAAAAAAAGATTATAATTGCTATTATACAGATCATTTATATCTTCTTTTAAATTGAGTCCAATAAACCTGGTTATTTCCAGACAGATTTTAAAGACAGAGATTTTAAACAAAAAAGTATCAGAACATAGTGGACTGAAATATACATCCTTTGTAAAACTTCTTTATACAGTAATGTAGTGGGCTTTTTTCTCATCACTATCTCCTTGTTCCATTTCAGATAAACACGAAAACAAGGGTACCAAGTAATTTATCCTAAGCTTAATATTTAATGCCATTGATTTGCTTATAGTGCTTATCTATCACTTCAGCCAGGAGATGAACTTTACAGTGCTTTTTCTTGAATATGAAGATGATAAATAGCTAGAAAAAAAGTCTACATAATTAGCTGTGTTGCTCTCACTGACCTTTTAACCACTTGTCAGCAGCAATGAGCATTGCATCCCGCTGGGTTCTGTAGAACTCCACCACCCTGAAGGCAAAAAATCAATTCAAAGTCAAGATCCCATAACACTAAAGGGAATCCTTTGTTTCCAAAGGCAAAAACAAAGCTTTTGTACTTTAACAACCAGAGGGAATATTCAGTGGAAATAACAGCATATCCTAGATGGGCACAATACAGTTTACTGTGTATATGAAATGTTTTATATGTATCCAGTAAGTCTTGAATGTATCTCCAGTGTATCTCCAGCACAAAAAAGAGGAATTGCCTTTGCACCTGTTTCTTAAGCCTTACCTATGCAATGGAAAATGCACTATTAACTCTCTCTATATTACATTCTTTCTGTCTGTCATATTGGTGGATACAAGCCCTGCTAGCAGTACCTGAGTTCTGACAGCACACAGAAGAAAATGAAGGACTTACGCATGTGCAAAAGCACATACTCAATATTTGTGCATTTGGATTGAAATTGTGTAATAGGTATATGTGGAAAAGGTATTTCACAAGGTAAAAAGCAAATCATTTGATAACCCTGTCATGACTTTCTGCCAGCTTCCTCCGTTCTAAACCTTTGAACATACATCCCTCACAATTTAAGCAAAACTTCCAAATAACGACTTCTTCCAGTTTCGTACTGGCAGAAAAGAGCATAACCCAAGTTCCAACAGGACTTGAACCTGTCACAGTCCTGTGCACAATCTTGTGCAGTGACTACTTGTGTTGATATAAATTGATACAACTGTGATTCTGCAGCAGTAGACCCAGGAGAAGTGCCTGAGGTAGACTTTGCAAGTCTGCTTCATGCAAAAGCGTTCTCTTCTCTATAGAGATACTATACTTAACAGTTTGGATAATTTTACAAGTTTTCTTTTTCCTTTTTTTTTTGACACTCTGAATGAGTAGCTTTTATTTCTGCATATATTTTACATAATCCATAGACAAATGCTGACACCATCAAAAGCTTATATAGTCTACCACTCTGCCTGTACCAGTTACTACATTCTGCATGAAATGTTAAAACATTTATACACAGTTTTACTACATCACATATGCCTTGTGATTTTTTTGCTTTCTCTGTTGTCCTTTTATTTTTACAAAGGAAAGAAATCGTAAATACTGGTGAGGCAGGGCTTTCACAGGGATGCAAATACTCCAAACAATACACTAGCTTCTACTGAGAAGCATGAGCAAACAAATCAACCTTGCCCATCATTGAAATCACCTGGTTACAGTTACCTGTTGAGCCTAATCAATAAGTCACCTGACAAAGGAGTCTAGAAGGTTATAAAGGCTTGGAGCTAGCCTACTATAGCACTATTTTCATTGTGCTCACTAGGAAGAAAGTCCTTTAGCTCAAGAATAGATGCCTGCCTTCCACAAACACAAGGTAGGCTAAGAGACATATACAGGATGTATTTTTTTAATTGCTCAAAGATGAGCTAATGTGTGGTCTGAGCTCCTCTGCAAAATCTATCCCTATTCCTGTGTTTTAATGTGTATCCTGTGCTACCTAAAACAAATCAAAGATAGGGGCTTATAGCAGAGACAAAAGGCAAGCAGGCGGTTGGGGATAAAACTAGCTGTTAGAGTCAAATACAAGAATTTTTGTCATACTCCTGTAAAAGTGTGACATGCTATCCATGTGGGAAGCAGCAGTAGTGTGGGAAGCTTGCAATTCCAGTGCTTCACTGGAGATGAATCATAAATACTAAAGAGAAACTATGCTTCTCTAGTGCAGTAAATGAAATACAAATGCATGTTGGTCACTACATAAGAAATGCCTTGCTGGGTCAGACCAGTGGTCCATCTTAGCTGAGTATCGTGTCTTCAAGAGCGGCAATGGATAAAGGCAGTGTTTGTGGAAAGGAGGTGAACCTGGCTGCTTTCTGTAATTCTTTCTGCCTGTATTCCTCTAGTTTGCACAACCACTGGATTAGGGATGTTAGAGGGTAAATCCCTGCCAAGTTAGTGAGGCAAGATTTCTATTTTGAAATTGTGTAATAGGTATATGTAGAAAAGATATTTCACAAGGTAAAAAACAAATCATTTGATAACCCTGTCATGACTTTCTAACATGCTCTTTCTCAATAGACTGTAGGCTTGGTGATCACATTCTTTGCTCTAACCTTACCACTTTATGAAGGATGAAAGCTACACTCACTGGCCTGTAGATCACAGGGTCCTCTTGGGCCCTTTTTAGATGGGAGTTGCATAGCCACTGTGTGAGAGGACTGGCACACTGCCACTATGTAGAGATACCTCACATGCCTTGACCCTCCTTGTGACCTTTCTTATCCATTTGGTCTAATACTACACATATATCTACTTCAAACTGATGTAGCTCCTCTGACCTGTTTACTGCAAGGAATGTTTGCTGTAAGTAACAAAATGCGGAAAGCATGTTAAGTGATGATGGGATTCAGCATATGACATGATCCTACCTGTCTATATGCTCCAAGAAACCCTTTTCTCCCCATTGCTGAAGAAGCTGTGATATCATAATCTAAAGAAATAAAACACACCATTAGTATTTTAAAAAGGTCACTTAGAATCATCACAGAATCAGTAAGGTTGGAAGGGACCTCTGGAGATCATCTAGTCCAACCCCCCTGCTCAAGCAGGGGCACCTAGAGCATGGTAGACAGGGTTGCATCCAGGCAGGCCTTGAAGATCTCCAGAGAAGGAGACTCCACAGCCACCACCTCTCTGGGCAACCTGCTCCAGGGCTCTGTCACTCTCTCAGGGAAGAAATTCCCCCTCAAGGTCAGGCGGAACTGCCTGTGCTTCAGTTTCTGCCCATTGCCTCTTGTCCTGTCACACGGGACAACTGAGAAGAGTTTGTCCTCGTCCCCTTGACACCCTCCCTTCAGGGACTTGTACACATTGGTAAGATCCCCCCTCAGTCTTCTCTTCCCCAGGCTGAAGAGGCCCAGCTCTCGCAGCTGTTCCTCATAGGGCAGATGCTCCAGGCCACTGACCATCTTCATAGCCCTACGCTGGACTCTCTGCAGTAGCTCCACGTCTCTCTTGTAGTGGGGAGCCCAGAACTGGGCTCTCTCTAGTCTGAGACCTCAGACTGTTGAGATGAGCCCTCACCAGGGCTGAGTAGAGGGGCAGGATCACCTCCCTCAACCTAAATTCCTCAATTAAACTTCCTCAATTATCAAGCAAAGCCCCATATATAAGCCTTATAGCCCTATATGTTCCTCAGAGTTATACTGGGGCAAGGAACTGGAGCCCTTTACTAAACAAAGGTGGTAGCAGCAACAGATCACTATAGTCCACGTTACTGCTATCTCCAAGGACTATGTTAATCTTAGGAAGGAGGCGGGGGAGACAAAGGAATAGATGGAGAGCTAATTAGAGGAATCTGGGAGAAAAAGGGAGGAAAATGCACATTACTTTAGAGTAACTTTCCCCCATATTAGCCTCTCTGTTTTAATGCTGCCTCTATGATGAACTAATGGAGCTGGAAGATGGATGCCTATGCAAATATGCTTAAGATCTCCTTGTTTTACTGCTGAATATAAAGGGTCTCTAGTTAGAATACTGTTTTACAACCTATTAGCTGCCAGTATTAACTTTACTACCAAGTACAATTAAAAATGGAAGAAAAAGGTCCAATTAATTCCAATATGTGCTTTATATTGAGGTTTTTCAAATGAATCTACTGGCAAGAGAGGCAACTCACAGTGACCTATTTTAAATTCATTCTTAAAATCCTAGAGCTAATACCATATTTGCTGAAGCAGTGGTGCTTTCCATACATTAAGACGCCCTTAAGCTCCAGTTGTAATTTCTATGGTGGCTTCTCTTTCTTTGGAAGAATCAAAAATGTGCAAGCCTTACTAAAAACAAAGCTGAAAAAGTGCAGAGTGCTTATAAAAGCTGTTCGTTATTTGATGTAACTTGGGATCTGTTGTTGTTTTCCAAATACAATCCAGGTGGCAGTTTGGTACTTGCCTGTGTGAAAGTACTGGTGTGCATTGTTGATACCTGTATGTGTAGAATAACTCTGTCGATAAGAGGCTTTGGACCTGTCAGAAAGCCTATCCTCAACCTAGAAGAAAGAGGAAAAGATTACAGAAATAGTGTGCTAATCCTTTATGTGAGTTATGGTTTAACTTGTAACTGGGAAAACATGTAACCATTTAGTAGCTCTGTATCATGAGGCTCACTCATGCATTTAAGTTTATGCAACTTAGGAGCTGAGTCTCAGAGTCATGAAATTAGTATTAAAAAAATGCTAATTGCTTCCTAGTTCTGAGACTTCAAGACATGCCACATTTTTAAGTTTTCCTCTGAAACCAGAATGGCTACATGAATCAAAGGGAAGAAAAAGATTTTCACATAATCAAAAATTATGGATGCTCAGGCTTTATGAAAAAGCAGATGGGAGCTGGCAAGACAGGCTCACTTGTTTTTACTCCCTTTCATTGTTGCAGAGTAAGTGGAATTTATATTGATAGACCAGAGTCTTATTCATGTTTCAATGCTTACAATCCATCTTTACTCACAGATTCTGACTGGTGTTTTTATTTGAAGAAAAATAAAACCAGTGAGCTCATATGTCTTTGACAAAGATAAAATTGCATCATGCCTTTTTTGCAGTGTCACTTCTGACAGTGCAACCACACTTAGCATCACGTTGTCTCCTCAGTCCCTCAGGGAAGGAGTTACAATCCACTAGTTGCCAGTGGATTACTTTCTTATATCTATTAGAATAATAAACAAATGAATGTTAGAAATCAAATATGTTGATTTCTGTGAAGCGGAAAACAGCTAGCTTAGTTATTCAGGCAGGTGGAAACAACTTGAAAGAAATCTAAAGCTAGAAGACAAGAGAGGTCAGTATAACCCTCTGATTAGTTTATGCAGGAGAATATTGTCATTTTTCTCCTACACTGCAAGGTGCCTAACAGTCGGCTGGAATGGAAAAAGAGAAAGAAGTAGAAGAAGATAATGTAAGTAATAAGGGAGCAAAGTTTCTAGAAGTTCCAGGAACAGAGCTGGAATCCAGCATCTCAATCTTTTTGCCTATACGATATCTGTAAGAATGGTGTGGGGGGAGTTGCTTAACAACCAGTATCGGAAGAGAAGTGGACTCCGTGGAGTTATATGACTGCCAAGAAATGGCATGAAAAGTAAGCAAAACTGCAGATCTGAAAGTATTTTTCAGAAATATATAGGTATTAGTTGAGAAAAGTACAGTGTATCTGATCATTTTGCATGTAGTATTAGTTTTGTGCCCGAAACAGCAGGCTGAGCAGTTTGAAACTGGCCTTACCCTGATGACAGAATTTTAGAGAAAGAGTCAGTCCTGATAACTCGGCCATCCACATCCATTGAAAGGAAAGTTGGAGCCCATGGCTTGGAAGAAAAATAAAAAAAAAATAAAATTCAAGTTGCTAATAAGGATTATGATGGAATTACTTTCTTTACTATGAAGACATAATTATTTCTTAAGGGAGGTTTTTTATGATGATAAATATTTTAGATGAACATTCAAAAGACAAATGCAGTAACTTGTTGACAGATGATTGTTTAGACCAGCTTTCTGGGATGTGATGACAATATTCTGTGAAAGTCAACTACAAAAATCAGTGTTTTTTGGTGCTTTACTCACAGCTCTGCACACAAGTGCTCAGTTCAAGTTTTGGTTTGATGCTATAAGCAGAAAGAGACAAATAATGCATTCTCTGCCAAGATTTTTTTACGGCCTGTATGGAAAGACATTATAGTTTCTAAGATGAGTCCCATTGGCTTTTAGCTTTATTAAAAAAAAAAAAAAAAGGGAAAGAAAAACAAAACAAAAACCCAGAAGGTATGACCAAATTTTGAGGATCTTGTTGGGATCAGAACATTTTCCCTGAAGTGAAGCTGCCTACCCAATACCACTTCCTGTGGTCTGTGGGAGAGCTTGCTTGGGGCCCCCATAAGACAAAGGCGTGGAAATAGGATATGGCAGATAAGGAGCTGTGGTCTTGTACTGAATGGAGTAAGAGATTGGACTGAAAAGAACACTAAGAGGCTGCTACTTGGAAGTGCTGCTTCATTGGTGTGTGATGTGGTACATGTTTTGTTCTGGAGGCAGAGAGAGCTGTTCTTGTTTTCTGACTAATGAAGGAAATTTTTCACTGTATAATGCTTGAGGAATTTGAACCATAGTGATTAACTGGCCTGAAGTGATAAAATGCCTCAAAGGGGACACAACTGAAAGAAACAGAGAAATGGAATGGCTGTTAGGCTTACAACTAATTTGGCAGGAAATGAAGGAGAAGCATGCAGGAACACCCATAGCTCAAATGCTTGCTCTCTTCTGGACTGGAAAAGGAGGTGCTAAGAAGCATGGAAAACAAATTACCTTTTCAAACTGAAGAAAGTAGTAAGGATCATCTTCTATTATAAGGAAATCATATTTTCTTGCAAGCTAAATAAAGAAATTAATATAAAGATAATATTCAGTAAAAATTTTGAAAATTCAATTCTTCACATATCCTGGACCTATTTCCAGGACCATATTCTGATCCTACATATTGCTCGTTCCCTACAAGCAAGACCACATCAAGAGAAGCTTTCAAATGCCAGATTTAGATATCAAGCAATTACATGGGTAAGCATAGTACTTACACTACAAGGACAGGTATATAACCAAAGGTCTGCTCCAGATAGTGCTCATACCATGCAGAACACTTATGATAAGCCCAATCTGAAGCTCATGGGAAAGACACCAGCCAGAAATGGGCTACTATGGCAAGAACAATTTATCTAATGCATAGCCTGCATTAGAAGAAGAGTTGTCATGAAAGAGGTTCTACTAGGAACAAGTACTGGGAGGAGTAAGTAACAGGCTTAAAGGACACACACGAGGTACCCACAACTGAAAAAACTTATCCATTTTCATATACAAGATGCATTAGGCCTCAGCGACGTACCTGGTATATCTCCTTCTTGCGCTCTGTGGTCAAAGAGTTTCCAGTTGGGTTGCAACCATTTGGTATAGTGTACAGGAATTTAGGGATATTGTGGCTACGGCTTTTTACATCTTCAGGGCTCCAAGAAGACAGAATTTCCTTCAGAGCTTTTGGAATAATGCCATGTTGGTCACTAGGAACATTAATTATGTTACAACCCAAAGGTCTCAGCTGTTGACAGGAGGAACAAAATTGTCATGATCCTGTAATTCTAAAATCTTCACTTTGTCATTGATATGGTAAAATTTCAGTGATAAAGTCTTTCTAAAAATCTAGACATATGAGTAATGAATTTATTATAGCTGTCTCAAACCCAATTTGCTCATGATTCAGGGAAAAGTTTGCCTGAATTTACTTGTTCAACTTAACACTATCTTCTATTTGCTCTGTTCAGCTAAACAAGAAGTGGGTCACTCTGAAGACCAATTGCTGTCCTTATGTAGGAAAGAGCACATGGCTTTGCATTTTGAAAGACATCTCAGGAATTTGTGGTCTATGCTAACCTAGGACTCCTCATGCTCTGAACACAGAGCAAGTTCACTGCACTTTCCTCCTGTTCTTGATAGATACATTCAGCAATACAAGGGAGAATGAAATGGTGTTACTAACAGTGACATATTGATGCCATGTGTAAAGAAACAGGAAAAAAATAACAAAAAGCATGCAGTCTTCCCTTTGTGGAATTTCTATTAGCACCATGTAGCTCTGCATTTTAAAATAAAAATGCAAGTTGCTGCAGTAACAAAAGTGTGAAAATAAGTTTTTAATGAAGCATTTCTCTTTAGTGAAAGATGTACTCTGAAAATTAGCACAGCCAGGAACATCAAGATAGCTTTTGTCACAGGGGAAAAATATTGAAATAGTGGTGCATTATCTATCCTAACCCTTCTTTCAATTGTCACACATTTTGAGTCTACATTCAACTACATACAGACTAAATTACCTTTCAGAAGTAAACACTGCTGATTTTGTATAGTTCTTACTAACTTTCATCTTAAAACTCATACGGATGTTTCAGGCCTATTCCCATGTTATGCTGTTAATGGAACAGTATAATTGGACCAACTGATCAGATGGACAAGCTGACATGTTCAAATACCCACTTTATAAAATTGCTTTAAATCAGACTTGGTCATGATGGCTTTTTCTTTCCAATCTCAAATGTGATCTTAGCCTTAGAATGAATCAGAAATCAGAAGAGGAGCTCTGGGAATATCTTTTATAGAATGTTTAGACTTAAAAGCTTCTATGAATTAATCTTTATGAACTTCATGGGAATAATACTAAAAACTTCATTCTCAGATATATTTTTGCAGTAAATACAATGAGTATAAACTTGCAGATCATGTACCAACTAAACAAACAAACTTGCTGTTTATTTACATGATAAACAAATGTGATATTTGCAACATTTTGTTCTTAAAGAAAACTTACAGCTGCTAGTGTCCCAGAATATGTAGGTGCATCCAAAAGGATATTGTCCCCAGGGTTAATGAGCATTTCAAACACCTACGAAAGAAAACTGTATTTTAGAAAGACTGTGCCATTCTTGTACATATGCTTCGTATTTCTGACTTCCTAATGGGATTATAAATCCTGATTACATATTAGCATTTCCATAACCATTTAATTAACTACGCTGTCTAAGAAAACAATGAATGGATTAAAACTCTGCTTTAGAAGCTAAATGAAGCTAGATAATCAGCTAGAGAATACCAATTTGAAATGGAAAGACAGCTCTCTAATACCATATAAAAGAAATAGTGCTTCAGTTTCAGGAAGAATCAGCCAAGCAGAAGTATCAGTGGACTGAAAAGGGCTATTTTTAAGGAAGTCTAACATAATTAGAATTGAGTTATGGTAAAGCAAATAATGCATCAATGTACTTAGTGGCCTATGACTAATAATAAATGTTACTTTATGATATATTCTCTGAAATGGTTTTTGATTTTACCCATTCATGTAGCTTTGACAGATGAGACTGATGCAACAATTTTATTTAAATTCTATTATCTTGTATTGATAATTCTGTGAGACATTGAAACTACTCTGCAAGTGTTACATAGTGGCACTTATGCTGGGTATAACTGAACCAACTGAAGAATACATCTCTCTCCAAACGAAGTAATGTTTAACATATTGGTCTTACCTTACATAAGCCTTCCTGGCTGCCAGTTGTGATGCACATTTCCATTTGTCCTTGCTCAGGACTGTAGCTGGCTGTGGGGGGATTATGTAGATTCCTCTGAAAATTTTTTAACCAAGACAACAGTTCTGGAATCCTGAAACATAAATTGAGGTGCATCTAATATCTTGTATGGGCTGAGGCTAATCTGTTCCCCTAAATCAGTCACTTAGCATGCAGCAGCCCTGCATTTAGTTTCTTGAACTGTCAAGACGTTCAAGATGCTGAACGTCCATATACGTGGATGCTGATTTTGTAACAACTCTTGTCAAATAGTGAAAATGAAGTAAGTGTTTATCTGATGGAAAAGCAGGGGAGATAAGCATCTACCATCAATACACCAAATTACCATAACAAGGTTTGGGCAGAAATGTTTCACCAAGGATGGAACTGAGGATGGAGGCTGAACAATATCCACTCCTAGGAATGATCTCTCCAGACTTAATGTGGAGATGTAACAAAGCTTGCAACACTTCTGCTGCTAATAGGCTGCATGTAAATAAAGAATTCAGAAAAAGATTTTTTTCAAAAGTATGTCTTAAAAATGGTAAAACTTTCTACAAAGTTCACAAGCGACTGAGTACTTAGGCTGTGTTCCATTAAAATATTAAAATAGTAAGTCCACTGTGTGCATCTAGGTACCCAAATATTTTTGCAACCTGTCGCAGGGCTGACTCAGTACTGTTAGCTGGGGAGTTCAGAGGGCTAAAGTAACTTCACTGATATATGCAATTTTTTGTATTAAATGTGACAATACTATAAATACCTCAGCTACCACAAACTATAAATGTTAATTATTTAATATATTTTACCAAATAAGAGCTCAATGGATATTCCACAATGTCAAAACTATGTGCTGCAATGCAGTATCATGTAATGAGTATCTTATTTCCTAACATAATGAGCCTTCTCAGTGATCCTGGAATCTTGATTCTAAAATACTAACAGCCAGCAAATGCTCTGGCTTGATAAAAATTAAAACTAGGTTTTTAAAATTACTTATCTGTTCAGAACTTTCTGCTTAAAAAATGTAATCTACATATAGAGGAAAACTAAATGTAAACCCTTTTTTTGTAAAGATCAATTAAAATAAAGGAATTTTATGATAGTTTGATGCTGGTATCTTGAAGTGTAAGCTGCCTTGACAGGTACCCTCCTGAGGCGGAGTACTGGAGAGCCCTCTTCATCAAATCTTCCCCAATTTCAACAGCAGTTCCATGTTCAATGGCAACAGTAGCTGCCTTAAATGGGAAAGTGTTAGGGTTTGGTGCCCCTCCAGCCAGTGAGATGAGTGATGAAGGAGACTTCTGCATCAGTTCAGCTAGAGTAAAGAAAAAGACATTGATTACATTTTGATTATTGCAACAGGTGGTTACATCCTTTAGTTCAGTAAATAATAAAGAGCCATAGAGGTAGTTTGTTCCATTTTCACTTTTTAATAGTTAATGAAGAGCCAGGAATTGAAAAGAATGATAGCTTTTTAAACTTGTCTTTCTACTTTGACTAAATAGATGTTAATCAAATTACCTTCTTCGAAGAAAAAAACCCCTATGTTTTAAAAGAATATTATAATATTTTTTACCTTGTTTGAATTGCTCTTCTATTATTACAAACTTCTGTGATGTATCTTTAAGCTTCAAGAATTTATTGTAATGATATTTCAAATGATTGGCTTAGTTTTTAAGTTCAGCCTCGCTCTAGCTGATGTGGCAGTGGTGTGGCCTAAACTAGTAAACATCTATGATGACAGCCTTTTTTGTAAGGGAGTGGGAGCATTTCTGGCAGCACAGCTTTAGTGGCACCAGCACAGTGTAAATAAAGTACTGTGAAGAAAATGTTGACAACTCTTGCTTTAATGTCACGATTTCATAGTCCTTCAGATCGAATCTATGCTCTGCAGGCAGCACAGAGTGGAGCTCAATCAGGCAAGGGCACTTGATTGCATTAAGTTTAACAGCTCACAATATGGCATTCATGCTTGCTTAATGCTTTTATACTAGATATGAGAGGACAGATAACAGTACATCTGGTCTAAAGCCTCCTCGTATTAAATTTGTTCTCCACTACTTATTAGCACATTTGACCACTGGGAGAGAATTCATGCCCAATGTGGGTCATGTCTGTGACTTGATCTAGCAGGAAGACCTCCTGTGTCATCAAAACTGCATCCTCAATATGTGTCTTTCTGCATATGCCAAGTTACTTAATGTTTCTGTTACCAGTATCAATGTATCACTTGAAAAAAGTGCATACAGAATATCTAAACTGAATTAAACTTGAATAAGCAGTAGCTGTATGAAGCATTAAAACAGAACAGCCAAGAAAAGAAATTGATCCCTGGTAAAGGTTTAACTAGTAGTATGTTTCATGCTGATTGTCAGGTCTGTGTAGATTTTAACTGAGTACATAAGCAGACAGTTGAACTTTTCTATGTCACTCAGAAGATTATATAAGATAGTATTAATAACATTGTCTGGGGTGGAGAACTTTAACAGGGTATAGAAAAGCTAAGTGGAAAGAAACATTTAACTGGGACTAATGTTCAAGTCATTAGCAGTTGCTTGTTCCTGAACAACCTGTGTAAATTCAGCAGCAAGGTGTGCTAAAAGCTCTACTTCGGAGACAGTAGCAGAGACTTTTCAGATATGTAAAAACAATGTTACTTAGTCTGGATGGTTTTCTGAAATGGCTCAAGGCTATTCATTTTATACATCTTTATACCTGCTTGACATCTCAACTTTACAAAAGTCAAGGCAGTTATCAAACCAGCCTTGCAAATACTTGTCAGGTTACTGCATGGCTTTCTCTTGAGCCTTTTCTGGTATTTAGCCACGATGTCTTAGCAAAATCCAAAAGGCAGGATCACATTTTTAAAGGATCCTGTAAAGGACAGGGGTGTACTCACTTAGAAGTCTTATTGGAGATGCTTTTCTTGCTGCACTCACAGAGGTGATGAACCGAGAGTAATTCATATCTGTGGGGAAAAGCGCAATTAGTTGGACATTAACCTGGAAAAAGGAATAGGTCTCAGGGCATCAACATATCTACATGTGCATCTTCCACAAATAATACCTCCAATTCATCATCTCCATAGGTATGCTGTTTTATAAATTAAATGTCAATTTATTGCTGTTCAAATCACTTTTAAGGAATTTATCTTTTTGGAGTTTGGAATGTTTCTACTTACTAGTTCTGCTACAGCTTTCCAGTAACACAGTAAGATTAGGTCAAATGCTTGTATTCCAATGAATACAAAGAGCAATGTAGCTTTGATCTGGAGAATTTGGTCTGTTAATGAACAGTGTATACTGAATATTCCTCTTAAAGCACTTTCAGTGGTTCCCAAACAAATAAAAGCAACCCTCAGCCTTCCTCCCCCACCTTCACTTCATGCTGTGGAGCTCTAAAAACAGATTACAAATTTAGAGATCTGACAGATCTTAAGCACCCATCAGCTCTTTAAATGAGAATCCAACTAAATTTCTTTAGCTGTATTAAAGGCTGCATTTAAAATGCATTAACTTTTGCAAGCTATAGTTGTGTCACAACACTTGTCAGCATAGAAGACAGGTGTTTTTTAGCAAGGATAATTAAGCATGTCTTTCAAAGTGTTTTAGACTTGTATTTTTTCCCCTTTTCCCTGGTGTCAAAAGCAACTAGGCTAACACTGAAAAACATTCCTGCAGGAAGCTTCAAGGCCTATTCTTGCAAGAAAGCTATATTCTTATTCAGAGAGAAGAAAAACACAGGAATCAAATGTGTGGTGAAAAGAGTCTAGAATTTTGAATACTGCTTTTGCTGTTTGCAGAAAATAATTCTCTAGCAGCCATACTAATATGCTTGTGTTTACCATTGATTAAAAATATTGTCAAGCAACGCTGCACTTAAAAAAAAAAAAAAAAAAAAACAAACAAAAAAAAAAAAAAAAAAAAACAAAAAAAAAACCACTCGTGCCTTTAAAGAAAGAAAGGTTAACTTACTGGGTGTTTTTTCTACCCCAAGGAGGTTTCTCCCTAGCAGAGGCACACAAGGGCCTGCAATAGCCATTTTTCTATACACAAAGGCTTGTTTTATCATTTCAGGCAAAGCTGCTTTTATTCTACTTATTTCTGCTTCCAGCCCGAGGCCGAAAGGCCGGCTCGGGGCACGTTCTGGAGGCAATCTGACAGGTCTCGCCGCTTTCTGAGGCGCTCGTCTTGGGGGTGCGGAGGCGGCTGTGCGTGGGGCTCCCCGCCCGTTCGGGCACGGGACGCGCCGCGCCGCGCCGGCGGCCTCCGGACTCCCCCGGGCCAAATGGCCCGCGCCACCCCCGAGGGACCGGACCGCGCTTCCCCCGGCCTGCTCGCGGGGAGGGAGCCACCGGCGGGGCGGCGCGCCCGGCCCCGCCGCCCGCGCGGACCTACCGGCGGCGGCGGCGGCGGCAGCCGTTGGAGCAGCGCTCGGCGGTCCGCGCCGCTGCGCACGCGCGAGCCTGCGCGCGGCGGGGCGGATCCCAGAGGCGGGTGGGCGCGCGCGGGGCCGTTGGGGCGGGGCCGCGCCCGCGGGTGCCGGCTGAGGAGGATGAGGAGGAGGATGAGGAGGGCAGGCGCTCCCCAGCCGCGGGGGGAGGAAGAGCGCGGGCGAGGCGCGGGTGTTTTACAGCGGCCGCGCCGGCACCTCTGCCCAGCGCTTCGAAAATGAGGGCGGAGCTGCGGGTGCCGCGTGGCCAGGCGTAGGGAAAGGCCAGGTGCGCTGGGCAGTGGTGGGGAAGCTCCTCCCGCCTTCATGCGTGCCCGCCCCCAGGGACGGGTCAAACAGAGGGAGGTGAGGTGAAAGCGTGGGGTGGGCAGAAAGAGAGGAGGGGGTCCTCTGATTTTCCTTTTATCCGCATGATTAGGCCTAAGGGAGCAGACATGTTCGGTAAACCCAGCAGTCTGGGGTGGTTCTTTTTTCTGGTTTTGTTTTTATTTTAATCCCTAGCAAAGGGGGCAGCGCTGTGAAATGAGAGGTAGAACCAGCGTTGTCTTGCTGGGGTCAGGGAAGCGAGGATGAATAGCTGAAGGTCTGCCTGTCCTCACACCTAGAGCTTCCTAAAGCCGCAGGACAGCGGTCCTGCCTCTGGCTGCTGTGGCTTGTTGTTTTGGAGCTGCGTGGGATGGAGGAGCTCACCTGGGTTAAAATGCTACAAAAAGGAGTTTTTCAGCCAGGTTATGCTCTGATCCAGTTGACTATGTGGTTTCCCTAAGGCTTCTGCTGATGAAAGGGAAGGGATTTTGGATCAAAATCTGAGCTGGGACATCTAGAAGTAAAATTTTTTTCACAGTTGAGCAGGATGGCTTTGAGGGGGAAACTGGAGTCGGCTGTGTTGCTGTGTGTCCTCTCCTGCATGGGTGGCATGTGCTGTTGCTTGTGCCACCCATGACACTGCCCCCTCCTACTCAGAAAAGTCTGGTAGCTCACAGCTGTTTTCTGGTCACAGCTTCGGACTTTGTAATTCAGTGCCACCTTGGTCTTTGCTCCTGAGTGCCAAGTGGAAAAGAATGTGTTTGTTTTTCAGGCCACTCTATAGCTGGAGTTAAGACATGTGAAATCAGGCATGATTTGCAATATGTGGGTATTCCTAGGTAACTTGAAGCCAAGAGAGTAAAAAGGATGGAAGGAGTGAGCACCAGAAGACTCTATGTTTTAAATCAACAAATTTAACATGACTTTAAGATGCCTAGAATTTTAAGTACACGTTATCTGACACCTTCCAAGACCTGCTGTAGACAGGGTTGGTATTTGAGTGAAATATCTCTTGGAAAAAGAGGAGGCACCATGGCAAGCTATCTTTATTTAGGTGATTTTGTGCAGTGCTAGGATCTGCTGATAATCTCCATTTTTAGATGGAGTGATGTGATGTAGAGAGGGCATTCCTTCCTAGTTTTAGCAGTGCAGATAAGGATGTGTTGTTTGCTTAATTGGTGTGCAAGCAATATTTCAGTGAAAATTGTATTTCAGCACTGACTTTTATGGACTGCTCCAATTTAGGTAATCACCTTTCTAATAATATGATAAAGACAAACTGTAAAGGACAGGCATATAAATAAAAATTAATCCAGAAATTAGTAGCCTATAAAGAAAACCATTTGGTATATGAATACCTCCCTACATAAATGCAAATGAATAGCTATCAAACTTCCACGGGGAACTGATTGTGAAAGCATTGATTGAATCTGAGTTGTTTTGAATGCAACTTTCTTTTCATTTCTAGGTTGTCCGTGTTGTGGTTTGCTGCACAAACCAAACTCCAGTGAAAAGTTGATTTCAGTGGGCTTTGTTTGGTCTCTAACCAATTACAGTGTCATCCTATTGAAACAAATTAAAAAAAAATTAAAATTATACAAATGTTAGGATGCCTATCCCCACTAAATTCATATGGCAGGTCTCTGCAGTTTGCTCATCACTGTTTATATTCCTTAGCAACCACAAATCAAAATGAGTGCTCTGTTTTCCTGCTGTGGTAAGAATAGTTATTTTCTTACTGTCTTGGTGTATTACATAGACAGTTAGAACAAAGGCTGCCACGAGTCTATATAATTCATGAAACAATTGGCTATTCACTGGTAAGACCCATATATGGGTTGTTTTTAATGAGCAGTATTTCTTGTCTTTATAAAATGTATACTACATCTCTCCAAAATATCTGCCTGTTTAGGCAAAAGTAGGTAGTTACATGCATGTGCAAACATGTACACCCTCCCCCCCCCCCAAAAAAAAGGGCATTTTGAATTGAGGGAGTCAGAGATTAGGTAAATTATATCCTTTCCCTGTTTCCTTTGTTCCTTGGGGCTTCAGAAATACCAAAGCGGCATCCCTTTTGAAAGGGTCAAGAAGAAAGCTGCCTTTACTTTCAGATGTTTAAACACCAAAAATCAACCTAGATGCCTGAATACTAGTTTTAGTGTAAAATATAAGTAACCTTAAGGAGCTACGGTGTAACCTGAAGTTCTTTCTCTCTCTCTCTCTCTCTCTCTATATATATGTATATATATTTATAGTTTTAAGGTGTGCTTGTTTTGACAAAGATTTGAGTGGCATATTTGAAATGACTGAATGACCTGCCTATTCTGTTCTGATTCTATGAAAAATATGATACTATCTACCAAGGACCTGGTTGGTACTGAAACTGTAGGAAGGATCGAATCTTAGATATTGGTGGTCGAAGCAATATGAACATTGCCTTTGAAAGCCTCAAGGTGTGTGGCCTTGCACTGACTGTCGTTGACCGTAAGGTGGCACATACGCACTTAATTTTGCGATGGCAAAATCAAACTAAATAAAACTTCCTGATAAAATCATATTGGCACATTTTATTTGATTGTAATTGCTTCATTGCAGGCAGATTCTGAAACCTGAAATTGAATCCCACCTGAACTGCTTTGCTATTTTAGTTTCAATTAATGGGTTAAATTTTAACCAATAATGCCTTATAGTGGTTGGAGATGCAGAATTCAAAAAGCGGTGCTGTCAGTGTAACATCACAGTATGAAAGTGGAAACTTCAACATGGCAAATTGGAATGACCGCCAGTGAGAAAATCATATAAAACCAGAAAATGGATGTGAGTGCAGACATTTAAAATATTAAGTGCAAATTGTTTCTATTGAGGATACTTCCCTGGGATAAAATGCTGACTTTGGCAATACTTGTGTGTTCACAGAAAGACCTGCATGCAGCAAACTATCACAGATGTGCAGCAGAAGAGCTGCACGCCAGCAGTGAAGATCATGGAGATCTCAACAGTGCAGAATAGAGTTTGCATCTAGGAAGTGGGCATCTGTTGACTCAGTTGCTACAAAGATCACAGGTACCTTTCTCTCTGATGGGAAACTAAAACTGTGAGGAGAGTTCTGTCTTTGTACTTGGAGTGAGCTCCTGGAAGAGATGTGACATTTACTGTCCTTTGGCTTGCAAATTACATGAGTAGTTTCCTGGCCCTCTGTCTTCAACATAAGCTCTTGAGGAAGTTCCTGTAGTGCAATGTCTATGCATTGGGTCATTTTGCTGGCAACTAATCAAAGCTTCTGTAAAACAAATAGATTGCTGTGACTTGCTCCTCTCTCTCTTGCAAGGCAACCCCACAGTAAAACTTACTTATAGCATCTTCATCCAGGTTTTGAGAGTTTGATGTATCCTGAAAATGGAAAGGGATATAGGGAACATTGAAGGAAGATTCTCAAACAGTTACAAATGCTACTGCCTATTCAGATAAAGTAAACTGTAGGGTAGGCTCACCTATCTGCTGTTTCTGCTTGCTGATCACTTCAGGGTTAGGAGGGCATTCTTACTGTATCAATCTGTTTTCTGTTTGTGCTCATTCTATTATTTTTTCCTTTTTACTGCTCACTCCTTGTTATGCTTCAGAGACTGTCAGCTAGATGAAAGTGACAGCACAGCTATGGTACTCATAATGCTCATAGCAGATGTCAAATCATACAGTCTTAGAGTGAAAGACTACTGTGGTTCTGAGAGTGGTACCTTTGGCTTGTGTATATTTGAGGCAGCCCTCTGTGCTTAAAAGGTTGCTGCACCAAGAAATGTAGCAGTCTTTCTCTTGGATTGGCAACCTCTCACTCTCCCTCCCCCCCCTTTTTTTTTTCTTTTTCCTTTTTTTTTTTTTTTTATCAGGAGCTGTCATTATTGCTTCTATTTTTGCCCTTTTCCTATCAAGCAGAGAGAAGAGTAATTAGAAATAGTTTTCTGGATATTCTAGTACAGATTCTAGAAAAGCTGACTTTCACAGTGAAATATTCCTCAAAAGCAGTTTCTTGTTCCAGAATGTGTGTTTGATGGGATGTCTAATACAATGACATGCAACAGACCAGTGATAAAAAATAAGCCAGAACTGATACTTTTCAAATCACTTTGTGCGTGATGTTGAAGCTGAAATTGGATGGAGCAAAGATCAATAATGTATCCAGTTAATATACTAACATATAAATGAAATGAATCATATGAAATGAAATGACTTCTCCTGACAGTCTTGAGATAAATACTGTTCCATAAAACCTCAGCCTTGTCAATTTGGATTTATATTATAGGGAAACAGTTGCTGACATGTGAACTCTATTGTGTAAATCTTTCAGAAAGTGGGTACTTGGTCTTATTTGCAACATATGTTATTCCCTGGCCTCAGCCTTTATTACCCATTTTCATTTAGTAGGTGAAGGAGTTTTTCTCCCCTGGCTCTATATATTATTCTGTTTCTAGCAAGGTCAAATGTTTTGGTCTGAACGAAGCAAGAGTGGCATGGAATGCATCTTAAAGGCTGAATAAGATCATGGAAAAATAAAGTTGTCCCTTCATTCTTGTCGTTGCCTTGAGAAAAAGTTTCGCAGGTGTAGTGACAACTGGTACTAGAGATATGTTGCTGCTTTTACATTTAGTGTTCATCAGGCTGCTGAAAATGCTTTTTCGTTGTTAATTTTTGATTATGATTAGGCCTCTTATCAGGAGAATGTTTGTCTCAACTTGGGCATTTAATCTATTCAAGGGATGTGAATTCTCTCCTATATTATGTACCCCGTTATACCTGTTCTTGGACATGCTTCACAGTTATTGCATGTTATTGAAGACTGAAAATTTTTTGAAAAATCTGTTTTGTATTTATGGACACATTAAGTGGACTAACTCCACCTTCTGCTTAGCTTCACCAGTGGCTGTTGTTTATCATATTTGCTTTACCATATTGTATTACCGTGTTTGGCATATAGCAACCTCACTGCTTGCCAGTGCATTTGAGATCCAAACCCCAAATGGGTGAGAAGCCGTAGAAGTTAGTCTTTCCTTTAATATTAAAAGTTGTTACAATATTGACTGCAAGATAATCTCTAATGAAGGATAAGCATACTTCAAAATAAAATAAAAAAAGAAAAATAAAAATGATGAGGAAGCAACGGAGAGAACTGAGATGGTGAATCCCATCCATTTATCAGTGTGCTTGAATCTGATCTTTTTTTCTCAGATTGGCTCTCGTTTTGCCCCTATACTTTTCTCTCTCATACTTGAGAACATCACCTCTATCTCTGTCAGAAAATGCTCACAGAAGCATGCTCACTAGGGTTCCCTTTTGTGGACAACTGCTGCATTTGTTTCTCCTTTCCTAATCAGATTTCTAAATGTTCAGTTATTCTGATTATGCTAATCTGTTAATTCAGGTTGAAACAAGGTCTTTTTTAATTAGTGTCATTTTCTACTCCATAATCCTTATTCGGAAGTATGCTAAGCCCTGCAATTGTGCAATGAACAAAAAAATGTTCATTGTTTCTCAGATTCTTATGATTCTATCCTTGTAAGCAGTCAAGGTGACTCTTTTTATGAAACAAATTCCTGTCTTCCTGAATTTTGCAGTGCTGAGTGATCTTTGCTTGCACATTATATTAGTTTTCTTCCTTTCAAATTTTTCATTCCTCAGTTCCTTGTTTCTCTGTCCTGCTTTTCTCCTGCAACTGTAGCTCTGTGTTTAGTTCTTTAAACTTCTGATTCTTTCATGTTACATGGAACAGCTTTCTAGTTAAAGTAAATCCAGTTTTTGCTCTCATTTCAAAGGAGGTGTTTAATCAATCTTATTTAACCACCTCTGTTATAACCAGGGTATGCTTTGTTGTCTTTGTGATACTTTGTGCCAAACGTGTTTTTTTTTTAAACTGCAGCCCTTCCTGAGCAGTTGACCACAATATAACTTCCATAGACAGTCAAAATGATGTATCGTTTATTAGAATAGCAAGACAGATGGAAGCAAAATCATGAATTTTACAGGTCTGGTACTTTTTGGAAGTGCTCTGAATGGAGGTGGATACAGATTGAATAAGACTATGGTTATAGATCACCAAATCATAGAAAGAAAGTTCTAGGAGGGTTAACTTTATCTTGTTTTTAAAATAGTACAGTCAGTCTCTGAACTTATCCTTCTCACTTTGTAAAACAGCTTTATTCCTGTGTCAAGTTAGTCTCAGTTGTGCTATCATTGTTTACTGTATTTTGTACTGTAGCATTTATGTCCTAGACAAGTTTCACATCTGTTTCCATTCTGGTTTATCTGGGACCAGATAAATTTAAAACATGATAAACAGTTCTGCAAGGACCAAAAATCTATGGACTCATACCTCTGTCAGCATATTCAGAGGAAGCAATTGCATCCACAAGAAGAATGATGAAACAGACTGTATCATATAGACTATGAACAGCATTTTAATGGCATTTTAGCATTCATCAAAAGCTCTTAGCTCTGCAGTTGCTCTTGTTTTGCTCCCTGTTTGCATTCATGTTATAAATCACTGCTTTTAAAATGGTTTTCAAAAGTGCTTTTTTTAATGCTTTCAGCAATTAACCTATGAAACTTAATTCTTTAGGATGCTATTAAAGTATATAAATTGGATTAATTAGTAAAACTAGTAAGGCAGAAATTGGTAAAAGTAAAATGACCTGTAGAAGTAAGCATAGGAAATAAAAATATTTGCAAGGCAGATTGAAGAGATGGCGTAATGAAACAGTTCATCTTCATGCATAGAATATGTATGAATTTCCTCTATGTCTCAGCACTCAGCACTGAGTGTAAACAACTATTAGACGTAATTGCAAACTAGGTATGTCATTGGCCTTATTGCGTAGAGCACAGATTGATACAGCGTAGGTATCCTGTGAACATCTTATTCAAGCAGGTAAGAGAGGAATTTCAAATAAATTCTGTAAGGTCTCATACTTAAAACATTATTTAAACCTATTCTTTTCACAAAATGAAATATAGGAAGGAAATTAAATCCAGCAAGATGGATTTAATACAGATATAAGGATACTTTTACTGCTTTTACCACTAATAAAAATTGCAAGGAATAGAGAAGTGTATATTCTCATGTTCTTAATGCCTTCTAATTATGGACTCAATTATTTCAGGAAGAGAAAGTGGTATTCATATTGAATACCAGAACTACTGGTTTTCTCAGGTTCATTTTCTAACATTCTGTTTCTCCTGCAGTCTCAGTGATTTTTTCCCCGCAGAATCCTGGAAGTTCAGGGTTTTTTGATCCTGCTAAATGGTGCATGGTGGAATAATATATAGATCAAATAGTGATCTCTCAGGGCCATACTGAAAATCTTCTGTTAGCATTGGTGAGCGGTTGTTCCTGTTAATACTCCAGTTGGTTGGTAAAATTTTTGGAAGAACTCTTCAGTGAAATTTCTACCCTGCTAGAATAGGGAGTCCAGCATTTTTTCCATTCTGTGTTTTGGTGGCCTCTTTCTAGGAATTTGTTAAGGACTGATATAATGGATTTGTCATCTTTTGCTTTCAGCTGTTTGTGTGAGCTGTTCATGCGTATTTTTAAAACAAACTTTTATGAAGTCTAAAGATATGAATCATGTACTTAAGGGAAGAATTCAGGACTTGTTAAGAGAACTGTGGGAAGGAACTGGTATTCTCATTCATATTTTTACAGAAGAGAAAGAAGCACTTTCTGTGGATAATTAGAAGCACTCTGATACCAGCATATTAGGACTTTAAGTGTTTGATTTGGCAGCTTTTCATGAACTTGAGGTAAAGTCACAGTCCAGGTGATTTCACTGAGACCTAAGTTTCACATAGGCTTAATTTTAACCCAGGACTTAGTTCTCAGGGATATACATTTAGTTTTCTCTTTCAAGAGTTTAAGATGATTCTTTATTGAGTATTCTTTACCTCTCTTTAAATTTCATGTGCATTTCATGTCAGTAAGTTATATGTTTAAAGGGTGACTTGACCATGGAAACAGGAGTGCATGCAAGACGTTAAACTTTTACACTTTGTCTTTAGCTTGAACTTTAAAACCGTTCTTGCAATAATATGGGTTACGTGGAGATGCAACTGACTGAACCATCTATGGAGTATTTCCCAATAAACTGCAAATAGAGTGGAATCAATATAAAAGTAAAGTAGAATCAAATAATGCACTACCAAGTAAAGAATGTCAAAATTTTCAAATACAAATTCCTTCATAGATCTGTTTTTCAGCCTGGGAAAAGGAATTCAAGACTATCGGTAAGAATCTGCATCCCACTGAAAGGACTTAGGTCATTAGTTCATTTAGGGAAATGGAATATTGGAAATTTTGAAAGTGTTACCCTTAACCTGTATGCATTTTAGTTTGTTCTCTTTATAAATGAATACAGGAATGCCTAATAAATACCATAAAGGTAGTTTTCAATAGAGAGGGGAAATTTTTTTTTTTTTTTTTTTTTAAAAAAAAGGGGGATACTTTGGAAGTTGAAATGAAATGTCTGATTCTTCCTTTAAGGAAATATGATGGGGCTGTGTTACTGATGTGGACACATGCCTGAAACAGCATTTTGGAGTTAGACTATCTGTTTTGCGGTATTTAAAGGTATGGAAATATTTCTGTGCCACACTTAGTGTTTTCACAAAGTACCGTGCTTGACTATTTTTTGTAGAAGTGCTATTTAATTGGACGTTTATTGTCATTTTATCCATCTCATAATGAAACGGAAATTGTATCTGCCTTAAGAACTGTTTAAAACTTTTTTTTTTTTTTTTTTTTTTTAAACTGAAGCAATTTCTATTGGAGTTCATTTTATAATGAAGATTAATGCCCACTTAAAACATTCAAAAGATACTTTTTCTCAGATGCAATGTGAGGAAAATAAACTTTGACATCATCATAGACATTTTTCTAATTGTGGGAAAATATTTAAAAGATATTAGGAGAAGTGTTAAAACTTCTGAATTCTAAACTGCAAAGTGAAAATACTAATGCTCTAAGCTGTTGAATAAGACATGAGACAGACCTTTATCCATGTCTAGTAGTTACTACTTTAATTTTAAAAAATTTGGTATAGCAATGTCTAGAAGTCATGTAGGTTTAATCTGTGGAACAGTATGGGATAACCATTATTGTTCTAGTAAATACCACTTTTACGCGGAATAGTCAAGTCTGCTACTTTGTGAAAACACTTTAGTGTGGCACTGAAAACGTGCTAGAAACTTGCAACTGTTTAACTCCATCTTCAATTATTTTAAATTAGCTCTTTTGGTCACTGTTTAAATCCTGCAAACTTTCTTCTGACTTCAGGATAGATAACTTTTTTATGCTGCATTTCTGAGTTTTTGGTTAAAGTCATGTCAGATAATAAACAGCCCTCACCTATTATTGGTAAATATACTGTATGTTATGCATTAGAGCAGTTTCTTTATCTCACTGGCTTTTGTAGAACTGTCTTTCCCTAACCATTGGAGTAAAATTTCATTATAGAAACAGAATTTTCATGATGGGTGCAAGATGGAGAAGTCATGATGACTATAAATACCACACCATAAATACATCACTTTAGCTATTGGAAAATAGTATATTTGAAAAGTTCTTCAACTTCATAGGGGCTTTTTGCCATGTTATGTCTTTTGTCAGTTAAAATAGGAGGAAAATTTTGTTATTGATTTACATGACTGGCAAAAGAAAGCAGTTAAATTACAGGTATATGGGTGACTTCTGGGATTCATTTGCTTTCCTGTTGCAAGAATATCCTGGATTTTTGTGATCTATCTATTTAACAGTGAATCCCGATTCACTGTTGCTGGGGTGTTGCTACTTAACTACTGTGAGTTTTGGCTGTAGGAGTTAAATGCTGGAGTAATTGAGATTTCATCTTACTACACTAGTCCAAGCCCAGAAGGGCATATCAAAGATATGGCAATAATTAAGGAATGACCAGGCCATATTTTTAGGGTAATTCTAGCTAACACCATGTCTGTGGTGTGACGGAGCTGGGGTGGGAAGAGATAGAGGAATAGTCTATTGCAGATGCTTTGGGTAGGTGATTTTGTGCTGTGGTACTGCCTGTAACTGATTAGCTGCATTTATGACAGAGTCCCTGAGATTCCAGGAACTGTGAATCACAAAATACCATGTCACATATCTTCTGGAAGTTCTTTGTTTCTGTGACATACAGGAGTTCTTAGGAGGAGTTATCATGTAAATATGAATGTGATAGCTTGTTGGAAAGATAGGTGCCTGCTCTGGGGTTGACTGAGGAAGTTGGTGTGAAGAAATAAATCAATATGCTCTTGCTTTTAGGATTGCTGTGTATGGCCATGCTGATACTTCAGGCTGCAACTTACAGTATGTTTTTTAGAAAACTATTCTTGTGTAAGCATGTTTAACTCATACCCGGTTTCTAACTCCTAACCAGCTCCCAGCTTTGCTCTAAATCTATCTACTGTAGACTGATGTGGGGGTGATATAAATACACAAAAATGTTATTTAGAGTACTAAACACTAGTCTTATTGAGCGTGATATGGAATTTTAACTCATGCTGACAACTTCATTCTTGAAATCTGCCAATTGTTTTGTTAACATCTATCAAATTTCACAGTACAGTGTCTTACTCATAAGGCTTATGGATTGACAATTTTAAAATCAAACAATCTAAAACTAATAACTCTGTGACTGAGGGAGCTTAGAACTTTTCTGTTGCTGAGAACCATATTTCCAAAAAGGAACCATGCATCAGCTCTCTGAGAGAAACTGTTAAGGTGTTGTCCTAGGTATTTGAAGTTGGAGCTTACAGACTTGTCACACTTGGTTTAAAAAAAATAGTCAAGATTTTCATTCTTACTGCTATCTTGATAAACACCATTGCAGTTCCTGAAACTACCAGGACTAGGGTATATTAGACATATTTTGAGGATTTCCTGTCAGATGAAATGCTGTAGCCTCCTTCAGCTACCACTCACCTTGACAGTTCTGACTGACTTTTATGACATTAGTCGCTTGACGCTAAAGCAGCTAGAAGTACTCATGAACTCAGAAGACTTTGCAGCTGAGCCTCACTTTGGGGTGAGTGTAAATATGCCATATGAAGATGGAAATCTTAACAAAAGTAATTTTTAAAAAAAGCTGTTTTAAAGAGGGCTCTCTGGTTTAATATTAAAGGGCTGCAAACTCATTTTGGTATGTTTCTTACTTCTATTAGATAAATGAAAGGGAAAGATCTTGTCATGCAACTTTCAATAAATAACATGATTCCAGATATTTATAGATGTGGTTTGATATCACTGAGACAACCTAAAAGCCTGACCAGTTCTCCTAATTACTGTATGGCTCTTGAAGAAGTGATGAGCATACTCTATTTTGGGACTGCATTTAAAGGAAATTTTGCAGAAGGGCCTTGAAATCCATGCAGTACTGAAGGGCTTACAGAGTTTGAAGCCTGAAACTGTGCTGTGAAGTGTAGGCAGTTCAGAGGCGAGCTGTGCAGCTGAGCCACCCTCTTCACTTAACAACAGCTATAGCTCTTACATTGAAGTGGAAGAAATCTTAACATTACATGGTTATTGACATGTTGTTCCTTAAGTCCCAAGGCATCTTTGGTATTTCACAATTTACAGAATAAGTGGAAGAATGCAACATTACATAAAACCTGCTCCTTAAACATCTTTTTGTGTAATTGGTCACCTGAAAGATCTTTTCTCAACTTCAGAGGATACTCTTTGAAGCTGTTTAAGATATGTGCCACCCAATAGGATTTTCATGCCTGCTTGATCGAACTGGTAAAATAACCATGATGGAATCAGTTCTCTTAGTGTTCCAATAGCCCTTCCTTAAGGGATTCTTCCTGTAAGTAAAAGTAGAAGCTTCTTTCCTCAGTCTGCAGATAATGGTTTCAAGTCAGGGCACATTATGGTGCTGAATGTTTGGAGAGTCTAAATTACCCATTTCTCCTCTGCTATTTGTATCTACAGCACTCTATTGTAGCAGGAGAAATTGCAGGTGCAAACATAAGCCTCTTGATGGCCTATATTGCTCATATGAATGTGTAGATGGAAAGGGGTGTTCAAAATTTGTGTTGGAAATTAATTGCAGGTGAAATATTAGCTGTCTTAAAAATAAACTTTTGAAAATATGATCTGAAAACTTGTGAAGATAGTAGGAAGGATGCATGTAGTCTGTGGAAATTATTTTTATAGGATAAATAGGATAAACACTTGTAAGCTGATTAAGGATCATTGCAAGAACTTACATAAAATCAAATAGATTTAAAAACTGGTTTTATTTTGAGCACTTTAGACAAGATCTTACACTACATTGTAGGAAACAAATTTCCACTATTGTCCTATCAGTTGCTCACTTTCTCTATTCTTCAGTGACCCTAAAAGGTGGACCAGTGTAATCCTATACACTTTATACAGTATGTTAGCCTCTCTGCTTTCCACAGATAAAATATTCTTTGCCACATCGTCAAATGACTTTTCTCTGTCCGAGTGTAATTTTGGTTTACAAGTCCCTGCAAAACTGTCAGTAAGCTTGCCATAAATATAATGGTTAAAAAGATGACTTCCTTAATGTCTGCTGTTATGTGGGGAATGTAACATTATATTTAATGAAATATTTTGGGATTTGAGTCAAGTATGAGAGCATTTTGAAAGTTTTTGAACAATGGGAGGATAAACTCCCTCATCTTCTTTGAGATTTTTATAACTCATTTTACAACTCTGTTGCAGCTCCTCCAGAAATAATTCATGATTCTTTCCCCTCAACAATAGACAATTGACAAAACTGATGTTATTCTGTGAAAATTCCATTTGATGTAACTGCCTTTTCTGACAGACACTCTCAAAGTTTTGGTATCTATCTCTATTGTATTTGTCTGCTTTATGGGCCATCTGACTCTGACTTTCCTAACAAGCTCTTTGTTCAGGAAAAGTCACCAAGAAGCTCCTGTTCTGACAAGGTTTGGGAATCGTCTGTCATCAGTTTTTCCTCTCCTTTTATGCTGATACTAACTGCACTGTAGCCAGTAGTTTAGACTTAACATAATTTGAGTAATGTTTCTTTCCATCCTTCTAGACTGGTTTACAGTGCTTTCAATCATCAGGTAATTGTTGACTATACAGTGGTCATAGACACAGTATTTGTCAACTCTCAGACTGGACTATACTGGAAGTGCTGAGTTTTCAGCTTCGAACCTCTCCAGCTATTTTGTAAATTGACCTGTAGTTCATGAAGGAATAAATCTAAACAATTCTGTAAGCTGCTTCGATTTTCAGAATTCTTAAGATCTGAAGTGATGGTCTTATGTCAGATCTCTGTCTTGGAGTGAATGGTATCTGCAGTATTTAGAATAACAGAGTACAAAATGTTAGTTAGAATGCATACTATAGACCTTGTTTTGCATTTGTTGTGGTATCTGAAGTACTGAGCACTGATAACTGTTGATGACAGTGTGTCAAAGGTTCAGTTGTTGTATTCTTTTTTTTTTTTTTTTTTTTTTTTTTTGAGGTCTCTTCTGCTTTTGACGTCTTTTATATAAGATATAAGTAATAATCCTACAAGAATAATTAGGAGTATGCCTAAATTGCAAATCTGAATTTTGTAGTTGTTTGGACTTCATTTTGGACAAGTTGTTTGCTTCATTGCAGTATCAAATTAGAAGGCTAAAGGTTTACACTCATGAAATCAGAATTATTTAACACTGAGTTCTCTCATCCCAGACTTACATGAAGCAATATGATTCAGTGAACAGAAAACAAATGATTTTGCCTCTTAAAGGTAATCTTTTAAACATATTAATGGAGGCTCTGCTTGTACATAAGTGCTCCCTCCCTACTATTTTATTTTTTCTTTTCCAGCTGTGCAAAAAGCATACTTTGTAAACAGCTGCAAAGGAATTTCTGAGGTAGAAAAACTTGCAGAAAAATGGTAAATGGAGGAGAAAATATTCTCTATTGTTAAACATTATTTCCAACCCACACTCCTCTTCCTGTCATCTCACAATGCAGCTGTTCTTTCAGATAATTCATTCATGTCATCCACAATTAAAATGTCCTTTCTTTTTCAAAAATGCATCTCAGCAGTTGTTTATATGAGAGGTTGTATAAACAATGGCTTGTTCAGTGAGAGAAAGGCTTTTAATTCTTTATGGAAGACTTGGAAATCTGTTTCTGTCTGATATCTAATGAAGTCATTTGTATTCTTGCATCTTGACAATAAGTTTAAACTCCAGTCTCCCTTATCTGGAGCCAGAAATCACTATAGTTGCACTGTAGTTGTGACTTCTGCATTATATAATATATCCACAAGCCAATTCATACCAATCTCAGTAAACATGGCCATTTTTGTCAATGTCTTTGTTACACCAGGTGCATTACCTCACATGTTACAGGTATGCAGTCGAAAACTCCTAGGCTTTCAGGCCTAGGATTACTGATAAAAACTTTCATTCTCTCTGATACTACTGAATCTTTATAAAGAAATCAAAATCATGGGACTAGTTCTTGATTACTTAGTAATGGTTGGACATTTCTAAACTATTGAAAAAATGCTTTTCTATATATTCATGTCACTGAAAAGGTTGAATTTTCTCAACTTAGTATCACAGCACCTCATTTTAAACTCCTTGCTGCCTTCTGGAATTCACTATTCCAAACTAGGAATCTAAGCATCATCCTCTGTGTATAATGAGAGTTCTCCTACTTGTGAGTATGGGATCCCAGTGTACAAAAATTGAAATGGATGATAACAATAATTCTCCCCTTGGTTTTTGCTAAGATCCATTTCTTTCAGGGCTGCCTAGCTCCACGCTGAACTGCAACCAGAAACACTACCATGAGACCCACAGTTCTCTCTGGGAAGCTGTTGTGAAGCTGTACGTGGCAGGGGGCAATTAAATGCTTCCTGGCATACCACGGGATAGAATTTGTTGCCTCCTTCTCAGCAAATGGCTGTGACAACAAAGCTGTAGGTGTCTTGTGATTTAAGTTCTTTTCAATTTAAGGCTGTTCATCTCTGTGGGACTGAAGTAGTTCAGCTGTAAGAGCGTTAGACTGAAGATCTAAAGGTCCCTGGTTCAAGCCTGGGCTTCAGCAAAGGGCATCCTTGTTGCTCCTTCTCTGGAGATCTTCAAGGCCTGCCTGGATGCAATGCTGTCTACCATGCTCTAGGTGACCCTGCTTGAGCAGGGGGGTTGGACTAGCTGATCTCCAGAGGTCCCTTCCAACCTTACTGATTCTATGATTCTTGATGGTATAATTTACTGTTAACAGAACTGGAGGACTATTACCGTTTGCAGCTGGAGGGTTATATAGGTCCTTGTTCAGTGAAGCATGTAAGAGTGCACCGAAGCAGGAGCAGGGACCCAGTATTGTGCCCTAATCAGTAGGACTGTGACATGAATCTCCACATTTCAGCTCACCATCTCAGTTGCTTCTTTCTGAATGGCACTATTAGGTAGGTTTAAGGTAAAAGTATATATTTTGCTTTTCTGTGGTCTGGTCAGAGTGAGGACATTTGTTAATACTTTCCATGTATTCTTAATTATCACTTACGTTATTAAGGGAAAGATGGGCAAAGCCATCAGGGCTGTGGGGTTTGTGGAGTTCATTGCTGTTTCATGGTGCTTGAAAACTGAACACCACAGTTCTGAACGTTATTGTGTCTAGGTCCTTTGTAAATACCAAGTACTTAAATTCCTCTTTTGTGTATAGCCACAGTTAAGATTTGGTCCAGTGCACACATGACACTTAAGCCTGAAGATTTTTGTTTTCCACTTTGAAAGGGCTAAGCCATTCATCCTTTCCCCATTATCGATTCTGTGCACAGATACACTCAGTGTAGTTGTCATTATATTCCTTAGAGATTGTTGCAAATCTCTGTTGCAAAGGGTTTATGACATTGATATGAGTTCTACATGAGGGCTGCTAACAGTCCAGTGTTTTTGCTGTTCTTTGAGTCCCAATGACTAGCACTTTCTTGCTGCACGTGGAGGGAAGTTTATTCCTACAGTCACATGCTGCTAGATGACATATGAGTGCTATTCACGTGCTGCAAAGAATTCATCTTTTCTTTCCTTTCTCTACTTTCTCTTTGTAACTAAATGCATTATATATGCACATAGATTGACCATTTCTTCAGGCAGAGATCATGGTGGTAAAATTCTGTCTGTGCTGAAACTGGTATAAGTTGGCTTAGGATTTCACATTAAACCCGGCATGTTGTTTTTAATAATATCTAGTACCCTTGGAAGAATATTCATCCCATCTAGGAAGATTTTTTTACATGACAAATCTTTATGCTTCTTTTCTGTATCTATTTTTCTTCCCTTCAAAAACAAGATGCTCATATGCCCATTATGCTAAATATCTAAATGAGTAACTTTTCTGTCTAATTTGTAATGGGCAACAGCAGCAAAAAAATCTGCATTCATGTGAGCTCTCTTTTGAGGTATAATGCAGGCTGCTTCAGGAAAAATGAATTTATACTGTAGAAGAGTAAATGTGGGATGGTCATGAAAACACTGGAGGTGTTTCTTCTCTTTCAAGAGAATGCTTTCCATAAAATATGAAATAAAACAGGCCAAGTTTAGTCAGGCCTGTCTCCCCGTTTCCTGGGGTGACAATTTCCTAGACTCTTTCTGTGACAAAAAATTAAGGAAGCAATGAAGAAACAAAATCAACATGGAGCAGGACAATTAGTGATCTATTCAGAGCTCATCACTGTACAAATTAAGACCCATTGTATTTTGCTGCTGTCTTTGGTGAGGGTAGCAGCTGCTCTGCTATGTGTATTATAAACTACACAAAGGGGTTTAGTTTATTTTTGTCAGCATAGAAGAAGACAGTATATTCAGCAAATACTATTTCAAGGAAAAAATTGCCTGTATTATGAGACTCCTCAGTTATTCCCCCTCTATTTTATATATCTTTCTCCCTTACTTCTCCAGTAGTTCTCATTATTCAAAAACTCATTTTACCATAAAATTAGAAGAAAATATTTTCCACAGATAATGAAAGTAAAGAGAAGTCAGGGACAAGTCAGTAAACCATTGAGCTTCACAAATGTTCACAGAAATAACATGGCGTGCTCACAGCCACAGTTGTGTTGCTCTGATTTACAAGGTGACTAATGATTTAGCAGGTGTCCTACTTTTGGTTTTAGAAAACAGTAACCTGTCATTTCCATTTTTTTTCTTAAGTTCTAATATGAACACGTAAGTTGAACATGTCTCTCTTAATTCTCAATAGCCACCAGAGAGGGACAGGTTCTTTCTGCTGATGATTTAAAGGACTTTTAAGTTTTACTCTGAATTGACTCCTGTTGAAGGACACTCATGTCTCTCCGTGGGTAGTGATATGAACATTTGTAAATGCTCTACTTCATTTCCAAGTAAAGAATTTTGAAATGTTAGGCTTCAAGGCTGACCAGCTTAGTGTTCAGAATCCTAACTTTGACTTCAAGAATATCGATGTTATTACGTGAATCATATCGTAAGTAACGACACAACTGAGGTTTTGGAACTCTAGTTTTGGAACTTGGTGTGTAGGAAGGTATTTGGATTGAATGGAACTTTTCTTCAAAAGTTTGAGCTAGTCAGAATGAAAAATAAATTACTGTGTGAATTTGACTTTACTGTGTAATTTAGATTGAAGTTTGAGATTTTTGTTTTGATGCCAGATATTTCTTAATGTGCATTTTTTTTGTGTGTGTGTATAATTATTTGTATAAAAATTTAAAGACTTCAGGTTAAGGAAATAGGACACTAAAAATCCAGACGTTTTGTTTTTACGAAGTATGAAATTTTCAAATGTAATTGACAAATTTACAGAGCTTTGTATGCTAATGAAGATGCATATTTTGCTGAAAGTTTAGGTAACATTTTTACATATTGTCTTTTTTTTATTATTGAATCTGTATATTTTGCTCAGTCTTTAGTATATGTGTAGGGCTGAGAAGGTGTAAATATACTTCTATTCTATAAAAGTGAAGCATATTCATCTGACACTAGCTTATGTTATTCACTTGTATGCATTACTGATTAAAAATATTTATGAAATTAGCCATTTTTGTGCAACATGTAGTTTGTATGGAACACAGCTGAGGAGTCACCACTTCAAGAGCTGGATCTACCATGTACAACCCTATTGTTGTGGATTCACAGTTGTTAGGACTGTTTTGGATGAAATTTAAGTTAGACAATTGAACATAGGCACAGGTAAAAATATTCTCATCTCATTTAGGGCACAGACTGCTTCAATATTAAATGACAGTGCATATGTAACTTGGACATAATAGATATTAAAGATTTTCTGACTTTATCAAAACTGGTAAATATGTTGGACCCATACTTAGTTGTGCCCCTTCTGTTAAGCAAGTAGCTGTTTTGGTCGTTTATTTAATTGCAGTTTTTAAAGTCTAAAATGGACTGTAACACTGACCATCTGACCGCTGTTGCAGAGCTACAATGCCCTCTTGAAACTAATTTTCTTCTGCTCTATTCCATTATCTTACGACTACGAGTATGCAGAACGTAGTCCTTGTAACTAATCATACTGTCAAGTGAGTTTCTTACGTGTTACTGAAATTAAAATGTCAGCATACTGTAAACCATCTCTTCATACTTGAATTACAGATGGTAGTTTCTCAAATCTTTTTCCTAGGGTTTTTTTTTTAAATGTGACTTTGTATTGTAGAATTACATCTCCTGATTATTGTCATCAAACTCAAGGCATACCCTGAAATTTCTCCAGACTAATAGTTTCCAAAATAGTACATGGCTAGGATGGAGCAGCCTCGTTTTTTGTAATGGAACAAAGAGCGTATGACTGAAGTTTCCAATGTAATTCTATTCACGTAAATATTACATACAGTTCTAATTACGTACTTAATATTGTGCTCGTATGTACTTACTTGACTGGGAAAGGGTTTATTTTATAGATTTTGCAATTTTTATGGATTTTATTTTTTGAGCTCTACAGAAACAAGAATGTCATTCATTAAACTTATTTGATATGCTTAAATGTTTATCTTGGTTATGATTTTCTCTTAAAAGTATATTTGAACTCACTCAGGGATTGACTATATTTCTTGTTAATTTTGGTAAGGGAATTAAGTCATTAAAAATAGCAAGCATTATAATGCAATGTTTAAGTTAATGGGAGACTTGTAGTTTATAGCAATGGGTCTGCAGGACCAGGAGTCACCCAAGTACTTGTAAATAAGATCCTAATTATAACTAGAAGAATATTGACTGTATGTAGAAACCCTGATCTCTCCTGGAGTAGAACACTGCTGCCTATTCATTTTGCTAGATAACTGTCCTTCCAGGCTGTCATCTTATATCACTGCAATAACAACATTGATGAGAAGGCTGACATTTCAGGCCAGTGCAATTTTTCAGGGAATTCATATCTCTTTTGATAATGAAATTGTGGACAAATTTTATTAAACATAACTGCTTTTTTTTATTTTACTTTTTTTAGACTAGCTTCAGGCATTCTGTGTGCCATTCTCTGGAGACTACTACTCTGTACAATGCTGTGTCTACTTTTCAGGAGCTGTGAAGGAAAGATCTTTTCCAAAGAGTTTGCAGTTGAATACCTTAAAACTGCTCTGGGATTCAAGGAGCAGAAGATTTCAGACTTCTTTCTTATTACCTTGGTATGTGTTTATGTAGATGTTTGTATAGGTTGGGCTTTCCAGGTCAGGCTGATCACAGCATAAGATGGAAAGGTGGAAGCAGAAATAGTAGTAGTGTTTTTTAATGCAGCACATTTTTTTTTCTAGCATTGCTAGTAGAATTATGTCTTTTCTTCACAGTTCCTTCCAGTAGACAAAGGGCTGATGACTTGATTTTGCAGTTCCCCTCAAAAATGGGATGGTTAAAAATCAAGTAATAGAGTGCAAAACTTGTGACAGGTGTCACATTATGGGAGGATAACCTGAGCCAGTAACTGATGTTGGAACCATAAGCATAGAAGCACAATGATTATGGTCTTTAACATCCTAGTCCCAAAGTAAGGACTTTGTTTTATACAACCACATGAAGGTTCCATGATGCCTAGTACAATTTTGACCAACCTTTAGTAAGACATCAGCATTACTGAGGAGCTAATATTTTTTTAGTTCCTAGAGTAATTATTTAAGAAAAGTTTTGTCTTAAATAATAAATCTGTTATGTTACTTCCTTTAAAGGACTTTAAGTGAAAATAGATTTTTCTTTTTCTTTTTTCTTTTTCTTTTTTTTTTTTTTTTTTTTATTTCTTGGCATTAAGTAGTTCCAAAGATTAACAACTAGTCAAATTCGTTTTCAGTTACAGAGGTAAGAGCTCTGGTTACGATGGAAAAAAATAACCAAATAAATCAAGCAGTGTTCTTAAAATGAGAATTGTAACTGAATTTGTTGACATACCAACTGGAGATGTATTTGGTTCTTTACCTTGCACTTACTAGTATTGCACTGACTCCTAGAACAATGAGAATAACAGTTTTTCAAAAAAAAAAATTTTGCTACTGATATATTGACTCAGCTAATTGTGAAGAAATGTTAACCCAAAAAACAGCAGTCAGTGAAAGATCTTTCTGATATAATGTAATCTGCTACTATTCAACAAAATTACTTACTCATGCCGATAAGTGCCCCAGAGCTGAAACACCTTACTTGCAGTGAATTTGGGTAACAGGTGTACTTTTAAAGAAATGAATTCATTTTTTTTGTTGGTGATCAAATGCTATTCCTGTTATGATTAAGGATTTCAGCGATGACGCTGCGTGACAGTAGTGATTCACTGAGGATTTTTGAGTTATGCTGTTAACACAGAATGTGGACTGTATCTATGACTGTTATGTGAAGGATGTTGTAACATTCGTAATGGGACTGTATATAAAAATCATTGGATTTATAGCTTATATCCTATTCTTATCCTACGAAAAGCCTTTTTGGCAAGGAGTGGGAAAGATGTTCAGTTTCCCTGTATAATCTTGGAAAACTACGTTTGTGCTCTTGTGACAGTGAAACTATTTTGCCTAATATGAAATTATATGCCAACATATACTTCTCAGATACCCAACATTCAAGGTAGATTTTAAAGCCTGTTATGTTTCACTAAACCTCTTGAGCTGCTGATCTCCAAACCCATTAGGTTTGCCCAAGGACATACTACTGCTTCTCTTCTGTTTTTCTTCTCTGAACAGATTGCACACTGTGTAAATAATCTCATCCATGTAGAAATAAAGGCAGAGACTTGCTTTGCTCTTTGCTCTTTCCTGGGCAGATCGGATGCAAGGATGTTCACAATGATTTTTGTAAACCTTCAGACAAAATGCACGAAGAAATTTTACTAGAGGGATAACAATTCAAACATGACAGAGCCACTTAAATTCAACCAATTCTCTTCCAGTACAACCTGCCTTCTGCTCCCCGTTTGGATATCTGGAAAAATGAAACTACTATATTTCTCCCTTTCCCTTTCCATATCACATTAATATTGGGGGAGGGGAGATTGTATTGTTTTACCTTTTTTTGTTGAAAATGTCTCTACCTGCAATAATTCATTTAGTTTTGTGATACTTAAAATAATGTAATTCATAAGAAAAAAGGCATGGATTTCATAACAGGTTTTTGATCTGAGGCCTAAAACATCTGGCTGAATTGTTGTAACTTTACCCCATCAGCTATAAGTAGAGAGAATGTTATTCTTGGGCCAAATCTGCTATCTGTAACATATGTTTTTATAGAGGGTAAAGTCTATAGACAACAAAGGAATCTATTGGTTTAAGCCATTTACTCATTTGTATCAGTTTTTCTTGAATTTTACTAAAATACTTGCTTGATTAACCTGCCACAGCAGCAAGTTTTATGAATTTATTTTACAGGACATTAAAATATTTCATATCTTTTACATCTGTTGTAGATTTTTTTACCACCAACTCAGTTTGTACAATACCCATGGATTACACATTGGAGTCAAACAGGTTTTCCACTGTTTTGTGTCTGTGTATATATTATGTGTGTAGAGCTATATATTATGTGTATAGAGCCATTGTTTAGTGTCACTATGGAACTTAGGAATTTGAAGTCAACAAATGCTGTCAAAATAAAGTTTTGATTTTTCTCCTTTTGATAAGCTCAATTTTTACATTGGTATGCCTTGATTTTTATTATAGTTTATAAAGTATCTGTATTCCATAAATCTTCCTAGGTAATCTGTGCATGTTACTGAAATACAATACATGTTAATCATACAGCAGAAATCGTATCATAATAGAATTCAGTGTCTTTTTTGCAAACTTACGATGCTGAAAGCAGCAGGATATCTACTTGATATGTACATGAAGAACAATAAGATTACACTAGTAAGCCCCATAATAGAGTTAGGGAACTGTCTTGCTTTCAGAGGTTAAAATTCCAGCACCTGAAAAGTGGGTTTCAGTAGTTCCGTAGATTTGTCAGTCTGTTCACCAGTGTATGCATTGGTACATATGCACAAACATGCATGTTTTGAACCGTTGTTTTTATGGAAACAGTCATTAATCAGGGTTGAGTTGAACAGTACTGCTGTACTACTAACTGTTTTGCCTTTTATACTGTTCTGTTTTTCCCTCCTTGACTGCTTATTTAGGATAACCCTTATTAGGATAACCTTGCTCAAAGTTGAGAACAGTGTTTACGTAGACTGGAGAAGGTAAGGGCCAAACTATCTAAATTACCTTCCAGTAAAGTTCACAATTAGTTAAGGAGACTACTTTTTTTCCTCTTATAGTGTTATCTGAAAATGTACTAGAAATGAACTAGTTCTAGTAAAAATAGAAATCTTATTTTAACAACCATAGTTTATGTAAAGAAGCTCCTTCACAAATCTGCACTTGTATCTGTGGCTGTTGTTTAACATAGCCCTGAGCAGTGTGTGACAGATAAAATCTACAGCTGCTGGGGGTGTTCTGTTTCTTGGGTACATGCTGTGCAGCAGTGTTACTCTGCTTTCTTGAATTTTCCTGATGTATATTATCTAGCAGTGGAGTTTCCTTGCAGGCCAGCTCTTTATTTCCTATCAGAATGTATGATAGGTCTGCACTAACTTATTTCTTGAGAGTTCAGATCACCAGTTTTCAAATCTGTTTGGTCAAAGTTGTTCCCCTCACTTCCTTCCATGTGCACTCTTCTCAGCATTGAATAATTTTGTATAGGAACACAATACATGAACATATAGTCAGTTCTTTCGTTGGCATGCCCCTTGCAGTCAGTGCTTATGGCTCATGCACAGTTGCAGTGTGGCGATTTTTGTTCTGCTTGTTCTCTGTTTACAAAACTTTCTCACTTCTTTAAATTCATTCTCTGCATCTGGGCCACTTCATTCTGCAGGTGGGCATGCAATTCTGCAGTCATTCCAAATATCTGTGCCCACTCCTGTCTGTTTCCCTTACCTTCAGACCTAGGTGCAAGGATAGGAAAACAGCTGTGTATATGTCTCTACAGGGTGTTGATGAGACAAAGGAGGTATTTGGACACGTATGTGGAGAGTGGGAGGTTAGGGAAGGAAAAGTGAGAAGACAATGGAATAGGTCATGGCGCATTTGCCTTGAGCCATCAGCTGTTGCTTGTTCCTCTGAACTTGAGTGGAGTTATCCAGAGGCCTAGGAAAAAATTGCTAGGTTAGCCAGTCCATGTCCTTGCCAAAAGTGAAATTGCTTTGTGCAGCACACTTTAAAACTTTTATATATGATATTACGAATCATGAAGCAATTTTCACAGTAAAATAATTTCATAGATGGTACACCTTAAGCAAGGAAGTTCATATCAAAATTTCTCATGTAATCTGCATTGTTTAATTCTTGTCACACTAAATAAATCTTCTCTTTTGAAGTTATATCTAACACATATTTGTGGATACTCATGCTCACTCTTCACTATTATTTAGCAAAGGTCTGTATATTTAACTCCTTAATTTTTCCTCATTAATCAGTTTCTCTGACATTTGTGTGGCTCTTCACAGTCTATTAGTGAGCTCTATTACATAGCTGTGTACAGCATTGCAAGTGAGATCGCACCCAACAGAAGTGATGATTATTGTTTTTTTGCAGTATAGTTTTGTATCCTGTGATCACTAAGTAAGTTTTATAAATAAATCACTGATAGAAGAAGCATGAAACTGTACTATCTTTGCTGGGTTGGATTCTTTGCTTTTATTTTTTTAACTTGTTTTCTATCAGTTTATATTTTAGTGGGATACAAAATGGTTGTCTTTGTGCTGTGACTGTATGTGCATAAATGACATCTCTAGTTCAGTGATATGCGCTATACAGCTCTGGAGTGACATGTCAACTGTAAGTTTCTAAATGTTCTCTGCAGCTAAGAAGAATTATCACTTTTACTTTTCAGAATGGTATTACATGCCCGTAAATCAGTTTTCCATAGCTCATTTCAAGAAATGATGCTACAGTTATCAGCTAAAAGTTTTCTTTTGGTATTGTGCAGTTTAGGAATGAAAAGCACTATACTATTGTTTGATACTGTTTTTATTGAGGCTAACAAATTAATGTTATTTATAACTAGAATAAACTAACTTAGACTTCCAATGTACTACCTTTACCTGAGTTTCTTCTGTTTTCTTCAGATTTTCTCCCATTTTCCCCTTTTAAAGTTTGCTATGAAAATGTTTGTGTAGACTTGGATTCCATAGTAGTCCTGTTTTTATCAGTAAATATCTAAATATGTGAAAAAATAAGTGATCTGTGTTTTTTTGCTGTAATTTCTTAGCTGTACACAGAAGATAACAGCCACTTTATTACTATTTTTGTATCTTAGATTTAAGCTGACTCAGGCATTCAGAACTTTTATGGCTGTGAATTTTACATTACTTTAGTTTTGTACAACTATCCTTTGTATCATTCCCACTTCTGGATTGGTACAAATATTGGTATATGCAAGTGTAACTTTTGGAAGCAGTCATTCCTGCTTAAACAACATTTCAGGACAAGTAAAGAATGAATTAATTTTAAAATGCATTGTCTATTTGTCTAATATGTGTTTCACAGCTGATTATTTTTGCTTTTAAACTTGATACTGCAATTGATTGAAGTGCTTCAGGCCATATTCACAGCAGCAGCTCCACCACTCTTAAAAGAAGTCAGTTTAAATGTGTCTGTCTCTTTTCATGCTGCTTCTCGAGTAGCCCCTATTAACTATGAAATTTATTAGACAGTTGACATTTTTAAAACTGTAGCAAATATCCTTTCTATCACTTGAAATATTTAAGTTTGTTCTGATAACACTTTGTAATCCACAAAAATCTGTGTTGGTAGTAGCTTTTACCTTTATATTGTATAGCTGTTTCAGTGTATTTGTCATTAGTGACCTGTCTTTAGCAAGGAGTGAGGATGAAGGTCAGTAAAAGGCAAGAGGCAAACAGTAAATCTTTGTGAGAACTACCAGCTTAAGCAGGGCAAAATCTGTAATGAAAAGCAGAGAACAAAGGATGCTTACTCAGTCAAGGAGGAGGTATAATCCAAGTTATTGCCAAACCCTCTTCCTTCAGACCTTACTTTCAGGAAAGAAAACTACTCCTCAGAAATCTCAGGAAAGAGAGCATCCTACTAAGAAAAGAAGAATGTACTATGCTATACTCAAAGATGGCATCATGTTCTTCTGAGTGTGCTGCTATAGCATTAATTGAGCTCTAGAAATTTCCTGAGTATCGCAGTGCAATTGGTAAGTGATGGAAAGAAATCTTTCTCTCTATCATGTGTCAAGAGAATTATTTCGTGGAACAAAGGGGCTGTTTTTTGTGCCTGTTACTCAAGTGTTGTATCATATACTGAGAAGTTCCATGGAAGAGCACTTTCTGGAGTAAACTGTTTCATAATTACAAGAACTATTTATAGAAATATGCCAGTTTCAGTTAGTATCTAGACAGTATCAAATAGACCCAGTGCCTTTGGGAACTCTTCTTTCATACAGTCTGTGCTGTTTTTCCAAGCTCCGCACTGCTGATGATGAAAGATGCAGTCTGCAACTCTGTCTTCAGTAGTTTAAACAGACTGACTTGGGCTTGACCTTTGAGAGTGACTGCCTTTCTCTTGACATCTCTTATGACTGGGATTGTTTAAGATGGACTTAAAATAGCAATAAAAAAAGTGTGTGGGGGGGGGGAATGACAGGCAGGGGTTTCTTGGAGAGCTTCAGGAGTCTGTGCTTGCCTGCCTTGGTATAAAATTTTGTGACCTTTCAGGCATGTTTCTAAAGTGTCAAGTGTGTTTAGAGATGGCAAACCCTTAGCTCGCACATCCCTTCCACAGAAGGAGAATGTATGAAGGTATTTTTGTAAGTACTAGCTCAGTTCCTGTGGATGCGGTGTTGAAGTTGGTGATTCGGATTCTTGGCTTTGCCACAACTCACAGCTCCAGTTGTTAAAGAAATTCCTCATTGGGTGCATCCTGTAATACGATCGGCACAAGCAGTATCTGGGGAAGTTTGGCATTGAATCTTTGGCAAACTTTTCTCTTGAATATGCACAAATTGGGCTATGATAAAGGAGGCAAAAGCTGTAACTTTGTCTCAGTGGCCTGTTGCTGGGTTCACATATGATCAAGTCTTGGCCCCAGATCATGGGAGTGTTTAAGATTTTTGAGTGTTGACTTGTAAGATTTTTTTTTTTTTTTTTGACAAGGGATGGCATCTTCTAGCTTCAGAAACAGTTGCATTGTTTTGGTTGAGTTTTTCAAAAAAACTAGTCTTTTACTGTCTTTTACCTATTCAACCAAAACTGAAGATTTCATCCTGAGCATTTAAAGTATGTTCAATATTATAAGCAACTTGAAAACAATTTTACAATGAAGAGAAAGGAAGATCTTAAATGTTGTCTGTGTAAGCCTATTCTCTATGTGAAAACAGACTTCACTCAATCAAGGACAAGGTTATCTTGGATGGTAGCTGAACTTTACCAGAAGCTCTTGGCCTGGTAACATGAATGTTTTTTTTTTTTCTGGGGACCTTTCTCTTATCAGATGCTCACACAAATCCTGACAGCGGATGCTGATTAGGAGACGGGGTCAAAGAAATCTTTTATGAACTTCAGTGCACTGGTATATAGGTTTGGCTTAAATCTGAACGTTCTCCTCATTTACTTAAAAAAAAAAAAAAAAAAATCCTGTGAAGGGAGTAGCTTACTCTCTATAAATACCCAGGAGCCTGAGACAATCCACTTGCTGGCAGCTGCTGAGTTTGAAAATTACCACCTGTTAACAGTGCAGTGATGCCCAACTATTGCATTGGTTTTCCTTGTAAGACATTGAGCCTCTGTAGGAAAATCTTGACTCTTCAGTAGCATGTGGTGAAGATGAGTAGGAGTTTATTTGGCTGTCTAAATGTGGAAAAACATGCCAGCCTGCTCATTCTTTCTGATTTAGCCTTAGCATTAAAAGACATTTGCTTTGCATTGTGAAGCTTGCCGGTATCGGAAGGAAAAAAAAATAGGCCCAGATGGCAGGATACTAAACAGAGCTGAGTACAAAGTGTGCATGTAAAATGAGACCAGTCAGTTTTTGCTGATCCTTTATATAAGTATGAAGAAGAAAAGTACTTGCTTTTGAATTCCTCTTCTTTAAAGACCCAAACTATACACGTGTTAGAGCCCAACAGAAACCTGCGTGACAAGATCTGACCATTAAGCTAGTCTTTATCAGGACAGTTTTGTCATTAGTTTTATTAGTTCTCAGATTTTCCATTTCCATCATGTTTTAAAACTAGCTGTGATCTGGAAGTTTAAGATCATAGGTGGACAAAGATCAACGCTTCAGAGACAGAAAATAGAATGGTAGATCACAAAAGAACAGTAATTGCCCTTGATTTGTTAAGTGAATGAGAAGTAATTACACACATCTGAGTAGGCTGGCTAATAACAAATCGACTAGAAATGGCCAAATATAACAAAAATTTGTAATCATATGCATTTCTAGTTAGGTTACTACTAGAGGATCTATTTTTGAATAATAAGTGCTGATACCTATAATACAAAGATTGTAAGAAGATTCAGGAAAAAAAGCTTTAATGTTGTTTATTCATAGTCTTTAAAGCTGGTGGGATTTTTTTGTTTGTTTGTTTCTGTCAGTTTCCTTCAATCAAATTGGAAGCAGAAATGAAATGTGTTATATGGAGCTAAGCTTGATTTCATTTCTACCACTTGCACCTTATTCTGATAAAATTTTAGACTAGATTCTGGCTTCTATCCATATTGAGGACCCCCCCCCAAAAAAAAAAAAAAATCCACGTTTCTATTCAGTTAGGCTAGTTATATAGCTCTTATTTTGCAGGCTTGTGCATTCAGTATTTCTGTGCATCAGCAACGTCACCCTTTGGTGCAAGTTTGTAATATGTTCCATGGTAATAGCCAGAACTACAGATGATGTAGGTTTTTTTAAGTTGGATAAGACAGGCCAAAATTCATAGAAATATACTTTGGTTCTTCTGTAAGAAAATTACATCCTTGAATAGCGGGCTTTTTTGCTGTAAAAACCTATTTCACTTTTGCTGCTGATTAAAATTGCCTGAAATATTTGGTATACAAGGTCACTGCCTGTAAAGGTCATTGCTTCTTAATAAGAGGTGTTTTGTCGTTACCAGAAACGAAAAATGAAAGTAGAGTGCTTTATCTGAATCTTCAGGATGTATCTTTTCTTTGCTCTTTGCATCACTCATGGGTGGTTATGCGTCTTTCTAGTGATGCACATGTGCATGTACTCATGTTACTTTTTACTTTTTCATACAGTACCTGGTAGAAAGTTGCTGTGGTTTTGGGGGCAGGGGAAGTCTTGCAAGATGTTGCTACTGAATTGCAACCTCTGTCAAACAGAAGAGATTTATGATAGAGGGGTTTGAGGAGGAAGAAGCATCCATACAAGTGAAGATGACAAATGGTCTTCCACACATTCTTTCTCAGCTTTTTAGTGTTATTTACAATGGTTTATTACATATCTGGAGCTTGGGGAAGTAAACAGAAGGGGAGAAAACTTTTACAGGGTATCTATAAAATGAATGGATTCAAAGAGCTTCTCTATCCATTTTCCTTGCCTAAAATCTGGCTGCAGCCCTTATACACTAAGCTGTATTGTGATAGCATTCTGATGTGGCAACTTTTTCAAAAGCACTGGGAAAAAGTGTGGTATTCAGATTTATTCCGTCTCGCTGTCGTCGGTATCCACAGAAGGTACCATTGCTCTCTCTAAGCTTCCTCCAAGCATTATAGGTGTATGCTAACTCCCTCAGGAGAGAACCTTTAAAATGATGGCATTCAGATAATACTGTTCTAGTAATTCTCCAGCTGACTTTATCACTCAGAATTGATCCCAAAGAAACAAAAGCAGAACAATGAAATAGATTGTACTCTAATGCCTCTCTTACATGAGAAGGTAAGCCAAAACACAAAAAAACCTGCTTTTTTTTGGTATAGCATTTGCGTTTATCTAGAAAATGTATTTAGGCTTGGAAACGGACGATTTAATAACCCCTGTTATCACAACTGAATGTCTTTTATTGAGAATAGCCCAACTGGGGATGTAAGAAAGCTTTTAAATTCATGGTAACTGACTTTCACATTAGCTAGGGTTAATTTGATTTGCTCTAACATTTAGGATCCTTAAGTGGTCTGATAGTTTTAACTCCAATATTTTTTGATGGAATGAATTTTATCCCCTCCCCCAGAATATATTTGACAGTATTTATAAAATGGCATGCACAATGTGTTACCTAGGTGTGCTCTGATACTTGCTCACTCTGCTGTAGGATGGTATATGACTCTAATGAAATATTCTGTTATACAGTAGAGAAAAATAGATTTTGTTTTGACCTTTAAGTTGAGCTTTTCTGTTCTGAACCACATTATTTTGCTAAATACAAGGGAACTGGAGCCAGCCTGTGACCTTTTGTTATCGTACAGCTTTGTGAAATGGCAAAAGTCATTCTGATGCTCAGAAGCTCTATTACAGAGCTATTGTTGGATTTTTTTTTTAAAGGAAAATTATTTGAAAAGATTCAGAACTGTAGCCCTATGCCAGAACAATGCAGGAGTTTTTTTAATATGGCATAAATAAATTAAAGCTGCTTCTACAGAGACAGTAACATCTGTGAAGTAATTGCCATCCGCATTGTCCTCAGTCCCTTTTAATCCTGGAGATCCTCCATACCATATCAATGAATGGATTTTAACCTCAATAAAAGTCCTTTCAAGTAAGAAAGCTGTAGCAGAGAACTGATTAATGATTTATGCTTAATTTTCTGTGACTTCTGTGAATTTGGGTTTGTGACCCTGTAACTTTGCTCTTATAGCATAGTTCACTTTCAACTAGTGTCTCATTCATAGCTTGCTAATTGAGAGAGATGCAGTGTTCAGAGGAAGCAGAGGTGTGCTTTATTTTTTATATTTATGTTGCAATTTAATTCTTTAATCTCTCTATTCCCATTGTGCTGCTCTCTGCTGAGGAGACTGGTGTGTGCCTGTGACTGAAAGATTTATTTATTTATTTATTTTTCCCCCCTCTCTGACCGGTCTTTGCAGCGCAGAGTTACCATTGAATGAAAGACCTGCTCTGGGGTGCGACATCCTGCAGGCGTGGAGTCCTGTTCAAGATACTGGCTTCTGCAGGAATGCAATGTCTGGGCCTTGCTATCATTGAATGGTGCTCTGCCTACAAATAAAAGGGTTTACCGAGCTCCCATCAGTATATGCTGGGATAGATTAGACTCAGGGCAATGAAAATAGTTTGTCTAGGAGCTACCTGTGACTTTGGATTGATTTCAAAGCTTTTTTCTTTTCTTTTTAATCTAGCAGGCTATGAAATGAAGCTGCTCCCCAGCTATTTCACGCAGCTCCCCAGATCTGAGATACTTGCTCCTGGAGAAGCTTGGTCCTTTGGTATGCCTTTCTAAAAATTAATACAGAAGATTTTACATGTGAATATTCCCCATATCTCCCTCATCAGATAGGATTTCTCCCTTCACACTTCTCACACTCCTCAGTCCTGATTATTGAGTAGGTTATGAACTTCTCTTTGGGCCTGTTTCTTAGGCATTCTTATGTTGCATAATACAAAGTGAGGCTCCAGGAGAGTGCTTCTGAAGTAGGTGGATTGATTGATTTTTAGGAATGGTGTATTTCAAGTTGCAGTCAGACCTCAAGAGATGGATCATTTTATTTTGATCGGTGTGTTCCTTTTGTAGAAGAAAAGGGCTTCAGATAAACTCTTTTATCTTTTGGAAGTGCAGTCTAAGGACTGCAGCCTTCTGGTTATGCAAATGGTATGTGAAGTTTGGATCTGGATCCAGTTTTGGTACTTGGTTCCACTGCTGCATTTCCAGCAGAAATTTTCAGATGGGCTCTGAAAGTTGTAGATGATGAAGATAAGTGACATAGTGGATTCACATTATTTAAAACTGATGCTGTTCTGTTTTTAAGCCTCAGTTCCCTCCATTTGCCACTGTAATTGTTTCATCTCTCTATCTTCCTCTTCAGCCTGGGCTCCCTAAATGAGCTAGGCCACATAGCACAGGCTTAGCTGAGTTGTTAATCTAGGACCAGGTGGATAAAAGGGTTGGGGGAAAGGATTCTAAGTCACCAGGCCTCCTGATACAGTAGTGATTTGGCAAAAATTAAGGCAGATTGGCTGGTTAGACCATTACTCCAGCTAAGGTGATCTGTTTTCTAAAGCTGTATCCTGAAACTGCCTGAAGGTTTATGGAGCTAGGCTGTCCCATAACTGTATTTTTTTTTTTTTCTGTACCAGTTAAAGTGGCTTTACTGTGCTTTTGATCAGTTTAAGATAAACAAAGTGAGCAGGGAAGGAGCATTATTAGGACAGTGGGGAGATCTTGGCCAGATGGGACAGTAGTGTAAAAGGAGGGGGAGAAAAAGAGTTAATCTGTAACAATTAAAAGTACAGATGTGTTGAGCACTTCCATAGCCTTAAGAATAGCATAAGGGGGAGTAGTAGTGAAATGGCAGTGGTGTGTGGGTGGATAAACAATAAAATAAAATACAAGAGCACATAGCAGGGATAGCAAATGGATTTATTAGCCTGAGCTTTTCTAGGTTGCTGCTAAGGGAGCAATACTTTCAGAGGCTACATCTAAACTTTTGCATGTGGAAATACTTCCTGAGTAGGGAAGCTGAGTATATGGCATACAAGTGAGCCTTTTGGGCAAGATCCACCAACTGAATGATGAAGGAAGTCAGGTCGTCAGTGTGCTGTGGAGCAGAGCTGGCCATTAGTATCGATTTAGCCAGGGTTGATTGGTAGTGGTAATGATGTGTTGCACTTGTCTGAGGCCTGGTTGGTTTTGTATCATACAGTTGGGTTTCTAGTTCATTGGTTATCAGAGCTGCTTCAGTCTGTACTTGTTTACCAGTTCATTCAATTGAAATGTTATTTTATGTGGACATGAGGTACCTGTCTACTGACTTACTCGAATGCAGCTGATCTCTGATGTGGAGATGAAGCCTAGTATTTCTTAGTTGCCATTGTCTACTCTAAATGTGGCCTTGAAAAGTTACCTGCAATATCTCTAATCCTGAAACACATATAGAAGGCTAGAAAGCTGTTCTTCCCTCTTGCCTTTTGTCTTTTGCATGCTTCCTTATTGATTGCGTGACTGGAGGAAAAAGCCCCCCAAAACTTATAGCTGTTTTTTTTTTTTTTTTTGATGTGCTATTGAAAACTCACCTTTTCTTCCTCCAAGTACTAAAAGATCATTTCTCTGAAGTACTACTTATTTATAGAGTTTGCAACATTTGAAATGACAAGGTCAAGCAGAGCTTTATCCTTCTTATTACATATTCCAAATGTACTGGGTGACTCCAGTTACTAGATGCCTGTAGAAGTAATCAAAACATGCCTTTGCAAAATGACATCCGCAGCAAACATAAGACAATGCAAAGGGGAGTCTGTAAGTACAGAGGGGAGAGGGATTGCTAAAGTTGCATGCCTACCATCATGTCAAGGCAAAGAACTAGTAATAAAGCATTTTTCCCTCTATTCTTTACATTGTCATGGTGTCTTGCTTTGGGACTGTGTAAGTCATACTGTCGGAAGCTTTTGCTGTCACACTGAGTGATGAATGTCTTTGTCTAGCTGGATTCTTGTCAACAATTTGGTATTTTCTTGCTTTTTGGTGTTAGACCACTGGAGATACAATATAGTCCTGTTTCAATACATTGGGAGATACCTGCATACATTTCTCTCCAATAGTAGGAGAATACTCACTATAATAATGCTTCAGCAATTTGGATTTTTATAGCTGAGCTATAGATGGAAGAACTGCAGCTCATATTTCACACAGTTAATTATGCCTCCTTTTGTTTTCCTTTCACTTGCTTTTATTTCATTGGACACCTAAGAGCAAATCAAAATCCAAATTATTGTCTCTTTAATTTATGTGAAACAAGTGAGACAAATGCAGGATAAGTCCTTTGTTCACTGAAGGATAGTTAAAGTACTTGGCAAGCACAGATAATACATGTTCCACTACCCTTACCAACAGAATTTACCTTTGGATCATTACTAGGAAGGATGTGTCACATCCTGCGGTTCTAAGATTTTTCAGTGCTGCTTGAAAAGCTTGGTGAACAATTTTTTCTTTTACCATGATTAGGTGAAGGTGCATTTAATCTGACTGCTAGAAGCAGGCGTTGGATAAACATTGCTTTTTAGCTTCCTACCAGTTGAAATAAAGTCTCTGTAAATCTAAATTATTGTCTCTCTTTTGGATGTACTTGTCTGTCTTCTGGATGTACCTGTTCTGTGCCAGAGCTTTGGTTTTGCTTTTAACTGTGAACTATCAACTCATGTTGACCTGCTATTTTTGCCTTTATTCATTGTTTCCTTCTCTGTCCAACTTTTTTGTTGTTCCAAGACCATTTTCCATGTCTGTGATGTGGCAGTAGGGTTCCATCAATGATAGTTAAATCTCTAGCATGGAGAGATGGAGTGAAACAAATTGCTTTCCCAGTGAACCTCTCTAAACAAGATATTCTAAGGAGCAATCCACCTATTTACTGCTATGAGTTGTGTGTGTTTATGATTTGGTGGCAGCATTGGAAATCACTTCACATACTTTGTTTCCTTGAGTGATCATGCTGCAGCTTTCCCATTTATCTAGCACTGTGTCTTGGAAACACCTATTTTTATAGATGGCAGTAATGAGGATTAGGTAGACTCTGAAGAGTATTTTTTGATTTTTAATAATCTGTTCCTAAAATTTTTTATATACCTGGCACTGAAAGGGTTAACTCATTTTATCAGAGCAGGCAGTTAATCACTCTGGGACTACAGGAGCTTCTTTTGCTGTTTGTTTGCTCCTGTGCTATTTCCTGGTGTTTGGGCTATGTCAGCATATTACATCATCCTGTCCAGAACTCATGCAGAAATGTTAGCAATTCATCTTAGCATTTTCCCTATGTCAGCTGAGGGTGAAAACCAAACTAACACCATTTTTCAAAATGCCACTTTTGGTGGCAAAGAACTGAATCCTCCAGTCCTTACACAGCCAAAAAATCCTAGCGGTGATTTAACAGTGTAGAATCTGACTCAACTGTGTACAGAATTCTCTTGTTTCAAATATTGCCACTGACTTTAGTAATTATTGTCCACTACAATTAGGTAGCAAACATTACTGCCTAATGTACATTATAGTTTTTTTTATACATACTTGTAAATATCTAAATGGTATTTTGAGAGCTGGAATTTTGGTGTTTTAATTTCACAGTTGATTCCATTGTCACTACTTTTGATTTATATTATCAGTAATAAATCCCAGCATAAGTACTTTTTTCTGTCTGGGGATTTGGAATGCTTTTTTGACCTTGAGTCCTAAGGTAACCAGAAATATGTGACTGAATTGTGTGTTGATCACTTTGGCAGCATAAAGAGCTAGAAGATTTGATTTCTTTCAAATTTCATAAAAGAAAGTAGCAAATCAAGGACACTTGTGTCCCAGAAAAGTGAGAACTTGCGATGTGAATTCAACCTTATTAGGCACCAAAGAACTCTCAAAGGAAAGAGTTATTAATAAGACCAAATATCAGGAAGATCTTTAGATTTTGTGCAATATTGGAAATCAGGGACACTAATCTCCAGTTAATCATGCTTTCCTGTTTAGATTCTCAAATATGTAATAACTTACACTACTTAGAATTGTGCAGACCTGAACTGAGGCCTGTGTACTCAAAGCTTTTCTGCTTTTTCAGTGATATCAGTTGATCTAATAAGATATTATCACTGTGTATAAACCTTACCTTTCCTTAATATAATCCCGTAGGGCTACAAGGATGATCAGAGGGCTGGAGCATCTGCCCTGTGAAGAACGGCTGCAAGAGCTGGGTCTCTTCAGCCTGGGGAAGAGAAGACTGAGGGGGGATCTTATCAGTGTGTGTAAGTACCTGAAGGGAGGGTGTCAGGGGGAGGGGGCCAAACTCTTTTCAGTTGTCCCGAGTGACAGGACAAGAGGCAATGGGCAGAAATTGAAGCACAGGCAGTTCCGCCTGACCGTGAGGGGGAACTTCTTCCCTGTGAGAGTGACAGAGCCCTGGCACAGGTTGCCCGGAGAGGTTGTGGAGTCTCCTTCTCTGGAGATCTTCAAGGCCTGCCTGGATGCAACCCTGTCTAATGTGCTCTAGGTGACCCTGCTGAGCAGGGGGGTTGGACTAGATGATCTCCAGAGGTCCTTTCCAACCTTACTGATTCTATGATTCTATGATAATACAATTTAATCAATCAGCCATGAGACCCAGATCTATAGAAGAGACAGGTGTCTTTAGTTCTGCTGCTCACAGGTTTGCTTGTTTAATGGTGGTTATAGGCTACATAGGAAGAAGAATGATTGCTTTTCTTGCTTTTAGAAAAGCAACTCTTCTTTTGAGAAGTGCTGTAACGGTTAGAGTTGCTATTGAAACTGTAACTGATACTACTGAAACGATCACAAGCATCATATTTATTGAAGACTATTGCAACTTCATAGCTGGTTAATAATGAAAGGAGAATGTATGAGACTGCAGAAATGTCTCTTGCCTAGCTAAAAGAAATGTGAAGACTTCTAGTAAAGCTAATGAAGATCCATTTCTTTCATACTTCTAAAGCACTTGTGATTCAAAAGTCAATAGATCCCTGATGAGCAAGGGAGACTGATAATACAGGAGAAATAATCTATTCCTGATGAGCCATAGGGGTTGAAATGGTGTGAACTCACTGGATACAATATGTCTCCAGTTAGCAGTACCTGTTCTGAACTGTTGTTGGTATGTCCATACCCATATTAATGTTTTTCTTAAGCCTGGCACTTGCAATGCCTTTAGGATACCTATGCCATAGGCCTGGAAAATATTTTCCAGCATACTTAGTCTTGTATGTCACCTAGAAACACAGAGACTAATTTGGCTTTTCAGAGGATAGTAAGTTGTATGTTTTGAAATCTAGCCTTAGTCTTGCAAAATTTGCATATTGTTTTGCTTTCTATTGAGATGTTTATCTGCCTCCCACTTCCATAGTCTCACAAGCATTAATTAGTCTTTCCTCAGAGTCTGGAAGATTGATTATCTCCGTTTTACAGGTGGCTAAATGAAAAGCACAGCAAATCTAGGAGCTAGTTCAGATAGGCTGTGTCTATATATTCTTTTGAAAGATAGTGTGAGTTTTGAGGTGAATCTTCTGACTGTTCCCAGTTACTGTTGTAGTTTTGACTTGCAGAACAGTTTGGGTGTGCACAAACTAGTCTCTTTTAAGAGAAGACTGTAGTGGAAGCTCTCTTTGAACATTTTCACTGAAATCATAGGTTAATACATGATGAAATATCAAACTGAAATGTATTGGAGCTGCCAGGTCCCTAAGGGTATGTTTAGTCATCAGAGTCCTTCATTTAGGTGGTATTGCTCAGCTGCCATCTTACCTGTAGGTCCTTCTGTTTCTGCTCTCAGTCATGCTGAAGGGCTGATTCAACTCCCCAGGCACCAAACTACTTAGATCTGTAGCTCTGACTGAACCCTGAGGTCCTCTGAAGTAGGATTCTTGCACTCTGAATATATTTTGGTCAGATACTCTACTATAGAGTAGCATAACATTATTACCTAAGAACGTTACAACATTTGCAATTGATGGGTGAGCCTGTGGTTTCATTAAGGATCAAATACTGCAATGTGAGATGTGAAGCAGAAATTTGCACTGAATTTGCACTGAAAGACTCTTAGGACTAAATACTGAAATAACATTGACAGGCTAAGCTAGGTTTCAGGTCACTGAAGCATTTTATTGTTTTTCCTTCCTTGTATCTTTATTTCAAGATTTCTTATATCAATTTTCATTGTTTCTCTAACCAACTGTAATTTGTGTGAATAAGCTGGATTGTATTTTTTTTGCTTGCATCTTGTCAATCTTTAAAATGATCTCAAAATAACCCATCAGATACTAGGCATCAAGTTCCTTGAGGATACCAATTTAGTATTAAGCAATCGGTAAGAATGCTCTTGGAGAACATGCACCTTGTTGTGGAATTTGAAAGTTGAGAGCCTCAGGACCAATATGGAAACTGAAAATGTTGTGTATAGAGTGGAGTCTTCCTTGGTAGATGGTCCCAATCTGTTGGCATGTAGCAAGCAACAGGAAAATGCCTTATGACTGAGTTTATCCACAGATAAGATAGCCAATCTGTGTCATATTCAGTATTATTTTGAAGACAAAGTCCCTGGGCTCAGCAGTGCTAAACTTAAGAAACCAATGCCTAAGGTGCAAAAAATTAGGATATTTCCTACAAAAGCTTTATGATGTATCTATAAGTGAAGCACTATACCTCTGGGAAATTTGAAAGTACACCATTTATCTCTCCTCTACTGCTGTCTGTACTGAAATTGAAGCAGGGCGATTTTTTCTGACTAGTGAAGAGAATCAAAAGTCCTATAGCTCAAACCATTCAACTTGAATAAATTAACATGAAGCAGTGTCAATCGCCTTCCACCCAAGACTGTATGTCTAGTAACAGCATAATTGCGGAGACTACAAGGTCATGTAACATCCAGATTTATTTGCAGATGGTACAAAACAGAGGAGTGACTGATACACCAGATGTTTGCTCTACCACTTAGAGGGACCTTAACAGATTGAAGAAATGGGTGGGGAACAACCATGTGAAGTTTAATAAAGAGAAATGCAAATACTGCACCTATGAAGGAATAACTCCATGTACATGTACAGGATGGGAGCTGAATGTACAGGATGGGAGCTGATTGGCTAGAAGGCAGCTGTGCAGAGAAGAACCAGGTCCAGGTGGACAAGTTGAACGTGAGCCAGCAATGCACCCTTGCAGCACAGAAGGCCAGTGGTGTCCTGGGCTGCATTAGGAAGACCATTACCAGCAGATTGATGGAGGTGATTGTTCCACTCTATTCAGCACTGGTGAGATCACATCTTGAGTGTTATGTTCAGTTTTGGGCTCCCCAGCACGAGACAGACATTGCTATATTGAAGCAAGTCCAGCAAAAGGCTGTAAGGAAGATTTAAGGGACTGGAGAAGACAACGCTCAGGAGGCATCTAAGCAATGTGCGTTAATACCTGATGGGGTCAGTGAAGATAGACTCTTTTCAGTGGTGCTTGGTAACAGAATGAGAAACAATGGGTGCAAATTGAAATACAGGAAGTTTTATCTGAACATAAGAAAACACTTTTTTTCCTGTGAGAGCTGTTAAACACAAGAAGATGTGTCCCAGAGAGGTGATGGAGTCTCTGTCCTTGGAAATATTCAAACCTGACTAGATATGGTCCTGGGAAACCTGTTATAGTTGACGCTTCTTAAGGGGAGGGTCAACCGATGAACAAGATGATCTCTAAAGGTCTCTTCCAACCTCAACTATTTGTGATTTAGAGCATTTTTAGTCCAGTAGGTGTCCTACTGAAAAACCCAAGACCAGGACTTTGTTTCCAAAAAATCTGTAGTTTCATCCTTCAAAAAAGTGAATGTGTGTTCTCAAAGTTTACAGTCATAACATTGTAAATTAATTAGATTATGGCAATTACTTAAGCACTGTCTGCATATGTGAAGGTTAGAGAGGTTTACATTAGGTTTTGAATTTGTTTTAAACTCTTCTGAATTAGGCCATGTAGAGTAGCTAGAACTCTTTTTCTGCTTGACTAAAATACACATTCAAAGGGCTCAGCTATCTGAAGTTTCTGTACTCCAATAGATATTCGCTTCCATTTTAGTGAAAGAGGGCTGTTAGTATCCTTTATTAAGTTTTAAAGTTTCATGTATACTGTAATTCTTTCTGTAGTGCATTTGAGGAAAGTACTCATTTGAGGATCATAAGATAGTGTCTTCACTTTTGTGTTGGTGGCATTATGAAATTATGTGACATCTAGAATAATTTGGTATCTGCTGCTGACCTTTTCCAAAGATACTTAATGCGTATGACTTTAGCTATTGGAGTAATTCCTTGATTAATGCCATGCAGATGTTTAAATAGCTTGATGAATCAGGGCCTAAGGGAGCTAAGTTTAGAAACTGATGAGCAGGTGTGTCAGCCTTGAGCAATTAAGCTTGGGAGTTCAGTTTAGATCATTATTTGCTGTCAGAAGAGTGGAGGACTCGCTTAGAAGCAGGATATGTCTCTGTAGGCAGATTGCTGCTCTTCTGGTTTCTCTGTGTTAGCTTGTGTACACTTCCCTCCATTACTGCCCTTTGCATACTTCAGTGCTCCTGCCTCAGACACTGTGCAACTAAATTCAATTTAATATTGTATGACAAGTAAATAGTAACAATTTTTAAAAAGGACCCAGAGTGGTTCATTTTGTCTGTTAGACACAGGACTTGTTTACCGAGCTCACACCACTTTCTTGACTGTGTTGTTTCCTTTTATCCCCCTTAGGTAGAGATAGGTGTATGGGAAAATTTCAGAGGGTAAGGGTTATTTACGTCTGGTGATACTAATTAAAGTTACAGATAGAGCTACCGCTTTCTGCCCTCAGAATAAAGGGATTTTCTCTTCCCGTGTTCATTCCCTCCACAGAATGGGCAGATTATCTAGGCTAGCCTTATAAGAATCCAATTTCTGTTGCTGCAAGCTGCTACAATGGAAGTTGTTGGCTTTCTGCCAGGCCTTTTGAGATTTGATTTAGTAGAGAAGAGAATAGAGGAAAGGATAATGATAATATATCATGTTTTAGGACTGCTACTGCCTTTAAGTATGCTCAGAAAAGTTTGTTATTTAAACTACAGTAGCTGTCCCCTTTGGTGCCATATAATGATGTGAGCTCTTCCCCTGAAGACATTGTTCCAGGTACCCTTCTGACATGAGATTGAATTCAAAGTTCTGATTCTTCTTTTCAATGTGTCTAGTAGCAGTGTGTCCAAGGAGGCACCTCTCCTTTGCTGTAGAATCCAGCTGGCATAAAATTCCTATAATAGATTGACAAACACATTGAATCTCTTAAAATGAGAGAGATGTTTTAGTGCTGATGTGGTTTTGGACAGCTGCAGATGTGCAGCTATCTGCTACCTTCAGGATCATATATAAAACCTGTTTCATTAAAAAAATTTTTTTTCTAGTGTTATAGTGTATAATAAAAAGAAATTCTAAATGCTGCCGCTATTTCTTTTGTTAGCGGTAAGGCATGTGAACAGTAACTACTAATGTATGAAGGTGCCATATGATGAGCCTGGCATCATATCTAAATAGGCAAATTAAAATGCTAAAAAATCATCCAAGGTAGAAAAAAGTCTAGAGTATTACAGAAATTCCAAAATAAAGTACAGAAAAATAATTTCTTTTATATCTTCAGTAAATGTTGCGAAACAGTACTCTAGGAGTCCATATTTCAGTAAATGCAGACTCAGTTTGTTAGATTTTGAGACTATCGCTCTCTCTCCCACCAAATAGTTTGAAAGACATGAAATATTTGAGGGCAGTATGGCAGAAATGGTCTGTGTTGTATCTTGTACTGCTGTTCTCCCAATCCTTTTCCAAGCACATGGGCTTGCTTTCTCAGTCTGGGTGCAAACTGAGATAAGCAAAGCAGTGCTATCCAACTTTTCTCCTCATACAGGACTGAGATATGACAAGAGCACTCACAGCAGTCAGAATGCTGGGGGGCTAATGTAAGCTTAAAGTGGAACTGTTGAATATTCTCACTGTGTAAAAAATGCTAAGTAGAACTTCCCTGCACCTTAGAAATATCTTTCCCAGTTATAGGTCAGAGATAGTCAAACTAACAATTAAGTCGTTTTGTGAAAATTTTTCTTTAAGTAAATCGCTGTCTTCAGAGAGGAGTTAAAAAAACAATGTAGGGTCCTATCATGTTGGAAGGAGCTATGGAAAGGATTCTGTCTCGGTGTGTGGGAGTGAAAAAGGCATTTTTAGAAGGTTGAGATCATTGTATGATTAATACATGCCTTCCCTCTCCTAAACACAGTATCTGAAAGTTTAGAAATTTTTAGATGGGTCCTTGATGGTTCTCTGCACCTTGCCCCCACCGCATTTTACTGTGTTGTGGATGTTTTTTTTTCTCAAGTATGCACAACACCTCCTTTTCTTTATTAGTTTCTCTCCCTACCTTCCTCTGTAGCTGATACAAAATGACTACAGCACTTCATGTTCTGCAGCCACCTTAATTTTAATTGTTAAAGACAGACGAGTACAAAAGGAGAAATATGTGAAATACTGATGAACAACAAAACCAGACATTCTACTTAAAAATAAAGGAATGCTGTCATCAAATAAATAGCAAACTCCAACAGGTCTCCTCTGCTTTTGTAAAACTTAAATATTTTTATGCTTTGCTCAATATTTATCATTATTTCATTAGCCTTGAAATAGGAACTACAATTGCTTTGCTAAATGGATTCATGTTATTTAGTTTCACTCTGCTATCTGTTAGCACTAGTGTCCTTTGCTGAAATGCTATTTTGTAACATTTAGAATGCTTCTTAGTGTATCACAACCTATACCCCTTTTGCTCCCATTAATAGTGTGATGGGATGATCTTCTAGCTGACCAACATTGAGTCTAGCGTCCCCTTCGGTAGAAGAGGGGAAAAAATCAGTTGCAACTGTTTTGGTCTTGCAACACTAGGATTAGTATAGTGTAGACGTCATTGGGGAGAAAGTTTGGATCAAAGCAATCAGTTCAAGCATAACTAGTAATCTATTTTTCCCTCTAGGAAGGATCCAAAGCAGAAATGTGTGTCTATATAATTGTTGGTGGTTTTCTAACAGAATCACAGTGAGATAAGTTTAAACATCTCTGGAGCACACAACATTAAACACAGATGTATGCTCTATTGTAGCATGCTGCTATTGCAGGAAGAGCAATGAAAGTTCATGAGAAACAAGCTCACATTATGCTCATGGTGGGCTAGTTATCCTACATTCTTGCATGTGAGAGAGGATTTGTTGAGGGTTGTGTGACATGGCTGTGTTGTAAGAGTGCCATGTTCTGACCAGTATAGCTGAGCACTAAAAAAAGGCTGGTGTGAGAAGTGATACAGGCTATGACATCTCCATTGATGTAGCCCTCAGGAATGGCTTACAAGAGACATAGTTGCTAGGAATGTTTGTCAGTCATTCAGCTCGCTCTGAGCTGTCTTGTCTATCAGTTCAGAATCTGTGATGTTAACACTGAACAAGTTCAGACTGAATGTGTTTTACTTAAGGAGTATTAGACAACCTAATGCTTTTGTCTGTTAACAAAGGTATTAATTTTCAGTCAAATGTAACTAACAAACATGACTAGGCTTCTCAGTGATTGATGGGTGGCTTTTATGTAAAAAACTTCATGATGTTTTGGAGATAACTTACAGCTGTGCCACACAATTGCAGTTCCAAGCTTATAAGCCCACTGGACATCCTCCTGTGCTCATGCTGTATTGGTATATGCTACTCTGTGCTGGTCTCTTTAGAGCTAGTGCAGACCCTGTCCTTGTTTTGTATGAAGCACTGTCTGTATAGTTACTTTTCTCATTTGCCTTCTTGCTGTTTTTTTTTTGTAGGTCTTCCATTGCTTAGAGCTTCACATTTGCCATAGTCCTGCAAATGTGTGTTTAATTTTATAGAGGCATAATTACACTGGTCTTAAGGCAGCTACCTGTTTGGAATTAAGTGCATTAAGATTCAGACTTCACTGTTTAAGTTCTTTATGAGAAATGAGATTTTGCATTCTACAGAGGCACGTGGTGATATAAACATTCCAATAAACAATATTTCCTTTTACTAAGAACTATTCATAAATAGTAACCAAGGTTCTTGTTTCTGTCATCAGCAATGTTTTTGCAAACTTCCAGTATGCAGGATTGTGTCCGAGTTTAGCTGACAGTTACATTTTTAAAAATTTGCATTATTGTTGAGACCCCAACTTATTGAAGAGACCCCCCACATTAAAGAATGCGACATTGAAAATACCCTGTATGTGATATCCTGTCTGTAAGCATGACCAACCCCAATGCTTTCACAAATTAAATGTAGGTCTAAATCTGTAGGTTTGAAAAAACTATGCACAACCTTTTTAATTTGCTCCATCTTATTATTCTTTTATTTTTCTATTTAGTTCTGTACTGATAACACCAAACCTAGTGTTCTGAAAAAGCACCTGTAGACAAATATTTAGAGTTGTTTCTCTGGTCTATGAATTCATCTACCTACCCTTTCAATCCATTTTTTTCTTACAAAATATTGAAAGTTTGCGTGACATTTATCATTCATTCTTTAAGTGGAGGAAGAAAATTCATTACTGTCAATAAATGGTTACAGTCGCATTGCCATCATTGAAATAACATCTGCTAGGGTGGAGGAACTTTGATCTAATCCATTTTTTTCTAAATCAGTAGGATTAAATTAGGAAGCATCATTTCTTCTACATAATAATGCTAAATATTCTCAGCAATTGAAAACCAGTAACATTTTATAAATGAGCACATCATATTAACACAAATATGTATTCTTTCAATGGACCTTTAAATCCTAGTTTCAACACAAAGATAGATTGTCAGTGTAGTAAATTAAAGCTGCCTTACTGCAGCTATTTTGTTGAATGTTCTATTACAGACCTGTATTAATATTTTATCCTCTTTAATATTATTATATGATGCAGGCCGTATTTAAATAGATTTGACGGGCCTCTTGGTTGGCTTGACAACCAGAGGGAAAAATTAATGTTCTGCATTTAATCTCAGCTCAAGGAGCTAAATTATTTTGGAGGTCGAAGCTGTCATGCATATCATGCTAAATTATTGAATGTAATAACTATTAGCCTGCTGTCTATTTATAGATTTTTTTTTTAAATTGTTGTTTACTTCATGCATCTTGAGTTAATTTTGAAGGGAACATCTCTTACGTTTTCCTGATCTAATACAGTACTACTGTATTTTTCACAGATACAGCAATGGAGGTTATTTAAGTAGCAGCAGAATAGGGGATGATGGAGTCAGCAATCTTCAAAGCCGTAGAAATAAAATGGCTTTCATGCTGATGAATTACATAGTGTACACAGTCTGTGCAACATATGCAGTCTTACTCAGTTCAAATATATTTAACTGTAAAAGTTCATAAAGGAAAGAATAATTCCCTTGCTTTTAATTTTATTGAAGAGATACAGATCCAAAGGAGGAGCTGAACCACTAAACTTGTAAATTAAAAGAAAATAAAACCCTGATTTAAAGCTCCAGGACAATGGATTGTTACCTTCAGAACACACTGTACTTTAGGAAAAATGCAATGCAAGATAGACTCAACTATAAAATATTATTAGCAGTTGTTTGAAAAATGTTGCAATAGGATATCACAGTAAAGCTAGAGATAATATATTTATCCTCACTGTAGTGGGTACACACTTTCAGCAGCGCCCTTGCTGTCTTAGTCTTCAGTGCTGAATTATTTCAAAAATGGGTGATAATGTAGACAGTATATGATACTGTTAAGCTTTCAAGCCTGTTTGTGTAGTGAGGGCTCCCAGGAATATCTGTCTGTAAATATGAGCATGTGTGTTGTGTCACTGTATTCTGAATTGCCTCTTCTGACTCCTGGCACAAGAATTAGTTTAAGTCTCACTTCTGTTTTTTTCTGTTCCTTTTAGTATCAAAATAAGAGATGTTTTGTCTTAGTAACCATCTCTATGTGATGCTTAATGAAGTTGAGCTTCTGTAACTGTTTCCCTTAAAACAGTGTTGATTTTGACAAATGGATCATAAGGAAGTGCTGAAATCTGGGAGACTATCTTCCTTGCAATGAGTTGTGACAGGCCAAAATGCTTATTTGCTCTCAACAGAATTCATGCTTATCATAGATAAGATGGAGAGTGTTGGGCTAGCTTTCTGAGTCGACTGCTATTTATAAATGTATAACAACAGAGGGAAGTCCTCTTATAAGATGTCCTATAGGATCCTTTGGCATAATATTAAAAAAGTTGTTAAACAAGCTCCTTTTAGCCATTGCTATAACCAGAGTAATTTCAAATTTGCCTTTTTCTGACAAAACAAAAAATGAAATATGTCCCTTTTTCAACAAAACCCACATGAAAGATGTTTCTTTAGATTTTTTTTGAACCAAGATAGGATGAACATTTTAATGATTTTAGTATTGTCTGTAATATAAAACAATTTTGCTTTCACTATTTTGACTGCATGGAGTCACTGTTTTGCATGTTATGGAGTTTCTAAATGAAGTAAATTTCCCTTACTGTCTTCTGATATAGCCTCTAAACCCTAGCCCACATCCATTGTGCACTCTAACTCTTCCACTGCTGCAAATTCATTACTGTAGTGGAGGACTTGAAACTTTATGGTATCAGGCTATTTATAGTTTCAATAGCTTGAATTATAAAGAGGAATGGAAAGATGTATAATTTCCTTGGTATCAGTACAAAGCAGGTCAGTAGCAAAGCTAGGAATAAAACTTTAGGTGGCTTGAGTGTTATGCCTTGACCACCACAGTGCTTTCTGACTCCAGGGAAAGAGTTGTTTTTCTTTCCTTTGTTTCCTTCCAGCTTGTCTTTCCTAAAAGACTCTCAGTTAATCTCATGTCTCAATACAATTTCTCATAGTTGAGATTAGAAATGTGAAGGGGAAGAAGCCAAGCTTCTTCCCATTTTATAATGATTGTAAGTGGAGAAAGTAACTCTAACGATGACACTATTCTCTACAGGCTTGTCCATGCTTTCTCTAAAAGACATTGGATAAGTAGAGGAAGGGTGAAGGAAGGATTTTCTGATATAGGATTAAACCTGTATTTCATTTTAATGTGTCTGGTGTTGTCTCTGATGGTGCACACTAGGTACAAGTGCTGCTTTGGCAATTCTTTTGGACTACCTGTATGCCTTCTCAAATTTTTGTGGTTTTGCAATTTTTGTATAGTTTTTTGCTCATTCTTGCCTTTTATAAAGATCATGTGGATCTGTTCTTCTGTTGTTGTTGTTGTTTTTCTTCCACCAAAGGTATTTGGCAGTCTTCAACTTGAATGTTAAAGTACTTAAAGCTTTTTTCCTGAAAAGGTCTACTGTATTTAATATGCAGCTCTTCATACTGGATGGGTGAACAGGAAAAATGCTCACCAGGCTCCTAGGTTTAGCATCCATATTCCTGCCTGTGGACTTGTTACTCTGGTTTAGATGCATGCAAGCTTTAACTCATTTTTGTCTTCTAACACTTAAACTCCACATACTCTGGTTGGTAAGTTTGTATGGAAATGGAGCATCGTAATCTAATCTTAGACTTTTAGGGCCAGTGCTAGTCTTCTCCTTTTGATATCCCATTTTCTTAATGGTGCTATTTTTCAGAGCTTTTGCTTCCTACTTATGGTCTTGGTGGTCACAGGGCACATGCAGATCCATTGAACTGATAGCAGTCTGTGTTATTTGCTTCTATTTTTCAATGTTTTCTATTTTTATTTGGTCTGAATTGCCTAAAAAATCAAACATATTTTTTCTTACACATTACTTCTCCTCTAAGTCAGGTGACCTTTTCTTCTAAAATGACCAGGTGTTTAATAGAAGGCACTGAGTCTGCTGAGGTATGTTACTACTACTAACTTTACTATGTTACTTATTATTTAATCTATTAATATATTATTATTCACTGTTTGTCGTGTTACTACTTTTTAGATTCCTAATCCAAAGGGAGACAGAAAGGCAGTCCACTAACTCTGTCACTGAAACAGAATTTCTAATTTTCAAAACACAGGGAGTTCATGTCTCAAACCAAAATTATAAATGGTTCGTAGCTTCGCATATTCATCACAACTTGCATTTTGTTATGCAGTGTGAAAGGCTGATAAAAAATGTTTGGTGCAAGAACAGCCTAGAATAGTTTTTTTGGACACAATGCTTTCTGTGCAGTGTTACTGTCACTTTGTCTCCTCCAGTGAATGAACATGATATGCCACAGTTCGAGTATGTCATCATAAGTGTATCAGAGTCTTTCAATCTTGTTAACTCAACTGAATGAACTTAATGTGATTGAATAGTTTCTTCTTTAGTTTAGTCAGCTAATGTGGTTTTAGATTTTCTGGCCCACTTCTAAATGGAAATATTCAATCATATAAAGCCCATTCAGTTGAGTAAACATGACTGAAATACATGTTGATTTTTTTGCCCATTGAGACCCAGGCTTAGAGAAATTAGAGCTGGGAAAGGGTCTGAGGACGGGGACACCAAATTCAACCCTATATAGTTTAAAGTGAATGGCAGCTTTGCTATTAACTTCTACAGGATCAGAAACAGTGTAAGAACAAGATTTCTCAAGCTATTTCTCTAATTAAAAATTGATCTTTGGCTTTGTGTGGATTAAAGCTGCTAGATACCAAATTTTTGTTGGTTTTCACATTCCTACTCTGTAAGCCCCGCTGGCATACAACTCATATGAGAACTGAGCTGAAACTAGTAGTAAATCTGATTCTGGTGTAAAAATGACAAAAACACTACCAATGAATATCTGGCACCTGCAGAATTTTACTGATCTTAATATAAAGTAGTTAATAAAACTGCCAGAATCAATGTGTGTTGATCATATTTTTTTTAAGGCAAAATCTGAACTCTGACTGCATCTCAATTCCTCTTTTTGGTCAATATTCTGTAGCTTATTAGATTCTTTGTGGGCTGCCAATTTTCACTGTCCCTGTCAATTTAAATTAGTTATTCTTGAAGAGAAGCCATAAGCACATTTTGTGTTTAGTTAAATATTTTTTTTCCCTCACAAGCAAAGACCTTGCAACTGATAGGAAGCTGCTTTCCAGGATCACTGAGTTAGAGCATCTCTCCTAGCATCCCTCTAACCACATTTGAAATCTGAGTAAATTCATTCTGATTCTAAGCTCCTCCAGTGAAAAATTCTAAATGTAGTTTTTTTTTTTTTTTTTTTTTTTTTTTTTTTTCCTTAAGATCTATTTTCAGTTTGTGTTAAAGTTTGCACATGAACTCAGAGGAAAGTCTTCCTAGACCATTACCTTATTACTCTATAGAACTGGTATAGAACTATAACGAAGTCCTTTGATAGATTCTCAGGGATGAATTATCTTTATAATCTGTTTTTCATTTGTTTGTTGCAGTGTTTTTTTGTTTTCTTTTAGTCAGACTGTCAAGTATACAATTAAGCTTGCAAGTCTGTAATAAGAGTGCATAGTAAAGCATGTAGAGTGTATGACTTGTATACAGAGACTATGCTCTAAAACTGCTTAAATCACACTAAATGAAATTTTGCTAAGAGTAAGAAATCCTTAGCTGAGATTTTCTCTGTGAACTTAATCTACGCATCTACCATTTAACAGCCTACTGTGTTTTCCCATGTTGTGACTAAAACTGCAGCAAAGAAAATTCAAGTTACACAGTAGCTGAGAAGAAGAATTGAGAAGCGTAGGAAAAGACTCTCTAGAGAAGTTCTGGAGTCTTGGTCAGTGGATGTAAGAACAGTTTAGACTTGTGTCTCAGAATGGTTCAGGTATTTTTGATGGTGGCTTAGGGAGCAATGTGGCCTGATAAAGCCTTGCCAGTACTATTATCTTCTGACTTACCCATATTATACTTAATAGTGAGCATATAACTTCGTGCAAGTGTAATATAACAAGGAGTATGTGAAGAGAAAAATTTAAGAAATAATATATTGCACTTAAACCAGCATAGTATATTTTGCTGTAGCATTTAGAGATAGAAAATCATATGTATTTTCATTTTTCACATATTATAGATATATAAAGTATACTAGAAAGATGTAGTACTTTCTAAGAATATAGAGTTCAGCTGGAACAATTTGGGAAGAAAAAAGTGTTGTTGTCTCCTTTTAACACAGAGAAATCTGAGGCATAGTGATGCTTACTTGGAGTTGCACAGCAAGTGTGAAATCCAAAATATGTACCAATGGCATTAAATCATTAACTGAAAGCAACCTTTGCCTTGCTGCTGTTCCTCAGTGTAGCAGTAAAGTGTGAGGGCATCCAGAAACATATCAAATAGTCATTTTTGGTATTGTAAAGATAGGACATGTACTGTACTGTTAAGAACCTAGCTGTTAAGAGTGTTTTAAACAATTTTGTACTTAATGAATAAAGAAACACTGGATTTCTTAGCTTAAAACAATTAAGCAGAAGTAGAAAATGTGGGTTAGCTGCTTCTATCTTATGTTCTTAGGTGAAAGCTGATGAGAATCCTTTTCATTTTGCAATTTTTCCTAGTGAAAGGGATAACAGTGTTCATGTTTCCTAGAGCATACTGCCTCTTTTTTTATAGTGTTGTTCAATAGGATGAACTAAGCTCTGTGAAGTCAGCAAATGTGTCTGGATGACAGTATGCTATTATAAAGGATTAAGAAAGTAGCTACCTATGCATTTTAATAGAATGAATATTTTAATGGTAAAACATTCATGTATAACCAAGTCTATTGCTGAAAGTCCACAACCTTTTAATGCTCTCTTCATCATTTTCTGTAATTTCATGTCATATCTGCAGTTACTTATAATTTGAATCCTGATGAACATTAGCCTGCTTTTATTCTTAGCAATGATCCTCTTGTGCTGCCTTACCTTCTGTTGAAATGCATTTGAAGCGTATTTCTGTGCCGAAAAGGTGCAGCCCTCAGTTGAAAAATATGTATGACTGCTCAGCATTCTGTGTGAGTATAAAAAGTCAGAAAAAAAAATCCTGTGTTCTTGTGAGCACCTTTGAGGCAGTAGTGCCAAAAAAAACCACGGGAAACTTAAATCCCACTTCATGCAGGGAGCTGATTGTTCAATCCTCGTAAGAAAATAAACTGTGTCATTGCAAAAGGTGTGATAAGACAGTGGCAATTGCCTGGTGCTCAAGAAAGTGTGTGTTGGGGGGTTATGCTGGTAGAGAGCCTCTCCTCAGCTGCCTGGGATCTCACCAGAGATTGGAAACAGATCAGATCTATTCATTCGTATTCATTCGTGCTGCATAAATAGTACTGGTGAGTATCACTGGAACGTGGCCCAAAAGATGTACTTGTACTTTTTGTATCCTGCCTGGCTGTCTGACATTTTTTTTTTCTTGAAGAAAGTTTGTTTGAAAGTGATATTTATATATGTATTGATTGGCTGAAATACCCACAGTGGCAAGGCTAGAGATAAGATCACTTTCTCTTATTTCCTTTTTCAATGTTATCTTCCCTGTAGTTAGAACGAAGGCTCATCTTTAGTATTAGCTCTGACTCAGAATTTTCTTTAATCATTACCAACATTGGTAATAGGAATAGAGTATGATAAAAGCTGGATGAGAAAGAGAATGGAATAACAATTAAAAACTCTGAGTATCTTATTCACTTGAAGTGCTGCAGACAATAGGAGGAGGATCAAGCCCAGAAGTTCTCTCTTAAGTCAGTGAAGGTACTGAAAAGGATTTTAGTAGTAAAGTGACAAGCAATCCAGTTATCAAACTGTGATAAAGCAAGGAGAATGATACTGTGCTTTGTGGAAAGAATTTTTTCAGAGAGATTTCAAAGAAGAAAAAAAACATACAAACTTTGGAAATGTTTTGAAAGATCTGAGACAGTATGCAGTCTGGTGGAACTCCTAAGTGGAAACCATATTATAATGGAGCACCATGGAAAGAAAAAGACTGCTGGAAGATTCTGGTTAGATATGGAAAAAAGCAGTGAGGTTGTCTGCTGATCAAACAGAATTGGATAAAATTATAAATCTGGAAGAAAAGTAAGACAGTGTTACACTTAATCCAAGAAGAGGTTTAAACTGTAGTCAAAATAATTTTTTAAGAAACAATGTAAATGACTTCACAACTCATCGAAGAAAACGCTGACTCTGTCAGCATCTATTTTTTGTATAGGTAATTATGAGAAGTGAGAAACGTGTAACAAAGCCTGAAGATAAGACTGGAAAATACCTGAGGAGAAATAAAATGTATTTTGTGTGGCAAAGGAAAGTAATTGTGAGAAGTTTTTCATAGGCAGTTCTATCTACTGATTAAACTATCACCTTGAACACAAATGAAACTTGTATTTACTTACAATTTTACCCAGTCATGCAGAAACCAGTGCATTGTAACTAAAGTTACCATAAAGTGTTTACAGCCTAGTTATGTTGAACATGGGCAGGTGTTTGTGTCTCTGCTTGCACAGCTGGGGAACATGCTTACTAAAGATGTCTGAGATTTAGATGGGATTGCTTCAGGAAATGAAATTAGGTATTCTATGGCTGAAAGCATGTCAAAACTACAATTTAGAAGGAGATGATATCATAAAAAAACAGGAACTGCTTTAGATAGAATAAAATATAGTGGAAAAAAAGGCAAACTAAATGGAAGTATGGAAATAATGTAGGAAAGACTAGATTCCCTGAAAGAAAGTAAATGATTCCATTAAACAAAGGATAAGAGTAATAATATTTGACACCATTCAGTATCTGACAAAGAGTATTATACTTGTTAATATGCTTAAAGAACGTTAAAGGCATTGGTCTAGAATTGATACTGATGTGCATTCTGTAAAATTAGTTACATGGTGGTCTCTGGTTATTATTCATACAGTCCAGAAGAAAACATGCTAAAGTGTCACTCCTTAACATGTAGCACGGTGCATAAAATCTACTTTGAGTACAAAATACGGTAAATACAGTAATAGATCACAGTTTGGTCCCTATCAATTGACCTGCCAATACAGGACATGCAGGGACCATTCTAGTGCATGGTACTGTGAACTGCTGCAGTGCTGCTTGCTATGGTCACTCCCATTAAAACAGAAAAACACCAAATCAGATTATATGCTACAATAAAGATTGCCAAAACCTGATGATTTTTGCAACCACAAGACAGTGTATGCAACTGTCTTATATATATATGACTCAACAAGGGCATAAGAGATGCTTTTTTTTCTGGCTTTACTTCTCTGTCTGAGATACTTACTGAACATTAGGCCAGTAGATGGATTGAGATATGTTAGGTAATTAAGTAACATCACTAGAAAGATCTGAGTAAAACAACACAGACTTAAAACCGACAAGATACATCCTTGCATGTGAAGGGTGCTCTCACTGACTATCTGACGACCTGGATTTACATAGTGTTTGTTCAAGACTGTTTTTTTCCTTTTAAAGAAGGGAATGTAAATGTGACTGGTTATTTACTGGACTGAAATTGTCTGAATCTGTGTGTGTTGAAACTGGTAGGTGTTAGAGCCTGACACATGGGGTTCCTTCCCTGCCTCTCACAGGCTGGATTTTAAATTTTCTTTCATATACCCAATAAAGATGTACAAAAGTCATAGCTACAAGCTCATTCTCAGGCTTTTACTTGATTATCTGCACCTGAAATGGTAAAGGATATTGGTTTTAGGCCATTTTCTAATGTTGCAGTATTAATTGGCTGTATCCTTTCTTTCTTCTTTACTTCTCCTATATTTCAAGGATTGAAATGCTTTTAAGATGCGAGGTGTCAAATGGCAAAACTCTCCTTCCATACTTTGTTTTCTCTGGTTTTTGAAATGCCATACTTCTTGCTGCATCCTCTAATTCTGAATCAGCTGAATGCATTTGCTACTATAAACAAGACAGATATAAGCAAATGATCAAGAGACAAATGTGGAAACCCTTTCATCCTTGTGGTTTGTCCTCTCTTCTTTATTGTTAATTATGATGTCAGGTCCATTGATCAGGACCAGGCAGCCAGGACCAGAAGTCTGTTTTGGTCTGCAATTTGGCACAAGTGAGTTACTGCACATAAGAGCAAGTATCGAGCTAATTTGTAGGAGAGAGGTTTGAAGCTGTCTAGTTTGGAATATGCTTTCAGGTGTTCAGTCCAAACATTTTAAAGTCTTCACCTCTGAATTACATTTGTCTTGGCACATAAGAAGTTGTCAAAGGATCTTGAATTTTATACCACTGTTTCCCTGATCCATTGGCAAGATAAAGTAATAATACCATTCTGAACTGGGCTCACCAAATGCTTTTGGTGTGGGACTAGCATAGGTAAATGCATAATCCCACAAATGCAGATTCATGTAGCTCAGCAGAAGTTTAACCTTCTATTGATACCTTCTGTGTTAAACTTTTAGATTATGAAGAACATCTCATTATAAAATTTTTATTTGAAATGAAGCTACATCAAGACAAATTTAAGATCCACAGAGATATTTAGCCTATGAATCCTTTTGTATCTCTGCCATTATAACTTTTTTAAAAATGAACCTTACTTACCAAAAGGAAATGTGGAATTTGCCATTTTATTATGAACTATTTTATTCTGAACGATGATTAATTAGTTTTATAGAGGAAGCATCCTTAGGTTCTGTTGATAGTTTACTTAGTGTACTTTCACATGTCAAAAGATAAAATTCACGTTCTCTTGCTTAAGTATGCATTACTATGGCTTTGGCTGTTGAAAAAAACCAAGTGTTGTGCAGCTATGGATGTAGCAGAACATGTATCACCAGGGAAAAAGACTGCAAGGTGATGCTTTTGGGACAAGGGAGATGACAGAGTATGTCCTTACCTGCTGATTCATATCAACTGATAACTTACTATTTTCATTAGCAGTGGTCCAGTTAGATCCTTTCACCACACTTTTAATTCAAAGACCTGTGAAATCAGAAATGTTCAGGTCATTTTCAAAAAAATATATACATTATGAGCACATATTGTGGTTGATCGTATTCAGTTCAAACTAAAAGCTGAATTTCATCTTCTAAGAAATGTTTGAAAGCATGTATTTTAGGAAAAGTGATATGCAAATATGACTGAGGGTGGCAATTAACTATAAGTGCTTGTCTTCTGTGAAGCTTCAATACAGTAGCAACCAGAATGCTAAAGGCTGTTCCCCTCAGAACTCCTCCAAAAGGTGGTTTAAAAAACCCCCCGAAGTATTCAAGTCCTCGTATGTGGGGATTTTGTGGAATTACTTGATTTAATTATAATACTCAAATTCTATTTCAGAGTACTCTATTTTTGATTTACTAGTAATTGTTAAAATTGTCATATTCAAGATGGAATGCTAGCCACAAAGTGGTCACTGGGAGTATAACTAGGGACTTAGAGCAAAAATTGATCTCTTATCTCCTAGACCCTCCTGAAATAGTAATTATTATATTAATGTGACCGGAAGTCCATAATGAACTGCATTTTCTGTGAATACTCCTCAAATTAACAGTTCCCTACTCATTAATAGGTGAACAGCGAGACTGTCCTTAAAACAATGTTAAGATTGTTCAGTTAAACATTCAGAAGCCGAGGAATGCCAAATCTTCGCGTTGTGGGTGTGTAATATCAGAGTTCCTAATTTGATTAATACATGCTGTTTCTGAAATCATACCTGGCATGTTTATTCATTAGATTTTGTTTTTGAAATTTCATTCTTCATGTAATCTAGAATCTATGATTACATACAAAACCTACATAAATATAGAATTCAACTAACAAGAAGGCAGATTTCCTTAAAGATGAAAAATACGGCTTAATTCTAGAAATATCTTTTTATAAGTTACAATCTTTGTGCAAATGAATTTTTTTGTCTTTCTGAATACTGTTTAATGGTGCCACGTATGTGCTACACTTAATCTTTACATTTTGTTTATGATTAAAGGAAAAGATTGAGATTAAATAATGAAATTTTGCACTAGATCTAGGTAAAATGGATTTGTTTTGGTACGTTTAGTTTTTTTGCCTGCAGTTCCGCACTATTATTTTTCTTCTAACCTCTACCATCTTGAAGGGGGGATGGTTTTAAGATGGGAGTGATTTGTTAAAAAAGTGGACTTATGGTATCATACTTCCATGGAATAATATCTAATTTTCTTACAGTGTAGACTCCTCCCTCTTCCAAAAACCACAGTTAAGAAGTAGAGATTTGTATTTATGGCCATATAACAATAAATTGTATAGGATTGAGGAAAGAAGGAATTATATAAATTAGAAGTTATCAGGGCAGGAAGAGAAAAAGGCATTCATTCTATTAGATTATATCCATATTTTATAGCAATTTTGAAGATGATATTAGGGATGAAAAGCAAATCAGTCCCACAGTGATAATGGGAAGGGAGAGATATGGCCTGTCTCTAATGGCTGATTGCTTTTCACAGTTTTGTTGCTGCACTTGTGTTTCTTTGTTGTTTACAATTTTAGTTTGATGTTACATATGTGTGTGTGTGTGTGTGTTTAGTCTAAAATAGAACAAGAACTCCTCAGACTTTACTCTGTCAGTAGTTTAGAGAATTTAAAAAGTATATTTCAGGTCTGGAGCCACAGACACATTATTTTGAAGAATTACACCATGGCTTTAGGTATGTTCATGTCTGTGATTAAAAGCTCTTTACATATGCATCCATCTCCTTTAGCTGTTCTACTGCTTCGCTTGAGAATAACAGTGCTATCAAAGTGACAAAAGGCTAGGTTGTACTCCTAGGGGAAGTAGTTATAGCAGCATAGAGCAGAAGGTAAAATTATCATTTGCTTGCTATTTTATAATGCTATACCAAATATTTATCATAGTATTAGTGAAAAAGACATAAACTTTATGTAGATTTTAGAATGTAACAATAAATGCACTTATACTGCAATGAAAAGCCGGGTTTTCAAGAAACCCAAATAAAATAAATTCTAACAATACTTTAGTCAGTATAAAATATTCAGGGTTCAGGGCTTAGTATTTTGCTGTCTTGTTTTGTACACGGAAGTGGTACATTTATCCCTGGGCATTTTTACAAGCTTGGATTGGCTGTTCTGAAGCTGAGCTTTTAATGTTAGTTTATAGTATCCAGAGGAGATACTGCATGGTTTTCACACTTCGGAAAAAGATATCTGAAGAGTAGCCTCAATCTGTTACCTGAGGTATCAATGTAAAGGAATACTTTGCTAACACCTGTAGTATTTTGGAGTAGTCTTGACTGTGTCAGTAATAAGATTTTTAAAGTTTAGATCTTTCATTTAAGTATTTGAGTGAGAGCAGATCTCCACATATGCTTTACAAGAGCCAGCTATGGTTTTGTACATTATTTCCTGCTTTTCTGTACTGCTCTTCATGTGGTAGAACTTCCTGCGATGATTAATCCAGTCCTTGAATTTGCAAAGTGCATGTGGTCACATTCATTTGTTTCAAAGATCTGACCAATGGACTGGTGAGTTCTTACCGTCCAGCAACTGACTGCACACAGACACTGCTGCTTTGAAGACCTGTAGCCACAGGAAGGATACAAACCTCAATCAGACAGCATCTGTTGTTTGCAACATAAAACAAATGTTTGTGCTTTGCACAGAAGCCAGTGGGATGTTCAGTGTATGATCTGCACTTTGCATTGCTCGGGCAACGTATGAGGCTTGTGCTCAAGTGGTTTAACAGTAAGCCGTGATTTGCCTGTTAACGTAGTGGGGCAGCATGTGTCGTCCTCTGAAATGGAAGCATGGTCAGCTCCTTGACAGCCTTCCCTCTGCACCATAATGCATTTGATACAGCTTTGTTGAGGAAAAGAGTTTGTATTTCCAGATTCAGGAAGAGGAAAATTGTAATAAGAGATAATGCTTTACGCGGTCAGGTCTCTTTTATCATTGAACGGTCATTCAATGGTGAATGTACCTTGAACACAATCTTTTTTTTTCTTGTTGGGCTGCAGAAAGTCAGGGCAATGGGTTTTCTGTTAGGCGGTCTCATGTAGGTGATGAAGAGGTCAAGTTAATATGAGTTGGTGAAAGCTGAATTGGAATTGTTCTCCTTTTCTAACATTACTCTGAAACCTCATCTGCTGGTTGATAAAACTGAGAAATAACATAACAATCCTTCAGTGTGATTTCAGTCTGGAGACCTAGCAAGTTCCACAAATATTACTGTGACTGTGTTGAGAACATGGCCATTAACATGAGGCAAGGAATAAGACTTCATAAATAGGGTTCAGCATATAAGTTGTATGCTATTTGGAAAAGAAACATTATGGTTCATATATTGAAGGATGTTATTAATCAATAAACTCACCAGAATGTTTAGTAAACCTGTGTGCCAGCTATTCATTTTAAATTCTGTTCGTTCACTTGAAGCTAGAAAAGGAAAAGGATTTAATTTCATTTTTGCCCGCACCTGAAAATAACTCTGTAGACCAGGAGTTACTTTGATTGATGTATTCATTACATTTACTATATTGCAGTAATACCTATCATAAAAAATCATCAGAAGAGATATGAAGTGTTTTTGTATTGATTATGCATCTGAGATATATTTTTATGAAATATAGTGACTTGTTCTTGTGTTCTTGTTTACTTATTTCTGGGTTGGTTGTCACCTTATAGAAAAATTTTGTTGAAACTCTTCTGTATTCTGTTTTCAGTAAAATCTAGAATCAAAAATAATTAGCATCTCACATCTATAACACTACAAAGTACATTTGCTTTACACTTAAGCAGCGTATGTGTATGCAATAAGAAAAATGTTGATTTTCAGACTTCTGAGTTTAAGCATTTTTCCATAAATTTTGAACTAAAATTGAGAGCCATTAAGCATGTTGTAAAGTATGTTATACTGGAAGATATATAGCTTCACGAATGCAGTTAAAATGCCTTAAAACAAAAGGTAAGTGCTTTAAACAGTAGTAGATTCCAGGATGAACTTCCAGGTGGGGGCAGTATTGTATCAAAAAGAAAAACAAGAAACAGGCAGTTGTGGATTAGTAATTAAAACTCTTCACTCTGAGAGAGGTAGACAGACTCCCAAATCAGACTAATAAATCTGTGGTTAATAACATGTTAGTCAGATCAGCACGCCCTGTAATCAGTGGTGTTGATCCATTTGTCTTTCCTTACACACTATATTGATCTTAACCAAGGGTTTGGCAAAGAGAAAATGATCATAAGAAAAATAAAAAAAAAAAATATGAAAAAGTAAAAGAAATCAACTGTGCTGCTTTCTTTAACTCTACTGGATAATTTCTCCTTAAAACTGAGCTACTGTTGTTAATTTCTGGAAAGAATTAACTCTTGGCATTGTAATTTAAAATACTCTTGAAAATGTGTTTCCCCAGTACTACTTATTACCAGTAATTGGCTATATAAAGAATTGCAAGAATGAGGCTGGTGCTATAGAGATTGCAGGTGACTGAGTTTAATGCCAAGAGCCTGCAAAAGTATTTGGGGGTTTGTGTCTGGCTTTGCATTTTTCACTCTTGCACTGCTAGAGAGGAATTCCTTCTTCAGTCAGACAGATGTTCGTACACAGTCATCTCCCAGATCTCAGATAACCACTGCAGCAGATGGAAAATCATCTTTATTAATTCTGGAAAACAGGGAATACAGAGAATGACACTTTGCTCAATAAGGGAAAAAATAAATAGGCAATTAAATTACATTGTGTGTGTGTGTTACAGGTAAGGAGAACCTTGTTAAAATAGATCTGAGAGCAATTTCAAATTCTGGCACTCCCTTGCTTTGGAACTAGATCGTTGTCCTTTTTCTTCAGTTCAGGAAGTTTAGTTGCGTTGTCAGTGTTTTCATGATACATAAATCTGAGGTACACAGAAAGTTAATGAATTTCTGAGAGCAGGCTGAGGTACCTTTATGCGGCTTGTTTTCCATGGCTAGAGCAAAGGGTGCAGCGAGAGGAGGGAGAGGCCCCATTGCTGCCTCCGCAGGACGCTAGGTTAATTAAGTGTCGATGCCTGCGGCCAGCCGCTCGCTTGCGCGTTAACTAGAACTATCCGTTTCTCAGTCAGTCTGGAAATGGAAGAGTGGCAGGCAGAAGGTTTTCATTTTTGTTTCTACTACCGAGAATGGTGATCAAAGCCTTGTAAGAATAAATTTGTGACGCGCTCTACAGAAAATCCCTTCAGTCAAGCAAGTTGTCAGCTGTAAAATCCACTTCTGGGAAGAAAGCAAACTGGTAGAGATCTATTTGTAGAACTTTGCACTTGTGTGAGACATAAAATGCGGTTTTGGAAGTGTATACTGGCATAGATAGATACAGTAATGATAAATACACCTTGTTTAGTTTTACAAGAGCCCCCCAAAGCATGAAATACAATGGACAGAGTTGTGCTTATGACCAAAGGCAAAAATACATGTTTCCCCTCAAACAGAGATTCCTACACTCATAACTTGTGCTACTGTATTTGTATGCAAAGATTTCTATCCAAAAGCTCATGGCAATGGCTTTAAAGTTTGTCATGGGCAGAGACAACGTCAACAGAGGAATCCCCTTGCCCCCCAGTATCAGTATTAATAAATTCTAAAGGTGAGTTCCCATGCTGAACACTACTCAAGAAATCCATATGCTGCCCCACATGTTTGTTGGCTGACTAAATATTGTACAGATAGATAAATGTCAGTGTGCTTTGGGCCAGCTCAAGCAGTCAAAGTATATGCCTCTCCGGTACTGGGAACGGGGCTGGGGTCTATATAAGGCTGTATATAAGGCTGACTGGATGACTGTGCAAATTAACTGTTGGATACACAGGATCGCCTGCAGCTGATATGAAATTATACTATGTGCAAACTTTGTGTGAGAATTTCAAGAAGAGTAATTTCCAGTGGCAATTAGAAGGAGAATAAATCAAAACATTCCTAGAGAGAAACAAATCTTAAAGCAAGTTACGTAGGGAGCATTTTCTTTCTTGCTTATTTTGTAGCTGTGTCTCCATTGCAGTGAGAGGTGCAATTATAGCACGCAAAGGCTTGCCTGAGCACTCCTTACCCAGCCTAGCTGAATGCTGGCGCCTTAAGGCCGTGGTAATATAGACTTCAGAAGAGGAGAGGAAGCATCCAAAGAGGTAAGTGGCTTATATTTAGTGAAAATAAGACTAAAGTTGATTAAAATGCAAACTAATCTTGTTTAATACAAATGACGTTAAACTTTAGCCTTCTCACTAGATGGGTGTCTCGTGTGCGTATTGTCCCTAATCAGGCTTGTAATTGAACTTTTCACGTGGTCACTGCTAGCAATGTTCTCAAATGTTGTTTATATAGTAAAAGATAACTCTGAAGTGAAAACACTTTCTTTCACCTGGCTATGGTAGATGAGCTTAAGTGGTAGGACTAGTTTATAAAATTGGTCAATTTTTAATGTGAGGTCACAAGATTCTTTTAAAAAAAATGCCTTTTTTTTGTCTGCTTTAGGAATAGACATATGAAAAGAAGAACTAATACAGATAATTTCAAGAGTATTTTTGTGTGGATATGCAAAAGTTTTTAAAAATGGTGAACTTAGATCACTATACATTACTGTATGCAAGAACAATATTTTCTTGCTCTCCTCCCTTTTCAAGGTAGATTATTTTAATTGAAAAAAGTGAGCTGTTAAGCATACACGGTTGTTTTGATTACTCAGAATATTCCCAATGTTTTATGCATGCAGGTTGATTGCAGATGTAGCATGACTAATTTATTTCTCAATTAATTTTAGTCCATTAACTAAAATATTTGTCTACTTGGACATATTTTTTAGGCAATAAACGAACTCTGGCTCCATGCGGCTGCATTTCAATCCCTGTATTGAAATGCAGTTTGCAGAATAAAGAAGCTGTATTAGATTTATCCTGGTAAACCTCCACTGACATTGGGCATACCCGTGTCTGTTAAAGCCAACCAGATTTTCCTGCAGCTGAAGCTGACTCCCTGCAATGGCTTCTGAGTGACAGAGGAGAGAACACTATTAATGCTATATTCTTCATCCTTTTTAGGATGTGAATAATATTCACAGGTGTGAATAGCAGAGAGAGGGAAACCGAGCTCTTGTTTTCAAAAAGGAAGTTTATGCATAATGTGATTTTTAAACTGTGCTTGCTATTTTTCATACTTGAGTAAGCTTCTCTTTACTTCTATTATTCTCAGGCAATCTGTAATACCAAAGCATAATAAGTTGTCCGGTTAAACCTAAGAGGGGTTTTGAGGAAATCTGTATGCAAGGAAGTTCAAAATACCTTCATATCTTTGGTTCTGGATATGTTTAACTGTAGTAGCCTATATAACTCTTGGTTAGGGAGCAGCAGAAAACGATTAGCACTTTTTTTTTGATGTCACAACACCTCTAGTACTCAGAGATGACAGTGCAGAAGTGTGTGTGGGGTGATCAGTATGTTTTGTTCATGTCTTTTTTTTTCTTTACAGCTTTAAGAAAGAAGTAGAACTTAAATCTTTTTGAAGTTACCAACTGATTTTCTTTTTTCATGAGTACAAAAAGCAGAAACTGTACTTGGCCCTTTCAATGATGTCATATTCTTTCTTTGGTAACACAAAGTTAAACTAAAAGTATCGGAGAGATGGCAAGGCCATGGCATTGTGAAAACTATCAGAAAGTGAATTAAAAATAACAAATGCTCAGGGATTTCTGGTGGAACCTTTTCACCACAATGGGCTCGGCAGTGTTGGTGTTCGTCAGCGATGTAGGTGACTGAGGTATATTCCTGTTCCAAGTCAGGGAGAGAAAGGCTTTAGGATATGGGAAACCTGGATCTAAATGAATGCCCTAACACTGACTGCTTCTCTTGGCTAGGTCTCTTCTTGACTTTGTGTGAAAATTTTTGAAAGATTTCTCTTTTGTCCTTATGTAGAACAGAGTATATTTCTTAGCCTCGAGATCTTTTCATTTCAATGGAATGTTGTTTTCTGACCTGCCCAGTCACTCAATCCTTGTGATTAGTTACAAACTCTGACTAGGACAGTGTCTCCTCTCTTAAGGGCACCGAAGCTAGACTAGTTTTTATTGTTTCTCACGTCTGTCGTCTTCAGCAATGCAGGCCTCTGTCCCAGTTTGTTTCTACAATTCTTTCCAGTCTTTCTCCACTCCATTACTGATATGGAGAGCTGCTCTGTAAAGTAGCCCTAACAGTCATCATCATTTATGTCTGATAAAAATAAGCAGAAAATCTTACTCCCATTTACAGTCAGTGTGGAGTGCTTAGTCTGACAAACTCTTTTCGTATCCCCTAGGTGGCAGGCAGTAAAAGCCAAAGCCAAAACCTGTGTTACCACTATTCTAGGCAACTAAACAAAACTAAATGAAAAGTATTTAATAGCAGTGGGCCTTATCACATTATTGTAAATCTGGGGTTTTGTGAGTAAATTATAAACTCTTAATGGTAAGGGCTATGTGCAAATCCTAACCTAAACAAACCTGAGTTCAGGTAGGATTTTGTTCTCAAGACAGAACTCAGCCAAGTGTTTCCAAGAGGATTTGCTCAGCTTCAAAACCTGTTTGTTATACTTAGTTGCAGCGTATACAGTGGTATTGATGCTATTTGTTTATGCTCTGCTTTTCACTGATTAATAATCTGTTCAGTCTGTTAACTGTAAAGAAGAGAAATACCAGCTAAGAACTCTTCCCTGTGCAGCAATCTCAAAGTCATGATGTGGAAGACTTTTTTTGGTGGCTTCAGAAACCTGGGAGACATTCTGTTGCGTTCAGGAATTTGAACAGAACTGATTAACTCACCCTAAAGATTTTGTTCTGCTCAAGCTCAGAAGTGATTTGAAAAATTTCTCAGTTTGTAAGAAAAGATATGTCTTTGAGATGTACTTTTTTTGACCAATATCTGGCCTAATGATTCTTTTTTTTTTTAAAAACCAATGTTTACTTGTCTCGATGCTGACTTTCTGCCTTTACCAAATCATAGGAAATGATTTACAAGATAGGTTATCTGTAAGGGAGAGTGGAGTCAAGGTTATATTCAGAACATCATTTGTCTTTTTACCCATATGCTAGGTTTGGCTCTGAAATGAATCAAACTACTCATAGTAGAAAATTTTTTTTCCTTGGAAATCTCTAATAACATTCCTATTTTGCAGCAAGACTTGAGCTAGAGGTAAAGGCAGACAGTAAATTCCTTAGGCAGCTTTCTGTCAAAGGATCTGATCTCATTTCAAAACTAGGTACAAAAAAAATGCTACATGAAACTGCATGGCGTCTTCCCAGAAGTGAACATTTTCATGCCATAGAAAAAAGAATTTGAAAAAAGTCTGAAACATCACTGGCTAATACTTCTTCTAGGGATAAATACATGGTGTAAAATATGGGCTTTCTCTTACCTCGATTGTCCTTGTGTGATGCTTGCTATGTGCATACAGACACTTAACTCAGTCACAATCTGTGTAATGCATCATTATGTAGTTCTGAGGTCTCACTGGATTTTTATAGCTTCAGAAAGTCTGAATAAGTCTCCTGAGTATGTTTTTTTTTTTTTTTTTTAATGTAAATCCACATTTCTCTTTCTAAGAAAAAAGTAGAAGACGACACAGGAAAAAAAATTAGGGTTCAGAAATAACAGATGATGTGCTAGCAAAAAAGTAGCTATTTAAAACTGAAGGATATTAGGTTCTGGATGTCTTAGCTGGAACATTATTATCTGAAGACCATCAAATCTTTATTTTCTTATTATTTCATTTTTATTGGTGAAGATAAAAATGAGATGAATACTACAGAAAGAATGTTCTGCTTTAAGTGCATCTCTTTATATATAAAGTTTTAGTTAAAACCTGTGCATTTCCTCAACTTTGAGGTCTTTACCTCTTATATTACCTTCTATATGCTTAAACAGTAGGCATCTGTTTTACCTACCACTGTGTGGAGTCCTATGAAGAAGGATTTTTTTTTTTTTTAATGAAACTCTGAAAGTAGAGGGGCAAAAAAAGATAATATTAAAGGCAGCTTTAATATTTGTCAGGGTAAGTTTATGCAAGGACTAGGAACTTTGACTCATACATGGAAGTGCTCAAGGTCTGAACAAATGGTATGTGGTGTGTTTTAACCTGAGAGTAGCTCAATCACTATCTGCAGGTGCCCGCCTGCTCCATTCTGCTGTGTTTTCCGCTTGATTTTCCAGTGACCCATCTCCATGGTTTCTGAGCTGAATTTAAGACGGTCTTTTTAGCCTTCTTCAGTCTTGAATGCTCTGGGATCAGTGTTTCTGTGCTTCCTCCATAATCAGGCTTGGGGCTGGATTCTCTCCTCTCCTGGATTTTTGATGAAATCAGCCCCTGAATCCCACATTAACTGCTCCTTTTAGACACTAGTGTTTCAAAGCTCAGAAAGATTACTGCCTCTGCCTTCAGTCTACCAGGAGCTATATTTGCATGCTTTCTTGCCCATTTCAAATTCATCTGTCCCAGATCCTGCTTTCTAGGAATAAAAAAACCAACTAACCAACCAAACAAAACTACCAGTAAAATATCTTTTTTTTTTTTTTTGTATCACCTCCAACTTATCTCTACCATTCCTCCAGCTTTGGGCTGGAGGCCCAGCTTTGGGCCCATCAGTTTAAAGGAAAAGAATAAGACCAGCAGTTAGGAATATAGTTAATTTTATTGACAAAGGAAAAATTCCAAAGCTAGAAGAGGGACAGATTCAGATTTTCATCTAATTCATCTAATCAACAGCATGCTTGATGCTCTTCCTAGAGAGGAACTGTGGGTTAGTAGTTCCTGGTAGTTGTCAAATTCTCTGAGCCGTTTCCTAACCAATTGTGATAAGAGAAGCAGGGTTACCAGTACCCAAGTGGGATAGTCACAACGAACAGAATGAAATGGTAGAGTAAAATCTAATAGCCACAGCTGCAAATTGGGGTGTCATGTTCTTTAGGAGGACAGCTGCTATTTTGGTGTTGTGAAGTGACTGTATTAGCTCAGGCTGACATAAAAAGCTTATTTCCATAGGGTAAAATATTGGTATATCTGGTAGACAGTGGATGAAGATGCGCATGCCACCCGCTTCCCCATCGCTTGAGGAAAATCTGTGATTGCATGTGTGTACTACAGTAGTTTTTCCGTGGACTCATAGGTTCACAGTTTCAGCCACTCATAGGTTATGAACTGTGGCTCCAGCTGTCTCTTTTTGAGAATGAAGTGACTCACTGTGTTGGATATATTTGGCCTCCATGTATGAGAACTCATTGCATCCTCCTGTGAGAATTTGTCATCTGCATTTTCAGAAATAGTGTGAGGTTAGTCTCATTTCTGAGAATACTTATGTGCCCTTAAATTCTCTGCCTAGTAGTGATGCAGTATCTCTGTACTATGACTTCTCTCTCTTTCTGGATCCAACCCATATTTTAGCTTAATGAGCCCATGAGATCCCAAACCTAATGCTGTCGTTTTCTAGTAACAGTGACTAAGTTTACTTCTTATTTTTACTAAATACAATATTTCAAATTAATATATTTTCTGTAGATAGTAAAGATACTCAGCTGTTTTCAGAAGACTCCTAGAAAAGTTAAGGACTCAAATATGAATGAAAGTGGATGTTCTTTTGGAAAATCCTGTAATGTAGTTACCTGCAATTCAGCATTTGACGAACTAGGTATAACTAAAAAGTAAGAATTCAGGTGAACTCCTGCTTAAAACTAGTGTCAGGAGGATGAAATTTTCAGAAATACCTAATGAAATTCTTATTCAAAAGAGATATCGGGGAGAAGCAGCAACAAATAATGGCTGAGTAAATTGTTCATAGACTTTATTTTTTCTCTTTTGAATATGCCTTGTGAAGAGTTTCTTTATTCTGCCTGAGACTTTGAAACCTTTTAAGGGCCTAATTGAGATACAGAGACACCTAGAAGTAACTTTCAGAAATGTTTAGTCTTCTATTCTCATCGATTGCTCTTAACGTCCACAATGGGTGAGTTGCAGAAGTGCCCCCAGAGTTTATATGTAGAAAACTACTAATCCCGACCTGTGCGATATAACTCTTTTTTTATATAAAGGACTTTGGGCTACAGTAACTTGTTTTCTAATAACTGGTGTAAACTTTTGATTTATGTACCTTAATGCAGTAAAAATACTGCTCTCACTTACCCAAAGTTTTAGTGTAGATAACTAAATTTTTGTAAAACTGCATTTCATGTTGTGTTGAGTGTGCTCAGACTTACACGAATCAGAAGAGTCAAATGATCAAAGAGCTCTTTTCATCCTTTCTCTTCCATTCTGTTTATCATTAAGTTAGTGGTCAGCAATGGGTGGTGCTATCTTATGCCTCAGGTGGTGCATTTTCATCTTACTGACTGCTATCTTCTTTCTGTAGGTGAAAACAAATTTCTCCTTCATTGACTTGATATGTTTTAAGCAGCACTTAAAAGTTTTATGCTGTTTTTTTTGTTTGGTTGGTTGTTTTTTTTTTGGTCTCTTTTCATCTGTTCCTTTCTTTTACCCTCTTAAGTGCAGGAATGAGGCCTAGTAACTTTTGCATATTAAGGGTGTTGTCACTGCAGATCAAGGTCATCTTGGTAACTGTGTGTAAATGAGCAGAGATTAAATGATTAGTGCTGAGTATAAAGATGTGTCAAAGATTTGTATATGTTACTTTTTAAAATCAACTTGCTTGCATCTCATATTTTTCGGTTGTCATTTTTGACTCTCTACCTGTCTTATTTGTTGTTTCTTGTACTCATTAATGAAAGTCAAACTGCTTTGCATGGTAGATCAGTGATTTAGAAGAGAAAAAGACCATATTTCTATGCTTGTGGTTTAAAAGTAGCACGAACTAACTTTGTGATGTTAGAGGGAAGCACAAGCAAAAAGAGCAGCTTAATTTTTTTTTAAGAGGTTTTTATAGTTGTGTCAAGTTTGTGCATACAAACTCTTTGGCATGCATGCTATACACACAGGCACACCTGAAAGTGAAGGCCCAGGCTCCCTACTAGATGTCCAGTTTTGAAGCATATTTATCACAAACATGGTTTTTGCCTATAGTTGTTGGAATGATCTTAGAGTAATTAGGAGGAGAACTAGGTGAAAATTTGACAATGCGGTCTCTTGTGAGTGTGCATAACAAAGAAAGTCTCCTAGCTATACTGTAGCTATAAGCCCTAAACAAAATAATAAAATAAGACATGCTACAGTAGTTTTTCTCATAAACCAAAATAATTATGACTGTGATTTGCATGATAGTTCTCAAGTACTCCAAAGCTTTATTACAATCTACTGGTTAAAAATAAATATGCGTAATAAAATTCTACTGAGAAAGATCTGTTGTAAAAATATTATCTTGCATTGTTTTATATTTTATACAGTCTTGAAATTTTTGCCTGTGATTGACTATGTGCAATTGATTTAATATTGTGCTGCTATTCCATGCAGCTAGGGGCAGCTAGTGTTCCTCAGATAAACTTTGTGTGAGTAAATTAGGTCATAGATGATTTTAACAGAAACTACCGAATGAGTCATTGCTAAGAGATTAGAAGCCAAAAGAATATTGAAGAAAGAGGCCTCTAGGAAAACAATTGCCAGTTGTTAGAAAAGAATTATGGTAACAGTGTTATCTGTAAACTTGATGTCTGCTTAATTATTCATAATGTTACACTTAAAGAGGAAAATGGAAGGGTATGTAAAGCAGGTTCTAGCTATTGTAGTAAATGTTGGGAGTTAATGGAAGAATTGTTTAGTTTCCATCTTTGCTATAGACTTCTTGTGTGTTGAAGTTTTGCTACCACTAAGTCGTACAGTCCATCTCTATAAATGAGGCTGCTAGTTTTTTACCCAAAGTGAGTGTACAAGGCCTAATTCATGGATGTTCACTAAAAATCAAATCTTAAAATAGGAGAGTCATATCTTGATGCTATCACAAGATAAATGGATTAATAATGTAAAAAAAATACAAGACTGGATAGGAAGTCTTGTTCTGAAGAGATATTACAAATAATAAGAGAATTCAATCTTCAGTTAACACTGAAAGCAGTCTATTTTGCCTGAATTTTACAATTTTTGCTGAGAACTTGATGTGATGTTGCATATTGGATGTGCTACCAGATCCACAGCCTTAGGACTGAGCTGAAGAGTTAATGTCAACTGTGATTACAGGTTTTTTTTCCTTCTGACAGTTTGTACCAGATTTAATTTCTTCTTAAGTGTATGTCTGCATTTGTTTTGGGGTGAATATACACAAAATGCATTTAATGTATGTTTGCCCTTGACTTTATGAATGCCAGTTGTGTCTTCTGTACTATTGCAATCATACCCCAAGCCATTTTTTTTAGAAAACGTAGGTAAATGATTCTCTTAGGAGCAGGGAAATAGCAGTTAAAGCTGAGTATGTTGCCATGCAGCAGGAGTGTCAAATCTAACTTATTTGCTTTGAAATCTGAACTAGTCTAAATCTTGATCATAGTTCTAAATTTTTGCTAATTGAATTTGCTATATATTTCTTTTTGCTAAGAGGCAGTTGTTATAGGTGGTGTTAAAAATGTGATTCTGACCTTATCCTTTTCTTGAACATCTCACCATTCTAGTAATGTGTTTTACAGTTAGTATTACTGCAGCTGCCTCCTCTCATTGAGTGCAGGTGTCTCAGTTAAAGGAAACAGTGCAGAGGGAATTCACCCTTGGGACACAGACTACTAAATCAGAGCTTGGAGAAATTTGAAATGGGGAATGAGAAAGCAAAAAAAATTATAGATGAAGACTGGGTAATTGCAGTCCACATGAGAAAGAAAGCACTTGCAGAGTTGATTACTTACCATGTCACAAAAAGACAAAACAAACCATAATGGCCCAATTTCCAGAAATAGGAGCTCTCTATTGAGTGCACACATTTGCATATGCTAAGCCAGTAATACAAGCAGAAATTTGCCAGTACATAGCCATTGTGATACTTAGCTTACAATCTAAAAGGCTTCTGTCATTGTGACAGAGGTCTGCAGTGTGATTGCAGGGAAATGAAATGGAAAAATAGCTTGATCAGAACACATTAAATTTCCCCCCCCAAAAAATTTAAATCTACTTTGAAGCAGCAAATTATGACAATATTGCTTCTTGCCCTTATCATGCTTATCTCAGCTCTAGTAATAAGAGGTATCTGGATAGATACAGAATTCTACTCCAGACCAAGTAAAATATGCGGTAAATGAAATTATGCTTCCGTAAATATTTAGGTTCTAATTAAAAACACTGTTTAAGCTGTTCACTTGCCTTTGGAGTAGATGGTATCAGAAGTGACTGACTTAGCATGTTTTTAGCAAGTTACTGCCCCTCCACTGCAGCTTTAGTGCTCTACTACACTGAAATAAAGTTGGCTGGTTTAAGCTGCTGGTGCAGGTTTCCAGCAAGCAAGGTGTGCCCAGACCTCAGCGCTACCTGTCCAGCAGATGTGGTTCTCATCAGGGCAGTGATGAGTAACAGCTGAGAGCAACAGCTGCCTTACAACAGGTTGGGGGCCTGGGCTGAGCAGGGAAGGGGCTGCGGGACCACGGTGGCCCTGCTCTGGTGGCCCGTGGCAGGGCCCCTCTCCCACCACCCTTGCCCTGGCGTGGTCTGGCTCAGCCATGCACGAGGAGCCGGCTGCCACAGCCCGGGTAGAAACCTCTACGGGCTGCATTTCTCACCCTAGCCCCATCCACAGAAATGTTACCTTTGGCAACGCTGGCGACTTGCTTCTGTAACACTCACCTGTAAGCCCTTGCCCTGCAGAGAGGTTTTAGGGCTCTGGGAGCAGTGACAGATTGTGGGGGCTGCCTGGATGGGGCTAATCCTGTGTGATTCTTCTCACATTAAATAGTTTCTGTGAGGTCATGTAAAAGAGGAACCAGGAGAGCAGGACATGGTTTTTGTACTAAAGAAATAGTGTTTTATTTCCTGTTCTATTATAACCATCATTGTTGAGGACTGCTGGTTTTCCCTTCAAGTCAGGTTTATTCATTCAAGGTAGTATGGGAGAAAAGGGGAAAGAATGGCTTTTGTTAGAGAAGAATGTTCAGGCAGGTGGGTTTTGTTGGTTTATTTGTTTTAACTTTTCCATGTTATAACTTTGTTTTAACTTTTCCATGCCGTGGCAGTACGATCTCAGCTAGAGCCGGGGCTGACAGCTTCTTCTCAAACAAGGGTCAGCGAGTGAAAAAGGGAACAGCTTGATGTAGAACAACCGACCTTACTAATGTGGTTGTAGTGAATTTTTTCCTGCTGTACCCCTTATAGAGGAAAGGATTCAAAATAATGTTTCCCTGAGTTCACCTGTCTTCCTCCCTTATTTTCAATATTTTCTCAAGGATTTAAAGCAGAAGAAAAGGCATCATCTTTGATGACACCCTGCAGTTGGAGTGCAGCACTCTGTTTTCTAATTTAGGATTCCTTGCCAGAGTCCTCTGTCACTAAATTCTGAAGTGCCAACTTTAGATTTAGTGTTAGCAGTCAGGAAGATGAATCAGAGTAAATCAACACCATTGATATTCAGCTTGGCAGAATTCAATGTTATGGATTCCAAAGCAGAAGGAAGAGGGTTTTAAGGTGTATGGAATTTAGTGGGGAGGGAAGGAAACGAGAGGAAAGAGAGAAAGTATAAAGATGTGAAAATGAAGATTGCACATTTTCAAGTAATAGAAATAACATTTATTTATTGTGGGGAAACAAACAGGAGAGCATGAAAAATGTGACATCTTCTTATGACTAAACTGTTCTTAAGCGTATTCATTTCTGTATGATAATGTAAACTCAGCCAGGCAAAGACTGTGCCTTATTTTGTGTTTTATAAATCATTACGTAAAATAACTGAATGGTTTAAAAAACCCACCAAAAAAAATATATATATGCAGACCAAACTGTATTTTTTCTGAGGTTTTAGTACTGTAAGCTCTAAAGAGAAGTTCATTGGAATTTTGTCAGATATATAGTATTTAAACAGAGAAGCATATGTAATGATGATTATCACTTCATGGTACCTTTCTATCTCCATGCTAAACATGAGTGAACAGAAGAGTTTAATTTAGCTGTAAATGATCTCTATGAAGTAAAATCAGCTGTATAAAATGAAGGTTAGAGATGCATCCTAACTCTGAAGAGGGCTAATCAAAAACTTTTCTTCAGTCCGATAATGCCAGAAAGGATCTGGAGGATATTGATCATTACAATCTGTGTTGAGTAAAGCTTTTAAACACATGCTTTATATTAATCTTGGGAATTTATTCCCATACTACTTCAGGGACTGCTGAAGTTCACTTTAGCAGCAGGTTTGCTGTTTGTGCAGAAACAAACCTGCATGCACGAAGTGCGGCCCAAACCTGCTCTCTCTGGAGCCGGTGGAGCTGAGGGATCCCAGCTGCCTTTGTTGTGTGGCCTGAGGAGATCAGCTGCCTGCAGGTGAGCTTTGCCCTGGCCAAATGTCTCTACCTCTCATATAGAGTGGTATGAGTACAGTGATTTAATAGGCTTAGTGTTAACTCTTTGGCTAAAGGACTTCTGAATCCAAAGGCAGATATGATTGTGCAACCTTGTGGGACTGAGATTCTGATGATCAAAGTACAAAAGCATAGAAAATAGTTGCAGGCAAAAATATACCTTACAGGAGCCTTGCAAAGCCAGCCACTTAAATACAGTTCCACATATTTCAGTGATTGGATCATGACTTGCAAAAATCAAGTTCTACTAAAAAGAAAAAAATAATCCCCATGAGATAGATGCAGTATCTAATGCAGTATCTGGGAATCTGATACATTTTATTTGACCATTGGCAAGTTTTTGGTATGATGAAGCAGTTTTAGAACTCTCATGATATTTTCTTGTATTCAGATTTCTGACTTTTGTTATAAAACTATTTGAATTGTTGAGGTAAAAATAATGTAGCATTTAATAGTTATTTAAATATCTTTAGAACTAGGCAGTTTGGTATTTACCCCATGGGGAAATTTTAAATATTAGGTACTTAAGTATCTTCATGCCTTTGAAGCTCTTCACTAAATAAATTAGCTCTTGTGGATACAATGTTGTGACTAATTTTCCTTTTGTTTTTGCCACTATCAGAGAGACCAGCTGTAATCAAAAAACTTACTTTTTTTAAAAAGGCTGTTGAAGGATTATAAAAATCCAGACACATGAGAACAACAGTTTTCCTCTACCCTTATAGTTAACAAAGATCTAACTTAAAGAAAAAGCTCCTACCCTTTCAGTCTTAATTGTGTATCTGTAATCTAGAAAAACAGTAGTATGATCTTTTCTTCCATTTTCTCTTAGCAGTACTAATATATTTCTTAAAGTACCATGTTAGGCTGTTGAGTACACTGTCGACATACCTGCTACTCTGTTATGGAGTGGAATGTGATGTTGAAAATATTTTAGGTCTGAGAGTATGATGTCTGTTGCAACTGCCTGTTGTAGTAGCAAGTTAAATTACACAAGGAGAATGGGACAGATCTGAATAGTGTTATCAGGAGTCATGTTTAAATCTTATCTTCTGCTGTAGCCTGTTTCTTATGAAATAGTGAGATGCAGTAGCAGATGATAATTGATACTTCATTGGCTTTCACTGCTAGAAGCAAAAACATACCCTTGCTTTCCTCATCTTAACATTTTGATTTTTGTTACGACCTTAGTGCATGTCTCTAGGAACAAGAAATGCTTTGCACGGATATAATGTTGCACACAGACTGACTTTCTCTACAGCATATGTTGCAAATGTGACTCCTCTTTCAGCTGGTGTTTGTTTTTATTGCAAAGTTGACTCTAACAAACTAAATTAGTGCTTTTCGTGTTACAAATATTAATACATAAAAAAATCATCTATAGCTTCATATTGGGAGTCAGCTAGCTTAGTGATATAAATTAGCGTGACTTTTTCAGCTGAAAATCACTGACCCAAATCTGCCCTTAAATGATATTTTTTTTCCCATAACAACCAACCAGGGCAGAAGGCCCATGTGTTTTGATAGATGCTTTGATGCATGCTTTAAAATGATGCATCTGCTCTGCAGGGCTTTCAAAAGGAAGCTTACCTGATATTTAGCAGTTCTAGGTATAATTTCTTTTTTGAAAAAAAAAAAACAATTGTCAGCAGATCTGGGAGGAGAGTAAGGGAAAGGAAGGAAATGTTTCAAGGCTGAGCATCCACAATTAGGTGCCTAATCACCAAAAGGAACAGATGTGCAGTGTAAGTGACTTGATTACCAGAATTATTGAGTACTCATTTGAATGTACTTAACAGGCCTTCACATGCATTTGTTATATGTTTGGGTGCTGAAATTGCCTCTCCACCTAACCTTAGAAATATGGATGTCTTGACCCTGGCCTAGCTGGAGAAAGAATCCTGTATTTACCAAGAATGTTTTAGCTAACAGATAAGAGCTGTTCATTTCATGCACATCTGGCTCCAGTGAGATAATAAAACCATTCTACTTTGGATTTAGTTGTGGCAGTCATTCATAATGAGGTAATGGGATGTTACTGGAGGTGGTAAGATGTTGTTGAGACTTAGGATTCGAGGGAACCCAAGGAGTGCTGAAGACACTTCTTTCCAAACCACTACCACTCTGATGTAGGAGAGGAGAAGAAATTGCTTCCTGTCTTCTCTCAAATGTTAATATGTGAACAGGAACTCCATCCAGTCACAGGAAGGGATACTCTAAACTATTTCAGGCAGCCGATTGCTTCAGTATCTTTGACCCAGCTGTAGTCAATCTAGTATGCTTTTAAGGAAAAGGTGGTCCTCACAACAATCCTTTTGTAGAAGTTACTTATTAGTAGAGAGATCAGAAAATAACTGTGATCTTCTGTATAGGAGGCTGGATAAAGAATTTGTTATAACTATTGTCTTAATTTATTATAATTATTGTCTTAATGAACAAGAGGCTCATGGCTGTATTAAGTGCCATGAATAACCCATTATCTGAAGAGGCTTGGCAGTTTTAGCATGGAGATGGAATAGAGATGCTTTGCCCAAGCAGGTCAATGACTACCCCAGGAAAATTGGATATGAGCATGACTATTAGGGGTGAAAAAGAAAGGAAGGAAGAGTTTTTCCTTAACAATGATAAACCTACCATCTGAGATAAGCTGGCTCAGTGGGTTTTTTGTTTGTTTGTTTTGCTTTCATTCTTGCTTTTCCTCTTTTTTCAGTCCAACTCAGTCTAACTCCAGCTTTCAAAAACTAGTTTTTGTATCCTTGCCAGCAAATGTTAAATACATCATTTACCCCCAGTAAAAGATCTTTTTCTCTACAACATTCTGTATGAAATGACAGCCACCTCTCAGCTTGGACAGTGGAAAATTGACCTCAGCTGAAAAAGCTTTTTCTAGGAAGCTTTCTCCAGAGTGCTAAGAACTATGACTTATGAGCCTGTATTTCTGTTATCTTGGACAAAGATTTATTTGCTAAACATAGAGCATTCCAACTTTGCAAATACCGATATGAAATTGGTCATCCTTTGTGCATTTTGTAGGACTTGGATCAAGATTTCCCCCCCCTTTTCAGCATGATGCAATTTGCGGTATTTTACATTTGTTAAGAGTAAGCCAAATTCTCCACATTACTACCTGTATTAATGAGAATGATCACCTTTGCTTTTTCAAAACTTAACCCCTAAACATTTTTGGAATTAATTTAAGACTTTAAACCAATGTCATTGTTGCTTACCCAGTTATTCTTCATGTTCTTGTCAATATGGTAATTGTACTCCTATATATGTGCGAGAGAGGGTTTTGGTTAAAGAGGCACTGGAAAATTTTTGTCATTTAATGAAAGACACAGAAGATGCTCTGCAACAATCATAACAATCTAGCAATTTACTCTGTAGCACAAGCTCCTAGTCCTAAGTACCTTTTCCCATCAAGATGTCTGTTTTAACTCAATTCATAACATCAGAAACACTGTTATTGACGTTGCAACTTGCAATCTTTACTTGAAAATTATAGTAAATCTTCTAAAAACAGGATATTAAAAACTGTTCTCTCAATTCTGTAACAGTCTTAGATTCGTACTTCCAATTATAATGATTGAGACAACCTGAGCATTAGAGGTGTACAGTCAAGTTGAAATGTACTTAACTTAAAAACAGAGCCAAGTCATGTCAGAGATGATTCCTATTCCTGATTTGACTATGTACTACAGCACATTTTCTTTCTTCTAACTTGAGAAAAGAGACAGTGACTAATATCCTCCTCCTGACAAGACATCTGCTTAAATCTAAGCAGATGAATAGTCTCATGGAAATTGGTTGGACTAGTTGATAGCTGAAAATAAACTGAGCTTAGTTTTAAGTGATTTACTTTTTTTCTATTAAATATATTGTCTCTTTCTTGATTACTCTTATGTTACCTTAAATCAGAGTAATTTTACTTATCTAAGTGTTTAAACAATTCCTATCTAAACAATCACTACCAGAAAAATAAATAAAATTTGTAATTAAATCAATAACAACATCTTATTATGAGTTTTTTTTTCAAAGGCTCCTAATGAGATTTCAGAACCTCACTTGTTTGAACTAGGAAGTTATTAAAGCTATAATTGCTTTAAGGATCTAGATTTGGAAGCCTAGTTCATTAAGGTGCCTCTGAAGAGAACTTCAAATACTGAGTCGGATGTATATAATTAAATTATTTCTAGGATCTTTTCTTCAAAGTGAAAGCATGAACCTTTTGACAGCAAGAGATGTTTGGCCAACTTGCTAGACTAGACTTGCTAGAATCAGGAGAGTCTGTTAAATAAATAGGTATATTTGCCAGAAGTAACTGGCAGTTCTGTCTTCTGGTAACTCCAAAAACTTGATTCTTGCTGCTGTGAATATGCCTCTGATGCTATTGTGAATATGGTTTAGCATATTTTATAATTTCCTTATTTTTTTTTCCTGCGTGACAACTTTATATAAATTATCAGTGCAGGAGTCAACCTTAGAACAATATTTAGCTTTTTTTGGATAATTTGTTTCTTTACCTTTGTGGGAGATACTTCAGCAGGTTCCTTAGTGCTATAGTGCTACAGCCTTAGAGATGCTCTGCCCATAGTGTTAGACTTCTAAATGGCATTTATTTTACAACAGTATTTGTATATTCTGTTGGAGTCATTTAAGAATGGAGCCAGTCACCAAACTGCCACTTAAAAAGTAAATTCAGAGACTTTGTTATAATCACTTAAAATTAAATCATTTGAAATCATAAATAATTTTTCATAATCTTTGATTTTAACTCATGATTGAGATCTACTTGTTTAACTAGATGTTTTTTCTCTGCCTGTATTCCTTGTATTGAGGGAGTAGAATGAACCTAGGATGCCTAACAAACCAGCCATATAGGTATGCTAGCCAAAATAATAATAATAAAAAAAGTCCTTTTGGCTGTTTAGGTTATTACATTCAGGAAAATAGTGACTAAATAAACTTCTGCTGGTATGGGCTGCTGCTTGGCATGTCAGCTAAAGTAAATAGGAGGTTCTCAGCAAGCCCTTTTCAGTGAGGAGACGGTCTGGGGCAAGCTTGACAGTGGTCTGGGTGGATAAATGGTAGCTGCCGAGCCATTTCAGGGACCCGACTTTTAGATGATTTTTCCGCTGTTGGCCAACATACTTGGAGAAAGTTCTCTTTGGACTTTTGTTCACTTGTACTTAAACTTGCAAGGATAATCTGAAATACAGTGCTTTATACTACATGGACTACAAGGATAGATAAAGGAATAATTTGTTACTTGAACCAAGCAAAACTGCTTGAAGTTGAATGTAATAATCTGATTGCCAGCCACTGGGAAAAGAATGGAAGCCCTCCAAAAGGCCGCTGCTGGGCATCTTTGTGAAATAGAATTGGGTTCTTCCAGCCTCTGAAGAGTTTCAGATTTACCAAAACCAGCTCTCTTCCCCCCTCACCCCCACCCTGACTACCTGGAATTGTTTTTTTGAAACTTTATAAAACTGTTAGTACAATGCAGTAGAATGCTGGTGCTGCTGGTCCATTCAGATCAGTTACGTTGTTGTGTAAGGCATTTGGTCATCATGCCATTAAAGACTGGCGAAAGATTTTGACAATTGTATCGTGAAGACTTACACGTAAGTTTCTAGTAAACTTTATATGTATTAGCGGACTTTTCCTGGGAATGTGCCTGACAGGGCATAGAATTTCGTATTTAAAAAAGCTGTATCTTGATTTTTGTGTTCTTGCAAAAATTGGAAAGCAATTTTTCTATCCATACTTGTTCTCTTATTTTGAAATTTTGACTTTAACTACAGAACGTATGCCTCCTTGTATTCTCTTGGCTTCATGATTTTGTGGTTTCTTAACTGTATTTGTGAGTCCTATTTCTGTGTCCAGATTTGCATGGGCAAAAGAGGTGTCCATTCATGCCAGCTGAATTTTGAAGTTCTGAAGACCTTTTTTACTTCATGTCTTTCACAACAGCAATTATGTCTGTCTGTCCCCTGTGTGACTATGTAGTTTTATAACAATATGTTAATTCTAAACTCTTGCTCCTTGAACAGCAAGCTGACAGTTTGTAAATGACAGATGTGCTGAATGGTTTTGCAAATAGCAGAAGAATTTTAAGTAACTGACTAATTGCTTCAAAGCACCTTTAATGTCAGAAGAACTCTTTCAGAGTGCAATAATCTTTGGATCCAGCCTATATAGCCCATTAAATGTATTTAAAACATTGTGAGGGCGTAATTAAGTCTTACAGTATTCCTGTATTCTTTGAAAATATCTCCCTTTAAAGTCATAACATCCTATTATCTGAAGTAGATTTAAGTAATAGACTATCTTGAAGTGCTATCCAAAATGCCGCTTGTCCTGTGGGAACAGTGGGCCAATCATGTCAAAACCTTTTCACATTAACAGTTACAAGTGCTGTCTAAATCTATCTCAGATTCAATGATCTAAGAATTGTAGAATCTGTCATTTTAAAGAATTTCACTGTTGACTGACATTTTTTCCTCCTCACAACCTAAAATTACAGGAAAAGGAGTGAGTAATCAAAAAGGAAACAACTAATTTTTTTTCCCCTGTCTTGGCTTCAGCTAATGGTGTCAAATATGATATCACTGATTGTGCCATGGCTGTACTACAGTCCCAGTAGTGACTGAAATGGAGGGAGACTAGTGTGAAAGCTGGCTGGGATAAGAGTAGCTATACTGAATGTGCTATGATGAGAAAAAGAGGTGTGCTAGTTTATTTTGGTGAATACATTGTTTTGGTGGAAAATTGACAATTTTTCTATTATCGATTTTACACAGCAACAGATAAAGGAAATCTCTTTAGGATTAGAAAATGCAAATATTTGTGCAAAAATTCAAAGGTCTATGAGCTTAACATGTTTAAATGACCTTTTAGAGACTTTAATCAGGTGTTTCCTTTTTATATAGCTGAGCAGGTTCTTTTAGATTTTGGAGCTGTTTGGAGTTTGTCCTTTATTTGTGGGAACTTATCCTTAGTCTAATAAAATATTTTCTTAAGGCCACAGGAAAATTCTTCTTTCTTACTGAGCTAGTACAAGTAATTCTGCCAGGCTTGATGGAATTGCTTTGAATTTGGAGGAAAGCAGATGAGAATAAATCTTGAGTTAGTCCTACCCTAAAATGAAAACAGTAGGGCAAAGCAGGTGCCACTGCCTAGGTTCTTAAATGTAGCACAAATGGGAACGTTTTTTTTTTTCCTTTTTTTTTTTAAGAGAACTCAAAAAAAGAATATTGATAAAATGTTATGCTTATTTTAATCGTTTTAAAATAAGAGGGTATGCATGGGTCAAGCTTTTCAAGTGGCAGATGATTTGCAAGGGTGTGAAGGCAAGAGTATGAACAAATAGAAACAGCAATTATTTACAAAAATGAAAAAGTGAAGAATACAATTGCTAATCAGCAGTCAGTGATCTCACTAGGCATAAGATCCAAGAAACTGCTAATGAATTATTAAACTGAACTGTGGCCCTGAAAGTAGATTAGAAAAATAAAAAGATTGGGGAAAATGACACCTCTTGCGTGATCTGATATAAATCTGACAGTAATTGACTGAAAATATTGTGAGGATATTAGGAAGATACTATCTGATTCATACTTTTCTTCATCAATTACATGTTTTAAAGTCAATGTAAAAAGGTTCCTAATTACTTCTTTGTGCAGCTGTCAGAGTACTTTTATCTTTATTTAGTATTATGCTTTTGGTCTCTGATAGAATGCCAGTGATTACAGACAGAGTCTTAGAGTGAAAGAATGGATTTGAAATGCAGTGAGTGACTTGAAAACAATTAGGTACATGCTAACTGTGTCTTGGGACTAGAACTAGGCTCATAGTGAAAATGTTTTCTTTATGTTATAGTTTATTTTGACAGGGAAAGGAGTGGGATATTCCTTGAAATGCTTGGAACAGTTTTGATAATTTGGAAAATTAAGTAGTAAGCTAAATATCACTTCTTTTAAGAAAATCAGTAAGTCACTTTGGATATATGTGTATCTGAAACTCAGAACATACATATACACAAACACACACTGTATATGCATATCTATTTTGTACATATGCAGAGTTACACTGAGAAGGTACCGGTGTATGCAATTATATTTTCATGCACACATCTGTCACTTTCCATCCATATAACTTTAATCTGAATTTATTTTGTGTAACCTCAAAATAATATAAAACATACCCCAGTGCAAGTTTTGAGTAAGGAAAAAATAGCAAAGATAAAGTTTCTTGAAGAGACCGTGGCTGCATCATCACTGGGAACAAAATTACGGGGGTGGTTCCATAGAGAAAAGAACATCCTTTGCCCCAAGGAGAAGGCTGCTGATCAAAAGGATCCTTACCTTCACTTGAACAAAATTCTCAGAGTGAGCAAAGGCAGACAGGCAAGCAAGCGAACACCACCTGGGGCAGAGAGAATAATTACACAGGCTCTCACAGTACCAGGTTATGCAGTTTCTCCTTTAAAATGATGGAAGTTATTTGAGGTTATGGTGGTGGTGAGGGGGAAGGTATAAGAAAACTCTGCAGGCAGGCCTGATAATTCTTTATTTAATGGGTAAATAAAAACACTTAATTTTTGGAGCGGCTTGTGTTACTGTGTCGCTTGCATTGTAATTCTTCCCTGAAAGCACCTATGATGTGTTAACACTGGTGGGAATTGCCTTGCATGTGGAGCTTACTGAAAGGGAGAGTTGTAATCCCATGATTCCTTCTCCCGAGAGGGGGACTGTGTAGTTCTTAAAAAATAAAAGCACAGAATCGTAGGCCTGTCCCACATGAGAGTACAGATCTGCGTTTTTCTGTGTAGCTAAGACACCTTTAAACTCAGATAACAGATGATCTTCACAATGGGTTTGACTGCTTAGATCGAATCCTTTGAAGAAGCCACACAGCGTATCAGTACACCAGAAACCTAGGTCTAAAATGGCTAGAGCAAATTAATTTCTGCTTTAAATTTAAGCTAGCTAAGTGTTGATCTCTTTTCACAGAGCCTCATAGTGACAAGCATTTCAGTTGAGTGTGAACATTTCAGCGGAGGTGCTGGCATTTCAATTTCTCTGAGTTCTTTTCTATCTAGAAAAAATTTAGTGCCTTATACTTCAAATTTGTTTTCTTTTTAGTGGAACGAAAAAATCCTTTGTTAAAAAGCTTGCCTCCTTTCTCTATTGGAGAGAAAAGTCTGGACAAAGATGACAAAAAAATGTCAGGCCTTGTTTGTGCTTTCCAGTGTGCTTCCACTCGCTGTCAATAAGTTGAAATTGGTTTTTAGCTGAAGCACACTTAGTTTTGATAGAAAAATATGAAATTTTAAATAAAATGGAAGTTATTTGATTTATAAGACTAATGAAAAAGTTGCCAGTCCAACTGGTGAGCTTACAGTGCCTTTGAATTTGTTAGGCTTCTCAACATAACAGCCTGTGCAGTAGACTTAGTGTTCTGCAGATTCCCCTGTGGGAAGCATGTGTCCAACTGTGTGGAAGGATTGTGCACTAAGGAAGCTATGTTTTCTTACAGTAATTGTTCTACATTCCCAGATATCCAGTTTCACCTGTATCTAGTACTTGAAATAGTTTGTGGTACTCATGACATTTGCTATGTATAAACAACAGACACAATCTTTTAACTGGGTTTTTTGTTCTGCTTAAAAAAAAAAGAAAAAGTGAAAGATGAATAACAGCCTTCAGGTTCAGCTGGCTGTTTATATTTTGTCTGCAAATAAAAATAATTGGTAAATAAAAATAACAGAATTGGTAATTTTTTCTTTGTCTGCAATCTGTTGACATGCTGGAATCTATAAACGGGATAAAAACTCTACAGAGTGATTGCCTGTTAGTCCTGGTTGTTTTGCATTTCACAATTTACCATTTAAACTTGAGCATTTTTTTTTCTGAATGTTTTGCAGTTCAGTTGTTGTGTCTGAGACAGCTGTAGAAAGCTGTGCTGTGGATCTCCTCTTTGCTTGTCTTCCACTATGTCTGCTCAGACTGCAAGAAAGTTGTCTCACTTTAGTCTCTTAACTTTTCATCAGCAGTGTATTTTGGAGAGAAAAAGCAGCATACCAAATCATAAGCTGTACAGTCTTTTTCTATGATAGCAAAATCTCCATTTAATTGAGGGTTTGCAAATATATTCTTGGAAGAATTCAGATTCATTGTAGAGCAGATTTGGTCAGTCTCCTACGAACTTCAGCTGCGGGGCAGATTCTCAGCTGGTGCAAAGGGCTCCACTGAATTCCAAATTCCACAGGAACTGATCCTACGACTCCAGTATGATCCACCTCCTATTACAGCCAAAGTATTGAAAAAACATCTTCAGAATTTTTCTTTCTCTCCCTCCCAAATTCTTTACTTGCTGCGAAGGAAATAAATCTAAGTTTTTTTTTTTTTTTTTTTTTTTTTTTTTTAAGCAAAGATATCTAAGTTCCTCGAAATAAGGGAATAAAATTATTTCCATGTGTATTTTAATATGACTAGTGACTATGATTTTTTCCTAAATAATTAGCTCCATTCTGCTTGTACAGAAGTGGGAATACAGGCTGATAACCATGGTGATTTGAGAGAATTTTTGCTTCAAGTCGATGAAGAAATTAACTAAAACCCTGCTCAAATGTTCCATTGTTTTCATTATCTTAACGCTTTGGTGGTAGATAATGCCAGAAGTAAACTCTGCAGTAGGGAATTTTGTTCATGACATAAAGTATATGGAAATTCTCTCTTCTATTTTTTAAGTCATTTTTAACTGGTCTCTGTGGAGTCTTCTGCAGAGGTCGAAAGTTTGTTTGTTCAGGTTTTCAGTTGGGTATGTCTACATTGCAGTCATTACCCAAGTTTGCTTTATATGTGCTAATCTGGATAGTCATCGTATATAGAACTTTAACAGTTCTAGTTTTCCTGACAACATGAATTAACAAGTAAGAATAAGCATGTGTCTCTCTTGTGCAGGTAAGATAAGTGTTTTGCCTTCACCTCATGAACTAGCTGGACTGTTTAGATATTATTCTGTAGGCTGTAGTGTAAAGCTCAGTACTTTTGAGAGAATGAAAATAGATGTTCTTACATCTGCTATTGGCAATATATGCTAATGCAGCTTCCTTTGCCCTTTTCTATGGAAGTTATTTTTGGGTGTTTTTCTTTCACTGTGCTAGAAAAAGCAGATAGGGAAATTTCAACTGAGATGTCTAAATGCTGAATTCTATGTCATATTGAAAGATATAGCTAAATTAAACAGTGAATAAATGGAAGTTTTTATTAGAAATGAAATTTTCTATTAATTCTTTTGACACAAGCTATGAATATATTTTGAATCTAAAAAATTTGTAATCTGAATTGCAACTATGACGCACACAATTGTATTTGGTTGATGATTCTTGAGAGGAGGGTGTGTTGAATGCAGTTAAGTTTACTCCCTTCTGTCATGTCTGCAGTGGAAAAGTTCCTGAGCACTGCTATTTTCCCTGACGCTCAAGGCTGTTAAAAGGCAGAAAGTCCTAAGACAGTAGAACGGTATCTTAACGATGTTCGGAGGTCACTCTGCGCGTATATATATAGGCATATACGCACTATTTTCTCAACAAATGCTTGTATTGAATTTTCAGTATACTAGTATCAGAGTAAATGCTGTCATAGTCATCTGTACTTGTCCTACCTCTATGTCTCTTATACAGTGTTTTGCCCTATCATGGACATTTCTCATTACTGTAATATACAGTTAGGACTCGCAGACCAGTGTGACCAAATGCCAGCTGTGCTCTATTTTAACTGCCTTTTGTTTCCATTTTCAGTTCAATGTATTGTATATTTTCTTAGGTCAGTTATGATACAGATATCTTCAAGTCTCCTTTTATTTTTATTTTTTTTAATCAACTTTAGCTGCAATATAAGGAAAAATTTATATGTGCTTTGTGGATTGTAATTACTGAAAATAAAGGAAAGGATGTTGTGTATTTATCATTTCTTCCTCTTGGATTTTGATGTACCCAAGATAATTCTTCCTGGATAGATCATAGAAAAAAGATGAGTAGTCTAACTTCGTAACAGGCCACAGGGCTTGCATTCATCCTAATGTGTTACAGGTAATATTATTTAAAAAAAGTTCCGTCTTAATTTTAGAATCACCAGTGACAGAAAATAAACCATGTGTTTAGGAAATTATTCCAAAAGTCTTTGCTGTTAAATGCCTGGATCATTGAATCTAGTGATATTTTTTTTTTCTGTTGTGCTATAAGAGCTCACTGGCAAAGTTTTGCTCCCCTTCTTATTTAGCTGTTCCTTAACTTTCTTTTTAATTGTTGTCCTGACATCTTATGAAAGATATATCATCATCTCTGAACCCTTTCTAATTTATGAATATTTCTTTGACACTATAAAATATGTTATTCTAATAGTGGTCACACTGTCAATGTTACCTCACTATTCCTACTCCTGTTCTACTCCTCCTTGATTGCTTTAATTCCTTTGATGCAAAGACTGCAGTAATCCTATTACGGTGCAGGACATTCCTTCATCAGTCTTTTCAGTCGTCTGATGTTGGTATCTCCTTCACAACTGGTCTGCTTTGGCTATATTTTTAAGGAGTTAAGTATTTAGCTATAACCACATGACTACTACAGTTAGCAGTCTTTCATGCACTTAACTGTCTACAAGATCTGGGCCTTAGCCCTGTTTTCCTCTTCTCTGAAAAATAAGGCTTTATAATATTTGAAATACCATACTTTTTTTTAAGACAAGCCTCCAGAAAGCTTTGGCTGTGTTGCCTGCCAAGAACTCTGCCAAAGAGAAGTCAGGTACCAGGAGTGCCTCCTACTCCAGCCATACCCATTCATGATGCTGTAGCTGCTGTTTGAGTCAGTTCTGTACCTTGCTGGGAACTCTGCAACATGATGTTGGTGTAATTTCTGTTTCCTGGTCTATGTTGAAAATATATATGTTACACACTATGATTTTTTTATATGTCTTCAATGAAGTGAATATTTTGGATGACAATTGAGAACAATGTAAGTCAGGTTCATCTGTGCTTGAAGTGTCTCATCTGTGGCCAGGTGTCTCTCTTCCCAACCTACAGAGACAACATATTATTGAATGATCAAGAAATAGATTGCTATTTATTTACTGGGCTAACCAAAGACTGAAGTGGAGGGCGGATTCTCATTGTTTTATACTTACTTTGCAGGAATGTCAAAATTAATGTGTTCGTTGTTATGCTTTGGTGCTGACAGTTTCTTTTCTTTTTTTTTTTTATAATAAAATCAGGCCCTACTCTCAATATTGGCTTGAACTTTGCCAGAATTTAAATGCCATTTCTGTCACAACTGTTTCTTGGACCTTATTGATTAATATGCCAGTCTAATTCTAGTTTCATAAAGTGCTGAGAATTTTAGTTGATTATAAATTAGATTAATTTGAAGTGCATGAATTATGCTAAAAATTTGCTAGGTTTTGTACTTGTAGGTTTCTGAAAGATAAGCTTCCTAATTAAAATAGAGACTTTATTTGTAAAATATTCGTTTTTTTCTTGTACATCATATATGTATAGAAAAGGAAGAGGATCCAAGGAACTACAGGCCAGTTAGTTTTACCTCAATCCCTGGGAAGATGGTGGCTCAGAGGATCTTATCAATGAGTATAAATACCTGATAGGAGGCATTAAAGAAAGGCAGAGTCAGACTCTTCTCAGTGGTGCCTGGTAGCAGGAGGCGATGGACACAAACTGAAATACAGGAAATTCCATTTATACCTAAGAAAAACATTCTTTCTTGTGAAGTTAGTTGAACACTGGAACAGGTTGCTGAGAGAGGTTGTCAAGTTTCTATCCTTGGAGATATTAAAAACTCAACTGGATATTGCCCTGGGCAACCTGCTATGAGCCAGGGGCATTGGACTAGACCATCTTCAGAAGTCTCTTCAAGCCTCAATAATTCTGTAATTGTTCCTAGGATGTAATCAAGACATTTGAGTTGGATTTATAACTGATGAATCTTTAATAGGAATAAGTAGATTAGCAAGCAATGCTGGGAAGCAAGGTCTTGGTTCTGTATTAACTTGAGTTCATTCTGTGATGGATGAGTGTTGCAACATGATGATTACGTCAGTCATTTGTGGTGCCTGCGTGATCCGATTTAGATTGAAAATGGGGATTAGATACTTCTTTTTGTCATATGCCTCTTTCTATATATAAGACTTTTAACATCAATTCTCTCAAAAAGAAACCTAATCCAAAGCAGAGTATTCCAGGATCTTGTGTTTCAGTGACCATAAATTGTCTGTGTAGTGTCTTTAAAAGAGTAAGTTGCTTACAGTTAAAAATGTGATCATTATCAGGCCGTAGATACTCTTAGCGTTTTGAAGATGTTTGGAACAATGTCCAAAAGAGACCAGTCAGAGTCTGAATTGTATTTTGGTGCTGCAACTTTATTCTTACCTAAGGGTGGTTCAAAGTTACCAGATTGCCAGTTTCAAGCTAAATGAGCCAGTTAAAGTGCTGTGAGTAGTGGAGCTAGATACAAAATAAAAATATTAAATCTGCAAACTTGCATTTTCATTTTTCATTAAAAACACCAACTTAGCCAAGTCAATCAGCTTCCTTGGTGATAGATAAGGAGACCAACTGTGATTTTTAAAATTGTTATGGATGTTATTAATAGCTCAATCTTTTTTCAGCTAGCATTGTTGAGGAAAATGTGTTCCTCTGTTATGTTGAGGAATTAAAATGCATCATTGCCATCACTAAGTTTTTTTTTTTTTTTTTTCCCTAGAGGAAAGAAGAATTCAGATAAAGATTCAAAGGTCCTTATTCTCTTGAAGTTAATAATTGTATCTTACCATGTAACCTTTATGTGCTATCAAAGCGCATCTAAGTTTTGAGACTAAGCTTGTGCCTGCATTCAACCTATAGCTGAGCTGATGAGGCACGCCACGGGGCTATTTCTAATCTTTCTGTTACCAATGCTTGGTGTTTTGCCTTGTTCACAGATATTTACTGCCAAATTGTTTCTAAAACTCAAGAGTTTTACTCTTCAGTGAATGCCAGAATAATTAATTTTGGGGACCAGGTTCTCAGCAAGTTTTAGTCAGGTTCTCAGCAGGTTTTAGTTATGGTGTCTGGCTGGATTTCATAGGACAAATAACTCTTTCAATATGTTGAGAGTTTGGACTTTTGTTACTATTCCACACACTATTCAAATGATTTCCAAGCCCTTCCATCCACAGATATCAAAGTTGTCTCGGGTGTGCAAATGTGGCATCTACAGAGTTCCTCTTCAAAGCCAGGAGATCGCACAGGGCTGAAATACAAAATGTCCATCTCTTATCTTGTAAAATGAATTGCTGAATGAATGTATCCTCATTACTTAAATTTAATAAGAAATGATTCTGTAATATGCTCCTTGTTATATATCTTAGAGTTGCCACTAATTAGCTGATAAAAAGACTGCTAAATTTATGGTTGTAGATGCAAGCTGCTAACTGGCTGTTATAGCAGTGTCATTTCATATAGCTCAGTTAGTGGTTTGTTGATGTTAGGAAATAACTGAAACGATTTAGAGGTCACTTCTAATGGTCAGTTAGTGTCTTGTCTTAACTTATTCCTTGAATACAATTTGACATCACACTCTAAAAAAAATCGCAATATCATTAAATCACCATGACTGTTGTTGTTATTATTGTCTAAATTAACATTTGACTTCCTCTCTTAGATTTGTTAAATACAGTTTCTGTTTAAGACTTTTGCAGCTTTCTTCACTCCTGCTTGTTTTTCACTCTCTGCTATAGCTTCTTTTGTAAAATCTGTTTTTAATTTAGCACTTTGAGTTACCTTGAGGCCTAAATTCAGCATCATTGCCATGACTTTTGGAGGACTGTATCTATGATTTTTTTCTTGTTGCCTTCTTCCCACAGTCATGAAACTGTTGTGTGTACGTCATTACATTATACATTTACTGACATGTACTGACATGGTAGCTCATTTACTGAGCTATCACATACAGATTTTTCCTGCACACTGGAATCTGATCTCAAAGAATCCTACAGAAGAAATTAAGATTTGGGACATTCAATTGAAGTTCTTCTCAGAATGTCCTTCCAATTAATTTTTTTGTGGGTATTGGAAGCTAGGATATCTTATCACATAAGTTAAACTGCAAATCTGCATCTTTATGCTCCAGACAGCATCTCTTTTTAATGTAAATCTAAGCTTCAGGCAGATCTCAACATCTTTGCTTGTGTATTGGTACTCATAAGTTTTGTTGTGTGTTGGCCACTTGTTCTTGACTCCTTGTAACTGTTTATTTGGTCATTTCTTAATCATGTTCATAGGTTTAGTGAATAAATGAACAGGCACAAGTTGTGACAAAGTAGCTGCCAAATTAAAGCAAAAGAAAAATGAGTTAATGAAGAATAGATAATTAACATTCCATCTTTCATTGCCTTATTTCACATTTGGCAGACAAAAGCAATCTCACTCCTGTATGCTGTATCTATGTAAAGTTTCTACAGGCTTTTTCACCTTAATGATTTAGTGACTAAATGGTATTTTTTTTGGTAAAATGAAGGTTTGAGCTTAGGAAGGTTCTTGAGACATAAGACATGAGACACAAGATTCTTTCTTCTAACTGATATCTCACTGTAGAGAATAGAATCCAGGATTCTTCGAACTAGAGATAGGGTAAGACTAGAAGGTTGATGGATTCCAGTTCTGGGTTCCAGCATGATTCAAGGATCATTTCAGTGTTTTATCCAAAGGTTATATAAAGGAAATTCCAGAATGATAAATGTTGTTTGTTAATATAATCCTCTGGAAATGTAGTGAGTAACCATGTTTCCCATGGTACTGTATTTTTGAATGAAAGGATTTTGAGTTATTTTTTGTATAGTGGAAGCACTTTAATGCATATAGTAAGTTGTCTTTCCTCCAGTTTTCACAGTTCCAAAATAGCTTCCAAGCTTGCAGGTGGTTCAGTCTGTGCATGGACCTTAATGGCTTAAATAAAGTCTTAATCTAATCTAGTATAGAAATGGAAGGAGTTGTCCTTAGTTCGTAAAAAAAAAAAAAAAAAAAAAAAAAAAAAAAAAATTCCTTGCTTAAGCTCTGTGTAGGAGATGGACTTTAAGAAAAAAATTCTAGGTTGTGGACTAAGTGAAGGAAAGAATTGGCTTGTAGGCAATAATGCACTAAGCTAGGAGAAGTAAGGGACTGAAGGTACCTCTACCTTTTTTTAAAAAAAAAATCTGCTTTTTGAACTGTCTGTTGGGATCCCATTAATGATGCCCTTTTCTATATACTATATAGTGAACCTGAATGCCTGAAATGGAGTTTCAGAGTGTTTAACGCTTAATTATCAGTGTTGCAAAAATTCTGCTTTGTGGTGACTGAATTGTTTTCTGGACCTTGACACAAAGGAGTGTATAATAAAAATACTCCTTTCCCTGAAATGCTCTATCTTTTTTTTTTTTCAGATCAGAATATGAAGTGCTTCGAGGAAGTGGGACAATGTAAGCCAGAATTAAATTTGTCATTATTCTTAGTGTTATGTTAAAAGCTTGTATTGACCTACTCTACAAGGACTGATATTTAAAGGGAAAACTAAACAGTTAATGACATTATTAAATTATCTACTGTAGAGGGAAAATGGTTTGCTATCTGCAATCTTGGTTACAGGAAAAGAAAATTAGTTCTATCGTTTTGTATCTACTTAAGGTTAGAAGCAAATTACAGATTTTTTTTCCTCCTTTTTCACAAAAAGAACAACCACTTTTTGTCTGAAACTTTTATGTAGTCTTTTCTTTACCTGTCAATGTTGATGAGAATTATTTTTCTATAACTCTTATATGAGCAGATCCAAATGAGGTTAGGATCCTTCTGTGTTTTTCCTGTCTACAAACGGTGACAGAGAGGAAGTATCTGGCAAAGAGTTTAGATTGTTCTATTGTGCATAGAAAGCAAATTTTGTATTTGTATTTTCAGCTCTTAATCTGAACCAGAGAATTTGTTCAGTGGTGCCAGTAAGTTTGTGTCAGAATGGCTGCTGAACCCAGATGTCCTGTGCCTACCTTGGCCACAATGTTGTCTTCCTGTGTAACTTCAGTACGCAAGCACACGCATGCACGCACACACACGCATGCGCAGGCTTGCACTTAAAAACAGTACAGGTTCCCCAGACTTGGATAAGTCCCAAGATGCTTGTTCATACAGGCAAAAGATTAGTTCTACCAATTTACAGTTTTTGAATAACACGGAGTAAACTGGCATGACAGAACCTGGTTGGTCAGGCTTATTCTTTGTAGCTCTCCCACGGCTGTTGTGGAGAGATTGCATGCCTGCTGAACTTGTATGCTCCAGCTACGCAAAGCACCGTCACTGCCTTGTGCACTGCAGAACCCTTCCTGAAATATGAAGCAGAGGAGATTCAGAAAAGAAATCAAGGTTGATTTCACAGTTCAAATGTTACCTCTATTGAAATTGGCTGGTTTTGTCTAAAATTTCTGTACAAGAATTTTTCTTTGTTTATTTGAAACAATTTACTTTCAAAGGATTTGTAATTTACCTTGGAAAGCTGTCCTCCTACCTGTCCTAGTTAAATGTTGCACTATAAGTAGTTTATTTTTTGTTTGGTAGGCATAAACAAACAAACCAATTCATGAGCTCTTATACCAGAATCATCTATAAAAACCCCACATTTATTATTTATACACATTGAACTTATTTCTTATATCGGTTATGACAGTTTCATGTCAGAGAAATCAACCAACAATACATTAAAATATGTAGGATTATAGACAATGTTTAGGGAATGTAATAATGTGCTACTTGTGTTCCTGTAAAAGTAAGACTAAAATGAAGCTATCTTAAAAAAAAGAGAGAGAGAGAGAGATACCCAAGCTCTTGGTACCTATGAATTATTTCAGTTCTTGACAAAAGTGGTTTGATATTTATGATGAATGTACTGTAAATAATTGTCTAGAGAGAGATCTAGAAGTTCTTACATGCTGACATATCATCAACATGGACAGATCCTTATATATCATCTGTTATACTGGATACTGTGGGGAAACTCTTGTACACTTTAATACCTTTCCAAAGCCATATTTTATCAGATTCTTGTAACCTTCATCCTATTTATTATTTAGTCAACTTACAAGATTGTATTTTCTCCGTGAATTTCTTTTAATGCTGTCTAATGGTGAGATCAAAAGGTGATTGTTTTTGTTAATGGGTCCTCCTAAAGGGTTTAGAGAGCCAGATGAGCAATAGCAACCATTTTACTAGTTGGGGGGGGGGGGGGGGGGGGAGGGAAGAGGTGAACGAGATGTGAATCTTCCCTCTTTATTTATTTCCATATTATGTTGGTGGAAATGTGTATGGTATGTAACTTTTGTTCTGAAACCTCTGTGGACTTCACACTTGTAACTCTCACAACCGCTACTAGTCTAACATGGCTTGATGTGAGCTGAGAATGCAGGAGAAGAGGAAAAGATGCTAGGAAGTTGCAAGCAATATCATTTTCTTCCAGGAAAAAAAGAAAAACGTCACAACCCAATCATTCCTAGTATTTGAAAATAATCCTGGCCCTCTTTTATCAAAGTTTCTGAAGTCCTTAGAGACTTGAATTTTGTATATTGCCCTAAATTATTACAGATGTAATCAGAGATCGGTGTTAATACTTCAGATGTCTGTGAACAATAATTTGAGGCAAAAGAAAAGAAAGCAAACATCCTTGATTACGCTGTTTGAATGCATTTGAATAAAGATAGTCTAACCTTGCAGTCTCGCTATAGCACAAAACCCTAAATATCTGTACAGCAATAAAAATGCTATTTTTCAAATATTAAAGTAAAGCTTGAGGCCAAAAGACCTCTTGCTCGTTTTCCAATTTACTCCTATATGTCTTCCTGATTCTTACAATAAGAAACACTGTATTCTTCTATCCCTGTGGCTCTCTTGTAATTTATTTACCTGGGGAAGATGTGCTTTCAGATGCAGCATCGGATTTTCAATGATTTCCTGCTCTTAGCCAGCTGAATTGACTGAACCAGAAGGAGGTTAAGTCTTTTGCCTGAGGTGACACATTGCATGCCTGAGCTCAGATTTCATGTTAGATCTGGAGTATTCCCCCTTGAATCTTTGCCACTTATAATAAATGCTTATTTTAAAATGTCAGGTGTATTTGAGGATAATCAATCTCTACTATTTGCGAGCAGAAAATTCTGATGTTTAGCTTGGTACTTACCAAGTACAGATATAGTTCTCACAAATTGTTTCTGTTTTATTGAAGTAGCTTGTAAGCAGTAAAAGGGTAAAGTGTTTTAAAGTAACAAAAAGTAAACATACTTAAAGGAATAAAAATTAGTGTAAATTGGTGAAAATTAGTATAAATTCGTGAACAGGAAACGTTTTAAATCTGATAACTATTTTCTTTAATGGTAAATTCAGGAAAATGCTATTTCCTTCATGGTAATCAGACAAGAAGAAAATGTCTTTTTTATTTCAATTCTCAATAATAAATTACACCATATGTGTCTTTGTATGAATCTGAATTCTAGGACCTTGGATCTGTATATAACATTTTGCTGATATTCTGCTCACATAATTCTTCCCTCCTCCCTTTTTTTTTAATGTCAGAAGTCAGTTGTGTATCAGGAATTGGAAAAATTCAATATTTAGATAGCTGCATTGCAAAGCTTTACGCATGTGGTTAAGGGCCAGGAAAACTGAACTTATCTCTGTAGTTCAATGATATGAAAATGCTTGACATAGATGAAGGATAATTTGTAGAGCTGACATTTCTGTGTCTTCTGTGAGCAGAAAAAAAACTGTGCCCACAGAGGTGCTTTATTCAATTTGGAAAAAAACCTGTTGATATCCGCCAACAAGACTTTTTATGCTTAAATTCGAGCAAACTATAAAATAATATTTTAAAATAAAGCTTGAAATGTGTCTGACCGTTTTGAATTTTTTCAACTGAAAAATATACTGTCATAATTTTTAAAATTATAACTGCAGTTTCTAGAAGAAAATTGTTCATCTGAAAAATTTATGCCTATTCTGGCTACTGTGAAGTTTTGATCATAAAGCATCTGGGAGAGTGTTTAAAATGACCATCCAGTCTAAATGGGCTAGGAATAATTGTGCTCCCAAGCGTTCCTGAAATGTGCCTCATTTGGTCAATAATAGTAGTTATCCGTAATAGGAGCAGTTTAAACGGCTCCTGGGAGTGTTAACAAGTCCTCTCCTGTCATGCTGATGCTGAAAGAAGAAAGAAGCTGGGTCAGTAAGGAAGGCAGAAACTCTTTTCAACTAAAATAGCAGAAAGCCTCTGCAGGAATTGTTTTGACCCGTGACTTTTTGTTGATGTCCTTCACTTTCTGAGCTTATTTCTGCAGCTAGGGAAAGGGACCCTTAAAGGGCATACGTAAGGAGTTTTATCTCCCTTTCCTGACTACTGCGATGCTATGGCAGCTTAGGACACAGTGGCAGAGGCTGCAATGATCTCCAGAAGACTGCTTATTTGTGGAACCATGAGGGGTTTTTTGAAGGCCACCCCTCCTTGCCCACCCCCTCTTCGTGGAGGTCTGGCAGGAAAACAAAACTGGCTTTTCTTGTTTTCTCCAGGTCAGGAAGGATGAGAGAGTTCTTTACTGTGTCCCAAGCACAGTGATTAGAGAACAGGGAATGAGATTATGATAGGAGCACAGGGTACTGAGGAGAAGGGGCAGCAAAAAGCAAAGGGAAGTGTCCAGAATTGATGGAAAGGGGATTTCTGCAGCCTGGGAGGCTGAATTAAGCTGTTTTGGGGGCAAGAAGGTATTGACTTCAGAGACTTTTTCCCTCCTGTAGTATTATATCTGCAGACTGTTTAGGCCCTCTTTTATCATATGAAGTGCATGGAGGAAAGCTTTTCATTTTTTTTTTTCTACTGCAGTTAGCCTGACAAGGGGTTCTTTTTCACAGTGAATATTTTCAGCACGGTGGTTCTGAAAGACCATGGCATGAAACAAGTCACTTCAACTCGACAGTTAAATTTCCTTGGATGGCTTGAAAGTGGAAAGATGGTGAAACTGTTAGGTGGCTAAGACAGTAATAGAAGGGCTAGGTTGGTTAGAAAAAGACTTTTAAAAAACTATATTTAACAGAGGGAAGTTTTTTTTCTTTCCGAATGTCAGTAGTGTTTGGAAGAAATAGTTCTTTGATTCATCATTAATTTGTAAAATCTATTAGAAATACTTCAGGGAGGCTTTTTTGTTACCACTTTACTGAAAATGCTTGAATTTATGGTAAATGAGAGCTAGCACTGTGCCTACTGAAGAAAGCAGACACAGAAGAAAGTAGTCAGCTTGGCAGAGTTAAAGAACTAGTAGATTTTAAGGAGGGAAATACAATTTTTCCCTGTATCTTCATTTTGTTAAAATTTGGGAATATCTGCATCCTCTCTGCATCATCATTTGCATTTCTACTCTAATATCCAGCAAAAACAGGACGTACTTCCATTTCTCATATTGATAAAGCTGGAAGTGAGATAGGTATAATAAAAAAAAGGAGAAGAACAAATAAATGATTGTCATTTGTTAAAGAATGACAGTCAAGTTACAAAAAAATGCATTATTCAAATACTTCAAAAATGATTTAAGCATATTTTAAGTATTACAGGAATGTTGTGCTGTTTTGAAATTACAATTAATAGCCTATTGCAAAACACCCACTGTCTATAAACTGTCACCACCAACATATAACCTTTAAAATAGTACTGACTTCAAGTAATAGTGGACTTGGACCTTTTAAAATGAAACTTTCGGTAAACATAGTATATTTTTGATTTTGTTTTGATAAACACAGTATTCAGATACTGTGTTCCTGTTTATACAGAACAGTCTTTACTGGCATTTTTTGCAAAGCTGTCCTTATTACGAGGGCATATTTGTAATTGCTACTTTTTAAGGTTGCTGCAAATTTTGACTTCATGCAGCAAGCATTCTATACAAAGTATACTTTAAAAAAAAATCTCCTCTTGCTAGTTCAAATGCAGAAAAATAATATGCTGTCTGTATGCCTTGGAGAAAGGCCAGGAAAAGTTGGATATGCCTACCTGTAGTGAAAACATATTTATGACTGAAGCTCGCATAGGAGTGCTGAGCTCTTGTTGGTCCTGATGTACTGCGCAAATGAAGTACAGTCGAGGTGAGTACAGGCTGCAAAATCTGCTTGAAAAATGCGAAACGATTATGTAGCATTCTGTTATCATGACTACAGCGATAGCAGGTATAAAGTTAGCTCGGTTATGTCAGCAAAAACTGCTCTCATAACTTGGAGCATAACAAAGCCTTAATGAATTCTACCAGACTGGTCCTTTTTTTCAAGGTATAATCTGCCATCAAGTAGTCATAGCTCAGCTGAAAATCTTATGTGATGTTTGCAACAAAGTGTAAGCAGTACCAGAAGTCTTTAATCCTGCTGCTAGGCTGAAAGAGTTAGAAAGCGATGGATATTTTCCTGCAGTGCAGTGTCACCTTGGTAGATTTCCATCTGTTTGGTTATCAGCAGATAGCAGCAACTGAGATGTGCATGCGGTTAGCCAACGCATTGTTGTGAACAGCAGCTTTGGACCAGGGGCGTACAAACGTTTCATGGTCCTGCATAATATCAGTAAATAGAAGGAGCGTGTCTTTCCTTTCACTTGTTCTTGTCAAGGCCCTCTATCTTCCTTTTCTAGCATGCAGTTAAACTTCTAAGGCACTGTGAAATAGGACATACTGTCTTGTTTCTTTTAAAATTCTTTACTCTTTCAACACAGCAAGAGGGTGTATTTTTGAGAGCTGCTTTTGTTGGCATTTTTTGCACCACACTCAGTATTGTAATGATGTGCTTTGAACAGTCAGAAGTTAGTGTTTCTTCAAAGCTCTTAAAAGGCTAAAGTTGTACACCAAGCTTTCTGTGCATATCTGACTTGAAGGAAGCTAGTTGCTTTATGGAATAATTTCTCTTCATCAGTTATTATTTATGGGGCTGCAGCAGGAGGATTAGGGATTCATTGTTCTCTTTGTATAGAAAGAAACAAAACGAAGAAAGTTTGTGCTTCACAGAGCTTAAAATTTAGTATCACCAGAGCTTTCTTAACATCTACCTCCAAGGAGTGGGTTCTCAGCTTAGCTTCCAATTCTGTTAATTTTTTGCATTTATTGTCTTATTGAGGGAAAAGAAAAGGCATTGTTTTTTAAACAGATCCCTTATACACAGGCTAGCAGTAGTAAGATTTGTATTGTGATTTTCTTTCTAATTTTATTTTTTAGTTCCTTGAAACCACTTACTTATTTAAACTTACATGAATTAAAAATTTCCCTTGAGAACATTTTTCCATTTTTTCCCCTCAAAATACTATTAATACTTTCTGATTGTTCAGCAGAAAACTAACAGTCTCTCTTGAGCCACTCAGCCTGATTTAATTGGTTGTGGTAGGTGGCAAGCTAAATTCAGATTTTCATTTATCAAACTACAGGTCTCTCCTCGCCTTTAAAACTGAGCAGTTCTCAGGTGAAAAAAATCACTAAGTAAAGACTCTGTTTGGGATTGTGCATAAAAAGATTTTTGTAATATTCACAAGGTCACTGCAGTGCAAGAATTAAAGGAAGGTTGGTTGTTTGCATTCTCCTCTGTGTCTGACTCTTGTGCTTCTCTGAGGCCTTAAAAGGTTACAACTGCCAACTTTCCATTTTTCTCTGAATTAATCTGAAGTCATATTTTTATTTTGTTTCTTGTTTCTCCACTTTGGCTTACTCTCACACCAGGGAAAATGAAGGGGGAGAGCATAAGAATACAAAACACCCTTTTCTTGTCTATAAGAGACAAGCAGCATAATTCAAAAGGTCAAAGTTCTTTCTTTCCCGAAGAATTTAATTTCCTAGGCCCTGTGTGCAACTGAGTAAGTATCAACTCAGTAACTTTGTTTTCTATTGAAATTTAACGTACTTTCCTACAGTAAAGGAAGCTAAGTTGTACTCACTAGGCTCTGCTTGCTGTAGACTTGTCAAACTTCCAGTCAGTGCATAAATTGGAACTTGAAAATAAATGATGAAACACTTGAATAAATTAATTTATTCATCTTTAAAAGTTAGTTACATGTTTAAGTAAAACAACTGATGTGCATGGTTGTCCTGATCTTAGCTGAATATCAATTGTATAATAGTTCAGTTTCAAGACTGGAATATTGTTTCAATTCTATGTTATTAGCACCTAATGTCGTGATGGATATCCCGCTTACTTCTTCTAAAGTTACATACAAGAGGGAATGAGTCCTCAGCTGAACTGTTGCTTCTTCATTTTTAACTAACTTGGCAGCTAATGCAAGCACCTTTTGGCAGAATTAGGAATAACAGGTATTTTCCTTCATCTTGCATAAAAGGAGGATCTGGAGAACCAGTTGCAACTAATCTTATGATGTGTAATAATCCCTGGCTGTAATGCCTGTATACAGGCATAAATGGAAAGAAGAGACAGGAACACAGAACTCTCCTTCCCTGGTGAATGCTGAAAATTATATTTTTCTATTGTACTGGAAATCTTGATTCAATTCTGTACAATGGTCTAAGAGTAGGGAGAAGAGTTAACCACCTTGTACAGCTTAGAGCCTGGTAGGCCACTCTTCGTGAGAGGTGTATGGCAAAGACAGAAAACCCCTCCAGTTTATAGGGAAGCGCGGGGGATCTATGCATATACAGGTTATCTTTTTGTGTAGGTCCCTACATAACTTTTGTGCTTTGTCTGCAAGCCAAATGCATCTAGTTCACTTGTTCTTATGTAAATTCTAAGTGTCCCTTGAATTTATTGACAAGTTGTCCTCAAGGAACTACATTGTAAAACAGTATACCCATCAGCTATGCAGTAAGGATGTAAGAGAGAGATCCTGCAGTTCTATATACATGTGTGTGTATAGTTATATGTGTGTAGTTGTGTGTGTATTAATAAGTATATATGTATGTATATGTGTGTGAATATAAATATATACGTGTGTGTGTGTGTAAATATATACATACATATAACTATATACATGCACACACACACACATATATATAAACAAATTTTTTTTGAAAGTCTGGGAGAAGTTGGCCTTGCATCCCTAAGAGGCTACCACAATGCAGCACTGTGATTAGCTGACGTTTAATTAGGAACACTGGCAAACTGCTTTCTTGCAAGATTTGCATCCATGTTCAAGCCGTAAGGGCTAATAATGCAACTCCTTTGCAGTCCACTCAGTTATGTTACCATATAGGTCACTGTTAAAACAGCTCAGAAGAGAAGGAAAGCTTGGGTAGCTGCTTTAGACATACAAAGTCATTTAAAGCTTAGAATCATTTCTTAAGGATCCTGATAATTCCAGCAAAAATAAACATTTAAAATTTTTAACAATACAGATTTTTTGAGTGCAGTGACCCAGCTTATATCAGAAAGTACACAATTTATTTTAAAAGTTTTTTTATTATTATTTGAAAGATGTAAAATATTTTGTTGAAAGTTTCTAAGGCCAAAAATGCTGATTCGGATAATGGGAAAGTAGCATCAATTGCTAATAGGCTGAATAAATGGGAAATGATCTTTCTGGTAAAAACTCATGGACAGAACTCCTGGAGGGGACTAGGGAAATATTTATATTTTACACTTATAGCATACTGTTTATTTGTAAATGAGGTTGTGCTATATATTTCCATCTAAAAATTTCAGGTCTTGTTGTTAAATACACAGTTGACAGTGGTTTGAGGGAGGAAGAAACACACATGAGCAGCACTGCTATATATTCAAACAATCTCACTTTTGAACAATTTAGTTATGCAGAGGTGAAAATATAACAATAAGAAGGTTTTGCAGTGTGTATATATGATAAGGGAGAGGTAGAACACCTTTGTATGGTGGTTGCATGAAGGGCATGAGAAACATCTGAAGTCAAGTGGTTAATGTTGGTTAATGTCAAATGGCTAATGGTTTTGCCCAGTGACTTTGAGACTACAGAGTGAGTTTGGACTGAAGTATTTCCTCATGTAATTGCAGAGGCTGCATTGAAATTGAGCAAAAGATGAATCTGACCCTGGCCTTGAAGATCAATGTTATACTCAGATTACTGAGAGACAGTGGAAGATAACTGAAATAATTAGAGGAGCAAAATATGGACTTGTAAAGATAAATCCTAAGAGCTTCCGCTGGTTAAGCTCATCTGTAGTAAGACTATGATGAAGGACTAGTGTCTTCCATAAGGCTACAGAAGCATAAATTTATTCCAATAATTGGTGATTTTGCCAAGTAAGTGAGTTGGAGCTAAGCTGACTGGAACTAACTGGAACTTAATCATACTTGTTTGTTGCACTTGGTCCATGTGCCTGGACTGAGTCTGTTTTAGGGCTGTAAAAAGGCAAGTTTTGCTTTCTAGCTGTGCATTTCAGGCCCTTGAAAGTGGAGTAGGTACATTCTCATATAGTCAAATGCCACTGCAATCCTGAGGGAGTGTCCTGTCAGTGACAAGAGGAGGAGGTGGTTCCAGTTTCCAGTTAGGATCCCTGTGCCTGGTGTGGGCAATTTTCAGGAGAACTTGGGAATGCTGATAGGAAGTAATAGCTGTACCAAGGTGTGTTTAGTCAGCAGCTTTGAAAGTGGCAGCAATAGCTAAATTATGCCTACCTGCCTTTTTAGACACTTGAGAATAGCATAGAAAACTGTCAAATAACTGTCCTGTTGTAGAAGCAATTCTGGGTGTTCCTACATAGATCAGAGACTTTCTCTAACCCTGTATCTAATAGGGAAAGCTCCTATAAGTCATTTGAAAATCTCTCAATTTGAAGATCCTCAGGGAGAGGGAAGGTGGGTTCAGTAAAATGAAGCTTTAAGTCATCAAGTTATTACTTACAGTTCATAATTCCTAAGATATTAAAAGAACAAAACAGGGAACAGCACTTAGGTCAATGAATAGATTTCCTCTGATTCACATTAGAGTAGCAAGTTTAATTAACTGGGTGTTTTCTGTCATCAGGAAACATTATCATATAGGCTCTGCTCAATTGTGCATCTGTTTTGTCAGTGCCAAGGGAATATCCAGGGTTCAGCTGATATCCACCTCCATCTCACTGGCGTGCTGCTATACAGTAATCTTCTATGTTGTTTTAATTAATAATAAAGACAATCATTACAGATTTCTTTCATCCTAAATTCTTTGATTTGCGGGCTAAGGTGTTCTGACTAGCAGCTGCCCTCTGCCTGGCAGCTCTGAGGTGGCTGCTTTCTCTCTGCGCTGAGGCAGGGAGGAAAAGGGAGGTTGGAAAAGACACTTGATGGTGGCTGGAGCATAGCTAACTGGAGAGGCAGGATTCAGAGGTCCTGCTCCCGGTTCTGTTGCTGACTCCCAGTTTTGCATACTTGATCTCCAAAGGAGTTCCTTGCCATATTTAGTCACATTTGGCTGTATAAATTAATGCCATAAAAATACTGATACGCCTTTAAGAAAGTACATGTAAACAGGCAAAACCAGTCCTCAGCGCCTGGGGGCGGGATATCGACTTTGAATACTGCCCCAAGCAAATGAAATGCTGCACTGTTCATAAGTAGCCTGGGGAAGCACTGATTCCAGGACATTCCTCAACACAGTTCTCCTCTGGTTTACTTTTTACCCTGGGGACCAGTAACTCAATATTGGCCTGTATCTGCAATAAATTACTACACTCTATTGCTTTAGTTTCAGCTACTCTGTAACTCTGAAAAGTATGAGTCAAGGTGACATTGCCACTTGCTCCTACTTTGTGAAATGGAGGAGTACCTGCAATATTGTTTTGTTGGTGTGCTATTTTGTTACTGCTTATGCACAAAAGCTGTGCACAGGTATAGTGCCAGGCTTAGGAGTTTACAGCAAAATTCTTTATAAGATGAGTAGTGAAGACCCAGGAAGAGCTGGGTTTGTTTAAAGTAGCTCAAGGAAGCTTGTCCTTTTCCCATTAAAAAAACTCCTAAACAAAAACCCTGCTTTGGCTTTGTCTAACTTAATGGCTTCCACTGATACTGAATTATCAGGATTAATTTTCCTACTGCAGACAAGGTCATAGTGATCAAGTGATTTAAATGGTCTTATAATCCTGGGTACACAAACTCCTCATGCTTACATTTTGTTCTAGGCAATTTCATCATGACGTCAAATACTCATGAAAAAATCAATAATGAAACTCTCCCTATAGCTGACTAGAGACTTTTAGGAATATAGATGAATCTATTTAGTGTATTTTGAAGAAATCAATTTCCCTGAGGATACTAACAAAACAGCTGCAAGAAGAGTGGGCCTTAGTTCTGCAGTGTTGTGTGCTGTTGTACTTGCTAAAAAAACCAAGTTTCTGAGACAACCTTCCTCCTCCCCTAATCCTCACATCAGCTATGGAAGCAGCTGTGGTTGAGGCCCACATCTTAGTTGCAGGGCCTAATCAACGTTTTAAAGGCTGAAAGTACCGGTACAAAAAGTGGGAAATACCTGTAATTGCATGGCCATAGTGAGACCTTCTCTTTAATATCTGGCAACATGTAATGAAGATGTCCATTACTACCACAACTCACGCTGCTTGAATGAGCCTGCTGTGCCACCGGTTGCTTACTTATTTGCCAGAATGGTTGTTGAGATTGCCTAGCAGAGGAGCTTCTGCAGCGCAAGAAGGCTGCATGTGTGGCTTCTTTCATGACCATATTTCTTAGGTAGAGACTGATTAGACCTCATTCTACTGATTAAATATGATTTAAATATTTAAATCTCTCTTCTCTTGCAAATGCCAGATAGTACAGATAGTTCATGCTACCAATGTGTTTTCACATATAATTTTATTACAAGCAGAAATTTATGATCTAAAAGGTTAGAAGGGCAATCTCTCTTGAAACTTCCAGTGCATTTCCACGTAATGTTATACACAAGTTATTACTGAAGGGATGGGCAGATACACAAGTTATCACATGCCAAACAGGGATGTGACTTTGTTTTAGATGCTGTGTAAACATACTTGTTTCTGGTTTGTCAGTGTTGTGTGGTAAAATTATAGCCTAATTTACCTTGCTTTAACTGATTTGTCTGCCCATACTTAAAAGTATTTTATAGGACTAAACTTCTCTTAAACTCCTCAGGTATCTGAGAAAGCAAGATGGCTGTCTAACAAGCTTACCTCAATAAGTAATGAGGAAGGCAAGGAAGGAAGGAAGTGCATGAAAATCAGTGTGAATGAATGAATCAAAGAGAAGCCTGTTCCTGTCCATCCATTGCATTGATTTTCATAGGACTCCCACCTCACTCTATTTATAAGCCCTGCTGATTATCACCTACAGAAAAATCAAAAGAAAATGGTGTAGGAAAGCGTTAAAACACTGTTCTGGCTGTGCTGTTATTGATTTAGCGATGCTATTTTATATGTCTAGCTTGTAAGCACCATAGTAAAAGCATGAAAATGTCTTGCAAGAAGAAGCGATTGCATAAAAATTGTGGACCAAATGGGCAAGTAAGGAAATGAGGCTGCTAAATCAAGTATTTTGGCAGAGTGGGCTGTGCAATGGGAGAGAACAGCTATACTCTAGAGTTATTAGGAAAAGCCTTGAAAATTAAGACAAGTTTTGAACTTATACTTGGATAAAGTGAGCAATTGTGTGAATCCAAATAGGGTAATGCCTAGAAGAGAGGAAAGAAAACTGTTTCAAGTAAAGCCAGACTCTGTTTAGACTGATAGGCTAAGACTGAGGCTGCAACAAAATGGTGTTTGAGAGAGTAACAGGCTGGGAAAAGTAATTCTTAAGTACGTTCACCCGGCAGGTAGATACTAATTCCTGTTTCGCCTCTCTCTGATTCAAAACCTTCTTATGATTGTGCTCGCCGTGATTTCATTGTGGTCAAAGCTAGTCACTGGAGTAAATACGCATGAAAAAATGAAAATTGCTGGTAGACCTTATGAGCGCATAAACTACAGTTCCAAAAATAAAAGATAAATGGGGAACACATCCCTAGTGTGGGTATGTGTGTATATATATATATAAAACAAGCCACAAACACTGTTCACATAGGACATAGCATTCAAAGAAGGAGGTGCTCTTGATAGAACTATTATCAAGCTTTTGTGGCACGATTCTTGCCGAGAAAAAGAAGTTTATTGCAAAATGACATTGTAGTGCTGAGAGATATGTTATTATGATATGTTTGGATGAAAATGTGGCATTTATTTCCTGATAGTGTGCATTTTGCTTGCAATCTTTATAAAAATTATTAATTTGTCACAGATTATATTATTGCACTGCAGTATCTGCTACCAGCACTTACAGAATGCATTTTTGATAGACTTGTTTGTTTGTTTTCTTAATTGGTGGTGACTAGGGAAATTAAATGAGCTATCACATTCAACTGTAGTTAGGTCACTGTACTTCAAAAAGAGTAGCAGAGAACTAGCCGTAGTCAATTGGTTGGGTTAGGCAAGTGTGCAGCTGTTAAATTTGTGAAAAGACAACTCAAACTAAATTAACAAAGTTTGCTTTCAGATTTTTTTTTCTTAATGCTAGTATTGCAGTATTCAAGACTCCAGGATTTTATCTAGCTTTAAGGAGATGGCATGAAATCTTTCCTACAAACAAAGCTGTAATAGTCAGCTATGCCTGTAAGTCTGCTGATGGTCATTGCAAGTTGTCTCATGAAGTGTATCCCCCAAAATGTACAATAATGAGTCCATCGTAATTGAAACTTACTGCTTTGAACCCGAGGAAAAATTTTGAATGCACCATACTCTTTACATTGTATTTCTAATCTTTTAAGTTCTTTGTAGATGATCGGAATTGAAGTATTATTGCCATGTTTTACTACAGCTACTGTAAATGAATCCATTCACCTCTCTCGGTTTTGATTTTACCTTAAAAAAAAAAGACTGTTCTCAGAAATCCTGCAATATTTGCTCTTTATTTATCTTTTGTAATTTTCTGTAGAAGGAAAGCACTTGCCTTGGTAAGCTAGATTTTCTTCCTCTGGTGTTATGAGGAAGAAACAACTCCTGATAGTAGGGCTGAGAACTGGAAAAATTCTTTGAAACAGTGGAAGGACAAGAACGGAAATGTGAAAAAGAAGAACAAAACAGGTAGAGGATGTTACTTTGTGTGCAGTGCACAAAAGAAACAAGTTTTGATTGAAATGGATACTTTTTTGATACTTTTTTTTTTCTTGACAAAAATAAGATAGTGGAAGTCAAGCGCTTGGGTTTTTGTTAAAAAAATGCATCAAATGTTGATTAAAATCTTCACTTGTCTTAAGCATTATTTTTGTTGTTATCTACCAAAAGATTTCTATCAGCTTTCCTGTGTTTTAAACATCTCACAATACACTTTGAGCGATGCTTTAATTTGAAAAATTTGGGATGAATGGAGCTAAATATGTAATAAAAACTAGTCTACAATTATGGTCTGAAGACACTGCCCTCCTTTCAACCTGCAAGTTGCTATATGGGAACAAACTTTTAAAACATCATTCAATTATTTTAATTATCTCTTAAGCTATCCGGAGGGACAAAATAAGTTCACCATTATGGAGGAAAAAAAATCTCACCAAGAGGTTTTAACTTAGTGTTTCTGTGGTTTTATGGGATCTCTTCAGAATTTATCAGAGGTAAGGATGGGAGAAAGAAGAAAGAGAAGTCCTCAGTGTAAGCAATCTGTTGCAATCAACTGTCGTATTAACTGGTTACGTTTGAGCTCTTTGAATATTGTGGAAAATCTGAAGACATTGGATTAGTAAGTTTTTTGTGTAGTAAATGTTTCCTATGATTTTTAAATTTTCTTAAAGATGGTATGGTAATAATAAAAAAAATCTTGTCAGTAAGTAGCACGGGATAAGCACTGAGTGTTTGCTCTAGACAAGAAAGAGAAATTTTTCTGAAAGTAAACTTCCTAAGAAGCGAAGAAAAGAAGAGACAATTATATTCTAAAGCCCACATGCTCAAACAAACTTTGTGTCAGACAAGGCTAAGAAGGATGAGCCAAGGTAGTAAGGACTAAAGCTCAGATCTGTGTGTCATAAAATGGTGTCTTGCTTATTGTTTCTAATTGCTTCTGTAGCAGGTAAATCCAGGGTATAATTAGATACCAGTCACATCATTTTTTAATTGTTATTAAAAGGATGTATGTGAATTTATTGGGTAGTTCTATAGTGTTTAATATCCAGATTTCTTACTGTCATGGGTAACCTCATGGTTTTGCTTCATAACCATGCAGTGTATGTTTTCAATAAAATCTTATTTAAGAAAGTACTACACATTCCTCCTTCATATTTAGGCAAATTCACATTGTGAAATGATTAATTGTGTTCAGCCTTTTCATCCACATCTAATTTTTCATGGGACATAATTGGATGCAAATTGGCCAGTGTTAATCATTAGATACCACTAATTAAAAACAGAAGCTGTAGGTAATGGTATGATTATTGGTAGAAATAAATGAAGCAGATCAGGTAATACTTTTCTTCAGGGACTCATGACTTGTGCCTGAGCCTCATTAAATTTTAACATGTGAAGGTGCCCTGCTGGTAGAGGCTGCAGGAGACAGGTATTTATAAGTAACTTAAAAGTAACATAGGAGGACAGTATCTGAAAAAGGAGGTAGGGAGAACATTCATATGGCTCAAGGACTCTGCAATTTAATAAATTAGGAACTTTAAAAAGGAAATTTAATTAAGTGGAAACTGGTTTTGCATAACGAAAAGCAGGTTCAGAGAGAAGCTAAGGACATTGCTTTTCTGACCCTAGTTCTGAAGCATCTAAAATGCCATGTTCTGAAAATTCAGTGAGTAATTTTTGAACCCAAACAACTCATTTCATGCTTTCTCTTTTACAAGTAACTGTAATGTTAGGTGCCCTGTGTGCTAAGTATGATTGAAGTCCCTTCGAAAAATTTTGATCGTGTAATCAGGTTGATCATAAGGTTTTGTACATACATCCAGATGAGAAAATTTCTTCAGGCAGAATCTTCTGACTTGTTTTTTAAACTGTTTTTAAAACTTACTGATAGCCAATGACACTTTCCAGTCCTGTGACTTCTCCATGTTGCTTATTGCTACATTGCGTCTGGAAATATTGAGAAAGCTTCATAATGAATGTCCAAGGTATCAGAACTTGCTTGAGGTGTGAAGTCATGAAATCCACCTGAAGAGACTTAGTTTTACTCAGCTGTATGGCTATATGACTTTTTCTTTTCTTTTTTTTTTTTTTTTTTTTTTTTACTCTGGCTTGCCATATGAGCAAAAACTGAAGAATCATGAATATAAAGCCTAGTGAATATATCACAGAGGTATTTTTGAGAGATAATATGACCCTTCTCCAAAATAATTTGTAGAGCAACACAGAGAGTTGCTTTGAAAAATTTTACATTAGAACTGCAAAATTATAGATTGGAAATCTGAACAGCCTTCTAAAGTAAGATGTATCTGAAAGGAAAAAAAAATGTTCTCAGTGTAGCATTAAAGGAAAAATTGAAAAGCATATGTGTATTCAGGAATGAGTTAGGGAAAAGATACTTGCCTACTGCAATGTTAGAGTAAATACTCTTATTTCAAATTACGCCTTTCATCTGAATCTATTTCTTGGCAGACTGAAGAAATACAGGATCATATATTGGAAGTGGTCTTGAAAACAGTCTGGGAGTTGTAATGAATCACAAGGCAAACACAAACCAACAGTATTATGCAAAGCATCTTTCTGAGGCTGTAGGTATCGTTTTGGGTGGGGTTTTATCCTTTTTTGGTCTGAGCTCTATGAAACAGATGACCTAATTAGGGGGAGCTGAGAGGAGAGCAATAAGAACGGTCAGAAGTCAGGAAAACATCTCTGGCCTGGAAAGACTAACAGCATTGGGATGAGATTCACCCTAGTGAAAAGAAAGAGGCATAGGTGGAGACCTTATATCTTTAGGTGCTTATGGGATTGTGGCGAAGAAATAGGAGATAATCTATTCTGTAATTCATGGTATGTATATATGTATGTGTGTATATACATATATATAAAAGTAGTGGATTTACACTTCACAAGGAAGATTAGACAATAACAGAACACTTTTTCAAATGAAGAACTAAAATAGACTGTTGATGATCTCCAGCACTGGCGATCTCTGGGAGGGGGTTAGATTTTTAGGGGATGACATAGATATCACTGAATCTTTCTTTGGGCAAGGAGCTAACATAGGTCAGCTGATAATATTTATGATATCAAAAAGGGGTTTTGAAAAATTACTGCACACCACCTTAAAAATACAGAGGTGCCAACATTTCTATATAAGCAAGGAAATAAAAAAAATGGTGAAAACAAAGTTGTGAGCATTCAGAATTTAACCTAATTTTATTTCAGTTGCAACAGTGGCAACCTTAACAAACAAACAAAAAACCAGCAAAACCTCCCCATAACCCTCCCCCACAACTATGAGTGTTATTTCTAATTTAAGTTGATCTAACACTTAAAAATATCCTTTCTTTATAAGTACATATTCCTTTAAAATTATATTCTTTATATATTTTTAAGGTGCATGTTAAAATTCCAAGCCCTGCACAGGTGACTAGTGCTGTAGTGAATATGATCCTGCTTTTTTTCCCTGAAGTTTTCAAGCTTCTCTCTCCCTCTCTTGCTTGAGTCAGTCAAGTCCTGCCAGCAGATAGTGCAAGAAGACCGTTCCCGAGGTGCATCGCTTTTTGGCTTCCCTGAGCTTGCCCTTTCCACGAAGTGGAGCAGTGAGGACCTGGCTGCCAGATCCTAGGTTGGCACAGGCTTTCCCTTCAATACCGGTGCCAGCAATGTGTGCCTGCTCCATGACACCCAAATACAGCAGCTGGGAACTGGGCTGAGCACCAGAGGGTGCTGGGTGCTTTGGGCCCCTGGGGAAGGAGGAGGCAAAGAGCCTGATGCCATTGAGATAGTTTTGGGGCTATGCTGAAGCTGTAATTGGGGGCAGTGTGAATGCTGCAAATGGAGCTGTGGTTGCATCAATGGTTTCTGTGAGGTGGTGCTGCTAAAAGCTGGTTCTGCTACCTGTGCTTGCTCCTTCCAAGACTGTGGGAAGGATGGGTCTTGGTGTGGCTGGGATACATAGTGCCATGTGAGAGAGTGGCAGTGTGGTGATGGTGTGCCCTCTGCCATGGGGAGAAGCTGGTCAAGCTGTATGTGCATACTCAACTGTGTATGGATGTCTGCCAGAGTTATCCTTTTAGGAATATGTGCCTGCTGTGTTTGGTATGTTTTTGCCAAACTAGGGGTGGCACCTTGCTGGCTCATATTGCTGTATTTTTATGCAGAAATACCCTTGGCAGCTTCTGCTTTGTGTACTACAGTTGTCATTAGATACTGTCAGTTGAAGAGCTGACAAATACTCCTCCTCTCTCGAGACTGTCTGCTGCCTCGCGTCAAAAAACATCTGACCCAGACACAGCCATGATTTCCTTCCCCTGACTGCAAGGGTAGAAAAAAAGAGTGCAGTTTTCATCTAAGACAAATTCCAGCAATCATAACTGAGGCAGTAGCCCGGAATATAGGTCTTCTGCCAGCCTTAGCTTCTTCCAGTTGCATTGTAGCAGACTCCAGTGAGGGGAAGGGTGCCGGGCTCTCATTCCAGTCTTGTCTACTGTAATCCTGTCATCCAGTGCAGCTTAACATTAAGCACAGCTATGCCAAGCTGCACTGGAGCAGCAGTTTCTGTTCTGGGCAGTAATGTCCACCTCTTCCAAATGGTTCACCTTCTTCCAGCACAGAGAGAGTGCTCATGTTGGTGCTGTGGAAACAGTGATTGATTTGCTCTTTCTTTGCAATAGTTTCCACCCAAGTGTCCTTCAACCATTCTGTTCTTGGTTCTACTTTGCTGCACAAATGAGCAAATTAAAGGTCTGTCACCCAGCTCTGGGAAATGGACATTTTATAGCAGCGTCAAGGTGCATATAGTATGGTCTGACCGTGAGGTCTGCTGGCATAATGTTAGAGGATTGTGCCACAGGTAGACAGCCGAAGTAGCAAGGCCTTACTAAAACAAAACAAAGGCAGAAGACTGTTGTCTTTGTTCCTCACAGAAAAAGCCTTTCAGTCAAGGCAATCCATAGGTAGCTGTGTCTATGAAGAAAATGAATTTTCACTTCAATTTTCTTAATTCCAAGGAAAGGATAGTTAATAAGTAAACATTCACTGTTGAAATGGTACTGATCAGTTGTTCAACATGCAGACTGAATTCTGTTAAAAAAATATATCATTTCTGGTTTAAACAGCATTGATATCTTGTTCTATATCTACGTGATCCATATAACAACTGTCACTTTGCATGTGTCAGTCTATAGCTAAACATGTTAATGATTGACTCCAACCATTATTGGATCCAGTCCAACTGGATCCAAAAAAATCAATGGAAAGGCTTCCACTGGCTTAGTGAATAGCCTCATATACTGTCATTGTAGCAGACCTTCTTGACCTGGACATTCAGAGAAGCAAAATTACATGGTATACTGGTACCAATCTTTCAAATACATCTGGACTAAGTGGCATAGGTCCTGTTCCACTCCAGACTCTCTAGGTGGCAAATGAGGATTCTAGGTGCTATATCTGAATCAGTGCCAGTCTCTATGTACCATGTGGGGACATGGTTTTTCTTACTTTTTTTCCTAGTGACTTGTACTTTCTTAGACAACTTTTATTTCTCTGGATTGTAGCGTTCAGTGGTCAGTCTTTACAGAAACTTTAAAAAATACAATTAGTTAATCCATATATTTGGTAAGCAACAAACATTTCAAGCTCCTTAACATGAGATAATCAGAAAAGTGGATAAATTCATGCATTTGGTGTTCTAAGCAGGAATGTGGGTAAATTCCACAATAACTAAGTAATCATATAACGTGATTAGTATGAATGTGAAAGTGTTGATGGAGTTAAAGCTGAAAGTCTATAGAAAAAGAGGAGAAAGGTAGTAGAACTGAATGGATGAGAGTCGAAATATATCTTTAAGAAAATGAGCCTTGCATCCTTGCATGTCAATATTAAGTCTGCTACATAACTTGAACTGACTCAAAATGAGAGATTACTAATGATTAAGCCAAAATCATATTAAGTTTAGAGACTTGGATCTTTTGATGGCTTTTTTTCTGCAAATGATAATCTCAATATTACACACTCTATAGCCTTTTCTAATTTTGTGAAAATGCCATGCTTTTGAAGTGCAAATAGAAGTGATTGCTTTGCTTTATCCACAGTAATTAAAAAAGGGATTCTTTGCCTTGTTCTATGTACATCCTCAATTTTATCTTTGCAGCAAATCTGTTTTACTGGAATAGGCTTGTAATTGGGAGTCTGTGCTTATCAACCTCACACCCTTCCTCCTCCTCTTTTGAAAACTGAAATATTTAATGTGCAAGGTTGTATCAGTACATTGAAATGTGTAACTATGGATAAACATGAGTCTAGATTTTCTAGCTTTAAAAAGTCTTGCTTTTTGGACTTCAATAAACAGTAATAACACTAAATTTACATCATTATTAAATACTCAGTATATGCAGTCTTAATCAGCAGAGAGAGTGAGTACCCCAGGTGTCCTATTCTGTTTTCTAGTAAATTACTGTTCAGGCTCCTGTAGATTTCATACTTTAAAAAGTGAATTATTTTTAGAAGATTTTTTCTTTTATTTATTTATTTTTTAACAAAGCTTGCTCTCAGATGTCAACAAAATTAAGTTAGCTGCATCTAATTTCAGGCATAAGCCAGCATGGCCTATTTTCCATACAAATTTAATACAGTGTAGTGAGCATTATCCATGACTCAGGATAGCATAACAAAAAAGCCATCAAAGGTTTCCATTATGAATAAAATAACTGCTAGATAAGATAAATATTCAAGACAGATGATAGCAGAAATTAAAATATTATAATTGGGCTTATAAAATTAAATTCTAAATCGACAAAGAGTTTCCTCCAGTTCCATCTATCCTTCATAAATATGATTTGTTACATTTTTGTAAAACTTGAAGAGAGCAAAATGCATTAAATGGCTTGGGTTTTTAAAAAGATTGTTATGATGCAAATTGCAGTCTGTAACATGCAGTGCCCATTACTGCTAAGAAACAAAGGAAGTCCCCCGCAGGAGGAGCGGGCAGCTCAGCGGGCTGCGGGCGCGAGGGGTTTTTCACTTGTGTGCCATTTTTGGAGTGGGATCTGATAATAGTGCAAGGCTGTTTGTTTGTAGTCTGGCTGTTTGGGTTGGCGATCTCGTTTATTTTCAAGCGGGGCCAAAGATAACCATCACTGCTATAGTGCTCTTCTTCCCCCTTGGAAAAATGATGAGCACTTAGGATCTGCAGAGCACTCTCCTTTCACTTCATCCAACTTGTTAGTGAAGGCAAATTCTTTGGACTCCTGTCTTGCGGGAAGGGTAGATAAAATAGCAATGACAAAAAAGTGTAACATGACATGTCCTGCATAGTCGGAAAAGCACTTTACTGTTGAATGTTTAAAAAAGGAAAGAGGGAAATAAGAGCTTCCCAGTTTGGCTCAGGTTCAAATAGAAATGCCAGAAATTACAAGAATCGTAAAGTCACAAAGCTAGGTTTTGGTTAGCAGACTGTTTGGTTTTGTGTTTTTTGGGGCTTATTCCCGTTTTATGCACAAAGCACAAATTATGGGTTCCAGTGATCTTCTGGAGTCCTATGCTTTGCCCTGGCAATACCCTTGGGGGAAAAATAAGCAGAAAAATGATTTGTACCGAAAGCAGTATATTGAGTTTCATTTCTCAGATTTGGGTGGAGACAATCTTCAGACAAAGGAGGACGTGAATAGCAGGAACATGGACACTGGAAAGAAGTGCAGGGAACTGGGGGTGGGGAGCATACACGGGCAAGAGTAGGGCTCCCTTTATGAGATTTCTATTCAGATCTAGTAGAAAACGATACTAGAAGACAAGCCCATTTCCTAAAGAGTTTGCAATCTAAACAGACAAGGTGATGCAGGCCGTAACTTTGTACTGTGCTGCAAACTTAAGTACCTGATCCAACACCAGAGCCATGAGACTGTCTTGATAGAAGTCTTGCATTTTCAGTTGTGTGTAAAAGCCTTTCCATCTCCACCTCATCTGTTACCCTCCTCTCTGTCTCAGGTGTGCATAAGCTTGAAATGTGATCAAAAAGCACTGAGCATAGAAAAAGAAATTAAGTATGGTTTAGTGGAGTGAAATCAGATAGTAAATAGTGAATAAATCAAGAAGCATGATTACTGTAGCTGACAGAAGGAATGGGGGCGGGGGGGGGGGGGGGGCCTGTAAAAGAATTGCCTGAATTGCTGCCCTCTTTGCATACTGTTTTGGCTAAATTTGCCTGAGAATAGGGATGCTTCAGTGCAAAGATAAGTGAAAACAGAGATCCTTAAGTTCTAACAAGCAAAGGGATCTTGTCATACAGGCGTTAATGACTGTAGCGTAACTTCTTCCAAGATTGATTGTAGTTGTGATATATATTTTTCTTGGCAGCAACTCGCATGAGTTACTGTTCTTAATTTTGCATATTTACTTGGAGATAGGGGGTGCTTTTAAAATAATGAAAATACTTTCCCTGTTTTTTTTCCTTATTTTTTGATTTTAGAGAGCAGCTCACTTTTCAGTACCACAAAAAAAGAAAAAATCACTGGATACTGGAAAATCTGTACATCAATACTAATTAGAGTTCTCTTGACTCGTAGGCTAAGTGACAAGGCACAATTTCATTTTCATTGTGATGTGCTGTCATAAATGAAGTCCCCTAATGAAACGCGGTCAGCCGAGAGCGCTGCTTTACGGTTCCTCTGAGCAGTGGTCAGAGCCTCACTGTCTGATGCCCCCCCCAGTACCTGGCACGGAGGAATTCGCTCTGCAGCTGGGAATCCTGCTGGCTCACATAGGCTTCTGATTGCAGTCGAGACATATTTTTACTCTATATGTGGTTTGCGAGAACGTCTTTTGCAAAGACATTCAAATAGTAGAAGATTTTTTTGTGTTGGTTTTACAGCCCCTATACCTGGTTTAATTTTTAGTTCACATTAGATAAACCGTCCTCATATTTAGGCTAATGAGAACACCAGATTAGTTCAGAAGCAGAGATCTTAGGCTTTCAGTTCTCCTCACCAAGAGGTATATTTAGAAGTGGTAAGAAGGGATATCTCTGTTATGAAAATGTAGTGAGCGTTTTTTTTTTTTAATGTAGTAAAGCTTACTCTTCTAGCTGAGTACTCCTTATGAAAGATCCTGTTTTGAAAGTACCTATAAAATTCATGCTTTTAAAAGTATTGGAAGTGTACAGGTATGAGTAGCCATTTCAAAAAAAGTTTTAATTTGTCAGTCTGCTCTCTTAAAGATGTTTGAAGGATTTTTTTTTTTCATGGAAAGAAATCATCCTTGGTACTCAAATCATCATGGAAACTGTCAGCTTGATAATAAGCATTCTGGAAAGCCCCTGGAAGTATTGAAGAAAACTTTTATCTTGGAAGCCATTTTGTGCTAGCAGCAGTAGCAGCACAGTTTTAAGTATGCAGAGCTGCTGCTTCTCTGATGAACAATTTACTAAGGTATTTTTTGTTTGTTATTTTTTAATGTATATCTACTCTCTCTTTTTGTTGCTGGTGCAATCTTAGTAGTAGTAGCTACAGGAAGAGCTAAAGATTTCAGGAAAAAACAGCTGTTTTAGACATTGCCATTGTCAGAAAAAATGGAGCAGCTGGTTACACCATGACATAGAGAGAGGAACTTATTAATTAAAAGGTTATTTTGTGTCTCATTTCAAAGTTGAGTATTAGTAACAAAATACAAGAGCTTAAGTGTATTATCTTGAGTACAGCCATCTGGGCTCATTGTCAGAAACTGGGAAGTGCTGTCCAGGGGGTGCCTTGGCTGGAACAATCCGCAGGTCTCTGCTTCAGCGAACCCAGGAGCCCAGGGAACGAGCACCGCGAGCCAGGTGCATTAGGAGGGACAGGCCATTAAAGAGCACCGCAGCATAACGCGGCGGTGACGGGCTCTCAGAACACCTCGCTGGAAGCTGAGACTGCTGAGCGAGGTGCTGTGAACGCACAGGTCATTAACGAGTCCCTCCCGGCCGTGGCTGTCTGACGGGTCGCGGCGGTGAGCGGCTGGCCCGGAGGAGGGGAGCGGGGAGCTCGCAGAGCTGCGGGAGCTCTCGCTTTGTCGGTGGGCAGCACCGCAGTAGAAGCTCGCCTGGTGAGGACTGGTCTGTGGGAGCCGCAGCTCGCTGCGCTGGGTGCGTTCCTCTGTAAGAAGGAGGAGACTCAGAAACTTGGAAGTTGGTTGGCATTAAGGTTTTGCATACTGTTTCACCTAATTTGCAACAAAATGGGGATCCAGTTAGGATGGTGTGAAGGGATGCTGGTGGAGAGTATCTGGCTAAAATCACTAGTTATTATTTCTGTCAGGTGACAGCAGGCTACTCATCAATGCTCATTTCTAAAATTAAAAAGCAAAAGTTACTCTGCATTCTTACGCTTTGAGCGATGACTGAGTTGTGGCTATTTTGAGGCTTCTGAGCTAGTGAGAGCGAACCTTCTAGTGTGTCTGTAAGTGGCCAAATTCTCTTATGTGCAACTCGCAAATGACCTTCAAAATGCGAGTGAGAATAACTGTATCGTACTGTTTTTTAGCTAATGACTATCTTTCATTCTTCCTCAGTGTAACCTTTCACAATTAGATCAGTCCCCAGTTAGAATACTGACAAAACATTTCTGTATTCTTAAAGCTCAGAATGGGGCTAAGATGTATAACAGCATTCATTTAATCACTTAACTAAATAATTATATCCCTAAGAACCAGTCTGATGGGATGTTGCATTGAAAAAGCCAGAAAGAACTTTTTAAAATCTGCAGTGATTTAATTGAATAAACGCGTTTGGTATTTGCATACACAGATTGTATTATTTATAATTAACTTCCCAAATCATTTATTTTGCAGCCTTTTAATTCCCTCTGTATCCTGCTGCCTCATTGACGAATTCAGTCACATTTGACAGCCCCAATCTGGCATTTAAATGTGACGAAAGTAGACGCTGCAATCATTCTTTAAACAGCTCATTCTGAATGACATATTAAGAAATCTTAAACTCTGTGCCAACAGCCACTTTTGCCTATGGCACTCATAGATCAGGTGTTTCAAGGCCGAACACTCCATTTTATTATGTTTATAGAGCTTGCTGTGTTCTGATTAATTTTATTCATAGTTTAAGAAGTACTAATCTATCTGGCTGCCTTGTCATAGAAAGTATATAGAGGCCACAAAATACTATAGATAACGGGAAGGCTATACGGTAACAGTGGTAATCAGTAAAGGATTAAAAAAAATTACTTATAACACAGAGCATATATATTCTTCATTTTTGTCTTCAGTCCTTCTCACTACCCAAATTCTTCTCTGCCTCCAGCTGCTTAGCCACTGGTATTTTCTTCTGACTTCCCCAGGAAATACAAGGAATTTTTACTACAGGCCTTTTAGCATGTCAGTTCAATCAGCCTTTCCCCTAGCGTGGAGAGTGATTCACGCTTCTTCCTTGTATCTAGATTTCAGTCCAACCCATATAAAAGTTGCTAGACAGATGATTATGATTGCAATGAGAATTGAATTGTGCCTTATCGAATTGCCTTGATCCCGCTTCATCCAGGTGTGTCTATTTAGTTATTCCTACTGTCTGACTTCATGATGTGACCTAATTCTCTGCTGTCAGTCTGCTTCCAGTAACAAGGATAGAGGACAGGGAATTGCACGTGAAAAAGAACGGAGAGGGGCACAACGCAAAATGGAAGAGGACAGTAGTGTAGGATGAACTAGTTTCTCCTTTCTACTCATATTGTGAACTTGGTAGCTAAATTGTTTAGATAAAGAAATATACTTTTATTAGGTTAATGTTCTTTTCACCTGAATGGCTTTATAGCTCAAAAGTTCAAGACTTAAAAGTTTTGGAATGCTGATGCAAGATGTTGAGAATCAGTAGCTTCCTGAATTAAGCATGGAAGGCAGAGGAGAACTAGTGAAACATTGTCTTTATTATCTGTACTCAAGGCACATATTCTCCATCAAAGAGCTACTGATGATTTCAACCAGAAATACATTTCTAAATTTAGAACTAGCAATGCATTTCTTACATAACTACATCAAAGAATAACAAAGTATATTGCTTAGTGTTGATACTTGGATATTACACATTTGTCAATAACTGTTGTCTGAAACTTCAGCTAATTTTTATTGTGATTCTTATTCTCCAGATGTATCCTTCTGCAGGGTCCTAGTTGCTGTGATTGGTACAACTCTATTCTCTGGTTTTGCTTTTTGCTGCTTTATAGTTTTAGGTGCAACAGTGCACCAGTTATCTTGGTGGTGTTTTTAAGTGCTCTCTGTGGATTGATTCTTAGAGCAGTTATTAGATATACATGATTATATTAAAGATAGTACTTACACTGTTCCATTTGCTAGGAAATCTGACTTGTTTTTTTGGAACTGAAAATATTTTTAACTTGATATTGTAATATTTTTCTATTCTGCATTTCCATCTATATATAAACTCATTTTATCTTGATCAAGAACTGTTTGATAGCAATATTAAAAACTAATCAAACATTGGGTCTGGTGTGATGCCATCTTAAATGTGAGCCCTTTGAATCTACTAACATTAAAAAGAAAAAGTTAGGTTTTTGACTAATGAAAAAAATATATTCACACATAATGGCTGTAGAGCAGCCTTCCATAAATAAATAATTTACTTAACTAGAGGGAGAAAAATACTTAGGATTTAAAAGTTTTTTAGGTTTACCATGTGTCATAAGTCTTTTGGAAGTGATGGCGTAATCTAGTGAGACTTAAATTTGTGAGGCCTCTAATTGAACATTTATTATTTGAAATACTCTTCTTGGCTGAATCTTGATGAATTCTACCACTTTTAGATAGAATGTTGTTGTAAGGAACTGTGGTTTTTGAATGTCAGGTAAAAATGTGACATTTATGCAAACTGACCTTGTAAAGCAACATCTGCTGTTTGCTTTTTGGGGCCACATTCCCATAAAAATCTCTGCAAGGCTTGTATGAGAAGGTTAATTTAAGATTAAGCTGATCTCTTTTAATGTAGCCTCAAAAAAAATAATTGAAGTTTTCCAAAAAGAAAGAAATTCTGTTGTTTATTTTCAGAAAAGTTAGAGTAAACTTAATGTCTGACCTGATACAGATTAAGATGTTTGATGTGGCCAAATAGACTCAGTTATGTTAAGCATACACTGATACAGAACTTTCAATCAAATTTCAACCCAAGCTTTTCAGATTTCTATTTAAAAATTGATTTAGGTTTTTTTGTGTGTTGAAATTGCTTCCATTTCTAGACAAAGACAGTGGAGACGAGATCACTTACTGGCAAGTGTTTGGACCTTGCCATTTGTAACGTTTGTAACTATATGAACTTGTGATTTCAAGCCTATAGGCATGATCAGTATACCAACCTGCTTCTTTCTAGAAATTAAGGTATGGTAAATCCATGAAGTGTTTCACCTCCACCATTTCCTTTAACAGGCTTTCACAGAATTCACATTCTGTGATTAATTGTGAGGCTGAGTGTGCTTGAACTAAGTCATTAATTTTGTCTAAAAAGACATAATTTTGGAGCACTTTCTGCATTATTAAATACTTGCCTGTCATCTGTACAACCCTCTGCTCCCCAACCACCGATCCCTTCTGCTTTCCTGCTGCTCAGTAATAGAGACAGTAAACTAGGATGAATTTTTGTACTTTAGGGGTCTGGTGATGAAACAGCTGTCTTTCTGAATCTAAAAAAGTGGTAAGTGATGACCTCTAAAGTATTTTGAAGCTTTTTAAAATGTTGGAAGTAAAATTACTCCTCCTTAACTTTTGCTGTGCAGTTTGTTGTGTAATTTAACCAGAGTCCTTTCTCCCTGAAAAAAATCAAAGTCCTATTAACTAAGGCCTTACAATACTGAACTGAGTTAGAATTCAGGGGTATTGAAGAGAAGTGTTAAAATATAATTCTTTTTGCTATAAAAAGTCAGCATGTTAGACAATTTTGGCAAACTGTTTATTTTAAAGTATAGTATAAATAAAGGTTTCATTTTATTGGCATAAACAATTACCTCAATTTATCTAGGGTGATTTTACATGAACATAATGAATTACTGCAGCTTTGTTTATGGACATTTAAATTAAATGAATATAAATTCTTAGCATCAATAGAAAAAATACAGATCCTGAGCCTTATTTGTTTAGGGCGCGTTCTCAGCACACTTGTTTGCCTGAAAGGAACCATATTCTTTATTGGACAAGGTAAACTAACATAGGATGTAGTCTTAGCCTATTACTCAACACTACACTACAAGCGCAGAGCACATGACTTAACTCCCTGCATATGAATGTAAGTGTGATGACACACTGATTTTCGCTTAGCCAATATAAGGTAGTAATGAAAAGTAGCACAAGTTTACACAGAAACAAGTCTTCTGACCACAGTTATTGAAATTGATTGGGATCTAAGTGCTCAGCTGCTGCACCTTCAAAGAAGTCCTTTCAAACCTGATTCGACAATGAATTTTAAAATTTGCTCAAGTTTGAGTAAAACAGTATTTACATTCTTATCCTCCTGTCCAGAGAAGTGTTATATTTATCCTTGTAGGCCACTCAAGGAAAGAAAATAGATGTTTTAATTGTATATTGTAAATTGAGTATATTGTGTTTTCTCAATTTGTGTTGCATAAACACTAGTCAGCCTGCAGAATAATATAGAATTGTTCCTAAATTGTTCTAATAATTCAGGCTGGGGGATGGAGATAACAACTTGCAGTTCAGCGAGGGAATGGAGGCTGGGCAGGTTAGTGCATGGGGCAAAGTAATGGGAGTGAAAGCAGCCTTGGGAAGGATAAGACAGGTTGAAAGGTGGCTCACCTCAGGTGCTTGTATGTGAAAGCGGATAGATGGGGAACAGGCAGGAGGAGTTAGAGCTGCTTGTGTGGATGCAGCTATGGCCCACACTGGAATAACCGGGATAGAGTGGGATGGCTTGTGTGACTGGAGTGCTGTGATGCATGGATACAGGCTCTTTAGGACAGACGAACAGGGAAAATGGGAAAGGGTTGCCCTTTACATGAAGAAACAGGTTGAATGTATGGAGCTCTTCCCTGGAATGATAAACAGGAGCTTAGGGAACATGACTGGGGAGAGACAGTTAAGGGTGAAATGACTGAGAGACCATCCAATCAAGATAAGGAAGTGAATGAAGTCTTCTTGAGGAGACATCTAAGCTACTCAAGGAAAGCTCCAGATTGCAGATCCTGATTCTTATGGGAGACTGTAACCTCCCTGACAGCCCCTGAAAGGGCAACAGTGGGATGCAATCCAGGAGGTTTCTGGAGGCTTTGGGAACGATTTATCAACATAGATGCAAATACAGGCTAATGTGCCAGGTGTGCTTTCTTGGATCTGCTGTTCACTAACAAAGAAGAACTGGTCAAGGAGAGGTGATAATCAGTGGCAGCCTTGTCTGCAGTGATCATGGCATAGTTGAATTCAGGATCCTGAGGGTCGTGAGGAAGGGAAGTAGCTGAATACTGTTTCTGAAAACAAAAGAGGTTCTAGTTTCTACTCTATGTGCTTTCACAGTTTGAAAAAAAATAAAAGCAAGGGGAATAAAAGATTCACTTTTCAGAGGTGAATGTTTCTTTTGTAACAAACAAAAACCCATGGAATACACATTTGAATTAAGACCTCACCTTCAGTTTCTTCAAGGGGAAACTTCATTTTAATCGTGAGTATATTTATGGAAATTGGGCATGAATTAATGGAATGTCTGTGAGGTAACCCTTTGCCATTAGAGTTTCAAATTATTTTGCGCATTTTTTACATTGCTATCAATAACAGTTGAAAAATATTACTTATTTGGTATTCTTCAAAGAAATCATGGATATTCCAGATTTGATTGAAAGTATAAATTGGTCTGCAATACCCAGAGGTATGATGGCTGAGTAGGCAAGAATCCAGCTTGGCTTTTAAATTTTAGATTGTTTGCAGTGTTGGCATTTGGACATGTGGCCTCCTCCGCTTTGTTATGTTTATAAATGGCATACACTGAATACTGGTGTTGCTGGCAAAACTAGGAACAAGAACGTTCACGATGACAGCTCTGTGGGCTTTCTTCAGAGCAGAACCAGACCTTAATAACATTTTAAACCGGTGCCATAAATGTAATAATCACTTAAATGTGTTGATGGATCAGTAACATTCATCAAAACTGCCTGGGAAATACTGAGGAAAATCTTACATAAAACTCAATCTTTGTGAAGAGTAACGGGCATCGCATGAAACTAGCAGGAGGTGGGTTCAAAACAAAAAGGTGCGAGTTGAGGGGGAATTAGTATATAGTAAAGCTGTAGAGCTCCTTGCCACAAGATGCTGGGGGTGCTAGAGGTTTACTTGGAGTTAGAGAGAGCTTAGTTTTCCCTTGGGATTACTAAATACGAATTAACTGTATTTGTCTTAGTAAGCCCATGAAACACAAATGACACATGATCAAGAAGCTGTAAGATTGCTTGGGAAAGTATCATCTATACCTGTCTTGTTCTGCTGCTACTTCTGAAGCATTTGTTTTTGGCCACTGTTGAATAAGATGCTGGGCTAAATGGACTTCTGGTGTGAGCTTGTGGCTCCTGTGTGCTTAACCAATTCACAGATAATTCAGTAAGAGAAAAAGAAGTTAAATTGTATGAATTAGTCATAGTGAAAAATGTAAGAAGATCCATCTGTTTTTAATTATACTGTCTTTAGAAGGATTTTTTAAAAAAAGGCTAAGACGACAGAGCGCTGTAGTTTAACAAGCTGTTTACTGTAACCACATGCATATTATATGGCCATATAATCATATAGTATTTCTCAACCCATAAATTTAATAGTTTACAGAATACATTTAGAAAACTATAGTTGAATTTGTGATAGCTGTGATGCTACTGTTAGCTGTTAAAACATATGAAACACTAGTTCATCTTTCAATATATATATTTGGCAGTATTTCATTTCATTTTATAAAGGAATTAAAGATCAGAAAATAAGAGAAGGGGTGCTATTGTGGAAAGTTTGTAACATGGATGATTACAAGACACAGCTGATCATAACAAAGCATTCTTTAAAATGTTGTATCAGTTTTTCTGTGGTGACAGATCTTGATTTACAGGCACAAGCACGAAAGGTGAGGTTATTAAAGAATTTATTCTCACTCATTGAACCCTGCAGGCAAATGTCTTCAATATTTAACCAAGGGATCAATGAAAGTAAATTGTTCACTGACAACCAGCTAGTTATCTTCCCTTCAGGTGGATTACTGCTCCATGTACTCTGCTGTTATGAGGACAGCTCTCTTTCTTATTTTCCTTTATTTTCTGCATTCATTTTCCTCCCTATCTTTATTAGTTTTATTTTTTTTCAAGAGCTTCTTTACAAGATGGAACTGAAATTACTCAGAAATCCGAAATAGTTGCTATTCTGTCATATATCAGTCAAGCTCCATTAAGGAGCTGCATGTTTCAATTTCATATATGTTGATAACTGTCATTTCAAAATAGAATACAGAGCTCAAGAGTATAAAAAAGTATTTTAACATGATCTGCACACAGTCTTCCCCATCTGGGCAATACCATTTTACTCTTTAACACCAACCATTTTGTCCTTCAGAAGGCTAAGGATATATGAAGTATCCGTGCTAGCCAGTACTGCAGAGAGCCTCTATCTGTCAAAAAGACGTCCGCATTTCGAAGGAGGTAAAATGGGGATGGTTTTTGTTCAAAGCTGTAAGGACAAATCTGATGTTCTGTATGATTTTTCATAGGATGTGGTTGACAATAAGAGAAATGCCTCTCTTGTCATATCCTCTCTGTGTTATGGAAAGTGTGACAGTGGTTGTGAAATTCTTTAAATAGCTACCAAGCTGGGACAGAATACGTTTCGATCATCACTGTATGCCTTAGACACTTTTCATCCTTTTTGCCCGTGTGGCTAGGAAAATGGGAACATGTTGCTGGCTTACAGAATTCTCCGTGAGAGAACTTGCGAGCAGTTATTTCTTCCTGCAGTGCTATAGATAATGAGTTTTTGACAGCTCTCAGCCAAATTTCTCAAAGAATAGATTTTACACCTGTAAAGCTGAAGAAACTGACCCATGTGGTAGAATATCAGCTTACAACATGACAACAGCGTTTAGAATGAGTGCAATCTTTTCGCACTCCAGCAGTCCACGTATAGCTTCTGTCGGTTCTGTTGAGATGGCCTTGTTTGCACAGCTTTAGTATGCCACTAACTGTTATTAGGTCTTGAGAAATCATCCCTCCCAAGGAGAAAAACAATATTTTCCATGGGCATCTTCAGGAGTTAGTCTCAGGTACAGACAAGAAAGCGTCTGAGAAAGAGTTTTAATTTCAGAAAATATTATAGACTTCAAAAAAATATATGCTTAATTATGAATATATACCTAAGTATGAATTATACTCTTTTTTTACACATAGACTGTCGTGTTCTAGAAGCTTTTATCTGTAGTCTAGGATCCTGTTGTGCTTAGTGCTCTACAAAATCAAAATAAAAAGATGTCTCCTGCAACTCTCTTTCTATTATCTTATACCATTGTACATTCTCAAAATCACCTTACAAAGGAGTTCAGTGAAGTCAGTAAGGATCCTTTGTCCTAATGTGCTTGTTGCCCAATTAAGGGATCTATGAATACTCTCTTGAAAATGGATTTCTCAGAGTTTCCGTAGAGGATGTTTTGGGAAAGTTCATTACTTCTATACAATTTTTGTGCTTCTAAGAAATAGGATTTTGAAGAAAACATTGTTTCCAGAACTGGTAGCATTAAAGCAGAAGTAAGAAGCAATAGTGGGGAAAAATACAGTGTAGCTAAAGGGATTTACCAAACCCACTCAAATATAACTGTAAATATGGAAAAGCACTAGAAAAGTCAGTTTTCTAGTTACAAATTTATTGTCAGACTTCATTATACAATGGAAAATACTTTTTCTTCCTTAAGTTAAAGGTTAGACTTGTATTGATTTTAATAGGACAATCATAGTAACATGGTAAAACAGACTTGGTCAACCAGATCTGTCTCGCAAGAACTGAGGTTGATCTAAATCATCATAGCAATTTTGATAGCGAGATAATTACAGCAGTTCATATACTTTGGGGATATTTTTGCCCATGTCTTAGGCCAGTCATTTAATTCTCAAAATTTCTTTGATGGATGTTTTTAAGAACCATGGACACTATCTGGAATGACTATACCTACTTAGAAGAGCCTAAGAATGGTGGCCCTGCATCACATCAGATTTTCATCTAGTCTGGCATCTTGTATTTGTAACAAATGGCGAGGGAAAGAGAGTAACAGAGATACTTTCCTTGGTGTGTTCTCGCAAGTTCTGCTTTTAGTAGCTTAAGGACTTCCTGAGGTAGAGTCCATATTTATTGCTTAGTGTTTTACAGTTTGTGATACACTAATATTTGTATTATTTCTTACCTCAGTTGGATGTCTACCTGCAATTTTATCATTTCTTAGGTATAGCAAAAACATTATATAAAATAGAAAGGCACAAGTCTGTCTGGAGATGAGAATATGTGGTCCAGTTGTTTCAGTGGGACCACCATAAATATCCCCAAAGGATATGGGTAGTCTTTGCACATCACTTCAGTGGGCAAATAGACCATATGCTTCAACACTTCTGCATGCAACACCCTTCTTCCTCTTTTTACTTGTTTTGCTTGTGGGGCCAAGAGAATACAGATATATTTTTGCAGAGTTTTCATGGTTTCCAAAATTATCTCTGTACATGCAACCTTTTATGGATTTCTGTAAGTCCAAAACTGGAGAGGAATAAAAACCAACCAAACAAGGAAATAATTTAAGAACTACATACCATGTAAAGAATTTCACAAAATGCAATAAAGAAATGCGGAGAAATATGTAATAGGAAAAAAATGGTTGACTCTTGCACAAATTCAGAGAGAGAAGTTACTTTTATTATTATATACCTTCTTATTAGAAATAGGCATGACAGGGAGGTATTTTTTTTGTGCCTGTGGTTGTGTTACTGGCCTGCCTTGATTAATCAGAGTTCCACAAAGCTGATGTTCCTCCTTCAATTAGTACACACTAGCAGAAGCTGTCAAACAACTGATTGAAAAAAGTATTTACAAATGCAAAGAGAAAATAAGTTGCAATTGTAATATCCTTGGGCAAAAGGACATTTTGCGTCCCTTCTCTATTTGCTATAAAAGAGTGGGTTAAGTGTACTGTTTAAATTTTCTAGTCCTGATTCAAATTTACTTTAATTTTGTTACACAGATGAAGAAATTCTTGAGGTCACCTGTGTCTGCCTTCACTTCAGCTTTTTCCAATTTGTGTTCATTTTCCTATTATTCCTGTATGTGTGGTGTTGACATGGCATAATTCCAGGCAGCTATATTCAGGTTACTATACTTGGATACTAGAGAAAGAATTTATATTTGACTAGGTTGGTAGTCCATAATTTGTTGACCAATAGACATAGGGCATAGAGCATTAGGAGGCTGTTAATGAAGTGCTGTTATAACTATAATTATAGTCACACTCAGCAGCATTGCCGGAGTTGAGTAGGACTGAAGTTTATTTTAAAGGCTGTTTTCAGTGGTTTGTGTAATTCGACTGTGATAATTTGTAGTTGAATGCAACTTGACATGAAAACCGTCAGCTTTCATGCAGATTTCTTTCTAAAAATGATTCAAACAAGAGTCCCATCCATAGCAATCATTACAGAGAGGAAGTTCATCTGACCAGATATGGTTAGGTAATAAATCAAGCATAAACATTTACTGCTTCCAAGCATTTATTTTTGACTGATTTGCTACTTTGAGTTTAATATGCTCTATCACTAAAAAGGTATTTTTGCTTACTACTTTATGAAGCTGGCTGTCAAACAGAAGTAACTCCACGTAAATCAATAAGATTACAGTGGTACAAAATGGTTTAAGTGACACCACAACCTGAAGGACAGTTTAACTTTGGAATTAGTTCTTGGGCCGCATACAAGCAGCTCTAAATGGCTGCTGTTAATAATAATATTTATTCTTTTAAATGACACTGAAGCTGGTCTCCTAAAGTGTCACGATAGGTGAAAGCAAAAGAAAATTAACAGGGCCTCTAAAAATTCAAATGAATATTAAATGAAATTTTCAGTGGTGATGTGGCTATATTTCTGGGAATGTCAGAGCACTTCTTCATTATGGGCTTTCAGTCGCTCCATTGAGACTTTTTTCTGTATTTCAGATGAAGAGGTCGCTAGCCAATCAACACAGCAAATTGATTGTAATTACTCCCGTCCCCAAAGGCAGTAACATTTCACTCCAAGTGATGAGTCTGTATAGCCTTGTGGTAACCCAGGTCATCTGAACAGCTTAAATCCTATATAAATATGGCAGCATATGAAAGGAAACTCTGCTTTAGGAAGACTTTTTTCTTGAGTAAAACCTCTGGAGTTAGTTAAAACTGTATTCACTACAGTCCCCTTGTGCAACTAGTTATTATGTGCACTAAAGCAGCAGTAAGTCCTTGCTAAGTTCAGATTCCACTTCATTGTATTTAACTTCTAGTAGAGTATGCCTGTGCTTAGTACTATTTATTATTCCTAGAAAAAGAAAAAAAGTAGATCAGGTATTTGGCATTGAAGACTAATGGTATGTTTATGAGACAATGTAGTGTCAACTAAATTAAACTTTTCTCTTCAAGTCCCATTAGCTGCTATTTGTGCTGTTAATTTTACAAATGGGTTAACAAATTTTTAGGAACAAACTTATTGTTCTACTTTAATAGTAAACCTTGCTTAAACCAAGCAGTTTGTTAACTTACAGTCATTTTTGTTTGGGCACGGTTGTATTCAGTTGTGATCTCACGGTTCCTGTATTGCCGGCATTCACTGTGATAGGGCATGCTTTTTGGAGATTGTAACAGGAAATAGAAAGTATTATTATCATTTGTTGTCCTGATGAAGCACAATATTCAGGCTTGTTTAAATTATAAGGAAAAATTGGATGTACTTCACTGATGCCACTTCATTTACTTATAGACTCTGTTTTCCTGAACACTGTTTTCCTGAATACAGTAAAAATTAAATACGAGCATTTTGTTCTCATAACCTCAAGACTTTTTCCAGTAGCTCTTGACACAGAAGCCTCTCAGTATTGTTTCTGAGGTTGCATTAATTGTATCTGGCACTTCATGGGAATTCAGGGTGGATCAGCTGTGTTCTATTCACCCCCCAGTTTGTTTCTGCATGAAAAAAGTTTTAATTAGATAGAAGAGCTTGAATTCTGCCAATGAAACAATTGTCCTTGTGACACATTTTATTAATAACTTTTGTTGGTCTGCTATACCAAAAAGAGCAGATTTGTGATCTAACAAAAGAGAGAGATGTAGCAAAAAAAGACCAACATCTGTGTTACTTAAATAACTTATTGTAGAGAGATGTAAAATGAGTGCAGCTGGGTGGTAATAAAATTCCTTCCAGCAGAAGACTCCAAAAATCAGGAATCATCTTGTTTTCAGACTTTTTTTGAATATGCACTAAACATACAGAATATAGAAACACTTGCATAAAATATATGAAGTTCATTTTTCATTTTTCATTTTTTCATTTTACTCTTAAATTCCTCCAATAAAATAGTTGGATTTCTTTTTCAAACAGTATAGAATGCCAAACTTCAGTCTGTGAAGTTTAGTTTGTACACTCAGAACTCTTACCAAGTTTATATTTACATAATCTTGACATTTAACAGGTCAAAACTGTATTTTAATATAAACTACAATCCCCCTAGTGCAACTAGTTTATTACATGCACTAAAGTAAATGCTAGTAAAACTAGGTACCTGGCTGTGAACAAAATTCTCTCCATGTGTTAATACTGACTAAACCCAGAGAACATCTTATGCTGAAGGTCTACAAAAATAATAGAGCATATTTGGCAGTCCTTTTCCTCTCTTACTCTCCACTCCCCCTCTGCCTGTGTATTTCTGCTTGCTTTGCTCTCTCTTCCAATGTCACGTGTATATTCTTGCTTAAATACAAAATAATGTATGCAGTAGTTCGGATTTTTGGTGGGAATTGTATGCACTTGTTATTTTTAATCAGGAGGAAATGAGAGGGAGGGCTGTTCGGAAGTTATTTGCACTCATATTTTTTCTTGAAGTTAAGTAAAGAGTAGGTGGATAGATGTTACTGCCAACACTTACAAGTGCATTATTCAGACTTCTACCATCTTCTCTGTTACACTGGACAGGGGAGGAAATGGGGTATTTCTGAGTACCCTTCGACACTTGTGGCCCATGTTTCTCTCTGCCTGCCTTGCAGAAACCTCTTACCCAGAACATTCACGACACAGCTAATGGAACTGCAGGTTCTCCTTTCCAAAGCAGAGAGATAAATGACAACCATTCTAACTGCAGAAAGATACTAACTTTGAAGAGATTTATGCCTCTAGCTTCATCTTCAACATTATTGATAAATGTTATGAGCCATATTAAGCATCTTATTGTTCAGATTAAAAAAAGTGAATGATGTAACCTTGACCTAATTAGCTTGTATGCAATGTAAATTCTCGAACTTGGTTGCGGTTTCTTTTCAAATTCCCACTTGGCATTTATATGGCAGTTTATACTGTCATTTATTTTGATTCAGTTAATTGCATATGTTCCAAGAAGTTTAAATGAAGTTAATATGCTTACCCTGAGAACTTCGAGTAATCTGCTAATGTGGTTCAAGCTCCAGGAGTGACTATCTTATAAACTTCTCCGTGGCATCTTCCCACTCCCCATCTGCTAATGCAGAAGCACCAGGTTAGGACAAGCTCCGTAGGCTGGTCGGTGAGGAAGTGGAGATAGGTCCTCTTCTGGGGCCCCATCCTTACCCAGCCAGGGTAAAAGCGCAGGTAATTCCTTCAGACATTGCTTTTCAACTTCTGTGCTGGTTCTCCTTGTGAAATTCTCCTCTGTGGTACCTCAGTTTCTGTGACTCATTTGTTGATGCTGAGCTTAACTTGAAGAACGGAATTTTTGGTGGAAGAAAATTAGTATCATGTAGCTGTGTTAAGCAGAGTTGTGGTCTCTGTGTGATGGGAATACTTCTTCCTCCAGATCAGTTTTACCTGGCCAGTTCTGTTCTTTAATAATTTTTGGGGACTCACATAAAGTCATCCAAATAATTTTAGGTAAATAACACATGCAGATGAATCTCTTCCTAATCTGACATAAGGTATTTTCCTAGAATACCAGGTAGGTGGAAGTATGAAGGGCTCTGTGGAAAGCTCCTTATTTGCTAGAGATTAACGGCTATATGGTAGATAAAGCGTGGCCATCTATTTCTGAAAATATGTGTGCTCTGGAACATCTAGAACACCCACTTTCTGTCAAATGGCAACAGAACCAATTGTGTGTGTTGCAGCCCCAAGAGATAACTGCTGCCTCGATGAATTTTAATTCTGTTTTATTTATATGCAGCCTTACAGGAATTCTTTCTCTTTTGATCTCACCCTAGATACTTTCACAGTCTTTCCAATTCACATGCAATAGAAGATATTTGTTTTCTGATACTTTCAATCACTTTAATCAATATGACAGTCAGCTGCTAGTTAAAAAATTGGCTTGTACGTAATTACATCTCTTCCATCTACAATCTGCTGGGCTTGTTTCTAATTCATTTTACTGCTCTGCAGTCTGCTTTTATTCAGTACAGGAAATTTAAATACCCTATTTTGTCTGAGTATAATAATCATTTCCTTCATATTTGTTAAAAGAAGTCATCTCAAAGAAGTCATTAGGTTTAATGTTAACCTGTAATTTGATCTGGGAGTATGGTGAACTGTTCCATGAATTGTTTGAAGTTTGTATATGACATTTGTATGTTGCTGAACCTGTCGTTTTATTAGCAGTATATCAATGCTTTTACAATTTAAAGGGAGCATCCCAGTTTTTTGAGGTTTTGTTGTTGGTGCTGTGAAGGGTATTTAATCTCTCAGTGCTGAGATTCTTACTCTAGATTTTTTTGAACAAATATCATATGCAACAGAACTCCAGCTTGGAATTTCTATCCTATCACTGAGTAATATTGCTAAACTTAACCTTCAAATGCCTTAATATTTTTTCCTGGAAGAACCAGAGATATTTGACCTTTATTGCTTCCTTCACAGTATCCTTCTCGCTCTCACTGGGCACTTTGCAATATGAGTCAGCAAAATGAATTGAAGCAAGAACAGCTGTAACTTAATAGACAACCTGCTTAATAAATGTTTATTGATTTAAACTATAGATTATACATTTGTGTGAGATACTGAAATAATTTAAATCAGAGCTGGTCATGCATCTGTCTGAACTTGGCTATATCTCCAAAGTAATTATGACAGTATTTAAAGCAAGGCAAAAGGGTTAACAGGCTGAGGGAGCAGCTGGTGAGTTGCTGGGTTTCTTTATGAAGGTGCTAATCAGCTACAGCACCCCTAGAAGGAGCTTTCAGAAAATACCGCATAAGACTGACCATGCCAGCTTTTGAAATGCTTGCTTTCTGTACATTTGAAAGGATCCCCACTTCACGGGGGGAAAAAAATACAAGCCACAGTAATCACATAACTCAGCAGTAAGTTTGGCTTTATGCATCTGTGCTCTGTGACATATTTCCATGGCCACATTGCTGTATGAAAAATTAAGTTTTCTCTGCCTCAGTAAGCTGTTGAACAACATGTATTGCCTCTTGATTACGTTTATCTGGTTTCATCTAATTTGATTAGAGATATGGTGCATGTAGCTATCATAACATTTTTCTTATGTTTTGTGCACAATTATAATTTTCCTGATTACTGTTTCTGACCTTCATTCTTTCTCTCTCCCCAAGCCTCTGACTTAGATATTTGTCATAGATGACAATATTATGTTCATATCAAAAGCACATTTGAAAGCTCAAATTTTAAATCACTTTTTAAATCACTGCCTTTCAGCTATAATTTCTGGACACTATTTCAAAAAAGTGCACTTCCGTGTGAGTGTTTTAAATATTTGAAATATTACAGAAATAACTCAGATACAGTTTACCTGTGTATTACAGAATCTCAGATAAACTATTTCAAAAACTCTGTTCCCAAGCTGAGCTGTATCTACTGCAGAGCAGTGTACTCAGATAGCAGTATTTTATTGTAGGAATTTTACAAAGTATCCAAAATGATTCATTTTGCTGGTGGACTCTATACTACAATATAGCGCAGTGGTTTTGCCCAGGGAGGAAGATTTGGCAGCTTTAGAGAGCTGTGTGCTGCTGCTTGAGCTGCCCAAATGGGCTTGACTGTGGTTCTAACTTCTTGTGATCCATGCAACCAAAAGCGGGGCGGGCGAGGAGAGAGCAGGGCAAGGGTAGGAGGCCGCTGCCAGACGCTCGACGCAGTACTGCCTAACGGAGCTGCCCGTTTCCCTACCTGCGTTGTTGTACAGGTGATGGCACTGGTAACCTTGAGTATGAGCTGTCCAAAGAGCAGCTCCATCTGAAAAGCAGCCGTGCCAGCTGCCATCCCCTCTCTTTTATGTTTAGAAAATACAGTTTTATGTTTCATTATAAAAAAAAAAAAATCAGATGCATCAATCCTGTCTGGTTTATGAGGCACTGGCACAGGTTCGTGGTGGGGAGGGTAGAAGAGGTGGCCAAAGGGTGTGAAGGTGAGGGAAGGAGGAAAGACAATAATGGGCTTAAGCTACTTGTCACACTGTGTTTTCTCAGTGTTTTTATAGACTTGCTTAGTTGTCCTGGTGCTCCATCTGATTTCTCTTTTTACACATGTGAGAATCTCATTTGCTCCTCATAATTATTTTATGTTTGGGTTTACTGGAATTTGTTTTGTCATATAGACTTGTGCTAACTGGAGTCTAGAGAGAGTTCTCCTGAATCCTCATAAATATTTTGCTCCTTCTGTATTTTAGAACTAAATCTCGTGCTTGTAGCATATTGACTTGACTTACTGAAAGCTTATATTCCATTTAGTTAGTCAAGATGAATGCTATAAGCAAAAAAGGAAAATTTAATATTCCTTATTTAGTTAGAGAAAGAGGATATCTGTTACTAACTATGCCACTGGCTAACTGCTTAGTTTGGGAAGTATCAGCTGCCTTGTCTGAGTCTTTTGTACCACTTATAGAAGCAAACATTAATAGCACTTAATTCAGAAGGGTGATGCATGCCTAAATTAATGTTTGTAAATTATTCTGAAATTCTAAGATGCCAAATAGTAGGCGCAACAATTAATGTTGCTAGTGGTAAGAATCATTGGACTTTTGTGTTACATATTCATGCCCTTTAACAGGGGAAATGAAGCAGAATGCAAAGCTCATTGATGTCTTTTGTGTCCTGTTACACAGCTAATGTCTTATTAATATTTTGAAAAAGCTTCTTTGCTAATATCAGGTTTAATTCTTTTTCTGCTACTTTGGAAGTCTGGAGACTGGATAGAGCTGGTATTACTACTTTGTAAACAGTTTTGGGGATGGATTTGCAGATTTACTCATATCTCGTCTTAGGTTAGTTCTAGGGATACTATCTCATGAATAGAGGATGTTTGCTATATTTATGTTGTTAGATTCATGGAAAATTATGTAGCTTACTCAGAAGAAAGTGGCCTGATGTGGAATACTCTCTATATAACATCCGCTTGTTTTTTTGGCAACTCAGACTTTATTTACGTCAAATAAATCTACATTTCTATACTCTGAAAGCATTACTACACTCTGAAAGCATTAAATAGAATTTGTAATTCTAATATGCTTCTTTATAAAGTAGAGTGGATATATATATACATATTTGTTTTTGAACTAGCCATTGTGCATGTTGCAAATTTTACCTGAAAGCAAATTTACCTGTATTATTACTGAGTTTGCTTGCAGTGCCACAGACATTTTGAATCAGTTCCATCCCTCTTTTTGGATAAACACTTACGCTATTATTTTGTCCTTTTTATTAGTAGTCCTTTAGAACTATGAATGAGCAGTTTTGACAATTTATGATCTTTATTACACTGTTGCTTCATTTCTCATGATCATATTATATTGATCTATATTTTAGTTTCTCACTCATTTTTCTCACTGAAGATTCTCTAATGTGATTGGAAATAGAATTATCAGGCAAAAGCTTTTTTAGTTTGAAGCAGTCTTGTAGCAGAGTAAAAGTGGAATTTAGAAGAACTTGTATGTGACTGCAGGAAATTTGGTAGTAAATTGAGAGGGAGGGATGAAATGAAATAAATAAAGAGGTCAAAGTAAGTTACTGAATTCAGTGAGCAGGTATATCATTAATAAACTTGAAAGGGAAAATGAACATAAACTTGCACAGAGGTCAACTGACCATTGACTGTACCATTACAACTGAAAATTGAAACCATGTAAAGTAGCTATTGAAAATATCAGTGATTATGAAGATTAAATTGATCTCTGCAGTTTATTCAATAAACTACTGTGGAGCAGACCAAATATGCTACATAATGATCAAAACGTATGAGGACATTACACAAGTAGCATTTAGGATAAGTGGAATAGAAAGTGTAACATAGTTTTGGCATGAAGAAAACATAGCAATATGTTATGCTGGAGTTATGCTACAAAGATTATTTGCCTCCATGCTTGTTTGACTGACTCAGTTGCCAGATAGATGCCTAAAAATGGATTCTGGTAAAAATACATGAGAAGGACGGAGGTATTTTGAAAAGTACTTAAAAGTGATTGATTGCAGCCCGAGTATGTGAAAAAATTAAAGAAAGTTGAAAGGTGATAATGTTTAGAAAAGGCATCAAGAAAAGAGCAATAATTAAAAGAATCTTTATGGATTAAATACAAAACTCTTCTCATCATTGAAGTACAAAATAAGATGATATCAAAAATAGGAAGACTGAAGTTGTTATGAATTTTTGCAATAGAAATTGCTTCATAAAACACACTACTTGGGATACTAATCTTCTGGAATTAAGAGCGGAATGAAAATTTCTACAGGCGTTGCACTTTAAAAGGCAAATGAAAAATAGAATGTAATGAAAGATACAGGAATGGAAAAGTGTCAGATGTATACTATAAAAAGAGAAAAATACTGACTGTAATAATTGCAGAATTCGGATGATATATGATGCTGCATTTTTTTTAAATAAAACTCAAGTTATGGGTAACTAGCCTCCATTTGTTTTCTCTGTGAAAGTATAATTGTACTGGGTGATTTCCTATGATTTTGCTACCAGCATTTGTAGGTGTGGTTTTACTGGGACAAATCGAGAGCAAGTGTTTCTGTGTAGTCATGAATCCTATGCTATTGCTTCCCAGTGTAAAAGGAAAGGTTGTGATCATAAACTCACGTAGTGAACTGCGCTTTCACGTTGCAAACTGAATCGTTTCTGAGTGGCCCAATGAGTCTAGAAGTGAAACTTGCAGGGTGTGTAAGCTGTCCACCTGCCTTCTCTGCAGTCTTCTGAGAGGAGAAGAAAGGGCTAGAAATCTCTCTATGCAATCTGATCCCCTGCTATCACATGTAAATGTATCATATAATTGCTTTCGTTGCTGCCTCTTAATCATTTCCTATTGCTATCCCACTTTTTTGCTCCCGTTACTACATTCTTCTTTCAAGAATGAGAGTGTGTGTCTAAATGGGGTATTGTTGTAGTGGTAGGAAGTGATGTTCAGGATGCACACATGGGCACTGTGGTTTCGTGCAGAACTTGGAGGGGAGTTTTGGATCATGGGCTTCTGCACCTGATCCTGAAATCATGCAGAACAAAGTCAGTTGGGAAGTCTAAGCTGCTGAAGATAATGTAGGTGCTCAATATAGTTACACTAATATGTTTTCCAGTTATAGAGAATCACTCCTTCATTTTGAGACACATTTTTCATTTCACCATTAAGGCTTCTCTTCTATAGTCCATTTCTCATTTTCCCCTGAATTAGCTATTCATAACCTTTTTATTTCTGTGATTAGCACAGGCAACAACATTGTCTTTCTTTTTATCTAGCTCATTTTTACTCCAAAATGTGCTGGTCATTTTTCTTTGGGCAGTGAAATCCACTTTGATTAAACTGGAGCAAATTCTCTATCCTGTAGTAGCTTATTTAGACTTTAATGTAGACATTATCTTTTTACAATTCACTTATTCACTCCTCTCTTGTATAGTGCCTAGATGCAGATCATTTATACTCTGTGCCTCCACTTTATTTATACACCTTGTACCTCTTCCAAATTGAACACATTTTCAAATAGTCCACCAACAACTTTATAGTTAGCTAAGGTTTTTTTCTTTTAGTATTGGAATTACTTATCTTAAATGGTTTTGTTCTTACTATCCCCTCAACTTTCTTTACTTCACTACTTCAGTTTTACTTTTTCCCATCCATTAACTGCTGGTAGAATTTGTGAGTTTGTCTACTTAGACATAGTGATTTTTAATATTTTCTCTTCCTCTTTTACATTCCTTACCATGAAGCTTTGGTAGAGCAAAATTAACTTCAACACTTAAGTATAAATATACCTTACATCAAAAGCAAAACCACTTGTTGGCATTGAGATTCCAAGGTAACTTCTGTGTAATGGTAGGGTAAAATATAAAAACTACATAATAACAAGTGCTACACATAGGAATGTCACAGTAAAATGCTGAGAAGCCTCATAATAATACAAATGAGATGAAAGTTGTGAACAGTGGTGATAAAGGGCATTAGGACCAGTAAAAATGATTTATTTACTTTACACAAATATGCTCAGCACTGAGCCTGCCAAGAACACCCATTGATTCCACTTTTTTCTCAAGCGGATATTGCTTATTGCCAAATCTGACAAGTTCTGATGTGAATATCTGAATCACTAGACTATTGTGTTATGAACTTAGCTAAATGCATGTCTAAAGTATTTCAGTGTGTGTATTTGTGTAGTTTTCACTCAGATTCACAGACAATCTATAAATATTCTAGACAATCTATAAATATTTAAATACCTGAAGGGAGGGTGTCAAGGGGCCGGGGACAAACTCTTTTCAGCTGTCCCATGTGACAGGACAAGAGGCAATGGGCAGAAATTGAAGCACAGGAAGTTCCGCCTGAACCTGAGGGGGAATTTCTTCACTGAGAGTGACAGCACTGGACCAGGTTGCCCAGAGAGGTTGTGGAGTCTCCTTCTCTGGAGATCTTCAAGGCCCGCCTGGATGCAGCCCTGTCTACCATGCTCTAGGTGACCCTGCTGAGTGTGGAGGTTGGACTAGATGATCTCCAGAGGTCCCTTCCAACCTTACTGATTCTATGATTCTATGATTCTTCTTCTACCCCCCAGGCAGGGTGGAAAGAGAAATCGAGATTTGTATTTCCCCCAAGGATAGACTTGTATTATTTGCAGGAACTTTTCAGGTCACTCTTTTTGGAGCTTGATGTCTAGGGGCAGTATATTGGCAAGTAAGCCATTTTCATTCAGTAATCTTTCTTAGGAAATAAAGATATTTGAAGTTGATTTTCAACCCAAGAAAGAAACTTCTCTGTGGCTGTCTCTTCCTAAACAGCCATGGTATCTGGTTACTTCTGGAGACTTGATGAAGATTTTCATGCTCTTGGAGAAAGCAGTGTGCTATAGTGAAAACCAGAGGTTGTGTGAAGTAGAGAAAGAAGATGGGCTATCATGGATCAAAGGTGGTGCTTTCGGTACTCTTTCGATGCTTGTCCTTGTTTTTAAGATCACTGCTGCTAAATCATTTTGCTTTTGGAAGTTGTTTTCTTGTTTTTTGAACAAATAGTCTGCAATGTATGTAGGTGAAAATGCCGGAACATGAAATGTTGGGTGTCTGTCCTGCCCAATCATTCCATTGGCTTGCTAAATCTTTGTCATCGGCCCTCAACTGGGGGTGACCTTGAGTCTGAGCTGGTGGGGAGGGAAAGCCATATAGCAGCTAAACCTTTCCTTAATAAGAAGAGAAAGATTTGCACAAATACAGATATATAGATAGGTACACGCACACACACATACACACACACCTCTTCCTTGATTGGAGGGATTTACTTGCAATTAATTCGTCCTAAAATCTCCTGCGGAAAAACTTAAAAGTATTGATACAGACATCTTGGATAGCAATATGGGCCAGGCAGACTGCCTGAATTATTTTATCAGAGCTGGAGCCAGTCTCCAGGCCACCACCCCAGCTTCTTTTTTTCTTCTTTTTCCTTCCTCGCTGCTTGGTCACTTCCATCACTGTCACTGAACAAAGCTAGATCTGGCAAGAAGAAATGTCGAAACTTCCACCCTATGACAGTGAGCGTAAAAGCAGCATCGCAGCTGCTGCTGTGCCCCTCTTTGCTAGCACGGGCAGTGTGACCGCTGTCACCTCAAGCACACCTTGGGCAGTGGAAACCGCAAGAAAAAGAATGGGAAAGGAGAGGGGGAAAAAAAAGGAGTCCGTAAGAAACTACTTTTGGGAAATGACGTAAGGCAGTTTCACTGGTGTTTGTGAACAGCAGCAAACTGGGGCAGATGGTCAGAGCACGGGGAACCCAGTTCCGGCATTTTGGTTCCATCTGGAAGATACTGGTATTTATCACTGAGCATGTTAAAATCTCACACCAGCTTTCATTTTACTTTATTTTTTAGAACAGGGTATTGTTTGGTGGTGGTTTATTTGAAAACCATCATATTTATTTATAAGACCTATTCTTTCAGAGCAAAGTAACCAACTAGATTATTGTTAGATCAAATGCCTATTATTCCTGCATAATACTGGCATTCTAAATATCAGATATGGCTGCTACAGTTTTCTCTAAAGAGAAGAATATTCTCCTTTCTATTAGGAATCATTTGGAACTTACTCAGCTTTTCTGTTTCCCTAGCGTTTTACTAACCTCTAAATCTGCCTACATTGTTTTCTGAGAAATAGTGTAAGGAAATGAATATGTGGCCTAGATGTTTCCTTTTTTCTTTTCATAGCACACTCACTGATGTCAATAATTTGCTGAAAAGTGATCTTAAAAGGAGACGATGCTGTAAATATAGAATTGTATGATAGAGTAAAACAAGGGACTTTGTGAAATGTGCTGAGGAATATTTTTATTGGGGGAGTAATTTATACAGATATATGCCAGGTATATGAATCATTTCTCACTGAAGAAAAATGTTTTTTAGAATTTTGCCTTAAATGAAGGTAGTATCTAGATAGCACAAATTCAAAGTAGATACTTTGATACTAGATCTGCATAGGGCTACAAAGATGGTCAGAGGGCTGGAGCACCTGCCCTGTGAGGAACGGCTGCGAGAGCTGGGCCTCTTCAGCCTGGGGAAGAGCAGACTGAGGGGGGATCTTACCAGTGTGTACAAGTACCTGAAGGGAGGGTGTCAAGGGGACGGGGACAAACTCTCTTCAGTTGTCCCGTGTGACAGGACAAGAGGCAATGGGCAGAAACTGAAGCACAGGCAGTTCCGCCTGACCTTGAGGGGGAATTTCTTCCCTGTGAGAGTGACGGAGCACTGGACCGGGTTGCCCAGAGAGGTGGTGGAGTCTTCTTCTCCGGAGATCTTCAAGGCCCGCCTGGATGCAGCCCTGTCTACCATGCTCTAGGTGACCCTGCTGAGCAGGGAGGTTGGACTAGATGATCTCCAGAGGTCCCTTCCAACCCTACCAATTCTGTGATTCTATGACTTCTTCAAATATCAGCATATTCTAATATGTCTTCCTGAACAGTAGCTTGCTAGAACATTTGCTGTCTTCCAACCAAATGAAAAGCATATCCAAAAATTAAAAAAATGAATATTTCAAGAAGATAATATTTAAAATTATTTTATAAAATAAATTTGTCAAGATATTTTTGTGATCTTCTGATATAATTTTCTTTACAAAAATACTGAACTCAATAAAATCAGAAATTTAAATAACATATCCATATGCGGATATTGGATTTACCTGGAATAGAAATATTTCCTTCTTCCAGTCACCAAAATGAGGTTATCTTCCCTGAAAGAAAGTCTCACAGCAATGTTATATAAAAATGTTCTAGAAATAAATCACCAGAACTGGTTTCCCGTTTATCATCATACTGATCTTTATGATCCAAAGAGAATGATGATGAAAGCGCTGCTGTAGCCTGGTAGAGAGCATATTAGTCCGAGAGATGTAGGTGCCCGGCTTTGCTTTAATGAATGCTGAAGTGTTTTGCACAAAATGGAACAGCTAGGATGGACTGAGAGAGACTCTAAAGCTTTAAATAATTTTTCTTACATTTGTCTCCTCTTACGGTGTATGTTTAGCCAGGGATTGCTGGAGAAAAAAGCCTTCCTTTAGTATTTTTGGTGCTGCCATATCAACTAGCAATGTAGTGAGCCAGGAATCCACTGTATGAAGCTGTGTACAAGAGGCTCACTCCTGCCTTAAAAAGCCATCCTAGACTTCTGCACAGGACAGTACGTTTAAAGAAAAAATCAGTTATATGAAGCTAAATGATACTGTTTTGTAAAGAAGATTGCCTGACACTGGGAATATTTATACAGTCTCGGAGGTGCTGATGGAATAGCTGGGGAATGTATGTGGCTGAAGTACTCGAGTATTTGCTGGTTGCTGCGGTTAGTCTTGAACCTTCCAAGCTTCTCTCAGCTTGACTTTTAGAAGGAAGATGGGGTATTTTCGTTTTGTTTAGTCTTACCTTTCTGGCTGTGTTTTTAGTGCTTATTCGTTGTTACAATCTTGATGATACCTCTCTCTGCCTATCACACCTCTTATCATAATGCTTGTTATAGCAATACCAAAACCTTTCAAAAATCGCCACTGTTCTATGTATTTATTTATTTTTAATCTAGCATCTCCATAGCCAATCAAAACCACGAGATTATTGCCAGGAAGATTTTGTTAAATTATTCCTCTTTTTTGATATTAAAAATATTGTACGGTTACATTTGAATGAAATACAAATCATCACACATCTATTGTCTTCTCTTTCTTCCCTTGTTTATTAAAAATTGTTCTTGAACCTGCCCTTAAGATTAAAAGTAATTAAAATAGTAGCCAAAGTTTGAATTTTTTTCCTGGGCAAGGAGAATATTCAGTGTATCGCCTTCTGAATAACTGGAAAAATATATTAGCAGACAATAAGATAAATGTAGTCTAACTTTCCTACCTAATTTTTCAGAGTAGTATATCTTGTATGGATGGCCAGACTAATTCAGTAATATGATGAATTCTTTTCATGGTGAACATAATGACACTGTGAGGATGATGCCTGCAGAATTCAGACGGGCAGATTCTCTTCTAAAGTACGAACTTTTCAGTGTGAAGGATTTTTCATGTGGAATTAGTGAGAAAAATCTTGCCTTCCCCTACTGCTGCACCTGAATCTTTAATAATGAACATTGTGTCTATATATTCAACCAGACAGAACATCAGTTCCTTGTTGCTGAAGCAGTGTGAATTTTTCCAGTAACAGAAGGAGGGCTTTGAGTCTTTAAGACGACTTCCAGTAATATGTAGAGGTGCCATCCACATAAAGAAACAATAAAAATTCAGCTTTACATGCATATAATTTTCCTGTTATTTCTGTTATTCTATGCTATTTAATATTTGAAATGTAAACAAGATACACATCTATGACTAGGTCAACACAGAATTGTAAGAGATGTCAAGTTATGAAAAGTTTCATTCATTAAAAATTAAATTAAAATGTAATTTTAAATGTCATGCGCAGCTTCCATTATGAGTCAGTCATTCTAAATAAACTGTATTAGTTTGGGATAATTTAAAACCAAATAGGCTGAAAATGTGCCTGGATTTTGCATAATAATTTGCAGCATATTGTTAACATCTGACTTATTTTCATTCTTATGTATTGATGCATTTTTGAGCATTTAACCTGAGAAAGAGAATTGAATCTTACGGCCGCACGAGACGTGACAGCTGGTAATAGTTGGCTACTCTGTAAAGCTTATTCAAGCCCTGATACTGCTGCTGTTGCAAGTGATGCCTGTTAGATATTGGGAGTAGGGAGTTGTAGGGAGTTTTACATGGCAGAGTGTTCTGGTGTTAGGTCCAACCTCAAGTAGCAAATGAAGAGGCTGCTGCAGCATCTCTCCCCCTCTTTCTAGTGCCTGGACACAGAATACATGAGAAATACCCCACAGGAGTGTTACCACAAGCGCATCAGCAAGCATCTGCAAGTTGCAAGCGGATAAAAAGAGGTTTTACAGTTTATTTAACAAATATGCCATTTCTGAAAGGATAGTAAACTGGTGATTGAGGTACACACTTTATATTACAGAAAACTTGCAGGATGTATTCATAGTCATCTTGTGATCCAAATCACGTGGTTAAGCAGACTCTCGCAAATCACAGTCATCTTTTGATTGGGGTATAACTTTGTCCGCCATCCAAAGTCTGTCCCTTCTTGCTTAGTTGCATATTAAAACCCTGCATTGTAATTAATGGCAGTGTAAAAAATGGTGCTTAGTGTTGCGTAAAAAAGCATTTTTTTTAAATTGTGTGAATTTGCACCTTAATATCAACCTCATGCATGATGACCCTTTTGCAACAATAACATTGATAAGATTTTGCTTTTTTGTCATATACAAACTTTATTTCTAAACACGCTCATCTTTCATGGGAAGGACAGAATACAAATAATTTAGAAGGTTATAGGGCCTGTTAAAGCACTAGATATGAAATGGCTGTCACATTTCTTTTTCACTACTTCAGACGTAATTATTGCTGCTTAATGGTTGACAGGCTAGAGTGAATTTTTACAGTCTAAATGCTGAGTGGATGATGGCTGCAATAAGTACCTGTCAGCAACAGCTTTCAAATACTTAAAAATAAATAAATAAATAAATAAATAAATAAATAAATAAACCCTTGTATCTGGCCAGAGTGATAAAAGCACATGGAAGTTTGCAAATTAACTGACTTTAAAAGGATTTCTCAGGTCATAACTGCTGGATTTTCAGAATTTATTTATCCTTTTAGAACGGGATTTGTAGTTACAGATTTGTGACTATTGTTATAGAGAATCAAGTCAGAGATGAGGAGAAGGCCAAGTATGAGTTTTTTATCTGCATTTTATCAGACTGCCTGTATTTTGGAATACTATATGCAAAACTTGGTAGCAAAGCATTTCATCTTGGGCTGACTAGGCAAGAAAAATTTTTCAGCTGTGGGCTATAAGCCTAGCTGTTGTGTCATCTGCAAACAGGTTTATGGTACTAAATTTGAATGTATTTAAACTCAAATTTTATTACTTTACAGTATATTTCTTTTGGCTTCTCTTGAGTTGTCTTTCATCTTCAGTAGTAGACTTGTGAAAGAGGTAGTTTCAGACTTCTTGATTAATGCTTAGGTAATGCACAAAAAAGCCCTTCAAATCCCAAAAGAGTTTATAAGGGAGTGCTGTCTGGCTTTTTTTTTTGCTATCCGTCTTTACTTCCTGAGGGGAAAAGGGGATAGAAGGAGTTCCTTTACTTGAGATAAATGGGAGCTAATCTGCTGGCAATACATTTAAAGTTGCAGTGAGATTTGCACTGGAAATGGGATCTGAACCATCTGAACACCATTTCAAGGAGAAGAGAATTAAATTTGAGTACAACTTGATTTCCAACATTTATTTTGTGTTGAAAAGGAAGATGTATTTTAAAGAAATGTCTCTTAACAATTCCTCCAGTTCTCATCTGGCAAAATAATTGAATCCTCTAAAGAACCATGATTCTTTCTTACTAGCTCTGGACCTCATGCACATTTATTTCCTCTGAGATATCAAGTATCCGTGTCTGTTCAAGTTAACTGATTCAATAAAAGTGTAATTGGGTTAATTACTAAAAATCCAATGCAAGGCCCTTATGAGGAATTTTGATCTATGGTATTGTCAGGCTGCCACTCAAAGTCACCAGCTCTGTTCAGTATTTGAACTGAGGCTTTTGATGCAACATGATGTAGCCAATGCAAAGGCCTCTGACACCTATAAATTTAAATTGTATTAATCAGGGTTTGTTTGCTATGAACTCAAGTATAGTAAAATAACCAACATGAATATGTAAGTATTTTTGTAACTCTGTGATAACAAAGTCAGATAGCAATTTATAAGCGCTTAGCGTAAGTATTTACACAGTGACCCCTAATTTCATTACTGGTTTGTGTGTACGTATTTGTTTATATACCTATTATATATATTCAGTTTCAACAATGAAGAGCATAATAGGCAGCAAAAGAAAAAGCAGGACATGAAAGGGAGAGGGAGGCACTGGCTCCGTCTGTGTAATGAATGTAAGATGGCAGAAAACCAAGTGTGCTTCTGTGTCAGAAAGTATTGCACTTTTCAATTTAATCACAGGTGTTATGGCTTTTCACTGGAGGAAATAAATCCTCAGTGTCCTGAAGTGAAGTTCTCACTTTCTCCTGGGGAGACCTCAGGGCTTCTGCATAGCATATAATGGCTTGAGGAAGAAACTGAAACCAGAGCTCCCGCTGCTTGAGTAAGCATTTTAATCACTTAACAAGATAATTAAGATTTCCTGAAAGGAAGAAGTAAGGTTAAAATCTCTGTATTTTTCATTTAGTGCTCTAAAACAACTGAAATACTATGTAAATGTGGAGTATGTCTTTTCCTTCTTAAATTATGCTACTGCTGACTTCAGAATTCCTTTATGTGCATTTCATAGGTTTTCCAGGGCTTTTCTAGTTGCATATAAGCTGGATATTATACTCCTTGATCTCTTCTCGTGTGTTTTCTTGAAATTAGACCAGGTTGTTTTTATGAGTGATTAGCTACTGTGATGCTGACTTTTTCTCAAGTGATTTCCAGCCACGTTATTGTTGTGCTCAGAGTATTTTTTGAGCATTTTAGTTACTTAAGGCTTATTTTCTCTTTATATATAACTTAGATTAGGGTTAGGAATAGATTTAAAAATAATTATCCTAGAATAACTGTGTTTACGAACTACAGAATTGCCACAATGTTTTATCTTAAGCCATTTTAAAAATGGATCATGTTAAAGCAGATGTGGCACCTTTATCTGGGAACAAGAGTATTTACAGATGAATTATTCAGAGACTGCTGTTATGAAAAAAAATTCTTGAATAATATTCCTAAGAAACTCACATGTAGAATATCTTTTCTGCTGACGTTCTTCATAATTCACTCATCACTCACAACACTTAGTGTAAGAGCAATCTGGAAGCAGAGGTGAAAAGAACCACAAATTCACTTGATTGTGCCATGTGGGTTGTTTTTTCCTGTGTGTAGTTTAGATGTTCCTTTATACCCATTAAAAAGTTATTAAAATGCATGAGACACATCCATTATAAACCAGAAGAAACCCACAGCCATTAATATTACATTTCAGATGAGAGTTACAGCCTTTCCCCTCCTCTCACCACAAATACCCAGCATTAAACAAGCACATTTAAATTTAGAAAGCATAGGAGAATATTTTTATAACTTTAACTGTGCTAACTGGATAATTGATTAAACCATTAAAATGAGAATCAATAATAAGACCTTCTGCCTGGAAATCCAGCAATTCCAAGAGGTGCTGGCGTAGCTCAGCGACGTTGTGGTGCAGCTGGCGTTTCGGGACCTTCCGTACCGTGAAGGCAGAGTGCATGCCCAGCGCTATGGCTGTGGGAAGAATGAGACTAACCCATAACTACCTCAAGGTGCTGACAACAAGGGGGGAGAAGAATTGCTTAGAATTCGGCACACAGTGGTACAACCAGCATTACGAGGATGAAATTAAGGAAAAGAAGAAATGTAGGTGGACTGTAATAAGAAAAATTCCTGTATATAAATGTCACGATTTTGGGAAACAAAATAATTTCCTGGGAGAAGCGGGGGAAACACTCTTAATTTGTATCATTTCATGTTGGCCTATGCACTGGTAGGTCTACGTGCAGGAATATAGAGTTGGTAGAAAGAAGTAATAGATTATTTGTACAGTGCACTATGTTTGTCTATTTTACCTGCGAGGTTTGTTTAGTTCAGTTATGTATAGAGAGAGTTTCTAAAATGTATAGAATGTAAAGATGTGAACAAATCCAAGACGATTTCCTCAAGTAGTATTTGTTCCTTACTGCAGCTCTAAAGATATTACTATTTTCTTAGTAGTCAGGTGTAGCTGTGTTTTAGCTTTTGAGCCCCCTGGGGGACTTTATGCTACAGGATCCTCTCAAAATCAGGTCTTTCTTTTCCAAGCTATGTGCAATGTTAGTACATCAGTATAATCCTTGCAGTGCAGCTCAGCAGGCTTCTGCCAAATAGCAGCTTTCAAAATAACTCTACATTGGTCTCCTCTGGAAGCAATTGATAAGTGAGTTAATTTTAAACAAAATATTTTTCCAAAATATTTGCTCCTTAAATAAACTTTTCATAGCTTGTAAGCATTTTCACTCTTCTGTTAATTATAGGATATATATTTTGGGAGGAAATTCAGTCTCTCTCCAGTACTAGGAAGTAAATATGTGCTGATCTCAGCCAGCAGAGCCAAGTGTCTATAAAATCTGCCAGGTGCATAAGCTGTTTTGTTGTTAAAGATTAATCATCACTAGTTTGCATTTATTTCACTTCTCTCTTAAAGTTGTAATGCTGGAAGATTAAGAAGGCAGAAATAAATTTGTATTAAAAATTTTTCCTCCTTTGTGAGAACTTTTGAAATTGTACTGCAAAACTTAATCCTTCCTTATGGAAATAGCTCAAGTTTCTCAGTACCTCAGTATTGTAGTGCATTATTTTAGATGGACTTCTCCAGGCTATGAATGAATGTGACATTAATCAGCTTGAGTTTCTTTGTGAGGTCAGGAAATGCTTGCAACTTTATCCACTGAAACAGCAAAAAAGTTTACCATGAACCATAGTATTAATAACTAAAAATCCCCTCTACCTTTGAAAGTGCTATGGTTTCTTCCAAATATGATATAGAGGGCAAGAGGACACTGCAAACATGTGCAGAATCACTTGATATTAGATGTACAATGAATTGGGCAGGTATGGGGTGCATCACCTCAATTCTGCTTACAAATAAGGTCCAAATCACTTCTTTTTTTTTTTGGCCAATTTTTTAGTTACGTTTCAGTGTATGTCAGCCAGGAGGAAGAGATGAAATAGCTAATGTACAACTATTTGCGACATTTTTTCATGCTATTGTTATGTGAGTAATGTCATATTGCAATAGCCAATTTGTTAAATAGTACGGTTTGATTTTTGAATTGAATGATTTAGTACTGAAGAAAAAAGTCTAATTACATATAAACTGTGGTATATTTTCTATTTTAAAATTTAAGATATGTACTGAATATACTGTAGCAGCAGATTTATGGTATTTAGTTATTTTCATTTGCAACATTGAGTTACTGCAGAAGGGAAGGAACTAAAGATGATCATCTTTCATGAAAATTTTTGAACTGCTTTTTCAAAGTCGTGGTTTAAATTGCAAACTCTGTTGTTATGATTGTAATGTCTATATTAATTAAGCTAAAGATTAGACATGTTTTTGATAAAGATTAAAGTCTTCAGTTGCAATTTTAAAATGCTCGATTTGAGCTTGTAATAGCTTAGATGGAAAGGGAACACAGAGTTTGGGACATATAGCTAGGGAATAGTTATCACAAAAATCGCTTGCTCTGGAAATCTAGCTCAGGCTTGCACACATCAATTCTGTCTCTTTTATAAGCCGTGATTTGGCGCAGAGCACAAAAGAGACAAAATGGGCTTCCTAAGGTGTTTCAATTCACATATACTGGTGCCACTTGTGAGTATAAATCTGCTTAGTATTAATATGTGTCTGAGTTGTTGAATTATACAAGCAGAAAGCTTGCTCTTTACTCTGATTTAAAACTCTCCTACTAGTTCTGTCCAGAATAATATATAAACTTCAAATGTTATCTCAGTTTTCCATGGGAATTAGTAAAGATTAGTGGCAAGTGGTCATCTTCTCCAAATTTATATGCGTTTAAGCAGAGCTGCTCTGTACTGATAGTTGCAAAGAAATTTTTCAACTCTGCCCCTTAGTACTTTTATGTAGATATTGCCAAAATCTGTCTTCTGAGAATTTGTGTTTACCTGCAGAGAGCTTTGCAAATGTCAATAACTCTTTTTCATAGTTTTAGTCTTGTTTATATCCTCCAGGTTTTCCTGCCAAGTTGTAAATTATTTGTGAAAATCGGCATTAGTACAATAAATCCTTGTGTTTTTCTCTCTAGATAGTGTTTTGAACTTACTTGCTATGAAAGTCTGAAGTATTTCTAATTAAATTGTAAACACAGTATTTCATACACGGCTACATTTACTTTGGACTTTTGAATTCAATTCTTACCTGTATATCCTGACCCCTCCCCCCTCCCCCCCCCCAAAAAAAAAAGAAAAAAAAAGAAATTTTAAAGAAGTTTGTGAATATTAAAGAGCTTTTCATATTGGTTCAACTGTAGCCAAAGGTTAAATTTCTATGGCTTTAAATGTGAACGCGGTGAATTTGGCACTGAATAGTTTTGAAAATCTGTGCTATGTACCTAATCTCCATGGATTTTTCCATAGGAGTTGATACCTTATGTTTTGCAGACATTTTAAAAATAATTTGAAGAATAAATCTAAGGCTATATTGAAGTGCCATTGATTCACAAGGGTGTTGCAGCAAGCTTTAGAAGTGACCAAATCAGTCATTTTGAGCGTATGGCATGCATTTAAGATTGAGAGAAATGTAGACACCTACAGTTTTAGAGTTTGGGGTTACTTGATAGAATAAGTCATTAAAATATAGTAAAATTTAGGATTAACTGGAGACTGGTAACCTGTAACATTTTCCCTCTTTGTCTGTTTTTTTATCGTGGTTTTACTGATTCCGGAGTTTGAACATACAAAGCCAAATACTTTTGCATCCATATAAAATCTGAATTCAAACTTTCCTACAGCATTCTTGTTTGATGACAAATATTAATTTCCCAGTATCATTAATTGTATTCACTCTTTTGACAAATCCATATAAGAAATATTAATGTTAATCCAAAAAGTCTGCTTTAGAATTATTGTCATGGAATCCGGACATGTAGGTTGACCTACATGTAGGTTGAAGCAATCCTATAAATTGGTATATCAAAGAATGTGAAGAGTACATTAGAAATATGATGATTCAAATAAAAAAAAGTTAATCAGTGAAAATGTTATTTTATGCAAATTAATAGTTTTTAAAAATTAGAGAAGTACACAGGTACTTTTTAAATCAAAAATGTCAAAAACTTTTAATATAGTAAAAAAAGTTTTTACATCAGGATATTTCAAAACTATGAAATACTTGTCTAGCTCTTGTGTATTGATGAAAGGGAATAATGAAATAAAAAGGAATGCCATTGAAATAAGAACACTCCAGCAATAGCCAGAATGGCCTCCAGGCTGCAGCTAAGCTAAACTAAGCTCAAGCAGCTCTAAGTTAGTCATTAGAAAGGACCTGTTACTGGGCTTCAACAAGAAGGAGGAAATAAAAAAAAATATATGTTTTTACAATCCTTTTCAGATACTCATCTTCACATTAGGAATATAAAAGAGCTTTGTGCAAGAGTATAAGGCTGATCCTGAGTACATGGGCTAAATAGTTTCCCTAGAATAATGTTTCTGTGGCAACTGAAATTACCTTTACAAAGTGTCAGAAGATGAGGAGGAATAGAAAGTGACAGTCAGATATTTTAAAGAAAGGAGGGTGATTATATATATATATATATATATATATATATATATATTTAATTATGCAAAATGTTTGATCAAAAAAAAAATCCATCTTTTTTCAGCGCAAATTGTCCTTTATCAACTGATAAAGGCAATCCATCAGTTTGGTTAATTCTTATAATACAGAGGAGATGAAGTCGTAATGGAATATATAACTTAAATATTTTGTTCCTTTGTATACTTCATGAGTACAGTATGGACTCACTGACTTGGTACACACTGTGATACTGTGAAACTAATTTCTAGTGAATCCTTAGTTTCCAGGCTTTCTTTAGGCCTATTTCTGTTTTCTTTGCTTTGAGACACTAGTAGTCAGGTCTTCGAAGTGAATTTTTCATCCCAAGGGTGCAGGTTTACTCCAGAGGTATGGAGTAAAGCTGCTTCGACTAGCTTTATGGTGCTGAAATGCTCAGTAATTGCATTGATAAAAAAAGAAGAAGCTTGAGCAAATACCTTTTATTACTGCCGTGTCGGGATGTTTTTTCCTAATGTTATTTGCTCTGTTCGGTTTTAGTAGTTACAGTTGTGACTTGGTTACCAGTCTTGTCTAGACCTTCAGCTGAACAGTGTGATACAATTTGATGAAGTACCCACTTCATACGTAAAGTCCACCTATGATCAGTTTATTCTAAATCTTGTGGAGTTATGAGAACAGAAGTTGAAGCTTAGCCCCTCATCATTCCTTAGGAGTCACGGTCAGAAAAATATTTTACTCTGGAGGCTGTATAAAATATCATACCATCTTTAAAAGAATGCTTTCTAACCCAAAGGGAAAGAAATTAGGGAAGAGACTTGCTATGGAAGTGTTTGGCACATGTCTGCTTTAAGATCAATCAGGCCTGTACTATGATACAAAAAAAATAAAAAGCACCCCCCCCCAAATTCAAACTTATACCACAATATTTATAAATTGTTGAAGTTTGTTCTTTATAAATAAACTATCCAGTGCAAGTAATCCTTTTTTAGTCTTGCAGCTGTTTTGAAACTAGTTTTTATATCCATAATGTTATTTGTTTTTCACAAATATCATCTAAAAAAATGAATGCAAACAAATATCTAAAAAATATGCTATCATTCTGCTGGACCATTTCCTATTTGTTTACTTAGGTTATCAGCATGACAGTGTGCTTAAAGTTCAGTTTCCTGCTTGTTGACTGAGACTATGTAATAAGCAACGATAAAAGAAAGCTCAGCGTCTAATTGCCAGTCTTGCACTATTCTCTTAGTTCTAGCTGCTGAAATTGGATGTATTCATAGAAATATCCACTTTCCTTAAAGAATGTGAGTTATTTTCAGGTGGAAAATACAACCTGAGTGCAATGATGGAAAACCAAAATGATACCCAGATTGGTTATCTCCTTGCTAATCATATATATTATATTTTGTTTAAAGAGATGGAGAAGAAAAGAGAGTTCTGAGTTAGTCTTGAATGCATAGTTGGCAGCGTTCAATAATGCAGTGATAAATGAACTATTGTTTGTAGTCTTCCCTGTTTCTATAGGGAAAGAAATAGGGAAACAAATTTTTGCAGTGGAACGTGTTTCCACTGGAAATTATTGATTTGCAGAAAATGAATTTTGGGGTTAGGATTGTGCTTGCTCAGATGAAATGGCAGTTTACACTAGAGGATATGAGACAATTTTAAGCTGTTCCTGTGATATATGAGATAGCTGCTTTATTATTTCAACCTCATTCAGTAACAAAGTATATATCAAGGAGGAGATAAGTAATGAGTATCTCAGTTAAAAGCTTCATGCTTCATCTGTTTCAGTGTGAATTGACTAGATTCGTGAATTAAGCATGGACTGAATCTACCATAAAGCAGATCTAGAAAAATACAGTTTTCTTGCCATGTAGTGACCTAAACTCCATTAAATAATCTTGCCAAATGAACAGCAAATTTTGTGTCTCCCTCTGCACCTTCAAACAGTACGTAGTGCTCAAAGTATGAATTTCTGCAGTATTGGTTTGAAATGTATGTAAAGTGTGAAATGTATGAAAGTTTGAAAATCTGCAATATTGATCTTAACTGAAGTATTTCACTGCAGTTAGGACAAGGAATCCTGCAAAGGGACACTAAACTGGAAATGAAAACAAAGGAGGAGGCCGTGGCAGAGAATGGCCTGGAGCTTTGCTTGACACTTTTTTCCAAGTTGCAGCTCTCAGCTTTGTGTATCTCCTCCTTTAACCTTTGAATCTGCAGTTCACATTTAGCCATTGTGCAAGTGGAAAATATAATAGAGATGTTATTGATCTGCTGCGAACCACTTACTGGGCATATGGGGTCTCTTATAGACCTACTGATCCAATTATGCTTCCCGTGTACCTTGAAACTTCATAAAACAGTCTTTCCTCCATTGAGAACCTTCATAGTGATTACTGTGGCCTCGTCTAAAAAGCTGAGGTGTACTGTTGATCCAGTGCTCACTGGGCATTGAGTTTGAGGGTGCAATCACACGTATAGCCTCAAAAGCAGATGTCTGGGACCAGTGTGTAGTTCAAAAGAGTAATTTGGTACTTTTATTGCATTTAAAAGAAGCATGGATCTCTGGAAAATTCTCATCACCTTTCACTGAAAAGTCAGGAGATAAATTCATTGTATACTGTTTCTTATACATGTTTATGTTAGGAAATTATTCACAGAACCATCTTGGTATGATCCGGCTTTTATTTCTATTAAACAGATTTTCCAGCATAGATATCTATTACTGAATTAGTGTGTATTTAAATATAACATATTAAGAGGATGCCTATGTAGTCTTCCTCTGCAGAATTACATCTTCAGAATCTGATTATCCCCTGAGTCATCCAGCGCTGTAAGAGGATGAATTTTTGCTAATGAGAGTCAAGCATTTAACTTCTTTTATTAATAAAAGGAGATCAAGAGTTATATATTACAACTGCTGAAGGACAGAGCTGGGATTTCTTGTAAATAATTCAGCATAGCCAATCATCATCAACCCCTGTAACTGAAAGATGCTGAATTCCCGTAGATAAATTTCTGAGATGTATTTTACCTCTGTGATGTGTTCTCACAGTGTCATCAAGACCACTGAATGAGAAAAGGAAAAATTAAAGTAGCCAAGCCAGGTCTTAACACTCGTCCCTATCCTCTCCCCTACCCCTAACTTTCAGTCTCTTTGCTGAAACCACTACTTCTAAATATCTGGAACAAAATGCAAGAACAATGAAAATATGTGAGGAGGGGATAGAATATGTATTTCTGAGTTATAGCTCTAATAAACTGTGGATAACTAACTTGCATCATTTCTGAAAAAGTAAAGTTCAAAAGTAAGGTTCAAATTTAAAATTACCAACTGAGAAAATTTATTTAGGCCATTTGAAAAGATTACTGTCCTGGGTTCTGATTTTAGTTTTGCACTTAATTAGATATGCTCATGAAGCGTGATGTCTGTGAGTTATCTGAAATACATTCTAGGTGTCAGAAATAAAAAATTACATTTTAGTCTGTCTTTAGATTCTGACATTAGATAGTACTGTCTGTCCTTATGTCAATATTTGTGTGTGTGTGTGTAGGTGTAGATAGGAAGGAAGGAGAGGAGAAAGTTTGGCCAGAATTTTCTTGTTGCCTTGCTACGGCTTGCTTTCTCTGCTTTTATGGGAGGCTTGTTAATGTGTGTGTTCCCGACAGTGTTTTCGGCATCGCTGCAGGCAGCTGCCTGCTGGTACCTATTGCTGTAGCAGGTCTGCTCTGTCGTGCTTGCTGCGCGTCTCCGCGGCTGCTCGCCTCCGGCGCGGCGGCATACCTACCCTCAGGTAGAGCAATCGTGAGCAAGTGTTCTGGCACATCAGCAGCGCTGGGCATCTAAGCTCAGCTGTCGGTGACGGCTCACTTACCGAAACGGTTAACTTGAAACGTACACTTGAAACATCAAAGAAATACTTGGTTTAAATAAATTTCTAGCCGTTTATTCACTCTCTCATCCCCAAATAATGTTTTTGCTTGTTTTTAAACCCTTCATCTTATCTTGTCTTAAATATTGAAATGCATCCAAATACATTTTGTATTTATCAAGTGGATATAAATAAGCTTGTTTACTTGATGCAAAAATGTAAGTATTTAAAATTAGCAAAGTATGAATGCATGAGACAATTTTATATTTATTTACAATCCATTTCAATTATAGTAATGTAAGACTTCTATCATTACTATACTGACAGATAATTGATCTAGGAACCATTTGTTTACTCAGTAGTTGTGGTTTATTCTTTAAAAGTGTTCTTACATTTCACTTTTACCTTCCAAGTTGAAAGCATCAATAATTTTCCTCACAATTCACTGACTCATACAAATTACTGTGTGGGGAACTGTATATTTTTCGTGGCTTTGGTACATAAATGTGTAAACCGCAACCAACTAATGAGCAGGAGCTTTTCAAGTGCTCTCTGCAGCGGATTGGTCTTGCTGTCGCTGAATGCTCGGAAAATGAGGAATTTTCACACTCCCAGCTGCTCTATGCAGAGTTTTATGTGGGTGTTCATGTCATACCATTCGTTACCTACCCCGCAGGAATGTGTGAGGCTGTACTCTGGAAGCAGTGATAAAAGTGATATTGCGTGTTTGTAATACTTTGTGGAAGCCCACGTGTTTTGATGAGAAAGTGTGTGTGAACGAAGGCATAGCCTGGGGGGCAGCTCGAGAGTCGCTGCTAAGCTGGGAGTGAAGGTTCTTACCCGGCACGTGGAAGAGTCAAGTCCTGACCGGGGTCAGAGGCAGAAATCTGCCGCTCTCCTTGAGGAGACCCTCTTGTCTCGGCGGATGCTGAGAGCGTTCGCAGATGAGCTAACTTAGCTCTTGTTTCAGATGACTGTGCAAAATAGGCTGACTCTGTAACCTTCTAATTCACCTGTAATCCGTGTTGCCGTTAACGTTAGCCGCACAAAGGCAGGTGGCTCCGGCAGAGGCAGCAGAACTGGTGGGCGCCTGCGCACTTCGCTACCTCAGCCCGGCGAGAGCAGCCTGAGCGCAGCGCTGTGCTGCTCCCGCTGGACAACGTCCAGAGCAGCCACGGCGCAGCCACGCCGCTCCCGGGGCAGGACGCGCACGTGCTGCTTGCGGCCTTGAATCCGCGCAAGCAGGCACTTGAACCTGGCGCTCTGGCTGTGCCCTTGCAGCCTCTGCGGGACTGCGAACTACCGCGCGAGAGGCCGACGGGAGCGGGAGGCGTCCCGAGCGAGATGCAGCGTGTGCGCCGTAACGGCTTGATTCTTCTTCCTGTTACTTACATGTTCGTAAAATGCTGCAGATTTTTTTTTTTTTTTTTTAAGCCAGTCAGACTGCATGACTGACCTGGAAAAATTCAGAATGGAAGACTGGTAAAGCTGTTAGGGAGATAATTCAGTCAAATAAAGGAAACCATATTTTACGATAGTATTCTCCAAAGTTATTCTGAGAGAATGAAGCAGCCAAACTTCCCCTAGGTTCAGTGGTGTTTGGGACTAGGATTTGGATTCTCATGGACTCCACATAGATAAAAATTTGCTGTCACATGCATTGCTAAAGCAGCTGCTTTGTCAGTTCTGCCTGCAAAGTTGCTGGAGCAGTAAAGCAAAGCACTTTGGGGATGTACAGAATTTGAATAAAGATTAAAAAAATATTTAGGGAAGGAAGGAAGGCTGAAGCAGAAAGTAAAAAAAAAAAAAAAATGGTTATTTTGCATGTATGAACTTTATCAGATTCACTAAAATGTGACCAAAAATGGATAATAACTCAACTGAATTTATTTTAAAGACTGTAAACTTACAGTAAAAAGAATCATGTGAGTGTGCAAAGAAACTAAATGCTTGCCATGTTAGATTAGATTGTCTATATTGATTAAAGCTCAATTTTGTAAAGCACCTGCCGTTCTTACCAAAGGTATGCATACCCACATACAAGGGTTCCTGCTCTTGGAAAATTAAGGCATCTGTTTTCTTTACTGTTTAATTAGTGTTATTAACTGAGCTTTGCTGCTTTTCTTTGTTGTTTTATTGCCATTAAGCCAAGGTTTCAAGTCCTTATATTTATTTTTTGAAAGTCTCTTTAGACATATATGTTGGCTAGCTAGGCTTTTACTGATTTAATTGAAATTGTAATTCAGCCAGAATTCCCGTTGATTTCACAAGGAAGCATGACTCAACCACTAAAATCAAAATAGAGGAATCAAAAAAAAAACCACAAGCAAGCCCAACAAGATTTATGTTCACAGCAATGATAAGTTGTGTATCAAATTAAATTATGATTTGATTTACATCAGGCATTATATTTACAGTCTAGTTCTAGTAAATAAATGCCTTTCCTTCAGGAAGCAGAGTGAATTTTTAAGCAGTTGGCATGGAGTTAAACCTGCTGCTGTTCAAATCAGGTAGAGGTTTACTGTTAACTTTGGTAGCAAGTTGGACAAGGTGAAAATTTGGAAATTTTTCTATTTTGGGCTGAAAATCACTTAGTATGTGAATTCTGGCAGATGTAGATGGAATAGTTTAAGATATTAAACTTCATTCCCCTGTTCTGTAGTTCTTGCCTGATTGATGAACCCCGTGTTTTCAGTAACTCTGAGTGGTATATCTTTTTCAGACAGACTTGTTAAAGACAAACAATCAAAAAAACCCTGATGGCAGTTGAGATAGATTTAAGGGTTTTGTTTATTCTATCTGGCATTGTCTTTTCGTAGAGATCCAGCTAGTAACATAGAGGTTAGAATTTATCTTTCAAGCAGTTCAATGAAAATCTGAATGTTTCTCAAGTCTCCTCTTTGTTAGTTTTATTTAAGTATGAACTTTCTGCCTTGTGGCTCCCTGCTTTCTTAAATCAATACTTTTCTGAATATTGGCTTCTGTCAGTCACTCCGATGATCCTGTGTCTGGAAGTGCTGATAGAGAGCATTAGGAAGCTGACATAGAAATGGCCAAAGTAGGAAGGAGGGCTGGGCTGGATTTTTAAAAAGAGCTACTCTGGGAGAAAATCATTATGGGAAAGCTAAGACTCTCTCAAAAGCAAGTTTTCTTTTTTGGCTAGCCCTTTGCTGTAGTTGTCCCTGAGCCTTATAAATAGTAATCAGTATAAAAATGTGGTAAATAAACCGTATGACTATCAAAATCAGACTAATTTAGGTGAAGAATTTTAAAAGAGCGAGTGCTATTGCTTTATGTACGGAAATTGATAACATAGACCTGTCAAATTACTGTGAAGAGTTTGTGTATATTTTACTTATTTCCTGTGCAGCATTGCTGCCTTTTTAGTACCTACAAAGCTAATTGAAAACATTGCCGTGGTCTTTTCATATGGCAGAATTGCCCAGCTGATAACAATATTCATTATATTTTCAGGGACTGATGGTTCATTCTGCATTAAGGGAAAAAAGGAAACAATGGCAAAATAAAACTCAAGAATTTTTTTGGTATAAACCCCATGAAAAGTTCAAGAAATAAAGCTTCTTATTCATTTCTGTATATAAGCAATTATTGTGGGAGCAGGTTTAAGTTATGCTTTCTACTTTTCAGGATAGATTTCAAGGGGAAAATGAGTAAATCCACTAGAATTACCTTCTTTTTGTTTGAAGAAAGTAAAAATTTGTGACATTCTTTCCTAATTTTGCTTTTTCCTGATTTCGAGTCTTCCCCTCAGACATGTAGATAGGTTTTTTGTCAAGGAAAGCACAGATGTTTGTTGCAAAGCTAGATGTTTAATACTGACTTGATTTTGACTTATTTTGGAAAGGCACTTTAACACATTTAATTGTCTAAGTATTCTCAATGACCTTAAGTTGTTGGATATTTTTGTGCCATGATTAAGCTTATGTGATGTCAGTGTTTTTGTCAGGGGGCTTCACTATGAACTATGAAATCGGGTGGCAATGAGAAGACACACAGCTAATAAAAGGAGAGAATGTGGATTTTACAAGGCATAGACAATCTCTTCCTCTGGCTTTATCTAGTTGGAGGTGGGAAAGGAAAGGGAGATACTGGGGAAAAAAAAGCCTTGACCTCCTTAGGAGACAGGAAAAAAAATTGAGAGTGAATTTGTAAGACCGGATTAGTAGTACAAATAGGTCAGGATAGCTTACTTTAATTAAATTGGGGAGTGGTGAGAATCCTGACCTCAGTGCATTCAGTCTTCTATGTGAGAGTAGCTAGCTGAAGCACAGGACACCAGTTTAGTCTCAGCTAGTTGGACTTTTTCTGCTAGCTCATTTTCACAGTGTAATCTTTATCTCATTTTACAGTTCATAGTCTGGAAAATTCTTACAGCTCATAGTTGGGGAACTCACTAGATTGAGCAGCCTTTTGGCAGAACATTTGCTAACTTGAAAAGAGACTAAGAGAAATCTTAGGATTAAGCAAGAAAATAAAGTTATTAAAAATCTTCCACTTGAATTCACAGCAAATGGAAATATAATTTCACAGCACTTACTGTTATGCAAACATTATATTTAACAAATATTGATGAGATTTTAGATCTTAGAAGGTTTTTATACTATGACTAATGACCAAGTAGTAAATCAAATGCATAGTAAATCCTGTGCTTAAATACTTTTTATTGATCCAGTTGATCAATAGAAAATGATTTGTGTAAAATATATGTATACCTGTGAATTACCTATGGTATTTTCACTTCTAATTAAAAAATCCAAGTAGGAGGACAAGTAATTTCCATGAATTAGGAGATTCTTATTTGCTGCATTATTTACTGAAGCTATAGTCTGTGAAAGACTAAGCAGTAACTAGTGCTCTTTTCTCGTTTATCACTATAATGTCATTTTCTCTTTGATGTAGCATTTAGGGTCACCAGAAATCTTTTTCGAAGGTGCAAATGAGAATCAGTCGTTTAACGTGATTTGTAGGGTAATCTTAAAATAACTGATGTCTGAAATTATTTACAAATACTAGCAAAAATGTATTAATGACTGGAGAGAAATTACATATTAAAAATATTGTCATATTATTGTCCATATCTTTCGATTCTGTGGAATGAAAAGGAAGAAAGCACTTGGAGTAAATCTTGCAATGAGATATTTGTAGCAGCGCTGAAATATACTTTCTCCAACAGGAAAGAGTTGCATGCTTGAAGCAAGGACAGATTTTTTAGAAGGCTTTAAAATCCTGTCTTGCCCCACCTCTCATCAAAGACTAGCCCTATTTCTAATGGTGTAATGCTTTGAAAGTTGCCACTGGTTCTAGTACAGCAATCTACACCTTTTTTGGTTTTCTCCCTCTCTTCTTGTGAACGTGGAGACCATTAATAGCTGGCTCTACAAATGGGAATCTGTAACAGACAGACAAGCGAGTGCGTCGATTCAGTTATTTTCTTCTCTAAGCTTCTCCATATCGCTGTCCTCAGAGCTAAGTCAAAAATAAAGTTTGGGCAGAGATGCTTATCCATGGTGGGAGAATGCTCCTTCTTCCCTCTGGTTTGTGGAGTTTTCTGTTTTACTTTGTGCTTCTCCCACTCCTCTTGGACCGTGCAACAAAGAAGCGTATGTGGCATCTCCTAGTATTCAAGGAACAGAACAATAAAAAAGTTTGTTTCACGTTACTAGGTCTCTTTTTCTCCACTAATATGTTCTTTTTATTTTACAATGAAACATTATCTGCCTGAAGCTTGGAGTCAGGGGAGATGAGATGTCAAAAGCCTTTGACTGTTTTACATTTACTGCCATCACATGTGCAAATGTGCCAGGAATTAAGGTGTTCCATTTCTGGAGTCCCAAATGGTTCCTTGAAGACTTACCACATGCTGTTTTCACAGTCAAAACGCTCCTCAGGCTTGTGAATAAAGATGACTTGCATATCAAATTGCAGATGAGGCTAATGGCAGATGAGAGGGACCCGTCTGTGGATGGTGTTTGAAGCTCCCTCAGTTTCACCTTGAAAATTTTGCCTTGGTGAGAAATTGCAGCATTAGGCAGTGGGCTGGAATAAATAATATGGGTTTAATAAATAAAGCACATTAAATCTTCTTACCTTGCAAGATCCTGACTTCCGTCTTGCCAGTTTAACAAGCTGATTGAATGGAAGCTAATTAAAACAGATATTATTACTAATTAGTAGGTGAGCAATGTGTCATATTGAAAACGTCTAGAAAATTAACAGCAACCACACAAAGATGAAAAAACTATATCCATTCCCCTTCCTAACATTCAGTTTCAACAGTCCCGTTATCTGTCTGTAATTCTCAGGTGGCAGAAATCAGTCTACTGGAAGAGGTGCACCTACTTGATGAGGGCTCAGGGCATGTCTAAGATACAGGAAATATTGAGCATCTCTCCCAAAAGGTGAAGGATGGCATCAGATTTAGGGTGCTTCTTCCATGGAAAGAGGTAAGACCCCTTTTCTGCTGTTTCTCTGCATAAAGTGGGGGGAAGAGGAAAGTTTCAGCTTCTGGGAAAAATGATGTTGTCCAGCTTCCACACAGCGGTCTGTCCAACAGCAGCATCGAAAGGCAGTCCTCTGCATTTCCAGAGCTCTGTCATCTGCGAGGCATCTGCCTTTCTCTGCCTATGCCTTGAAATAGGCCTGCTGTTGCATACAGTGATATTGAAAGGTAACTGAGAGCAGTTTTCAGAAGACATATTCACATAATGTTTATCTGCTTTCTTCCTCTAGTATTTGCTTGTAGCACTGAATATCTAAAGATTAAATGATAGCTGATCAGGATACCTAAAATCTTAATATATTTGAGTGAGATTTTTTTTCCCCAGTCTTAACTGTGTTAAAAAGCAGGTTATGTTTTTCCACAGTTTGAAATTTCTAGCTCATACTGTGTTTTTCTCTTGCATTTTTGATCATTCAGGTTAAAGGCAGGTATTATTCTGTCCCCTAGATGAACTGAGAGCTTTGCTGTCTTTCAGTCTTTCAGTTTTATTTCAGTTCTTTCAGTCTGGGAAAAAAAAAAAAAAAAAAAAAAAAAACTCTGAACATTTGTATCAGTTCATATCTACTCAGGAAAACACTTAAGTACACACTGGAGATTGCTCTCCAAAATGGCTCTGTCATCTATAGGAAAATGAATTCATAAAGAAAAAGGTTTAAAAACACCTTTGTGATAGGGACATAACTAGGGGAGAAATTTGGTGGGTTTTTATGTTAAAATCTTAAAGTTTCTAAGATTGCGTCAAAACAAAAAAGTGGTTAATTTTTTTTTTAACTTCATCCTTTTTTTCTTCTTTGTAGTGACAGAATACTATGATTATTCTGATATCCTTGCAAAACATGTCTTTTTTGCAATTTCAGAACTATTTTTGTTGTTTTGTAAGTGCCTGGCAATTTATTGCAAACAGAAGTCAGTGATGCTACTGACTCATACATATTTAGAGGTAAAGTGAATATGAATTCTTTTTTCCTTTTTTAAAGTGGAGAGTGGTACAGAAGTAATTGATCTTTGATATATACTATTCTTGTGTTTGGCCCTATTTCTGGTCAAATTTCATTAATTAACTTATAGGTTAGGCTTGCTTTGCATTTTACATCTTTCCAAATAAAAACCTCCTTAATATGTCAAAATGTGAGCTAGAAACTTCATTTAATTTTTAACAGGGACTCAAAATTTGTAGAAGATACTAATTCTGAAAGATTATCTACTTCCTTTTGTAGATATACTAATGCCAACTGATTTATATAATTGTATATTGTGGTTCATAATTAAAGCTGCCAAAAATGATGGAGTTTCTTAAAATGTATTAATTATGAATTGGTTCTGTTCTTCAGAGAACTTGATCTTTTCTCTGTGGCTCTTGCTGGCTCTATGGTCTCCTATTGAGGCAAATTTTACTTATGGGAAAGTCAATTTCCCCAGCACTTTTTGTGCATATTTGGACTCTTTTCAGAATATCTGAAACATTTTAAGAAAATGCACTGAAAGCATTTCTCAGTGCTTTAATTTTGTATTTGTTTCTGTGTGTATGAGATGCTGAAGTGTGAGTATTCTCACTAATACTGAGAAGAGGCCAATGTGAGTTTTAAGCCCAGATGTTCTTTTCTCTCACTGAATTAACCTAGCTATTTCAACATAAGAAAACTGAAAGCGCCAGCATTGCCAAATACAGCTATGGAATGTTGGTAGCTTGTAAATACCAGATATTTATGTTTGGCCAATTTTTCATCCATTGTTCACAGTGAATATTATTTAGGCATGCAAGCAGTGCTGTTGCGTAGACGCAACGTTTCCTTTTAGCTGTACACATCTGTGTAATACTGTCAAGCGAGAAAGAATGTGTGGTTCCTGAGACAGTATGTTATGAGTGGGATAGAGAGATTGTGGAGAAATTTGTATGAAACTACCTTATTTCATTTTGTATTCAGCAAATTCATTTCAAAACATTATCTGTTGGAAAAGTAGTGTGCTCAGTGTGGGTTTACACAAGTAATATAGCTTAAATAAAGATGTAAGCACCAGAATAGCACATTGTTTGGTGTGACGTGATGATTATAGTAGGAATAAATGGGGTGACAAAAAGTTTCAAACTGGTATGAATGGAAGAAGACCATAACAAACTTCCACCATCCTAATACAGACCACGACTTGTACTTATTTAACACAATTTTGCTTTATTGTTGAAGAACGAGAATCTCGTCTCAGATGGAAAATGAGCTGGTTTAGTTATCAGGTTGAAGTTTGGTGTCAACAAACCAATCTCGATGGGCAGCTTGTGTCCTGGAGCCCAGGGAAGAGACTAGCTGAGCAGCTCCTCTCCAAGCTACTCAGTGCAGGAGCAGTGGTGAGCACTCACTGAGACAGCTGGGTAAAACTGGGCCACCTAAGCAGCACAGATTGGGTTTCCTCATCCATCATCTGAAAAACAAGGAAGGACTAGACACCAGCTCTGATGGAAGACTTTGTCAGAATCCTTGGAGAATTTTTAAACTTAGTGCAAAATGTGATGTTCTTGTCTGATGTGTTGTGGTGAGAGTGTGAAATTCGGTACAGGGCAATTAGCCATCTAAGGATTTGCTCTACTACCCCTGTACACAATCTAATGGCCTGCTTGAAAAGTCAGTGATGATTGGAGGCCCATGGTGGCTGGAGTACACATATCACCTGTGGTGTAAGTTCCCAAATGGACAGACTGAAAAAAGAAGGCTACTGGAGAGAGTCCAGCGTAGGGCTATGAAGATGGTCAGAGGGCTGGAGCACCTGCCCTATGAGGAACGGCTGCGAGAGCTGGGCCTCTTCAGCCTGGGGAAGAGAAGACTGAGGGGGGATCTTACCAATGTGTACAAGTACCTGAAGGGAGGGTGTCAAGGGGATGGGGACAAACTCTTTTCAGTTGTCCCGAGTGACAGGACAAGAGGCAATGGGCAGAAACTGAAGCACAGGCAGTTCCGCCTGACCATGAGGTGGAATTTCTTCCCTGTGAGATTGGCAGAGCCCTGGACCAGGTTGCCCGGAGAGAGGTGGTGGCTGTGGAGTCTCCTTCTCTGGAGATGTTCAAGGCCCGCCTGGATGCAACCCTGTCTACCATGCTCTAGGTGACCCTGCTGAGCGTGGAGGTTGGACTAGATGATCTCCAGAGGTCCCTTCCAACCTTACCGATTCTATGATTCTATGAAACTTGAGGATGTTAGTATTGGTCCAGCATTACTGAAAATTTAAGTAGTTTAAGTATATGCCTTCGGTGTACAATGGATTAGAAGGTGAATACCACTTTTTTGCAGCCATTTGGGGAGTGATTTGGAATAAAGCTTTAGAGATTCTCAGCAGTATCTTGGACATAATCTGGAATAGGGATGGAAGATGTCCTGGATGATGATGCCTATTTCTGTGACATGGCAATGCACTTTTCCGTACCAGTCTGAGTGATGAAAAAACAATAGCCGTTGAACTGACCAGAGTCCAAAGAGTGGAGGCTGCCCTCTTGGGCACTGGAATAAGATTTTAAAGGTTGTGTATGAGTGGCACAGCATTGACAGCTGACAGAGCGCAGAAACCAGGAAGATGACTGTCACTTAGTCTTGTCTCCCACAAATATACTAAGGGATAGACATCCTCTTAGCTGGAACACTTACAGTGCCTTCCCAGACCAGGGGGCTGGGTGAGACTTCTGTTGTACATGTACATCTCTACGCATACGTGTAGAGAAAATGGATAGATTTGGAATCTCCGCCTTTGAGTGAGGGCTACAGCTCACTTGCTGGCAGACCAGCAGCTGGTAAAAAGCTCATGCAAAAAAATTTGGTACAGACACTGTAATGATGAAAGGAGAGGAGGCCCTGTAGTAGGATGCATTTGAAAAGTCTTGTAGTAAGAATGGGACACCTGAGTTAACCAAGGAGTGGATTTAATAGTGAAGTCTTGTGGGTGGCACGTTAGAAGGACTGTCTTGTGACACTTCTAGTGTCTTGGGCCTGAGGGTAATGGCAGCTTACTGGATGGATGTCAGTGGCTCAGATCACTTGTCCTGATAAATTTAACCCTAAATTTAGGCATGTCAAAGGCAATATAGACATTAACACTTAAGCTGATTACAAAACTTCCACTCAGTACTGTGTAGGCCACCCTCTGAGTTCAACTGAATATGTGTTATTTTTTTCTAATATGAAAAACCTATTTTTTCTTAATTCATTCATATGTCAAACTTACGTTTGTGTGATTTTTTTGAGCCAAAACTTTCTATGCATGGATACTATATGGAATGTATACTAACACAATGACTCCAAGAGACTGCATATTTCATAATAAGCACTTCAGTGTGGATATAAGGGCTTCTGGCAGTACTTTGTATATGAAAATGGCTTCCGGGTGTAATAGGCTTATGGTACTGCAACAGTAATTTGCTTTTTTATTTTAATACTAATTCTAAACATTTTTTTAAGAGAATAAAATTGCATTTGTAAGCTTCCTCTGGTTCGCTTTGTTCTGGCAACTTTTATTACTGTTGTTGTTCTTACTGTGAGCAAAGAGAGCAGAGTATACAGACTGGAAGGCTATAGAGCAGTTACTTATGGCTAGCACACTATGGATAGCTAGGACTAGTGAGTGCTAGTGGGCTAAGGATTAATATTACTGGGTTGTGCTAGCCACTTTGATGAGACATCCAGCAAGTCCTTGCTGGCCATGTCAACCAGGTGAGGGAAGGTTAGCCTTCACTGCTCCTTCGGCTGGGCTGATCCTTGATGGTGCTGAGTAGCCGTCTTTTGACACCCCCCCCTTTTTTTAGTGTTTTATACCTTTACTGTCAATATTTTTACTCCTGATTCCTCATGCTGCTAACTATCCCCATCTCCACAATTGCGTTTTTGTGTGTGTTTTTATTTTTCTTATCTCATATGGCTTTTGGTTTGCTTACTTTCTCTCATCTCAGTACTTTCCAAAGCAGACTGACCAAAGGTTGCACATCTGTATTGCACCATACGGGGGCCTGGATCATAGTCAGCAGAGACTGTGAGGTTTCTGAGGTTTGCAAGTAAATAGTGTTCCCAGACACTTTCCTTTTTATGTTGTTTTGGTATTGTAAGTTTTTGAGAAAACATTAATATTTGTATTCATTGTTTTAGCAACATTTTGATCTATCCCATGATGTTCAAATAGTACATAGAAACAGCAAAGACCAAACCCTAGTGATTTAGCAGTATGCAAGTCTTCACAGAATTTAGAAAAATAAAATAAAATAGAAAGTAATGATAAAAACCTTAATAACCTTAGGGTTTATACTGTGTTTTACTATTGAAATATATATACAAACATTAAATACTTAATCTCTGAATAAAGTATGTTCAAAATAAAGTGTAAAATATATTTCAGTGTTCAGAAGCCAAAGAGCATTGTGCTACTGAATGAGAATTACATTGAGAAAATGATTTGAGAGAGAACTCTACAATAAATCAAATACTGTTACTTTCATTATTTGTTGTTCCCTGGTGTATAGATGGTCCTGTCACGGACTGGAATTCCACTTTCCTAGACACTGAACAAGCAAAAATAAATGATCTCTTGCCAAAGAATTTACAATCTATGCATAAAATGAGGGGAGCTAGGCAAGGAAACGTTCAGTGAGATGTGTTAGACACATAGCCATAGATAGTGTCCTGCTACATGAACTGCCTAACCATAACCAAGCTTTTCTTAGACATTAAGCAAAGAAAGTTTTAGAGAAGGAGCATAAATGAATTTAATGAGAGATTCTTGCAGTTGCCTGTATTAAAAAGCTTTACAAAACTCAAGCAAAGATCCCATGAGAAGCCTGTATTCTGTTTAACAATAAAATCCCTGTATCTGAGACTATTGCCTTTACCGCAGTGCTGTTGTTCTTCTTTCTCTGCTGGAAGAAATGTGAAGTTAATTATCATCAAAGTAAATTCTTTTTGGTTGATATTTAGTTTCATTTTTATCATTTAAAGCTATGATTCTGCAAGCGTTTAAATAGGTGTATACCTTGGCTCATGTGAGCAGTTGTCATCTAGCATGGTGAAATGAGTTGCAAACACTTCGGTAGCTTTCCACTTCAAAGAAAATATGTGAGAGGTTTTGCAGACTTTGAAACTACCATTATTAGGTCTTCAGGAGCATTTTTAAATGGTCTTCCAGGATTTCTTGTTTGACTGCCACTCTGTCCTTATCTTTATTTTTAAGGCTGAAACTTTGGAAGAAACAAAATCCCCCCTTAAATTATTACAATTTAAATGTCTCAGAATTTCACTGGCTGCTAAGTTGTTTTGTGACAGGCTTTTTGTTCCTTTCATATTAAAGTAAGAAAGACAGCTGGTGGAATATGCTCTGTCCATTACAACAAGCACTTACATAACTGTGTGGTACAGGGTGCTTATCTAAAGTTTAGATAAAGACAGCATATTTAAGGTTTGGCTGTTTGATTTTGGTAAAGCAGAAGGGTATTACAGCAAGAATTTTTCTTTTTGCTATTGAGAGCCTGTATAATTTCGCCTTTTTTGGAGCTTTCAGCTTGCTTTATATTCTTAGGTGTAGGTTGCAATCTGTCTGTGTATGTTGCAGCACGTAGGCACTTTGCTCAAGAAAGAGGTATGATATATGAAGAGCTATGTGGTTAATAATCTCTAGCCTGCAAAGCAAACAGAAATAGTTTCATGATGCAGGACAACATACTCTGTTTTCCACCTAGAAGCCTGAATTAGAGATCCAGGATTATGGAGATGAGTGCATAGTTGATGAGAAAGGAAAAAACAAAGCATTAGCCAAAGAGATTACATGTCAGAGATGGTTTAAGAATCACTGATTCCACCTTGGGATAAAGAAATAGCCTGGCTTATCTCTCAAGATTTCTTTTGTCTCTACTTTTTATCATTCTAGTGCCCTAGGAGCAGAGATTTAGGATGGCAGGATTAGTACTTGGCTATATGTAATGTTGTTTCTAAATAATGGATAACACCAAAATAACACCTTGTGTGCAGCTAATAGCTTCCTTTATGTAGTAGCTCTTTATCAGAGTTTTTAATACAGGATGGTCAAGGGGAAAGAGTAGAAAGACTGAACAAGGATGTAGGCAGGAGCAAGACAGTAAAACGGGTTGGAAGGGAGACGAGTGTGCAGGTGCCTGAGCAGTGAAGGAGATGCAAGGGGTCTAAAGGCAATAAAGAAACACAAAAACATCTGGTGATATTGATATTATAGACATTTAGAATGTTTATAAATAAGGAAACATACCATATTTTTCAAGCTAAACTACTTTGTAGTTCTGTGTGCTTTAGCAGGGGTTGTCAGGGCCCTGAGGGCACCACCAGACCAAGCTGTCCCTGAGTCCCCCCCTCTCTCAGCTCAGCCCAGAGCAGCCAGTCACTGTCCCCGGCTCTGCAGCCGTGCCGGCTGCAGCCCTGCCGACCCCAGCCTGCAGCAGCCGCCGGCGGTGCCCGATGCCTGGGGCTGGGCTGCTCCCGCGTGGGGCGTGGGACGGGCCCTGGCGCCACCGGGAGCCTCCGCTGGTACCAGCCCCGGAACCACCGGCCTCTGAAGGAAATCAAAGTCTAAATTACCGTAAGCATTTATGATTTTCTGGCTAACCGGAAGTTTCCTTCGTGTTTTGAGTTTATTTTAAGAAATCCAGAAAAAGAGACAGCATCTCTATATTACCAGGATAATGACAGTGTTTTTATATCTTTACAAACTTGATGTTTCCCAGCCCTTCATTCAAATGAAAATAATCTAGCTAGTACCAGATTAATCACTCTAATAGTTCTGTGAACAGTGAATTGGCTAGCACAGCTCCTTCCTTTTCCTTTTGTTAGTAAATGTGATGTGAAACTACTTCTACAATTCATTACCTGAAACCAGCCTGCTCTGAACGTAATTGAGAACTTACACATCATTACCTTGAACTCTTTCAGTAGCTGTAGCCCCAAATAAAAGTCATAATGACAGTCTCATGTAATAACGTTTTGTGAAAATTATGCACATTCTGCATAATCATGTGTAATAATAGAAAACCAGAGCTGGAAGGGACTGCAAGAGGTCATTTAGTCTGTCTCCTTGCTCTAGTACCTGACTTCTGTTTTCAGTCATGTCTCACATGTTTTCCATTCTGTAAATGAGGTACCTATATATGTGTTATTTTTCAGTGCATATGTCAGCCTCTTAATTGTAGATATTTAAATGGTGTGACTAAGTTTCATCCACTGTTTTAAAAAAAGGTGGAAGAAGATGGAATAGAGATAACTTGACTCCTAACTGAAGTTAGAAGAACTACTTCGTGTTTGTAGAAAAAAAGAGTTGATTCAGTGTTAATTTGGTAATATGAATTTCAATACAATTCTGATGCTACCTGGATATTTTACTTCTTTGCTTTTCCCCATTTTTTGACATCTGTTTTCTTAATCTCTCTTTTTTCAAGCTCCATTTTTCTTGGGCCATTCTTTAAATAAAAATCTATGTTTTCATTCAAGTCTGTGTACCATAATTTCTTTCATTGGCTTCTAAAGATGTCCAGGATGACTTGAAAAGTTCAATTTACTCTATCAAGCTTGAACCAGGCATCAGATTGGAAGGCCAGGCATCAGACTGAAGAGAAAAAATAAGCTGCTAGTGTTCGGATTTAGAAATCTGTGTCTTTGGGACATGGAAAAGGCTTTTGGAGATGCTAAAGCAGAGATACTAATCAGAAACTATGGTTCTTCTGCCTTCAAACAATCAAGATAAGGTACAACAGTGTATGACTCTTCAATGTTGCACAAATTTACCTCAAAATAATCCTCATTTTGGTCCATCTTCCTCAATTTGTCCGAGATTTCCACTCCATTCACTGTTTTTCCTTTTGCTCCCTTTCCAGGACTTTTCTTGAATTTCATCCTAATGTACTTTCTTTAACTGAGTATCTGCAGAACAGATTAAAAGTGTGAAGAGGACAGAAATTATAAAAAAAATTGAAGATGCAGAAATTTTATTTTGTAAATGTTTTTTCGCATAATGAAAAAGTTCCAACATTTTAAAATGTGTTGCTAGGAAAAACTAGACTTTTTAAATAGGTTCATTCAAATATATCTGGCAAAATCAAAATGTGTGTTAATTTAGACTTCATATTACACTGTTATGTAAGTTGCATAAGTGGGAGACAAGGAAGCATTTAAAAATGAAAAGATAGACTATTTTATTCTGCTTGCATTGTCAAAGCTTTATTTTCAGTTTCCTTCTAAAATTAAATTACATCATAATCCTGTTTTTATTAAATATTCTACTTTCAGCCTAAACAGCCTATTTTTTAGATTGTCTCCACCAGTTTTACTTCCAGAAGTTAGTGTTGAATATGCACAAAGAGAACCAATTCATTGGGAGAGGAGAAATAATGCTGTTAACAAGAATTTGTGCTGAATAGCCATCACTGAATGTACAATATTAATTTAAGTGTGTAGTCTTTGATATTCATAAGAAATGTGTTGCAGTATAACTCCTGCAGGAATAATCTGCACTATAACTCCTAAGGATGAATTTGAAATAAAGACAACGACTTGGAGAAGCAGTTAACCACAGTATGAATTTTACCTATCAGTTTTGTGCATAGCAGAGATTTCACATTTTGTCTAAGGAAAACAAAGGTACATCAAAATAATAATACATTTTGTGTAAGATTTTGAAGAAAATGGATGTTACAGGCCTGGCACTGGCAGATGTGTCAGGGCTGTATAGTGAAGGCTCCTTAGATTTTTGAGCCATTTTAGTTGAATTCTTTGCCAATATGGAAAAAATAGTAGATGAGAAATTTGACATTACATTACATATAATTTGGCATAAAATGGTCTGTGGTAGTTTGGGTGCTTTTTAACGTTGTCTGCTGTCATTTTTAGTGCTTGTGGTGTATTGAGAGATTTGCATGTGAGTTAAGGTGAAATTGGTATGGACTGGATGTATTTTTAATTCAGTACTCTAAAATAAAGCACAGCTAAGATAAACATTTACCTTTCATGTAAAATAAAAGGTAGAACTCTTCAGTTGAGTTGTTACTAGCACTGAATATCTCATAGTTGTTATGTGCTTAGTAGTGAATGTGCTTGGACTGAAGTCCATAAAAATGTTTGAATTAAAATAATTTTAAGCAAGAATGTTTCTGCCTGCATTCTGTATCATTGTATTGTTATTTTTGTAGCAAAGTTTCATTTTTTGTCATTCTGTGACTAGTCTGTGCTTGAAGAGCTCCCATAATACCTTGTGATACCAGTGATAATACCTCTGTTGTCTTCTAATGATAACATTTCACGGAGGATTATGGCATATTGCCCAATGTTCTGGTCTTTGGTACCAGTGGGATGCATTATGAGAACGTTAGGGCATGGAGGGTCTGCCCCATAGACCATGTTCGTGTGATGAGCACCATTGTACAGATCCTCTAAAATACTGTGTCAGTGTGGGAGTGCTTATAAAAATGCTAAATCAAGACGAAATGAAAACTCTCTATTACTCTGCATTTGATGTTTCAATCCCTCTCCTTACTTTCAGAAGAGCAGTAAAAATTCAAATATAGATTATTCATAATAGATATTGTGAGTTCCACCAGTTCTAGTGTTTGTGTACTATTCCTCTGTGTTATCACTATCCCGGTAGGAACATCACTGATGACTGCAGTCTTTGTATCTCAGGAAAACACAGATAATAATGATGATAAATACTAGCAATGCTGCAGTTGTATGGCATATGTCTAAGAGGGAGAGAAGAGAGAGAGATTTCTTGATACGCATATTGCAAAACACTCTCTATAACAGTTCTCTGATACGTGAAAGTATACCGACTTAGAAAAGAGAGGCAATGGCTCAGAATAAAACTCCTTTTCACATAAATTTGATTTCTGCTTTAGATAAATGAAAACTTAAAATATACTCAAAACAGCATTAAAAAGATTGATTTGTACTCTATTTTTTAATATTTTAAATTATCAAAAATAGTTATTATTGAAAAGGAGATCCTTAGCATGCTTAGCTCCTTGTGGTATTTTGAATCATTTAAAGTAGCTCAGAAGATCAGAGCCAGGAACCCTGGCAGGTATCTAGAGGTGCTTTGGACTTTGGGTCATAGGACTTTTGATCTAAATATTCTCAGATTGTTTTAAAATCAGGACATTTTATGGTCATGGAAATTGCTGGAGAAGTATTTTTTATTTTCACTAATAGTTTCTAAAAGGGAATGTAGGTATTTTTATGTGTTACTGCTTTTAAAAAAAAGACCTTTTTGAGTGTGGTGCACTGACGCAGAATGGAACTGCTCTGTTGTTATGTCCAGTGATGCTAATAATTGTTTTCATATTTATTGCAGTAGTTTGTAGATTGGAAAAGAAATCATAAAGCAATCCAAAACAAATGCGTCATAATTGGTGTAAAATTCAGTATAAAGTGCTTTGAAAATCATAGTGATTTGCTAGCAGAACTGGTCTTCTCCTTATAAAACTTGGTAGCTTAGAAGAGGATTTCAATGTTAGTAGTAGCTACAAATAATGAATTTTTTACTTTTAATGGATAATATTAAAAGAGAAATCATTAAAAAGTCAATACCAACAGAACAGTACAAAGCAATAGTCCTAATATTGAGGTTAAACTTACGTGAGCTAGTTGGCACAAAGTTTCAGAGCATTCTCTGCAAAACAGTGATTTCTCCCTCTGGACATTATTGCTGATACTACCCCTTCCAGATTATGAATAGTGCCCAGACAATATGAAACTTTGGAAAATCAAAGGTCTTCATACTTCCCTTTGGTTTTCAAACTTACTGGCTAAATTTGGATGATCCTTTCAGACTTTTTTCTGCAAAAACATTATATGTATTTTATTTGAAGGGTTTTAGTGGTGTATCAAGCATGCAGCTGCAAAAAACACTATGCCTCCTGGGAAACACAGAACGTAAAACCATGTTAAAATGCTCAGCTCACTAATACTGAAAGCGAAGAGGACCAGAATGAATGAACACATCTACCTCTGAATCAGCAGTTTCTCAAAGTCATTCCTGTGATTGAAGGGATTTTGTTCTGATCCTCTGTGGACTGTATAGTGGCCAAATACTTGGCCCATAATCACCAGATTTCAGAGAGACAGGTAGTGAGGAGGGGAAGAACTAGAATTAACAAATAATTAATATGGTAAGACTGGAGTCATCTAATAAATAGGATATGAAAAATAAGTGCAATAGCTGTAACAAAGGTTCTTTTTTCTTTCAGTAGGATCCTTAGTACTTACGCCTGCCTCAAGGCATTTTAAAATGCAATTGAGTATATTTTCCTCATAGATGTTTTAGGAAGGGGGAAATTGGTATCTGGGAGAATGTAATTGGGGATTAAAATCTTAATGAATCTCTCATTTTGTATTGTTAATGCATTTATTGAAAGATAGTTATTGATTTCATTATGCTAACAAAAAATTACATTAAAAATGCAGTCTAACTCAGTTTTGAACTTTGGAAATGGAAATAGGTTTTCACCTTCAGAAAAGAAGCAAATCCGATTTCAAAGACAGGAAATCAGTTGGATTACGTTTAGTAATTTATTATGGATGCTTTTGAAATGCTATTGGCATTGAAATTGCAGAGTGCTATTATTCTCCAGTGCAATTATAATGGGCTTGATTATATAATCTTACACACCCTAGTAATAACATTTGCAGAGGTAGATATTGTCTAACTGAAATCCAGGCAGACTTAAATTTTCTGATAGCACTGTTAAAGCCCTATAGTAAATTGTAAAGGAAGTAGATTCATTGTGCTGCTGTATAAGCACAGTTTGATATGTCCAGGGAATATGGACAATATTCAAGCTGTATAACTTAAATAAAAAGGAATGGTAAAACTTCAAATTACTTATAAACAGCAGACATTTCAGTTATAAATGCATTTTTGGGGGTTATTTTTTCCTCACCAGAGTTTGGGAGATAACATCCTGGATTACGATTTCTGTTCATACAATATGGCTAAACTACTGCCATTCGATTTGCATATATTATGAGTATTTAGACTCATAAACAATGCTAAAGAAGCAAAATTTCATCCCAAACTGGAGGCCAGGCTTTCACTGCTTTATGCAAGTGTGCTGATGTCCAAGCTGGCTGCTGCTCTTTGACTGCCACTAAGCAAAACACACGGCGCCTTGTCTTCTAGGAGCTGAGGAGCCGTCGCTTCATGTGGCTGTGGAGCGGTATGTTGTGCAGAGGTGTTGTAGGAACTTACCCCCTGGCACCTTTTTAAAACATGACTGAAACTGGCTGACAGATCATAGGAAAAAAAAAAAAAAAAAAAGGCAAAAAAAAAAGCAAAAATCAAACCCACAAACAATTTTCTTAATTAGAACTAGAAATGGAAACTAGAATTAGAAAGAGGTTAGGAAAATTAATGAATTCAGACAATTTTAAAAACAGAGCATCTTCATGATATATTCAGATGAAAAAATGCTTTAGAAAAATATAACCTTTTCTAGTGTTCTTTTTTATTCCCCCTTGATTCCTTTTAACTGTTTTTATTACTGAGTGATTTCATTGTTTTTTATTTGAAGAAGCTGAGGAAGTTGTGAAAAGATACAGATTGACAAAAAAAAATCAGTGCAAAGAGGAAAAGAAATTGAAAGTTAAACAAGTATCACTGCACTTTACTCCTATTTTATTCAGTAGCAAATGAGAAAATGTGAAAATGAATATGTCAAATATTTTGAAATATAGGAATTTTAAAATGTCCTATTTTAACCCCAAATTGAAAAATGTGAACCATTGTGTGGAAAAGGAAAAAAGCTTTGAGGAAATACACTAATGAGTATGAAATAGTTTTTTAACAGAAAAATATTAGAAGCAGAAACAGACTTTTATTTAAGAGAACAATTTCACTTGAAGCACTGGTTGCTCACAGGACATTTAGGAACAAAAAGTCTTCTTATTTGAGCTGCACTATAAAACTGGAATACAAGGCAGTTCTGCATGCTGAGCAGAAATTACATTCAAAATCTTTAGAAGGGCTCTGATAGAAGAAAAATTTTAGTCATATTTTTCTGCTGCCATTGGCTATTTTATTTTCTCTATATTGGGCACTGAAAAAGTGTTAATTAAATTGTATTCAGGAAGTACTCTTTTTGAAAATTTACTTAATACCTTTTCAGTTTTGGTGGTAACTTTCTTTCAGTGAGATTCCCATTATTTTGTCTTGACCTACATCATCTTAAAAAATGTGATTATATTTACTGTGTTCACAGTGAACCAACTTTGCTTTCTCTTGCTTTTCCCTTTACTAGACAATGATTTGCTTCACCAGCCCTATCAATGTGTCTTAAAGCTTTTTGCTAGTACACTTTTTTATAGCATAGAATCATAATTTAAGTTGGAAGGAAGCTCTGGAGGTCATCTAGTCCAGCTCAGGCGTCGAAGCAGGTCCCATGAGATCATGTTGTTCGGGGCCCTGTTGTCAAGTTTTGAATATCTCCAAAGATGGAGAGTCCATAACTCTCTGGGAAACCTAACATCTATTTGGAACCTCCCATGTTTCAGTTTTTGTTGGTTGCCTGTTGTCCTCTGGAAGCGCCTTCAAGAAGAACCTGGCTCCGTCTTCCCTGTATCCTCCCATTACATATAGCTGCAGCCAGCAATCTCTTCTCCGGGTTTTCTTCTCAAGGCTGGATAGTTCCAGTTCTCAGCCTCTCCTTTTATGTCAAGTGCTCCAGCCCCTGAATCGTTTTGGTGGCCGTGCACCGGGACCGTTACGGTATGTCAGTGCATTTCGCACTGCAGAGCAGAGGAGGAGAAATGCCTGCCGTGACCTGCTAGATACACTCTTGCTCGTACAGCCCAGTGAGTACCTTGCCACTGACAGTATTTCTTGCTTTCAGAATACTGATGCCCTGGTACTTTTTGCGAACTCGTGCTATTATTAAAGGCAAGTAAAGATTTGAGTTAAAGCTTTAGTCAGATTTTGTCTTTGGCCTGTTCTAATTTGCCTCCTTTGTGATTTCTTGATAGAGACCAGCAGTTGCTATTGCCAGTACCACACAGACACCTACAGTTATTGGCTGTGACCAAAGAAACAAGTGCCTAAGCAGTCCATAACCTCAGTTTTGTCTCCTAGAACTATTTAAAAAACCATCTTCCATGGCTCATTATGCTGTACAAACCTGAGGCACATGATACTGTTACATTTCCCAGAACAGCTCATTTTTTTTAAAAAAAAATCAAACTTATAGTAATCCACAAAGTCCATTTGAGACTCTAATCTTTCTTTCTGGACCACAAATACTTCCAAAATCATCTTAACTGTAGCTCTGGCTGTGTGAGATAAGGAGCAGGGCTGAGACAATCCTGTTTCATTTCTTTCACCCTCCACATCTCCACCTGCGAGCGAGGGCTCTGCCTGGCAAGGTGAGACTTAATATGTCGTGCTTATACTGCATGTTTCCTTGAACACTTTGATGGAAATGGCAAAGAAGGAAAGGACTTAGGGGCAATACACAGACATTTACCACTAAATATAATACTCTCTGTAAGGTGAAAATGTGTGTTTTAATAAAATAAATTCAGCCATTTAATTCCAAAAGTTGAAAATCATGAAGTAAAAATCTTTTATATTCACATTCTTTTAGCATTTTGATGTCCTCATTCTATGTATTCATCTTTTAATATAATTTGGTGGAACTATTAATACTGCATTATTTAAAAGAAAGCAGAAGTGAAACTTTCTATTTTGAAAATGTTGGAGACAGAAGACCTACAGAATATCCTAACTGCAAGTTGCAATGCAAAATTTAACCTTGGTGGACTTCAGCCCTGCTGTGCAAGAACTACTTCCCCCAGATTAAGTTATCACATTCTTGAGCTTTATCATGTCCAGCACTGAGGACAGCTCAGGTGATGCAGTGATTTGCTTCAGTCAGGCTGCTAATAAACTAAGTATATTGTTCATTTGCCCGATATTTTCAAAAATGAGTCCTATCCACAAAGGGCTTTTTAGTAGTCCTTCGGCTGGATTAAAGGAAAGGGAGATTATTCACATATTTAAACACAGAAGCATATCGGGGTTGTAGTCTATATACTCTAATATTATTTTTGTGACTGTTCTCATAGATGAACAGCAGGAAATGCAATAGTCAGCACTGCAGTGGTTCAGGCAAAATATTTTGTCTGCAGCCTGGATATACCTTAGCAGCATATATTCTTTGCTACTTTTATTTTGTTTGGTAATAAATGAAAGCACGAGTTTCATGGAATTTTAAGAAGTTGATATAGCAGCCTGGTTGTGCTATGACTGTGAGGTGTGTATTTGCGACTAAGCCTTTGCCTTCCTCTGCCTCTCCACTCCACTGTTTGTTTCCTTATAAGCATTCAGAAACTATATTTAATTATATGTTTTTCTGGTAAAGTTTACTGAATGATGGTTTTAATTTTTCTTTCACATACTTTCTCTGTTGCTTTGTTTTGGTCAGAATTATTATTAGAATTATGGAGTAGTTGTCTTTTAAATATGTAACCTTTGATTGAAGAGAAATAAACTATTTCTGAAATAATATCAGAATCAAACCATCCAGTTGACTTTCAAGAATATTCAATTCCAAAACTACTAGGTGCCTCACAAAAATACTTTGACTGGCTGGGTAGTGAGACACACTAGAGTAAAAGGCGAGTTTAATGTACTTTTCTTGGTCTCTATATTTCTTCTCTTCTGGAAAAAAAAAAAGTTGATGATTTCTCCTTAATGTAGGGCAGAATAAAGGCCGTAATGGTACACTGTAGGCTTTTAAGTAATAATGAGAAATGATGACAGCCCCAAAGGATAAGGTGTTATATCAGCATCTAATTAACAAGTACAATACCTAAAGTTTTGATGCAAATTTATTCGGTAAGCCTCATGACTATGCCTTTAGTACAAACCGCTAAGGAAATATTTCTGACTTTCCCCTGAGAAAAGCTTCTCTCTTGACGATGATACTTTTGTGGTGCAGAGGTGTATCAATGAGAAGGGCAGCTCCATTCAAACAGCCCATTGACCAATTCTGCAGTGGTATTTTTTACAATACAATGAACTGAACCAGTTATAAATCTAGAGTTGTGATACTGCCTTATTCATCCAGTGCAATTCTTTACAAAAGACAAAAAAAAAAAAAAAATCTAAAAAACTTTGTGCACGCAAGCCAGCAAAATGTTTATTTGTTGACTTAACTTCAGTTGTGTAAGAGCTCTTGCTAAAGCCAACACCCTTCTCTGACAGTGGTGGATCTTCTAATGAATGGTTTAAGTCTAAACACTTGTTTCTAACTCCTGGTGAGCTCCTGAGAGCTCTTTAAAATTACATTTTAGGCAGACAAATAATATTATCATTCCTGTTCAGAGTTTTAAAATTTCTGGTTTTTATTTTAAATATCAGACAGCTGTTATATCAGAATTGATATTCTAGCTGAAGATAGTTTACTAATAACTGCATAAGGAAGGGGTAGGCTGAGGAAAGGAAGATGGAGTAGTTGAGATAGCAGGTATTTTTCAATTCTGTATTCCTTGGAACTCCTTTAATGGCAAGTGCAAACTTTTATCTTGCTTTGGTTTTGCTTTGTACAGAAGAGTAAACGGAATATATTATTTGAGAGGTGAAGCTAGAAATTATGATTTCTGGTTTTAAATTGAGGTCACTTAGACTAATGAAATATTCTTCAGTAAGAAAACTTAGACCCCAGCTGGAATCTAATTTGAAGAGACTCGATCAGACTATTTGTGTAATTAGAAAATAGAAAGCGGCAAGTTCCTGGTGAAAATACTGCTTCTGGCCCCAGAGAAAATAATTTCATTCATCTTTCATCCCAATAAATGAATTTATCATTAAGATGTGATACGTACCAAATCTGAATTTGTTTATGAACCTGATAAACTGAATAACTCAAATTTTTCTTGGATAGTAATCATTGTGTGTGTCTTTTTTTAGTGTGTGATAGACTTGCAAATAAAGAATTTGTAAACATTTTAGTAAGCATGTGTTAGCCTTCCTTTACTTTGATGTGAATTCAGCATAAAGTAAAAGCCAAAAGCATTCTGAGATTTTGAATGAGTTTTTGCAGTTGCCCTGTAAAATAATCAGTCTTTAACACTTTATCAAACAACATTAGGGTTTTTTGGTGTTCTTTTTTTCATTCGTATTGAAGGATACAGTTTTACAATAATTTTATATAGAAAAGGATCTGATTTGGTATTATTTTGCTTATTTTTAGGGCACGTTATTTGAGTCAGTAATAGATCAGTGTTGTCAGTGATTCTTGTCATATCTCAGTCTTTGCAGAGGAAATAAATTATCCAACTTGTAGACTCAATTTGTTCATTTTGGGTCCTGAATATATTAGCAAGCAAGAATGAAAGGAGTTTAAAAGACATTTAGTGGTAAGAAGCATTATTTTCTTTTTTTCATTATAATTTCTTATTTACAAAACTAATTTATTATCCAGGGTTTCTGTTTGTTTGGACAGTAGTTTGGTTAGAGTAATAAATACTATGTTTGGCATGCTCTGTGTTCTGTATCAGCAATCTGATTCAATAATTTGTAAAAAATTTGCTATGGGGCCTAATTCAGGGACAGCAATGTCAAAAGCACTTTCTTAGCTACAATTTAAGGCTGTAAACTGAATTCCTATGGTGTAATCTGTCACATGCTAATTGGCTAAAAATATGAGCCTTCTCTTTCTCAATGGTAATTCTCATTAATAATGATGTAGAAGTGTAAAACATGCAGCTAAAGTCCCACAATTTTTTCGGTATTTAGACCACTTTTTTCTTTCCTTTCTTTCTTTCTTTTTTTCTTTTTTTTTTTTTTAAAAAGGATTCAGCATTTCTGTTTATATTTTTACATGTTAAAGGGAAGAAGAAAATTCCTCCAAATTTCTTGAGCTCTCCAGATGAGGTCAAACTTACCTGGAGAGAGAGGAAAAAAAAAAAAAAAAAAAAAAAAAAAGGACAAACAGAATTGCTTCAAGGTGGGAGGGAGGAAACACTTTAAAATTATTTGCAAGGACACAGAATGCTTCCAGGCTGCAGATCAAGGAAATACAGTAACATGCTGGGCAGACAGTTTCCCTTTCATCTGAATAACAGTGAAGGTATCAGCTGCCAGCTTTTTCTTAATACGGTGAGTGAGTTTTTGCAGTCTTTGGAAAGGTGAGTAGCCAGGTTGACAGGCTGCCCAGTGTATAAAAGAGAAGTGTCAGTAAACAAACTTCAGTGGTCACAGGAAGGGATGACAGATGAGTGAAGGGAGGTTATCGTGGTCTCAAGGTGCTGTACAGGATAACAAGGACCTATGTCTTGTTTTTGAAAAGGAAGCAGGCGTACACACTATTGAATATTAAATGTCATAGCTATGAATATTGATGTGTTATTTAAGGTCATTTTTCAGGAGAAGGCTTGGAGGAAAAGCCTTCATCAGTCCGCTTATCATCTTTCTAAAGATGAGGAGGGGAGAAAGAAAAGGGATGTAAACTCATTTGAACAGGTATTTCTTCTGGTTGTCGAACCTGGTCATATTTCCCTCTGAGGCTTTACTCTTTACTAGTATGCTGTGTAGCCCTGAAGGATGTATGCATTGTGGCACAAAGAAGCAATTTCCCAGGTCAAATATGAGAGGACAAAACCCCCAGTAATACAAATCAAATGGGACAATCTGATTGTTTTACTTGTAAATGTATTATATTGCCTTTAATGAAAGTTGTGTAAGAAATGTTAATTGTGCCTGAAACATCTAATATCCCAGATATCACGATGGTAGATGCAGTAGAAAAAAATGCATAGAGGAATGTTTTCAGTATATTTCTCTTTCATATATACATTTTTTTTAGCGCCCCATGTAAACAGATCAGATTAAAGTCCTGCTTTTCATCAGGCAGCATGTTTTTCTGTTTTGGAATGTTTCCCTCATAAGTATTCTTACTCCAAATTACATTTCAAAGTAAAAGTCATTTTCTTATCACTGCTACTGGCATGGTTATTTTAGTACCAAATGGAGTATTTCCATTCCATGCATATACATATATGATGTCATGCAGAAGATTTTCATTTTAGTCTTGAGTTTTGTAAAGGAGATAAATGGTAATGTGATGCTTTGCAATAGTAATTGAATACAGCATATTTCAGTCATCTTTCTTGCTTGTATTATTCCTGGCATGTGTACAAAGGCTCTATAACATTAATTTATGCATACTAGCTATGTATGTATGGACCTGAGAGTATTTCTTACTACACTTATGCACACACATTCACACACATGCATGCATGCATGTACATGCCTTTAAAAAAAAAAAAGAAAAAAAAAGAAAAAAAAAGAAAGATCCTCTCACTTTCCATGAAAAACTTCACTAGCTGGATTTAGATTGCTGGATTGTAGCATCATTAGAGTAATTGGATTTTTTTTTTTTTTTTTTTACTCTTCCTGATAAAATAACACTTCCATTAACAATCCTGTACTTAAATGCAGAGCTCATTAATGGGATCAGGCTAAAACTGCTGTTAATAATGACTTTAATGGAGATCTCTGATTTACACAGTGCCTTAACAAGGAAGTGAAAATATCTAGCAAAGAAAACCAGAGGATCACTAAGTAATCCATCTGTTTTAGGGAGGCAGCATATTCTGAAGTGAATTCAGCAGTTCATGTAAAAAAATGTGTTACCGCACAGGAAGAGAGCGCCCCGCAGAGCTCTTGGATACGCAAGCTGTATGAGTTTAGCCTGCAGCTCTAACTCACTCTTTACTGGAGCAACTGGACTGAGTTGCTGTTTAGTGAAGTGATCGGAGCTGTGTTCAAGCACAGCTAAGAAAAGGGTTGTCGTTTCCCCTCAGCATCCTTGACATGCCCTTCACTAATTCCTGCCAGTTTTAAGGTGACAAGTGCATTTGGTAATCATAGTCTGGGGCTATTTTGGTTTCATCTTACGACAAGCAAGCATCAGGGAACAATTTATTGGATAAGAATACATCTGGCTCTATATAACAAAGTGAATGGTAGTTTTATGTAGCTCATGCCCTTTATGCTACTTGTATGTTATTTCCATCTATAGCCCATATATATATTTCCCCACTGTGATTAGAGGGCGTTGAGAACAGAGTTTCGTGTCTCTACCTTACACACACCTAAAGCGTCACAGTATCATTCTTTCAATGTAATTATGGCAGTGAGAATGATAAGAATTGTTTGCAGGATGGAATATAGTCAGAATTACAGAATCACAGAATGGTTGAGGTTGGAAGGGATCTCTGGATATCATCTTGTCAACCCCCCTGCTCAAGCAGGGTCACCTAGAGCATGTTGCCCAGGATCGTGCCCAGGTGAGTTTTGAGTATCTCCAGAGAAGGAGACTCCACAACCTCTCTGGGCAACCGGTTCCAGTGCTCTGTCGCCCTCACAGGAGAGAGGTTTTTCCTCATATTCAAGCGGAACTTCCTGTGGTTCAGTTTATGCTCATTGCCTCTTGTCCTGTTGCTGGGCACCACTGAAGAGTTTGGCCTCATCCTCTTGACACCGTCTCTTAAGGTACTTACACACATTGGTAAGATCCCCCCTCAGTCTTCTCTTCCCCAGGCTGAAGAGGCCCAGCTCTCGCAGCCGTTCCTCACAGGGCAGATGCTCCAGCCCTCTGACCATCTTCGTAGCTCTATGTTGGACTCTGCAGTAGCTCCATGTCTCTCTTGTCCTGGGGAGCCCAGAACTGGACACAGTACTCGAGATGAGGCCTCCCCAGGGCTGAGGAGAGGGGCAGGATCACCTCCCTCGACTGCTGGCAGCAGTCTTCCTAATGCAGCCCAGAGACATGATTTCAAAAAAACAAGAGGAGTAAATTACCAATTAACTACATATTTTCATGAAATATTAATGCATTAATCCTCCCGCTTAGTCTTTAATGTTAGTAAATGAGTTAATGTTGCAGAATGAGTGAGTTAAAGCTGATATAATCTATGCAGCAAAATGCTATTAAAGAGCATAAGTACAAATTAGAGCAAAGGATAATTCGTATCTTCTTATGGCCTCCTCTTGGCACGTACCCTGACCAATCAATGTGTAATCTACCATATAGACTGGTTGCATTCATGGATGGAAGATGAAAATGTTAATCTGCAAGCTTAGGTAACATTGATGTCTGAGTTTAGGCAACTTTGGATTAGTCATTTGCTGTGACAAATAACATCAAGGGAATAACAAATGTGAGTTAGATGGATTAGCTTTCTAACATGATTTAGAATTGTTCACACCTGTAAGTGATCTTCTGTATCCATTGATATATGTGAAACAAATTATTTAAAAACTTAATTTTATTTTTTTGAAACTGTACATGGGAAATTATCACCAACCAGAAGAAGATACTTTATAACTGGTGGTCTTTTTCATTTTAGAAGAAAGATGTGCAGGCTGTTTAGATCTTTCTAGCATAAATCACTGCTTCCTTATGCCTTTCCTTAAGACTTTTGAATTCTGGCTTTTGGACTGTACCATGCTGTCTTAAAAGTATGCACCATGTGTTAACTACCAGGCTCTTGAACAATTCATTCTTACTAGGCTTTGTTTTTACACTTGGCTTGAATGCATATATCTGTTTGAATTTTTATTCATTTTGTTTAATTGCATTTAGGGTGGCTAGTGAAATTGAGCAATAATTAATGGACATTATTCGTTATGAGAGGGATCAGAATTACATAGGTAAAAACAAAAGGAAGAAAAAGAAAAAGTGGAAGACATCTCATTTCTCAGTCAGTGGTCTATTAAACTTTGCAGTGCAAGCACAAATGTTCCCAGAGTAATAGCTCTACTCATGTCATTGTACAATATGTCTTCTACACACATTGGCTTTAGATTGCTTTGGTATTTGCCCAACAAGTCTTCCAATTTTGCTTCAGTGATATCTGAATTATTTAAAGCTTCATTTTTTTCTTTTTTTTTCTTTCTGAGAGCAAGATTTTAGAAATGGCTTGGCAGTGTGACCCTGGCCACTAACATATAAATAATGTATTGCTGTTTTATACTTCGAGAAGTATGATTGGATCCATAAACATATTTGGACAAATGTGTTTGATATTTAATCCTCATCCACACAAAAACTAATCATACTAGAAACAGCCTATGAAAGATAAATTAATAAATCTTTGCAAGAACTGTGGACACCTATAATATTTGTTTTGAAAAAGCAGTGAATAAAGGATATATATTAGTGAGCAAAATATTGATTGATAAACCTGTCATTTCTTAGTGCTGAAAAAGTATGGCTCTCAGAGACTTATTGATGCAGAGATGATGGTCATTTTTGTTTTACTAACAAATTGTAGTATGACAGATACAAAGGTATTAGGCGATAAATCATGAAGTACAAAGATTCAGGTAGGAGCTTTGAGAAAATGCCCTATTTATAGAATAATATTTACATTTAATTTATATTTTAAATCAGAGAAGTGCATTTGGAGCTTCCAAAAGGTGTTAAAAGTTTGCAGGGGACAGGATATCAGGGTCTTAAACCCAAGTATAATTCAGTGACCTAATTATAAGGGAAGAGCAGGGCACAGCTTTTTGTGCCACTTCTACTTACAGAAAATGGATTTTATGTTCTAGTTCCTTAAATTATTTATTCAAAATGCTGAAATAACTAAAATTGATTTATCTATTCATTGACTGAGAGGTGGTGTGCCCTAGAATGTGTAAAGTCTGTTTGGGCTTTGGTTTGTAGCTCTGCACTGATCTAGTTTGTGACCTTGTCCTTCCTTGGTTTCCTTCCTCTCCCTTCCACCTTCTTTCTGCCTTGTTTAGGGATTATAAACTTGCTAGTACACAGAGTGCCTCTATTCTCATTGACAGGCTCTGTCTACACTGTCCTTTGAAGGCAGCTAAGTCCACCATCCAGGTAAAACTATCCTCTTCTGTACACTAAAGTGCTGCAAAAATTGTTTCGGGTTTGGTTGGAACATGTGTTCTTACATGTTCTCTGGGTCAGCTCATTGCCAGATCTTCTCGGGGAGGTCCATTATATGGGGGGTAGTGTGTGGGGAATCAAGTTGTGAGGGCTCACACAAAAGATCAGGGAAAAACTGACACTACAAAACTAAGCTAACACGAACTGTGGTTGTGGCCACTTCTGTGATCACCGTTACAGAACGTTACAGACCGAACTGTAGTGCTCAGCGCAGTAGGATTTTGTGGTACTAATGTATTACAAACAGTGAATAACAGCAGTGAAGCAGTATTTTCTTACTTTTAAAATAGACATAATTCTACTGATTCTACTGATGAAAGCCAAAGGAGTAAATTGCCTGGAAGTATGAGTTAGGAGCAGGAATGCATGGGTTTCATGCATGCTGATAGTGAAGCTTGGTAGCTCTTTATTGCAGATTTTTTTTGAGAAACTGTATGTGTTTTTTTATTGTTCTTTAAAATGAAAAATACCAGGATTGTGGAAAAAGACGGTTTGGGAAAATTATGAATGGATCCAGGTTTTTGTGGAAACCAAGATTTTGCTCCTAAGGTTCAATACAGCTATAAAAGTCCTTCCCATAGAATCACAGAAGATTATATTTGTCTCCAGAAATCTAACTAGTGAAATACGCCAGCATTAAAAAAGAAAAATTTTTTAATTGGTTTGTTCTTGGAGTGATTCCCAGCATATCAGAGGCTGAATGTAATACTTCACTGTTATATAACAAGATGTGAATTAAATTCAGTCTTTGGAGAGCTCGGAGTGTGTTAGGAAAGTGGACATAGAAGAATAGCATCTGACAGTAATAGTTTTAGGTAGTCTGTCTTTCAAGGATGCTGGAAAGCAGGGAATGTTCAGATGTTCTGGGAATCGCACATTAAGTTACAGTAAATAGTACAGCTTAAAAGTGGGACCTTACTTCCTTCGCAGACTCTGTGAAGCACGTGATGCACAGCGCTGATGAGTTTTTCTGCATTTGCCTACTAATCGCTCCAGTGATTATCATCAAGTTTGCTGTGTATCCACTGTGCAGGCTAAAGAAATGTGAGCAGTCCCAATTGTCTAGCCACATTTACGTGACAGATGAAGAAGTACATTTGCGGGTTTTTTTTTTTGACATACCTGTGTACCTGCTGCCCTTGGATGATGAATGAAAAACGAGATTTCATAATGAAGGTTTACAGTTCACTTTTAAACACTCTCTTGCAACTAGAAGCATATCAAATTGGTGCTCTTGGGGTGGTTAACTGTAATTCTTGCTGAGATATCTTGGTCTATTGTGTCTGTTTTTTTAAAAAATAGAGATAAACTATGAAGTTCACTGTATGTTCTCATCTAACATATTCTATCCTTATTACCTGTTAATCCATTTAAGATCAGTGTTCTTTGCATCTGATAGTGCACAATTTTAAGCTGCCTTGCTTAAAGAGTGCATTTTGCAAACCTCTTTGTGGGGACAGGTGACCTAACTTCACAAAGGATGAAGCAGAACCCCGTGTTCATTTTGCATAAGGCAAACATATATAGTACTCTTTCTTATAGTACTCATTTGAATTATGGTACTCATCAAAATAATATATTTTATGGTACTCAAATTATGGTACTAATCTGGATCAGTGACTGTTTAAGTCAGAGAGTAGTAGGACTTCCTCTGAGGCCCAGGACATTCATGCTCAGTTCTTCCTAAGGTTTCTGATACCACATCTGGTAGCTTGCGCAAATCGTTCGTAATGTTTTGTAATGTATGTTTGTAGACAAAAGAGAAGGGTGAGGAGAGCACACTACACTACTTGGTCTGTGCTGTGAGATGCACCTTCCTCATTGTATGCTTCAAAATTGCTAGAGACTAGTCTGTCGCAGATACTACAAAGGTATAGGTCATGACAGCACTTGAGGTCAGTGTCATAGGACAGGGAATTTTATTGTGTGGATTTGAAACAAAGTCTATGAAATAGCAATGGAAGGGGACACAATGCGAATCATCATATCCCAAGATCAAGCCTTGGGAATGCACTGAGAACCCCATTAAGTGTGCTCAACATTATGCAGGCAACATTTATATCCAGTGTATCATTGGAGCAGGAAGGCATCATGCCTATTGCAGACAATAATTTCACAGTGGCCAGCACTGAGGTGTCTAGTGCCACTCGAGATGTTTTGGGATATTAAATACTAACAGATATAGCTGGCATATGTAACACAGGACTTGTGGGAGAGCTGTTGACTTCAGGAGTGGCAATGGGAGATTGACCAAGATACTTTGGGCATCTTAAATTACACTACATAACCACATATGGCAGCAGACTCAAAGTTGAACTGTCTCCTTATATGCCGGGGTTTCTGAGGTTTATGAAGAGCCAGGTAAGGCCTACAGTACCGTAGATAACGTCGCATAAGTATCTAAAAGCATTGCAGTCCTGTAAAGCATGTAGCATGTGCTCGTAGGAGTGCTTTGATTAATTCATTAGATTAGTATTCTCTACACAGAAGAGGAGATGAGCACGCACACTTAATTAGTCATGTAGCTTTTCTTTGTCTATACTGATTGGGAAATAAAGAGAGCAGGTATAAAGAGTCAGAATCTGTAATCTTGGCCTCTAACCTGTTTCTGTTACATTCCCAAGAGTCTTCTATTGAATTTTATATTTATTTTACATCCAGATTTCTTTAATAGAAAATTAATAATAGCAATATTGGTCTCAATCTCTGTACTTTTGTTTCTCAAGCCAATTGATATCTTAGGCAATTTAGGCATATTTGTTTTAGGCATTAGACACTTTTCAGTGTCCTAGATGAATTTACCAAAATAGTAAACCGAATGTATTTTCACTTCCCAGTTTGTGACAATGTTCTGGATTTGAAAACAGCTGTAGCTTTCCAGACAGAATTAGTTAGCCTTTGATTCTTAAACTCCTCTTTTTTAATGTCCAATTTTTATTTTCCCCAATTCTTATTATAATCCCGTTGACAGACGTTTATTAGCAGTACTGTGGCATATCTCTAAAGCACTGAAGATTTCCAGTTGATAATAAAGCATGAACATTTGAAAACGAATGCCCTAATTTACTTGCAAGACAAAGCTAATTTCATAGTGATATTGGTTTTTAATCAGAGAAGGATATGCTGAGAGATGTCTGTTTTGTGGTTTGAATTAAGCACAAAAGTAAAATGGTGATCAGTCACTAACTAGTCTCTAATATTAATTTCAGTTTTTAGCGAACTTTCAAATTGATTTAGCATCTTTAAAAGGAATTTGCTACATATTAATTCAATACACACAGAAAGAACAGGGTTTTTTTTGTTGCTCACTGTCCCTTGTAAAGGCTAGAAAAGGCTAATTTTCATTTCAACCATTTATTAATAATATCCTCCAAAAATTTTGATTTAGTTTCAGATTTGTTTGCATGCTTCTTAAATAAGAACTGACAAAATCAAATAAATGTGTTTAATTTTTTGAGGGGGAAAAATAGAAGAGATGATCACAATTTCATATCTGAGTTTTTTAGGCAAAATTCTTAGATTGCATTTCTTACCTGGGACTATTTATAGAAAAAACAGATGGATATTGACAACTGTATAAATAATACATTACTTTCTCATACAGATACAGCTGTATGAGATAAAAACATTTTATATGGTTCACAGACTTGGAATTTAATTCAGTTTCCAAAGAGTTGTCCATCCCCAGAACTGCAAGTATTTTTTTTGCCTTTGTATTCCAACATTGTAAGCACAACTAGGTAGGTTACGTAGAATATATGTAAGAGTACATATAGTTACGAGTAAGGTTGGTGATATACTCCGTTTTATTTATTCTGATGAAAAAGTTCGTTAACTCTTCTGAGATGTGTGTTTAACTAGTACTTCATACCTGTGTATCAAGGTTTTCACAAGAGAATAAATAGATTTTCAGAAGATACTTGTTAAGATTGAGTATAGCATTGACAAAGTATTACAAGTACTAGGAAAAGATTTTTATTAGCACACTAGCAAATACTATATGTCTCTTCTCCCAAATTGCAGTGAAGGTTGAAATTAGAAAAAAATCGAACATATGCAATAAGATGTGGAACTAAGAAACAGAAACCAAATAAAAATTTACAAACGTAAAATATGTCTTAAAGTAAAGCTGTAAAATGATTGTTATGAGATCTTAAAGAAATTGTATTTAAGTAGGTAATTTTGAAATGTTGCTTTAGTGGTACTATTTTTATTGTCTTTCAAAAGTGGCAATAACTAAATATCCTTCAAAAAGTTTCAGAGAGATCTTTTGTTTTCCCAGTTCTGCCATAATCTATTCTAATGTGGCTGAAAGCAGTGGGGCAGCATTAGCAAAAAGTGCCATTTCTTCCCTTAATTCCTCGCACCGCCCTCTCAAGCCTACTTTACGGTAGATATTAAAGTTTTTAAATACAGCTGATCAATATAGTGTCAGGTTGGTTTTGTTTTTTAATATATGTGGGTATTATTATGCAGTTTTATTTCCTCCGTTGGCCTGGGAACAAGGTGGTTCCTCCGGACTGCAGTGTCGGTTGTCTGGTGCGGCGCAGCTGCAGATGAGGAGCAGGGGAGCACTGCAGCTGCAGCAGGTTCCCGCAGCCTCTCGCCGGCGGGCGGCTGCTGTCGTCCAGCTCAGCGGCGGGCACCGGTGCGGGCGGAAACGGCTCCCGGGGCAGCAGAGTGTGTGGGGGTCAGTCTGTGATTGGCCTCGAACAGCAATTCGTGTTTTCCTACAGAAAAAAAAGCAATAGCCTTAGATTGAAGTATCCCGTGGGCTGGACTGGGTTATAGGTTTCTACCAAAGGTAGCAACGGGAGTAACAGGAGGAGGCCTTCGGATTGCAGTGGCACCTCAGTCACAGCCAGTGCTCTCAGGCTGTATGTATAAAATATATAAAATGAATATTCCTGTATAACATGGTAGTCCATAAATTTGGTAAAACAGATTAAGAAGTGTTCTGAGACATCAGCCATTATTAAATGTCCTTGGAAGGTTAAAAATTGGTTTTTTATTCTTTTCTTTTTTCTACATGTATTTTACTTTCAATAAATATGTTGCACCTGTATATAAAAGTCTGAATTCTGCTGTATCTAACTTGCAGTATATCAGATTAACTCATGATTTCATTTCATTTAGTATCTCTAAAGATTATTTTTGGAGAAGTGTGTTGAAGAAATTAATGGGCTGATTGAGAAACGTCACTGAAGTTATTAATGTCACTGCTTTTTCAGTACCAATTCTTGTCCAAGTGGTTTTCAGTATCTCATCTGACATATTAGGATGCAGAGTGCTGTCTCTAACCACATGTTTTAGGTGTCTACATTAGCAATAGATGTGTGAATGGTAAATTATTCTAATCATTTATTATTCCTGATGACTAGTAAATTATTTTAATGACATTGACTGTTCTATTCATGCATTACTTGAAGGTAGTTGGAAGTGAATAGCTGTCAAAAAGACTTTGCAGCTGCAAAAAATTACATTTCTACTTTTATTTTATTCCCCTTACCCCAGAATATAATATACTGTTTCTATCTTTCCACTTGATTCAGCCACCTGTCACTCACACATCGACAGACAAATACAATACGCTCACATCGTATCCCAGCTGCCTGTGATAGACTATGGTTTTGTAGTGCAGTGCTTACAGGATAATCTCTGAACATCCATTTCCCACTGGAAACTCTTCTTTCCTTGGCTGCGTATTTCCAACTGAATGATTTATGATGTTCTGGTCAGGTTCCCTGCATATCTTCATCTGAGTTTTACATGCTCTCTGTAACACGGAGCTGTCTAAAGTGAAAATCTTTAATATTTTCAATCATTTTGTTTCAGAAGTGAATAAAAAAGTTTGACTTCTTTTGTAGGACTTCTGCCATCTCAGATAAATAATTTATTTGGAAATGGGTATATTATATCATTTGTATGATTGCATACTGAAAACAAAATTGTTGCTTTTCATACAAAGTGTTCCATGAAAAATATCGTTAAGTAATACTTTCTAGAAGGCACAGAAGAAAGGATTTTGTTATTTTCATTTAGACATTACCATTTGGCATGTGATATTACTTCATGGTTTATTTTAATAATAAAGTGTCCATATGCTTGGTATTTTTACAAGTATGAAGAGCAAGTTCTAAAAGGGATATGCAAAAATAGGAAAAAGAATTACGATCTTAGGACAGCAAAAGTTGGCCACTTTCATCCATTTCTGTAACCCAGAGTGAATTTAATCTTACCAATTTTAGGCTTATTCTGACCTCTCCCTTCTGCTGTAAGTGGTTAGATAGAAAATAAAGCAATCATAGAAGTTCTTAGTCATGTGTCCAACCTATCTGATAAGGAAACACAAAAGCAGACACTGGTAGGGAGGGAGGGAAGGAATGCTGACAATTTTTTAATAGAAATTCAGGTAGTTGAGAGATTGACGATTTTATTATTTATTTGAGATACAGTAGATATGGTATTGAAGACTAAATCTGAAATCTGAGTGAGCATGAAATAAAACAGTGATTGAACTGTGAACCTTTTTAATAATGTCACCCAGAGTCTTCAGCTGAGCACGGATGAGTTCTGGGCTCCGGTGACAAGTAGCTTTAGGTACCTGGCTCTCCACATCTGCGCAAGCAAATTCTGAGGAACTGCTGCTTTTTTCTCCCCATCAAGGGCATCCAGATGGAAAGTGGCTCCTACCAACTTTTGACTTTGCCCCTTGTGGTGTAATTTCTGGTGGTTGGCTCCGTTCTGGAGAGAGATTCTGAGTTTTAAGACAATAGATGATTTTCAGTAAAATCTGGGATTTGCCTCTATCAGCACAACAGACATCTCCCTGTGACTATTACTCTCTACTCTTCATGTTTTAAGCTGTGTTGAAACAATCCCTTTCACATTGAATGATGTTTTTCAAAAATTTCTTTTACTGTAAAGCACAGCTTTGTATTATGCAGTATCATACTGCAATAGTACATCTGGGTTTCAGAATAAATAATTCTAAAGTGAATGTTACTCACTTTACTAGTAATATTTCATTTGTTTTATCTGAAGCCTTTTGCTAATATTGGATGAGCCTTACATTTTTGTCTCGTGTGTGTGCTTGACCCTGCTTGAGCAGGGGGATTTGACTAGATGATCTCCAGAGGTCCCTTCCAACCTTATCGATTCTATGATTCTGTGATCGTCTTTCATCACTCATTATTGTAGTATACGACAGAGCAGCTTTTCAACTCCTTTACAACCAATGCTATGCTTTATTTAAGTTTTCAAAATACTGGAATCTTTTACTTGCGTTAGACTGTGCTACTCTAGGTAGGCATGAAATAGCATGTATTTCATTGACACAAAATGGCATGTTTTCTATTTGTCAAAAAAAATGTTAGTTTCCAGTTTGATTTTCTTTGTGGTAACAGTGGGATTCACCAAAATGATATATGATCCTTACTTGTTTTGACACTGAATTGTGCTTTAAAAATTCTGTAGGTACTAATTTGTTTCATACTTTCAATGTTTTCTCCAGTTCTTAATTTATAATAGCATGTCTTTCATCCGTTTCCTTTTTAAGGGATTGTCCTTAACACCCTTGCCTCACCTTCAGGCTATGAACTTTAGTGAAGTCAGTAAATGCTGTCTTTAGAATCAGTTGCTTTTAAGTCATGTGGTTTTATTGTCAGTAAACACATAAGTGAATTACAAAGGATGACATCCAATTAACACAGACTTTTGCCGGTTTAATGAGCAATGATAAATTTAAATCCTTTCTCTGGCACTTTTTAAGTAAATGAAATTATAAGCAGAATGAACTAGAGAGATTGTTGTTCTATTGATCCATAAAAAAAAAGTTATTTGTAATTTATTTATACTCAAATAGGAGACCTCTTTTTTGAAAAGAAACCTTACGTTATTTGAATAATACCTGGATTAATAATATAGAGAGATGAGCTATGCTGTTTCATTACTGGTATTCCATTTTTAGACAGTCAATTAGTAGCCTCTGTACCACTAAAATGTGTGGCTTTTTTGATTTCCGTTGGCATTACCTTATTGATAGCTCTGAGAAAAAATGTGGCTGGTTGCCTAGGTAACATTATAGACTTTTAAAAACATATAATTACAGTTTTAATTAGCAAGTAGGGTCTTTGCATAACAAATTCATTTCTGCTCTTATTAGAGGGAAGTAAGAAAGCTCGGTCATGAAATTGTCACACAATTTTGTGTGAAATAAAGTTCGTGGGAGATTATTAATACTTATACTAAAGACTGAGACTATTTTTGCATGTTTTTTTCTAAGCAGTGAGTTAGACTGCATATGCCATTCCTGAGCTGATATCACCTCTATTGACATCACTGGAGTTGTTCTATCCATACTGGTACCAGCAGAGGCAGACACAGGCCCATTAAATTAAGAAGAAAATTACCAAAGTTACCTTGTTCTTCTCATCCAGACTCTGAAATTGTGAGCCTCTTAGGCCAAGTGCTCTTTTTGTTTTGTGTTTTTGACTTGTGCCGTTTAACAACGAAGCGTAGTTAGTTAGGGTTTGTAGGTGTTACAGGAGCAGCAGAAGAGTCATAGAAATATTGGCGGAAAAGGACTTCCAGAGATCATCTTGTCCAAACCCCCACTGAAGGAGGACCAAGACTAGATGAGATTAGCTGTTGTCTTGTCTAGCTGAGTCTTGAAACCATCCCTGCCCAGGGCAGAGACTGTGCATCTCCAGACAATGTGTTCCAGTGCTGTATTGCCATCGTAATGAAGTTTCTTCTTCTATTTCCCAGTATGAATCTCCCAGACCACAACTTGTGGCCATTGTCCCTTGTAACAGTGATGTGCCAATATTTTGCAGTAAAAACACAGTTAAGAATTTGCTGTTTGGCAAATATGTGGATGATCTCACTTAGCTTCGTATTCGTGTTCTGTTACACAGAACTGGCCAAGGCTTATCGGCAGCGGGGTTAGGGGGAAGCCTAGCCCAGCCGCGGTGAGCTGGGCTGGCTGCTGCCGGAGCCTGATGGCAGGGGAGGAGGTGGAGGTTATAGAGGCAGCCGCAGACACTGCTGATAGAGGTTAAGACTTTTGCGAAGGAATAATAATTTCCTAGGGCCTGAATGTAATAGGAACTATTTTGTGTAGATGGACTCCTTTTGGCTTGCATGATCAGGTCAGATACTGTGCTCTTTCTTTATCAGTACAGTGCCTATCAATGCCGAGAGGTGTAAATTCAGTCAGACCTATGGAGAGACACTGCATATGACACAATGTAAAACAAGGCAAGCTTGGCAAACAAGACATGGCATCACAGACACAGAATTTTCTCATTAAACTTGTTAAAAAGTAAACAGGAACAAATTTTACTCGGATTATTCCTTGGTAAGGACATTTAAATAGTGTTAGCTGCATTGTGCCAGTGTAATGTGCAAGTAAAACCTAGTAGAAAGAATATGAATATAAGCAAATGGAGAAGTGAAGAATGAGCTTTAGGCAAGTTACAGGAATCCCCCTTGTCTTGTGGCTGGAAGCATGGCTGTTGAGCCAGTGGACATGAATCTATTCATTTAATATGTTACATATACTACTTTCTTTCTCTGTTTTATTTAAACATGTATCCCATGTACCGGGAGTGACATAGGGTCTTTCTTATTTTTGCTGCCTGTCCACCTGTGACTTTACAATAACACTTCACTCCAGCTGTTCTTACAACCTATGCATCCCAGCAACCAGAAAAGCAATACATAGATTATTTGTGTAGATCTAGCTGGACGTTGTTTTTGCAACATTAAAAGTAACGTCTTCTGACTGGCTATAGACTGCTTATATTCATCTTTGAATTGAAGCCTCTGTGTGCTATTATGCATTTTCAGAGAGGGATTGTTTACAATTTGTATGCAAATTGAAACCAAACTAACTGTGTCAATTGTCATTTGTACCTTTGACAGTCCACATACAGATGTTCATTTTGAGCTGGATTTTTTTAACCTAATGCCGATTTACTTGAAATAGGGTTCTCTTAATTCGGAATAACGACAGTTGTGGGATAGAGCGGATTTGATTATTTTGGTTCTGCTTTTGCAGATGAACCGACTGGGTTTTGATAAGATGCTTTCTGGTCATTCTGAACTTTTCTGATCAGCAGCAGCAGAACTACTTTATGTTGTTTTGTAAGTCATCTTTGCAGTTTGATAGCATCTATGCTCCCTCTGTTTTCCTTGGGATACATTTATAAACATATCCTAGAATATGTTTATAAAGAAAATCATTTACGTTATCTTGTCATGTTTTATGGTCCATGAAGTGTAGGAGCAAATAGGCTAATCTCACTTGTGTAAATATGAGAAAATTAAACTTACGGGATAAAAGCCATCTCTATATAATTCCAGTGAAGCCTATTGAACTAATTATTATTCTCCTTAATTGGTTTTATTAGCTCTAATTATATTCACTATTTGCATTGATATAAGTAGTATCAGATTTAAGGCCGTAAGAGTTTTTAAGAATACATTGGGAACACTGTGTTAAGGAGTGTTTTGCTCACTGAGCATCTTCTATCACGCAAATAATAAACTAATTCAGAGAATCTAAAACAGATTGCAAACTTTCAGTTATGCTTATAACCTATTCTCTTTCGAAATATAGAGAAGGAATAATTTAAGTGGTGTTTGTTTCTTCCTCTGTCTGTAGTTCTTGATTCTTAGATTAAAATATAAAATGGAACTGCATTTTACAATTTTGAAATAATTAAGAGCTGGAAACCCCAAAATCCCACCTACCCACCTACAGGACAATTTATCAAATTGTATGCGTTGGCAAATAAGCAATTTATAAAACAGTTCAAATGTATCTTAAGGAGGTATTTGAAGGTAATTGGTCATAGAAGTTGAGATGCTAAGGCATAGAGATGTTGTCATCATAAAATTAGATGTAATTAGAGTTGTGAAAAGGCTGAAGAAAAGTTTTAAAAGTAGGATTCTTAGAGAAGCATGCGTTTTCAGAAAATTAAATAAAAATAGACTGATTTTTTCCAAAGGTGCTCACATTTCCTGCTGGTTTTAGGCCAGATGGAAATATGATGTAACTTGAAATAGACCATTATTTTACTTTAGAAATACAACCTTGCACAATTCAATCAAAATTATGACAGTACTGCTATAGACAACTACATGCTATGAAATTAGAATATAATATATGATTTTTCTTACATCAGAATAAGTGCTCCAGTGCTTCCCTTCCCTTCCCTTTATCCCCTTTCTGCTGTATAGCTCCCTTAATCTTAAAAGCTCCAAACATCCCAGGATTGTCTCTCATCCCTTCCACTCTATGTCCCCTTGAAGTGTGTATGTTGCTTGGCTCATCTCTGACAGGGCCTTCTGCACACTGGCATGTCTTACCCCACGTACCTGAATGGCACAGATTCTTTGCTTGGCTGTCTTCAGAAATAGTGCTCCAATTCACATCCTTTGCCCTGGTTTGAAATAAAAGTTAACATATAGCACACTTACATCAATTATATTTCCATTTTGGTTATATTCATTTTATTACAAAACAATAATACCTGCGTTTTCCTCGGGTATCTCAAGGGAATGATGTGAAGCTCAGCAGATTAAAGCTTGACAAGCACGTTAAGGTCATTGTTTGAAAGATGGAGGTACGGAGAATGTAACGAAGTTTCAGATTATTAATAGTGGCCATGCCCATGCTTGAATCCTAATAACTTTAACCAGATACACTTGAAAAATAACTGTGGTCTTCTGCTTGGCCTTGGAGAATAAGAATCAAAAAGAATGGTGGTGCAAAAGCCCTCAGGAGAAACCCCTCATGATGGATGAGTTTTCCACTTCTGGGAGAAGCTTGTAACAATTTAATGTAATACTGCAGGACTGTGTGTTGAATATAAGCTCTTAAATAATGGCCTTTTATTTCAAGGAAAATGCTTAGAAAGTAGTCCACCCTGTATTACTATGTAGTCTTTAAATTCTCACCAGTTATTTTCCTCTCTAGTCTGTACTGATGGTGTTTCTACCAAGATGCATCAGTCATGTGCAAAACACAGAAAAAGGCCCTTTCCTTCTAGCAAAGTTATGAAACTTCTTTAGATGGTTACTCATAGATGGAATTGTTCTTGACATTAGTAGACTCTCGTATTTTCTTTTAGGTAGCCATGAATTTACATGCTTAACCTTTATAAATTTTAAACTCTTTTTTGAAACTGTTTACTGTCATTTGTGGGACTACCTACAAACCATTTATCATGCCTCAGCAACCCTTATACTTTAAGTACCAGGATTTGAGATCTACTGATTTCCACATTATTTTAGTGGGAATTAGATACTTAAATATTCATTTCACACACTAGCTATTCTCTTATTTATTTTTTAGTTATCTCATATGTATATTGCTGAAGTAAATGCAGAAGAAAATAGATGAGAATTGATTCATTTTTTTCACAATCATATTTAAGCAAATTGTTTTAATATCTTTCTCTTTTTTTCCCCTGAGCTAACTTTAGTTTCTGTGAAATGTCTCAACAAATAACTGATAGTCTTTGCTATTAAGCATTGTGAAGATGCAATTGAATAACGAAGTGCTATTTAGTTGCCTCATATTTTTGGTTCACTGACACTTTGCTTAACTAAAAAAAAGTGCTTAAGTTTACATTTTTTTATACAAAGAATAATACTTTTTTAATATTTGTAATCTTTGAACCTGAGAGACTTTTCATCTAGCCCAAAACAACAAAATAGTCATAACATTTCTTTTTCAAAGCAGTTGGAGATTTTCTTTTGTCCTCTTTCTCTTTCAAATATTTTGCTCAAAATGTTGTCTTTTGTTAGATTTTTCCAGGGAAGTTTGGCATTCTGCTACTGTCTTCTTTTGGTAATACGTAGCTGACAGTTTACACAAATCCCTTCATTTTTATAGCTATATGCTTTTGCCAGAATTGTTTTTCCTAAGAGATGGTTTAACTTAATTTCCTTAGGAAGAACCATGATGTTGCATATCCCCTTAGGGAGAAGACCATCACTGTATTGTTATTGCTCTTTATTATTAAGCCTAATCCTAAATTTCTAACTTGAAGTCATATTGGCGTCGTCAGTTGCTGAGCTGAAACTTCCTGGCAATTGCTGTCACTAAGAGCTGAAACCTGACCGTGGATCATTTGGCGATTTAAGACTTTGAACTGACAACAGAAAAGGATTGAGCGTCAGTGGAAAGACTGGCCCTCGAGCGAGTATGCTTGTGGTCGCTTGGCACAACGAGGAGTGGGCAGCTGGATGAGGTGCAGACGAAGGAGTCCGTTTATTATATTCACAGTCTGTCCTAAATAAAGTGAGGTGTAGCAATACTGTCTGAATAGGGTGATTTTGGGGCTTGTTGTGGTCAGTTATTTACTTGAACAGAATACATGAAAGGCATTAGGGAGCTGCTGTGACAGATTTATTTTCTCAGCACTTGAAGGAATCAGGCTGTCCTGGTTTAGCAATGAATTTGAGCAGAAGCTTATGTCTTCACATGCCTATGAAGGATGATGGGAGTGAGAGCAGGACCTGGGTGGGGATCATGATCAGACAGTCACCCACTTTCTTTTTGCTTCCCATTGCACAGTTATCACCTTGTTTTTCATCTACCTTGCTCAGAGTTGGGTGTATGTCATCCAGTAATAGTGTGTTTTAAATGTTACGATATGCTTCTATGGGGAAGTGGGACCTGCTAATCCATAACTCAGGAATCCACCCACAGATAGCTGAGACTTTACTGGGTGTCAGAATTTCCCTGTACTTTTATTTCTTAAGCTTTAGTAAATAGACTGAGAAAAGAAAGTCTTTTCAGGTATGTTTTAAACTATGTGTAATTTAAAAATTCAGCTGTAACTTCAGCTAAGTAAAACTCCATTTCTTAAAATAGCCTTGTATTTTAAAATTTTCAATGCCACTGTTTTCCTGTCGGCATTATGACAGTTGTGACAAGACCAGTTAGTGTTCAGCTAATGTTGCAGAAAGTTCTTGGTTGTGTAGTTCCTTGTGTAAAGCAGAAAAAGATGATGGATCCACTGAGGAAGTTATTTATAAATAATGAAATACAGCTAATGTATTTCAGTATCCAAGATAGTGATTTATTCAGGGCATTATGAGCAAAAGAAATTTCAATGCAATCTCTAAAATTCATTTTTTTTTCTAGAAAGGGATTGCTAGAAATAAAACCAAATATATTTTAGCAGTTCAAAACCATATAAGAGCCAAATAATGCAACAACCCCTGTTTTCATAATAATCTTTAAATCCACAAATATAAGCTGGTTGGATTTGTGAACTGAATTCGGTAGATTTCACCATTTGGTGAACCATCTTAGACTCAGCTTCAGGAGCAATGAGAAAAGGATCCTCACTCCCCAAGAAATGTTATTGTGTCAGGCTGTGATGAGTCCTTCTTACAGAAGTCTTCCATAAGAGCAAACCACGTTCAGTCGGAAGAAAACCTTATTGCTGATGCTTCTTTGCTGCTTGTGTCTGCTATTTTACTAAGGAACTACCCTAGAAACACAACTAATGGCCAACAAAGTCTACTTACTGTTAGAGGTGCATAAATGCTGGAAAAACAATCCCCATTTGAGCAGTAGTGGTGGATATAAAGTAACCAAAAATATCCCCTATGAACAGTTAGGAAATAAGGCTTGACTCTAATAATTGTAAAGCAATCTAAACTTGCAAGCATCATCCTTTTTTCTTGCTACAGTTCTTTTTCTCGTATCTTTGGATATCCCGGTCTCTCGTCCTTGGCCGTCTGTAAACGGAAGAGGCTGGGCAGTTCTCATGCCTTTACCCTAGCACAGTATTCTTGATAGAAAACAGAAAGTGGTCATGGCAGAACTTAAAGTAAAATACCTGACTGCCACGACTTTTCAGTGCTCTCAAGCTTTGTCAGTAATAGTACTTGAGACTGTTCCTTTCATCTGACAAGCCTGAGGAGGTTCCTAGATTTTCTGTTTTATGGGTGCCTATTAGATAGATAATAAACTTTGGCTTGCAACTAGCCACTTCCCTTACAGACTTGCAATACTCTACCAACTCCAGTCAGACAAGTTTGAAACGTTTATTGGCTGGAGATTAAAGACTAACAGCAACCCAAGACTCCACATTAAGGGAAGGATTTGTAATAGAAGTTGGTAGTTAAGTACTGACTATGTAGCCTACATGTAAGCGACTTACAACTTCTCGTGTCTTGTCTTTTCTCTGTCTCTTCTGCTGTCAGACTGTGACAGTGGTGGTGACACTGGATCTAGTTCTGACCAGAGCTATCTGTATAATTAATTCTAGAACTGCTCAGCCAACCTGCATTTATTAAAAGATGACAAAATACTCAGCATGCTCCAGGCTAAGTTATAGCACTGGTGTAGATCTGAATCAAGGTTTCTCATTCATAGGCAGGCTCCTCGTATTGCCAGGCTTTTGCTTGTTCAGGCCACTTACAGTCATTCTGACATTCTTCATAAATGGCATAAGCTACCCAAATGTCTCATCTTCTTAAGGTCTTCCTTTCAGAAGAGCATTCATATTAAAAAAAAAAAAAAAAAAAAAAAAAAGGCCAAAAAGCGAATGATTGGAAAATATGCCAAATCCTTCCGCCTCGTTTCTATTTAGTCATTTAGTCCTTGTGAGCTGAAGCATGTCGTCTTATGGATCCCTTCCCCATGCTTGTAATATTATGCTAGCATTATTGGAGGTAGTAAATCTGTAGGGTTTGAATTTGTGTACACAGCTGTTAGCTCTCAAAAATCATGTGCACTCAAAAGGAAGCTGAGTGTAAGTCATTATTGTGCAAATGGGAGAATATATGTATTGATTTATCAAGGGGTCATTTGAAAGATTTTAAAAAGAGGTAATGACTGAATATAAATGCAACAGCTGTTAAATTTATTTTGTACCATATATTGTAATCTTGGTTTTTTAAAAAAATCCTCCCTATCTCTCACCTCCCCAAAACCTTGAGCAGCTCAAGGCATTTTTGCAAAAAATACTCCGGGAAGTTTTTTCTTTAATGTGTAATTTTCCAAGTTTATACTTCAGAAGTATTATGACTGATATATAATAAGGACACATTCTTAGAGACACATTCTTACTTGCTTTTCTGTTACCTAAAAATTAAGTTAGAGGGTACAAATTTATATGAATATTTACATGAGAATTAAATAAAAAAAGACATATGTTCTAGGAGTGGCTAGTGAATAGCAAATATCCCTGGTACTTCTATTAAATATGACTACTTAAACTCCTGACAAAGTTAAAAAATTGAGCTTTGTTTTCATGTGCTGTAAATTATAGGAAATTGTTTGAATTTAACCTTTCTTGTTGACTTTCATCTTATTTTGAGTACTAGGAAATTTAACTAAGCTGTATGCCTGCAGATCATAATATTTTAGATCCTCATCATCTTGCCAAGTAAAAGAGTTTTGAATGACCTTCTGATGAACGTATGAGAAAATTGCCTACTGTAGATAACATAGTAAGTGTGATCAAGGACAGAAAGGACATATAATTATTTATAGTGAACTTTTTACTGGCTAGTGGCAATCTATTACTGGCAGTTTGAGGCCGAAGGAATATCAGCCAGTTTTAGAGAAAACTGCATCTTTCACATATAAGGAAAGCCATGCATCTTTTGATTAGTGCTACATCAGGCTGTTCAACAGATTCAAAATCTTGCAACCAAGTTTCCTTAGCTAAGGAGAGTGAACTGGCCTTTTTGACAGTTTAGCTCGGCATGCAGTTCAATTAATTAATGTGGGGGTTCAGGTTTCCTGGAATCTTTTAATGGAAGAGAGAATCTAGTCTATGCCCCTTTCATCTACTTTTATATTCTTTCATCTCAGCCCGATCACTTTGGACTAAAAAGCTGATCTTTTATTTAAGTGTTAATGCGCTGTTGCATTTCATGGACGGCTTTCTCATTGCTTCTACTAACATTAATTAAATAACTTGTAGCATAAAGAATAGAATACAGGTGACATGACCTACATGAGACCAAACAGAGCTTTCTGATCAATATGACTGCGTCAATTCCAATTCTGTTTCACAGAGGCTTCATACCTCAGGTTTTAAGCTTTTCTGCAGGCTGGCCTTTTAAGCAAGCAGTTAAGTGACAGAAATTCTCATTTCAGCTCTCCCTTGATGTTTAGGCTGGCGTTTGTTTCTCCCAGTAAATCTGGGACTCAGTGGGAAACAGAATATTTTGGAAGGAAGTCTTAGAAATCCATTCAACAACAGCTGAAGTCCCTTTAACAAACCGTGTGTGGGTAAGTCTTGAGAAGCCTGTGAACAACAGATTGTGCAATATGTGATTACTACACACAAACAGATGAGAGTTTATATGCAGCATAATTCAGAATATAGAAAAGCAGTTATTAAGAAGCATTACAATAGAAGGTTACATATTAAAATAATCAATATTTATATGTTAGATAAAATTCAAATGAGATAAGTGAGGCAGTCTATCTCAGCAAGGTCCAGAGTATTATTATACCTATTCATCTCAGTTCATATGTTAGACTAAGTTATGATTCCTTGAAAAATACCCATTTTATAGGAATAGGTTGGGCTGATAGAATTTTCAGTAATTGATAGGAAGAGTTTTCATCATGTTTTGTCTACTGTTTCTACTCCTTGGGGACAGTCAGAAAAAAATTCTCTCTCTTTCTAAGTCTTTTTCTCTGAAATACATTATCTGAGCATGGTCATCCATAACATGGTATCCTAACACTGTCAGGTCTACTTTCATTTTCACTGCACATCATTTTCACTGATGGAAACAGGAAAATTTTGTGTATTTCAATCTAAAGACAAAGTTTACTGGGAGAACGTCTGGGAGAACTTCAGAGTATCTGTCTTCCGTACTTTGTCAGAAGAGTTCCTCAAAGTGGAAAGTCTTTACAAAAGATTGTCATAGGAAAGGACTTAAGCAAGCATAAGCTCTTGCCCTTGTTAATGGTATTTCTGTGATAGCTGGATTTTTATAGAACAGCAAGCTTCTAGCTGCTTTTAGGTTATAGCAACCTACAGCTAGAGCTGTGTGTCTACTAGTCTTTCCGTCTTACACTTGTCATAGTGTTACATACGGAAAGAGGTTTTCAAAAATTTTTATAATGTGGGTCCCATCTTAGAAAGATATCTTAGGCACCATCTAAGATCACTCCCTTGGCAACTATATGAGTGCTAAGAAATATGTAAAATAACATACAACGATTTAATACGAGCTAGATATAAGGAGAAGAGGCGGTAGAGTGGTCAGTTCACAGCAAACATTAAGTACCGTGTGGACAGCAGAACTGCGTTGTACTCATTTGCCTCTGTTTTGTTCTTGTTACAATACATTCACCGCCATAGCACATTCATTCTACTAGTAACGTGTAAAGCAGAGTAACATGAGTGTGTATTTCTTCTTTCAGTCTGCGGTGTAAATTGTTGCAGTCACTTCCTTAAGGTCCACTTAGAGTTGATGAAGTGTATTAGATCGTACTTGTGTCTGGGGTGATCAGTCAGGGAGATTCAGTAGTGTTTTTCAGATCATCAGCTGTGGAAACGATGCCATCCTATTTTCATTCTTTTGACAAATACTAGAATTAACTTAACACTGCTGTTGTCATGGATGCCTGAGTAACTATGTATTTCCTCTTATTTCTTCCCCGTGAATATTCTGTCCTACATGCAGCACTAGCAGAGACATTTGGAATCCATGTCTGTGTTTCCTGTTGAACTTCCAACGGTACAAAATTAACACCAGCAGTCATAGTATGTCGCTTTTCAGATAAAACTTTTATTTTTGACAGTATTTAAACTTCTGTTATTTATATTGGGGTAAACTTTATAGCTGTTTAAGAGCTCACACCCCAAGTTTTCCTTCCTTTACAGTACTTCAAATGAAATGAATTTCTGCAAGCTGCAGTTATGAAAATAAGCAGCAGCAGGGTGAACTTGTAAGGGGTTTAGATTGATTCCTTATTTCAAATGTCTAGCAAAGTACGACATACTATGAAGATCTCATCTAAAAAGTATGACTCCTGACTTGCCCAAATCAAAACTTCTAGTACTACTTGTAGTAACGTAAATTAATTGATGAAAAATTATTTGCAACGTATTGATTCCTCATTTTTGTTGGTTCTTTTGTGATGTTCCTTCTTCCTGTTTTTTTGTATCACTTGGCAGATTTAAACTTCTTCCCACAGTCTCTGACAGTCTCCTTTTTCATTCCTTAGCTCTGATGTAAGAGCTGTCAAGTGCCACACATCTTGCACATGTTTGCAAACCCTGTTACACCCTCCCACGGCTCTTGTAGCCAGCTGGGCTGCTGTAGCACCTTGCTCAGTTGATAGTCAGACAACTTTTCTCTTTTCCCAGTTTCCCCTGCTGAAGGACTCGCTCTCAGAGTGAGACTAGACAAAGGAATTTATAATTTTAAATAAACTTTCTTTTCAAATGCTCTGAAAATTCAGAAGTACACTCTGAGAAGCATGCTATCAGAGCAACCAGGAGCTACATGAAGGAAATACTGACTTGAGTGAATCAAAATTAAGAGCACAATCTCATTGTGTCTTACTCAGAGAGAGATAGCATGCAATCATGACAACTGACTTAACTCTTCCTGCTCCTAAAAGGAAAGAAACAGTAATAATCCCCCCCCTCATCCCCCCAAAAGCTTACTTGCTTGGGTACACAGTGATATACTCAAAAACCTAATTTATTTTTTGTGCGTACAAAGCCTAGAGGGAAATCCCTAAAAACCTAGTAGAAAGTTATCAGTTTAAGAAATCTAGATTCCCTATCTACATCTCTCCTAGTCCTTACTGCAAATTGCAGATGTATCTTGAAAATTCGTTAGAGGATTTTCTTGTGAGCGAGTGAGAAACAGTCTGAGGCACTTCTAGGACAATGCTTGATTGTGTGGACTTGATGACCCACTCCCTGTGTTTTTAGTTCCCAAATGACTGTATAATTTGATAGAGTTTATATCCTGGAATGCTGTAATAAGTAGGTTGTTTCTAATGAATTTCAAAGCAAAAGTATAAAATCCCTTGGATTTCATCTATGTAATTCTATAAGATCTTCCTGTAAGGGAACCTAAAAGTGGACCAGATTCATCTCTCATATCTATAACCTTGTTCACATCCATTCACGTTGTTATTTAAGTATCTGTGTCTCTGTATGTGTGTGAGAGTGAGTGAGAGGGAATATGTACTGGGAATAAAGTACAAACTGCTTTCCGAATAAATATATGTAGATAACTGATTATAGTATTTTAATATGCCATGCTGCATGTTGTATTTTATGTTTAGATGCACAGTGGAGTCTTCTGTTGATGGTATTAAGACACGCATCAGCCTTTTAGGGACACTTTCTCCTTTAGGTTTACTATTACAGTCTCTCACCTGGAATTCACACCTGGACACAATATTTAGTAAATATTCTCACCTGGACACAATATTTAGTAAAATCAGGCTCTTACTATGTTGGGAGCAAAATTCTAAATGTAATGCTGATGCCATTAAGTTATCTTTACAAGAAGCTTAGGACTACACAGATTAAAATAGAAAAGGTGAAGAAGTTAGTTTTGTTTAATCTGTGATTCTGTGATAGAGAAAGAAAGGCTGAAGACTGAAGAAAAAAGAACTAAAGCTAGAGGATGATAAGATGGTTATGGGATAGATGACTTCTAACACGTAAAAGAGGTTAATGAACCATTCTCACAGAGAAATGATATAGAAGAGCCTCATTTAATTTCTAGCAAAAAGTGACATTTATTAGCAATTACAGAAAAATGCAAACATAAGAGTGATGGAGAATTAGCATGAACTAATTAATATGGCTTACAGGTGTGAATGGCAATATCAGGTGACTGTCCATGCTTGATGGTCTGGAATTGCTATGGTTCTCTGCTTAATGCAAAGTCACATTGCTGGCCTGGGGTAGAAGGTTTGCCTGCATTTCTAGCCAGTGTGTTTCTTATGACTGCGAGGTATTAGGTACTTTAAACTGCTGCAGCAGTGTTGATTTGTAATTGAGGCTACTTATGAGTAAGAGAGGTGAGGAAAATACGATAGCTTCTGAATTGGAAAATAGACAAAACACAAACTTTCGCTGCTAATTGAAGTCTGAAATAGAACTAGGAAATGGATAAGGGGTAGAAGACTGAAAAAATTGTATCTTTATGCTGATTGATGTAAATAAAAAGAAAAAAAATTGAAGAAACTCACCTCAGTTTTAAGAGTGCTGCGGGTATTTTAGTCAGTAAAATAGGTAGAAATATTTACACTTTTCTTCTAAATCTTGTGTTTCAGAACCTCAAATGCCTAAGAAATAAATTTGTCTTACTTGGACATTAATAGAGTGATGCAGGTATTAATCAAAACAAAAAGTCTAAGGCAAGGCAATGTTCAATGTATATTAGACTTTATTCAGTTTTCTATCCTTACAGATTCTTCAAAGTGAGAAAAAATATGAAAGAAAAGAATAAGAAAGAAAATATGCAATATGAAAACTGACCATCTAATAGACATATCAAATATATGTTATTCATTGAAAGAAGTGAAAGGTTGAATTCAAGTTCTGCATCAGGAGTGGATTATGTCTGCTGAGAATGGTGTTTCGCCCTGCACGTCTGTCTGTTTCTTGGTGTCCGGATGAGCTTCACTAATCCTTTGATTCATAAAGACAGAAGTTTCCTCTAGGGTTAAAGTGACATATGATTGACTAGTATATTCTGCGTTATGCCCAACAGGGCATACAGCACAATACAGCACAAGATAGCCCAGTAAACTATAATTGCTGTTTCAGAAGAGAAGAAGCTCTCCTCTTCCTTTAAGAGCAGTAGTATAATCAGAGAGAAAAATCATATTAGAGTTCTGACATTTAATATCATTGAGCTCCCAGAACTTTCAAAATCATGTTTGTAATGTTCTCAAGACAGTTCTTGCATTTTTTCCTAGAGGTATCTCTGTATAAGAAGTTAATTTAATAAAAATCAAAGAAGGCATCTATACAGTCTGTTTTGTCAAAACTCAAGCTCTGTGGCTGCTCTTTCTGGGATGCCATATATTCAAACATTATACTTTGTTTTCATTTTCCATTGCATTCATGATTACACATCATTCTCTTCAGGCCACTCTATGTATTTTTCACACCAGCTACCTTTAGTCTCTCTCTTGTCTGGAGGTAATTTCATTTTTTATTTATTTCCTTAAGAAGACTGAATTAAATCAAATATATTGTTCATTATGTTGGAATGTGAAGTTTTATCTCCAGGACCTTGAAGCATATAAATGAATTTCCTACTGAAAATATCACGTAGGTCATTTTTCAGCATCCTCACTTCCAGCAAAAGTTTGTGTATATAAGTATATAACTCCAGTTACGAGAAAAGGAGCAATTCTTTTGTAAATCAGAAGATACTGTCACATAGAATACTTAATGATTTAACTGTAAAAGGCATTTTACTATAATGTATACTGAAGATATCATTTTAATTCCGTAAGTGTGATTCTTCAAATACGCTTTACTTGTTTTCAGCTAATTTTTTAGCAAAAGGTGGGGCTTTCTTTCAGGTTTTTGTAAAATATCCTTAAAATTCTTCCCTGGTGCCGAAACAGTTAAAGCTACCACATTATCAGGGATAGTAACTGTGTGCTTTAAAGCCAGGTGCATCAGAGAAGGGCCCAAGCAGCGAGCCCCAGCCTGAGCCCTGCTGGCTGGGAACGAGCAGAGTGAGCCCCAGGAAAGGCGAGAGCGGGCAAGGATGGATTTTGTGAATCTGCCCAAAGCACTCCCAGGGGTCTCTTGTTCAGGCAGCTCAAACAAGGGGAAACTCGTCGCTTAGTATAACTGTTTAGGGAAGCTTCCCTATTTCTGGTAGTCGTGATGACAAATAGAGTCCGGAATGATACAAAGACCTGAGGACACTCATGTCTTATTTTTAGAAATCGTAGGTGACCTTTCAAATAAAGGAAAATAAATATCCCAAAATCATGGGACATCTATCATGAGATGGGATCCCAAAATCGTAGTCCCATTTTGGGACTATGGTGTATGAATCAAAGATAGAATTGTAAATATTGCTTATTCACTGCAACATTCAAAATGACTGAGCCATAAGCTGAAAAAAAGAATGTATTACTATGAATCATTTGCTTAATACTTTCCAAATGAAGTCATTTTTTTTCTGTTCTTTTGTGAGGAATCATATGGGTTCATGGTTGTGCATGGAATAAAACAGGTGGATACTGGTGCTAACAATACTGTGCTTAGGGTATCATGTAAAACTCACCTTTTTGCTCTTTTTTCTCAAGAACATTTTTTCCCGTTTTTTCGTGATAACTGGTTGATAACCATGCAGAATTACTGTTAGTACTGTACTGAGAGGAACATATGAGTGACTAGGTTCAAAATGTTGGATTGTTTTCTGTGTGACTTCAGAACTGTCGTCAAACTTCACAGTATTGGCCTCCCTTTGTAGATAGTCTTTGGGGGTGGGGGGGAGGCTTCCTCTGCAGTTGCATCTTCTGCTTCTGCTGGCCCGGTATAAGTGGCTGTCCTCCCTAATGCTTTTGCTTTTCAAGTATATTCGTCTATTTGCTACTGCTTAGTATTTAAATAACACATATATATTTTGAGCATGTTACCACAGAAATGAGAAATGCCAATCTCATATGTGAAGGGAGCAACAGCAATCATTTTCAAAGAAAGTACTGGAATATTATAAGCATAAAAATGTTGTAAAAAGTGCTGTCATGGGGGATTTCAGACCCGAATGAACATTAGAGGTGTGTCGTGCCCAAGAATCTGTCTCTGGAAGCACATAATAACCAGACTGAGTTAAAACTAGGACTTTTTAGTAGCTGTAGTTGCTTACGGTTGTAAGTGTGAAGTGGGAAAATATGGCCAATTTGATTTGATAACCTGTTTTGTCTTTTTATTGTGCCACCTCTGTGCTTACTTAAGTAAATAGGGGCTGCAGAATCATTCTGCTGGGGACCATGTGAGTGACGAGACTGGCTTTCACTTTTGAAGAAGTAAAGAGCAGATAGAACATTCAGTAATGTTCCAGCTTCAAAACACCATCTAGTCATCTTTTGGGTAAGAGCAGAAGTCTAATTTCTCATATTGATATGTCCTGCCTCCTGGTAGCACAAAAAGGGAACAATCTTGAGCATCTTCTCCCTAGGATTTCAGCAAAGGAAATCTGGAGCCTGGTGCTACTTCTTGCTTAAAGTTGATACCATGTAAAATTCCTATATAGTCCTGTTAACAACGTAGCCACTCTTTGAGATCTTTGGCACATTATATGATAATTGGGAAAAAAGCAAGAAAATGTTAGTAATTATATTCACAAGTAAACCTTTAAAAAATCACAGGACAGCTTCACAAAGGCATTTTCAAATGCATGCCTGGAAATTAGTGGAATTGCACTGGCAGTTGATTTTTGCTTGGCATTTCCATGCTGAAAGAAATCATGAATGTGCTCACTTCCTTATACTCTCTGTGAAATCGAGCCCTGTAACATTTTTGTTAGTCAGTTAAAATTTGAAACATTTTAAGAGTATTTGAGCCCAGTAGAGTACTCTGCAAGTGTGCAAGCTGCAGACTATTACTGTGCTTTAAACTGTAGTTTCATTGAAGCTTTATAAAGGTAGGAAACTGTCAGGAGAAATAGATTAGGTTCACTCCATCAAATACAATCCTTTAAATTCTCAGGATTAGCAATCTTCACCTACAAACTGCTGAAGGACAGCAGAGATTTTCAGTTTTCATTCCCATGTGTGACAGCATCAATGGATGTGTCATTCTCAGCAATAGTTTCATCCTGGAACATTCTGACAAAGTTGGGAAGCATTAAACTAGTTCCACATTAGCATTAAGAAAAAAAAAAATAGCAATAACTTGCTCTTTTTCCTCCATACTTTGAGTATGGGTGAAAATAGCTACAGTAAATTTCAAAGTCTCTTGTGCATTTTGAGTCTAAAAGACAACAGCGGGGCTCTGAGAACATGCTAGAGATTGCACTATACAGGCTTGAGCACTGTAGATCAAATTCTGCTTTCAAATGTGTGTGTATAGTTGCTGCTGAAGTTAGAAATTTTTGGGTGAGGGAGTTTTGCTGCAGAAGCTTGCTGAGGTTAAATGAGGTGAATCCACCCTGATCCTGGTTACCTTCTTTGGAATTATGTGAGTGTTCAAGTAAAATTGATTGCGATTGATGGTTATATGTTATCATTGTTGCAGTACGGCTATTCATTTACAAACAATTATCTAAAAATCTTAAAATAAGTTTATAATGTTTGAACTTACATGCTTCTTTTCCATCTTCTACTTCCCCCCCCACACACTTTTACCACTATGGTTTATGTAAGAAAAAGAGCTCAGGGATCAGTCAACTCAAACTTCTTTGCCCAATTGATTGCTTCAATAATTTGACCTACTGTAATAAGGTGTGCAAAACTAGACTGGATCGTTGTTTGTAACACATACATTTTTAGTGTATAATCTGATATAAAATGAAAATTTCAGTGAAAGAAGCATCCCTCACTGAAGGATGCAAGTAATTTTCAAAGGGAGAGACAAGAATTTTGTAACTTACTGAAAAGAAGAGCAAAGTGAGAGAAATGATTCCTAGTGCAACAGAGAAACATTTACATATGTATGGAAGGAATAAAATAAAAAAAAACCCAAATGCACCATTCATTGCAAGTAGGAGGGTGGCCATCATCTTTTCTGTGCAGCAAGTGAAGAGAAAGAGTTTGAGATGAAAGATAGCATCTAAACTTTCTACTGATGCCCTGAGCCCAGATGAGGAAGGATTTTTCTGGCTTACAGACACTTTTGTAGAGCCTGGTATGTGAACATGGAAGGGAGGATGCATACTGTGTTTGTTGCTCTTGGGTTCATCAGGGCACAAATAAATTACTTATTAGATTGTGATCAGTGCTTCTTCAAAGGACGATCTAACATCCTTGGCCCCTTGCAACTGCTGAGCGCCTCAGAAGCAAGCCTAGGCAAAGATGATTTAAAGCTTCAGTTTCATCTGTAAGAGAAAGGAATTTAAATTATGTTTGTTGGACAGCTCTTCTGTATGCTTAATTTTTTAATGATGAATTGCAGCAGTGGTGACAAATGGAATGATTTTTGCTCTTTATAGTGAGTTAAAATGTTCTTAGTTGCATAAATAGTGTCAGTTTTCAGAAAGAAGTTAAGTTACTGTGTTTACCAGTGAGGGTCTCAGAGATTTAGGATTATCATTTTACTTTCAGATTTATTCAGTATGATATAGGTACCATTCTGATCCTGGACAAAAAGACCTCACCAGAGTCATTACTGAATTTCAGCACAATTCTTTTCGTTGCCAGGCCTCTGTTAGCTGCATTAATCGTATCGGCTGCACATCATTAACAGTAGCTTGGGGCATATATGGCTTTATTGCTAGGTGCTCTGCTTAATTATCTTCACCAGCTGTACTCCTTGTTTTTTTGCTCCTATATCTGTTACTTTCTGCTTTCGGATAATCTGTTCTTCTGCATTTGCTCTTATCAGTCCAATTCTCACAGTAGATAACTAGAGTTTCGGATGGTCAGTCAGCCTAGGTGCTTTACAGGTGGCTTTCTTGATTGTCAGTGAAGCTGTTCTGGATTTCGGAGTAGGAGGACTGATTTGGCTGTGCCTGTGTGCATCAGTTTGCATGTCAGGTCCAGTGTGCTGGAAACCTGTTGTGTTTTCTGAGTATCTTCAGGATGTCTGGGTAAGCACAGCAGTCCTTTGTCCGCTGCAACTGAGCAGTGTTTCAGCTTTTCGGGGGAAAAATATGCCGTGATATGCAGGCTCCGTGTTACGTCTCTGTCACAGTAGGGAGACTTGTGGAAAAGCCGTATGCTTCTTTTAGAAAAACTTGTTGGCTGGAAAAAAACTCTTTTTTTTTTCTTTGAATCTGATGGCCTTAGTTAAAAAAAAAAAAAAAAAAAAGTAGCTTTTTGCTGTAGTGCTCAAAAGTACCTAACTCATACCAGACCCAGTTGTTTTCAAGGAAAAACTTTTTGTAATAGAATTTATTACTCAGGGATGTTTTTGAAACCTTGCCTTCATCTGTGGGACTAACACAATTGAAAGCTTTTGATTGTTGCCATTCCCTTTAATATGCAGGCCAAACAGACTGTGTATATTTTATTAAGCCATATATTTTAGGACCTGTGCTCTGGAGGAATAATTCTGCTTTACAGAATTATAAACATTTAATGGAATGGTTTTACATATCATTGCTCTATCCCCCAAATAGAATAGATTTTCATATTATTAAGAATTCATTAATGTTAGAGTAAATGTAGCATATAAAATCCCCCTTCTTTCCCCACAAGAGGAAAGAGAAAAAAAGCTTATTACCTGAAAACCTGAAATCCTGCTGAGGGGTCTAGGAGGAGAGTAATGGAACAAAAACAGAGGTACCTGTTATTCATGTTCTATATAAATACACTTAGACTGACAGGCAGTAAATGAAATGCTGACGTTTATTGTGGCAAGATTCAAACAGTTCTATTTTATTCTTTATTAATCAATGTAACATCAATGATTAGAATATAAAGCAGAATTCTTTGCCTATATATTTCAGTGGCAATAGTCCTAATGGTGTAATTAGGAGTACTGTTAGACATTTTTTGCACCATTTTGAATATCTGAGGCCAAGTTCTACTTCTGCTTAGGTCAATGGCTAGATTTTCATTAGCTGTTTCTTGTGATAAACTGGTCAAGCTCAGAATGAAGCAAGTGCATGCTAGAGTGCTTTGTTAGAGTAATGGCTCTAAAAGGTGAGATTAGCTGTAATACCATTTAACATTAGTACATATAAGCTGGTCAGTTGACTCCTTGCTCCAAATCTTCCACCACAGAAGTACATTGCATACAGTATTATCAATAAAACAATCGCAGGACTTAGATATCCAGTACTATGCTAGTAAAGTGCTTGATAGTGAGAACTGAAGACTATGGTGGTACACCATAATAAAAAAATCTCTATAAATTAGAGAAAAGTCTACAAAGACATATATAAATACCAGTGTATATATAAAAAGCTGTATTTGAAAAAAAGTAATGCCCTTCGCCCCCAGAATAACTGGAATATTTTAATACTTTTTGAATATCACAGAAGAATTAAATGGAATATGCCAGAAGGCAAATAATAGGGAAAAAAAAAAGTTACTGTCAAAGGAATTACTCGAAAAAAATTCTTTGGACTATTATTTTGATTGATTAGCACAACACACCAATTAATTATTTTGTGAAGATATCTTTAGGAGCAAAAGAGATATTTTATTTGCTTGTAAGTTTTGTGGATAGAACTCTAGGCTCAGGCAGACTTATCTGTAATTTATTCACATTTGGGTTTGAATTTTACATTGTTTTCTAGAGAGAAAGTGTATTTTTTCTATTAGAATTTAAGACTCATTCAACTTTAGTATTTTCTTACAGAGGCTTTTCTTTCTACCAAAAGGGACTTAATCACAGTTTACCCGGTTCCTTTGAATGCTACTCATCTAGCCTTTTAAAAGGCATGTTTCTCCTCTAAGTCCTATTTTGGGGTAGTCTTAAACATTCTTGTCCTGACTACTGATACTATTCAGTCTTGATCTTATGTTGAAAGATGCTCAGCTTCAATCAGAATATATTTAATGTCATGTGAACTTAAGTATTTTGATTAATTCTCAAGTATCCTATAAAATAGCAGAAGTTTTGAGATATTTATAAAAGAAGACAAAGCAGCACGGGCTTATTACAGCACAAGCCCCCAAACCTAAAGGTAAGAAGTTTAAGTCTTTTCCAGTTGGAAGTCCAGTCCATTGGGGGCTGAACTTGGCCCAGAAGAGCCACCTGAAGTTAGTTTGTAACTTGGGGTGTGTGTGTGTGTGTGTGTGTGTGTGTGTGTGTGTGTGTGTGTGTGCACTGCATGGATCAGAATGTGTTAAATCAGAGCTAATAGTCTGACTGCGTGCCTCACATTAAAATGAAAATACTAGAATGTATTTTGGAAGGGTTTGAAGGGCTAATATTTAGTTTGATGTGTAAAACTCAAGTTTAAAAAGGTAATTAAGGGTAGAAGTCTATATTATTCATATAAAAATGAATAAAGGCAATGTTTCTAATTCATTTGTGTTAGCATTACTCGTGTAATAGCCATTTAAACATTTAACAAATAGTGGCCTGATTTCCAGAACTGTTGCTTTCGGAGTGGCAGGTGATCAGCACTTTCCTTACAGACTCTATGTGTGGGCATAGTCTGGTCTGAAAATACATGTTGGCTGTGGTGTGCTGGAGCCTGTGTGTGTTTGTGTGTATACAGCATCAGATCCTCAGGTGCAATAAGTTAACCTGTCTGTAAACTTCCCTACTGTGATTTACTTTTATTGAGAATCTGATATGTAAATCTGGATTTTGATTCCTTTATTTTTGTTCTGATATGCAACATCTGGTTGAAAGCTGGAATGTAAATAACATACCAGGTTCTTCAAAAATTATTATTGAGATGTAAATTATTTCAAAATTATTAAATCGTAAAATGTACTTTTTCTGTTTAATCAGCTTCTTTCCCCTCTGTCCGTCTTTGGAATAGTGTTTTAATCCTTTACACCTTTCCATCCATTAAGCCTTTTACATCGGTTTTGGGGGTCTATTTCCTGTAGTGCATAATATCCAAGCGTAAGATTTTGGCTCATAAAATCAAATTCTGTTAAGCTAAGAGTCCTTTAAGTCAATAGACAAGTTTGGATGCTGATAACCAAAAGGATGACAGGCAAGTTAGTATCAGTAAATTGGGAGAAGAGGCAAGTGAATTAGCATTGTTTTGCTAAATGATACATTTCAATGTGGCAGATTATTGATTTTTTAAAGAATGGCAATCACATTTAGATTTCTCAGTGGAGATTACAAAATTATCTTTGCAAATTGGGATTGCACATTTACATACGGCCTGTATTAGATATATGAAAACTTTGCTGTATTATTATTATGCCATCATTAAATGTTCTTTCACTGAAATGGCTTTTTTTTTTTTCCAAAAGTAAATAAGAGTTTATTTTGTGAAAAAGAAGAAATAATATAATTTTGCGATTAAAAGTTAAAATGCTACTATTTTTAATCAGTAGTAAGAAATATGTTTGAATGAATAAATGACATACACTTTGTGCAAGCTGCAACGTAGATGCCATTTTCTTAGGTGCAGTTGACCCACATATTCCTGAATAAACAGAATTGTGAAATTCTGGGGAGTTTTACTTTTAAAACAGGATCTGCTGTTCCACACTAAGTGCAAGTGCCCTACATCTGTCTCTGCCAGCAAAATTCAGGCTCAGCAGTTTGATATGACACTAATTTACTTGCTGAGAGATTTATAAAGCTTCATAAATAGCAGAACAATATGATTCGATAGTACTTCTGTTGATTCAATTAGAACTGAAGTTTAAAGATACTAAGAAAAATCAAATAGCTCAGGCTGGAATTAAGCTTTCTTAATGGAATGGAAAAATTTAGCAGTGATGAAGTGGAAACAAAGAATTTCTACTCTGATCAAGCCGAGAAAACATTTCTTAAGCTGTGATGGATGTACTGCACAAAAAGATGGAATTCTGAAACACACATCATCCTTGTTCTCGTCTAGATTTCATCTTAACTATAGTGAAATAATTTTAAATGATTTATGTTCACTTCCACTGACTTTACATCAAAATTGTACGCAACTCCTTTCATTCAGAATGGGCTATGCGTTGGAGCCCTCTCTCCTCCCCTTCATAAATATGCCTGGAGTACTGTAGTGGGCTTTTTGGTAGCAACATATTCTGCTTTTATTCCCTTTAATGCACGGTGTCAACACTTCTCTGCTCATGTCTGTTTTCAAGCTGAACAAGGCAGGAGTTTCAAGCTAACTGTCCAGCGTACAAATCTGTTTGTAACATTGCCAGTTCAGCCGTGCGTTGCAGATGTGAGTAAGACATGCCTCTTGCTACTTGTCTGTGTTGGATGGTTTCATGTGAGACGCGAGGACCCTTCACCGGAACCAGTGGGACACGGATTTGTAAAGTCAGGAAGTGGCTCAGCGCCAGCAAGCCTTCCTACAAAAATCACCGGCACGGGAAGGATTTTTTCTGAGAAAGGTTTTAACTAGCATTATAAGAAACGCTTTGTGGCTCAGCTTATTTGAAGCCTTCTTTGCATAGACTGACAATGTTTTTATGGATTTTCCTAGCAAAATTAAATTTTAAATGCTATTTCAGGTTGAATGAAACATTTTATTTGCCCCAATTTTAAAAGATTTTTTGAGTGTTGAAACATTTCATTTTGGAAATGTCTAATGAATTACTTAGACATTTTGAGAACACTTTACTTGTCATTAAAGGCAAAACCATACTCCTAAAACGAATGAAAACCTAATGAAAAAAATGGATGGATTAGATTCTCAGTGTGGCCCCAAAGGTGGCTACCTTTTGTCCAATAGCCCTGCTGCTGAGAGAAATTTAGGTCACATCCAGTATTTAGTAAATTCAGTTTGCTCAGTTTGCAACTGTGATGTAAATTCATCTCTCTTACCTTTCTAGATTGTCACCTTGCAAGTGAGTTATGGCATCCACTGCCATTAGGTTCTCTAATTTCTTCCAGTGATGCTGCTTCACTCTGTAAAAATACTGAAACGCTCTGCATGCCTCTCAGTGGGCAGGGAAGTAATTTAGAGAGAGAGTTGAATGCTTGTATTTCAGCCCTAGCAGGAATGAATGTTCAAATATCTGTATATGTGGTCTAGTCACTTCAAGACGTGAAAGCTTTTTTGCTCAACCCAAGAACTTAGACTGCTTTTTCCCATCCCTAACCAATAAAAATTATCTGTTTGACTAGTGATGCTGGATTGCAATACAAGTGATATTTCCAGGAACTATGAAAGGGAATGAAAAATGATATTGTGAATCCCTAATGTTTGTGTCCTCCTAATGATTGATTTCTATTTTTTTTTCTGGAGGAGAGAGAGAATGGCAAGGAAAAAAAGGATGGGCTGTTTAACTGCTTTTCACTTCTATTCCTGTAGTCTTTATAATTTGAACCATTATGGAATTTCTTAGATGTGAATGATCCAGCAAGATGACAGAAAAGGCTTTTTTAGATCTTTCTATTGAAAAATTCGATAAAGGCAGAAATTCATTGACATGCCTTTTGTTTTGAAATGTAGCTACTGGACAAATACACTGAGTAACTGTCTGAAAAATACCACCTTTATGAATATGGACTGAAGAACAGAGTTTAAACTTAAAATTATTTGGCATAGTATTTAAAGATAGGACTTTAAGGATGAATAAAACTGTCTTATTATTTTAGGTTATTTATTTTAAACTTAACAAAGTTTACATCATTAATATATTGACACTCATACCCATAAATACCTGTCCACAATGAGATAAATAAAGGAATGAAATTTATAAAGGGGTTGTTACTCAGTAAGTTTATTTTACTCAAGACCATGAAAGTGGAATAAACACAGTTCATGTGTGGATAATGCTTCCCTATTTTATTTGATTGATTTTCTAGTTAATTGCAGAATGTAAAGGAGAATTAATAAATATTAGGGAAAAATGTTTAAAATGGGTATTTTCATTAATAACTGATTACTAACGGACACAGACTTAATATATGTCCTAAATATTATTTGCGTCAGATAAAAAGATACAAAGATTAAAACAACCTGAAGCTTTAAAAGAGTGAGGTAACTGCAGTGAGGCAGATCTGTTGGTGAACAAGGAGAAGGGCAGCTCAGAGTTACAGGAGGAGTTCTTGGCAGGCCACCCTTGATGGCATTTGTAGGCAAGCAGAGAGAGTAGACTGAATCTGAAGGCCTTACATGGTATGAAGTGCTTTAAGTTGTGTTGAACCTAGTATACACTGACAAATACCAGCTATTCCTGGGGTAAGGATTATTCCTAGCAGTGCTTCCCCATGTTGTGAAGGTGCCAAAGAGCCTTGGACTGAGGAGGGGGAGAAACTCCTCTTTGAGTTTCGGATTTGGGATCTCATGTGTCACTGTTTCATCTGAGGGCTTCAGAGGAAGCTGTAAGCAGTTAAATCATGATGGAGCAATGCAGAGCATTTTGCTGAGGCTGTTGAGGCTGCAGCAGCTACTGCTTCCTGGCAGGGGACTACTTAGTAACAGGCCTGTGATCATTTGTACTGGAAAAGCCCTCTGGAAGCCTCCAACACATGGAGTCCTTCAAGTCTGGACAATGAACTATGATTGCTGTCCAACGAGGATTTAGAAAGAAGTGTCTGATTACCCCAACAGCTGCTCACAGTGGTAGGAGAATGACTTTTTTTTCCCCATTACCAGAGTACTATGAGAGATGGTTCATAATATCATTCCTGTTGATTGTGCTGATTTTCGAAGTTGCTATTTCATCATCCTTTCCTTTTTCTTTCTAAAGTATAGTCAATATTTAAATCTCAATTGACTTATGATTTGAAAATGTGGAAATATTTCCCATGAAGGGGAAAACAGATGGTGCAATTTAGCTCTCCAATTTTCTGACTGGATCCCCGGTGGGGTGGCAGTATCCATGGTTAGAAGCATCTAAATACTGATAGCTTTTATGTGGGCTCTGGAGAAAGCCAATGTACCGACATTAATGCAGCTGGAGTTGTGTGCAAGAAAAAGGGGTTGTTTTGAGGAGGGTGGGCAGGAGAAAGACCCATCTCCCCAACTAAGTTCTTACTAAAAGTCTATGCATATTTTGGTCGATGAAGTTCTTACTACGTTGAACTGATGACTGATGTTACCTCAGAAAACTGAGCTCTGAAATCTCCTGTCAGAGCTGCTGGGCAAATCCCCTGCACAGTTCTACCTGTGATTCTGTCGGGGAGTGAATGAATGAATGAGGTTTGAATGAGCTTGTCTCAAAAGCTCACAGCTTCCCATTTTACTAGCCCGTGAAGATACCACTGATCCTCATTCTGCAGGAGACTGGTGTGTTCCTGGTTGCGTGGGTGGAAAGAGTTGCATTGCAGTGGGGTCACAGAAGCCCTCAAACCAAGCCACAGTGATGCGTATCAGAGGCAGGCGATACTCCTTAGTAAGAATATGAAAAACTTTGTCTTTTCATTCCAAATGATCTAACATAATGCCGTCCAACTTCTTGCAGCAAAAATCCTATTTATCTAGTCTAGTTGTCTGCAAGAGATGTGTTTAAACATAACTTCCACAGCAGCCAAGCTCACCACTTGGTAGGAGAACTCTTTTCATTAAAATTGTTGACCAAATGCCCTTTTCCTCTTTTGAGAGCCCTTACCTTTCCATGGGGAATATATCCACAGCAGGAAAATACAAAAAAAGCAGTCTTAAGAAATAGATACTGTCAATTCCTTACCATAAATTCAAACAAGATGCATTAAAAATCAAAAATAAAATACTGAGGATTTTGCCAGGAATGTTCTCATGTTCTCTTTAATCATAAGACATATGGTCATTTGTTTTGAAATCAGGAAAGGAAAATATAGACATGTCATTCAGAAATGTGAAGCAATTTTCTTAGACACAATCTGCCCTTCAGAGGAAAGGGAGAGAAGAGAAATGAAGGATGCCTGGTGGGATTTACCAGTGACTTTTTCTTTATGTTACTCTACGGTGTAAATCCACGTGCTTGCAAATACAGTACACTGAGAGGTAACGACACCCAGTGGGAATAATAGTGAAACAATGGTTACAGATTTCCAGAAGAAAGATTTCTGTTTTTGGCAAGGTTGAGACCACGTTATTGGATGATGAAAATACCCATAATTTGAATTTTATCTTTAGGAATGCTGAAGATAAAAAAAACTTCCAATTATATCTTTTATACAAATAATACAGAATTTAGAAGTATGAATAATGATGTATAAAACTTTGCATTAATTAATTCAAAAGAGTCATTTAACCATTCCAAGTGTTGGGAGTGTATAGAAAGTGATAGGATAGCTGTTAGTCTTTTAAACAAAAACATTTTTATGTCAGGCAATAGAGACTAATTTTGCTGTTTTGCTCCATCTATATCCTCTAATGTTCTACAGAAAAATAGAAGCAAATTATTATTCACTCAGTCATGTAAATATCAAATTGGATTTTTGCAGAAAATGGTTGAATTATATGTTGCTCATGTGGATGCATCATTGCTTGTCACAAAATGGAGTAGAAAAAAAAACAAATCCTGAAAAGCTGAAAGCTCCCATCACCCTGATACACCCGAGATAAACTAACCGAGAGCATCTTTCAGTGAATATTAACACAAAAAATATTCAGAAAATGTTTATTTTCAGCTACCCAGCTTTCCACCGAATTTCCTTGGAACCATTAGGTTTAAAACATTTAACCACATGTCAGAAAACTTTTGTGACAGTGACAGGCCTTTGGAAAATCCCACATCTTTCTGGTGTCCTGTGATACCAGATCTAAACCTATGGACTGTCTATGAAAGAAAATCTTGATAGTCTTTGAGTCTTTGCTGTGCCGGACCTTTATGTCCGAACGCTGTGGCATTATGCCTCGGGGCTGCAGTTTTTAGCTGCTCCCTGTGCTTGGATGAGGAACGCCCTGATAGCCATCACCTCGAAATTTCATCAGCGGTGGTTTGAGTTAAGGAAAGATGCAACTAATTATATTTTGTTACATTTCCCCACATAGACAGCATAGCTATGAATGTCTGTAAAAACACCCGGGAAGTAAAAGAAATCAAGTTTAAACTAGTTATGCAAGATCACATTATAGAAGTCACTACCCTCAAATGTTGATCCCGGCTTTCCTGCCTCCTACGCTGTATCTCAAGTTGCTTTTCTCAGAGAGAGCGCTTACTGGCAAAGTACATTAGCTTTTCCGTCCAGTCCACTCGGACCCATTTTTCTTCTGCTCCTCTCCTCCTTCTCCAATCTTTTTTTTACTTCTAATTCGTTCAGACAACAGGGCGGTGTCAAAACTAACTGAATCAAGGACCTTTTGGAAGATACAGATATTTTGCTGGCAGATCTCTTTGAATGGCCTATTGATGATTTCCTGGTTTAATAAAGGTATTATATATATTTTTGCCCAGAACTCCATCATGTAAGCGAAGCAGAGTGTACCGGTGCTCCGTTCACACAACTTCGTATCGTAGATGAGCTTGTTCACTGACAGACATTACTGCTAAAAATACTGCAGTGAATTTAGGGTATTTGGCACTCCTTCCGATTCTTGTCTGATGTGTGATCTATTAGTAGTCAATTGCTTTGGAGTGCTAATAGGTTTGGACTGACATTCAAAACCTTTCTTTGAGGAGTATCTTAAAGCTGCCAGCACACATTAACCAACAGTATTTAAATATCAAAGTTTTGCTACATAGAAACAGCATAGCCATATATCTGTGTATACAGGAAGACTTGTGCACAATATACTTGCCTATTGAGCCCAATTGCTTAGTTTCCATTATTAGTGTATTCACAGTGAAAAATTATGCCTAAAAATATTTTCTATATTTACAAATTGTAGAATTTAACTAATTAATTAAACTGAATATCAACGCCAAGTGACTTGCCTCTAATTCACTGCAAAATTTGCAGTGTGTTCAGTGGGTTCCAGGGCTTTTCACTTGTGGCATATTAGCTTATAAATGCACCTGTGAATTTCTATATAGATGCTGGAATCCAGACTGTAAACAATATGTTAGTGTCTCTCTATTGTACATGTGTGTGCATTTCATTTACCTATCCCTTTCCTCTTTATTTTTGCATTGCAAACAAGCTACAGGTGTTCACCCCATGAGCAGATGTTGTAAAGAGACACTTAAAAATCATTTATGAATTCATAAGATGGTTAAATATTTTAATATAGCTGCCTCAATGTATCTAAAAGCTATAATACTTTTGACTGTAGTAAGGTGTTAGCACAGTTTCTGAAGAATTAGTTGTCCAGTTTTCCCATTAACTTTGATGGAAAACGTATATACAATTCACTGAACTGGAAATCACTGCATACATTATAGCATATGACAGAAGGTATAGTTCACACAAGAAAAAACCCAGATCTTGTAAGACTACTATCAGAAATTCTTCTCCTGTACACAGTCTATTATTGAAAAGGTGATTTTCTGTGAATTTTTGATGTCTTCCTAAAATTCGGATTTGCACTCCCCTCCCTAAATACTTTCCTATCATTCTTCTTTCTGCATTTCTGTATGCTTTACTGTGACTCATATACAGGATTTGGTGACTTCTGTCATTTGAGCAGTCTGTGGAGCATTCAAATGGCAAAGTTTCTAGGTTTCTTTTCTGCTAGACTGCAGAAGGAATTGTAGACACCAAAGCTGCCTTTGCAACAGCACTTAGACAGCTAAATTCAAACCCCTGGAACTGTGGTATGAGAAACCCTGCTGGCCATTGCCTGGTCTTGAAGGGATTTAAACTGCAAATGGACCTTAATTTTAACTGAGAGGACGAACCACTTGACAGCAATGGATGTCTTCATGTCAAAGGCATATTGGGGAACAGCTGGGCTTAAGAGAATTTTGTCCACTGAAGTCTCCTGATGGCTCAATAAGGAAAAATATCTGAGTGTCCTTATGAGACCTGTACAGAATAGTGTTTCTCATAAAATGGTAGTGATCAACACTTTGGAATCACCTCATATCCCTTCCCTCTCCTATTACAAAATTCACCAAAGAGAAAGAAGATTTTTCTGTTTCACATCTTCTAATGGGCAGGCTGTTGTGTAAAATACATAGATGATCTTTGAAACAGGGACAAAAATTGAGGTTTCACTGCCAGCTGCTTAGTGACCTAGTGAGTAGCTTCTTTTTATGCTTTCTCAACAAGTAATTTTTGCATCTTTTATTTGTATATTTAGTTACTTTGAAAAATATTGTGCCTGGGTATAAAATGTTCAGCAAAGAGGCAGAGGCCTAAATGTTGCATGTTACTGTACTTTTAGATGATAGTCCTTTTTTTTGCGTTGGCCTATTTTTGAAAATGTGAAAAAAACACTCCTTAAAGTCCTTCAAAAAATCTGTCACTTGTACAGTTTAGATGGTAATATGCTTTGTGACAGGAATTATCCTGTATTATTCTCCATATGGTTTAAACAAAAAAAAGTTACATTTTTATATTAAACCAGTTGGCAGTGAGACTGCTTTGATATTATCTAAATATCAAAATTTCTTTATCTCAGTGATAGCATAAGTAAAGGCTAAAATCTTGCTCTGAATAAAAGAAAAAAATCATATTAACATATTAGGAAAACATTGACTTGTAAGCGAAGCTTCAGTCAACATTTCTGAGAGCAATACATTATTACGGCTGATGAAAAAACAGAAAATTTTTCTGATTTTTGTGGATTTTTGGACGTCAGGAATGAGTGTATTAAGTGTAAGAAAGGGAAATAAAGTCAACTGAGATGAAAATTTCAGCTTAGTACTGTAATCTTTCCCACTAATTTTTGTTAAATTCTATTGTTACCTTAAAGTACTAAACCCCCCCCCAAACCTTGAATGTGTGCAAAAAGAAGAAAAAGTAGTTAAATAAGGCATCCCAGAACTAGGACATGCTGTAATTATGGCAGCTTTGTTGGTGTTAAGTGCAATATACTTTTATAGCTAAGTATATCATCACATGCATTTTTTTCCCAGAAACTTGGCTTTCTTCATGGTACCAGCTGAACAGGACTCTCAAAATGAAAAAGAAAACAACTGGTCAGTACTTCAGCTTGGCCTCATCTTGAAATGTGTGGTTTGAGGCTTGACTCATAAGTCATCCAAATCCTGCTTTAAATACAAAATATTAATTTCCTCATAACCTTTTCTCGGTTACTCAGCAGTACAGCACCTCAGTGCTTCACAGGCAAGAATTTAATGAATTTATATTGCTAACCTCCTCTGGGTGAGGTACGTGATTTTTTACATCTTGCAAAGGGGAAAGGAAACCAGAGCTCTCACTCATTTCAACTGCAATTGTGACCTGCCTGCTTTAGCAGCTCAGACCTACAGATGTCAAGCAAGGTTCCCAAAAAATAAGTAAGGTTCCCAAAAAATAAAACACATGAATTCTGGCTGCCTGTAGAGTTTATGTTTTGAAACTACTGAATTGCTGGACAGGAGAAACCAGGTGAGAATCCAGGCAGGCAGCGCTGCCTCCGCTGCCGTACAGCTGTGCTGCAGCTGTGTAGACCTTAATTAAAGCTTGTGCACAACTGACGTTAAGTGCTAACTGAGGCTACAAAGGTAACTGTGATTCTGCCTTCTGGCAACTGTTAAATGTACGACTTTGAAACCTTTACGTCTTGTTGCTACATGCATATTGTTCCCTAAGTTGCTAATGATGCAAACTAAGTTTTGCAAAAATCCTGTCTAACCTGCAGCCCAAATGGTTCAAAGGCACAACTGTAAGCTTTACGCGGATTGCAGAGACTTCTTGGCTCATGAACCAACAGAGCTGTAAAAGGGTGGTCATCTTTGTAGAAAATAATCATGCTGAAGATGAGATAGTTTGTCTTTGGGAGTCACTGCTTTTTGCTGACAGAAGATAGCTCTTTCTGTTAAATTCTGTTCCAGTAGTTCTGTTCCACGACCACTTGTTCTAGTAGTAGTGTAGCATTTTTAGTCAAGTAATTTTGTCTACTAAAAATAGAATTCAGGCCTGAATAAAACTGCCCACAGACTTGGGTTAAATTCAGAAAACAGTTTGGTCCACCAAATAGGGAAAGAAAGACATTTTTGGAAAGTTAGTTTTGTTTTTTGGTAGAATAGACATTTTTTCACTTAAAAAGAATATTAATATTAAAAACCTATTTTTTTCTTAATGTAGAGGTTTTAGAAAAGCTGATCTAAAATACTTGTGTTTAGTCAAACAAAATCCTAACTTTATCAAAAGGATATTGTTTCTGTTCTTCTCAGTTCACCAACTCCCCTGCCATCCCCACATGACTTTCTTCGTTCTCTCTGTCGCCTCTGCTTACTTGTCTTTTTTTCCAGGCTGTCCTCTACAGTCTAGTTCTACACTTGCTGCTGTCCCAGCCTGACCATCTGCTCTTCCCTTTGCTCTTTCCTGCTCTGCCTGTTTTTCCTCCCACGCATGTTACCGTTGTGCAGAAGAGGCAGGTTGTGCCCCGCGTCGGCGTGCAGCTGCATTCCAGAAGTGACTCTGAGGACTGCGGGGGAAGGCGTCTGCCCTCCCTTGCACAAGCGATCGATGGGTCGCTGCCTCCGTGACCTCCCTCTGGAGGGTGAGGCTCAAGGAAAGCACAGCCCAATGTTTTGAGTTCTTGACAGGGTACAGTTAATACAGTGAATATGCAATGACAGTGCATGTAGTCTGAGAATACAAATCTTTGCAGAATTTAGCTGCACAATTCTGACATGCGTTACTTTAACATGTGCAAACTTAATTTTATTTATAGTTTTTCTTTATAATGCATCCATATATTTAGGAAGTCCAAAAAAGGCACATCTTGGGATCCATCTGCAGCTGGACCTCTTTTAAGTTTCATGTCCTGCAGCAGGGACTGGGCCACTGAGGCCTCTCTGTGAAACGGTTTATGAATGTAACAAGACATGAAAACATTTCCTTCTGACTTTGTTTTTAGAAGTGGCTCAGCCTTTTTTCCCTGCAAGTTGTCTGAGAAGTTTAATCTAGGATGTATGGCATACAGAATTTTGACCCAGATAGTTGAAGTTTTGCCAAAATTATTTGCAGCCAAGAGAAAAATTTTTAAAACAAGGAGATCATCTAAACTTACACACAGCAATACCTAGGAAAGAGTTGATTTCCTGGTTATTTTAAAAGGCAAGCACACTGTACACTGCACCAAGCACAAGCAAGTGTACCAAGCACAAGCAAGTGTACCAAGCAAGTGTACCAAGCACACTGGGTGTGTCTTTCACCCAACTTAAAGACCATATCAGAAAAGGACCATGCCAGTGCCTCCACTGAAAGAAAAACTCCTATGCAAGTTCACCCCTCATCAGATGAAAAATAAGCCATACAAAAACTCCGGTTACAGAAGGAGCTTCAGCTGGAGTCCTAGATGCAAGAGAGTCCAGCCAGGAGTCACACGATTACAGAGACGCTGCATTTCGCTACGTGTTATAGCAGCTGCTAGGGCCTGTGTTCGTTGCTGCGGTAGTCGCCTGTCTCAGGGATCCTGCAACCTAGCTGTGGGCTACAACTGACAACGTAGCTTACATTTCGATGCTTCCCGGGGCTGTGTTGGCTTTGGATAGTCACTAGTTTTATGTGGCTGATGAATTAAGCCTACTGTATTCACTGAAGTCAGTGAGGTTTTACTGGTGTGGCTGAAAGCAGCATTTGACCAATAAAATGTGTGTTTCCTTCTGTGCAGTATCACTTGAGTCTGCTGGTGACAGAGCTGCCTGTTTTATCTCGGTGCTTTTATCCGTTCGCCTCCCCAGTAAGACCGTACTTCGAAATGCCTCCATGCTTTCAGGCATATTTTAATAATTCATCACAAAGAAGCTAGAGTAAGCAAGATAAATAACGCAGTATGATCTATGGCTGCACCTCAAAGGCAGGAAGTGTAAATTGTATTTAACCACATAAACATCAAGCTCTCCTCTCACTTTACAAGCAGGGAGTGGTACACTTGGCAAAAACAGGTTTTATTTATAAGCACCTGATTTTGATGTTGAAAAAGAAGTGATGGATGGGAAAGTTCACAAAACAGATGGTGATTATTTAAGAAGAACATTGTTCACAAATTTCAAAGTGTGTTCATGCCCATAGAAATTTGAAAAATATATATTAGTATAAAAACAGCCAGCTGCTTCATTGCTAAATGTCTTCTGTATTTTCCTTTTATTGTATTTTTTTTTGGATTTCTGTGAAGAAAAGTCTCAAAACTGTCACTGAAACTCTTTGATAACTTTGCATGTTTTGCAGGCCCTGAGAGCAATGCTATTTGGACTATTTTAAAGAACTAGCTGTTAAAAATATATCTGACCATGCTATACTCAAGAGAGACTTCTTTTTCTTTGTCCTTCTCTCCCCTCCTTTTGCATGGAAGTCGTCGTCCTTTACCTCCCTTCCCCAGCCTCACAAATCCTTAGCAACTCCCTAGCTTTTCCTCTGAACTTCCCTTGGCAATGCAGAGAGACTCTCCATTTCTTTGCATTTCTCTAAATAGTTGAGAAACCTTTCACAGTATTCCCTGTATGCTCCCTGGCTTTTTTGATCTACAGGAGAGCAAAGCAGAGCTGAACATCCTTAGGTGGAAACTGATAATGTTCATAACAGCATTAGCTTCTGCTCTGGGCCTCCTGTTCCAGCTTATGGATAAGCGATCAGGCAGCCGTAGGGAGATAAGGTTCACCATGTGGAAGCTGGAAAGCCAGGAAGGAGCAGAAGAGAGGAATAAACTGAGGACGTGATGAGAATGCTCCAGGAGGTGGCCAGAGATGGGTGGGAACAGATGGGGCCACCCCCATGGGTCTCTAAGCTTACAGGGTGGCACTCTTCTCTGTTTTTGAAGTTTTGCAGATTTTTATTCTCTCCAAATAATCATTAGTCAAATGCGATACCTCAAAAATAACCCCTTTAATTTAGATGTTCAGTTACAGCACCTTTACATTCAGTTGGACTGCTGGTTCTCCACATTAAGCTTTTCCTATGGCTGTTTGTTTTGATGATAACACCTCTCTTTGCATCTTATGTTTATTATTCATAATCATTTTAGTCTCATGAAGTGCTGTCCCTCTTGTTTGTATTAAAGATCACGAAGGCTGAAGATACAGGGAAGATCAGATGGTTGTTTTTATGTATTTTAAAATAAGAATGATAGCTTATATAGATAAAGCTCCTTTCATTCACCAAGACTCTTGATTTCTTCACTAATTTACCAGCTGTAAGTTTTGCAGAAAAATCTGATACATGTGAACTCTCAGATACTGAGTGTTAGGAGTGGCTTCGTGTAATTGAAATAATCATAGGTTTCTTAATTAAACAGAATATAGTTACCAACACTGAATTTGGACAGCACCCAGAGGATTTAATGCAGTGTGAAAGTTTCCAACAACACTTTCATATGCTTTAGTGATCTTACTAGAGAGAGCCAAGTACTCTTATTAATCAATTGTCATATAAAGTATGTCATTAATAGTGTAGCTACCAAATACAGTCAGCACGAAAGGAAGTACTTAAAAATATATTGTATTTGACAGCCATTAATGTGAGTGTGTCCCTTGCCTGTCTCTGCCATCTTTTCTGTGGTCTTTTTTAGGACAAAAATTTAGTTATTTCTGCGTTAGAATTTTCCTCCTTCTGCCTCTCCTTCCCTATCCACAAAAAAAAAAAAAAAAAAAAAAAAAAGCACAAACTTGCAAAAGCACTTACTACAAAGGAACAGAAGGGCATCACATTTGTGGCAAATTGTGTTTGGTGTGGGAAGAAATCTTTACCTTATATTTTATGCAGCAGCAAAATTATTTCCCTGATCTGTTTCAGATACTTAAGGGCTGCCTATAATGTATGCTACTGGAATTAGTCAGCAGGTGTTTGCTTCAGGTAGTCATAAAGTCTTTTAAAAGACTTTAAAATGTCATTATCAGTTAAAAAGTCTTGGTGGGAAGTTAGTTGCTGTGAAGATTTTATGCAAATTTTCAATACTGTGCCTTCTTCAAAGAATTATATCAAATCTTCATTCTTCTATGATGGGGGAAAGTCAACTGGATGCCTCCAACAGGACTGCCGTGAACCACGTGTGTATAGGAATTATGCTGTTGCTCCCTTTAGCACTTTGAGGCTGTCTTTGATTTTTGTCAGACTTATCATTCTTGCAAACGTTACATACCTGTCAAGAGTTCTACCTGAAGCAAAACCATCCTGTGGGGTTTTTCTTCTCCTCCTGTCAGGCCTTTCCTAAATTTCTTATTGTGATTTCCAGTGACCCTGCTCTGATGATGTTAATTCTTTTTTATTTTTTTTTCCTTTGCTTCTAAGCAATGATCTTAGCTTTTCAGTTATTTAAACAGTCACTGGGAGAATTTATATACTACTGTATGTGTAAATATCTGCATAAAACCAGACTTAGGGACAGATTTCTCAATGGAAGAGGGCTAAAATTTGTGAACAGATTTAATTTAAAAATAGCTGAATTAAAAATATTAAAAATATTAAAAGTAATCAGAAGCTAACATGTATCGAGTGCACAAAAATAGTACATCATTAATGTTTTTTCTAGAGCATGGTGTACCTAACAGTTGCTATACAATTTTTAAAGCAATATTTACAACCTTGCTATTTATTAACTGTGTAAGGAATATACATATTTGAATATGTATATACATAGGAATATATATACAGATAACCAGTATTTACAATATTTTACTTAATTTAGGTGCATATTGCACATATAGTGGTGACCCTTTTCTTTGCATTTTTAGGAAGTCATTGTGTCTCAGAGGTCAACCTACCAAGAACAATTTTTGTCTTGTTGTCCGCGACATTCTCAGTTATCTTCCAGTCTAGTTTATTCTCCTGCTGATTTAGCTATGAGAAGATCATGGTAGAATAACTGAACATGACTGACACATGTCTTAGCTACAATAACATCTGCAGAAAGGAACTAGATGTAGCCCCTGATGCCATAAAGTGGTATATTGGATATACTTGTGTATACCTGTGATCCTCCAAGTTTATGATAAAGCTTCTAAGGTTTCTTGTGTTTTAGTAGCATATTGCTTTTTACAGCACTCCTTGTTTTCACCTTGAAGGGATATAAGAATGAAGATGCTTTAGACTATTTTGTAAAAGAGGTAAAAGATACATTTCAGAACTTCTGGAACTTTGGAAAGAGGTTTTCTTAGAGCTCAAAAAAGGGTATGCTGTGTACAAAATACTGTCCAGTGATATTAGTGCTGTTGCATACACATAAAGATATTTAAGCCTGTTTCTTCTTGTCTTCATCTCTCTGCCATGTAGTGACTGAAGGTCTGCATGTAGTTTTTGACATATGTATGTCTTAACATATTTATGTAATGTATTTAGAAGACAAGTAAGAAAAAGAATAATGGAAAAAACTGATGTCCGCCCTTGGATGTGTCCAGCGCGGTTCAGTGCCATTTGTCACAGCGTCGTAGTGGAATGCATCCCAGATGTTCCACATGTGAACTGCTGCAGTTTGTTTCTGCAAGAAATAATGGTAAAAATTTTTCACTCATGGGTTTAGCATTCTAGAGCAACAGCCTGCAAGGTTACAACCAAAGGACAATCAGTTTTGTTCAGACTCTCTACAGTGCTACAAATTAAACTGACTGACAATAATGCATAAATACAACTGTCAGCCTTATGTGTTGAGCTGATTCTAGATAGTATCAATTTTATTTGACAATTTTACTGTGTGACACACTTTATTCAGGTTTTGCTGTTTCAGATATGATATTGCAGTTTATCATTTTAAAGGAAAAAGTTTCATTTGATTTTTCATTTAAAAGGTCTAGTATTTCATTTTTAAAAAGCAAAACCACTTTTATATGTGAATTTTTGGAATTAATATATTACTTTGTAATCTCTCTTTTTGATTACCTGGTTTTTATTTTGCCTTTAAGATTCAGCAGTGACATGGCGATTTCAAAACAGTCTGTTCAATGTTAATAGATCGATTAAAATATGTGCTACATATCTTACAGTATTATCTCTGCCCTGAACTCTTTTCTATTTGATTTATTTATAACTTGGGGGCAGAGAGGATGTAAATATTAGCAAAAAGTCCTCATGGTACTTTTGTGAATAAATAATATTTTTTGTTGCTTTATTTCCTAAGATCGTTATTGATTAGCCTTCACATTCATTCCTGTTTATTGACAGTTAGGATAGAACTTGATCCAAAAAGCTGATTAGATACTTATGAAGCAGTGAATCACCTTTTGAAGGTGCTTACATCCTTCATGTGCTGTAGAAGCGCCAAGGTGATTAGCTTGAACTGGACATCCAGCTTCAGTCATTCAAATGAAATGATTCCCAGGCACAGTGTATGGCTTGCAGGCTCATGACTTTTCAGAGCTTTTAAGAGTTGGTTCATTCTTTGCAGTGTTCGAGAATTTGGCTACTGAGATGAGATTTATTTAGAAGTCTGAGTTCCCCTGTGTGAAAGTGCTCAGTCCATTGGAGGTGGTTAGGAGTAAGGCGTGTGGATGAAGCCACACAGCCCACACAGTTTGTCTCCTGGCCAGGTTGTCTTGCAGTCTATCTCATGAAGACATTATACATGGTGGGTAGCAAGGCACACATAACTTCAGAAGTGAAATGTAAATTATTTTGTATGTCAGGGATTTTTTTTTTTCTGATTTAGCCTCTTCTTAGCTTTTGTTTTAGATGGTGATATTGTGAAGGCAAATTTTATCAGTTTCAGATATTGTACTGGCACGAATTTTTAAGGAGTTTGACTTATTTACTATATTTTACACATCATCTTTTTCTCCAAGGCTCTTAGATCAGCGAGAAACTTGATGTTCTTTTGGCAGAAATTACAATAACATACTTGCTTTGAAAAAAGATTAGGGATTGAACACTACAGCCAGTCATTAACTCATATGACAGTTCTGATGAGCAAAAATATTTGTGACTTTTTTTTTCCTGGTCAATTCATTTCACATTATAACTTACTTTCATTTTATGTTGATAGCACCAAACATGAAAGGCTATTACTACCACGGGGAAAATGTTCCGCAATTTAGTACCTTCCAAGAGATTGATTTGGATGTCTCTATGCATTTAAATTTTGTTAAAGGGAATGGTAACGTTGTTTCTCACACTGAAATTAGTTTTGGAACAATTTTCAAGCACTTTTTAAAATGTCTTATTATCATCTTTCTAATTGCACATCTCCATTACTTGGATGAAATGTCAAGTAAGGTTTTATTATGTGCATTTGTTCATGCATATGCTGCTGTAAATCTTTGTTGATTAGTTTACTTGTTCATTTGATGGTCAGACCATTGAATAAAGAAAAAAGAGATAGATTCTGGTCTATTTCATCATTTTCTTTTTTTAACTATATCATACCACTTTGAAACAGATGACTGTTTTTATAGTTTTTAGAAGGTTAATGTGACCATTAATCTCTCTTGAATTTATACTACACAGAGTATCAACTTTATTGTGTATCCATCACAGAACCAAAGGCTTATGAATTTGATCAAAAACAAACAAATTCCTCTCCCTCCTGTCCCCTCAAAAGCCTTTCGTGTTCAGAAACTTCAGTGTAAATTCTGTTTTATTATTATTCCTTTAACATGCTCAGATACTTAGCTTGCAGGCACAATACAAGTATCTGGATGACAGAGTAAATAGATATGCATATTTTCTTCTTTATCAGCCATAGTGTAGTTTAAGGGATTGTAAGTGCCACTGAGGGCACTGAACAAAGTAAAAGTAGTTTCTAAGCTATCAAATTGAGTGTTGATATTTCTTCAGAGACAGTAACAGGACTTATAGTTTCCTTCATTAATGAGGGTATCTTGAAGAAAGGGATGATAAAGAAAAGACTTTGCTATGTGGAGCTCTGGCAGCTGTTAGGTCTCAGACACCAGCAGTCCTCAGAGAAGGCTCTTTATATTGTCCAGTTTAATATATGGGCAGAAAAGGCTGAGAGTCATTTGAGCCAAAGTTGTCTTTTGCCAACACAGTAAAGCCAATGCAGAAGTTGCTGTGTCAGGTCTGGAGCTGCCCTGTCGCAATACAGTGGATGTTACCAGTAGAACTGCTATTTACTGTATGAATGTATTTGGTGTAACTTAGATATCTTCATGGAAAATTCCTCAATGAATGCTTTAAGATGTCATAAGAGACAAGGTTACCAGAAGCAAAACAACCCACCATGGATTAGCTAAGGAACTATGATGAGTTTAGAAGGGAATCTGCTCTCCAAAGAGGTGGGCAATTGGTGCGGGTGTCTGCAAGGTGTATGTACATTCCCTGTGATGCTGTGCTGTGCCTTGTGGTTGCAACAGCTTTGGTGCAGAGTGCAGTTTAATCATGGTTGCATATGGTAACCCCAAGTTTATGATCTCTGATGGAAGAACTTTTCCAGCTTCTGTGCTTCCCTCATTGCCTACAGCTGTAATGCTTTGGACCCCAGCTGGCTCACTGTCAAACCAGTGCATTTTTTTTAGTTTAACTTCCCAGCACTTCTCATCGTGCACTGTTTGCAGTAATATTGGGCCTAAATCATCTACTCTGTAGACATGTCTTGCAACACTGACAGAAAAATCCTTATCTAGTCTTGCTTAGGTGACCATGGGGGATGGCAAGAAGGATGTGTAAGTAGTTTGTGTTTCAATTCTTTTTCTTCCTGTGAATGTTCTGCTTTTATTGAAGCATAAATAATATTTTGTTTTACTTTGTAACTGGCCACAAGATCTTGGAAAGAAAAACCACAAATGCTTGACTCCGGTCAAGCACGTTTCCTTCTAGTTCAGGCTTGTTAAAGGAGTGGGAGAACTACAAAACTTGCAGGAAAACTTAGCCCAGGAAGGGGACAGTAGCGCAGTTATGTCCATAACTGATGGATAGTACCAGCCAAAATAAATATTGTTCAGGTGTTGTTAGAAATCTTACCCAGGAAAGCAACTGGAGAACCAGAGACAAGGTTAAATTCAGTGTCTGCCATCGATTTCATGAGGCACATCAGTACTTGCTCAGGATTATTGGACTCATCTATCTGTTTAAAAAATACAGGATGGAAAGTGTCTTGTGTTTTACTGTAGTTGTAGCTTCTGAAAAAGTTCAGACATTTAAGGTTATCCTATTGCCAAGAGCTACTATTGAGAAAAAAATTCAAAATTTTAAGCCCCTTTCCAAATTAAGCTTGCTATATTTTCTTCCATTTTACATTAAAAATAGGAGGGATTATTCCTGTGCTTTTCTGCATTTTATTTCCCTTTCAAGTGTAGAAAGCATAATATGTCTGCTTATTCACAAACACAAAACAGAGGGTGTGCTGTCAACATTATCCCCTTCATTTATTCCCAAGGATGTCACACAGATTAGAGAACTAAGTAAAGATACGCTGTTAAGAGTAAATTTTTTACAGCCTGTAAGGAAGTATTCATTTTTCTTTAACTGCTTTCTTCTTAATAATGGACTCAGTTATAACTCTTCATCTCAGCTACCTTTTCATTGTCTTCTGCATGTCATACAAAATCCAGAGGTTATTTAGAAAGGCTAAAGTCACAGTCACTTGCGAGTTCCCCTGAAGGGTGAAAGGGAAGAGAAGATAGTTCCCTTTTGCATCCAATACATTTAATTCTCTGAAGGCATCGCTTTCTGATCTGTGGTCTGTTACAACCAGACTGTTCTTTCTTTTTTATATATGCAGAGTCCTTAAACCCAGAACCTATCTTTAATTTCTTTGTGCAGTGCAACAGGTTCAGACAACTGAATTTGCAGTTCAACTCTGCAAATCTTCAGCCCATGCCCTGAGCTGCAAGAAAATTAGAAGTCTTGAAAAAAAGCCTTCAGGCAGGTCACTTAATCTTTCATCAACTTTTCATTTTTATACAAAAGAAGAGGAAAAGGATGATTCATGGCAAGATGAGATCCCTATAATAGAGAACACTAAGATCTTTCATCCCTGTTATTATTCTTACTGGACTTTAAAAAAAACACTAATGGCATTTTCCCTTCGGATGGAATGTAATCGAAGATATGGTGATGCTTGTTTTGAGTTTTCATGAACGGTCAAGGGTCTCCCTAGGAGAAGGAAAAATTTTGGATGAATCGGTAAATAAATTTTTGAGCCTTCTGGGTAAGCAAAATAAGCAGCAAAAAGACAATTTCTACAGATTGGCTATGAAATATTACACTGAAAAAACTGAACAAAAAAAATCTCATTCTTATATGGAAGTCATTTTGATATCTTCCGTTTTTCTTAAATTCCTATCTAAATAAACATTTTGATGAAGAATGAAGAATGAGACTAGAAGACACTTTGCCCGATGGTATAGCAATCAAGTTGTATCTATAATAAAATGACAGCTAGCTGAATGCAGTGAACATCAGTTAGCCATGTGGCAAAAATATTTGATAGATCTGTTGCACTGCACTGCAGAAAAAATGCTCAAGGACTAACTCAATAAACTGTTACAGAAAGAAAGTAAATATTTCAGATCAACTTCTAGGCCAAAAAAACTGATGCTTTTCTTTCTCACCTGAAAATGTTAGAGGGAATATCTTGCACCCTTTGTAGACCAGCCATCTAATTCTGATATTGCTTTTTATTTTTTTTTAACTATACTGTGGACAGTCTGACCACATCCAAAATTTGAAAACTGTTTTACAATTCACTAATGGAGAAAGCTTATTTTTTAATTAAGAAAAAGTAGCTCTCTGCATAGGAAAAGTATCTCCAGCACAGCTCTAATCACTGCAATGATTGGACTGCTTCTGGAGATGTTATTTGGATGAAAGCTCCTGTCAGACACTGTAAAATGACTGACAAGGCCAAATTGGCATGCATTAAGAGAAACAGCAGGAGAAAAGCTTAATCATGCCTGTACCAATAGATTTCATCTATTTTGGTGATCACCCTGCCATCCTGTGTGTGTCAGTAAGGTTTCACTTCATCTCTTTTTGTAGGAAAAGCTAGGGGACAAAAAGGGAATTGGTCTTGATTGCGTTTCTAAGAGAGGCCAAAGAGAAAAGTAAAGCTGTGTTGGCACTGACTGATAGGCTAACTGTTCCCGCTAACACACAAAGCAAATGGGAAAATAGTAAAATGGAGGAGTGAATCCTTTCACACGCAGAAAGCTTGGACGTACACACCTTGGCACCATCAGTTGCTACCTCTGATCCAGTTCAATGAAAAAAGCCAGCAGAAGGTCTGGAATAGAGTTAGATGGGCAAAGACCATCTGAGTAACCATCAGGTTGCTGTAATATAAATATAACTGATATTAAATATTAGTTGTGAACACTCCCCCTTCCCTCTCCCTCCCCCCCCCCAAGTTAATCCAACCCTTTTCCATAATTTCAAGTCCTTCCATGGAGCATCCACCTTGGAGAGTTTAGTTTTCTGGGTAGCCTTAGTCTTTTGCAGAGGCTGCTGAACCTCACTATTAGGAGCTGTGGAGTAACACGCCTGGCAAGCCTTTAGCTTTTTGGAGCAACATTGGAAATACTGGTAGAGTTATGAGTCTGCCCTGCAGGCAAAAATCTTGCCCGTCTCCCTCTGTAGTATCCACTTTGTAATATCCTAATGTGCAGTGAAGCTGCGAGGGCAGTGAGAAGCTAAAGGCTGCTAGCTGTATTGTGATACAGCTCTGGAAGCCGTGTTTTGTCCCACTGATGCAAGGGGACACCCTTTGATTGCAGGCAGGGGTGCTCTAGGACTGTTATCTCCTCTAATACTATTTTCCTGTCTGGATAGACAGGATCTCTTTGTTTTTTTCAGTTCAGGTTTGCCCATCCTGTTGCTTCCTAATTGGTCTAGGTGGGAACTTGTGGCAGAAGGGGAGAAGCTGAGCATGCCTATCAAGGAGGATTAGTCAGAGGAGTTTGCAGCAAGCAGAAGAGGAGTGATCACAAATAGGAGCTGGGAGCTAGCCAGGCTCGGAGACTGCTGAGAGGAGAGTACAGGTGGCACATTGCCTCCTCAGTGACAAACTTCCTAGAGACCAGAAGAGGGTTCTGCACTGAGTAGCCTGATGCCAAGCCACGGCCTCACCTGCAAGCAGACTATGGGCAAAAAGGAGATTTGTTTATAATTTTTTTTAATTATTATTATTATGCCTATTGTGTCCCTTATAAAAATCCTTTGCTTTCTACCAAGAAAATGTCTGAACAGTTCTGCTGCAAAGCTCTGGAATCCTCTTGTAAGCAGAGGCATAAAAGCCTGGGAACACAGACCAGACATTGCACATCCATAGGTTCATCAGCCCCGCGCTTTTGTCTTTGACTTACACATCTCTGTCTGCATAGGTAAAAGTCTAGCAAGAACAGCGTTCCTGATACCCTGTTGTGCAGACGTTTTCATAATGATATTTAGTTGGCATGGCACTAAGAAATCCTCTAGCTACAGATACATTTTCCTCAGTGAAAAATATGAGAGTGAACAGTCTGGTTGACAGATAAAAATCTTGTGTGCCTCCCTCTGCAGCTTTCACTTTGTGATATCCTAATGCTCAGCAACTTAGCCATGATAGCAGATAATTGCAGAAAGAACATTTGTTTTGAGATGCAAGTCAGGATGTTACTGCTCAGTACTGTAGCCATACAGACCGTAAGTGGATTTGTCTCTCTTCCTTTAAACCAGAGAGGACATGTTCCTTTCTCCCTTCAGCCCATTCTTTCATTTCCTACTGGTTTTGTTTTTTATTCATTCATTTGTACCCCCGACAGCTCTGACCTGAATGTGGTTCCCAGCCTCTTATTTATCCAAATCTCAGTACCTTTTTACAGTCAAAGGCACTTACATATTCAAGTGCATGATCATTCTACTTTAATGCTGTGTTCCCATTGCTTGAATTCTAAACCTATTTCCCACATCTTATTTCAGCATCTCTTTCCAATCTGTTAACAAATTCCCTCTTACTAGCCACTGTGGGACTTTGTCACAATTTGGGTTCCTCAGCTTGTTGACTTCACATTATTTAGACCTTTAGTTATATTTATTCTCTTTTGATATTTTGACCTCATAACCTTCCTTATGGTGACACCCCTTATGGCGTGGCAATATCTCTTTCTGTAAAACTGCAGAATTCTTCTGCTTGATGCTTGCTATTACAACCATCCTCTTCATGATTCATTTTTCTTTCTGTCCTACCCTTACTAATGCTCCTCATTTTCCCTTCTTGGACCAGCTGTACTATGTCTGTCACGATATTTATTTGCTTAATAGTATTAAACGCCTCAGGGAATTTCTTAAGTCTGTTCAGTGCCTTGAAAATGTCTGTTATGTTTATGGATTGCAGTGCTATCCTTCTATAGATTGCAGAGCTATTATTAATAACAGCATATTTGCCAACTATCATGAGAAAAGCTATAAAGAATTATAAAGGCTTATTTTATCTAAGATATAACAAAAAGAATAAACTGCACATATTATTTTTGTATGACATGGAAAATATGTGATGCTCTTTAATACTGGGAGTCCAGCCTTTGTTAAGACTGAACCAGCTATCACAGATGACAGTCCCTAGAACTTCTACTTCCTAAATGTAGCATGCATGACTGTTGGTTACTACTGACACCCTGATCCTGATTAACTGAACCAAGCTTGCACAAACACCAGGCTTTAAAATTCGTGCTTGGTAGTACTGGGCTATTAAAGCGCAGTCAAATTTTCCTTTATGATGAGGATTTTCAGAAGCACCGGCGGAGGTTGAGATCACACGTCCCACCAAGATTCCACTCCAAAGAGATGAGTTCGAGACAGATTCTGCCGCCTTCACTGACATGTGCCAAAATCACAGTCCTCACAGAGTCAGTGTGAGCATTAACAATGACTTAAATGAAGTTCAGGTTTCACTCCTGGACCCCTTCCTTTCATTAACCATAATGGGCGCTGAAGGAGAGCTGTTGAGCAATGGCAGTGAGAAATCAATTACTTATTATAATAATCCATTCTGTGTGACAGAGGCAGATCCTACCCTTTAGTTTTATGTTTTCAAAATCTCTTAGGTTTATTTTTAATTTATAAAACCTTAGAAAAACTAACTTCTGTGGATCCACAGAAATGCAAATCAGACCTCAGATAAGAGTCACTTTAAAATGGTAGCCAAATCTACCTAAAGCATATCATGTTCAATGAATTAGCTAATAATATAACTTAGTAGGTGGTAAATGAGCTAATAAAATATGTAATATAGTTCTATGTTGGAGTCCAAAACAAGTGGTAAAATAACATTTACCATTATGTTTGTAGTAATTTGTATAAGCTGCCTGGCAGGAGGTGAGTGTGCTGCACTATTATGGAAATTACAACAGGAGCAATCTCATTATTTGTATCTGGGACGAAAGGAAATCTGTGGATTTATCCCACAAAATGTGTTTCATGGAGAATTGAGTAAGCCCAGAGGTCAGTGTTAGGCATTAAATTTTAAAGGCCAAGAAGTAAAGGCATCATTACCCAGGTCAACAGGGACTTGAGTAATTGATCAAGTTGGCTACGAATTAAAATAAAATAAAAATGCAGCATTGTATGTTGTGGAAAAGCCATAGAATGATTTACATAATGTTGCTTTGAGCAATTTGTGCTGATTCCACAGAAATATAAAACAAATGAGAATTGAAAACAATCCTAACTCAGAAACCTAACACAGAGAGCTATATCCCTGGCCTGCAAATTCTGCAGGAATTACGCTGAAATATATATAGAAAATTGTGTAGCAAAATGGTCGTGCTGGGCTTCATTCTGCACCACTGACTTTAATGGGATTTTCCTGAGTAGCAAATGCAGGATTCAGCTTTGGTTAGTAGCAGCACCACTTGACTCCAATCACACAGCTAGTCAGACAGACCAGGGAATAGAAAGCCTGTGTTGAATTGTATCACTTATCTAAATGGAAAAAAATGTTCACAGAACTTTTTTTATTTTTTTTTTTCCAGTACAGTGACTGGAAATGTGCTCAGTTACTTTGAGCAAAGTTTTGATTAAGTTATTATTTAATTGAATCTGCCTTGGCTGTCAGTACTTGGGGACACCTCCTCAGGAAGACAAGTAGACCAATGTTTAAATCCTGTCCCATTCAAAACAGTAAGTATATAAGCATGCACTAATATTGAGCTTAGTAACTCCATTTGTGTAAGTGCTGTTTTCTGAACCCTGTCCTACAGCCAGCCACGTGATTTTTTGGATGAAGGCACATAATCTAGAATGACATCTTGAACATGAGTTAGCAATACTCTCTTGGGGTGGTGGAATGCTACCTCATAGTGTGCTGTGTTGGCAAGACTGTAGCCAGAAGGTCAAAAGACATGATTATTCCCCTTTGCTTGGTTTTCTTCAAGCTGCATCTGCAAAATTGTGTTCAGTTTTGAGTCAAGTAGTCCTTAGTTCTAAGGAGATGTTAGTAAACTAGAGAGAGAAACTCTTTCTAAGAGTTTCTAAGAGTAAGACAGGGCTGGAGGAGGCTTTCCAGAGAGGTAGTGGAATCTCCCTCTCGGAGGATATTCTGAATTTAACAGGACAGAGCTCTTTTGGAGAAGTAAAAATAGATTTTTAATAAAATGACTAGTATTTATTGTGAAGTTAGGCCATTGCAATCTTATCTGAGCCTTCTTAATATTTAAAAGATAAAAAAATTATGTTGTTGCTATGTGGAGATTATACTCAGATATGCTTTTGTAGATTTTTTTTTTTTGTTGTTCTGGTTGATAATTTAATTGAAATATTTTACATTTAGTGATTACTAGTCAACTTCTATAGTTGCAAGATAAGGCTGAAGCATCAGAGAAGGTATAATTCAAGGTCATACATGCACCAGAATTGTGCATCTGAAATGCACATTTTCAAAATTTGCATGCTACTTTAATTTTCAGTTTATGTCCTGTTGAAGAATAAATATTGAGTATTGGAATTTTGGTTTGATTGCGAATGATAAATATACAAAAATCCAAAAACTACCTGATAAATAATGTCTTCTCAGAAACTGGACTTTTTTGGCAGATATTGGAATTATTTTTAGCTGAAGAACAAGGACTGAGACTGATTTTAAAATGTCCTTAGCACAGAATAATGTAAGAATATACACTGAGAGACAAACAGAAATGTTATGGTATCCTGATCCTAATTAGAATCGTAAACTATATTACAAAAATAACTTTCATTTACTCCTTTCTTAAGTAAAAACCTCTGGTTCAAAGAAAAGTATTTTTAATGAAAGAACATTGTAAATCCAATGATTAACTTTAATTTTATGTATATTTCTCCTCAGTATAATAAATCTTGGTTCATCTTTATAGTTGAGATGACAAGAACCTTTCAAGATGTATTGTAAATGTTGTGTATCTTTATATAACCTTTGTGTAATAATTTCTTAATACTTTTGTACATGAATAATTGCATGATTTATGAAAAATATAATAAGGCCATTTGATAATACAACCAGTTATTAGTGTTAGAATATTGATAACAACTGGAGAGAGTAATTACCTGGCAACACTTAAATAAATTTCTTCCAAGCACAGAAAACCCAGAGCTGTCTTTCCAGGGGCTGTCAACACTGTTTGGGAAGTTGAGAGGGTCAGTATAAAAAGGCTACAGTTTCCTGAAATAAAAAGCACCTATTAACCCCTCCCAAAAATGAGAAAGATTACACATAAAATGGAAAGAATACAAACACACACACACACATAGACACAAAAAAAAAAAAAAAAAAAAAAAAAAGCCCCCAAACAGCTATTATTTGAAAGGTACCTGGAGAATTTTAGCAAAAAAGTCGTATATCACTCCAAAGGGTTAAATTCTAGCTCTTTTAGATAAAACTGACTTGGATTACTGAAAGTTTGGTAAAAACCAACTTGTTTAGTGACCAGCTGTGCTCAAAGGAGAGGCATAAACTAAGATATGGTGAAAAGGAAGGAATAGTTCTGCTTAATTCAGACTCAGGACTCTGGCTGTTCAGTGATTTGCCTTTTTGAAAGCAGTTTCTAATGTGCCTTTTTTAATTAACTGACTTAATTATTGTCTTTGGTTTCTTAAGAATTAATTACGGATTACAGCCACTAGCCCATTTATAAGAAATTCAGAATACCCAGGCTACATAAGGCAAAGTTAACTAACATATAAAAATGTTTTGTTTGCCAATTTATTCATCACTTTTGCTATCATAGATTAGTGCTAATGTGGGAAAGAATATAGGTTCCATCCCAGAGCAGGCACTCTGATGTCTTCGTAAGTCCCTTGAAAAACTCTGTGTTGTCTGTTGTGCTTATGCTCTCTCTTTTTAAATTGTAATAGTGATAATATTGATCATTACAATTGTTTTAATCATGAGATCCTAAGGCTTGGCAAAGCTAATAGAAATAGTGATAGTTACCATTTGGTGATCGCTTCTATGGAGAGTTAACCCTATCTATTCTGAAACTGTGAGTAGTTGTTTTTAAGAGAAAATGTTTTGGCATTTAGTAACAGAAACTTGTGACTTTTATAGCAATCACAATTACTATAATCAATTATAGGGAAGATCACGGAAGAGAAAAAATATGTTGTTAGGGATTTATGCAGTAAAACACATGTAGAACACTCCCTTAGTTGAATAGATGGAACAGCTCTTAAGTGAAGAATAAGTCTATGGCATCATTAGCAAGATGGAAGGTAATTTCTGACAATGAGGAAATAAAAATTGTATTTTGTTATTTCAGTCTTTTATAATTGCAAAGGAAAAAGCACTTTGGGTTATTGTGTAGGAAGTCTTTCTGCACTAGCAGAGTGTGAATGGCAGAAAAGTCAAAGAGGCAAGAAGACCTAAAAGGTCTTCTGAGTTTCTAATTAAATGAAATTAAAGTTGAAAGCAGATTTTTTTTCAACTACAATACAGATTTAGACTTGCGATGAATGAACTAAAATGTAACCTTTAATGACAAGGAAAGATCATGGCATTAAAAAACTGCCTTCTACTAACTGACATGGCCAGATCAACATTTGATTAGTTCACAAATGGTAATTGAATTAAACCTTGGAAGTGCAATGTATAGAGTATTGATTTTTCCTGTTGACTAATCAAGAAGCAACAATTTAGATGCTGAGAGAGGAAAAAAAAGGTTGACAGAAAATATAATTGCTATTAAAACACGCATTGTAAGGCAATGACAAAATCGATAGAAGACTGATACCATGCAAGTCTAGATTGTTCTAATTACTCAAAATTACACACCCTAATTTATGTATTGGCTTTATACCACACGTACCCTCATTGATTTCAGTATAAAATTTGGTCCAGCATCTACAGAATATTTTATTCCTGTTTGATTTTCTTCCTTACCATGGGTCTGCTTCTACAGAAATCAAAAGAAGAACTCCCTTTAAATATCAATAATGCATGATCAAGCAATAATATTACTTAAGGAGATGCTTGCATGAAGAGAAGGAGAAAATTTTGATGTTAATCTTGCCACAGTCCATCATTTCTCCATTGATGATAATGGTAGTTAAAGGGAGGCCTTTGCTTTGCTGCACTGGTTGTCTATTTTTAATCCAATTTTAAAACATGGCAGTTACAAGCAGAGGTTTATGAGGAGGAAGAAGACTTGAATGAAGAATCCAGCAAAGCACATGTGTGCAGTCTGAACTTCAAGTTGAGTCAATCAATGGTTTATTCAAGTGTTAAAGCTAAGTATGCGTTTAAGTGCTTTGCTTGGTCACTGCTACAGCATCCAGAACAGGCGACTACATAAATATTTTCTGCAAATGCCCCTTTAAAGCTTTAGCTTTTTCTCCCAGCGTCTGTGGATTTGAAAAGGCACGTGGCTTAGGAGGAACAGCCTGCTATCCGTGCCTTTCTCATCTCATAGCTACTCGAACCGAAGCATCCTTTTTAAATTGTGTTAGTGTCCCCCAAGCTCTCTGGTTACTGCGTGCTGAGAGTCCGACAGTGGCTGCAAGGTGGTTTGCGGTCCCCAGCTGTCTTGCCAAGTATTTCGAATATGAGGATTTTGTACTGCTCCCTAAGTTGCTGTTTGGGCTACCCGCGGCGACTGCCGAGCTTCGTAACCGAGTGACATTTAGAGATGAATACTTTTAATGGTTCCACATAGTGTACTTCACTACCATATCTGAACAATAAAGACACTACTTTATTATGCTTTAATGTATAATCGTTACCAAAAAGGGCTGCATTTAAAGAAAAGCACTTTAAAAATCCAAATTTCCAGATATAATTTGCTGAGGCCTCGGTGACTGAATGAAAGTATGCCTGCCTGTCTGTTGTGCCAGATGTCCCATCAGAGATATGATAGCTGTTTTCAATCTCAGTGATTAATATACTGTGACATTTATATATGGATTGGAATTGAAGCTGATTTTACGTTAGAGGATATTATCTGACAATTTAGGATATACATATTATATATACACAACTTTTACAGTGGCTGTGTGCAATTTAAATGGAGCTCTATCACTCTACCAACTTTTATGATAAAATAGAAATATTTAAAAGACATCTCAGTTTCTAACAGAGTAATTTTTGTTCTAGGCAGTACCCTGCTCCCTACTCCCTCTCACCATCCTTCTGAATGGCATCTACCTTACTTACACACCTCCTGCTTTATCCTTAAATGACACCATTAGGTGCTGAAAGCCTTAAGCTCTTATTTGTGGACTTAGAACTTGGATATAAGAAATTAGTTTTTCTATCATGGCCATTCAAAAATGGGAACTGTGGAATCTGGCTACTTTAAGAAAATGAATTACCTTGAGAGTTTAAATGTAATGTTAGTCAAAAAATAATATTAATCAACACAGAAGTTCAGTGAGTTCAAAACTATTATTTGGTTGAAAAAGCTATTGCCCAAACAGATTATTTTGTATACCTAACCTGGTGGCAGAAAGCAACGTGGCCAAATGAAGACCATGTCTTCTCAGAGTTTCAAAGAGGATAAGTGAGATAATTGATGAAAGTGAAATATAGGTTTCAAAACTGAGAGCTACAGGAACCTCAGTGAATGCATCCCTTTCTTTTTGATGAGAATCCTGTGGCAGAGAAGAAGACAAGATACATGTTGGACCTGGGAATTTAGACGTGAATCGCTTTAGGAATGAAAAATTCACAGAGCAGGGGTTACTTTAACTGAAGGAATTCCTCTTGAGACTGGTGTTGGATAAAGTTATGTCTGAGATTTATGGTTACCATTATCTTTTAAGTGGATCAGCAGTTTTTCTGCTTAAAAGTCCTCACTGTCTTTCCTGTAAGTGCTCTGATTTTCAGGCTAGGGAAAAAAAGGTTTGTTTTTGCGAACTTCTTAAGGAGGAAGGAACTGCTTTACAGGACATCAATTTCTGTCTTTCCGTGCTAATATTTATGGATATATATGCTAATATTCTGACAGGTCTGTAATATAAGAGCTTATTGACTGAAATAAAAAAGAAATAACATTCATTTTTTAGTTTTTCATAACAAAATCTAGGTATTTATTACTCATCACTCGTTCATTCTTTTAAGAAGGTTTAAGATATTCAAGAATTGAAATGAAAATATATCAAAGACCAATTATGTGTCACAAGTAGCTAGTCTGCAGCTCTCAAACAGTTCTGTTATGAAAATGGTTTGTTGAGAATGTTTGGTGAGTATAGATATTGAAACAAAGAATAGCTTTCAATCAAATCCTAATTCTAAACTCATTTTTTATTGTAGAGTATACATATATAATTTTTTTATAATATAGTATGCAGTATGAGTATTTGTGCAGTATGCCCAAATATATACACACACACATACACATATGTAAAAAAACCCACTATTATATACTAGTGACACTGATGCCCAGTTATGTTTACGACCAGTTTGAGATGATATGTAAAAAACACATAGTAACACTGCACAGCAACAATAATATCAGGACAGACTTCTTTGCCTAGAGTCACCTCTAGAAATCTGTAGTGACTTGATTGAAACCGTACCCCTGCTGATTATTCCCAATCTGTACTGAACTACTTCACGGTGAAATCTGGATACTGTTTGTATGGAAAATGTTTCCATTGTCCTTACACAGCTGAGGGAATCTGAGCTTAGTTGAATGGAAGTGGCCAAGTGCTCATCACTCTTGAAATCGAGTCTCTTGCTCTTTGATCTAAATATGGATTTGGGAACCTAATTGTCGTCACTCACCTTTAAAGATTGTGCTACCCAAAGGGTGATTTGAGATCCTGTGATGACTACTGTATTTAGTAGTGTGACTTCATTAGCTAAAATAACTTTATACTTTGATTTATGTTACACACTTTTAGCTTCATCCCAGCATCTCTTTTATATTTCTCCATTTAATCACCTAATGGGCTACAGCATTTGAGAATTTGTCTATAATAGTTCCCTAATCTCTTTTTAGGTCAAAGCCCTGCTGATCATTTTCCATTTAGCAGCTCTGTACCGTCTTTTTCCTGATCCAGGCTCACTGTCTACATTTATCTGCATTTGTCATCCACCAGCCAGGTGCATTCATTATTTACATCATTATATATTGCATTGCTTTTCATTTGCTGCTCATCCCAAGCACAGCTGATGGTGTAGTAGGAAATAGTCCACAAACTTCCCAGATCACTAGCTTGCCAAGGTCAGGTCAGTACAATCTGTGAGATTATTTATGACAATTTGGAGAAGTATAGGCCAGTCACAAAATGTTCATTAATTATTATATGTTCATGAATTATCAACCGTAAATCATTGCTCATCAAAAATCTATAGAAGTGCATTATGCTTTCCCATATATGCTTTTCTTTTTCTTTTTCTTTTTCTTCTTTTTCTTTTTCTTTTTTTTTTTGTGCTTAAAACAATTGTCATCCCATCACAGAGAAGAAATCAGCACGAGGTAATTGAGGCAAGTAGGCAGACTGATCAATTATCAATAACTCTACTTCAAGTGACTCCTTGAATAGTCTTGCTTATCTGATGAGGAATAGTATTGTCTCAGTAACACAACTTCTATACACATACAAATTTATAGAGGCAGTGCATCATGGATATATGGACAGAAACATGCAAACACTGTCTGAATGGCTCCAAGTACATGTGTGGACATGAGCTGTTTTACTAGATACCTGCTTACACATCACCTCACCAGTCATTCTATACTCAATTTCCAACTATAGAATTAAACTGAATCATATTTTACTGCTCGACAAAGTTAGAACTCTTATAAATCAGACATGCTCTCAGATATCTGCTAGAAGCACAATCTGCACTGTATAAAGCTTTGTGTGTTTTGAGTTTCTATCCTTGTGTGTATTTATCACTGCAGTCTACTCAATGTGATCAAAACAACGATCAGTGTTTTAAAATGTATTTTCCTAATTAAAAAAAATTGTTCGAGAAATGTGAATCAAATAAACTACCTACTATTCTTCTGTTATGAGAGTGCTCATCCTTATCAAATGGATGAGCTGAGCTTTTCAAAGGTGGTACAGAATCTGTATAAAATAGAGTCAAATGTTACAGGAATATATTACACTGCTTAAGCTGTTTTTTTATTTCTGGTTTCTTCTCCTTTCCTCACAAGAGAGAAAAGTCTTGCCCTCCTTTGACAGCAGTGTCTGACCCTCAGTTCACTGCACTTCAACTGAGTGGTTTTGGAAAAAGATAAAATTCAGAATGGTGTTTCCAATAGTATAATTATTCCATCCTTAGTGAAGTCTCGCCTTGTAAGACTTATGCAACATTACCTGGAAATTCACAAGCAGGTATGGTCAAAAAGTGAACACCGGAGATGGCAAAACCCATTCTCACTTACCAGAGATGGACAGATAGAGTCAGCAGTAGAAGAGCATATGAAAGTTACTTAGAACTTGAGACTTTTTTATTTATTTGTTGAAGTCAGATGTTTTCTAAATCAATCTTACTAAAATCACCCATAAGTTTTGAACACACTGAATTATTCAGGAGAGAAACAACTGTGTAAATGTATGAATTGGGAAAAGACTGCCAGTTCTGAGCTACTGTGGGAACATTTTTTTCCTGTTGAATGACAAAGGGAATAAACATAGTAGTTCCCGAAGTCATGTAAAGCCATAGAAAGACTTCTGGCAGATAGGTCAGACCTGCATAGCCTGATGATCCAAGAGTAAATGAGCCATGATTGTTAGAGAAAAGTCCAAACTACCCAAGTGGAAACAACTTTCAGTAAGTTGTGCTAAGTTCTATCCTTTTGTAAGCCCTCCATTACAAGCTGAATACTAGATTCTCTTTATATACTCATATATTGAAAATACATTGTTTCATAAAGAAAGTCCTCCATCAGACGTAGATTACTGTGAGCCATTTCCTTTTTATCTTTTACTCTGTTTGCACAAAATCCTTTCTGATTTTGTAATATGCATTTTTGCTTAGATAACATAGTTGCACAAATAATTTCTTAGGGAAAAAGCTGAAGTATAATTTTAAGAATTTCTTTAAGCAAGCATTTTAATATATACAGTACATTTAATCTAGAAGACAATTGGATCCAAGTGTCTTTGATAAAGTGATACTTATTTGTTCAACTGCTTTAAGCAGAATGCATAATATTCCTTTTCTCTTGTTGATTAGTAAATGCTCTGGCTCAGCTGGCTTTATTTTATAAATGCTTGACAGAATACTTGGGAAAACAGAAAATGAATTATTTTTTGAGAACTTCAGTGTTAATTTAAATTTGTTCTAATTTCATTGAATATAGTGACGATATTTCCTAAAAACACATTAGGTAGTTTTCTTTACAAAATATGAAAACCGTGTGCCAACTGTGAATTATACACAGTGGCATCTGTAATATTTATGTGAAAAATGCAAAAGCAAATGTGAAATTTATGAAAAAAACATTTATTGTTCCTCAAAACTGCATGAAATCATAAAACTGCTGCTGGAACATTCTCAGCAGGCTTCAGATGTACTTTTCAATTATATAACCGTCATTCACCATCTGTCAGCCCCCATCTCTGATCATTTGTCTGTATGATGACTCACTGCAGGGTGCTATCAGTATCACCATTACTTTATTTAATGAGCACCTTGTCTGTTTGCACCCCTCCTGACAGCTTGTGTCCGTATCGTTCATTCATTGTCAGCCTACCAGCGGCGGAGCAGGAAACGCCGCGCCGGCGGCCGTCTCCTTACAGGCTGCTGCCGCTGTGGCCGCCCCTTCTGCCCCGTCACTGCCAAGTGCCGGGAACCGCAACGGTGCTTCAGCCAATGCTGCCGCGTTGCTTCCAACGCAGGAGGAATGGCAAGTTGCCTGGGGGAACCTGCATTCCTTTTTAACTCAAGAAAAGACAATTATTTGCTATAAGGGGAGGGAAAAAAAGGAGTGTGACTCACATAGATCCTCTCCGTGGAAAACACCAAGAAAGCTCTGATGCAAAGAAAAACTGCATTGAATTCCTCTTCCAGTGGGCCTTTGCACCGCGCCGTCTGGGAGAGGAGTCCTCTTCTCCCACGTGGGAGCTTGGGAGCTTGGACACACTGTGGAGCAGAAGTCATATCTTAGAGTATTAGAAGCAGTATGTAGTGCTTGAACAGAAAGACTAAAATGTTGTGACTACCACTGGCAGGTTGTAGGCCAGCTGGCCTCTCTGTAGAGAGGTTACAGAGAAAACCCTGGGGAAGGAGGAGCAAGGGTTGAAGAGGGTTTTTGAAAAGCAACTTCTGCTAAAATTCCTCATAATTTCACATTTTATGTACTCATATATAATTAAAATTCTCACAATGAATCAGCATAAATCAGTGCAGAGTTATTTTTCAGCCCTCCAGTATATATCTTTCTTTCTTATCTAGTAGTTCTGTGCCATCTCATTTCCGTAATCATCCAAAGCTTTTAGGTAAGAAAAGTGAGACAAGGTTTCCTTTGAATGAATAGAAACTCTTTAAAGTCAGGTCTACTCGCTTTCTGTACTGTAAGTAATCAGTCTGGATGTACCTAAACACGGGTTCTTTATTCTGTATGATGGGAACCTGCTGGCAAACAAAAATTGCCACATGAAATTGTTAATTGAGGAACTCGGTCTCCTCCTACCTCCTAAATAGCCTCCATCCCTTCGTTTTCAGGATGTATTTCCAAATTAACTGATTTTCACTGGGGCAGGGAGAAGAAGGGCAGACTCATGGTTCTTTAAGTAAAATAAAGAACACTCATGCAAAATGAGCTTTTTAATGTGGCTGGCTAACAGTGGCTTAAAATTTGTTTTATAATACAGTGGTGTAAAATAATGCCCCTAGATTTGTTATCCATTGACTCTATAGTCTAAAAATGTATCAGAAGTTTGCGTCAGCCATATGAATGTTAATTTCACTAGTAGAGTGAAGCAAAGTTTAAAATGAAATGGGACATGTCAGTCTAAAGGGGGAATTACAGAGAGGTTATTAAAAGTTGCAGTAGTATAGGTGTGTAGGTGGGAAGATCTCCCTGCTGGTAGAGAGATTAATCTGAAGAAGAGTAAGGATAATAGTGTGATGGTATGATCCCCTTCTGCTGCTTGCACTCAAGTTATCATAAATAATGACCCTCTGGCTTTGGGTTTATCCGACAAAGTCCACATTTTCCAGACCTTTTGCTGTCACTAATAGTTTTTTTCCCCCTCCCTGGAAGCAAGAGTCACCTTGGCATGCAAATGTTTTTTGCCTCAGCTCAATGCATAGGATCCTCCTGTAAATAATGAAAAAGCAAGCAAACAAAAGCCTTTTCTTCCAAGTTATTTTAAGCTAGACACTCAAAAATTTAAGTGTCTGAAATATTGGAAACAATTAGTATTCCAGGAGGAGACATTATAAACACAATACTTCACCTCATATAAATAAAGCAGGTAGTAAATATAGATGAGAAGATATAGCTACAGCTAAGCAGAAGAGATGTAAGAGATTAATGTATACTAATAAAATTCCCCTGAAGTATGGGACCATAGCCAAGGAAGGGAGAGTTGTCCCAATAATATTACATAGAAAAATATGAATCACAATTACTGGCAAAGATTCTAAATTCATAGTGAAATAGGATACACAAGTCAGTGGATACTCCCATTCATTTTAAATTGATTTTATCTCCAGGATTTGATTTGTATTAATATCTGACATCTGTAAGTGGTCAAAATGGAAATTGCCTCATGAAACTATAAATATGAACTTTCATACAAGAGCACACTCAATGAGAATATCTTCAGAGAAGACATGGGAAAAAATCCCAAGCATTCTCATTGTAGGTTTCAGATAAGATTTGGGTTTCAGAAAATTTCTCCCTTCTGTAATAAAAGTAGCAATTAAAAGGAAAAAAACAGTCATCCTAGCAGCTCAGACGTAACCTAGGCAACTTGAGAAAGGTATGAGAAAGTATGCAAAGAAGGCACCTCTTGTGTCTGTGCATGCTTATGAAATAAAAATATACTTATTTCCTTCAAATAAACAGAACAATCAGCTTTGAAGCATCTGTAACGTTATTTTACAAAACTGGCAAATAAAGCAGCATTGTTAATGCTCCCATAATTTAAACATATATAAATGTAATTGCCTTGAATGAGCTGAGATTTCCTTGGAGTACTCAAGGCAAATACATTCCTTTTTCTTATATGCAAATGAAACTAGCTTCTTGCTCAGTAATAAATAAAATAGATCCTGGATAATCAATCTCTTTCTAATTTCCTGGGTTGTTATATTTCTTTTCAATCCCTAATACAATAAACCAAATCAAAACCTCCAACACATACAACACCTTTATCTAATATTCCCCAGATATTGGTTCTTTCATTGTTGTTTTGAGGAGCAATAATTTAAAAATTCTAAAGACTATGCAATTGTTTCCTGATCTTGCAAAAAGGATGCTTGCCAACCTTTAGCAGTGCTTGTAATTAATGACATAAGCATATAATTGGATGAACATTAAAAGTTAATGTTTGGGGTGGTTGCACAGATAGCTGCCAGCCAGTTACCCATTTTGCAGGCTGTTGCTGGTATGAACCACTAGCCTCGAACATCAGAAAGATGTTCTTCCAAACTGGAAATACTTATAATCTTTCTGTGAGCAATCTGGCCAGTCCTTGAGAATTTAGTGTTCTGCAAGGCATGAGCAAGGCTCCCAGTTTATGAATAAAATTAGAATCAAATTCTGACATTTGAATTGGCCACTCTTGTAAAATCCCCTATATTAGAGCTTAGGTTTAGTTTGTTTGTTTGTTTTGTTATCTTTTATAAGGTAGATATGGGATCTGATGCTTCACACTGTTGTTGCCCTTTCAGCACACACAAAACCTGTTATATCAAAATCAAATTGAAGCGTGGGAACCATGAGAGAGAACAGAAGGCTGTAAAACTGCTTGTAACTTACAGAAGGACATACCTGAGATCCCCTACTGCATTTTTGTTCAGGCAAAAAGACTATTAAAGGATAAGATTTAGTTAGTTCTTTAGGCCCTAAGCTTCAGCATGGTCAATGTTCAGTCCATAAATTTTAATCAGATGCAAGTCCCATATTGTTGTGAAGTAAGTCGTAATGTTTAGTAAGAGTTCCATCTCAGAGTAGTTCTTTTTTCCGGAGGCTGATTTAGACAGGTATTTAAGCTTTCTTGATCAGTAGATCTAGTGAAATAAGTAACCTCTTTTTTAGTAACAGAGAGGTCTAGACATGTCACTCATTTTTCATGTATTACAACTCCTAATTTATCAACAGAAGATGACATATTGGTTGGACAAGGATAGAGTTAGCACAGAGTAAGGGTTATGTGTAAAAGAGCCAGTGCAAAGTCAGCCAGCAGCACACTTGGCATCTGATGAGATTTCTTGGCATTTATTAAATATCAAATCGTGACATTTAGAGAGGCAAAAGCGCTTAACCTAGTTATAATAAGCTCTCTAGATACTATTGCCTATGCTGGCAAAACTAAAATAGTGGTGAACACTTGTATGTGTACACACACGTAAGCACACATACACCAGAAACTATCAAAAACATTAAGCCGTACATACATAAAAGCCCATGTATTATTTAGATATTATTAGTCATTTATTTTATCTTATCTTCAAAAGATCTTAGCATATGTACAACACTCAAGAACTTTGCCTATTCATGATGTGCATATTTTGGACTGATTTTTTTGCATAAGGTTAATCATATACAGTCTTTTAAAAACTGCTGGTGGGCAATCTGAGAAGAATCTCAAGCAGTTCCACATCTGAAAAAAAAATCCACTTTTTTGTGTCACTTTATGCCCAAGCTTGCTTTTTTTCAGAATGTACATTGTCAGCCTTTTCTAAAACTCATTTTTTGGTCTCAGTCTGTAGATGTGTCAGTAATGTTCACATCACAATACCAGCAATAGGTTCTCTGGACTTTGACCCCATATATACTAAGAGTTCACTGAGATAAGGAGGGAGCTTTTGTTTATAACTGTCAAGACTGGAAGGATTTGCTTGTAATGAATCTTGAGCAAGACCAATTTGCTTGGTTTTTTTTTTCCTTTCTTTTTTTTTAGTTTGATACAAGTTGGGTTGCAAAATTGTTTGTAGCTTAGGAGTGTGATATATCAGCCAACAAACATTACTATTCCCAAAAAAACATGGTACATTGCAAAGAAAATGGATCACAAATAATGTATTTTGGATATATGTAACGCATTATTCTTACCCTCAACTATTTTTCAAGTGTAGTATTGCTTGTGGATATTTGTAATTCACAATGATATATGTTCTTTGCTGGTATTTTTCTACTGCTTGGAATTATAAAGAAGTTGCAATACAAAACCAAATGAATTGGAAAAAAGGATGTAAAACAAAGAAATTGGTAGAGGGCATATTTTGATTTTTATTTGCAGGTGGAGCAAGATTTTCTTGAGCTCTTTTAGGAGGTGGCCTAGCAGTAACAGCGAAGCCTAGAGCTCTTTTGCATTTAGGTTAGAACAGGCAAAACAGAACCAGCTTTGCCTTCATTGTAACTTTTCCCAATATCCTGCAACCAAATAAGACACAGGGATTTTAACTAAAACAACAGTACAATACAGACTTAAAGACAAAGTCCGATTTTTATATTTGTCAAACTGTTAGCAGGAGCTGGTAAACAGCTAGACCATGGCTGATAAATTAATAATGGGCTGAGAAACGGTGGTCCATAGTCCATCAGAGGACCATCAAAGCAGATGAGCAGAATTTCATGAAATTCTGGGACATAGTCTCTGAAGTGTTACTGATACCTGAGAATCTTGTGCAAGCGGATGTATAAATCAGATTGTAGTAGGTCCAGGCTGGAGAAGAGTGCTAACAGAGTATAAAAACTAAGAAAATGCACATTACAATATATAAGAGGCTGATTAAAAGATTTGGATTCAGGTGACTGGAAAGGTAACTCTAGCAAGCTACCTTTTAATCAACTGTAGACTGAAGCTACAAGTGTTCCTGGCTGTACTGCAAGGCTAGTCCCTGGAGGAAAGGAGAAGCACAGTCAGGAGTAAACAAGTGGGGCTGGTATGGATTATCAGCTGCCCTGAACTGCTGGGAGTTGGTTTGTGCTCCTCAGATGGTTCCCAGCAAGAAGTGGTGGGTCAGTGTGCTGAGGTTTTAGGACTCTCTGGTATGCCCATAAGCAGCTTAGAGGATAAATCAGCAAGAAAGAGGGGCTAACTCTGTAAATAACAGTTAACAGAAGTCAACTGCAAATGACATTGAGAGCAATATGTAATTATACAGGTTTTTTGGCTCTGCTGTGACATTACCTATTTGCTACTTTCACTTCAAATTTAAAAGTTGATCTTCAAAAGCAAGTGAGATAGTATAGACATAAAATAAAGTCTGAATTTTAATTGCAGTAATTTATCATTGCCCGCTGGGCATTGCAAAAATGCTAACAAATCTAGCAGAAAGATTTGTTAGCAGATGCCCAGAAATAAATTTATTCTCCACATCATATATAAAATTAAACGTGAAGTCTCCTCATGAGACCCAGACTATTATTTAAATACCCAAATTATTATCACCTTCGTGTTTCCATTTAGTGAAGTTGCTGTTTCTGCTTTCACTCTGTAAAAGAGTAAATTTGTCCAAAATTGTCTTGACAGCCCCAAGGCCCATAAAGTGCACAGCGTCCAGCGCTTCTTAGCTACGCTGCGCTGGGTGCATGCGTTTGGCCTCCAGCGTTCCCTTAGCTCGCTCTGCAGAGCAGGAGTGAGCCCCACGAGGTCCATGTTGTGTCCTCCTGCCTCATTTCACCATGCTGTTTTCCGAGAGGCTCGCTCATCCTGCCACTTCTGAGCTGCTGGAGGTAGCCACTAAGTGCTCTTTGAGTCAAGTGGTGATGAAAACACTGCTGATAGCGAAGCTACTAAAGCGGGAAGCTTTCAGGGATGTTTACCTCAGAGTTGGGTGTCCAGGCATCCGGCGCACTGCGTACATTGAGCAAAGCATCTCCAACTGAGAGTCCAAACCCCTGAAAGCTGAAGAGAAGCAGCCAGTATGACAATACAATTATTTATGTATCATCGGAAACACTCTAGGGCTTAAGTGTGTGACTCGAGGCTTTAGCGAAGATGTCTGCCTGTTTAGGATTTACAGACCCAACGGCGTTTTTGGAAGTAACCCCTGAGCAGGTCTTTGGAAATGTGCTACTAGCAGAGCCACCTTTTTGCATCTGGCTCTCTGAAGTGCCTAGGGTAAGATGTGCCGTGGGTGCAGCTTGGATTGGCACCTTCCTTAGGGGAGTAAGCCGTGTTGCGGGCTCCCGGCAGTGTGCGCTGAGCACCTGCAGCGGGCTGCTCAGACACAGCCCTTTACGCCGGCAGCAAGGCGAGAAGGGCTCTTCATCCAGTTTCCTTGCAGCAGGCAACAGTGAGGGATTTCCTAGGAAGGCAAAAAGGAGAGACCAGCGTGAGCAAAGTGGAGGCTAACTACAAGTTTTAGAGGTATGTAAAGCCGGCGTGGTCCGATTTAGAGGGGATTTTGATCTTTTGTCGCCACATGGATAGCAGCTTCATAACTGCAAGCGACAGGGAAATATTTCTCTTTCTCATAGACTGAACTGGCAGATAATGAATGCTTGTATGACACAGTGGATTCAATGGATATGTTTAATTCCATTACTAAAACGTGTTTCACAACTTCTAACAAGAAATATCCATTAACTGCTCTTCCTACCCTTAGGTCATTTCTTTCTGATGGCATTAATTAGACTTTTTAAAATGGACTGATCTTGTTATGTGACATTTTCTGACAAAGTCCTATGTGAATAGACTTTTATCACATCCTTAAATGTAATTCCAGTCCTTTGAAACTTTATCAATAAAATAAACCAGTAGAGAGATTAGGGAAATGAAAGCAAAATTATAAAAAAATGATGTAAGCAATTCATACATGAAATCAACAGATTTCCTACAAGCAAAGTGGTAGGTAGCGCAGTGTCTTTCAGAGGAACTTAAGGTTAGTTATGGAAAGGCTTTGCAAACTCTGTCAGGCTGCTAAGCCTGACGTAATAATTGCAGCACGTGGTCTAGGATTTCATGGGTAACTTAGATGTCCCCCCTTTATTTACTTTGGTGCTCCTTTTTTCTTTTTTTTATGAATGTTCTTGTCAAGTATTATCTATAGTAGAAAATCTCCCAAAGTTGTAGGGTGTGGGTTTGAGTAGTGAAGTAACTTAGAACCTGTATGCAGATAAACACAGTGGAGTTGATGGGCTATCTGCCTGTCAGTGTCCTCTGTTTTGTAAATTATTCCCTCTCTTTGTCTATGCATGCAAGTTTTCCAAATGATGGAGAACTTGGTTGAAGAGTTAAACAAAATACAAATAAAAGCTCACAGAGTATTTCAATGATGTGTCTTATTTCCGGCGCTTTTAACAGAACAGGTTATTCCTGTTAGCCTAGCTTAGCATAACTGCTGTCAAAATTAGGCCCATGTTGTTCGTAGTTGTGTTACTTGTGTTGATTAAAGCACTTGTATCTGCCTATCTATTCTTGGTTCATATCTACATTATCTAACACCTTCAGGCCTAACCTGCCCCCAGGAATGCAGGGTGGATCTATCTGCCAGAGGTTACTGTTCCAAAGGTCCTTTAGAGGAGAGGATCATATAAAATTAATTGCATACAAATCCATTAAATCCTGGTGAAAGTAGTTTGAAGTTAAACAAGTTAGATTTTCCTGAAGCTTTACACCTCTCACAGGATCCCATCTCTGGAGTTGGGTGTAGTAGCAATATCCAAATTGTAGCTGGTCACCAAAATGGCATTTACCAACACAGTAAGAGATGGATAGGTAAATCTGTTCATAGCCTAAGAATTTTATTTTGTTTGGAATACTCTTAAGGCTTAATTGTAGGATTAAGAGTACTGATGTAACAAGGAATGTCAACCTTTGCCTGTCAAACACGGGAGGAAATGATACGGAAACATTTTATTAGCTGACTATTGAAAATTTCCCCAGACTTCAGAGATATGGACTAACATTAAGACTTTTCACTTTAAAGGGATGACTCTATATTTTAACATCTAATCATCCTAATGAATCTTAAAGATGCTGCACCTAGATATTCTGATTTATTTCATAATGAATTTTTATGGATGTTATAGCAGTAAGCTGGAAGCATTCCTGATTGAGTGAGTCTGGTATAGTTAAAAACATATTGGAAACAGTGAGTAAGCAGTACGTAAAATCACAAACCTTAACATAACAAAAATTAGGTGGCATTCTGTAGTATGTTTTATGTCTGATTTTTATGGTAGCTCAACTCTTCTGTTACACTGTGTCCTGAAGAAAAAGAGCATTGCTCCTACCTAGTGACACAGCTGTCTGTCTAGCTTCACTGCAGTACTGAAATCAAATGATTTTTGCCTGAGATTCAGAGGCTTTATTTTTCCAGACAAAGAAGTGAGCCATTCAAATGCACAGGAGTTGATCCAAAACTACAACATGTAACGGGATATTTCACTTACTTACTTTTCTTACTTTTTTTTTTTTCCCCTCAAGAACTCTTATGGAAACTCTTATGGATTTAGATACCATTTATCATTACTGCATTCTTAGTGGCAAAAGACCAGTTTGCTAAGATAAAACAAAGTTAAATGAATCTTGTTTTTTTATTTTCTCTGTGTCTATTCATTTGCATGTTCTGTATTAAACACTGATATGGAGTCTGCTTGTACTCTTATTAGTTTGGTTAGAAATTGGGTCCAGTAGTAGTAGATGTGAACACAGGTTTTATTTGAGGAAAATATTAATTTATATTCTAAGAGATGTTAAAACTTTTCATCATGTAGAAAGAAAAAGCAAAAAAAGTTCTTCTGGCTCAGGAGAAGCTGCTGCTTGTCTCAGGAGCTCCGTCCTTCTCAGGGAAGTTTATTTGCTTTGTGCTTGGCTTTTCAATACTTACAAAATTTAAAGGTAAGTGTGACTTTTTGAAGTAGATGCACAAGGAGTTAAATGGCCTTGAAAATTAATCATGATAGATTTTTGAAATTTTGCAAAGTAATTTTGCTATTAGTCTGGCATGTGAAAGACTAGTGCAGATAATATTTTAGACCACTCCACCTGCTCAGAATCTGCCTATGGGCAAACTTTGACATTGAGTGAGCTGACTGATGACCAAAGAAACTGTCCGGCACTATCACTATCCTTCTTCTTTCTTAGTTTGTATTGTTGTTACTTGCATGGAGTTAGGCAGCAGCACACCTGTGAATCACAATGTGTGTGAATTGCATGCATTTATGAATGCTAGTTATTCAGCTACCAAGCAGGTTTCTTCTGTTTTGTAATTTAAAAGCAAAAATAGTTTGTGAGTCAACCCACATTTCCAGTATCTGACTTGTTCATCATTATGCATTGACTGATGCACTGAACTGGGTAAGAGTTAATACACAAATTGCTTTTGCTTTTAAATTACAAAACAGAAGTAGAGACTGAAATTGCAACTAGTATTTCATCAAATGCTTATCTACTTGTTCCTAATTTGTGATGTTTTGATGCAGGAATTATATTTCTTTACTACTTACACATGTATGAACAGAGTCTCAGAGAAAAGAAGAGCTTGAGCCAGACTCAAATGTTAGGAAGGAAGGCAGTAATGGAATAGAAAGACTTCTCCTTAGAGAGTAAAAAGGCCACTACCATTTTCATCCCCCAGGCTTTTCTTGAAATTCTCTAAACTAACCTTTTTATTTTTTTTCTGCCCTTTGTCTCCTCATGTTTTACTATATATTGCACTTTTTTCATTCTAACTAGTAGGTGGCATCAAAGTTTGTATCGGTGTTTCTTCAGAAGCCCATACAAGAAGTTACAAAATCTTTAAAAGGATGAAAATTCTAAGTGCAGGAAGGGTAAGGTGCAGAAATTAGCAAGACTAATGTAAAAGCAGAGTAAGAAAATAAATGCAAGGATATGTAAAGAGAGTGAAAAGGCATATAAACGTTCATGAAAATTTTATGTAAAGATTTGAATCCCCTTGTGGAAGTCTGACACTGTTAAATGAGGGACATTTCTCTAATCCTGATTTAGCCAAATTGGAATAATGAATTGGTATTGAACCATAGAAAACACGAGGTATGCTGGGTTTCTTGTCAAGCCAGCATGCAGCTTCCATCTACTTTTTTTTTTCTTTGAAGAAGATGTGTTTTAAGTCTGACTTTTATGAGTTTCTTTCTCATCCTGATATAATAATAAGAAAAAAAGAGTAAACAACTGGTAAGGTCGTAAGAATCTAGCAATGTTACACACCGACAGGTAGTGTAAAGGTCTGGGGATATTTATGAAAGCTGGAGCATGTCGGGGTATTGGTAGCAGCCAAATGAAACAAAGAAGGCATAACAACCAGCATGCCTCTGCTGAGTATAATGTTAAGTCTTGTCTGCTTCCTAATATCTTGACTTTCATCCTTATTTTCTTCATGTAGTGGATTTAACTTAGATGGTTTAGAAAAAAAATTGGCACAAAAAGAAATCCAAAGCTTATTGTATTATTAGAACATCAGATCAACTCAGCAGTTGCAAGATAAATTTACTGTTAAATTACTATGGACTTTTAGGCATGCAACATGATGCACAGACCACAGATGTTACAACAGTGACATCTGCAACTTAACAATGTTAAACAATGAAAGAAAAAAGGCCTCTCTCCCCACCCTAAAATTGAATTTTCTGGCAAATTAACTCATCATTAAATTTTGTTTAATGCTCTGTAGAGTTGGCCTATTGGGGTAAAGAGGATTGATTTTATTATATCATACTTTTATAATAGCAAACAGTAACATAACTGCAATGTGTGTGTGTATGTATGTACATATGGACTCCAGCATGGATCGATGCTTCAAAGGCAGGCTTGTGCCCTAGGGTAGGCTCTGCTTGTTCTGTAATCATAAGGAAACCAGAAACATATCAAAATGATTCTGTCATTGAGGCTACCAGGAGTCGGGGGTAGCTAAAAGAAGCCTCCCACTGCGCAGAAGCCGTGTGACACTGAAAACGTTTGAGTTTATATTCAGCTTCTGTGCAGACAGGTAAAGCAATGACACGCTGCCATTATTATTGTCTTATTTCAGATTAGGCTGATAAAAAGCACTCAAAAAAAAGCCTGGACCAAATTAAGACTATGGTATCTATCCGTCAATAATATTGCTGCACAAAGGATGGTGAGGCAAATTCACACATGAAGAGATTTAATAATGGGATCCATAGGAGATGGCATATATTGGAACAGTGAAGGCTACTTTTGGAGAAGAGTAAAAAGGAGAAAGAGGGAGAGAAGGGAAAAGGAAAAGTTCCCCCAGCAGCTGGCTGGGCAGAGCAGCAGTGGCGGCCCAGCTGAGCATCCTCCTCTGGGAGCTCTCTCCAGTACAGCAGCTGGTAATGATGAAGATGACGAGAGTGACGAAGGTGGTGATAACTTTTTGCCAGGCTTTCTCCCTAGGACTCTGTACTTTTTATCAGGAATTGCTCAAACAGCCTGCAGGTTGTTCTTGTTTGCAGCGCTGTTAGCACAGGTGGGAGTGTGCTGGTCAGGTGCAAATATAGCATGCTGCTCGCTTCTTAGGATCCTGTGCACAGGTATCATTTAGTAATATTTATCAGTGGTTGTTTTCTGCTTTGTTTTGCATTGTATTTGGTTTTCTCTAATGTAAAGTAATATCTGCAAAACAAGAGGCGATGGAAAGCAAGGAAAAGAAGACAAGTGATGTCGCACCTGTGGCAGCCGCTTCCTGGGGGCAGCTGCGTAACAACGACAGCAGGGTTCTGTGGGTACAAGACCATGGGGACACGAGGGGAAAACACTGCTACGGAGGCTCTGGGCAAAGGCTGCTGCAGCGTTTAGGAGAGAGGCTCCAGAGCCGCAAACAGTGCACCCCCGATGTTATTAAGGCTGTAATGCTAAGACGCTGTGCGGCAGCGTGTCGTCTACATGGCCTGTGAGTTTTGGATTTGATGCGTTTTAGAGGTGATTTTTTTTTCCTTTTGCTTTGACCTGTAGCAGTGATAACCCAGTGCATGACAAGGCATAGATAGCTTGTAAGGGAGAATAAGTCCATTTGCAAAGGGAAAACATGTGATGAATGCTATTCTGGAGTAAACAGAATACACAGAAACAATTCATGAAGAAAAAAGAAAAAAGTTTTGATGAATTAAAATTCCTTTTTTTGATTTTAATACCCTTATTTTGTATATTTAATTTGCTTTTCATTTTTGAACTTATTTTATAATGGCTTTATTAATCATATTTAATTATGAAAAAACACTTGCGTTTTGAAACAAGCAAGCTTCTTAAAGGAGAAGTTATTCATCAAGTTGACAATGCCAAAAAGTGATCAATGTGAATTTTTTAACAGGAAACACTTAACTATTTTCTAAGCAGAAAAGACTTTTTAGAAGGGAGTGAGCAGCCTCTGTAAACTACAGCACCAGTCTACAGAATTTCCGTGCAATCTTTGGAAATCGGGTCTATTACAGCCTGTGCTGTTCTTATGCATTTATGAAACAATAACCAATTAATCAGTTTACCTGGATAGCTCTTATCCATGTACCCTACTGTATATGTATTTGTGAGTATATTTCTATAGAAAATGTGTGTGTATATATATAAAATACATTTAGTGCTATTTGGTGGTTACTGTTGTCTACATGCATAGAGCAAAGCTCTAAACCTAGAAATTGTAATTTTGTCTTATAACTAAGTATTTTTTAGATATGTTTGTGTTTGTTTTACTTCCCTCCAGCAAATCCTCTTACCTATAATCACTGCAGCATATGGGAATGAAAGACATCAAGATAACTAGTAATTAAAGCAGGTTAGTCATAAATGAAACACAAATAAAGGCATCTACTTTGAGAAGCTTCCAGGCTAAAAGACAGACAAAATCACTTAGAAAGATGCAGGAGATGTCAGTGACTTTTTGTGTGCGTAGACAAAAGTCAGTGGCAAGTTACAGAGCAAACAATTACTCTCCAGGAGAGTAGCTTCTGGGAGTGATTTTTCATGAAGGAAGGCGATGAGTCTGTTTAATGGGGATCAGGAGCTTATGCCACCCTAAGAGCAGAGCAGAGTAGAGTAATAGGATGAAGATGGAATGTGAAAAGGAAATGGTAGATTGACAAAGCCAAAGGGACGTCGCAGAATGTGGTAGAAGACAGCAGGACAAGAAATAGAAATGAACCTTTGGTATTTTTGCAGACTGAGATGGGAAGTTTAAACTTGATTTAGTAGGTGCTGGTTGACTGTCATTCCTTTTTCCTTCACAACAATTTTTATAGAAATCAGAGTATGAAGAATTTGAAAGCAACCGACAGTAAGTGACAAGAAATTCCAAGGAAGATGCTAGTGTTTTGGGAAAGGAATAGGAAAAAACGAATAGCTAGGATTCTTTCTTTTTCTTTCTTTTTTTTTTCTTTCTTCCTGCCTTCCCCCCCCCCCCCCACATACTCCATACATAGCAGGAAAGTCATCCCTTTTCAGTCAATATTAAAACAGAGTGACTTTTTTTTCTTTATGATGGGGAGAAAATAGTATTTGCATGAAGAAGGAAGAACTTATCTTTGAATTTATTTTTTTGTGATGTTTTTAAGTAGGTGCCTGCCCATTAACTTAAAGTAAGTTTGATTATTCTTTTCTGGAGAAATATGAGAGTCTGTACATAGAACAAGCAAGGCTGAAACTACCTCAGTGGGATGTTGCTATTATCAGTGGGATTTGTGTTCGCAGCTCTACACCCACGTTTTTAAGTTATGCCCTCCTTCCTTAATACTGACTCCCTGCATACTGGCTGTCTTTAGCTAAAAATAATAGTCATAATATTTTCTTATGACCGTCCAAGACAGTAATCATCAGGTTGTGTTTGTATTATAATATTTTGCTGAGGGTAAATATAAGAGATCTAATACTTGGCATTGGTGCCCATCAAACATCTTCTGAATGCAATATATAATGTTTTTTTATACAGTTTATTTTATGTACTGTATTAGTCATTAGGACAAAAGTTCAGCTGACTCAAATTAACAACCATGCATTTTGTTTTTATTTCCTGCTACAGATCTTCCTTATCAGGACATCAGTGAACTGAAAGGACAGAAGATAAAAGCTCTATGAAAATGGTAAAGTAACATTTCTTTCCTTTTTTTTTTTTTTTTTTTTTTTTCCCCAAGGGGGGAAAAACCCTGCCTCACAATACTTTGTTTCATTTTATTTGCAGTATGTTATTTCATTCTCTTTTACATACTTTCGAAGTCTGTTCTTAGACTTATTAATATGGAAAATTGTTAACTTTCATCAGTGTTTCTGATGGAACAAATGAGCAAATGTTCGTTTGTGCTGGCAGTAAGAAACAGTTCAGTACCCTTTTGGTAAATGAGTTCTGGACCAATTTTTTTTAGATAAAAATTAGGAAGTCAGACCTCCTAGATTTAATAGGTTATCTGATATCTCTTGCAGTTTTGACACTTTGAAGAGTCAATTTAACAAATAGTACAGCGTTTCTTTCTTTCTATTTTGTTTCACTGGATTCTTATGTTGATGTTACATAGCAATGTAATTCAACAAGGGAAAAAAGTTTTAGGGTGTTTGGATTGAAAAAGGCTTCAGAAAGGACTTCATGCATAAATGAAAAGCACAGACAACAGGGATATACGTCTTCTTCCCTGAGGTTTCTGCACCTTACTCACTGTTACAGGTACTCTTCACTTAGGATTCAGAACCTGCAGCTGTTTCTTTTAAAGCTCTTTTATCTTGGTGCTTCCCAAAGGTGGTCTCTGTCTTTCAAAACAACTTGATAATTAGAACATTTGCTCAGAATGTGGGGGAGATTAATTGAATTATCTCCTTTTTTTTTGTCATATCTTCTCTCTTCCAGGAGAATACTCTGATTAAAAGGCTCACTTGTACTTTCGGGGAAACAAATACTCTTGACTTTTTTTGTGGAAACTCCTAATTTGGGGAAAAAAATTCAAGATCCATTGGCCAGTGAGCTAAACCTAAGGGAATACTTTTTCTCTTGCAACACTAGCCTGGAAAAGGAATGCAAAATCCTACTTCCAGTGCAAGACAATGAAGTTTACATTAACTCTGTTAAATAATAGAGTTAAATGATTAAAAAAGCTAAATGTTGTTAGTAAACTGTCATATGGTATCAAGGATCTGATGTGCAGTATGCTCGCCTATTGAAGCTTGTCATGACCAAGCAGGGAAGGGCTGCGCTTTTTTTTTTTTAACTGTATAGATAGTAATTTATTTGGACCACTGGAAAAGCTATACTTCATTACAAGGTTTTCATTCTCTTTTACACAGATCTGTTTTTTTTTTTTTTTTTTTTTTTTCTCCCTTAAGAAATTGTGTCAGAATACATAAGGACAGTGGTACAATGCTGGCAATATTTCTCTCTCCTCATAACCTTAGTCTCTTTCTGAAGTCCTGTAATCTGTCAGTCCCTTCTCTTTTATCCAAACTAGTATTATGTACCCTGTTAGCTTGCTTTCCATTCTTGTAATCAAAGCAGCACTTCTTTTTAGCATCTATCTACTTTGGTTTGCATTAAAGCTCGGAGATTCATTCTCCTTTATTTCCCACAGCTTGTCCTCAGGTCACCTCATCTGGTCCCATTTACCGATGGCATCGTTAAATACCACCCCTGAGCTGACACCTTCTAGACGTGCCTATCACACTTGACCCTTCTCCATCAGTCTGAGCTTTGTCACTGCTGAGCTGTTGCCAGCTAAAATTCAAACTGGCAAACTCGCGTTTATGCTCCAGAGCCTTACACAGCTCTAGTGAGAGGTGATTTGAGTGGCAGCTTACCTCGCCTGCATCAGCCCTGCTAACGCAAAACGCGTAGCCAGTGCTGCCCTGTGGAACAGCAGCCTTTCTCTCTGCTGTGGAAGGACCAGCAGATGACACCGCGGAAGGTCCGCAGCGCTCTGCGTGGTGCCGTTTGGGGTCGAGGCAGAGAGACCCGTTGTGCGTGTGGCTGTGCAACATGATACAATTGCAGAGTCCCTTTGCGGGAACCTTAGCCTTGTGCTAATACACAATTTAGCTCTGTGCAGGCAGAGCTTCTCTGCAGTCCGTTGAATCTCGTTGTGTACGGTCCACCCCTTCCTTGGAAGGGAGTGATGGCAAGGCCTGCTAAACCAGCGGTTTTAGCACCACTGATTAAAACTATACTACAAATAGTGGTGAGGAAGGCTGCTGTGCGCTACATTTTAATTACAGACATTAAGTCACTGTAATGTATACATCAAGGTATACTGTGCCCTTCAATTGATCAAACTGTGGCATATGGAACTGCTGGAATACTTATGCATTGAGCATCCAAGTATAAAGATCCTTCAAAATTGACTACAACTGTTATGCATAATTAAAATGTTCATGTCAGCAAATATCATTGATTGTACTTGATAGTGTATTATGCTAGCGTTCTATTGAACTGGCAGAGATACTTGCAAAAAAAATGGCTGGGTTTTTTAATAGAAAAGGATTGGAAATCTTTTTTCAATTCTCACTAAGTCTCCTAATCTAAAATGTGATTTTTTTTTTTTTTTTTTTTAGGAGAACAAAACTTATACCTAGTTTTTTTTTAAGGGTGAGTATTGCCACCTGGGGTGGATCTGAAGTATGTATAATATGTATAAATAGTTGTTTAAAACCCCTTCATATTTCTAAATTTGATCAGTCAAAGCAAAAGTGAGTCAGCTCACTATCTTGAGTAGCAAACAACATTCCTTGCAAAAATACTTAAATTGGATAGTCACCAGCCATCCCTGCCTGCATGATAAATCAAACCATAATTTTTTTCCATAGCCTTGGAAGACAAAATTCTCAGGGAACAGTTTTGCTTTGGAAAAATTGGAAACACTGTAGTAAGAATGACTCAATTAAAACTACTCTTGATTCACGCCTTGCTGTGATCATAACCAGGTTTTAGGGTATATTAGAAGAGTTTTCTTCATCCTACTGTTGAAGAAAAAACTATCTAGTTTCCTCTCCTTTATCTTGCACAGTATAGTTCATTCACTGCTTTTCTTCCCAGAGTGATTTTGTGAATTGTAAATATTGGGTATGGTTTTCTGCCTTGCTGCTCCCACTGAAATCAACAATGGTCTAGTACTCATACTCAATAGCTAAGACTCTATTAATCCATTTTGTTTTTCTAAGTTGGTAAAGATATTAACATTCTTTATATGCAATAGGCAGATTTACCTGCCAGGGCAGTGCAGAGCCTAAGTTTAATTCCACATCTTTTTTCCTTGAAATGAGTTTCTTATCTGTAGATAATAACCCTTGAGATAACTGAATATTATTCAAACTGGTGCTTTCTTAAACTTAGCATCAGTTTCTCTTCTTAATTTGATTTCAGTGTTGACTTTTGAGTCATTTTTTTTTAAAAAAATTAAGTGTTCTAAGTAATGTTCCCCTAAAACTGAAGGAATGCAGCAAGAGCCATTGCCTTTTCATATTTCCCTGCTGCTTTTCAGCGCAGACTGAAGTGAAAAGGTTGCTCTTCCAGCTTTGCTGAAAAGACAAGGGAGAAAAAGAGCAGGGAAGAGCTCCAGTGGTTGCCCTGAAATCACCTGGTTGTTCCCTACCCTGCTCCTCTTGTTTGTGGTTTTTATTACAGAAATAACCCCCTGCTAATCCCAGTACTTAGCCTTCTGGCTCTGTTGTTTAACTCTGGGAAACCTCTTGCCCGCAAAGCACAGCATTGCCCTGCTGGGATGTCCCGTGGTGGGACAGGCGGTTAGCTGTTGATTCGGTGCGTCTTGAATTGCAAGCTGGGGATGACGGGTGCTGGTTTCAGTGCTGTTTAGCTCAATACACAATGCTGGTTAGCTCACTCATGACTAAAACATGTAAGACTTGCTTGGAAAAGAGCAAAGACCCCCCCCCACCCCACTTTTTTTTCCCTCCTTAATTAGCTCTTCTTGACTACTGGGAAGAGTCCTTTTTCTGACTCTTGATCTTTTCTATTTACTTTAGGCTCTGTGTGATTTTTCTACATAGCACAGGTTTGGTTAATTCTCTCTCAAAGTAATAGAGTTTGAAAGTACTCAGCTGGGGTTATCAAACCCCAGCATGCTTGCTAAAAGATATACAGTAGTTCTTTGGATGATATTTTACACTATCTCTGATTTACTCCACAGTCTAGGCACAGCTCAGCTTTTAAAGATATGTAGGCTAAACTTGTAAGTCACTGAAAACATAGACAGATGTTTAGTATAGTTTTCAAAAGCAGCTATGATTCAGGTGAAGTTTCTGTTATCTTAATGTCATTTATGCCTGAGATTCATAGTTGCCTATATGTTTCTAAAGAGGAAATCAAATAGTTGGTGCAAGGGCATGAAACCCCACTCGATGCATTCACAATTCATGTGAATAGACAGTGCTCTGAAACGTTCTCTGCGAGAAACAACATTATCTGTAAGGATACTGCAGTATTTTAAACTCTCTCTAACAGCATGGTACAGGCCTCTAGAGGAACATTACATATTGGTTTCGTGTAGATCAGCAGAGAAAGAAAAAGAAATGGATGTTCTAAAACCAAATGTTTAATGAGCTACTGCATTTACATAAATTACTTTTTGAAGTATTTCTACAGAGAAGCTGAAGGAAGCCATGTAAAATAATAAAATAATAGTACTGGTACTAGTTGGTATGCTTTTGAACTCAGCATTTTAACTTTGAGGGGATTTTAATCTCGGTATAATACCTTGGAGTACCTTTTCAGACATGATTTAAAGTTGAGCATAATTTTGGAATTTAGTTTTCTCCTCTTTGTTACTAGTTAACAACAAAGAGTTTAGGTTAGCAGCTGACAAAGACCTATCCAGGTGCAGTGCACATCTGTAGGCAAAGGTTTTTATCAATCTTTGGAAAATGTATTAACATACCTCTTGTAGTCCTATCTAGATATCAAAATTTGAGGTACACACATTACAAAGAAAAGCCTTAATAAATCTTTTTTTTGTAAAAACTTTTGTCTGTGAGCAGTAAACCTGGTGGCATTACTCATGAAGTAAAACTTTCCAGTTTCAGAAAATGACACTGATGTTTTTGTATTCGTGTTGTAATAAATGTAGACCATTAGTAGGAAAGTCATGCTGCATTTGGTTTCTATCCCTGTTGTAGCTGATATGCAAGGAAAGTATGTCAATAACTAGGTCTGTCAGACATTGTGATAACATCAGCTGCCAGTGCCGGGGTGATGTTGAGGAAAACATGTGAAAGATCCTGGTATGTCAATGGTATGAAACTGCCATGGCTGCGAGATGAGTTTAGGTTAGGAAAAATAATCAGCGATGTGGTTTATTCATGAAAGGGTCTTCTGCAAGTGAACGTATTTTAATGGAGGAAGCCACAGCCAGGAGGAGAGTGCCCATCATTCTGTGCCTCAAATCTATGGGAAGACAAGGAAAACCTCCATGGAATTTTCTGTACCATCCTTGATTTAGTCCACAGAAATTCAGACGCATTCCAGAATAACATATTTCTATAGAAATGTATGAGAAATAGTATAAATTTGATACTATATGTCTAGGTATTTCCTATCCCTCTGGATAAACTTGCTGTGCTACAGTAAGAACATGGTTAATAAATGTTTTGTTTTACCCTCCTCCCCCAACTGCAAATGCATGCAGGATCACTGGTACCATTACTGGTCTTTTTTCTGCATCAGTGTATTTCTGACAATGTGCACTATGAGCATAAAAGGATGATCTGACCTCTTTATTGTAGTGGGATGCAGCAATTAATTTTTTTATTGAAATTTCAATTAGCTTTTCTGTTCCTATAATGTTTTACCTAAATCCTCTTTTTAAGTTCCTACTGAGGTTACCAGAAAAGATCATCTAAGCATGACTGTGTTAAAAGGTAGAGGTAAAGAAAACAAATTATTTCTATTGTGTACAAAATTGAGGTCACTTTAGGTTAACTGAATCAGATTCCTTGAAGAGATGAAGACTTTCCACATCATGAAGAATCATTCAGAGAATTCTAATTGAAAAAAGAACAGCATCAGCCTCTTATAAAAAGAAAAAGATACGAAGATTAGTACAACTGAGTAAGAAAACCTGAAATAGATTTTACAGACTGTTGCCTTTATGACCCTTATAAAAGAAGAATTGTCAAATGAAAAACAATGGCGAAAACCCTGCGGATTACAACTTCATATTAAACTGCCTGGCAACTTAACTTCAGTTTACACCAACTAAAGAGCATCTTAGAAAAAGGAAATTAGGTCTCATAATTATAAATCTTATGCACTGAAATATTTAATTGCTAATGGAAATTTTATAAAGGGAAACCTAGTCTTATACTTGATACCAAATTTCTAAAAAATGTTGTTCACAGAGGCAACTATAAGTTTCACTTGGCAGTGATTTCTGCAGCTAAGATTGAAGTGGTTTTTCCTTCTGGCACAAAACTGTTACTTTGGTTACATGTGAGTTTCTGAAAAATGTAATATAACATTTCAGTTGATGGCTACTAATGAACATTTTAAAAACTGTTTATCCAGTCTTTAGCTTGCATGGCACAGAAGATTTATTTTAATGAGTAGTGAAGCTACTTTGAGGAAAAGTATAAATGGTAAATATAGGGAATCTGAAGTTCATTAGCCCACGTATTTTAAGTGCTAAACTAGTCAGCTTTATTCAGTACAAAGGCTGACTGTGTTCAAAAATGTAACTATACTGGAGGGTCTTTGAAGCCTATGTAGTTATGGAACATTGTGTGTTAAGTTTTGCACCACTGTAACTTTCAGGAGCTGTGTGCCAGTGAAATCAAAAGAAAAACGTGTCCTCTCTGTCTGCCTGGTAGGATCTGTCTTTGCTAATAACCCACTTACTTTAGCCTTTTGAGTCATGTTGTGCCTATTTGTTGGTCTTTGCTTAGTCTGTCATATTGTAACTGTTTGATCATGCTGTACTCCTTGAAATGAGCCCAAATACTCCAGTGTCGCTGTTATTACGGAGCCTTTGGCATATAGTGTTCTAGTACAACGGACACTAGTCAGCACGTTACGATTTTCCACTAAGTTGTTGACAGTTTGTCAGCACAGACTGATGCTGAAATTGACTGTGTCACATGTGGCAACTGTAAGTAGTACTTGCCATACCAGCAATTAGCAGAGTTCCTCTTCTGTTCAGTAGCTTATAAGTACCAAAAGAAACTGTTCCCTCCTGTTTTAATCTTGCTGTCAGCCTCATCCGTTTCCCGAAATGGCTTCGAACCTGTAACTTGGAAACTCCTCCAACTTTGTGCTGATAGCTCAGCGCTGACCTCTGTTTTCCATGAAAATTTATCTCATTTGTCAGGCTTAGTCTCTTTGAACAGACATGCATTTAGGTAAGAAGTTCATAAATTCCCTACTACTCGCTTCTATAAAGTGAGTCATCCTTGCTGTTCTAGGTAAGAAGCCAATAAACCCATTTTTTTCCCAATGGTAATGCCCATATAACTCATATGGCATTTAACTCTGTCCAAGAGAGGAAGAATAAGTGGATGGCTGTGCATGCGTCTATGCAGCAGGAAAGTGTTTATCGCTATTTTAGTGGTATTGGGCCCCTTTCATAATGTGCAAGGGGAGAAAAGGAGGAGTTGGGGCCTGTTCTGTACTCAAAGGAGGCTTTTAAAAGACATGGCAGGAAGAAAGCTTAGGGATTCAGTGTATCCTCTGGTTTGCAGTAGCACCAGAGACCGGCCAAATTTCAGTTGATACAAATGAAAGCAGTTCCTTTGAACCTGCTGGTGTTATGCCAGCCCTACGTGTGGCAATTTTCCTTCTTGCATTTTCTATCCAGGATAGTAATGCTGCGAGGTGGAGAGAATTCCTAAATTCATTTTGAAACGCAAATCTGTACCCCCAGAAAAGATGCGTTTTCCTGAGTCCTTACGTCTATAGGGAGATTATATGGAGAGGAAAGATGAGGAGGAAAAAATATCAACTACCTCCGCCTGTAATCATAGCTGGTTGCCATAGTAGCATGGGCTCATTCTTGTATTAACTGGGGTCAGACTGCTGTATAGTCCATAGCTGCCTCTTTTCCTGTCTCACAGAGCTGCTCTTTTAAACTTTACAGATGCACAGTTGGTAACTTTAGTACATTTTTAGTCTTTACTTTTTTTTAATCTTCTGAAAGAAAACAGCTCAAAGCACTTCTGTTCATGTATGAATGCATCACAGTAATACTGTTGAGGAAAATAAATGGTAATGCTTTTGAAATGACATTTCATGCATGCATTTTTTCACCTATCTTTATGTACTTGAAAGTAGTTAAAATCTATGATTATCCAATAACAAAAGACTGCTTCAAAGATGAAGACTATTTTCTCTGTTCCTGTTGTTCCTCTGTAAGCATGTCTGAAAACTTTGCTCCTCAAAGCTTGCTTTAAAGATAAAGAAACATAAAGAACACTTCATTCTGGGACTGGCGGAATGCTTTGCAGAAGGAGGGCCTAGATTCTTAACTGCTTACCCTAAAATTATGCTTGTGTTAGTATATCTAAGCTTCTTAAAAAAAAAGACTTTGAACCATTTAATTTCCTAACTTTTGATTTTTCTGATTCAGTGATTGTTGTTGTTCTTAGCATTTTGGGAATGCAAATACTGAGTTTATAATTTTATGGTGGCAACTTTGTTTCCCCTTTTAAGAATAAAGGTGAATACAGGTTTTTCTTAGAGTGAAAATGAATTGCTGTCAGTGTTTTAACATAACAAAACAACCCATCGCTCATCTGAGAATTTGATAATATGCAAATGAGTACACCATTGAAGGTGATGTGAGATCTGCAGATAAGGATAAGTTATAAAAGCACTAGCAAACACAAATATTTATTTCTTGAAATATTTTTTCTGGATATCTTCAAAATAGCTGAATGTAATGAAATCCAGTAAGTTAAAAAATGATAATAAGGCATTAATTAAGCATGCTCTGTACATCTCCCTTGTGACTGGATTCTCCTTCAGACAACGGGAAATCAGCTAGAACAGATATGCTGGAAGAAAAGTTTGCTTCTAAGTAAATTTGAGATTCACTGTGGAAGCTGTAGGTCCTGCATATATACATATATACACACACATACATATATACATATATATATGTCAGGTAAACTGATAAGAAAATATGCCTCAGTATGTGGGAGGTGGATTGGATTTACAAAATCTTCTCCTACTTATTTTTTTTTTTTGCCTGAAACACATGACACTTTAAGGTCGTTAGAATGTAAACTGAAGGTCATTTCTGTTCATAGGATAACTGTATCTCAGGATCAATAAACTCTGTAACTGAATGCAGCAGATTTTTCAGTTTAATCATTTTAGGTAGAAAGATTAAAGCTAGCTTCCTAGCTTCATCTCCTCTCATTTATTAGTTTGATGAATGAAGAGCAACTGGGCTAGTGAGTGGCCTGAAACAAAACTCGCTAATATGAACAGGGCTCTTCACATTGACTTTAGTGACTTGAATTGATCTAGGATTACTTTCAAATCAGAGTGCTGAGTTTCAGCAAAGAAAGTGATCCAGTGTGGATTAAAATTTATGGAGAAGATTCTGACACTTTGAATGTGATTAAGAGAGCATGATTATATAAGAGCACAGACAGCTCAATCAACATCCACAAAAAAATAAAAAGAGCACCTAATCCAAGCCAGGGAAACCTGTGAGCAATTTAGGGGAAGGTGAAAGAGTTGCTGTGGGTTAAGTCACAGCGAATAAATTCTCAAATGTAAGCAGGACGTAGGTATCTTGGAGAAAATACTCTGCTAGTTTGAAGAAATTGATTATAGGAGAAATGGACAATGTTGCAGAGGAAAAACAAAGCATTAACCTAACAGTAAACATAATTTCTATTAATTCTAAAGAAGAGGTATACAAAGCCTATGGGATACCAAAAATATGAAAGCAGGATGGAAAGAAAAGCTACAGGCAAAGGGTGAGCTGCCTCAACTCAGGGCTTACAGTGGTTAAACTAGTAGAATTTTAGTTAGGAATTTATTTTTTAATTTATAAACATAATATTCTCTGAGGATTTTTTGCTTATATGTTACTCCTCAGTGTTGCCTTGTCAGAGTGAACATTTGAACTTCATTATTTTGCTTCTCAAAGGCTTCTCTTCCCCGATTATGTTTTTTTTTTTCCTTAGGATTTGTGTTTTTTCTGAGCACCAGTAAACCAACTATTCTTGATTTGAGCATTCTGGCTTTTTTTTAAAAAAGCCACAAAGGACACTTGGTGTCCTTTGGCTGTCCTTGCAGCTGCTTTCTCAAACAAAGGTCTATGGTTGCTACGTTAGCTGGTCTGTTGGATTGTGTGTAAATATCTTATCGTTTGCACCTGTGTGCAGGTCAGGTATGAGAAACTCCAGTCCTTTGCAAATGACTGGAATTATTCAAAGTATGTTCTTTTTCACTCTTGAAGTTTGTTCATTTTGTTGTTCTCTCACATAGCACGTCAGACAAGTGATGCCGTGGAACATTTCACGGTAGTTTTAACTAACAGATTGCCCTCTGAGGATTCTTAAAAATACTATGAAAAGAAGATAGTGTTTTCAGAGGTTAATTTGTGCATCTCTTTTTTTTTAATAGATGCTGAGATACATGATTGCTTTTGAGAATTTCTGAATACATTTCCATTAGAAGTACTTTTCTTTTTTTACAAAAAGTTCGTTCTTTCCAGTTCGCTGCTTTTTTTTCCATCCTAAAGGTGTCTCATAGTCAATAGAAATTGTTCTTGTGTGTTTTTTGTGAATTTTAAGACTCATTATTCTAATTTCTGCTCATCATTTCTTTTGAATGCTCCTGAATACTATAAGATCATATAACGGGGTGTCTACAGAAGTGTCTCAGAAGCTGGAGTTCTGTGCAAAATGTTCTCCAGGGTTTGCGGTCTGTATATGCATATACAGAGAAAAAGGAGGAAGAGAGAGAGATGAAGTTTCTGGTATCTGTTGACAAAGGCAATTCCCTCTCACCTGCATAAAACTCCCTCCATAGGAGTGAGGTGAATGTCTGCAGGACAAGACTGAGGAGAGGTTGGTGACACTTTATATTAAAGACACTATTGGGTTGCAAAAGTAACTGAAGTCTTCAAATGCTTATGGATTAGAGTCTGAGACTGAATATCAGCTACTGGCAGGCATCTGTTACTGCCCACAACGTAATTAAAAACAGAACTTTCATAGGTCATGTTGTGTTTTTGAGATAGTTACCAACAGGAGGAAGAGACATCACGAAGAAAGACTACCAGCCATGTTACTATCCCTATCAGATCCTTATGTACTTTGATTATTATGCATTTGACATTACCAAAGGTTAAAGTAAATATTACAGTAACATTCAAATTTTTCTTTTAGCAGTAGAAAATTATTCCTGTCCTTTATTATCAACTATGTTTAGAATATTTCAGAGCAATGCACTTTTTATTGCTGCTGGGGAGCCTGCTCTTCCATTAATCTCCATTCCCCAAGAAACCAGAAAACTTAATGGTCATTAGAATGTCTCTGCTTTTAAGAAGAGGCATGCTGTCTTTTCTAATTGATGTATTTATATTGTAAGAAAAGATGTGAGATTTTAAAGCAACCTAAATAGCCATATATCCCCAAAGCATGGAAGAAAATACTAACCAGTCTATCTTTCCGCTTTATATCAAGCAGGATGTTACCAAAATTTTAAATACTAGCAGCTGTACATCAGGCTGGAAAAAAAAAATCCACTTAACTCCAGTTTGCAGCTACCTTTCCCAAAACTGTATGCAAAAAATTGTTGTTTTTATGTACTGCTCTAGAATCGTTGTTTCTGTGTCTGTGTATTAATTTCTAAACAGACCACTATAAACCTCCTCCTCTTAAAACATCCTGAGATTTGACTTAAACAGATGGCAAATGACATTATCTGTTTAGTTTGTTTTTTATCTATTGGTGAATAATGAATAAACAGTGTGGTTGACACATTCTGAACTATCACCCTGGTTTTATAGGTACTGATGATAAGACTATTCAAATCCTAGTGATATGAATAGGTCATCTTTCATAACATACATGTTTCCTTCCTCTGAAGGCACACAGATCTTACTGCTATTCCTCTATAGGCCATTTTATTCCCCCCGCCTTTTTCCCAGCAAATTTTAGATAGACTGATTTTCTTACCGTCTTTTCCCTGTCTATTGCTTTTTCTGAGAGGCAACATTTTGGGGGGGATGTACAGATTTGAAGCATCTGCAATTCATTAATAACATGGTACGCATTTATGTTCTGCTGGGATTTAATGCGTGCGTTCATGCAGCATTAGTGTCTTAGTTTGTCGTACTGCAGCAAGTCCTCCTTCTAATGCCGTCTTTTTTTAGGAACAGCCCATGGTTGTTGGCTGTTTACTCTGTAGGACTGTGACATGGCCAATAGAGAAATGTGGCATTAAAAACACACCCTCGCTGAGCTACGCTGGAGACTCAGAACGCTGTTATTTAGGATATAATCAATGCTGCTTTTATTCTTCTCATGTTCAAATACTGTTATGTAAAGTGGATTCAAAAAGCTCAAAATAGATAATACAGCCAATTTCTTAACTGTTTATCTGAAATGCTTGCAGAGGAACACCCAAAGTAGCTTAACAATTCATAGAAGTAAAGTGCATTAGTTGCCTATCCTGCCTTAATGAATTTCACTTCAAGATATCTGTTTTTTCTGGTGTTACTGGAGAAAGAAGAAAAGGATTGGTGAAACTGGACACAAATCCAGTTTTTGCTGAAGATTTCAAAACACTTAAAAGTTAGCATAAGCCTGTTTCTGGATCCTTGGTAAAATTAAACAAGCAAATTTTTATCCACAAGACTGGTGTTACGAAGCAGTTCTCCAAATCTTAATGTACTGATCCATTGATCTCTAGGTTGTTAGTACTGGTGTAGCATCCTCCCTGATGACCAATAGTCCTGATTACTTCTGATAGCTTCACATGAATTTCAGCTGTCAGGGGCTAGTTCACTCTTAGCAGTGTTACAGTAAAGTTACAGTAAAGTAAGAAAATTTGCACCGTGTTTTTAAGTTGCCCACTGCTGAAGTGCTTTTTTTCTTATTCAAGCAGTTTTGCACTTTTCAGCTAATGCTGTTTGATGCTAATTAGATTCATGTGCCAATATGAGTATGGAGTATTAGTTTCATGCTGTCTTCTGCCTCTTTATTGGGGTAAAAGCTAGGGAGGTGAAAGGACAGATTTGCTGTGTCTGGAAGAAATCTAATAGCGGTTCATTAACCTTTGCATGGGCTTTCTAAGGCCATATCTTGTGTACTCGCCATTCAGTTGGGTGTTACATTAAGTGTTCAGTTAGGCAAGTTTTTACATTCTGAAGTCTAAAGTTTGTGTGATTTAAAGGGAGTTTTGAATTATTTAGGAATCATTTAAAACACTTAGCAGTAATAAATTTTGTATTTTACCGAAAGAAAAAAAAGCAGGTCAGGAAAGGAGAATGCCTGAAAAGCAGTGGGACTGCCTTTGTGCTTTGGAGAAGAAACTTTGGACTATGCTCTCAGAATGCTTAAGAATGATAGGAAATGGAAATAAGAAGCATCTACTCTTTTGTTTTCTGTATGTTAGTGCATTTGTTGCACTGTGCAAAAACTGCTCTTTTTTCGAGCTCTGCTTTTACACTGGTTTAAATCAGTTTAATAAATGCTTGCAGGTTTGTTTACATACTTACTGATTAATAACTGCCTGGGTTTTCGAAAGCTTTTATGGGGCCTGTCAGTTAGTTTGCTTTGCTGCTCTGTTGCTCTGTATTTCTGAGGAGGTGGAGGAAGTAGGTACTGGCACTCACTCTGAGCCTAGGGATCGCTGCCGACTCTTTTGGGATCGGCACTGACGGTTTCCAGTTAAGGATGGGAATGTGTGGGTTGGACGTGGATCTGGGAAGATGAGGAACTTCATGAATATTCAGTGGGGAAGCTTCTGGAGTAATTTGGGTAAGTGATGATTGAAGCTGGCACAAGTTGCCCAGAGAGGTTGTGGAGTCTCCTTCTCTGGAGATGTTCAAGGGCCGCCTGGCTGCAACCCTGTCTACCATGCTCTAGGTGACCCTGCTTGAGCAGGGGGGTTGGACTAGATGATCTCCAGAGGTCCCTTCCAGCCTTACTGATTCTGTGATTCTATGATAATACAAGTGCTAATGCTTCCATAAAATTTAGCTCCCATTTTGAATGTATTTGTTTTGTTTTTGATGACTATATGTTGTTCTCCTTAAGTAAATGTTATTATATGGCCTTTCTTTTTTCCCATTCTATGAGTTTCGCCCCTTATGCGGATCAGCCTCTTGTGTCTCGAGCGTGGGTCGCTTTATTTTCTTGCTGTTGTTCATAACGCATGTTGCGTTTTGCATGTTTTGGTTGAATGGTGGAGATTCAGTTTTAAGTAATGTCTTTCAGGTGTTTTTTTTGTAGTTGCCATAATCTCACATTAAGCTCTCTTGATTAGAACAAGTAACTCAGTTTATATTGAGCATAGAAATATTTTTGAGTGTTTGTTTTTTAAGGAAGTTCTGTCTCTCTTCTGCATCTGTATCTAGTGGGGAAAAATAATATGCAACAGCATAGAATAAGCATGATTGAGTGAGTTAATCTTTTAAAACCAGAAGATGATGCATTTGACATCAATATTTAGTACAAATAATGGACATTTTTGAGAACTATAGTCTCCAGATGTTTACCATATTTAACGAGAGGCGGCAGCTTCTGAGTGATACTACTTAGCAGAATAAACTGTGAAGTATTTGCTCTTAATTTGAGAAATGGGAAGAACATCTTTTATTCTGAGTGATAGAAAGCCAAATAACCATAATACCAGAGAATATTTTGAGGTTTTCCATGAGCCATGGCTATTTTAACTTGTTTGGCATATATGTATATTTTTTTAAATGTGCACGTATCTCTAATTAGAAGATGATAAAAACACTGCTGTACTTGGGGAGTCTGTTCCATAGCAGATGGTAGTTTCTGGATTTTGCTGAAATATTTTGATGAAAATATGATAGTAAACATTTAACAAACTTTTTTGCAATGGAAATTTTAACTGTGGTTGGGCTTTGAATACTACATAATATTGAGAGTACAGAGGCTTTCTTATTTATGTAGAGGGTTGCTTTTTGCTGATCAGAGTGCTCTGATTTTCTATAGTTGGATAATATTCTTAATTCAAAACATTGCATATGTACTCACTAGCTATGCTTTTTATTTAATCATGTTGAAAAGTGTTTAGTTTCCTTATTCATGTGGAATTAACTTTTTTGGAGAGTGCATTGCAGGCTGAGAAACTATAGATTTAAACAATTTTGTGTTATGTTTCTTCCCTGTGTCTCTGTCATTCCTTATGGTTTGTTTAGGCTGGAAACAAAGATTTTTTTTAAGGGAACTATTTTGTTCTGTTTCATAACTCTTCTGTTGTGAAGCAGAAGTGCTGGGAAAATAAATCTATAAATAAACCTGTGAATCTTGTTTCCAGAATATGACTGAACTCTGAATAGCCAGGAACATGGACATGCCATGATGCTTTTTTTGTAGTATATGAGAACCCCAAATATCTATAAGATGTAAAATAACTCAATTTAATTGTGTTCATTTATCCACAACCTGAAGTGACCTAATATTGTTTGCAATGTGCGCAATTCTGTAATTTTGTAGTAGTAAAGCTGTCTGTAAGTAATAGTTGTGATCCTTATTTCTGTATGTTTGAAAAGCAAAGGCACTTGAAGCAGCGAGAGAGCAGAGAAGAAAGTGGATTTTTATTTGTTGCTCTTTCAAACAAAATAGCTTTAATTTGAGCAGTAGTACTGCCAAAGAAACTTTAGCCTTTTTCCTAGAAATAGCTGAAAAGTCTCTAGCCCCTGCAAGTTTTCTAGAGTGGTTTGAGCTGAGCCAGAGGCTTGTTCCAAGGAACTTTTGTAAGAACAGAAACAGACTCTCCCTGCTCCTGAACACTCACAGGTTAAACTTACAGCCCAACAGCTGTATTACATCCCAGCAGTCCACTCACAAGGTTTGTTTCTGGCCAACAGTGTTTTTAGCAAATAGAGCCAGTGAATGATGGATGAGGGGGAAAAAAATGGGTAAGAGGCAGGTTTGTGTGAAAGCACATCCTGGGATGTTCTGCAAAGGCCCTTGCGTCAGAGCTGCACGACAGGTATCAAGAAGTCAGCAGATGTAGTCAGACATAAAGGCATCGAGTGCATGTGGTTGCTGCATAAACATAAAACTCATTAGCTTTCGGCATCACTTGCCAGATTTGCCATTGTGCATGTGAAGATATGGAATGACTCACTGAATCGCTTGCCCACCAGGAAATCAGAAATGAGTTGGAAAGGACATGGGTTCAGTTTTCATAGCTGGGTTTCTAAGCGTGCAAAAGAAAACAATTTACAGAAGTACATGCTGAACTTGGACTATAACTTTTTTTCATACTCATGGAAGGAACTAAGTTAGCCTGCTGTAGAATATTCTGCCCTGAGTAGGGGGAAAAGTGGAGGTAGAAGGAAGGAGAACAGAAAAAGCTTGTATTATGTAGATCTTATTTTGACATTTCTCTCCTGAAGTCCTCCTTGTTTTTTTCATGTTAATACTTTTCAGTGCTTCCATCTCAGTCCTATGCTCTAAGGTAGATCATGCAGCTTAATTGATTGCTTCTTCAGGTCGCATAACAAAGTCTGAATGATAAAGCAGTGGAATGAGAACTCTGAGTAACTTGCCAACAAGTCAAATGTGACAAAGGTGTTATATCTAGTGACCAGACTACCTAGCATTCTCTGCTGAAAGGTAAAAGGGAGGAAAGAATCAGTCTTGGCTAGGAGCCAGGAATAAGGTACACTTCTTTGGACTAATATAACTCCTATCTGAGATAATGGTAGGAAAAGATTAAATTTAGGTCAGTTATATTCTTGCCAAGTAATTTTTCAGTCTCTAAAAGAAGAATTCTTATTTAGCCAAGAAACTGCAGTGTGTGTCATTTGCATACTGAATTCCTTTTATTGGTATTTTTGGCAAGTACAAACCACTACATAACGTTAGTGTAATTTGTTTATAACGTTCATGACTCACTCTGGGATCATTCACAAGGAAAGTGCTCTATAAACATTAAAGATGACCTATGACTGGAGCAATTTATCTTATGTTGCCTGCAAACTTTCCTGCAGTGTAGAATATGGCACTTGGATTCCACTTAGCTCTTGCTTATCCACCTCTCACTGCTTGAATATAATCATAAACACTAAGGTCATATTTTCATGACCATGTCTTATTAAGCTGCTTTCCCCCACCCCACCCCCCAAGATGTGGGATGGTTGTCTTCCTTTTAAAAAGGTGAAAGAAAAGTAAAAACCCTTCTAGATGGTACAAGGGTTATTAGCAGTCATGGAAGCAGGCTGGATATAGCTTTCCTTTACTGGAGAAGACGCTCAGAGATATCCAGTGCTTTAATCTTTTTGTTGGCTGTTTTTGTTTCATGAGATTGTAATTGTGTACTATTGTCATGAATCATTTTCAAATACACTGGATTTAGGGGTCAGGAAAGGTTCACTTCCAAATCTTCTTTGTCTTTTTTTCTTTCATTTTTTTCTGTATTGTCTATTGGTTTTCTATAGAAACATGGAGGAAAAAAATAGCATGATTTTGAAAAATACTGAAAAAACTAATACTCACTTTCAGAAAGAATTTTATATTCTTCCGTTAGCTAATCCTGCTAAGATCTCATCTATTCTGCTTATTTGCAGGCTCCTGTAGGAACAACTTCACTTGAATCTTCTGGTATACTATGAATGTGATTCTGTTTTGTGGTTATTACTCTACCAAGATAATTCATTGATTAAAACAAACTAGAATGTCAAATAAGCTTAAATCCATATTTTTGCCATGTTTACCGAACTGTACTGCCTGCTACTAGCAAAATGCCTTTATTAGCCTTGTCTTGTGATAGTAATGGTGTATGAAGAATGTAACTTGATATCTAGATTTCGTTCATAAATAGAGTACTTGGTTAGAACCGTACTATGCTGCTTTTCTTGAACAAAAGTTCAGATTATGACTCAAACTTCAGTGATTCTATAATGCCCATTTAAGTTCTGAAGTTTGCCTCCTTTTACTGACTGAGACAAACTGTTGCACTAGGGAGGTTGTGAGGCATGATTCTTTCAGCCTTGTCTTTTCTAAATATACATCATTACAATTTTATTGGTGTAACAGGTTTTTATCAATTCCTTCTCTCCATTTCTTCTAGGTCCTGAAACCCTCTTAAATGTAGCTGTTGAAACTGTTCTCTGCTACTTTGGGGAGTCTAAAAAACGGTCATGAAACTGTCTTTAATAGCAAATTCCCCCTGATTCTAATGGTCCTTTCAGAATCATGGGCTTAGAAAACAAATTTTTCAAGCAATTGCTTTTGTTTTCATTTTTTCCCCCAAATTTGATAGTATTATTTTGTTCTCCTTGGCCTTATATGATTTGCCTTGTAACTATTGTACGTGAAACTTACTGTTTAGTCCAAGGCCTAATTTATGTGGCAGTGATAGATATGTTGTCCTTTTGCTTGCAGCTCAGTTGGCAATTCCCTTGATTAATCTTGAAGAAATGGTCAATAGCTGTGGCAGTGTACAGGTCCTTCTCAGAAGGATGTTGAAGCCCTGTTTGGGAAGGGTGCTTGCAGGATGGTAATTAAAGGGGAGCTGATATGTCTCGCTGCCTGAGAAATGGGTAGGAGTTACAGAGGCCAGGCGGTGGGTAGCGCTGTACGTAAGGTATATATTGTGAGGTGCAGAGGGAAAGAAACTTCTAACATTTCAGTGACAACAAAAGATATGTTTTAGAATGAAGAGATGGCATAGAGTCCTTAATTGCAAGTAGAACAGCATTCAGTAAAGAAATGTTTCCTAGTGACTACAGTTAAGGTAGAGGTAGACTGAAATTGAGGATGTTTTCTTTTTTGGTGCATCAAATAAATGGGAAGGAAAGCTTTTGGTAGGAGTTGCCCATTAAACTCAGAGAAGGGAAATGAGCTTAAATCAAAAGGGGAAGATTTGGACCTTTATTCCAAGCTGTTGCTTATTTTAAAGCCTGCTGGCACAGGAGAAGCTCCATTCTGAAATAATTGTCAGGATACCTGCATTCCCGTATTATTAAAATAGTGCCTTAAGCATCAACAGTTTCTAAAGAGACTATCCTCTCTTGATTTGCCTCAGTGACATCACATTAATTTTTCAGTGGAAATATTGTGGCTCCAGGTAAAGAATAGGTTTCTAAGGAAAAGAGCTTGTTCCTTGCAAATATCCGAAGTAACAGAAACAAGGAAAAGAACTACAAAAATACTTCTCATAGCGAATTTTGTCCTAAATGAAATATCTGAGTACAGAGCCTCAGTAAGATTTCTTTTGACAAAAGAATTCATATCTTTGATCAGTGTGTAGGTATGTGTTTACACCCAGTGTGCTACAGAAATGCTTGTGTTTGCACTTGCAATGCTTAGTTATTTACTGTATGCTTCAACATTTTTGAAGAACCCTTCAAATGCTCTGCTTCCACAGACCTGATAGACCTTACCTTGAACTTCAATAAAATGACACTCTTGCGGAGGCACACCAGAGCCTGAAAACTTGTTCTGTTTAATTAGACTTTTTAATTAGTCAGTAAGTTACTGACACAGCTCAAAGTGTAAGTTTTGGTCTTCATTATTAACTTCTGTTATACGTCTTCCTCTTTCCCCTACTTCCTTACTGCTCTCATCCTTCAGGCGAAATGAGAACAGTTGAAATGGTGCATATCATTTTATGAAATTGGACCTGTAAGTAACCAATATTAATTTGTTGCAAGGGATAGAAGTGTAACTAATGCTAAACCAAATGTGCTTCTGAAAGTCAGCTACCCACTTAAGTTATCAGAATTATTTTTAGGAGATCAACGTGAGTTGAGCTGCATGTTTCGGTAAACATCGTGTGCACAGAAATGCTGAAAGCAAAGTCACATAACAAAAGGACCAGAGAAGATTAAAATAGAATGGCTGCCAACGTTTTTTAGGAAGTGGAAATGTCAAATGATAAATACTACATCATTCTGAAGGGGAGTCTGAACTGGAAAGTAGTTTGAGATTGTTATTGTTTTTACTTTTTATTGTCTAAATCTGTCTAGTTAAGGGAAAAATAACTTCAAGGTAAGCTGAAGTTTTTTTTTAAAAAAAAAAGAAATCCCAAAGGCTAGGAGAAAACAACTTTTTCATTTATAACAGCAGAAACAACATAGAATTATTCTCAGGAAGAGAAAGTGGGGAGGCTTGGGCAGTTTAGATTTTTTCCAAAGGGAAGCTCCCCAGCTGCAGCTAAAGAGAGCGTGGTATACATTTCTGAGCTCTGTATTTTAAGCAAGATCCAACTGGCTTCCTCAGGCAGGATGACACCTTTAGATATTTGACTATGCATTTAGAGGCTCAGGATACATTATTGTAAATCACAGCAGATGGAAAAGCCCAGGACCACTGCGTCTGTTGTTCAGAGATCAATAACTTTTTCTCAAGAAACCTCTGGTTTTGAAGGAAACTGCTGTCTCTGGAAAAATCTGAGCGATCCATCCACCTGAGAGTAGCTATATGGGTATCATCTCTTTAAAATTTTTGTTTTCTCCAGAACTTTAAACCAGCTTATAGAAAAGCGCAGGTCCTTTGCTGTGGTTTCCACCTTAAAGCATAGGCTCCTAATAACTGCTCTCACAATGAGGTCATCAAATTTGCCACATCAGCAGGAGGGTAGATGTGTCATAAGATATTATTAGCATGTATCTCTCCACTGCTGTGCTGTAGGTAAACTGTTGTGACACTGTATAATGAATATTTACTCAAGCTGTCAGTATTCAGTTAATGTTCCCATTCACACTCCATATATATGAGAGCTGTGTGGTCATTTATTATGCCATATTTTAATTCACTTTTTTCAGTAAATCAAAAAAACTATTGAATGAAACTACTACATATTGTGTAGGTATCACTTTAATCATAGTTGCATCAGTGTAAAGCAAACTATTCTAGGAAAGAATAGTTTTAAATCCTTGTGTTAAGATCCTGGTGTGCTGGGGCAGAAAGATAACCCACAGCAAACCCAGCTCACAGCAGTGGTGTCTGCTTTTCAGTGCTGTATTTGCCTGTCACTCAGCGCTTTGTTGCGCTCAGCAGTGTTGTGCTCAGGACCTGCTGGAACATATCCTCAGCTGAGGCAAACGGGCATGACTATAGCTGTAGGCAAGGAATTGGCCATATTTTCTATCCTTTATTTGAGAACAAGTGAAAATCACTGCTTGGAGGTGAAGTTTCACTAGCTCTATGTTTGCAGGCTAATTTTGAAGCTGATCCTCCTCCCACCTCTTGCTAGTATAGCAGAACAAAAATCAAGGGTGTTGGATAGGATAAAGCACTCTGCTGTCACTGATGCTGTCAGCTGAAACTCGCCAAAAAACCCTTAGATATTTGTGGAATCTGAGGAGAGACAGGGACTTCTAGAAATGATCGGCATCTGGGTTCCAGAAATAAATCTTGTTAATGCTGCCTTAAGCATGGGTAAAACCAGCCACTGCAGTGTGCCCATTGTGTCTCGCTCACTTGGAAGGTGCTCTGTTACCACCAAGAAGAGCGTCGAGACACCTTTAAAAAGACATTGCACACCCACCTAAACGAAGTTCGAATGGGGGAGAGGAGACATCCCATCTAGGTTGACTAAATGGAATGAAAACCCAAGACAGATTGCCTCTTCTGTCCTCTGTACTGGGGAGGGAAGATACCATCTTGTCTGTATGGGAGGAGCTCCATCCGCTTCAGCGGCGGTCTGTCTGTGTGGTGGGTCTGTCGCAAAGCTTCCAGCCATGATAACTGGTGAAGGGAATGCACAGGGGCTTGCTTGGACTCTCCTTCCTCCTCCTACGGTGTGCTGCATCTCAGTCCTCACCTGTTCAGCAATTTCTATTGCTGAACACAGGGATAAGACTTTGGCTTTTGAATAATAAAGACTACAGGATTACAGAGTTCAACCAGCCTTAAATGTGATGATAAAACCACGTCTGTGTGACTAGCTTGCTTTTTCACAGGCTGCTGTGTATATACAGTGTTTTTTTGGATTTCTTTTTTTTTACCTTAAAATTAAGACTGTACAGTGGGATGGAATGCTGCTTTTTTTTGGGCGTCTTCCTGGTTCCACTCTGAGTTTGTTGGGAGGAGGAGATGATGGAGATGAGGCCCTCATCTGAGGGCAGCGGAGTGCCCTCAGGTGGGAGGAAGTCCCAGAGTGTGGCTTTGGGGAGGCAGATGGGGACAGAGCAGGCAGGGAGCCCACGGCAGCAGTGCAGGCACAGGAGCAGGCTTCTGGGCTGTGCTAAAGCCAAGCTGCAACAGGGCAGAAGCAAAGAAACTTTTCTAAGGGTTCAAGAGAATTTAGAGGAGTTCAACCATAAAAGCCACTAAAAGTTTCCGTACTGAAAAATAAAACAGGATAAAAAGTTCTGTGAAAGAGTCCAAGTGATTACAGAGGAAATTATCTGCCTCATCAATGAGTTCTGTCTTTCTCTGTTTAGAGCTATCTTGTTACAGCTCAGTATTTCTATGACTTAATATGAGTCATCTTCAGAGACTGAGATTCCCCAGGTTTCCCCTTAATAAGCTTGTCTTAAGAAAAATGTTGTACAGTAGCCAGACTCGTCAAGAGAAGTATGACCGGGAATTACCGCAAATAGGCAGCTATGCGATCAGGAAGTTGACGAAAGTTATTACTATTTATTAGGTAAATTCTGTGATGAATTTTATATACCCAGGCCTTACAGTTACCACTTAATATTTAACCTACTTGAGCTTTAAAGACAGTGTTGAATTTCAAACAAGAAAAGTCTCCTGATCTGGTCAGAATTAAAATCTAAACTGTAATATGCATAAAGTCAGTGAAGTTCCTTAGTTTCAAGCTTGCTTTCTTTCAGTATTAAAGCTTAGCTGCAAGCGTCTCTTCTGTGTGCCATATGTTTTCCTATGTAGAAGTAGGATGAACTAGAATAACTTATGTTTTTAAAACCCTTTATTTTGTAGCTTATAGAAAGCCTAATAATATAGATAATTCAATTCAAATGTCAACTAAACAGTAACTTTGTTTTGTCTTTGCATTGTATATTTCCAACACTTTTAAATTGGTTCACTCTGATGTTTGAAAACAAGAATTCTCTTTCTTTTCTGATGACATCTGAATTATTGAAAGATTGCATCTTGACTGCAAAACTCACAGAATGTCTGAAAGAGTCTAAATCTATTGCAGACAGTATAAATAATTCATGCTCAATTCTTCTGTCAGCTGTGGGAATGCTACTGCTTATTTACAGCAAAAAAAAAACTCATTAATGATTCTCTACTATTAGGTAAAGTTGGTCATACATGCCTGTAGAAGCTACATAAATGCATTTATCTTCTATTTGCTATGTTTGTGGATACTTTGTTCTTCATTTGTGAACTTAGATTAACAAATTTGCAGGGCATTTTTTTTGAACCATTCTCCAGAAAAGAGATGAAAATATTAGTGTTTTCTTGTGTGGAGGTCCCCTCTGGCTTTTTGAACTGTAGATGGAACAGGGAGGAAAAGATCAAACTTCTCCAGGCTTTTAGTTTTTTGCACCTGGTTGGAGACAATAAGAAAATTCACAATAACAGTCAAGATCTGGACACTACTTTTAATTCCAGTACGGAATGAAAATAAACCTTTTGAATGTTTTCATGAATCAGAATTGCTCAAATATAGTCCAGCTGAAAAGCTTAGATTTTTTTTTTTTCTAGATTTTTTTTTTTTCTACTCAGAAGTCTCCTCTTTAAAACTGGCCGGCAAGTCCAACCTGTAATAAATAGTGTCCTGTAATAACTGTTCATATTGGTTACCTTGTATGAAGTGTGTTGATATTGGGAAAAACAACTATAGTTGACTGATTTCCCTTTAATAAATAGATTCAGATGAGTTCCAACTGTTGAGGTTGATCTCATTGAAGAGAATATGGGAAACTAAGAAATAAATGTTAAACTGAAGTATTGTGCTTACCCATGCTTTATTTTCTGTACTGCTAGGAGAGGTAAATGTGAGATAGTGTTATATGTAGGCTTCTAACTTTTGGGTACTTACGCTTAAGATCTCAGATCAGGCCTCTCTAAGTGTAAGTGTAAAGATGCTTGTGTTAACTGTTGCAGTGTATGAGAAATTCACAAATTTACTTTCCCCCTTGGATATGACACTTTTCCATGCTAATTTGGAGTACTCATACTAGAAGGGAAACTGCTGCTGCTCAAACCATGTTACATTGACCCCAATAAGCCTTTTCACTTACATAAAATAGTAATTCCCTAGGTAGAGGTCTGTCCTCTGCACTGGACAAAAAGCTCTCTCCCTCATAAAACTGTAAATTCAGATGAATCCCAGCAATTAGGAGAATAAACCACTGTGTGTGTAGCACTATCTATCTTGGCTCAGAATAGTTGAAGTACCCGGTAACAGCGTTTCGGAGAAAATGAATCAATTTGATACTGGGAGGTTAGAGAATGACCTGCTCAAGTGCTTGCTCTGTGCCCCCTGCAGGTAATGTTCCCTTTCTGTAGCATTTCTATTATGATTAGTGTCTATATCTTAACTCACAGCTGTAGATGTTGGCACTATCGATAAAAATCTCTAATCCTTTTTTGAGTGCTACTGCTTTGGGGGAGCTTATCTCGGTTTATATCCAGTAGCAGTGTCTCACAGGTTAGCTGGCATCTGTGGAGAAGTAATGCAGGCATTTTACATCTGTTTTTCAGTGGCATTGAGTGGATGCTTCCCGTGCTTACCTGAGAATTGGTGATGTTTGTTTTCAGTTTCCAATTTACTTAGGTTCAAGCTGCGTTTTACTTAGAATTCTTATCTTCATATTTCATTATTTTTTAAATCTCCATTTTATTTCTAATAGCATAATAACTTGTACTTTAAAGGCCTCAAATTTTTCTACCGACATTAAAGGTTAATGCAATAAATACAAAACATTTAAATTAAGTGATTAAATAATTAATCAGAAAAGAGGATGTAAATGTAGCTAATTCAAAGTATCTAGAATAAAAACAGATCAGTATCACATTCTTTCAGATGACTTCTCCCTACCTAATGCTTTAGGGCATTTTTCTGTACTGAGGCAATAAATTACATTCACAACAAAGTAATCCTTTTAGTTTATGTGTGTTATTCTTCTATCAAATAGAATCATAGAGTATGATATTTACATAAAATGTCTTTTTATGTCTGGACAATGCTTTTGTACAATTAAGCAGCGATATGAAAACTATTTGGGGAGTTAAAAATGTGCATTTAGGAATAATACTTGAACACTGATATTGTTTACATTTTGTTTGCTTTTTCCAGAAAAGCATACAGTTCCTATCTTATATAAAATATTCATATTATTTTTATACATACGTATATATTATATAGTGTGTGTGTGTATATATATATAGTGTATATATATATGACTAAAATTAATTTTACTAATATTAATTCAAAGTTGTGCTATCCATTGCAGTGGGGTTCTTCCTGATTTATCATGGTCCAACTGCAATGTGTATTCTATCGCCTATAAATCGGTAAAAAAATATTGGAGAACTCTAATGGAAGTATATCTGTAACGCATGCTGTTAATGCTAGTTTTATTCTTCAAGATTTGATTATTCAGTAGCTATTCATCTGTTTTCTCAAATAGAACATTGTGCAAAGGACATAAGATACCATCAGCTACCCTGGAAGCACTAAAAGCTAACTCGGGAAAAAAGTCGTAAAAATCATTATGCATAGAGTTTTGGCCTCTTTTTTTTTTTTTTTTTTTTTTTTTTTTTTTTTTTTTTTTTCCTTTCCTTGGACTGGTAAGCCACATGTTCAGCGCAGTGCAGTAGATATTTGCATCTGTGCAAATTTGGTAGGTGCAAAAACTAAGTGCTAAAAAGGGAATCCTGGGTTTGCCTGTGAAGACTACATTCAAGTGGAAATCTCACTGGCTTCTCAAAATAACTTTGAAATTTATGCTGTCCCGGTGACACTGAGGAAGTAGCAGAGTTCTGATACACCTCAATGACTGAATGCTTTGAATGCTTTTTCTTTAGAAATGATATTCTTCTGAAACTGATTGCAAAGTGAAGCTGTAATAAGTCCATTCAGATTCAAATACGTCAGGATTTCTACTGAACTTGATTTACCAGTGCTTTGTTTCTGCTTTAGTAACTTATACCTGTGCAAAATGTGAGACAGGGTGGTAGCTGGGGGGGGGGGGGGGGGAGAAGAAATCCTCTGCTCTGTTTCGATGAAAATCCCTGATTACACAAGGTGCAAGACAGTAGAGACGTTCTCAGCTGTTGCCATTTTGTTAAACCTGTCTCTGCTTTCTTCAAGGGTTTATCTTGTTTGTATCCCCCCCGCCCCCAGTGCCAGCTACTCCTGAATTCAAAGCGGTGAATTCTTTGTTTTTCTTCTTCTGAATATTATATTTTCAGAGGTACTGCTTACCTTGTTCTGAAACAAGTTCTCTTCTGGTGTTAATATTTCATGAATTGCAGATAGATCAGGCTCAGATGAATTAGATCATCTGAGCTGAACTGAACTGGCTGAAGATATATCAAAACAGTCGGTTGTCTTCATATGCTTTCCTTTGTTTTAGTTCAGAAGTGTTTTTAGTTAAGCGTTCAATTAAGAGAGAGCAATAACTATTTTCTCAGACCATCTGGATTAAAGATAATACATATCTTTCTAGTAATTTTTTATTCTCTTCAAAATTAAAATTATCTTTATGTGTAGACTCGAAGTCTTTACCAATTAAAACTGCTAATATCTTGTGTATGTTGTATTGTAGGACTTGATTTTTTTTTCCTTTTTTTTTTTTTTTTCCTTCTTTACAAAACTAGTCTCTGTGCATTTCCCCCTTTCTAATTTGGGAGTGGGAAAAAATTGATATTCCACAGCCTCAATTGTATCTTGCTGTAGTTTTTCTGTCAATGATGCTGTTCCTTCCCTGACTGCTTCCTTCTCTTCCGGAAGAGGTGTTCTACCCGTCACGGCATCTGTTGTGCCAATGCTTTTCTCATGTTATACTTCGAAGGAAAGCAGTCCTCTATCTCCTCATCCGTTTTCCTGGCGGTAGTTCAAATCTGTTCTCTACCTTGAAAGCCCTTGGAGGGAAATTTCATAGATGCTTCCGTTAATTCTATTCAGCGTTCTTCCCTGGCTCTTTGCTGATAGATCTTTAAAGGTAAAAAAGCAAATATCCTGTGCAGGCTGGAGGGAATGTGCATGCATACATGCAGTCCAGCGTGAAAATGCTGTAGCCCTTCAGTAAAACGGGGAGAAGGTCAAGTGGGCATGGTCGCACCCTGCTGAATGGAGGGTAGCGATGGTGAAACCAACACATCCTGCAAACCAGAAGCACCTGACGAGCGCGAGTGGGGTTCTGAATGAGACTACTATAGTCGGAGGAAAAAATGGCTACTCCTGAATCTAAGCACTGTACCCTATTTTGTGGAAGAGCAACTATCAGAAAAATTAAGTTGTACAGTAACCCATAAAAATAAGAATATCTAAGCTGTTAAAATTATCTTATAGTATTTTAGAATGTTTCTCTTAATAGATATTTAGAGTACTGTTTAAATGCTCGTAAGATTATACGAAATATATATATTCAAGTGAGGTTTTTCTAGTGACGTTAATTGTCCATTAATAGGATTCCTAAAAACACTTGTATAATACTATTCACTTACGTCTCTTACATTCTTACATTTCATTTTTTTCATTTAAAAAGCTTAAAATAGTTTACTGCTACATCATTCCTGAGAGAGCAGATGCAAGGAGCTAAGAAGCATAAGTAGTATGGATAAATATGTATGTGTAGCTTTATCATGGTGATAACTTTTAATACAAAATAATTTAAACAGGAAAAAAATGTGCACAGAGAGCATTATGAGTGAGTTTGCTTTTCAATTTGCTTTTGCACTTATTCATATCAAGCCCTTCTCAAGTCTACTTCATCCTTTCTGACCAAAACTGTAGTATGGCCCACACAGAGAAGTTCAGAAATCCATGTATATCAAGGCCAAACATACTGCAGAGGAAGATCCTACAGCACACCTTGGTCTGTCTCTTAAAGTGTCACATTGTCTAACTGTTCAAATAAAAAATCAGCAAGAGCAGCTTTACTAGCTGATAAATCTCAGACATTAAAAAGGAAGCATACAAGAGGTGGAAGCAGGGACAGGTGACCTGGGAGGAATATCTAGACCATGTCTGAGTGTTCAGGGATGGCACTAGGAAAGTTGGATGCCACCTGGAGTTAAACCTGATGAGAGACATGAAAGGCAAGAAGATAAACTTCTACAGGTGTATCCACAGCAAAAGGAAGACTAGGGAAAAGGTGGGCCCTCTGAATGGGGCGGGAGACCTAGTGATGACAGGCATGAAAAAGGCTAAGGTATTCAATGCCTTCTTTGGTGTTTACTGGTAACACCAGCCTTCAGGAATCCTGGGTCCCTGAGACCAGTAGGAAAGTCTGGAGCAATAAAGTCTGGTGGAAGAAGAGAAGCAGGTTAGTAAGCCAGCTGGCCATACAAAAGTCTGTGGGACCTGATGGGATGCAGCTGTGTGAGCTGAGGGGGGTGGATGATGCTACTGCAAGGCCACTTTCAATAATCTTTGAAAGGTTATGGCAATTAGGAGACATTCATGATGACTGCAAGAAAGCAAGTGTCACCCCTATCTTCAAGAAGGGTAAGAATGATGATCTGGGCACCTACAGGCTGGTCAGCCTCATCTCAATCCTTGGGAAGATGATGGAGCAAATAATCCTGGAAACTGTTTCCAAACATATCAAGAACAAGAAGGTGATTGGGAACAGTTGGCATGGATTTACAAAGAAGAGATCATACCTGGTCATTCTAATATCCTTCTGCCATGAAATGACTAGCTCAGTGATTAAGGAGAGATTATCTCGACTTTAGCACAGCATTCAGCACTGTTTTCTGCAACATCCTTATTGACAAACTGATGAAGAATGGACTAGATGCATGGACAGTGAGGTGGATTAAGAGCTGGCTATCATGCCATGCTCAAAATGTTGTGATGAGCAGCACCAAGTCTAGCTGGAGGCTAGTCACTAGTGGTGTACCTAGGGTTTGATAGCAGGGCAAGCAGAGTTTATCATCCTCGTTAATAACCTGAATGATGGGACAGAGTGCACTCAAATTCTGCAGATAATAGATGGTTGAACTGCTAGCCAGAGCAACCTCAACAGATTGGAGAAATGGTCAGAGAGGAACCTCGTGAAGTTTAATGAAGAGAAATGCCAAGTCCTGCACCAAGGAAGGAATAACCTCATGCTGGAGGCTAATCATCTGGAAAGTGGCTTTGCAGAGAAGGACCTGGGGATCTGATTGGACATCTTGCTGAACATAAGCCAGCACTGTGCCCTTGCAGCAAAGAAGGCCAATGACATCCTGGGCCACGTTAGCAAGGGCGTTGCCAGCAGGTCGAGAAAGGTGATCCTTCTTCTCTATTCAGCCCTGGTGAGACCACACCTAGAGTGCTGCATCCTCAGTACAAGAAAGACATGGCTATGCTGGAGCAAGTTCAGGAAAGGGCTGTGAAGATGGTTAAGGGATTGCAGCATCTATCATGAGGAGAGGCTCAGAAAGCTGGAACTCTTCAGCCTGGAGAAGAGAAGGCTCAGGGTTAGGTGCTCAAGTTATATAAACATGTGGTGGGGGCATGTGGGACCCAGAGGAGGTGACATAAAGAAGACAAAGCCAGGCTCTTTTCACTGGTGCCCAGTGAAGGGACAAGAGGCAATGGGTGCAAACTGAAGTACAGGAAGTTTGAATCAAACTGTTAGGGTGGTCAAACACTGGAACAGGTTGTCCAAAAAGGTTATGGAGCCTCTGTCCTTGGAGATATTCAAAGCCTGACTGGACACAGCCCTGAGCAGCTTGCTTTGGCTGCCCCTGCTTTGAGCTATTTGAGCCTCAGCTATTCTGTGATTCTGTAAACAGGTCTGGGGGAAGAGGGGAAGGCTCTTCTCCCTGGTGTCCTATCTTGCTGTCCAAGATAAGCCATGCAGATCAAATGTCTAGGCATATCAAAATACTACTTTTCTCACAGCTGGGAACTAATCATAAATCAATGAGATCTTTGCTATGCCTCTAGTCCTGCTTATTTACCAGACTGGCTTGAGGTAGAGCAGAGTGAATGGTGAAGTACAGAGCATCCTTTCCAGAACAAGCAAATGTACCCTCAGAAGCAGAAGAAGGGTGGAAGAATTATGATCGAAATGACTTTCGAGGCTATGGTGACTCCTGGCATTAGCCTCTCATGGGTAGTAATAGAGGTAGCTAATGTACTATCTCTATCCTAACTGTGCCTAGATTCACACTGTAGCCTATAGTGTGCCTGCTGGTGTCCTCACTTGAGTTTTCTACTGTCAGCAAGAAAGCTCCCCCTGAATTTACTGATGCAGAAATAGGTCTGCAGCCCTTCAGGGACTAAAAGAAACTAGACTGTCTGAGCAAGTCTATTTGAGAAGTTGATATGTGTTCCTGCTCAGATAAGAGATGTGCCAGTTGAAGAAGTGTAGAAGATACTTGACAGTTTATTTTGTACTGTTATTTGGAAGGCTTCTGCAAAGATTACAAATCTAAATCAATTTGTTGAGATCACCATCCGAAGAGGTGCTGGGTGGGGGGAGGGAGGGAGAAACATCCATATGTTCAGGTTGCTACACAGTGTTTCATATATGAAAACTTTAAAAATTGAATATCACTTACATAAGAGTTATTTTGAAAGTTTGTTTGGATTTTTGTATTAATTCTCATGCAATATAGTAGGCTTTTTTTTTTCCCTTGAAGTTTGAGAAAGTCTACTATATGGTGAAGAAAACATACAGACTAACTGAAAGAGCACTTGCAGATCCTACTTGTCACTTCACTGCTGCTACTACAGAACTGCTTTTTGTGTGTGGGGGGGAAGGGGAATGAGAGAGGGAACTGGTGGCGAGAGAGGTGGGAAGGGAAGGGAAAAGTGGTCATTTTGTGCAGGGAAGAACAAGAAAATAGCAGAATTGCTGAGTTTGTTGGCTTTGAGATATCTGGATTCCTGGCAGACTCAGGCTTTTCTGTGACTTTATGTAACTCTTTGGTGCAAGTTCTGTATGCATCATACTTACTTATCTGAACCTACTCAGTCAGATGTTTCTTTATGCTGTCTCATTATATTTGAAGGGAATAATTCTTCATTTCATCTTCCTCTCTCTCTCTCTCTTCCCCATAGAAATCTAGAAACGGATGGTAGTTATGAGAGGAGAGGATATTCTGGATTTAGGTATCATATTGCTAATCCTAAATAATATTAGGATTTGAGATATAAGTGGTTACCTGTATGAATTGCTCTTTAGTAAAATAACTTGCAGTAATTTGACTGTATCAGAACTGGAGTTTCTGTTGAGAGAATTGGAAACTGCTGGAAAATATTTATATTTAGTTTTGTTATAGGTAGGATCTCATCTTGCAACATTTAGCTTCATATTAAGATGTGTTATTTATATAGGTTGATTTACAGCATAGAGGATACATCCTTTTGCGGTCTCTAACTACTGTTTATTCTAAGGCCTTGTACCAACAGGATGTAGAAGGAGCGGTATTCTTTGTTATCATTTGTTTCTTCTCAACTATTTTTGAAAGGGTCAACTAGTCTGAGTTCTGTCTTGCTTTTAGTGTTGGCTCTTATAATCAGAAATTATCTTGAAAACCTGTCTAATATGTAAGAATACAGATTAAGGTAGGTCTGTTCTCTTATTAGTTTTTGTTAATCTTAAATGCTAGTATTAAGAGTACATAATACCTCCTCATAAATACCCTTTTACAGTTATTTATAGTCTTGCCAAGTTTTCATTCTTTCCAGACTAGTCCTGTGTGTCACATAACCAGACTATTTGAAAACTGTCCTGTGTTTGCAAATATTATTCAAAAATTTCAGCAAAAAAAGGTTCATCCACATCTGAGAGGGGAGCTAGGAAAGACTTTTTTTTTTTTTTTTTTTCCCTTGGAAGGCTCATTCAGGATGAGGTGGATGCTTTCTCAGCTAAATCTATTCTGCCACAGATTTCCTATGAGATCTAGGGCAAGTTCTTTAAACCAGTGCCCAGAGGACAGAAGACTGTTCCTTCCATCTTGGACTGGGCCAAAATGGAGGTTGGGATGGAGACCTTGAGAAACCTCTCTCTTATTTCTAAGTTTAATGGTGTGATGTAAACAAACCTACTTTTGCTTCCCTTTTCTCCTTCTCTGTGTCTGGGAATATGACAGTTCTCAACTCCACAGCAAAGGATTGGGAAGATGAGGACCAAAGTCCTTGTAACTCTTCAGCCATCTGTGTAAATCAGTACCTGCTTAAACCATGTTTCCTAAAGAAGACTGCTAATTACACAGCTATCTTTATCTGGGTACCCAACCCTGCATGCACTAACAGATGTGCTGAGTGCAGCTGAGGTCAGTTGGAACTGTGCTTTGAGTGTATGAAGTGCTATATGTTTGCCTTTATTCCTATTAACAAAGTCCTTGGTGTGTCTAGTGTAGAACCTTGAATCTCCTTGTTTCTTGTCACAGATTTAAAATCCAGATAATATAGCTTCTCTCCTTATAAGAATTGTTGTTCTGATACTGATGAGCACTAAACACTACACAGTTAATAAGAAAACAAATAACTAGCAGCTGAAAATACCTAGTTGGTGCTCAGAAAATGATGTATGGGGTCAGCAGCAGAAACTTGGTTTTTATTTAATGAGCAGAACTAACACTGGTCAAAGCTGAGTTCTCAAGAAGAAAAAAAAACTGATGATCACACTGGATCAATCTAGTAACATGGTATGTTCATGTTTTGAGATAATATTAGTATCTCTTCATGGCCAAGAGTCTCATGTTTTTGAGTACTGAAACTTATGTCTGTAATTTACCTTCTACTGTATATTATTTTGATGCTTTCCACTTCTGTTGCCATGATGATAAAAGATTTACAGTAAGAAAAGCCGATATCAGGTTGTTCTTCTCAACTGTCACGGCTTATAGAGGGTGCACCAGAGGAGTAAGGAAATGCTTGTTATTCACACCAATTTCAAGGAAGGGTACAGTAAGGGTACACTGGGGAACAGGCAATCCCTCTAATCTTAGAGCTCTTACATACTCCTGCAATCCATTTCCAATTGCCATCTTCACAAAGTTGAATTTGTTTGACTCTGTTAAAATTGAGAGACTGAAAGTCATAGAAAGGAACAAAGCAGATACTGGTACTAATCAGTATTCAGAGGAGGGAAATGGGCTCTGAGGAGGAGAAGGAAAATCAACCTGAAGCCATATTGTTGATGAGAGGCCACCTTGACTCTCTGACAAGTACAAAGGAATCTTTGTCATGTGAAATCTCTTCAGAGTAAATCTTCTGAAGTAGTGAATTTGAGAAGAACCTGGGGATTCCAGTCCAGAGATCACATTGAAAATGAATTATTCATTCCCCTGCTTGCTAAAATCTTACTATCAATCATAGGCATATGATTTTCAGTACTACTTGATTGGTTTGATGAACAGCAAGAGAGCAGCCCCTCTAATTCATGTTTTGAACTGTCTTTTTGATTGAACTCAATCCTTGAGAGGAAGAGATGAGAAGGAAACAAAAACATACTACAAGATTTTTAAATTTATCTGAAGATGTGTAGAGCATTTTGTAAAAGCACTTCTGTGCTCCTGTCCAGCTGACATGCCAAGTAATGCCTTTTTTTTGCTGAAGTGAAGAAAACAAACGTTGAAATACACAAACTTGTACCCTGTTAGATTATGTCATACTATATATAAAAGAGTGTTAGGGTCAAGTTTATACTTGGTTGGGTCTGAAATTGGTCTTGATGTCCTAAATATCTAATTCCCTTGAGAATTACAGGTACTGTTTTTGAAACTTGCAACACTGTAGGAGTGAACTTAGAGATAACTCTCTCTCAGTGGAAGAGTCTGTAGTTTGTACAAATAACTCCACTGCTGTACATTTAGTTCAGAATCTACCAAAATTCTTTCTTCATCCATGTGATTTTTGACTATCAACTTTAGTTCACTTAACTTCAAGCCTGTGATGGAAATTAATAGATGTGTCGTTATGTACAGATATCTATATATATCAACACATGCTTTAAGATTGAGTTCTACAGTTTTTAAAATTCATGTTAGTACCTCAGATTATGTATTACTATGATATTGTATGAAAATATGAAAAACAATTACATGTGGTGTGACTGTATGGTCTGATCACTCTGAGTGTGTAAAGCAGAGAAGCCGTTGTCGTCTTGTTAATTAAAATGCCACATTCAGTACAACAAAGTGGTTTAGTAGAATAAAAGGTCAATTCTTGCTTTAAATGCTATGGATTAATACTTACACTAGAAGTTGCTGAATAATGAAAGACTGACTTGAAAACCACTTTTGTATCAAAAAAATTAGTCAAAATTACTATCAATAGCAAATCCAGACCTACTTTCCACAGAACTCCATTAAGCTCACTGTAATTTTTGCTTTCTCTCCCAGGAGGTCTTCATATTCCTTCTTGTGGGCCTGATCTAAAGTCTGTAGAAACCAATAGTACAGTTTTGGTGAATTCTTTGGATTTACTTTTCAGTTCAACATGGCACTCTGCTGTACGTGAAGACATAGCTTATGCTCAGCTCTTCCTAATTATTGTCCTTGGCCATCTATACTCTGTCTAGTCTGGCAAATGTAACTTAAAATTTTGCATATTAAGACTCCCCATTTGCACATGCAGTTTTGCTTGCTGGCAGAAATTCTGCCTTCGTCTTCCTTGGGTTTCTTTTTGCCTTGCATGCCTAATATACGCACCTGTATTTGAGTTATATTCTTAGATCTAAGTAGATCTAGCAGTTAGTTCTGTGTTGCTGTGGCCAATTTCTTTTGGAGGCAAGGACAGAGAGGAAAAAGGTAAAACTCAGTTTAAGTGTCTGCAGTTAAACCGTAGATAGCTGCCAAACAAGAGTGCCCTTTTTTAGTCATTTCCAGAGGATTTATGCAGCTTGTGGGCTGAAGGGTTGATTCATTTTTCAAGAGTACTTAACTCATGAGCCTTGGAAATGAGAAATTGTAATAGATTTGATAATTTTTAGCATAACAAAGTACACTTACATTTAAAGATTTCAATACTAAGATCATGACTTTGCATTAAGATTTAATGGGTTTACAAGACCGTCATCTTGTTCTTCTTATTAATGATTTGTTCCTTCTCAATATTAGCAATATGAAGTCGTGCACTTCTCACACAGTGAGTGCTAATTTTAGAGTTGGTCCATGCTAGTGCTTCCATACAATGCAAGGAGAGTGAATATGCAGAGCACCCAAGTCTCATTCAAAGGACAGTTGAGAAATGGCTAATGTGTTCATCTTCACTCAAGATCTAGCTCTGCGTCTTCTATTTTAGCGTGGGGATTGGCCTACAAGAAATCGGAAAGCTTTGCAAACTCAGATTTGCATGTTTGTTTTCATATTGCTTAGGTATGATTGTGTTGCACCTTAGTAGCTGTACTTCTCTGATAATTTGTTCCTTCCTTAATACTTCATCATGTTGATTTGTTTCAAGTTATTTCTGTTTGGTTTAGGTTTTTAGGCCTCCCATAGGCTTTCAGCAGTGTTGTCTAAGCATCAGTGTTCTAAAGTGAAAAATACTTCACCCCTCAATAAAATTGAGTGGTTTGTTCTTAATCAATAGAAGAGGAATAGGTAACCTTGAGGATTTATATAAGTCAGCTCAACTGAAATGCAAACAGAAAGGAATTGCGAAGCCATTCTCAGCAAGTCTGGGAAAGGAAAGGAAAGGAAACAAACTTACATTTTAGAGCACAGAGTACAAGTTAGAGAAATCTAAGACTTAATCAATACTCTTATCTTTTGTTCCAGCAGGTATCTAAAGTTTTATTTATTTATCTCTGTAGTGAGGTAGTGAAATTGCTATGGAAGTTTTCCATTTCAGTGCATGACTTTTATTCCTATTTGGCATCTGCAGTTTCAGAATGAATGTATTACAATACGTTCATAAGCATACATTTGCTTTTTTCAGTCAACAGCCACTTCGAATAACTCATCCTATTGCACTATTTTAATTGTGAAACGGAACTTGCCCTTTTCAATGTGAGATGAATAGATTGATAATGCATTTGAAATAAAATTGAAGGACATATAGCTGAATTAGTGCCTAGAATAATCAAGCTCTTGTTTGACTAATGCCACATAACCGTCACTGTTTTTCTTGAAACTAGCCAACTACTTCTTTTGGAAGAGCATGTATATACAGTCTTATTAGTCAGGCAACCTTCATTACTGTATTTTGAAGATACATTGTTAGATCTAAAGTAATTTTTAGAAGGAAAGATAATCTAAGGTACAAGAAGACATGGAGGATGTAAGACACAGGTGTGGAAAGGCAGTGTAATGCCTTCATCCTTTCTGATTTTTGAAGTATTTAGCAGAATCTTTTGCTGACTCTCGTTTTCGGCAGTGCTCATTCATGAGTTACATTAGCTATAGGAGCCACAGTCACAATATCAGGGCAAGTCTTATACAATATGGATAATATATTACAGAAGGCTCTGCATATGAATAATGCAAAAGGTTGAGTGGTTCAGTGAGGGAAAAAAAAAGGCAATCCAAATGGATTCTTCCACTGACAGGTTTTAGGGGTCATTTCTAAAGATTTCACCCTAACAAATTGGTTGCATTTAAAAGCCTAATAAAACTTAGAGCTGTGTTACTAGACTGCATCTGCTCTTGGTACAATGGTTTATTTTAAAGCATTTAAACTGTGCCTGTCAAGTAAATTACATACCCAAGAAAAACAACTGACAAGTGCATTGGATGGAATATAGGCTGAACTGCTTTGAATTTTAAGCACTCTGTATGTGGTACATGAGAAACTTCATAATGAAAAACATCTATTTCCTTTTTGTGAAATATTTCTTTTCCTTGTAGCTGTGGTTCCAACCTGTCCTCTCACTCTGAAATCATTTGGGAGTAGATGCTGACTCCCCCTTTATTTTCTTTGGATATCATTACATTCTTGCATGGGCTGTTAGTTTTCATATTGATTTCTTTTTTATTTTGATCCTGGACATAAAAGTGGGATCTCATAGGTAAATTAATGGAAAGTATTTATTGTATTAAGAAATCATACTTAAATACCCTATGTTCAGATAGCCAAGCAAAAGAGTAGTTTTGAAATGCTATTCTTTTTCAGATTATCCAAAAGAAAACCTGATCTGCTTTAGTAAAGTTCATACTGTGAATCATAAAATATGGTATTTTGCCTTTTCAGGATTTGCCAGCAAGCTCAGCTGCTGCTCCATAGTACTGTATGATCAAATAATATAGAATTACTTAAATTTAATTACTGAAATATCACGGATAACTGTTTGGTGTACAATACTTATTTCAGTATCAGACTTGCTGTGGTGTGAGAAACTGGCCTGCCTGATGTGCTGCTCCTTGAACTGTGTTTGGTTGGAGAGGAGCAAGAATGCAACAGATGGCAAAGAGATCATTTCACCTTTTAGATCTCTGTTCTACCCAGGACTCTTAGGTGTCATTTTACACAATGTTTTGAACACCTCATTTTGTCATGGTTGTTTTGATCTCTCTGTATGGTTGATACTATAACAAAGCCAGTAATCACAATGACAAATATATAACAGTATTTCAGACCTGCCATCTCTGGGGTCTGAAAGCAAACTGCTACTCGAAAAGCATGAGCCTGAGTGATATAGCCAACTTCCAGAGCTCAAAAGCTGTAAGAGAATAAGTGTTCTGTTAGCTTATAGAAAGCTACATAGGTATTGGTAGTAGTACAACTCAAATATGCGTGATGAAAACACATGCAATTACTGAGGCAGCAGTAAGAGCAACAACTTGAGCTTAAACCAATATGTGTGTTTAAACAAATCCTATGGGTTGTATGAAGTATCTGAGCCTATTTCTACTTGTTTCCTACCCCTTTACAGAAAAGAACATGCTAAAGAACATGCTTCCCATGTTCCTCTTCAATGATAAACAGTAATATACTAACAGTACTTGAAATGACCTTTTAACATTGTGTTCCTAAAGCCTGCTGTTTTGTAGTGACCAAAGGGCAGCTAAAGGGTTGAACTCGCTTACAAAATCTAATCTTGTGTGGCAAGATTGAATATCACAGAAAAAGTTTTCTATGATGTTGTAAACTGCAATGGCCAGATTCCAATTTGTCCCAATAAGTTTTAAGGAAGATAGCTGAAGATACTAAGGGTCAACAAGACTTGCCTGGCCAACTGTTTTGCTTTTTTGTATATGAAAATATTGTTAACTGTACAGAAAGGGGTTTTTTTTAGGTACTACTTCACCTCTAGTGAAAAAGAGAAGTACTCGGAGACTTTGGGATTGAGGGGGAGAATGTTTTTCAGCTGATACAAAAGACATTAGGTGTGGGAAAGTAAGGAGCTCCCTGCTTCAGTTGCTGTCAGGTATGCAGGACACTGACTTATGCTAGGCCGGTACTAAAATCATCAGATTTCAGTAAGGCAAACTGAGGTATTCCCCCACCCTCTTCCTTATCAGAAATAGCCAGGAGAGAAGAACTTGAAGAAAACATCTGACTTCTTGAGTGCAAACACAACACTGGAAATAACTTGGATCTTAGGGAAGCAGGAAAATCAAAACTACTCTAGTATCTTCAGTTTCAAAAACCTTGGGATTCTCAAGAAAGTCTTCATCCTCTGAACAGCTCTGAGATGGATGCTCTTCACCTTCAGCTCGGTCATCAGTTAGGAGGTGGCTAGAGGACTGACCAAGTCTGAGGCCTAAGCCTTCTCCTCCCTATTCTCACCCTACCATATGTGCATGTTTATTTTATGTTTGTGAGAGCTTTTGTGCTAAGAAGTAAGGATTGATTTGGGCTAGATACCTTAAAATCTCCACAGAATCAAGATCTTAGGTTCTCATTGCTAAATGCAGTTGCTTCAGTTGCTGTTTGAAAGCAGTATATCTGCTTGTCTTTTGCTTCACCTGTCTTCTATAATCTCTCATTTTGGGGTTATTTCCAAAACTTTTGCAATACATTTTTTTCCCTTTCCAGTCTTAGCTAAGTTTAAGAACTATGTGTCAGAGATCAGATGGGTAAAATTATATATAATTGTCTCCTATCACATTCTTGCAGCATTTAATGAAACAAGGAATTATTTCTTCAAATTGGAAAACCTTGGTATTACTTTCAGGAGCCAGTATCTTGATTCAGAGGAACATTAATTAAGATAAATAGACTGTCCTTCCTCATCACTTTAATTGAATGAAAAGGTGGTGACTGATTTTTCTCCTTTCCCTTGCTGCTTCATATAATGAAAAATGTGATATAGTTAATGAAAGGCAAAATGAATGTGAAAGTACTTACACCTGTGTTTGTGATAGCATTAAGAGCTTAATGAAGGTGGAAGCCTCATTATTGATAAAATTCAACTGATTTGTATTTAATAAAATGCTTTTGTTCTGTAGCATAATTGCAGTTTTAATCACTTTTTGGAGACATCAGGCTTATTGAGTGCTATCTATACTTACTGCTCTCAAGAAATGGCTAATTAAGGAGACAGGATGACCTTTTTATTCAAGGCCAGATTCTACTCATTTAGCAGGAATTCTTCCCTGACTAGATTTGCCTGTATTAATCTAAGATCCAAGAGCATTTGATTCATTCTCCTACCAACATAAGTAGGAATTGCACCTCCTTGGATTGTTATCTGACACAACATTATCTGTATTATAAAGAATAACCAAACCTGGTTTCTTCTAACTGTAGTTAAAGACCTTCACATCTCTAAGGCTGTTTGTAAGTAGAACTGGATCTGTTCAGTACTGCATGAGCTGTTAGTACTAATTTGACCAGATAAATAATATTTAAGGGACACTTACTTCCTTAGCATTTTTGTGAAACTTCTTAAATATCCCTTTAAGGGAGCACTGCCTCATTTTGTGAATTGTATAAAAGCTGGTTCCTGACCTCTTGTTGTAATCTTGTTCTAAAGGCTGTAAAGCTCTTCAAGTCCAGATATTTTTGAGATAGACAATAAAAGCTGTAGCAAGTATGTGGGGATGCATAAGAAGGAATTTGTGCTTCCATAGTGCATCTTGCTTACACAGTGTATGGCAGGTAATTTAAAATGCAATGGTTTTGGAAGATCTTTACTCTTTGGATGAAAAGAATCAGTAGACAGAAACACTAAAATGCTAGTGAATGCGTTTAATTTCTGCTATAGCTGTCTTCACTGTCCTTTGCTATCCTCAGGCACTTGCAAAGCAGAAAATCAGATGGAAAAACTTCTTTTATAGTTTGTCTTCAGGAAGAGTTGTTATGAATTGTTCATAACTGCTCATTAGCCTGAGTTCTTGAACTCCATTAAAATACTTCCTTAACATTTCATGAAAAACCAAAAGAAATAAGAGAGGAAAAGGGGGGGGGGGAAGCTTGAATTTGAAGATACTAATATCTGCTGAGCCCAAGGTTTCAGTTCCACAAGGAGGAAGAGATATGTGATTATAAATATAGACAAAAACAAGCCTTTTTAAAAAAACAAGCCTTATTTAATAAGAAAATAATTCTGTAGAAATTATATTTGGCCTCAGGTATGAAGTGGTTAAAGTTGATAGGATATTAAACTCAAATGTTATTTTTAAAACTGATATTTTTTCCCCAAGTATAGTACTTCTGAGTCTTTTTTAATCTATATAAAAGTAAGTGGGTTGAGAAACCAAAGCGAATGTGTGAAGGTTACCTATTTTGAGCAGGGTGCTTGAGTAAGACTGTGTGTACTTTTATGTTTGAAAGGAAATACTTAGATTTGCTAGGATGCTGAAGCCTGAAATAGCCTGATCTATCTTTGGAGTAAGGAGTCTGGGCTTTCCTCATGCCTGTACCTGCTTTAACTAAGCAACTGTTTGAAAACACATTTTGACCTTTAAAGCCTGCAGTCACACAGTTTTAAGCTCAGATCTTATAAGTGATTCATTTAAAGTATGTATTGCTAATCTGACCCCATATTTGAAAGCCAGTTTGCCCAGATATGTCTGTTCCTTACTGCCAAAGATCGATCGCCATTTGCTATGAGTTTACAGATAGATATTACCAGTCTGATGGATACGCTATTTTATAATTATTATATATTTATAGAATATCAGAATTATAGTCTAAACATTGTGTATTTTAATACAATTGTAACAAAAGTATGGCAAAAGGTGGAAGCAGAAGGTGGAAAAAAACAAAATATTCAGATAGTAGAAGTACTTAGAGGTACCAAGAAAGTTTGTATTTGGTTCAGTAAAATCTACTAAAAATTAATCTTTTCAATATGGCCTGTCTATAAATTGTCTTGACAAACTTTTAGTGGATTTAATGTCATGGTTGCAAAGAGTACAGAATAAGGATGTTTCTTAAATGACAATAGTGCGTCACAGCATTTTTCCTCATCTTTTTATAGTAATTGAGATACAACTGATGCATTCATTTGCATGCTAAATAACATATCTTTCCTTGTAACTAATAATTTCGCTTCTAAAAATTATATTAAACAGTGCACTAAAATTGCTGTCTTTAAGTCTTCCTATAGGTAGAGTATGTTTGACCTTATATGAAGGTGCTCAAATCATCTCAGTGTTATAGCAAGAAGAGTGTACACAAAAATGTTGCTTTTTCTGGCATTTTATTCCCTGTCTGAATGTCCTGGGAATATGCATATTTCCCGTCTGAGACTGAGAATATAGATGAGGAAGCTAGAGAAATAAATGTTAATGCACCAGAACACTGCATAAAAGACTAGTGGAAGGTAGGAAAGTGTGACATGGTTATAAAAATGGATTTAGTAAACATGATTTTGAGCAAGTACCATGATTACTGAGAAGTTTGTTGCTAAGAAATTAATTCACTTTTGCCAGTGGGAATGAAGGAGGCTGATAGAGTTGGTATTTAGTACTTTAAAATTCTCATACAAAACTTAAGGTAGGGAAGAGGTCAGAATAAAACAAAGTCTATATGCATATATTCTTTTACTTACTGTCTTTTTTGTGTTTTTCATTGCCATCATGACTGTTGGTAGTGAGGCTTATGTGCCCGTTTAACAGCTCCAGGATTAAAAGACGAGATTTTTTTTCTTACCGTTACATGGATCAAAGCCATACCCACTGTCCTAACAATCTTGTTCTTACTTCTCTCCGTTTAGAAACGTGATTCAAATCCAGTCTACTCTGAAATTGTTGATTGCTGTTATGGACCATGATTGAGTTCAGTTGCCTACATAGATAATTAAGTGGCTGATGTTTAGCTACTGGGGTTTGAGAAGCTTAGGACTGCTGAGTAAAGGGTTTTTTTTGACTGCACAGCATTGTTTGTTTGGCTAATAACAGAGAAACTTTCAATTGGTACTTTGCAGTGGCATCTTGAGGGTAGTTTGGCTAGCAGTAAATACTATTTTTTACTTTGTCGAATTATTCTCTGTGCTAAGTACTAAAAGCTTTGTGCATGTGCCTACAAACTAAATGTAATTTTAATCCTCTAATATTAAAAAAAATAGTCCTGTGGTTAAGTAGATAAATGGTGAATTATTATAAACGTGATGACTTGCTGAAGAGTTCAGGCGCCAGCAGCAGAAGCCAGGGGTGGTTCTGCCTGCGCTTGGCAGTGGAACTGTGACATGAAGTAACAAAAGGCTTTACTTCAATTTTTCTGGGCTTCTGAGCAAAACCTAAAAATGAGGTTTCACTCAAAAGCCTGAGCTGTTTATTAGTGATCTTTAGATCTTGAACTTAGCCTTTTGCAACTTTGTTCTCGGCTGCCAATCAAGTCCTGGGAGAGCAGTTATATCAGCATGGCCAAAACTATTGTTCAAATAGTATTAAAAAAAAATTCACCTCACATTCTTAATTTATCATGTTATGGATATTCTGAGTCCATAAATTAGAATTAGTTCTCGTTAATTCTTAGAAACTCTTTGCAATGGTGTTATTTCAAGCCTTTATAGTCTGATTTGTCCAATGTGAGAGTACCTAGCTACAAAAAATTATGAATATTAATACGAAAAAAAGTGTTGTGGGATAGAGTGTAAACCTGAAATAAGTTACAAAAAGGCTACTCAATTGTGATACGGTTTTTGCAGACTTACTGCTTGAAAATGGAAAGCTCCAAATTAGTTTAATGTTCTAAGATGCTTAGTTGCAAAAGATACAGCATTATTCCATAGCCTAAAGAACAGTTTTTGTCCTCCTTTTCCTTTTGTGTATCTTCAGTGAATATAGTAAGGCAAAAGAGAATAGTATGGGCAATCTCTAGTCCAGTGTTTCTACTCATAAAATCCAGCATGCTGCCTCAATTTCATTAGATAATAACAGGTGGTGAGGTTGATCTAGTTGCCTCAGGTATTTTCCTTCTAAGAACAGGTTTATTTGATTTATTTTTTAAAATTAAATTATGCTAGGTAAGTGTATGTTTCTCAGTTCAATCTATTTGCTATTGTATTGCTGTTCTAGTAGGTTTTCAGCTTTTCTGTCTAAATCATTTTCTGCAGATGTAATAAACTGTTAAACACTGTCTGAAGAGTAAAAATCCACCCAGGACTTGTGTTCCTGTTCTATCACTAGCTGTTTTATTGGAAACCTCTCTCGCTCCCTGCAGATGAGGGAAGAGCTTATGAACTTTTTAATACAACTAAGATGAAAAGATAGAAGAAAAAAGCATAACACATGGGAAGAGAGAAATGGAAGAAAGTGGAGATATGACTGAAAATAAGTGAGCAAAGCAGGCAGAACAGGAGATGGAGTTCTCTCTCTCTCTCTCTCTCTCTCTCTCTCTCTCTCTCTCTCTCTCTCAATCCTCTGCGTGTTTGTTTATGGTGCCTGTACTACTACAGCGGGGTTTTAGAATATTTAAAGTCTTGTCCAGAAGACTTCTGGGCAGTCTGGATCTTTTAGGGGCTGATAACGTTCAGAACTATAGCACGCTCTGGGAAGCTGAAGACCTAGGGATGGAAATAATTTGTTTTTCCACCCGTACCTGATAATGCTCTCTCAAGGATTTGTGGTAGCTCCTGTTGCCTTTCCAAGAAATGATGAGTTTGATTACAGCAATCAAAGGGTGGCTGTCCATGCCAGAACAAACGACTGGCCTTGTGCCATGTGTTGCGTCTACCAGCAATGTCAGTAAGAGTGAGCAAAGAGTAAGCATGTGATAATACTCAGCCTCCAGAATTTTCTGCTTGGGGGACTTCTGGAGATGTTTTTTATTTATTTATTTGATAACCCTTAGTGGAGTTCTCATCCAAGTTGTGCAGTGTCCCCTTGTACCTATGCAGACATGTAATAGCCCCAGTGTCCTCTGCCAGGAAGTCCTACTAGTTTACTATCTGTTGTGTGAAGAACTGCTTGCTTTTGTTTGTTTGAAACTTGTAATCTCCTGCTTTCACTTGGTGGCCTCCCAGTTCTTGTCCTAGGGTAAAAAAAAACCCAACAAATTATTCCTATCCAGTTGCTGCTCCATGACAGTCAAGTGTTTATAGACATCTAAGAAATATTTCCTTAGCTGTCTCTAGTCTAAGGACAACTTCAGCTGTCTATCCCTATGGTCATTGTTGCAGTTCATCTCTGCACCTTTTCTAATGCTACTCTGCACTTTGGTTAGGAAGCCTGGAGTGGGGTAAACTCAAGATAGACTGTAGCAGTAGTGTTTTCTGGAATGCCATGGACCTGATTTCAAGCAGTATTGTTCCTCCCTCTGCAGAAACATCTGTGGAACTATGAGATCTGTATGTTCTGGCTTAAGTGTATCCAAGAGAAATCAATTTTCAAAAATCGATAGAGAATAAAGGAAGGAGCAGCCCTTGGGAATTATTTAAGGAATGCTTGCTTAAGGAATAAGGCCATACAAGCAATACAGCAGAATGTTTTTTCTGAGATTTACAGGTTCTACCATCTACGTTTCTCTTCATCTTACGGGAATTACTGACCTGAAAGATAGTGGGAGCTAAAACTTTCTGCTGTATCAGCCAAAGGTTTGAGGAACACCTCTTGCTTCTACTACAGCTGTTCTCTAGCTAGAGATTGATCTTGCAACACTGAATCAGATACTGCTTTGACTTGCATAGGAGAAAGTTAAAATCTCTGTTTGTGGCTCTCTTTATGTGACCTTATTTGGCCTATCTGCTTTCTGTCTATCTTTTTTTTGCCATCTATTTAATGATTTTGGCTTTTCCTGCTATTATAAATTTACACTTGTCAGCCAATGTCCAGAAAGGCAATTTAAAATAATTCCACGGTCTGATCTGAGTGAAAGTTTCCCAAGAGCCAAGGCAGTTAAATGTCATGAGCTTAATGTGTGCTATGCATTTAATTTACTTTTTAACTGATAAACATGAATTTTATTCTTCTGCTTTTGTTACGATTTACACTGCAAGTTTTCAAAAACAGCTGATTTCCTAAGACTGACTGACTTTGAAGGCATTTCTAATATATGTAAACTGTCAAGTATAGGCTTCCTCTCGTCAGAGGAATCCTTAAGCCAGAATACTGCTAAAATGACACTTTAATACATATTTTAATGCTTTCTCTGAATTTTCATTTTTTATTGCATAACTAAAATATCTTTCTGCTGTTTCTCTATACTGTAAGTAGTCTATTATTGTAATTCTCCATAACATTATATAATTAATAAAACTCAATTAGCTGCTTTTAATATTTAAAAATATCTTGAGGCCAAAACAGATTGAAAACATTATGTGGGTGGCTTAAGCTGTCAGTCAAGCTAGAAGTCCTTATTGATAGACTATTTGCAAGGAATGCTGGGCTAGCTCTGGTTTTTGGCTTTATGCTTAAGATTTCTTTCTGTTTATGAGCAAGTGCTGGTGGAGGTGTTCACTTCTCAGAGATCGCATTTCTGTTGTGCCACAGTATATGAAAAAAGAATGAAATCCCAAATGGGCCTAGAAGGACAAGAAGGAGCTTTTAGATAAATTGGTGTAGAAAAACATAATAATAAGGATCTTTGCGTGTGCCAGATGAGGAAATATGTGACTTTCACAAACGTTATTTTAAGAGTGTTTTGTCTGAATTCTTCCCTCCTAACCTTAAAGGCCTCTGCACATGAGCTGCATGTTGTTTTCTAAATGTCCCTGCTTATTTATTTATTTATTTAAACAGCCTATTTGATGGTAGAAGCAATGTCTTTTTTTTCTGGAAAGGAAAAATAAAATCTTTTTCTGACTCTGGAAAAACAATTAAAATTATTTTTGCCTGGGTATGGGTTTTTTTCTTTCTTTTGTTGGCTCTTCCCCTTCTCTTGAGAACTAGTGTTGTATTGATGGCTGTGGAAGTAGAAGAACTTAGCTTTATGGTAGTTCTATTTCCATATTACTAACACTGGTAGTGTCCACTGTGTGGTAGTTTTAGGAAATCTATGCAATGTGGCTGCTTCTTTTCCATTAGAATATTCTATCTCAAAAGTTCAAATGAAGCCACAGGGTTTGATTTGGCCAGTAATTTTCTCCTTCATAAATGGGAAGATAGTCTGGGTCATTACTGTTTTCTTTCACTTCAGATAAAATGTGTGTATCTAATATCTTTTTACAATAACTATATTTCAAATATTGTAGCAACATGGCATCTGCGTGTGTGTGTGATTCTTTATACAATTTCTCTCTGAACGAGGACAAATAACGGCTCAGTAAAATTGCATTGCAGACTTTGAAGGGAAGTTAAAAGAGAGCTTAATCGCTACCCAAAATTGCTCAAATGAAAAAAGGGAGTATTCCTAAATCTACTCATGACAGTAAAACTGCTAAGCCACAGCGGAGCTGATCTATGGAGCCTTTAAAAACTAACGATGTCCCTTTCTGTGCGACCGAGTCTGTCTCATAGTATTCTGGGACTTTTGATTTCAGTCCTGGCTGAAAAGAGGAAAGATGAAGGAAGGAACTATGTCACTGTAAAAATAAAATGTACAATGTTTCGGGTCAGGTTCAAGATAATTTTTACTTCATTCATCACAACTCTTTTCCTTGCTGTTTAATTCATCCTGTATTCTTTTTCTCTCTTCTTAGTTTAAAACAAGCACTATCGATGCAGTGTCTGAGAACTCTAGCTATGCTTACTTTAAAATTCTGCAATAAAACTAAAAAATGTACGCACATTTTCTTGTAAAATGTATAAATTTTTCTTAAAAAGCACTGAAGGTGATGTGCCCTTGAATTGTATTTTTTCCCGGGTATCTGACAGATAAATATGCTGTTCTCCAAAAGGGCAGGATGATTTTCATTTGCTTTTCTTTAAAGAAGTGAATGTGCAGGTGGTTGCCCTGAGGAGTCTAATCTTTGTGGTTAACTAGTATAGTGGAAAAGAAAGGCAGGCAGCTGTGACCCCACAGCTAACAGGAAATAGTTCTTTAGTATGAAATACAAATTCCTAGGAGATAACATACATGCTTTTTCCACTTGATCTTGAAAGTTAAAGTGAAGTGAAGTGACAGGTAGGATCTGAACTGTATATAATTAAGGATAAATGAAAATTCAGTTACAAGACTGAAGTGAAGAAATAAGAACAAGTGAATGGTAGGGTTTGGGTCCTTCCAGATTCTCAGCGAAAGTAGAAACTTCATCCTTGGAAATAAAAGCTGGCCATACTGCTGGCAGAGCATAGTAACTCCTTGCTATGACCCGAGCTTTAGCTTGAAGTAAATTGGAGTGGGAAGAAAGAAGGAGCGTTATGAAGAAGTAACTCTTGGAGCCCGCTGAAGTGAATGGATTTGAGTGATGAGAAGTGATTTAACACTATGTGCAATGCAGGTTAGTCACTCCCAGGGAGGAGTTGTCTTGGGACACTTGCAGAACCCTGTTGTGTTCTGTCTGGCTTCTGACTAAAGACACCACTAAGCACCTGGCTCTGTGCTGGATGATGTGAGGTTGGTCCAGGCGGTAGATGTGCGGACACCTGTGCACGGGCAACCTGGCAGAGGTTGTGCACGGGCAACCTGGCAGAGGTTATGCGTGTTTCATACGCTAACAACTCTGAAACACTTCTGACTTGGTGCTTCTTTGTTAGACTGCAAAAATGTTTTTAGCTTGTTTCTTCTCACAGGGTTTACTCGTTAGTCCATCCAGCTTGCTGCCTCGGCTACGTTAAGTCTGCAGTCAGTACATGTTCTGCAGCTGACTGATTCATAAAAGATTATTAAACTGAACATATATGACAGAAGCCACTAAGAAGTGTGCCACTAGCTAGTGATTTGTAGGCTTGTTGTAAACTATCCTTGGATTGAATAAACAAGTTTAAAAGAGAAGGAAGTAATGCAAGCAGATAAGAGCTACTTGAGATGGGGAGGAGGAAGAGCTTATTGCTAACTAGTGGTTATAAAAGTCAGATCAGGGTTTTTTTTGGTTGGTCTTTGCTGTGACTCACATAGCCCTGAGAATCTGCCCTGTTCCCTCAGTGTGTTGGTGACGTGATGTTGCAGTCATCTGGTTCTCGCTGCTACTGCAATGATGATGAACATAAAACCTAATTACAACTTTCTGCGTTGTCATTTTGCCATTAGTTATCTGGAAAATATTTTTCATGTAATATTTACAACTCTTTTTCCAATTCCTCTGTAATCTTTTTCAGAAAAAGAGAAGTAAATCTGAAAAATATTTGCTCTGGTTTCAAATTAAATACAAAAAAAGGATATAATTACATTGTTCAATACCATTTGAACCTAAACTGAAAAAGTTAAAAGAACCACACCATTTCAGTGTTGTGAGTATTATGGAAAAAGAGTTTCCATCTCATTTTAGCTGGAAAAAAGTCACTTTTATGTGTTATTTATGTAAAGATATGCAACTAACTATGTGGGAAGTTAAGGTGAACTATTAGTGTAAGGAAATGGTAGATAAAATGCTAACTTTTGGGAAAGCTGTCTTTCTCCTAAACCACTCCATTCCAGCCTCAATAGATAAAAAAGTTTTGTTTTTGAAAAGTGAATTAAAGTGGTTTTCCAAGTATGACAGTGCTATGCAAAGAAAACACCTTTATTCTGGTGAAAGCAATGCAGGGCTATTTTATGTTAAGTTCTGTCATATTTTTATGCCTATGCAGTAAAAAATGGATTGGGCCTATTGGGTAGTTAGTTGCTGCCCTTTCTAAAAGGAGAAATGAATAATAGAAAGAATTCAGTTTGAGTGCTGTTGTATAACCATACCATGAATCGTTGACAAAACATTATTGTCTAAATCGCTGTACTTGCTATGTCATTTGACTGGCAAAGTTATTTATTTCATGAAAAGAAGCAGTGTGAAAGTGCCTAGATGTTACTGTTACTAGATAGCATGCATGTTGTGTTTTTATCTGTAGTTGAGGTAAAAGCTGAGAATGGCAAAATGTATTTTTCAAGTATTTTATTTAGACTGTTTTCAGCACAAGCACTTTCTACTGTGATGCCCGTTACTTGTCCTATATGGTGCATTTAACCCTTTCCCATATGGTCTATTTAGGCCTGCAGTAACTATTTTTTAGAGGAATACTTGAGCACAACAGAATAATCAAAGGAAATCTAAGAGGCTTAGACAAGGTCACAGAGAAGGTTCCCGGAGGGTCAGCCAAACTGAAGATAAATTGAAAGGTGGCATTGCAATGGCATGGAATGAATCTGTTCCTGCATGACTCAAATACTTAGGTAGGGGACAGCTGTTGTTTCCTTAATACCCTTGTATGTAGTATTGCTGAGATTAGATTAATACCAGCTTCTTTCCATGCACTTGTTTTTCTTGACTGATGTAAGCTTTGTACTGTGGATTCCTTTGGCCAGGGAGAGCGGGCAGATGTTGTTTTGTTTTGTTTGGGGATTTTTGCCTTCCTTGAGAGGTGAGACATGACGAGTAGACTTTTCCCATTCTTGGCATCATTGGAGCTAAAAAAAAAAAAAAATCTGTGTTTACACTTTAATGCTTTTGTGTTTTCTTTCTTTTTAACGCTATTAAAATTTTTTTAAAATTCTACATTCTTTAAAAAGAATGCTATTGAGATCAGATAAATAAAGGCCATAATAGTAGCAAAATAGTGTGTTCCATATGTCTTTATAGCCAGGACCAATAAAACACAGCTTTATGGAGATGTTACTTGATTCTTTAACCTACGAAAGGTATTTGTTTGCAAAAATTACATTTGGATATAAAAAGGTCTACATTCAAACAAAGCCAGTGGTTATCATCAAATTCTGATAATGTCATGAAAATTCTGTGTTATCCAACTCATGACTTACAATAATTTGAATAAATGAAAGCAGAATTTAAGTTTTGTTATAGATGAATTTTGTTCTACAAAATTAAGATTCTTTCATTCTCAGGGTGTTTCAGTTCTTTCTGTGAAGCAACTTCATAAAATCCAGTGGGATGAGAGCTAAGAAAAAGTGCATTAGCTTTGAAACTAAAGAGCAATTCAACAAAAGTATTCTACAATGTGGTAGATAAATAGATAACATAATTATTGAGTATTTAAATGTACAGGCCTAACTCTGCTCTCTCGGGGTGTATTGTAAGAAGTTAATGCTGTTAGCAGTGAATAATGTTGCTGAGTGGAATTGGTAACATAATTGCTGAAGTCCAAAACTGCTTGGACTTGTACAAAAAAGTATGTACATATGCAAATGTATATGAAAATCTAAGACTCTTCTCAGAGGAGTTAACAGGTACAAGTTTCTCAGCTGCTAATCTTTAGACTTGGCTTGTTTGTCCGTGGAGAGCTTGCTCCTTCTGTACGATGAAGGTTTCTGCTCATGTTTCTGACTTCTAGCTATTCATTGCAGGAAGGCAGAAGTACGTACATGCTCAATGCTGTTGCTTATGGTTTAGGAATTGTTGTGAGAAGATGAGTTTGCATAGGAAGATGCATGTAAAACTCAGCACTAAGGCAAAGGTAGTACTAAACAGAACTTAAGATGCTTGCCTAAATCTAGAAAGAGGAGATTGGTACTTACTTAGAGCAATAACTGATTGAGATAAGGGACGGGAGGAGGAAAGGAGAGGATGGATGCCTTTTTGAGTCTATGTGCTATTATCAGGAGATTTTCCCATTCTGGTTGTTCCATTCATCAGTGTCAAGCTGATGACTAGTGGTGCTTATTGCTAATAGCTATTGATCAGTGGAACTGACAACTGATTTATAACTGAACATGATTACATGGTTTCAAGCAAGTGAAAATACCTTACCTCTCCTTTCGCCTTGTCTTCCTCCAAATCCAGAACTTGCCACTCCTGGTTTAGCTCAAGATAGCAATTTTAAACTAAACAAAATTATGTAGACTAAACTGAGGTATGCCTAGCAAATTCCCAGTTGTGTAATTCCTAGTAACAGGACAATATAATTTTCACTGTAAAATCATTGAACAAAAATGAGAAATCGTTCTAGTGATTCCTTCCAAACCTTGTTTCTCACAATGTTACTCACACATTTGAGGCCTGTTTCTTTTTTTAAAACAAACAAACAAACAAACAAAACAGAAGGAAACAAACAAAACCAGTTCATAAAGACATGATGCAGAATTATAGTTTGGGTAGGCAATCCTTTCCTTCCTGTCAGATGGGCAAGCTGCGTGCCTGCAGTGGCATATCTGTTTTCCCATATATTTGCACGTATAGCACTGTGCAGTGGCAGCATTGAGTAGAGTGTGGCATCAAGGGTTTTTTCTTTGGGATATGAACTAGATTGGACTTAGGCAACAAGAAAGCGAGTTGATGCCAGTTGGCTTTCAGATGTTGTTGATAACTTTGTGTTATTCTCAACACTTACTTCAGTCTATTCAGGCTAAGCAGCCACTTTGTGGTGTCCACGTGGACATTTCAATTTCTCTTGTGAAAAGGCTCTGAATTAGTTAGCAGCCTATCTGTGTACAAGTCAGTTAAATTGTTCCTTCCAAAGTACATTCCCTTGTACATGTTTAAAGAAAGTGTTTCACCTGTCACTCTGCTGACAAGTTATACAAAACCTTACCTCTTAAAGAGTTTTGAGTAGCTAGTTTTAAGAATGCCACAGCCCCTTTTCCCTCAGAAATAGGAAAGTATGTCTGTACTAATTTAACATGTTTCATGCCTGTTCCCAGAGTTTTGCTGATGCTCCAACAGGATTCCACCTTCTCACACCTTTCAATCTTTCTATTATTGAAGTATTTGTTGTGAATTTGCAACAAGTCCCAAAGACTCTGTGTATGTCTTGCCTTTCAGCTTTTTTTTGGTAATGATCTTGCTGTGCATGTGATCCATTTCTTCTCTGCAGTCTGCCTTCAGTGATAACAGCAATTCTGCCCAGCTACCTTTGGAAGACTTCACAGGTAATGAAGGTTCTCATTTGAACTGCAAGGCCAAGCTGTATTTCTAAAATCTAACACTTCTCTCAAATTTGCAAATGATTGTTTTGGACTTAGCTGTTGAACTCCTTTCTTTTTTATTAATTGATTTATCTGGTAAGTCTGTTGGCTGCCTATTGGGTGGGAGTTTGGATTAAGACACCTAAAATTAGCTCTCTACTTATAGGCAGCTAGTATACTTTGTGAGCTAAGCGCCTAAGCTGCCATTATAGTTGCAAGAAGTCTAGGTTAACTTGCATAAATATAATTGTCTAGCTATATGAGATGACCTGGCTTCTAGCTGCTACTACTTTAGGATGACAAGAGTTTTCTCTACACCGCATGTTGTACCTTCCAGCTACATGCAAATGTCTCAGATACATGTGGCATTTCAACTACTCCTAGACTAGTATATCTGGGCAACTGAATGTCTTGTCAGTGCATGCACTGGAGCTGAGAGAGCAAAACAATTCACCTTAAAGCAAACATCTTGTGATTGGTCAAATGAATCTGCCTGTTGGCTTCAGTGACTCTATTAACCAGACCTCCCTCAACTGTAAGGGGAGTTCAGACATCAAAGTGATGAGGAATGAACTACATCTAGACACCTACATTTTTTGGTCATCTTAGAGAAGAGAACTTAAAGCCCAACTCAGTTGCCTAAAGAAAGGCATTAAACATCATTTGAATACTCTGGGGATATCTGAAAGGCACACGTGAGGCTGGGAGGTGTGGCACAGCACCCACTGGAGAACTATACCCTGCTGAACCAGCAGATGAAGGACAGAAGCATTCAGACCACCATGTTGTCTTCTCCACATCAATCTTCAGGTCACTCTCTCTACAAAATGTCCTTTTTCATCATCTTAAGTATCAGCATGGTGTTGGCTAGCTATTTTGTCTGGAACTGATCTGTAGAAATTCATCAGTCTTCCCTGGATGTGAGGGCTTGGGAGAACCTCTGTGAACTCCTGTGTAGGTTCTTGCAGCTTAAGTGTTTTTGTTTAGGTCCTCAGCTTTCACCAGAAGGATCTAGGAAGTTGTATAAGTCAACTAGAAGAATACACTACTGTTATGGCTGGCTCTCAGAAAACAAGGTTGTCTGATATAGCAGACATGGTAAACATTTACGGTTAAGTATCCTTGGCAGGAAGTGGTCACAATTTCAGGATCTGAAAATTGGTCATGCTTTTTCATCTTCACAGTTCTTTATTGGAAAAAAAACAAGATTTTTCCTACTATTTAAAATTGTTACATTTCTGAAGCCTAGTTTTGCTTATGAATAAATGGGTAAGTGCTAAAAAGTCTATGCAAGTCAAATGGAATTACTCTTGAGAAAATATGAAAATTTCTTTCCAGTTTGGTAGAGGAATTAAAGTAATTCAACAAGATTATGGATTTAGATAAAGATTTTTTTCTAGGACCCACTCTTAGGTCAGAGAGACATAAAAGTAAGCTTTTATTAAACTAAAAGAGGTTACTGAAATTAACTCTCAAAAGACCTGTTTCATTGTAAGGGTGGCTTATAGATATAATACATGTGCATGGGGTAAACCAGAGAACTTTACTCTTTGAACAACATCTTTCTGGATACTGGTCAGATACGGTGTGAAATATCCTGGATCTTCCCCTTCTATTTCCTCTCTTCCTCCAACTTTCTCTTTCTTTCTCCTTCATACACCCTATTTCATCCATCTTTCATTAATTTTTTTAATTATGAATATGGAAAAAGCCATTTCAGCACAATGGGCTGCTTTTCCTGTTCTTTGTTCTACTTTTCTTTCCCTTTTGTAATTAAAAAATAAATATTTTAGTTAGAGTTTTGCAAGGCCTTGAAAGTTCTATTCCCTTGTCAGTCGCTTAACAGGCAGTGGATACGTGCTCTGGTTGATGTCTTGCCATCAAACATTGTTGCTTTCTTTTTAATGTCCCAGGGTACGTGACGGGTAACAAGTCACACGCCACCATCAAAATAGAATGGAGCAGGCAGTCTCTAGAGTGAGAGGGAAAGGGAAAGAGAGATTTGAACATAGAATTGACTGTGCTATGAATTACTGAGGAACAAATAATGATCAAATACTTACCTCTCCCTGTAGTCCGATTTGTTTTCTGTAGAAAGCTTAATTTAAGAAAATGAAATGAACTGGACCTAAACTGGGATATGGTTGTCACATCCCCACTGAGAATAAGTAATATAATTAAGTAATGAGGACAAAGTCCTGGGAAATTCTCCTATGAGCTCTTTAAGAGGGATTGTTCATGCTTCTCTGTACCATAAACATTTTCAGGCAATAAACTAAACTACAACAAAATGATGACTGCAAAATGCATCATTCTGTACTTTTGACTTCTCTTTCCAGCTTTGCCTTACACCTGCTATCAGACCTAAGTCATAAAACTTCTCTGATGGATCTCTTGCTCGTGGATAACACGGAGACAATGAAAATCCCCGTCTCACAGGCTTTGTCTTGTTTATTCCGATAGCGGAGATCCTTGTGCAACCTTTATACAGGTGTATGAACACCAGTGTGGTTTCTTCTCTAAGAGAAGATGGAGCTGAAAGTTGAAGTTGCGCTACTAACTGATGATCAAAGTAACTTTTTTTTTTTCCATTCTGTGATCAGCTTTGTTCTGCTTACAGCAACATGGATTCAGTGTGTAATACAGGCAGCTAGAATACAGCGTAGTACCTTCCAGATGAGCTTCCAATAGCAATACTTCTGGCAGATGGAGAACTGGAGCTCTGTCAACCCAGATAGAAACAGAATCGGGTGAAATGGAAAAGAACATATGTGACTTGACAGGACTAAAAATGCTAAAGGTTACTCAGTCACTGTGGCATCAGCTTTTGTTTTCATCATCAGTTTCTTTGTTAAGAAGAAATGTTTGGAATGTCTTTTTATTTTTTGGTAAGTACTGGTTTCCATAAAGGCTTTAGGTTCTGAGAGCAGAACACACTCACCTTATGTGAAAAGGGTCACAGAAATAATCATGCCTTTTAAGCTTTCAAAATAATACCAAGAGTGACTTCTGAGTACATTTCATTCTGTATCGGAGAATTACTGACCTAAAGACTCAGTAGTAAGAGAATAATAAGACTGAACAGTCAAGTCTGTGCTCTGGGCATATTTTTCCTGTTGCCTTCAGTAAGTCTAGGATCTCAATCAGAGTAAACATCCTTGCAGCTCTGACAGCTCCCAGATCCCAGGCGAGTCACAGACTAGAGATATTTTTTGACCTTGAAATAATCTTATCCTGTGCTAATAACAAAATTCAAACATCCACAGAAAAGTTCTCCAAGGATTTTCACCTTTTTTTGTTTGTTTTATTTTTCTTTTCAAAGACTTTCTGGAGAAACCTTCAATACCAACTTTGACATTTTCCTCCATGCTTTAAGAATACTATTTTTCACAGAAATGTTTGGCACAAGGGAGGCTTAAGTCTCCAGCTGTCACTCTGAATCGTTCAGACTGAGGTGCATCTAAGCAACCACTATGTTCTAGACTTTGTCACCTGGAGTCCCTATACACTAGCTAAATTACTTGCTATTGCTGCTAAATGTGAACAGAATTAATTTGAGGCTTGTCTGTGGTGAACTGTATTCCTCATTGTTGACAGGGTCCACAGAGGAGTTGTTACCCTGTCTGCTCTTGCTTGCAGGGACTGGTGGAGTTGATGTTCCTGGACTCCTTTGATCTCCAGGGATCCTACCAGTTCGCTAAACAACCAGTGTATTCTTCTGAAGCCTGTAGTCCTCTGACTGCTGCTTGCCTCCCTTACTTTCCGCAGGATCTTAAAATCTACCATTTACTGGTCACTGTTCCCAAGGCTGCTATAGACTACAAAATCCTCAACCAGTTTCTCCTTTTCCTTGAAGAGCAGATCTAGCAGAGTGCCTCTCCTACTTGGCCTATCCAGCTATGACCTGTGTCAAATGTCATCTCCAAAACAGCCCAGAAAACTCTTGGATTGCTCGTACCTGTGCTGTTGCCTCTTTGTCTTCTCTTCCTGTTTTTCATTAGAAGATGTATCCATCTAACACACTGCTATCATACATCTCTGTAACTCCAAAGGTATCGTAGCTCTGTGACTGTTCAGACTTGCTGTCCCTCTCCTTTGTTTCCCAGTCTAAATGCCCGTGTGTACAGGCGCTTCAGATGACTCCCTTTTTCTGGTATATAATTTATGAGCCAAACTGTTAACTAATGCTTTTTGATTTGGCAAAGTTTAGGTTAGGTGTACATTTTTAATGGTTAAATAATCTTATAGATGCTCAATTTTCCATGCATGTGCCTTTTCTTAGGTCCATCAATACAAAAATTAGGAGTAACAGCATCAACTTTGCTTATAAATCTTTTACTACCGCTTTTACTTGCATGACATACCCACATTAAAAGATTCTCTATAGTAAGCCTTGTGTCTCTGAAATATAATGTGAGGGAGAAGTTAGTAAAGATATTTCCAAATACCCATGGAAGACATATAATTTGCATAGATTCAGAATATTCAAATAGCCATCTTGTGTCACTTGAATGTTTTGGTGAGCACTCCCAATTGGTTTTTTTTTCCAGTTCTGAATGTTGCCAAATGCTTGTGGAGCAGTAAAGCTTCACAGACTTAATACCATTAGAAATACCTCAGCAAGTTTAGTAGATAAGTTTCTGGATGCATCAAAATAGCCTATAGGCTTTAAAGGCAAAATATACCTGCAGACTGTAACTGCTTCCAAGAGAGCAAAAATTTCGCACTGTATCCTGAGGCAATAAATGAAAGGGCAGTCACTGAGTCAGATCCAAAGTTGAATCCTCAGTGTTTAAAAAGTGTCTGTACTTCTCTGTGATAGGCATGCTTGTAGAAAGGTGTGGACTGAAGGATAGTTCAATTGCTAAGTTACATGCATTGCCTCTTGCAAGTAAGTATCTGCTCATTCATATTATTATGCATCTATTTGATTTACCAAACTCTGTTTTACTTCCTGCAATAACACTTGACATGTGAGCTTTGGTTAGTATGCGCATCTAATATAAGAGACTGCTTTCTGTGTATGTTAAACTGCACTCTGAATACGATCTGCCAGTGTGCAAGGGGTAAGCAATATATTTAATGCCTTGCTACCCAGCTTCCCTTTGCTTTAAAATGAATGATTTTCAGCTCAGAGTGGCTCTCTATGCTCCTTTACAATTAAATAACTAAAGAGCTAAATAAAGAAAAAAATACTATGATCTCTGGGAGGTACAGAAAATATACCAGTTGGCTTGCTGGTCTGCCAGCTGATGACCTCCTTGGCAGCATAAAGGGAGAGGAGAACAAGATGTGATCATTTCCTTAAAACTTGCTTTCAGTTATTCTCTAAGAAATCTTGCCCAAAAGGATGGTTAGCTGAGAAATGAGGAGGCTGGGGAGGAACCCAGGTAACAGACATAAGTTATATGACAAAAATCCCTTTTATAGGAATTCTTCTTGAAGCTAGTGAAAAACCACTATGTGGAAACTGATCTTCTCGCATTGAGTTATGAGGAAGAAGACATTTATAGTTTTTGATTACTGGAGAATACATGAAACAGTGGATAAATCTGTCCTAATCACGGCTGAAGACCCTTGTGCTCTGCCTTGAGCTTACTCAACATATCAGACTTAGAATTCAGACCCAAAGTTATCAAAGTAATATGCTCTTTCAGGATTAGTGTTTTCACAGGCAAGGGGAAGCTGAGAATGCTAAATATGTGAAAGTAATTGCAATTACTGATAACTTTGGGTTTTTTTCATTTGCTTTTAATATATCTCCTTCGGAAATTGTGTCAATTTGCATGTGATGGATATCATCGTTTGTTAATTGCTTCTTTTCATTTTCAAAAATAGAATGTCTGAATCAGATATATTTAATCAAAGGGCAGGTGAGGCTGGTCAGGGCTGTTAAGGCATAGCAGTGCCCTCAGGGTCCTGACCCACAGGAGCTGTTGGGAAGAGAGAGACACTTGTTATGAAGACCTATTTTTTTTTCTATACTGTCTTTCTTAATTATATTTTCAGTTTTTTTTTCTATATAAGATGTGAGATACTGTGATTTTGTCAAACAACAGAAGTTGAGATATTTTCTAGTTTAAGAACCGTATTGGTCTATGTAGGGTGCTTCCTATAATGAAAATGTCTTGGCAGATAAACCTCATGTCTGGCTAGTTTGGGGTGTTGTCCTCAGTTGACTCCACTAGTCAGCTTTTCTGTACCACAGGGGGTGAAATGGGATCCAGGCAGCCTCCATCATCCAAAACCCACCTATTCCAGACTGCTCTGCGTGTTCAGCTGGAATCTGGAAATGACCTATGTGATCTGACCTTCCTATGCTGGGTTCAAGGATGATTTTCTCTTATTTTTTCTTTTTATTTTCTTTCTCCCCCCCCCCCCCCCCCCTTTTTACTATCTGGATAAAGGGAAAGGAATTTAGCCAATTATTTGTTGTGCAACAAACTGTTTTAAAGTTCCTAGAATCGAACCTTGTTACTGTCAAATCAAAGAGTTCATATGCATTCGTAGTGAATTAAAGTGTACAAGTATGTGCAAATTGGAATTTTATATCAATCAAAACCTGATGATGATAGTGTGCAAGATCATTAAGAACTCATCAGGTAAGATGAGGAGAGGAGGATTATGCTGTTTGAAATATATAGCTAATGCACTAATGGTACCTTCTAATATATTAGTGATTTTCATGTGCTTCTTGGTTAAACAATGAACATAAACTTCAATCTTTATGTACTGGTCAAAACCAATTCTTAGTATATGAAACATGCACAAATGCTTATAATGTGAATGCATATCATTAGATGGAAGAGTGTCAGTATAACAAAAATAATTCTGACACTAAGCTACCTGTTAGTGAAAGTTATTTGTTCTCTTTCTAAATGTATATGTATTGAGTCGGCAGGTACAAATATCTTCAAAACAAACAAACAAACAAACAAAAAAAAAAAACTACCGTTTGTCAGCGAAGTGGTACCAATAGCTAGCTCATTGACTCATTCGGCTCATTGACTATAATGACATCCAAACCTTGGGAAGCATTGTGCACTATCTTGAAGACTGTAATCCTAAATGTGCCTCTTGAAAGCTTTTTCCCCCCCTCTCTCTTTGCTCTGTGACACTGTCTTTATAAAATGGCTTTTGTTGTAGTGTACATTATGGACACTACATAAAAACAGAATGCTAAAATCATAAACAGAATGCTCATCTTCTAATAAAATTATTATTAGAAGATAAAAGACAATGGCTCAGAAGTCTGTTCAATCAACTTCACTAAGTAAGGCAAAGAGTAGTGGGAATTGAAATGTGAGTACATAGATATTTTCAGCTCAGTATTTGAGAACAGGAAAAATTCTGATTTGACTCAATATTAACCTGAATAAGCATATCAGATAACCGCTGTCAAATATATTGTAGAGAGAGATAAGAACATTTGAACAGAATAAGGTGCTGTAAATATAATGTTAATTTCTCATAGGTAAAATAGTTAAGGATTCAAGAGTCCTGAGCTACAGATAGTCATTTTCAAAGAATTGCATGTAATTTTGTATTTGCGTACTGAGAAAATAATTGGACCTCATTTCTTACGCTAAGGAGAAAAAGTGTATCTCTTCCTCTGTGTTTTTTAAGGGACACAAAACCAGAAAACAACCAAACTTGTATACCACAGAGATCCATTTCCATTTTTCTCTTGCTGATTTCTTAAGGCTGTGCACAGATATTTGTTTATAGGCAAAGTTTTACATTTATAGTGTGAATTCATTTCACTATAAAAACAAAACACAGTATTTTGGAAAACTGTGTACTTTATAACTCTTTCAGAGGCTCCAAAATAGAGATTTTGGGTTTAATGCTTAAAGAATTATTTAAATACTCCAGTTGAAAGCATGTTCCTTAGGGAAATACTCTGAGAAATATGTAAGGATGGATGCTCAAACCCGAACTGAAATAAAAATGTGAGTTTAAAAGACATTATCCACAGAAGGACCTTGAAAATATTTTAGTTTGAGTGATGATGAGTAACAGCCATAAATATAAGGATCAGTAATATGCCTGAAATAACTTTATTTTGACTCTGGGATTTAAGAATTTAGTTTGTTTTGTTTTCTATTTGTCAACCACTACCACCCTGACTCCAGGACCAAACATCTAAAATCATATTTCTAAGATTGTGGGGGTGGGGGTGGTGTTTAATTGCAGTAAATCCCCGTTTTTCCCATTGGGGAATTTTTCCTGATTTATTTTGTTGAACCAAGTCTGGCAATCCTGAAGTCAGTACCTGAGGTATTAACAGAGAATACTTGTGGACAGCGGAGGGCCAGTTGCTCTTCTGGCCAGCTGTGCTACGGTGCCAAAAAGCAGAGACAGGAACGATGCATCTGCCCGAGGAATAAAGAATGGAATTCTTTTCCTTGCTTTACTGCATGAGGACCTCAACAGCACAGTTTTATGACTTGAGAAGGGTACAGATCTCCTGGTAAAACGTCTTGTTGGTTGCACATTGATAAAATACCTCTAGAGGCAGACCTTTGCATCTGAATCATGCATGAAATATAACACCCTCAAATTACCTGTGTATTTTTTCTTGTATTTTAGTTGAATTCTTTCTTTACAACTTTTTTTCTCCTTAATTTCCCTTCCAAGTTAGTATCTCAGTAGTTTCATTCTGTTGATGGGCACAGTCAGGAGAACGTGTATGAATTAGGATCCTTTTCAGAAAAAGCTATTTTAAATACCAGTTGATTGATTTAGTGCTTGATTGTTACAATACTGTTTAAAATGTCATTCGAAACAAGATCCTAAGTCATGTCTTAACCTGTTTTTTATGCAGAACTTGCAGCTAAATAGGTGACCCAGTGTATCTCTTGGAATATAGAATATTTGTGCCCAGAAGTTACTGAAAAGTGGCTATTTTGAGAAGTGGATGCATAAGGAAACTGAAATGGTGTTAATCGGGTCAACTCTATGAATTCAGCTTATTCAGCTAGTCTGTTTAGGCTGCTTCTAGATGCAAAAACACGGGAGGGTTCTCAGCAGGTCGTTCACCGAAGAACCACAGCTTACATTTTCTGAACCACTTCAGTGCCCGCCTCTGTTCATACAGAGGCAGCTGGCTGAAATGGTAGCAAAAGTGCCTTTCTGTGGAGTGGGGAGAGGTCTTGTGTGAGTCACCTATGCAGCAGAAGAGCTTGGATTTTAAAACCAGCCAGAGTAAAAAATGACAATAACGGAGAGGAAAGTAATTATGGACAGTATAATAAGCTTGATTTTTTTTTTTTTTTTAGTTTTTGTTTTCAGCTGGAAGCCACAGATAAATTTATGATAGTAAGTTGGTACGTTTGGAAACGGATTTATAACAGAAGATTAAAACTCTCTTTATTCTTTTTCAAAGAAACTTTGACTTCTTGTAACTGAAATCAGAATTAATTGTTTTGATTTGTGCCACTTTTGGCCAAAATAAAAATGCTTCATTTAGAGAGACATATTTGTGAGGTCTTATTTTAATTGGGGAAATGTGGGGAAAACATGGGGAAAACTTACTAGAACTGTCAGTCTGTGTAAGAGTTGGTGGAGACTAGGTTTTGTTTTTCCTGAGGCCTGTATCTCCCTTAAAAGAAAGCAATTACTTTTCTCTGAGCAACTTCCTTGGTCCTTTTAATACCTACAGGAGGAATGGCCTGCTGGATAACAGGGGTGGGATCTGTCAGCTTCTTCACAAAGCAATAAGTTGTTATGGAGAAAGTGATGTTCACAGGATGAAATATTTGAATATTTACACATTCTCAAATCCTAAAAGTTAAAATGAAATATCTTAACTGGGATTTTCCCTCTTTTTTTTTTTAAGCAAAATTTGTTCTCATATACATCACTCCAAATCAGAATTAAGGAAAGGTATTTTTAAAATGTCAGAAATTAGTGGTTCACAAAATCCTATTTTTTCTCAGCTCTAATCCAAAACCAAGGCCTAAGGTTGCCTATGGTGTGTGCTTTTGGCCTGAAGGTCACTGCAATTTCTTAGCTCGTGTTATTTAAAGGGCAATAGGAATATATGTAGGCAGGAAAAATAATAATCCTTCCAATTTCATGTATCTTCGTCTCTTGAAACATTTTCCTTATTTTCTGTGCAGCTGTATTTTACAGTGCAGCTTTGTTTCTTGATTAGTTTTTAATATTCACAGCTTTTCTTTATAATCTTTCAAATACTTTTCTTGATGTTTTAAATATTATCAAAACTTGAGGTATGGCCAAGAAGACCAAACAAATCTTTTTGATATCTAATTTCAAAGAGGCTCCAGCTGTTGTGCTCTATTACTCTCTTGTTTTTCCTTTCCTTTCCTCCTTTGACCATATTTGATTTTTAAACCCCTCGTTTTATTGCTGTATGTGATGCATTCCATATCCTTTGGGCACACTTTTATCTCATTATGCACATTTCAGTTTCTCTCTGCTGTTTCTTCTCTGCTATTTTATTACACTCGATTGCACTCAACCTGTTGAATTTTTTTCCTAAACCCTATTATCCTGAAACCCAATATCTTCGTTTCCTCCCTTTGGCTTTACTTTAGATGTAATTTTATACTGAACTAGATTAAAATTACAGATTTGGTTACTTTACTCATTCTATAAACTTCATTTCAAATACTTTCCATAGCTAAAAATCTAGTACATAAGAAAAGCACAGAAAACAAGAACATAAAAATGATAACATGACAGATGCATTAAATCATTCAAGCAGATCCAGAAGTGAGGGAGGGTGAAATTAAGAAGTCCTTGGAACAGCTAAAAGTATGCTTAAGAGTCTGGAAAATAAAGTACAGGATGAGAGCAGTAATGTAAAAATAACACAAAGGATACTGAACACTGCACAGATAAATAATATTAACAGGTAGGTGATGACTTGAAAAGACAAAACGGAGAGCTATGTTGAGAGAATTATGAACAAGAACAGAGAAATCCCAGAGAGAGCTGGGATTGAATGATCACAAATATAAAAGAAAAACGTCATTTTGGCCCTGTTTACTGTCACTAGTACTCTCTACTTCCCTTTCCCTTACTCCCCAAAATCCGCACGTCTTTATAGACTTATCTATCTGAAAGATGGCCAAATGGAAATTAAAATTTCCAGAGAGTAAAAGTATTTGAAATTGAAATGAACTTTTCTTTCTCTGCATTAGTCAGAGGTGGAGAAAATGCTCTTTTCATATTCCACATAAACATGATATTGTTCAAGTGTGACATATCTCTGGATCATTTCTCCTCAGTATAATCATATAATCTTTCATGTTACAATGGACTTCATGTACTACATTGGCTTGCTTTTACACTCCGTTGCATTATTAATAATTACACTTACATTGACAATCCTGTTTCCTTGTACATGTTTTCCTTGTGTTGTAAGGAAACACTCCTTGACTGGAGCAAAATTAAGATTTAATAGTGTATAGGCTGATCATCACCAAGCTCAATGCAAATGGAGGCATTTGGATTGCTAGAATATCCAGAGGAAGAAATCACTGCTATTTTCTTGAAACATCAGGAAAATTATGAAAGGAATTGCAACTTATTTAAAGAAAAATAGGTTAAAAAAAAAGCCTGATCTTCCACTTGAGTGTTCTATCAAGATTTTTCCCTGTTAGTACAAGAAATCAGTAACAATAAAAATTATATTGCTTTGCAAAAATACTAACTAGATTTTAATTCTATTTAGGTTCTTCATTTTACAGTTATTTGCCATGAGTATACTACTGTGTGCTGTTATGTTTTTGGCTTTCATCTTGCCGCTTTGATTCCTACTTTTTCTTTCTTTTAGACTCCGAAGACGACCACTATTAGATGTCTCTAATATACTGTTATCTCTTCATACCAAATTAAGAAATATGCTGACCTGCCTTTTTTATTTGATGACTATACCCCTCAGCTTTTTTTTTTTTTTTTTTTTTTTTTGAGAATTACTAACACAGATGCAAATAAGTGTGAGCAAATGATGATCAAGCTTTTTGTTCTCTTGTAATTATCCAAGGAGTGGAGTGACGGATTTTCTAATGGTGTTTACTTTTCTGTTAGGAGTCTACCAGTATCTTTTATCTGGAGTCTTGGTTTCTCCTCACCCCCTGGGGCTAAAACGCAGTCTGTTTATAGGGATCTTTGGGAGGGAATATTAAATAGGTTTATAGACAACTACTCGGTTGCATCAGGGTTTGGTAAAGAAAACTGTATTTACTCAGATTTCCTGTATCTTAAAAAGGTGAGCCTACCTTCCTTTTTTACCACTGTGTTATCAACTTTTGCTGTAACCTGCAGCTACATCCTTATTTATGTAGAAACAATTTGCTTGAACAATTAGACTTTATTTTGTAAGAATTTTCATATTGGTTGGATTTGAGCATCTTCCCAAACCAATCAGTGTCACTTTTTTGTGCTCTATCAATAGAAAAATGAAAACTTAAAATGATGTAAAGAGTCAGTTAACGCTTCTATATACAAAAGACTTACTACTACATGATGAAGTACTTCCAAAAAAGTCTTAGCTAGCTGTATGTGATTCCTATCTGTGCTTAGAAGAATTTCTGCAAAGTGTGGAATCAGAAGAGTGTGTAGCTAGAGATTGTTGGAGGTGGGAGTTACCTTTTATTACAGTTGGTCATTATTTGGAGTGATATGGATTAGGCTCAGAGAGGAGTTGTAGAGGTCATTCTGACCTTCTATATGAAGCCAGAGAACATTAAATGAAGTAGGAAGTGCTTTATTCCCATTTGTAAAAGAAAAATAAAGTTTTTGGTTTTTTTGTTTTTTTTTTTTAAGCACTCAAGATATGTTTATGTTGGACAATAAGTAAGCCGTGAATAAGAATAAGGTAGCTTTGGTGACTCTGGGCATTTCCAGCACTGCAGTGCTCTTCCCTCTACGTATATGGAACAAGTCAAATTATTCCCAGTTTAATTTTATTGAGTGATTTTAGAGACAGTGATTGCTCAGACATCGTACACTAGCAAACTATGATTTGGATAGGATGTCCTGCCGAGAAAGTCCATTTAAGTTGGTAAGAAATTTTGATGATCAATTGTCATGAACTTAAAAGCAAGAAATCAAGTGCAATGCCCTTAATGAAGCTGAGTTTAGTCAATGTATAATGGATGTATTGTAAGAAATGTAGAAAAAGAACTTTGGAATTGTCCCATCTAAATGCAACCTAACACAGGCTGATGTTTAGACTTAACTTGGACTGTTAAATGATAACATCTGAAAAGATACTGTATGTATGTGGTTATGTGAATCTTACTTGTTGTTTTACTCCTACTGCTGAATGTCTTTTTCCAGCTACTGATTTTAAAAGACTGATGAATTTAAGAACATTTAGGAACTTAAGCATGAAATTAGTATCAGGCAAGAAATAGAAGCATAGAACTGGAATTGGTATGCTGTTAGGATAAAGAATTAAACCCGAGTGGTATACTCGTATATTATAGTAAATGTAACATTGACTTGTTCTTTTTTTTTCCCCATATCCTCTTTTCAGGAATCAAAATGCTCTTAAATGAGTAACATGATAAAAGTGTTGATACTCTAAAGGAACTTACTAATTATTCATGGATCATTCCTCTTGTCAAGTTTTAGTTAAGTAGAAGCAATGATCTAAGAAAACACACTGTGAAATGGGCTTTTTTTTTAATTTCTGCTATAATTTGCTCAATTAGAAAGTGCCTGTAGGCCTGCTAGTCAGTAAAGAAAGCAAGGGTATTTGAAATATTGTTTTAGGACAGTATTAATACTTAATTCCATGATGGATTTGGCATGTGTAGCAATATAAAAAAAGTTATCTCAGATTGTATTTTCCATACATGTACAAATTTAATTTAAAAAGGGACTAAGGGATTTTCTTAGTACAGAAAATATTCATGGTCATCAGCAGTAAAACACAAACTAATTTAGTATTCCCTTGATTTTTGTACTTGCTTATTGCTACATTTTCTACAAGTAAGTATTTGAAGAACTTTTTTGTGTTTATACTGTTATTCCATATTTGTCAGCTTTTGATCTGGCAACTGTGAAGCTCAGTAATTTGTTGTTCTGGGTATCAAATACTGTCTAAAGTACAGCCCTATGTGAATTGCATATTATATTAAATGATATATAATTCCTTTAACAATTATACAATGCCTTTTTTTTACCCCATTGCTGTCCCTTGGGCCATTTTGAATGTTTTCAGATAATCTTATTATCTTTCAGATAATATTAGCTCCATAAAATATTAAGAAATAAAAACATCAAGTCATGAAATCAGATGATAATCTCAGTTTAGGAGATGCTTACATGTACACCAGTATGGATAATCACATGTGAAATACCTGTGAAACTTTATATCTGATCTTCAGATAAGCCTTACGGTAGGGAATCCAGTCCAATTCATTTAATTTACCTCATAACTTCAAAGACTGAACATCTCCCACCAATTGAAAGATGTAGCCTTCTGATCTTTGCCTTGCACGTGTATCAGAAAATTCTTTTTTTTCAAAAATTTATTCTTTTCTCACACAACCTCAAAACCGGTGAGGTGCGAGCAGTTGCTAATCTGAAGGTTCTGTGTTTGATGATGTGTTATCATGTGTGATGTGTTAGATGGCGAACTATGCTGAGACACCATGATCAGAAATGGGCTTGCTTCGAGTGCTGTGTTTCATGTCTGACTCTCCTGTGAAACATAAACCTGTAGAGCAGACTTCCAACCAAATACTGACTAGATTTGAAGCTGTGGTCCAAAAATACAGGAAACGAGAGCTGACGACTGTTTTTCCTTTCGTGCAAGGAACTAAGGTCTACCTGGTCAGAGCCTCAGCAGATGATGGGATGGGGAGAAGCTGTTCTCTGAGCAGTTATTAGGTGGTACAGAGAAAAACGTAGCTGCAGATGCTTCCATGTTTACTAGAGATTCTTAAAGTCATTTTGCTGAAAAGAATAGTTTCTAGCATAATTCTGCTGTCCAGTACATGATGTTCATGGAGCTGCGTATAAAAAGGTGTTTGAAGTTAGTAATTTCTTATGCAGCTTAGGCAGCTTGAGTAAACATCAGAGGATCTTGTTCCTCCCAAATCTCAGCATGAAAGGTTAAGGAAACGAAGTATTGGAAGAAGGAGGAATGGGGAATGTGATTTCATCTTAAAGCAAGTAGGTGTAGTTAGTACTTGCCATGTAAAATCATAGAATGGTAAGGTTGGAAGGGACCTCTGGAGATCATCTAGTCCAACCCTCAGCATAGCCCATATGGGGATTGAACCTGCAACCTTGACATTAGCAGCATCACGCTCTAACCAACTGAGCTAAAAAGGAAAGAACAGGATGTTTTCTCCTAGACTAGCTCAGAACTGCCTGAGCACAGAGCAGTTTTTAGTTGATTCCTCAGCATCAATTTGTTGCCAGAGCAAATCTATTGTTCTAACCCAGATCTGTGGCCTCAAGAAGCATGGTTCTGGTGAACAATAATGGAGTAAGAATTGTGTCACAAGCAAATTAATGTATTAAAAATCTGTCTACAGATGGTGGCAATCTAAACTGTATTCAGTGTCCTGTATTAAATTAATACAGTAGTTTGTCACACTTCAAAAAATTAAGTCGTCGTATACAATGCTACCTTATTTAGTGCTAGTTGGATGGATTTTGATAATAGGAGCCAAATGGAGAATAATTTCCACATGATTCATATCAGAATTGAAATTGAGGGTGGAATGGTGGGTGGAATGACTCCCAGATCTGTGGAATGAAATAGAAAATCCAGAGGACTTCAAGCAGCAAAGGTTGTTAATTATTTTTTTTAATTGTTACAGATGAATATATATATAATCTAAGCTAGTTTTCTGTATGTTTTGCACAGCACTGTGTTCACAATAGGAAGCATTGAGGGAAACTTTTTGAGATTCAGAAGTTCTGATGACCATCAATCGCTTATTTTTTGTTGTTCAGAGTTTTTACGCTTTTCAACCTCTGTTGGTACTGTCAGTTCTGACAAATTAGAGAAGAAACTGTTTAGACATTGAATTCTTCTGACTAAAGAATTTTTTTCAGTGTGGTCTGTGTGCTTACAGGCACATCTATGACCATGCTTTTTGGAGGGAAGGAAAAGCTTTTAACATTCTTACCCAGTTTTGCAAAACCAAGGGGTTCATAAAGGTTAAAATATTCAGCTTCTGATTGGAGGAGATCTAAGTGGATCACTAATTCAAGGTAAATAATGCTTATGAGAAGACCAACGAGCAACAGAAGTCTTAGTATCAGTTTAACAAAGATATACATAATTTCTACTATTGGTTATTTGGTTCCTAAAATGTAATCAAGTACAGTCACCTTGATTTTTCTTTTGGTACATATCCGGTTAAAAGCAATAAAGAAGTTATTTTCTCTAAGGAAATTGTAGGTTATTGAATCAGATTGACCTTAATAAAAGACCCACAGAATAGTTCACTTACTGGTAATGAAAATGAAAGCTCTGCTTAGGAATTCTGGCAGCTGGCAGCTCGCTGTGTGCTGTAACACACTTGTGATATATAAGTGACCCAGGTGTATGTAGAAAGTTGATGGGGTTAAGAGAAAAAAGAAAGAAAATGAAACTTCAGAAGTATATTGAAGTGTATTTACTTCTTTGTCAGGCAGGGAATAGGAAAGTACAGCTCCATCTGTAAGAAACAGATAAGCTACAAAACATATCTAGGAGTACTTATAATCTTTAGTCTTCTAATGAGATGCAATCAGAGGAGCAAAGTTGGAAGTCAAAGTGAAACTGAAATTCTGTTTCAGTCTCTAATTTACTTCTGGCTGCCCTCTTTTCTCAAGTCCTATGAGATGATGGGGCAAAATGGGAAATGCTGTGTGCACAATATAGTTTGGCAATTTGCTAGATTTCCTTTGCATGTTTATTATATTTAAAGACTGAGAAAGGGAAGGTAGGGCTCATTACCCTCTGGAATCTGGTCTCGTTATTAGTAGGTCAATGATTGCAACCCTTTCTAGATGGTATAAAACTGTAATTTAAGTTAGAAGGAACCTCCAGGGCTCGTCCCTTCACCATCTTGGTGGTCGCTCTGGTATGTCAGTATCTTTTCTGTCCTGGGAAGCCCCAAACTGGACACAGTATTCCAGATGCAATCCTGCAAGTGATGAATAGAAAGGAAGGATCATTTTTCCTGGGCCCATGTTGGCTACACTAACACAGAGTAGGATGTGGTTGCCCTTCTTTCCTGTCAAGCCTGCCCTTGACCTTCACGTCATCCAACAGTTCTTCCTTGTTTGTGAGTAGTAGGTCCAACAGAACATCTCTTCTAGTCAGTTCATTGATTACCCACATCAATAAATTGTCTTCATATGTTCTAAAACACTGCTAAGTGTTGACCCCCCAGATGAGTCTGCTTCTGCTTATGTTTTTCCCTTTTACTGGCAGGATTAAAGAGACACCACCAGGCACCTCTGTGCCCTTGACCAGAGCTCTGCATTTACTCTTGATAGAACTCCAGATTACTGCTGGCAGTATCACTGATGCCCATATGGAACAGCAGCAAGGGGTCCAAGGGCCACACAGGCACTGACAGTCTCGGTGCAGCATCACAGATCCTGGCCCCTGGCAAGCAATAAATCTCCAGAGACATCAGATTGGGTCGGCAGAGTGGTGCCTCTGTTCCCTGCCTCTCCAGAGATATCAGATTGGGTCGGCAGAGTGGTGCCTCTGTTCCCTGCCAGAAGAATCCTCTGTAATCATCAGTTGCCTTTTCCCCTTTGTGCAAATACAACATCTGGGCTCAGCTGGCCTTTATGAATCCTGACAGGTCTTGCTTGTCCTGACCAGTGCAATCTCCTGTGCACTATATACCTGAATTTATAGATCTCCTTGCGGAGCAGGAACCTTCATCCTGCTGCTGGACATCCCAAGCTTCTAACATTCCCTACCGCAACAACCTCCCTCCACTACCTGCTTGACCATGGCCTCCAGCTGTCAGTCCTTCCTTGTCTGGCATGGCTCAGGCTCTCGTCTCTGCAGAACCTGTCACTGTCCTCCCTGAAGGCATTCACCCCACTCACCTCTCTATGTAGCCCTGTCCCATCCTGCAGGAACTGCTCCACTGCCCCAACCTGGGGCTGGGTCCAGGCCGCTCTGCAGCTGCACACGGGCCCTGCACCACACTGGGAGGACCTCATGAAAGTGAGTGTTGTAATGGGAGAGGTAGCTTGTGGCAGGGGACCAAAGGCTCTTTTACTGGTGTCCTTCTCAGCCTCAGGCCTCCCTCCAGGTATCTCAGCAGGGTCCCTCATCCTTTTGGGTTAGCTCCCTGAGCTAGTATGCTAATCGACAGAGCTAGATGAAGAATAAATAGCACATGCAGCAGCAGCTACAGCAATGATTTAAAAGGAAGGCAGCTGACAATGTATTTTATGCAAGCCTGTCAGAGTGCCTAATAGATACTCTCTGGTTTAGGATTTTATAGAGATTTTCTTTGCATTGTGGTTTTGAATATAGGAAGATGTAACATTAACATTTTAGTTTGAATTAGAAATGCGCTTTGAAACAATCCTAATTCTTCCCTTTTACCAGTCTTTAGCCTGTGCTGCAGAGCAGTCTCACAGTGCACAAGCTAGACTTCGGGATGAAACTAGATGGAAGATACCCTGCAGGAGTTTGCCTAGTATGTGGCAACTGGAAACAGTAATTCAGTCCACAGGCATGGGCTGAAGGTAATCTGAGGTAAACATTCCTGGAAAGCTTAGAATGTGGAGGTTGTATTCTCTGCACCAGCCCTTTTGCTCTACAGAGTTGCTCCCAGTAGGTCTCACCTAATGTAAGCCTAGCCTGAGAACCTTATGCCTTTAGGAAAAGGGCAGTAAGAATGTTATTAAATAGTCATTGTGATATCGGCCTGTAAACTATAGTGGAATTTGCGCTTTCTTCCTTCAGCAGTGGTTGATAGTAGATGTTTGAAGAAAACAATGTGAAGTCCGTCCTGCCCCTGATTGAAGACGGAGATTCCATTGAGCTGAGGATTAATACTCTATAGGCTTTTTTTCTGCTCGTAGTTTAATTGTAGCTTTACCTGTCTTATATAGATAACACAGTCCTTTGATATCCTACTAAGCCCTTGGCTTTAGTGGTAAAAATCATATGTTGAAGTTTCATGGAATAATTATGCAGTTTATAACAAAGTATCTCTTTTAATCAGTTTCATAATTTGATTTTTGTTTTCCTTAGATGTTCCATTGCTCTTCTCTTATGGTAATAGGTGCTATTGACTGACACCTTTTCTACTATTTATTATTTCTTATACCTCTATGTGGTCACCTCTTATTCATCTTGTCTTAGAACTAAATAATTGTCATCTTTTACGTTTCTCTTCATATGAAAATTTGTCCATGCTCTAATCAGACTCATTGACCTTTTTGAAACTCTTTTATTTCCGTTTCCAACATTTAGAGGTTGGGTGATCAAGCTGAACAGAATTTTCAGAGAGTTTCGATTTCATTAATTTGTATAATGGCCTTTTAATGTGTTTAGTATTATTCTCATCTTTTACACAACCTGACATCTTTGCTTTCTGACTGTTCACTGAAGTGACTTTTCATGAGATACGTAGAGTAACACTTGCATCTAAGTTGCTTCTGTTCGTTTTTGAAGTTGAATATATATATAGATCTATTATTTCTTAAAATCCTTCTTAGTTGAGACTGACTTAAGTAACTATGTTGTGTGCAGATTTTGTTACCTCATTTTGTCCTCCTTTTCTTAGGTCACTTTAAATACACTCTATGTAAAATACATGTTAAATTGTTAAGGATGTATATAGACATATGCTTTTTGCAGAAAATCAAATGTCAGCCTCATGGTATTTCTGTGATTGAATTTGAGTATCATGATTGTTTAGAAATGGAAGCAAATAGAGAAGTGACAGGCAGAAGATAATTTGGTCAACAAAGCATGAAATTCTTTGTATCTAAGTCAGTTTCTGAAAGGCTTTGTTAACATTTTGCTTTTTTGCTGAGTGTCCTACTTTGTTATTCTCCTGGTATTTCCATTCTCTTGAGTATGAAAGATGATATTTTTTAATCGAAACAAAGGTATACAAACCACTATACACACTGTAAAAACCAGGCAGCTGAAGAACACATCAAAAGCAAGGAAATAACCCAAGGAACTAATATAGGTGAAAAATGCATGACAAATATATACTTTGCTCTCTGTTAGTCTGCTCCTTCATCATACACTTAATAATGCCTGTAGGGCCTGGCTGTTTCGCATCTTGTGTTCTCTTGTTTTTATGCTTTTTTTTTTTTTTTTTTAATCCCTATGCTTCACCCTAATCAGTTTTCTCTCATGCAGATTGATTTTTTTGCTAGCATTTTATGGTTGCATAATGCTAACATCTTTTCAGATGCTGCTGTGGTTCTTCTATGGCAGATACTGTTTCAAATACAGATACAGAGATTCTTCCTGCCTGAAAGACTCCTTCGCTCTAAAGTTGTGAGAGACAATACGCGAAGGAAAGTGTCTTGTTATTCACCTGGCTCACTTGCTAGTAGCCTTCAGAGCTCACTATGTGCATGATATGAATGAGTTCAGGAGGCATTTGCACAAGCTAGCCAGGTTTCTGGTATTTCAAAAAATTGTAGTTTCACCCTTTCCTAAATATGCATATTTAGGATATGAGGAGATAATAGATCTCCTTCTATTTTATAATGTCAAACCTTAGACAAGTTTTTTTTTTTTTTTTTTTTTTTTTTTTTTTTTTTTTTTAGTGTGTGTGCAAAATACTATGTCTGCTTCTCTCTTGAAATCAGTTCTTCAAACGTGCAAGTTTTCTTCTAGAAGGATTGCTTCAGGCTACAAACATCCAGATTTGGCATAATTCTTCTATGATGCTTAAGTTTAATTAAAAAAAAAATCTAAATGGAGAGTGCAGCATGAAATTTAACCATCCTAAGTTCAAAAGAGTAGCAGCAATATCAACACCAAAGATGAAAAATTTCTAAAATATATTCTGTTCTCTATGATTTTAATACTCTTCATTGATATTCTGAGAAACATATTGGAAAGCACTGATATTTTCTTTAGAAAAATAAGTATGAAAAATACAGAGCTTTATAAGAAGAACAATAGTGCTGAAAAGTATAATTTTGCGTATGACAAAATAATAGGGACCTGGCATTCTAAAGATTCCACCACAGCATAAATGCTAATCAGCAGAGTCTGCTGTTCAAGGGGGGGGGGGAAGATATATACCTTCAAAAATACATTTTTAGAATTCACATTTTTGATGAGAGAAAAGTGGATCTTTCAAGCTGAAATCAGTGTCATGTAAAATGTCAGGTAAAATTCTGATTCCATTATATACAAAACCAGAACAATTAGAAATTCACTAGAGAAATGTGAAAATTCTGAGTTTAGCCTGATTCTTTTAAGATAACCAGCTTTAAAAACAATAATAGTTAAACCTGGTGTTTTTACTACAGTCTTCATTGCAAGTAAAGTAAAGGAAGGTGAGTCTACCCATATGGATAGCTCATAGGCACCATATTGATGCCAAATTAAACCTTCCAGCTGACTACTGGGGAGGTGGGGGGGAAAAAGTGGGGAGGGCACACCCAGAGGAGAAATGACTTTGTTTCCCCCAGCAGTCAGCATTCCTCCTTCATGCCTTTCTTCCTTCCTCAGATGGGAATTGTCTCACAGCCTCATAAGAAGTCACATCATTAGTGCACTATTGCATTTGCTGACCTACTGCATCGTTTCCACCTTGTACTCGTATCTGTGTACATGAGCCCGAATTGTGTGAAGATTTTTAGCCTGTGGAAAAGGGTTACACAGTTCAGTTCTCTGTTAGCCTTGATGGGTCCAAAAGTGCAAAAACAGTGACCTTATGAAATAGTGCTAGGTATCTACAGAGTCGGGGAGGTGGGCTGCCTCCTTACGTACAGACCTTTTACATAAACAGTAGCATTCTACCCCTTAGGTGGAATGCGTGAGAAAACTTTTGAAAGAAATCTGAGAAATCCTCCTCCCATGCATGTCTGATGAACCAACAGGAAAGATGGTCAGATTTTTGTAGTCTTTCTCACTTGCTCTGACTCAAATCATTCTCAGGTCCTGCATGGAAACCTGAACAACGGCAGGAGAAAGGATTGAGCATGTTACTGACTGCGGATAGTAGAATTAAGTTAAGTGTGGTTAAGGAACCTTTTGGGAGTGCAGAGCTGTGAAAATCAGGATAGAGGAAGAGGGAATTAAACCGCACGCTGGATGTTTGAACCCCTGAGCTATAGTACAAGAATGAAAAGGATTGGCAGCATTCCCCTAGCAGACTCTGAAAGAAATGAACATTTTTGAGAAATGGATTAACTTAGATAAGACAGATCAGTCTTTAGTTGTAGTGATTTTTAACCATAAACTGTTCCCTTGAGGGCATAAATGGTTACTCTTCTTTCATATGCTGAGAGCTGTTGGAAAATTTTGCTCCTGATTTTATGTAAATAAGTAGTAATACAAATTTCTGGTGAGCTGTCTGATTTCTTTTGTATGTTCTTCATTTGTGTAACCAACTGATGGCAGTCATGCAAAACTGATATATACTAACTTTGTGGTTGGTAATGTGGGCTGAATGAATTAATTTCCTTTAGAACATTATCACTGTAAAGTACTCTGTCTTTTTTGCTATTTTGAACCCTTTCAAAATGAAGACAGTGAGGAACATGTGAAGAATTTTGTGCTGATTTAACTAAGATACAGCAAGTAGTAAAAATCTGAGAAGTGATGTTGCATATAAGCCTGAGGAGAAAAAAAAGGTTTTATATTGTTCAGTATCTGAGCTGTGAGTGTTTATATAAATTATATTGCTGTGAGTCAAATATTTGCTTTAAATATAGATCTTTTAAAGCCAGTAAAATCACTGCATAACTTAATCTGTCTTCATGCTGACGTTTTGTATCTCCTTTTTTGCTGACTGATTCTCTGTGATTGAGAACTTCTCTAGAGACATGTCTGGTCTAAATCAGGGGTCATAAAGAGAGGACTGATACACCACTGCCCTCCATGTTCCAGTCCAGAAGATAATCTTCCTTACTGCAACAAATATCTGTCTAATTTCCAGGTAGATTTTTCCAGTTTTAATATCCAGCCATTGGTTCCTGTTATTTAGTAAACTTTTTTTCTGGTAAAGAATTCTTGATTCTTCACTAATTTTATTCCCTGTGAAGATTTATAAGTAACGTAACCAAAGTCATCTGTCAGTCGTCTTCCTGAGAGTTAAACAAGCTCACTTACATGCGACAGAAAACAGTTTGTAGCTATCTTTTGCATACTCAGCGTTTTCCATATCCTCTTACACAGATGTTGACTGTGATCTTATACTGCCTGCTAGTATTCATCCCACCACCGTAGTATGCAACTACAGTATCATCTCCATACTCCAGCTCACTAGTTAGCCAGTTTCTCAGATTGCTTCATTTAGTGCTCGTTTTGAACCCTCATCTAGTAGCATTTCACTCATGCTCTGTTTTGAAAAAAGTGTTAGGTTGCATTTGTCAAGGTGGACTTCAGAGAGCAATTGCTATTCCTTTGTGAATTCCCTAGTCTATAGGCTCCATAACTCTTAACACGAGTTTAGCATTTTCATCCTTGTATATGTTATCATTTCTGTGCATCAGCAATTTTCTTCTTGGGGAGACCTAGCAGTGCATCAGAAAACATATTTCTGATAGTGTGCTGGAGTCTAGATGAAATGCGTCAGCATAGTGCCTACAACCTACAAATAGAAGGGAAGAAGGCAATGTAGAGTCTAGAGATTGCTCCACGCCTGAGCTGCTGTAGCCTCCTTTTCCCACAGCACGCATAGGAATGGAAAGACAGACAACACTAAACCCAAACTAGTAAAATATTTCTAGGCTCCACTTCTCTTGAAATCTGTCTATGCAGTCCGTCTGTGATAAACTCTCATCTCACTGGACATTCAACTTCTAAATTCTTTGAACAGAAACACATTGTACAATACAGAGTCATCAGAGTGTCAGCTAAGCAGATGTATATCAGCTGTGAAACTGAAAAATAAAAATTCTAAAAGTTTAATTTGGCAGGAGTTTGGTTATAAAGAATTCAACTGTGTAGTGCTGCTCTATTGTAATTTGCCCAGTACACTTTGGAGAGGTATCTTTTTGTCAGATCTTGAGGGGACAGCTCAGGTACATTTGAATATGATGTCAAAATGGTTAAATTTTCTTAAAATAACATTGACAAAAGTATAATCAAATATTCATAGCATAACTGTGGATCCTGCCTGTTTGATATCAAACCTTACAGTAAGAGTATGGAAATTTGAAAGTAAAATATGCTATGTTACAGCTGTTTTTGCATATGGCACCTGGCTGCAGGCGTATTACTACAGATATTCTGCTAAAACTGGGTCTTTGGCATTCATTAGTGCTTAGGGAAATAACACTGATGTCTGTAGAGGCAATTGCTGGGAAAACAATGCATTTCAGGGGTTGCTCCCTTAAATTCTGAAACTGTTTTTAGCTAGCAATAATATTGCAAAATTGGATCTGAGGACAACCTATTGCAAGTTGAGCTCAGGCTAAGGTATTTTTGGAATCCAGATAGAGCTACCAGTGTGCTCTGATTTTGTATAGCAACACCTACTTTAATTATATAAATACATCTTATGCTAAGGTAGGATTAAGGAATGGCACATGCATGGGGTCAGCCCTGGCAGCCCATCTGTTGAGTTGACTTAGGTATTTTCATTTCTACTGTTTCTTTTTTGTTGCTGTCACATGGCTGTTGGTTTCAGAGAGCTTGAGCTGATTCATGCCGTGAATAACTGGACAACACCATTTTGGAACAAAGCCAGTTACGTTGCGGTTAACAGTGCATGCTGTTAGGGCTGACCAGCACTTCTGTCTCCAGGACAAGCAGAAGTTTTAAGCAGGGGAGATGTATAGGATTTTGTGGGCCAGTCTTTAGCATGCCAGTGCTTAGCGCTCTGCTCAGGCAGGCTTTCTGGCCAGGAGAGCTCAGTGCTCTTACTTAGCTGCTTTTATTACAGTTGCTCTATCCAGGGATGAAATGTCAGTGGCATAGTATTATGGTAAAGAGGCAGAGTTCTGTAATTATGGGATATAATAGGGACTGGCAGGACAATGCAGTATTGTTATAGAAGTCAAAACCAATTGTACAAATAAAGCTATATTAAATCTAGCAGTTGTCTTGAGTCTGTCAGAGTGATTGCCTCCTAAAGTTCAATTTGCTTTTTAAAAGTATATAAACTCTTAGGATTGGAAAAGGATTTTTTAAGAATGATTTCTGGACAGCATTTTCCGTAGCCATATTTGCACTGAAATTTATTTATGCTTTTGTTTTTGTTTAAAAAGGCAAAACATATTCAATAAGTACAATCCTTAAGTCTATTCTTGAACTTTATTCAGGTAAACACAAGTGATTTTCAAAAAGCAAGATAAAGAACTGAGTTTGTATTGCCTCAGTGCTATAGACTTTGGCTGATAATTTTGAAGAGTAATAAAGAATCTAAAATCAGAAACACCAATTCTAGCCAATTGCTCATTTCAATAGTAATCTTTGGTGTAAGAAATCACAGTTCTGGGTTGGTTGGTTGTGATTAGAAATTAAAAAAAAATCAATAGGAAGAAAATATATTTTTAACTAATGAACTATTTCTTATATTTTCTTTCCCTTTGAGACTCTCATGCTCTAAAACATAGTTGGCGCGTATGTTTCTTGATCTCTGAATTTTACTTATTACATTAGCTTTTTTTCTAGAGGATTTCAGTTACATGTGGATGTTCAAAGCCACTGTTGAGAGAAATAAATACTTTGAGTAATTGATTTGGAGGAGAAAATGTTCAGGTAATAAGCAGGTCAGAAACATACAATTTAGTAGGTAAACAGCCTGAAATCTGTGACTTGCCCCCTCTCCCTGGGAGATCATAAGGATTAGCAAACTGGAAATTTAATGTCATTTTTTTGCTTCAAGGGATGTTGGAGCTTCTGGGGTCTTTGGAGTAATAAGTGGGCATAGTGATCCTTATATTTATTCCTCAGACATGAGCTTTTAATATCCCATTTTCTGAGAACTGAAACACTTTATTAGATGCTTCTTATCCAAAATCCTAGTCCTAGGATTTCTGAAAGTTATAGTGTTTGAAACACTGATAAAGGCTGATGAGGTTAGTGTAAGATGAAGGCCTAAGAGAGATCCAGGTTGGTAGAAGATCAGAGATTGCAGACCACTTGCCATGGATTACAATTTACAAAGGAGACTTCTCTTTCATTTCACCTCCGTGAAGCATTAAGAGTAAAGCAATGCTCCAAAGGGCTTTTTTTCACATGAACTTCAGGGTAAGTGAGCAACTTGAGTCTCTTGATAATGCCCTCTAAAATGTACCACCTGGCAAGCACATTGAGAGTTCTTTTTCATCTACGTTATTGAATTTCATATGTAGTGAGTGCAAAGAACTAAACTGATGGTCGTATCTCCAGCATTTGTGTATAGCTCTGGTTCCTTCTGTGCAACAGTGTAGAGGAGATCTGGTGGCTCCTATCAGTGTAATGAAAAATGACTTTGATTCTGTTGTTCATGTATGTTATCGTGAATCAACCTATGGTAGCTTTCTGGCAATCTTTTTTCCTGTTTCTGTCTTTCAAAGTGTATCTCAGAGGAAAATTAGTCCTTTTTTTTTTTTTTTTTGTTTTTTTTTTTTTTTGTTTTTTTTTTGTTTTCATGAGAATCCTAAGATGTCTATTAAGTGTTCTTGTTTTAATAGGAAAGATAACTAAGCAGAGGTTTCCCGTATTGTTAGGATGTTGCCAGACTGTTTTTGCAGGGGAGCAGCCTCAGCCTGTAATGGTGGTAGCCCTTAAGTGGGATCTCTATTTGCATTTGCATTAGACTACTGAATGCTCGATGATATGTGTAGTGTATTTGTTTGCAAATTGTTGTCATGTAAACTAGCTTGAGATAAAAAATGCACTTACCACTAAGCTACGAGGGCCAGATTTGGCATCTTCACTAAATCATCTTGCATATTTATTATAATGATGAATAATTGATAAAAGTAGCAGTACATGGTTTGTGGAATCTGGCCTTTAACAAACTCTAGAAACAAATGTGTTTCCTAAATGTTTTATAGAAAAATCTGAATGCTATCATGATTCTCAAAATACCACTTAGTAAAAATAAATACTTGGTTCAGTAAATATTGAGGAAATTGTTACAAATTTTCTGCTTTCCAATTTCCCATCTATGTTTTTCACATCAAATTGGAAAATGCATTCAAATTCTTAACTCCACTGGGGCACATAAAGTTGCTTTATAGTTCTAAATGCTGGCTTCCAGTGTCTGGGCCCTTTACTGTACATAAGCACCTGTATTTAAAAATTAAGCCCAGTGATGGTGAATGAGAATGAAACACGATTGCAGCATAACTAGATGTGTTGATTGCTTGTGCTCTGGGAGTTGATGTTAGTGGGTGATGCATGCAGAATACACTGAAATCCCTCCCACTCTAGTGCTTGAGGTGCTTAAGTTTAATTCTTCTTCTATATAGCTTTGAAAGAAACTCAGGATGGAAAATGTCCTAAGTAGTCTTTTTGTTCTCTTTGGAAAACTGCATTAAGAAAAATACAGACAAAATTGTTTACATCAGAAATCATCGGGAAAACATGAAGTAAACTTCAGAAACAGACACTTGTAGTCAGAAATCATTCAACAGAACTCTACTTGAATAAACTGGCACCAGTTTGTGCACTTTGATTGAAGAAAAAAAAAAAAAAAAAGCTATTTTACAGCTTCTGAGGATCTCTTCACTCCTCTGAATGGTCTGGCTATGGTAAATAACTGATGACTCTATCAGCTATACAGCTTTAGATCGATGATCCTTTGCTGGCTAGCAGTGACACTTCCTTACCATATCTTAAGGATAACTAATGTGCAATGGTGAGGATGCCTGCAATAGCACGTTTTGGAACTTAGTTACAGCTGCCTGTGTGCTCTGGTATTGCAAAGCAATATTTACTCAAAGTATCTTCCTTTATATGCTGTTTTGTAACACAATATACAATCTTCCCTTGCACGTCCTACAGCAATCCTCTGGCAATATTTAGCCTAAGATCCATTAATCTCCTGGCAAAATTAAGGCAACAGAAATTCAACAAGAAAGGAAATGGATGGTTTCAGTAATGGTAGGTTACTGCAGCCTCACTTCTTCCTTGATAAACTTGAGATTGAATGAATCTCTCTTGGTTACCATTTGCTTCCTTGTTTGCTGACAGTTCTGCATGAATGGGGAAGTGCTGAATGCTATTTCCTCTCTGTTATGAATTCTCAGGGGCATGTGATTGGTACTTGCCCTGTCCCCGAACGAATGCCTTCTCTGTCCTTGTGGGCATAAGGATTTATATGTGATAATCTTCAACAGTTTGGAGGATGTAGCAGTTACTTGCAATTCAAAATGATTCATTTACATTTTTTTTTGTGATTTAGTTTGTAATTTGTCTATGAGCTGTTTTTTATGTGTATCTATTAGTTAAAATCTGACAGATGCATCCTATTGTGTATCTTTTTTCTGATTGGTGGAAAACAATATTTTAGAGATACAAATGGCATTGCAAATACAGGCTTATATAAATTTGAAATTCTCTTTTTAATGTCACCATTTGATAAAGGTGGTGAATTTGCTTTGCACAGCTTCTGCCACAGCTCTATCAGTCTGGTAACCCTGGACAGAGAGAATGTGTAACTTGTGCCCCTGTATCCTCATCTGTGCCTGGTCACAACTCAAAGCGGAGGAAAAAGTTGGAGAATCCCGTTGAGAATATTCTTGGAAGGATATTTTACCTTCTGCAATTCTCTCTACAGATTTCCCTGGATGAATGATCTTTGTAGGGACAGATTTCCCTCTTCATTTTTTTTTAACAGCGTATCTATCTTAACATTTTGAAAAAGCTGACAGGAGATATTCTATAAAAAAAACAGTAAAAAGTCTTATAACTTCAGACAGGAATATTTTCATTTGAGAAATTAGAGGTTTTTACTTAGGTAGATGTCTAGTATGTTAAGCTGGAAACAGCCCAGCTGTAGACTGACTGCTCAAAATAATTGTAGTCTAGTAGAATATTTTTAAATTAAGTTTTACAGAAGAATTTTGAACTGGGTGGAAACTTTTGAACTTTATCTCCCCTTTTATCATTTCCAAGACAACAATCAGATTTTTCCACAATGCAATTACCATAGTTGGAGGAGTTGGTGCTGGTGTTATGCTCTGTCCATCTAGCACCCACCCCCATCCTAAAACTGCAAACTCTCCCATGTAAATTATCAGTGAGTATACTGGTGGATTTGAAGTCTAGAAAGATAAAACATACTTCTGTAAAGACATGGATGCATCTCTTCTGTGGGACTTGACGTTCCATCACATTATTGTACTGAACGCCCCCACTACTTGCTTTTCCCTTGGGCACTGCATTCGCAAACAGAAGATCATTTCTCCCAGTAGTGAAAATCAGGCTGACAGTTTTATGCTAGTTACTTCTCCTGAAGACATCAAGTTTGTGCCGGTGTATTCCACAGATGTAAGTGGGACCATTCCTGATTTGCAGCACGGTCACTTAAGTCAGGGTGGATGGTCTTATTTATGAAGAACCAGATTAAAACAGTAGGTCTGTGTGTACTGCTGATGCTATCCAGGGAAACTCTCTTAATTTTTCCATATTTCATTTTCAGTTTGGAAAAATTATTCTTCAGCTTGCTTGTCTACTGAGAGTCAAGCTGGAGATGACCGTCACAATCTGGCCTTAAATTTTTTGCCAGCCATCTTCCTCTGACTTGGGTTTGAGTTTGGATTTTTTGATTTTTTTACTCTCATCTGATCATTTTTCCTTTATGGGGATGTTTAAATTGTTTTTCCCTGTTGCAAAGGCATATGATGAGTGATCTTATATGAAAGCAAAACATTTTCCAACTAAACACTACTTCAGATAACATACGTAAAATCTTACGACTATCAATACTATAGTGAGCAAAGATTAAGAAAGGTGACGGTTCTTAAGTGTGTCACAGCGGTTGCCCAAATTACAAGCCGTTGTCTGGCACAGAATATTCCTTTGTGAATGATCTGAATGACTGTGTTATTCTGTCTTTGAAGGAAGCAGCCATCTTCTGTATTATTTCTTCTTAAGGGAGGGAAAATCAATGAAGATTGTGTAATTAATTTATGAACTATGTCTGCAGCACAGGACATTTTTCTTGTGTTAAATTTTACCTTAATGTTGCCTGAGTGTTTAAGATATAGATCATTTGCTGACTGATTGCACTGAGTTTTCCAGAGCGATGGACTCTATATCATCCGACACAATATTCCTTGTCTTTTTGCAGAGGATGTGCGTGTTCAGGATAAAGACACCAAAACAATATTTATGAGAATTGTGAAAAACGGAGGCCAGGAGTTTTGGCAAAGGGAGATGGTTTATTTACAAGGACTCCTTTGAGGCAGGCGCAGTTTAAGTAGGTCGCCTGCAGTCAGTGTGCCATTCCCGTAGCCAGGCAGTAGCACTTCGCAGGACGTTTATCCCAGGTGGGATAAACCAGCCTTGGTAACACTGAGAATATTTGGTCTCAAATTCTTTTCACGTTGCTGGGGGAGAACGGTGTGGTCTGCTGCACAAAAATAAAGTAGAATTCCGAGACTTTCTGTACAGGGGAAAAAAACAATATCATGTACAGATTTCACTGTTGATAATGTCTTTTATTTTTGCTTGTTCCTTTTGGTACACGGTAGAAATTGCACCCAGAAACTTCTACTTGAAAATGAGCGAGTCCCCTGCCCCGGCTATCTCCCGCAGCACTTGCAGTCGGTGTTACAGCAGTGGCCCTTTCCTCTGTCAGTCACAGTGTGCTTTTAACAAAGAAAATATTTGTGTTATTTTGATATTTGTTCAGGAGGGCATTTTATCCACCTTTGGAAAACATGTAAATTATTAAAGGTACCTCTGAAACACTGCAATTGAATGGGACTTCTAATCCTTGTTTGAAAATATAAATTATTCATTGTAGGATTTAATTTAAAAGTTAGCTGTGTGGTTCCTATGGTTGTTTACATTGCATTCCAGTGAAATTGAAAGCACAAATGAATTCCACCAGGTTTTGTCAGAGACCTTCTGCTTCAGTATATCTGAAGGTTGCCTTTCTTTTTCTTTAAATATATAACCTCTCTGTTTTTGCTTCCTGTATCAAAGCAAAAAATAGATAAAAAGAGAAAGTTGCTAAATGCCTTCAGCAATAGCACTCTACTGGATGCTGTCATCTAGTCAGACTGGCTATAGTTGGCTCTTGGAAGAGACCTATCCAAAGGGAAATTGATGTCCAGAGTGCTAGTGCATGGTCCAGTATATTATGTGTTTCACCCTGAGCAGAAAATGAACTAATATTCTTAGAAACTAAGCTTTTTTTGAAGGAATAATAACAACATTTGTGGCCAACTGAAGCTTGTTTGGATAATTTTATCCTGTAAATATCCCCTCTCCCCATCCCCATTCCATTCCAAAGTCTTTGTTAGAAACATCATTATTATAGCTTAATGTTAAATTTACTGAAACAAGAGGGCAGTGTAGCTAATTTTTCATGCTGAAATGTTAAATGCTCTTGCGTTTAACTGATCAAACCATAGATCAGTGCCTAATGCTCCTCTCCAACATGCAAAGATGAAAAAGAGCTATGTCACACATGTAAAACAACTTCCTAGTGACTGATATATCAAAGGAAAGAGGCCGGGGATTGTCTGGTTAAGGTCTTTATTTCTTTGTCTGTGTCTCCAAGGAAAAAGTGTTGGAGAAGAATGAGCAGAAACGTCAAGGACAGAGTCAAGATAAACAATGTGAAGGGAAGGCCTCCAAAGCTATGTTTATATACCTTTATGCTAACCTCCTAGCAAGTGATTACAAAGGACAAATACATGAAGGAGGACATGTATGAAATCTGGAGAATGTTTCTCCATTTTTATTAACCATTTCATTAATTGTTTTTGATGTGGATTAGTATGCAGGGCTATATTATATCACTTAAACACAATTTACAAAAAAATTTTATCCCCCCTCATTGCTATGAAAAATGTATTACTCTATTTAATTTATTCAGAAGCATCACAAAGCCATGTGCTATTTTGCACAATCAGAATATTTTCATATTGCTTGTTTGTGCTATTTTAAATCTCAGCAGAAGACTGAAATGTGGAAATAGTGGACAGCCATGACTGCTGGGTGTGTTCAATAAAGTATAAATACTTTAAATCATAAGATGGTAATAAAAGGTAAAACTTGTAATGGCAGACATGCAAAATCGCATCAGAAGATGCGTATACTCACACCAGTCAAAGGTAAATGTACCTTGCAGACCTTTCATGTGGCCAGTCAGAATTCTGTCTAAGCATGTAAGTAGATGATAAAAGGAGACTTTAATAACATGGAAATTTTTTTTTCTCTAGAATTTTAGTCTGTTAAGCTGTGCATCATTGTAGATATATACCATTTAGCTATATAGCCTCTTCACTGAGGAGGAGAAAGAAACTTATTGCTTGTCACGAATGTAGCTGGAGACTCCTTTCTGTGGTTTATATTGAAGAACATACTGAAGAACACATATTGAGCTATGTAGTGTCTTGCTACATCTCTAAAGAGCTGTTTCTTTCCAAGCACAGTTGTAGGTAGTTTCAGAACTTCATGACACACTAAAAAAGCTCTGAATCATTAGTTCTTCAGTTTTTTTCTTCAGGTCTGTGTGAGTTGTCCTAATAGGTTATAGCACAGTATCTAAGTAGTGCTTAGACATCTTTTTCTGCAAGGGGACTCATATTCCTTCATCATTTTTCAGGTTAAGGTACATAAAGATATGTTATACAGGAATCACCGTAATTCAACTAAAACGTTCATTATCTTGTTTTGGGCCAATTTCAGAAAAGTTTTTAAAAGGCTTGGACCCTTGCAATATCTGACTTTACTCCAGGTGTACTCAGCCAGGTGTAACTCTTAGCTACTCAGGCATATTGAGACTCAACATTGTTCTGAGGATGTTCTGAACAATGTATAGCCTCACTGTGATGGCAAGCAATGAGGGGAAGAACAGATAAACTTTAAGTCACATGGTAGGACCGTGAGACAGATGCATTCCAGAATTTGGATTATGTGATGGGAAAGTCGTAACTCAAATAAGCTATGTATACCTAACTGGAGGGCTGTCTCAATGCAGTTCACTTCTGAGATTTTTGCAGTCCTACACCTCAGAAACAACTGATCTGGAAAACAAACAAGAACTGTCTGTGTATGTTAAGTATGCAGGATTATGAAGCAGAGAGAGGTTCTATATAGGTAGGGCTTCAGGTGAGAATAACACATGGAATAATTGAATGAATGTAATGTAGAGTAACCAAGATGGGATAGTTTTGTGTGTAAATCTAGAGAAAATTGACCAAAGTGGCAGTTATTCCATATTTAACTTGATTCAACTGAGACCAGAAATACGGCACACTGCTGGTTGAGTGAGTTTTTGCTGCTGTTGTGTGCTGCCTAAAACTCACTCATGTTGTGTTTCTGTTACAGTTTCAGCACATATTGCTTCTGTAGCACGATACTATGGTACATTTTTTCTGTAAACGCTTGGCTTCAAATTGCTTATTCCTTTTAACGGTCTATAGTCAAACACCTTTGCGTTTGTCCAAAAAGTATAATGTTCCAACTGGGTGTCGTGCTGCCAGTAAACAGATTTACATGCTGCACTCATATGCAGTGCCCCTGCTCTGGGTAAGAGCTGCACAGTGCTACTGTATAGCAATACTGACTTTTGCAAGAGTGTCAGTTTTGTAGGTGTGTAGGAAGTGCGTCTGGTCTAGAGCAACCCACATGCAGCCCGTTATATAGCTCTGTAGCATTTAAAAAATATATCAAGAAATTTACCTTCCCCCTTTTTTAAGAAGCACTTCAGAAGAAAGTTTTTTCAAAATACTAGGCAAAACAATCAAAATCAGTCAAAATAGTAATTGAGGCATTAGTAGAGGGAACACTGTGAAGCTGTTATATATGTTGGGGAATCTAAGAACTAACTGAGCTTGTGGTGTTCCTATTTTAATGCTTTAGCATTTTTTGTCTCCTTTTATTAATAACCATGACATTCAATTTTATTTCTTTAAAAGATACTTTCACTGTGCGTAGCCTTTCCTTCTACAGTCTTACTAATGTTGTTTAACTTTTTACAGCATTCAAGAACTGACAGAGAATGTCATTTGCTCCCTCATAGTATTTTTGTCAGTTCTGATGAAATGTGGTTATGGAGCTTTGCATAGGGGAAAAAAAGGAAAAAAAAAAAAGATTTTAGTGTCATCAAAAAATAAGTACTGAAAGGAGATGATGGAAAACTGTGAAACACAGCATGTTCCTCTGCTCAGTCTCTGAGAATATTAATGCACAGCATTAATCAACAGAGCTTTAATGTCAAAATAGAAAGTGAACACTTGTGGGTTTTTTTTTTGTTTGTTTGTTTTCTTTTTATTAAACTTGACTCCTTTAGAAGTAGGTGCTTAGTTCCATCAGATATCATGGAAGACTCTCTATATGTGAGGAAATGAGTCATTTTCTCCATTTTGTTAGTATCTTTTTGGACTGCTTTTACTAGACTACCACTATCCTATCATTTCTGAGGACTTGTTGTCTTCTGATTACAGAATGGTGTTTACTATAGTGTTTCTAACCTCAAATGCATAATCTTTTTATATTTTGTTGGGGTTGGGGCTGTTTTTTGTTTGCAGGATCTTAATGATGACCCAGCTTCTTTCCAGCATGTGGAACAAACCTTTGCTGAAAACAAAGCCGGTGGTTTTCTACCATCTCTCTACACCCTAGTGATTCCTTCAGTATGTTCTCCTAGTTGCTCCTTACTGCTGATTCGTCCAGGCTTCAAGGATCTAGCTGGAGTCCCTCAAATACCTCTCCAAGGCACTGAGAGGAGCCTGGCAGTTTGTATGACTCCTCTCAAAATTATTAACATAGACTAGAGAATAAGGAATGCTTTCCTTTTCTGCAGTTCTAACCAAGCAACCTTTCCACTCAGTCACAGAATAATCTGCGCGTCTTCCTTGCAGAGCCATAACTATGGCCTGGAAACACATAGCATTTCAATTTTAAAATAAAACACTCTCTAAAGTGTAGTGTTAATACTTACGGATTCAAGAAGAATTCTGTACTGAGCACTTGCTGTGGAGAGCTATGTGATGCTTTAAATTCTGAAAAAGAGGAAATTTATGTGGATTTTCTGGATTTCAGAGTAGACTTTCTGGAATAGTTCGTATTTCCTAGAACTTCATACAGCGTGTCTGAAGGAGCTGGCTTATGGCTGAGCTTTCAGGAAGCAAACTTCAGGTTTTAGCAAATGAGAACATAAGATCAACTCTTCCAAGTCAAGCCAATCATTCTCTAGCCAGTCCTTTGGCTAATAGCAGATGCCTACGGAAATGTATAAGATCAGAACATGTAAATGCCCTAGAGTACTCTCTCAACATCAAGTTATTTGTAGCTCAACTATTTTCTGAACCAAAGGTAGTGTCTTTGTTTTCAAGAGATGGTCTTTCATCTGTCTGTCCAATTGCTTTTTGAACTCAGGTAAATTTTTAGCAGATGTAATATCCTGGGGTAGAGGCTGTCAGTACAGTGAATGTTAGGTACTAAGCTCAAGCACATGTGGAGTCATGTGAAGTTCCATGAAACTGCTGCTGACTTGCGTTGCAGCACACCCATCTGTCAGTAAAACTCATCATTTATGTATGTGTTTTTTGTGATTTACTTTAAATGCAACAACTGTGGTGCTACTAATGATTCTACACTTCCCTGGATAAATATCTTTGAACTTCCTTGCTTAACTGGCAGGAACATTTTGAGCACAACTACACAAACATTTTTGGCAATACCTTTTAAGGAAAAACTTATATTTTGTCAAAGCTGAAATAGTAACATTTTATTTTTGACAAAGTTCCCATCAAGAGGTCTTTTGAGGCCCAGACTGGACTCCTTAAAGAAAGTGAGAGAGAGGCTCATTGGGAAACAATTTTTTGTTATAAATATGGATGAATACTGTGGAATATATATGTGTGTGTATGAGTGTGTGTGTGTATCTATATATATGTATATACATATGGAATATGGTTCCATTCTGCTGTGAAAAAAGCCAATTTTGAATATCTTGTAGCTGCTGCAAGAGTAATTGTTATGTAACCACATGGTTCGATACGTTTGTCTATGTGGTTTTACTTACTTCACTGCATGCTGCTTACAAGGCATATTTTGAAATGCTTGCTTCAAAATTAGCTATAACTACAGTTAGCAATGCAGAGTCTTTTCTCTGCCAGAATGATGTTTGTCTCCATGCTTTGCAGAGAGACAAATGAGAAAGGCCCTATACAATTCTGATAGCAAAATATCCAAAGACTTGTAGTGCATGAAGAAGGTTTATCTTTCTTTGATTAATATACACCTGATATGCGCTACTGATTTCCTTGATCTTTTTAAATATATCTGATCGAATTTCTCTTAATTTTCCAGGGTTCTTTCAACGATGATATATTTATGGCAACAGAGCAGGTTAAACTGACATCCTTTCTCTGAGTCTTTCTATCTGTGGGCAAGAAGCCATACAATAAAGAAATGGTAGATGTTGCCTTTGTGAAATAGGAACCCTGGAGTATAAAAGGGAAGCAAAGAATTAATCAGATCCTGAAAGCTGGAGCAAAGGACAATTTCAGGTTACCCTGGGTAGCTAGAGTGATTATGATTAACTTCCTACTCCAGAGAAATACCATATGTTTGTTAAGAACAGCCAAAACCCATAATAAGGAGAATGCCTTGACTCACAGTGCAAACAAAAAGATGCAACTATGGGTCAAAAACAAAGCCAGGAGTATATTTCTGATCCCTCCAAAATATAAACAAAAATGAAAAATAGACTTCTAGAATGCTTCTAAAAGTGGCTAATATTTTTATAGTGAATAGACGTCACATCATTGTAATTACATTTTGATTTCATAGTTTCCATTTAATCCCTGGTGCTTTTACCATAAACATTCTCAAGCCTCAATATCTGGGAACTAGATCAAGTGTTACTTATACATATTATGTCTGATTCTGAGCCACTCTTAAATAAATCATGGTTCTAAATGGAAGAAAATTTCAAAAATGCCCATGTTTCATTTTGCACAGCAACATAAGCATTTGGGAACATAAGTGTAATTGATAAAGTCAATAAAACTTCTGGTCCGTAGAGAATTTGTACTATTCTGCCGTGGGCATAATGCAGAGAGCTAGTTCTAGTATGCTGTTATACCCAGCACAACACAACAGGGAAATATCAGCCTGGATCCTGCAAGTATTACAGTCACATTAGTGCATTTCTGAACCTAAGTTTATAATCCCTTCCGCTAAGAATAGCATTGATGCTTCTTCATAATTGCATTTCCAGTGCACCATCATATAACAGTAACTTGGGACTCTGAATGCGCTGTTTGGGGAGCGTGGGCATGTTCATGGCTTTTGGATGGTATAACTGCCACCTGGTCATCAAACTCCTTTTTGGGTTTTAAGGCATTCCCAGATGATACTCCCTCTCAACGCTGTGTGCCTTAGTACCTTTCAGTTGGTTTAACGGCAGAGCTCACGTTGCAGAACTCTGCCTGCTTTAGATCTTGTGTTAAACTGGAGAAAGCGGCAGAGATATGACCATTTCAAAAATCAAACGTTGATACGATCACTTCAAAATCCCGTGGACACAATGTGTCAGATTGTGTCCAGTGGACACAGTAAATTCAGGCTTCTGGATTTTATACTTCTTGATGTTGGAAGGAAATCTGAGCTGCTGTGAGAGAGGCTTCACAGCAAGAGAGATGTCTGAAAAAATAATGAAGTCTGAAGGATTTGTATAACTTATACTTTACACACCTTATTATACTTTGTTAGTGTATAAAATGTACGGTATAAATTTGCTTACGTATTAGCAGAGAAATCACATATACGAAAGCTAACTGAGCTCTAAATTAATTTTATTTTCTTTCATGTTAGCGGTAGACTTGTCTTGAATTCCATGTTGACTTGCATTAGCATCATTTTACAATCTTCCTCTGTGAAGAATTTCTATTTCGGGTGTATGTGGGAAAACTTGAATAATGCTGTTACAATTATTTTATTTTATTTTTTCAGATTTCAGATCTGTAGGGTTTTTTCTGACTAATCTTTTCTCTTCAAATTCAGCAAGGATCTGAGGCTAATGCTGCAACATAATTGCATCTGTCATCATTGCTGGGGACAAAAGGTTCTGCAATCAGAACTTGCTTGACAATTCTGTTGATGATATGGTAGGGAGAAAAGACTCTGCATTGCTAACTGTAGTTATAGCTAACTTTCTGCCAGTAAGGGAAGCAGATACACTTCCAGATCTCACAGAATACAGACACAGCATATCAAGATGCCATTCTGTGAACATTTGATAATCACTGTAACCCAGCTGAAACATATTTGATAAAATACTTTACCAGGAAATTATAATTTTTGATAAGGTGGAAATGTATCGTGAACATATGATTTCAATACTTCTCTACAAGAATGTTTGCAAAATCCATTGTGGACACCATAGTCATGAAATAAAAAGAGTATGGTAAGCTCAAATGTAAAGTTTTTTGATACAGAGTTTTGAGCTTTGATACAGTTTTATTTCTCAAAGCAGTCTTAAAATTCCAGGTTTTGTCCTGAAGTGAAATAAAAGCGAATTTTGAAATTGCATGCATGCAGAATCTTTTTTCTCTTTAATACTTTAAAAGCATAGAATTTGACCCTAATTGTAGATTTTTTAAAAAAAAAAAAAAAAAAAAAAGTCCAGCAGACTGGTTCTGTAACATATTTTTCATTGTTATGATAAAATGATTTTTTTTTTAGCAATTAAGTACATTAAAAAAAAGTTTTAGTTCTTCTTACCCTAACCTGTGTAAATGAAATAATGAAGATGCTGTATTCTTTAAGGCTTCTCCTTTTGAGAATTATTTTTTAAAATTTATTAGATACCTTGAAATAGACAACAAATTTGCTGATCACAATGTAGGAATTTGTATGTAATGTTATGAATATCAGATTATGAATTTATGGTGCATGACAGTGCATTTGCAGATGTGAATGTGTAGGCTCATATGCAGATTTTAAAGCTAATTTTGATTTTTCCCTAGTAATGTAAATTGTTACATGTTTTATCCTTCTGTAGTGTATGAAACCCCTACGGTAAAGAAACTACTAGCAGTCACACTTAGTGCGTATTCCTTATCATATTAAATACCAAGCAATGTATAGACATCAAAGTATGCTATGACATACGATATTGTGGCTTGCTGTAAAAGAATGTGATTTTGTGTGGTTGATTCATGTATCAGGAAAAAAAATCAGAAATATCAATTTAAATGTATAAGTAGTCAGCATAAATTAAACAAACTTGATTCCTGCTATGTGCCCTGCACTATATATACCAGAAAGGAAAATATATTTTATTATTTCTAAGGTTTAGGAAGCATAGAAAAGAGGCAGATATAAGATGCCCTGGAAAATCTTATATTAAACACTGGTAAGTTTGGTTGAGCCAAAAAAAAATTGATTTAGAGTTTACTAAAATCATGAAAAAGCAGATTGTGCCACTTTACACACTGAATGAATTTGATTCCAAGTAAGAATTGTTCTGTATCTTGAGTAAGAATGAATAGAATTTGGGCTTAATGAGGTGAATATTGATTTCCTGGGGGGGGGGGGGGGGGGGGGAGAGAGTTCATGTAATGGATTTGTATAGAGGTAACCAGATAGCAATAACAATAAAGATATAAAAGGTTGCACATATGGGGATTGTGATGAGATTAACTACTGTTAGAAGATTCATGGTGGAATATACAGTCTCCTAATTAGATTAGTTTCCTACATCATTATCTAGAGAGTTTGAGTAGTGTTGTTTGCATGAGCTCACTTTTGTGGTGGACTCTCTGTATGTACAGGAGATCGAAGTTGCATGTTTGTAGGGACTGCACATTTTTATTGCGTATTTTATTCCTATGCAGTTGGCACTCATGGATGTAATTGGCTAGTTCATCTTTTTATGCCATGTATTAAATTCTGTGAAATGATAAGAGATATTCTTCAAATCCTTTCATATAGGTAAAAATACATGTTAGTACTCTATTGATACATTAGCTTCTGTTACATTAATAATATGGATAACTTAAAAGCTATATTGTAGAAATTTTTGACAAAGCAGTTTTTACTGAAAATATTGAAATTTTGAAATTGAAAATTATTGAAACGGAATTTTCCTTTAAGATGTTGACAGTTTCCTTTTTTTTTTTTTTGAAAAAGACTCTTTTAACTTTTCAGTATAAAATGACACTTTTTTATTTACATTACAGTAATTTGAGATATAAAAATCTATTAAAGCCACAAGAATTTCTACTACAGAGAGTAGCAATTTATTAACATTTTTAGTTTGATTCTTTTTTCTTTCTTTCCCTGATTGCAGCAGGAAAAACCCTTAACTATTAGTCTTCCTTTTTTTCTATTCAATGGGAAATCAGTTTCTTAATGATTGAACTGTCTTGCTGAAGCCCTGCACAATGTTTAACTCTTACTGCCTTTTTGATCCTCAGACATTCTAAATCTAGTTAGTGAAGCAACTGAATAAAGATTAGGTTTGGAAAAGCTTATTATTCATTTCCTAAGAAACCTTGTCTGTTGGATTATAAAAGTTATATTATATATATATACTTGCCAATACAGTATCTGATCATCTTTTACATTATTTTGTAGCTTGCATGTAATAGTATATTCAAAAGTGGCTATACATGAATGAGCTTCTACAGTAAAGGTAATGTCTTACAATCTCTTTTACTTGTAGCTTTTTTTCAGAATTCGTATTTCTGAAAAAAACTCCTGATTTTACTATGAACGGTGCTGTGTATTTTCCTATATTTAAAAAACAAGATGTCCTTTCATACTATTGCTGTGCAAAATAATTAAGCATATTCCATCTAAGCCACTGGCAGTATAATCTGCTACACTGCAGTTCTTCATCATGAAACAGTGCTGGGAGGTATGAAGGACTGCTACTGCCTCCCATACCATGGGGGTTGTTTGTCCCGTGGTGCCCTGTGGAGTATTTAGAGCATAATATCATCTGTAGGGTGAGGTCTGCGAGGTAGGGATTCGTTAAAGAAGTTTGGTTTAAGGCAATCCAAGATGATGAAAGGATAACGTGAAAGATTTCTGCTTCCTATACTGATTTTTACTGAAAATCAATTTGTGACATTTCTGCCATCAAGTTTATTTATTTAAGATATCTCGGTGTATTTGTTTAATTGGTAAACATAGCATCCTGATAATTAAATGAGTCTTCTTAGGAGAATGTGGATTTGATCCAGGCTCTTTAAAATGTAAGCTACATCAACGGGAGGAAATTAAATAGTGCAAATGTTCTGGGCACTGCAGCTTGATCCCCGTGTTGAAAAATTGGTGGAACAATTTTGCTTCATTTTGATGGACTGTCTTTTTCAGACAATTCAGAGGAGCCGTGTGGGTGCTGGCATGGTTAGGGACCTCTTCCAAAAAGCAGTTCGGTTGCTGTCACCTCCTCTTAGAAGAGTCACCTCCTCTTAGAGTATAAGTGAGTTTAATAGAGTGGAGTATAAGAGTAGCTTTGCAATCTGTATCACATGTACAGCAGAGAAAGGAGAGGAAAGGGAGAAAAAGGGAGGAAGGCAATATGTACAAAGCTTCTTGTATTTACAAGATATGTATCACATTGCAGGAATTTATTTCCTTTAATTAATATTTTATTAGGTTAGGTGGGTGTTGGTTAATGTTGGAGACCTTCAAATTCATTTTATTTTTATCAGAAAAATATGTCTTTCTGTCAGTCTTATCTGATTGGAAATCAGCTGTATTAAGTGTTCATCCCTTGAGGACAAGTCCTGATGATTGCCCTTGGTTGAATTTTAACCTAAATCCATCGTGGCACAGATGGAGGGAAATAATATCATAAAATGGCAGATGTGCCACTTTAGCAGCAGAAAAGGGAAGATGGGAGCTTTACAGCAAACTTGTTCTCTTGATAAATGTACTAAAAGCTTATTTCTAACCTTGTGTGAGTGGGTGTGGAAGAGGAATGCAAAGCCTGAAGAAAATCAGAGGTGTAGAATGACCATTTTGCAGGATATGAGTTCTCTAGGACCAGCAGAATTTATGATAGATTTGAGAGGGAACTAATGGTTCTCCCAGCTTCTATTGAAGCTATAAATCCTTCTACATTAAGGTGAGCTGGAAAAATTCTGAAGGGAAGCTGGTATAAATAATGTATTGTTGACATTGGTCTGTACGGTATTCTATTTAAACCAGGCTTTTTCTTCTGTTCGTTCTCTGTACCTACTCCTACCACAACAAACTCCACCTCTCACAAGCCTTCTCTGCTTGGTCTATAACACAACTTTTCCTGCTCCTTTCAAGTCCCTTAAATACTGTCGTAATGTTCTCAATTGCTTCTCCTGTCCTTTAAGTACTTTCAAGGTAAATGGCAGTGAGTGCTGTGGCTAGTTTCAAAATACATATATACTAATTATGTATTTTATGACTGGCTAAGCAAAAGGTCAGTGGCATAGCTAATGCTGAGCTTATATCATACTCTGTCCTTCTAGGGAACACAAATTTAAGCCTCCTCTACTCTATGATCAAATATGTAAGTCATTTGTGTTCTTTTTAAAGTCTTCTCCCTATCTAAACTGATTGAAATTGGCCCAAAATTACAAATTGTGAGTAGGCTAGGGAATGGATGGGTAGACAGAAACAGCACCATGAACAGTCTGAGGATTTAGTTAGTTTGAGTTTGAAAGCTGGATGCTATTTATTTCATTAAGAAATCAGTCTATATTCACTTGTCATTTTTATGTTTCAGGCATAGCACACAAAGTAGTCAGTTTGGTTGATGTGGGTCTATCCACTAGTGTGGATATATATTCTTATATATTTAAGAATATATTTTAAAATTGTGACTCCTTTCTTCTTTCTTCTCCTCTCTTTTCTCCTTCCTATAAAACCACCTTTAACTTTCAAGCTGATTAGATTATCAAATTTGCATCAACTATCTACATTCCAATCTAAAATACGTACTTGCCTAAAAGACCAAATAAAGCAAGCTAATAACATGTATGTAATGGATCAATATCTACAACAAAAGACATTTTTTACTATGTGCCTGTTTGATTTCATAGTCTAGTTATGCCACTGATTATAGTATGTTTTTTCTGCTCTATGCAATTTTATTTTAGAAGAACTAGGTATACTGTTAAGTGCTTTGATATACTGATTAAACTGTTTATAATAAATGACTGAAAAAGACTCCTATTATATACATATTGTAATGAGATAATAATGCAAGTATTTCTTAGGCCATGCTTATGAATCCAAGTCATGCAAGAGAACTTATGGATAATTAGAAAACTATAATCAGATTGAAATATAATTTTCCCAATTTTGAAGCTAAATTAATCTTAATTTTAAAAAATTGCAAATGCTTTCTCTTTAAATTAAAATTTCCTTAACCTTTATAAGCCACTTTAGAACAGGCAGGTTTCCCTACTTCTAAAATACAATATTATAAATAGTAATTCAGGTTTTGAACAAGTTTGACCAGAACTTGGTCAAAAGTTTACTACCCCACAAAACCAAAACTTTCTGAAAATAATCTGATAAATATTTTTTTTCAGATACATTTTAATATGCAAGATTTAAGTAGTACACTGTTCATTTGGAAGAAAACATTAAAGTTTCCCAAAATCTGTACAAAAGCTTAAAAATTCTATCATGCCCCCTCATAACATTAAACAATCTCTCTCAAAAAATTTGACTATAATTGCATTTTTATAATCTGCTGATATTTTATTGCTTCTTTGCTAATGTGTTACATTTCACAAAAATGTCTACCTATTGCTTCGATGAGATAATTCCAGGCTCTCTTACTGTGATAATTACTTACAGAATAGATTTCTGCTTTATTTTCAAGATTAGATATTTTTTTAAAACTTGATTCCAGTTTTTGCAGAATTGCATATCAAGTCGTCCACCTAAGTTCCCAGCTTTCTTTAATCAGAGGTATTGCTGCTTTTTTTAATGTCTTGATCATTAATATGAATTCTGGGAAGCAGCCAGGCAGGTGGAAGATCCTAAAGAACTCCACCACCGTACCCAGATCTTGGTGTCCATTAAAGCTGCCCTAGCGCCACTGTGTAGCTGGAGGTCAGTTGGAGCTGCTGGATGCTTCCTGGTCTCCGTGCCCAGACATATCCCCTATAACTGCCTTAATCTGCAATTGCCGCATACCCCCGGGACGTTGTCGTATTGCAGTCATTTCTGAAACGCTTTCTAAGTGACGTGTTGAGAAGCAGCGTAGATCCACTTGGGCTAGCAGTGATGTCAGCTAGTGCAAGTCTGGTAAAACTGTGCAACAGGCTTGCTAAAAGTTACCGTATTCCAGGTACTGCAATGATTCTGTACAAAAAGCTTAGCATTCAATTATAAATTAAATGAGCCCTCAACCCTGACATGTTACAGATAAAAGATTAAAAATAAGAATGAACACCGGACTAAAGGCAGTCGGGACGTGTTTTGGAGTTCAAGTATGTGCTAAACTGTAGCACAAATAGCTTCCAAAAGCTCAAAACTCAGCAGTTAAAAAAAAAAAAAAAAAAAAAAAAAAAGAGTAAAAAGGCAGTTAATTTCCTTTAATCTGTTTACTTGTTTGATTTTGTAAGAGCAGAGTCATGATTTTAGCCCTTGGGACCAGCTGCGTACCATGACTATTTCCTTTTTACAGGAAAATAAGTGCCTATGAAGCCTCACCAGGGCTTCTGTATAACACTTCTGTATTGCTTGACCTGAAGCTAGGTCAATGATCTGAGCACAGTTATTTTAAATTTCAATCACTGGATGCTGTGTTGTCTTTCCTACACAATAAACAATTGATTTCAGCACTTAACAGAGGACATCTAATTAGAGCCTTTCTGTGGTAAGCATTGTGAGCGACTCCAACCTTACTTCTGATGCAAGAACAGTGTGAGGAAGGATTAATGGATTTGTTGAAGCCTAGTGAATAAGAGGCAGAGCTAGAACAAGGTTATAATTTACTGCTCCCCATGGCTCACTTCTGCTTCTGGAAAAATGCAGGAAGTTAGAGGTGGAGTTAGAGAGGTAAAGGAAATTCAAGAAAGAAAAGAGAACGAAAGCTCCAGTTTTATTCAGAAGGAACATGATGTGCCAGCCTGATTGCTTTCTCTTTTAATAGGATTATAAAGTTAGTGGATATTGCACATGTTGATGATGAACTTTAAATTTCAAAATTTCAATATTGAAAAGCTAAGTTTTTTTACTTCCACCTTCTGATCGCTGTGGGATTTTTGTGTTCTTTAGTGTTTATATGTTTGCGTATGCACAGATGGGTAAACATACGTACATGGACAGACATGCATTAAAGGTATTAGGCCACTTTTCTGTTTAGGCCACTGTTCTCTGTTCATCGCAGAGATTGCATAAAGCCTCTAGGAATTGCTAGAGCTCCAGGATCTTTCCACTACTTTCCTAATCCAGCAATTCTGTTTCACCTCCAGCCATAAATGTTCTACCAGTCACAGAAAGTGGAGTTGCATCACTGAGAGTGGGTCGCGTATTTATTACTGCTTACCAGTCTCTACTTTGTAAACCAGAGTTTAGGTATGCTTACTTTAGAATTGCTTTATGGTAGCAGAACACCACAGAGTACTTGGAGACAGGCGAGAAATTCATTTATCCAGATTACTATCGCAAGTGTTACTACTAAGGATAATGGACTAGCCCGTAATTCAAAGGGTGCAAATTTAGCTGCAGGGTAAAGTAAATCTAAAGGAGGTAAGGGCTTGATGAGTATGTCTGATAAACTTTTATTTTGAGATATAGTGATTTGTATTGCTATTGACTATTATTGCGTAATGATCTCTCTGTTTCACATGAAAATTGCTTAGCTTTTAGCTCTTTAGGTTCTTCATCAGCCCCTGCTTGGGCAATAGACCACATGTATGGGTTTGGTAATACGGCTGAGATATATCTCATTATAGACTAACATCTAGTGTGTAACACCTCCAACATTGAAGCAAGCTAAAATGTGGCTATATTTCAAAAATTAAGGAGACTGCAGAATAATTATAAAGCACATAATTTGTAAACTCTTTTAATTACCATTTCCCATAGCAACAGTGGCATTTATCTACTATAGAAATTAAACTCACATCACATAACTGAACACTAAGTATGCCTTTCCCATGACAAATCCAGGTTCTGCCAACTTCCTAAAGTTCTAGGAAGTTAAGTTATATCTACAGCCTCATTTCCTCAATCTAGTGTGATGAGATAAAATTGAACTACTTGGTTGGCTTCAAATATTTTTTTTTCTTAAGTTTAGAGAAGATAGTTAATTTTAATTTACTATTACTACATTTAGTTAAATTCTGAATGAAAATTTTCATTTGACACAGTAGTCTTTAAGAATTCATAATAGAATGCTGGGAATGTGTGCTTTAATACATGAATCAAATAAGCATGCCAAAAAAGGCAATTTATTTAAATACATAATGAAGGGCAAGAAAATGTCTATGTCTTGCTGCAGTTAATTCAGAAGAATTTTTCAGGACTTTGCCCTGACACAATTTTATTTTTTTTTTCTGACTTGACTTTCATGTTAAAAAATTCACATAATTCTGTGAATTTGGGGTTTGCCTCATAAATAAGTTACAAAATATGACCTCTTTTCACCACTTTCATTTGACTAATTTTCTTCTAGTCAGCAAAAAATTTCTATCGGTACCAAGGATTCTTATGTATATTAAAGTACCTCCCCCACCCATTATGTATGACCACAGGAAAAAAGCCATGATCACAAGCAAGTACAACATAGACATTTATCCTGATTTATGTAGTCCTCTGAGTCTTCCTTTTTTGTTCTTGAGATGAAAGGCCTAGGAAATATTAATCCCTGTGTTAATTTTCTAGTCCTATAAAATGATCATTCATATAAAATGATCACTCACATCTCTCTTCCAGTCCTAAATTAATGTTGGTGCTCTCTCTTCTTTCTGAAGCTATCAAGCAGCTGCTGCTACCATGGGAGGTTGCAGTTTCTGTGTCCGCAGGGCCAAAATGGAAGCAAAAAAATTTAAAAAGGGAAGGACTGTGACTGATTTAGAAGTGAGCCTTTGCTTTCAGCTTAATATTCTGCTGGCTTTATACGTACAGCAGTACATGGGAAGCAGTAATGACTTTTACTTCTGTTTGTCTCCATTAGCTCCTTTCTGGAATGAGGGGCCACAATCGAGGGAATTATAGCAACTTTTAAATGCAATTCCAGACACGTGCAGCACTCAGAGACACTTTGGGAAAGCAAAGAGGATATCTTAGGGCTGACATATGTGGTTAGGCTTTGCAATGGGAACAGTGTAGCCCCAGGTCAGGAATATGCTGCAAGTCATGGAGAAAACGGGGAGCGTAACCGGCAAGTTGGGAGAAGGCCACAGGCCAACATTTAAGACAAGTTTGTGCTTCTTGTTCCAACATATGTTGCTCCACAGCTTGATTATGATCTATCTTTGAACTCTGTATTTCTTTCAGCTTCAGCTCTGCTTTCGTGTTTGCATTTTCAATAATGTTTGTGGTACCAAAGCAGTGCTTTTATAGGCTTTGCTTAGGCCCAGAGCTTTGCTTTTCTGGTCAGATTCAAAACGCCTTGTCCAGGGTAATTCTGCATCTACCAGCAGGCTGTCAGCCTGCATTTTTTGTTCTGCACTGTAATTGTAATCTGGGCTCCTATTAGCCTTTTTGGTTAAAGGCTTGGTTAAAGGCATTTCCCCAAATGCAAGCGTATTACTTTCTTTTTACCTATTTATTTATGTAATTTTTTTTTTTTTTTTTTTTGTGATACCACTTTCATTTTTGTACCAGCACCTTCATGGCTGGTTTCCAATTTTGAATTAACTGTCAACTGTTAAAACCCATTTAGGGCACCTAAACATTCTGGCAGAAATACGGCTACTTTTTGGGTGTCGTCCTTCAATGACATCCGCTGCTTACGGACGTGCAGTGTTGGCCTGATTGTCTCATTTTCTTTCTCATTTGGAGATGTAACATTTGTGGAAGTTTGCTTGTTGCTGTCTCCCTCTCAGCTAATTTTATTATTAACTCTGGGAATCAGTCAGGCTTTTTGGTGGGCTCTTTTGCGGTACATTAGTAGTTATTGCTGTCCTTTGAACAAATGCTTCTCTGACATGCTCCTTTTTTCTCAAGTTTTGCAAGATAAGCTACTTAAAGGAGCAGTTCTCCAGAGTCATTATTATATACATGCTGCAGCTATCACTGAGCTGACTTCAACCTCCATTCACGTAATCAGGAAGGGCTTTTCTCCGTGGACTGAGTTTGCTAGCTCACTGGACATGATGTATGTGTAGCTGTGCCACAGTATAAACTGGTTCTTAGAATGAAGGCAAAAATACCATTTAATAGTTAGAAAAGAAAATAATAATTTTCTCTTGCCAATTTAATATGTGGCTGATATTCTACAAGTGTTCATGTATAAAGCAAGCTGTTGTTTTTCCTTGTTTTGAAAAAGAGTCTCTCAACCGATTTATCTAAAAACTCTTTTCTCAATACAGGACTCACAGATCCTAAAGTTGGAGACGAGTCATTTATAGATTCAAAGTGTTTTACCAAAATGGTTTTAGGACAGACCACGTTCTGATCTTCTTGTTGAGGAATTCAGTTCACTTAAATTGATAATGCGTATATGGGAAAGGCTTTTTGGTTTTGAGGGAAATGTAGTGATGAGGACGAAAGTGACTTTGCACTCTATTGTGGTTTGTCTTTGAATGATTTGAGCAACAGATAAGAGACTGTAGCTACGTTTGCTTTTGGTAATAGTTGTTTTATTTTGTTTTGTTTCTTTCCCCTTTTAACAAAACTAAGTTGCAGCTATAGAATCATTTTTGATGGATGTTCCCTCTGTGAACCATACAGCTATGCTAAGAACCTTAGTTTTAAGTAGCATTATATTTGACAGACAGTACCTTGATTAAGATGAACTTTAATTAAGATAAATGATAGCTGCTTAGTCAGCTGTTTGGTATGGTGAGAGTTGCCTCTTTAGACTAGTGCTAGAAGTAATGAAAATTTTTCATTTTCAGAGTGAAAGCACAAATTAGATTTGTGCAGGATTGTTGCCTACCTGTCCTGTAGAGTGTACACCGGTTAGAAAGCAACGGTGAGCAGTTCTCTTATACCGATTTTTCTCTATAATGGAGTTGTGCTATCTTCCCAGTGTCATGTAAGGATGCAAGTCAGCAGAACCTATTCCAGGAATAATATTTAATCAAGATTAGCCTTAATTGCTAGTGATGCAAATATCTTCATTTCTTAATTCATAAAACAGTTTGGGGGTGGAGCTGTTTGATTCCTTTGGGGAGATGGTTAATCAAAAAATCAAAACAGATTGTTCTCTAGAGAAGTCCACTGAATGTATACATTATTTAGATTTGACGGTTCGTCTTTATGACCAGTACTGAGTGCTTCAGCTTGAGTAACAGTCCATAAAAATACCATTTTGTCTGTACATTCAGAGATAGGTTTGAATCTTCTGAAACTCGAACACTGGAAAACAGCCAATTCCTTAGCATAAGGTTTAAACTGAATAGCCCATTTTCGCTCTGGGAGTAATTTAAAATACCACTCTGTTATTGGTTTTTTTAAAACCAAAGCATTCTCAAAGTTCTACTTAAAGAAATCAAGCAAAAGATGATGTATATAACCCAAATGTGCTATAGCAGAGTTATACATGTATTAAATTAATCTTTATCCCAAGTGGTAACTCTTAGAGTTGCCAGGATCATGGAGGAAGTCCTGCCATTTTCCTAGTGCCTAGGTTATTCACTTGAGTTCCCTCTTTCCACTTAATCCATCAGACTTTTTCAAGAATGCATATGTTAAGAATGTAACTTCAAATGAGTAATGGAAAATAAGATTTAATACCATAATAGACGAAATAATATGAAGATGCCACTTTCCTAACTTTTCTGCACTTTCATGGGAATGGTGTTTGGGTCACCTATGCATTTTGTCTGATGCTAAGAATTTGTGCTTACTTACATAGCTATGAATGTTTGTATTGAAATACCGCAACATTGCTGAATGACCACATACCGACTGGCTTACAATGCCATCCTTACAAAGGAGGCATTCCTCCTCTTGTAGGCACTTATCTTACATTCTAAAACATATACTTAGACACAGCACTTAGGCAGTTGTCTTAATGAAAATTGTATAGAGGCTCCTGAGGATCCCACGCTTCAGCTTCAAGATTACTGTTAATAAATCAGAGATATTAGTAAATGTCCCGTAAAACACAGCATGATCCAAACTAATCTCGGGTCTGGTTTATTATCTGTTCAAAGGTAGGTTATGACAACTCTGGTTTCCTGACTAAGGAAGCATACATACACAAGTTCAAAGTAGACTATCAAGTTGAAAATAAAACACCACCTCAGAAAGCTGTATTTCCTGCTACTGTAAGTACATGATTCCCTTTTTCACTGTGCTAGCTTAATTTGGATCATTCAGTGACACACGAGGTTTTCACAAGTCTAAAAGCTTGTTATTGTACTCGTAGTATTAAATTTTAATGGTAGTTATGCCTCAGATGAGTACTCATATAAAGAATTTATTAGGAGTGAAGAAATAACACAGTTCTACTCTAGCTTTGGATTTGATTTAAGAATGACATATTTTCCTTAACTTCTCTGTGTGTACTGAAAAGATGACAGACTCCTAGGTTTTATGATTTATCTTATGTATAACCTTGACTAGTAGGATTTTCAAAGGATATTTTTGTACCACAAATTTGAGTTAACAGAGCAATTACTAACGATATAATTCAACTCATGTAAAATACTCTCAATAGTTTTTGAAACATTTTGCGGAAAAAAGTTAAACAATTTATAATATAATAAAAATATTCACTGTTGATTTTGGAAGTATTATACACTTATGGTTTAAATAAAAGCTGAACAAAGGCTAGAATTTTATTAAACTGCATATTTTATGAAATTGCATAACTGTATAATTCATGATTGGTTTTCATTATTTACCACTTACTTCTAGTTATTGTTTTACTAAAAGTAATTTTGGTAGCCAGAGAGACAGGTAAGGGAAAGAAACTATAGAATTTGAAAAATAAGAAGCATTAGTGTTTTGAAGTACTAGTAGAAAAGTGGAAACCATTTATGAAAGTTGAACATAGAAAAAATTGTGAATTTGACCTCTTTTCCTTAGAAAATGTAAACAATATTTTCCCAGACTACTTTATTCATTTGGGATATTTGTTAAATATTTACAATCCGTGATTCAGTAGCAAAATGAGATGGTGCTGCAAAAGACTCACAAAATTAAATAACTTCCCATTATGTGTAAATATTTGTTGGACTTAGTTCGTGATAAATGGTAAGAAGCACAATTTTAGAAATTTGTAGGACTGAACATTTTTTTTCTAGCTTAAGTGAAAGACAGGAAGACTAGTTAATGATTTATGTAGTGTAAGCCAGGTAGGGTAGTAGCACAGTGTCCAGTCCTTTTTTGTATGATTTCTAGGCCTCCTGTTTATATCTGCTTCATAAACAACAGAATACATTCTATTCCAAAGGCAGAATATTTTGCGAAGGTGTAGGGCTGTGTGAGCTGGAGAATCAGAGGGATCTTACAGGTGAGAGATACCCTGTACTTTCAAAAATATGTGAAAACCTCTTTCTGCTTCTTGACCTCTAGTATATCTGCCACCTTCTTCCTTGCAAGGGCTTTCTAATCTTTAGTGCAGAGGAGCATTTGATATTTGATTGTAGCCTCAAGCACAAGTGTCACTATTTCAGTGAGGTAAAGTTTAATCTCTTCCTGGTAAGGAATCTATTTCTGGAAGAGAGGTGAATTAGAAAGAAGGTTCAGAACAGCTGCATTTTCTAGTTCTGTAGAGGCCTCAGAAAAAATGGTTTGTTTCCCACCCAGTTTCTCTCACCTCTCATGCATGCATGATATGTTTTAGCATTTCTTCGATGTTTTCTCTTTCTCCATCTAGGAGTGTCCTGAGGTACTTGGAGGATTTTCATTTATATGGGATGCACCTGGTAGACTTAATGTCACTGGCCGTGCAACTGCTTATCAGGAAAAGCTAGATTATGGCCATGTATAGTAAAGCCATGTTCAATAAAATGTATTATTTTAAAAAGCATCAGATGAGTTATCTGCATATATACTTAAGCTATGTATGCAAAACTTGAACCCTGGAAGTCTGATGTATGCTAATAGTGCAGTAAACCTGAGTTTACTGCGTATGCAGAGCAACCATCCAGCACATGCAAAACATTGAGTTTCCTTTCAGTACTGCATACTCTATGCAGACTGTAGGCACATAATTTTCAGACAGAGGTTTGGTTGGAGCTAATCTTCATAGCTCCTGCTCAGTGTATATGATATGTATTTTTCTATATACAATAATCAGCCAAACATAGGTTACAGTCTACTTAGTATCTTGGACAAATGCCTAACAATCTTGTATGGGTATTTCTCTCTTTTATCCCAAATTATAGAACTGTATTTATATCATGCTACAGGTATATATCCAAAGTAGAAAAAAATTACAGTCTTGATTCCCATGCACTTCTGTAGGGTCTACTGAAACCAGTCATGATTTCTACTGCTATAAATACAGAGATGACCTGGTTCTGTGAAACACTCTTTAAATACAAATGAAGATTGTATTTTGACACATAAAACTCATGGCATGTATTCCACCCAATACTCTTCCTGAACGATTACTGAATGAAGATTGAGATTTCTATACATATGTGTCCTTGGAGACACGTTTTAGGAAGAGTAGTGTCAAGACACTCTTTCATAAGGAGTATAGGTAATGTGCCAGTGCACATAACAGGTTCACCAAGACTACTTCTGGCTTTGTATCACACCAAAGCTATTTCAGAGATGAATGGGAAGAAGGTCAAGGCTATAGCTTTTTCTTCTTGTTCTCTTTTAGATGAACTGTTTTGGTGGGGGACTGGGGCAAGATTTGAGCACTTGGGGCTTTCCTAGTTTTCTAGGGCTAGGTTTGGTTGCCACATAGAGGCGTACCTAGCACCCTTTGGAATGCCCTAGTTTTCTGAAACATCCAGATGGGGCTGGAATATATGATGCTCCAGTTATGGGTGACCCATGACTGTCTTGAGAGGGCAGTGAGAAAACAGGCAGGATACCCTTGGACATCTCAGATGACACCAGGTTCATGTGTGGGCATTTGAACTGAGCCTTGGGCTATTGACACCTCACACAGGAACACACTGATTCCTGAACTTCTGCTGGAGCTTCCCATTCTGTTAGTCACAGAACAATATATAGAATCATACCTGGATACATAATATATATTTTACACACAGTCAGTCTGCACAACACTGATATAATTTTTTATAATCTAGTATCTAATCTATTAGTTGAGGCATATGAGTAAAACAAAGTATTTACTGAAAATGGCTTTGTACTTAAATATTTCATCTTGGGAACATAATAATGAAAAATCGTTTTATAAACTTCAAGTATTCTCATGAGATAATGAAAATTTATTGTTCTTACTAAGCAGAACAAAGGATTGTACACACATTACTGAAAACAACCTGACTTACTGGCTCAATTTTAGAAAAAGAAAAGAAATACAATAATATAAAATGTTTTAGGTTTGAAGGAACAGCTGCACAGCCCTAGTTCTCTAAGACCAGAGCTTATTTCTGGTCATATTTATTCACTGTTTTCATAGCCCAGTTGATTAATGCTTTCCTCTGCTACTCCTTGGTAATGGAAGGACATGCTGTGCAGAGGATTGACTGGAAATTTTTACTTTAGTAAAAAAAAAGATGTCTTTTTCTTCACAAGGTACAGCCTGTGCATACAGAAGCAGTGTTACAAAAAGTGTCATATTAAAGATGCTGATAAGGAGAAACATGGCTGGGGTTTTGCAGTTTACAAGGCCAAGCAAGATAATTCTAGTGATCCTTGCTTGCCTGTGTAAAAAGCACTAAATTAAAAGGCCAAGACACTGCACAGATGGAAGCAAGAAGTATCAGGATTTTCCTGAAAGAAAGTACTTCATGTAAAGTGAAAGATTTTAAAAATATGTTTTTTACTACTTTGAGGTAGTTGACTAGAAAAACAAAAAACCTGAAAATCTAATATTTTTCTTGAGTTCCACCAGCCTGCGTGATGTGAAGGAAAATGGAAAGACGGTGGGGAAAGGGAGAAGAAGAGGGAAACACTAGCAAAAATTTGGAAAATGTCATCAAATGCAAAGGATTGAGGAAAATTTTCAAGTACTTCTAGACCTGCTTTTTTTTTTCTTTTTTTTTTTTTTTAATTTTTTCTTTTTTTTTAATGGCAATCTGTTTTTATCATTCACTCCTCTGGCAAACATCTAGACATTTTTCTTTCCTGCTTGCTGCTGTTTCGTGGATATGAGGTTTAACAAACCAGTTGTTCTAAGCTATCAGTGATGACTTCCTAATACATCCATTCACACAAGAATTTATATGCTGCACATGCACAAGCATTTTCCCAGACCTCTGGGTACAAGTACTTTGGTTTACAGATCATCCTCTCAGAGACACACCATATCTGAAGTGTGTAACATGCAGAGTTTGCAGAAGGCTTAAAATTGAGTACCCTTCAGTTTAGGTAGCATGAGAAAAATGCAGCTGTAGACAAAGCCATATTTGTCTACAGAGGTAGCCTTCTTTGAGGCTTGGGTCAATTGCTTTAAGAATTTCAAATGTCTGCTACCATTCCTCCTGCGGAAAAGGGAGTTCAGTAGCAGTCTGGTTATTCTGGTTCACAGTCAAGAGAAGTCTCCAGTAGTCTGTGCCCTTGTCATTTTAATCTCTCACGTTTAATATTGGCATTGTCCAGTTTTTCTGGCTGGCTGACTGGTGCTGTGAGTTTGTCACTGTTGTGACAGACAGTCATGTCTAAAATACATGTTTTGTACTATTTCTAGCCTTGTTCTAAGCTTCTGCTCGGAGTAATTTTTACTGTCTACTCCAAATTATCTGATTGTCTCGGCGAGTCTGATAGAACAGCAGCTGACATCTGTGGGTGCTTTGCAATTGCCTCTCCGAACCAATCAGCTAAAATCAACTCATAAAAGCATCCGTCACTGTCACAGCACAGATTTAGTAGAGGAGTTGTGGGTCATGGGTTTGTTTAAGTGAGTGAAAAAAGCATGGGAAGAAATAAGTCAAGAAAGCATACTGAGCTCTGTGTGTGGGTGTGATTGAAATGTGATGTGTTATTTAAACCTGATAAAACTGTGAAGTCATTGCATTAACAAATATAAAAATGGAAATTATTTGTCATTCCAAGTAATCTACAATGTTGTGTGTTTTTGCTTGAATGAGGGGAGTGGGGGTGGAAAGGAGGAGGTGATAAATGAGTTGCTTTCAGGATGGGAACAATGTTTTGGGACTATTAGTCAGACCCCATAGCCAGAAGAAAATGAGTAGAAAGAAACACCAACTAGCGCACTAAAAATATCATGGAAGGTGCTAGCATAGCTAAGGCCAGAATAGTGTTACATGTTTTTTCCTAACCTTCTAGATGGACATCTTTACCTAATGGTTTCAAAGCAGGCTGTTGCTTTCTACGTTTATCAAGTGACATTTATACCTTTGATCTTGGATAGTCTTTATTATACCAGATAGTTCTGACTAAAGATGGAGGAACTGAAGGGGGTGAATAAATACATTCATAAGCAAGAGAACCCAGTGTCTATTTTTTCGGATTAACAAGAAGACAGCAACTCAAGTATATGTGCTTCAGGGTCTGTCTCTTTGGATTTCATACAAAGTTTTCATACAGGTTTAAATAAAATCAGTCTTTAGTCTCTTCCCCAGTCACATATTGAATTGTCACAATCATGGCATTTGCACTGGATAAAAAGGTATCTCGTGTCTCCTTTGTAAATATACAATATGTAGAATTGGGAACAAATATAGGTGTATAAAGAATAAACAGTATTTCTTGTTATTGTTACAAGTCAAATTTGTATTTGTCAAATAATTCTCTGTAAATCTTCACATAAGACAACAGGGAAATTATACAATGATTTATATATTACTCAGTATTTGAAATATAACCTGTTGTTTATTCATAGTGTTAGAATTCTGGGCGCCTCAGCGCCTTTTTTTTTTTTTTTTTTTTCTTTCCTAATTGCTTCTACAAACACACAAGTGCAAATTGTCAGTGTCACCATAATTTCATCATCTCCATGATGAAAGGCCCTGGGAAGAGTCTAGTGAAGTTGTAATTATAACCTGTACATGTAGCTAATCTATAAAGGATGCAATTTATGTTACTACTTTCTTGCTTACAGTTATCTCTTGAGCTGAAGACTTGCTTTCAAATTAATATATATAGTGCCTCATACTAAAGTTATTTGACCTCTATAAGATGTCCTGTGAGCAAACTCAGTTGAAGTATTAGGGGGTTTGGCTATAAATTTTGGTGAACACAGTGGAACATTTTCCTGGTTGCTGTGGGTGATAAAACAGTATAAATATAATATTCTTTAGTTACAGCATAAATGATGCAATACTGTGATAACTCGGTAAATATTGATTTTTAATTAACTCTTGTAAATTAATGTGTGATAATGCGTGTAGGCAGTACCTGAAAATATAATGCAATGCAAGTTATGGTGTGACGTTACCATTTCATTCTGTCAAAGGGATATTTAGGTTTGGGAGAAGATGGCCATTGACAGCTCGTGCGTGCAGTTTTCAAGGCAGAAAGGACATTAGTAAATAATGAAATTTGTAGTGCAGAATGTTTTAATCCTCCCAATTCAATGGTAACTATCTGCTTTCTTGCAGCAGTGTCTATAACTGCATTTACTTTTTCACTAGATTTAGACTGGCAGGAAACATTTATGTGAATTGCTGAGTCTGACATCTAATTAACAGAGTCTTTACAGGTTTAATGAGCAGTGATAAATTTCTATCCTTTCTTTGGCACATTTTAATTAGTTGTAATTATGAGTGGAGTGACCTGAAAAGATTGTTGTCCTGTGGATTCATCATAAATTTGTGGAATTTTTATATGTAGAGACAGAGTGAGTTTTTATGGAATTGAAAAACCAAAGGTTATTTAAACCATTTGCATCAGTCATATAATATCCTTCTGTAAAGCTCAGGTATCCAAAACACTGGAAACAAATATTTGACTGCATTGCAGCTGATGCTTTGTAAATTATGTTTATTATGGCTTTTTTTTGTCTGAAGAGTAAGTAAACATTGCAATCTACTTCAACCATTGCTCATGATTGAAATATTGATTGCTGGCATTCATTTTTACTGACATTCTAACTTTCAGGAAAAGAGAGAAAGAGTGTATGTGTTTAAAATACTTTATTTTGTAAAGATTTTTAGCACTGAATAGTTACTTAAGTGAAAGGTAAACAAATGAAAATACAGCCTTAATTAAGATGGTAACATTAAGATTGCAAAATGTTTTCCTTAAAAGTCATCTTGCAAAAGTCAAGAGATGAATATGGCTTTCTAGCGGTTATAACTATTTTTCCTTCACAGGAGTTCTGTGTAATCTTTTTTTTTAAAAACAAAAAAAGATGAAGAAGTGTCTATGAGATTGATGCAGACTTACATTACCTAACACAGCAGATGAAGGTAACTGAAAGATTCAGCCATTAAAATAAATGTGTATTTCATAAAAACTATAAAAATGAGACATGACAACATTTTATAAAGCTCTCAGTTATAAACTGTGCTTTTATTAAAAATATGAGATTTTATAAAATGGGACTCTATGTAGCATTTTTTTCTGTATATGGCTGATATTCCAATTTCTCTCTGTCTAGTAAGGTTTGTTAAGGTAGGGTACGATGAGACAGGATTGAAAGTAATTTAGGTCCAAAGCTACTACACTCTCTGGGAGCTGATGGGAATCGGAGGCATATACTGTCCTTCTGGAGTGACTCTTCTCTGTGCTATGATGCATAATGTCCTTGTCACAAAGAGGTGGGTCTCCAGGCAGAGCTAGTTTTTTGCCATCCTTCATCCTAACTCTCCAGGTCAGACAGCTACAACATCACCATGCAAAATGTCTAAATTTATGAAAGCGAGGAGAGACCGTGTGGTTATTTGTCAAAATTGTGAAAAGGGGAGTAAAAGAAATATCAGTGGTTACTGCATTGAAAGAATAATTAATGGTCATTATTAAGAGTTACTAAAATTTTCATATTCTGAAGTCAGAGCAAAGTCTTAGTGTGTCTGTATCCATGATTTGGGGTCAAGTTCCATTTCCTACGATCACCAGACAAAGCACTGAACAAATTCATAGCTTTTGCATTAGCAGGACATTAGTGATTCATTTAGTGTCTTCTGTTGTTTTCATTTCGGACAGCACACCTTTGGGTTGCTTCTGTTAAAGACCATATTTTGTGAAAAGACTCACGAATGAGGTCTTCTGTTGAACTCGTTGAACTCTTCTGAGTCCCGTGCATGGCAGCCTGTGAATGGTAGGGGTGGAGAAGGAAGACTGGAATCTATCCTAGCTCTTTCTTCCTAACCTGTATTACTTTGACTCTTACATCTTAGTGTCTTATTTTAACAAACTTTCTCTTGATTTATTTGTTCTGTGGTGTTAACTACCTTTGTTGTCTGCCTTCATTGTCACTGCCTTTTTTTCTGTTCCTTTTATGAAAGATAAGTAAATTGCTCTCATTTACGTTGCATAGTGATTGATGACAATGCCTTATTTAATCACTTTCTGATGGTTGTTTCAATCACTCTATTGAGCTATGCAAGGGAAGTGTAGCGTTTTTTAATACCAACAGTAATTGCAAGTGTGAATAACTTTTATATTTGATGAAAATGTTACATTAGGTCACATGTAACTGTAAGTTTGTTTCTTGGAGAATATTTACTATTGTTTTATTAGGCTAGTTTTAAACATGAGAATAAAATAGTTTCTTCGGTTTTCCTTGGAAGCCTAGACTTTAACTGATCAGGAGTACGTTTTCCCTCTAACAATCATCCTAAATTTTCTTTTTTGGGTGTGGTTTGTGCATTCTTAGAAAATAAACTGAAACAAACATTTTCATCCAAAATGCGCAGGTAAAATTTCAGAGTATCTTACTCTGAAAACAATTTGTTAATATCAGAGTACTTCTTTGCCATGGACTCTTAGAAATCATAAGAAGTGTGACCCCATATTTTACTAGTTTGTTTCTCTGCAATCTGATTAGATTTTTTTTTTTTTTTACACTTATTTCTGAGACTGAGCATTAGGTTCTCTTTGGTAACACCCTTGAATATAAGGGACTCAGAGTGCAGTGGTGTGGGGCTCTTGGGCTGGCTTTACTTTGTTCCTGCTAAGTTCATCAGGAGGAAAAAGATGAAATAATATTTAATGAGAATCAAAAAGAAAATGATCCAGCGTATGAACCTGAGACAGATCCTGGAGTAATTATCTTCCTTTAAGTACTGCTGCTTATATCTTTTCCATTACTATTGCTACTATACAGTCATCAAGGATAAAAATAGTTGGGTCCTAAATCTTTTCCACTTTATACATGATGAGAGATAATGAAAACTCCATGGACTCCATTTGGGAACATAATTTGACCTTTCTTGTAAAGTCTGTCAAAACTGCTCTGTAAATGGGGTAGGAACAGTGACAGAAGATACACATCATTGTCCCTACTAAATCTGCAGAGACTACTTAGGAAAGATAATGATGACAAACATTAACAGTGACAGGCATCGTGTCACTTTTGGGAAGTTTCTAGCACATTTCCAGTGCAATGTGTTGTGTGTGGCCATGCCTTGTTGGTCTAGATATGCCATATATTTGCCATGGAAGTAAATACCTTCTCATGGATGTTGTCATGCAAAGGGAAGATGTGACTGAAATCCTTTTACCAATCGATGGATTTTTTTTTCATGGAATTTCATGAATGGATTTTTCTGGTTTTGGTTACTTTTTTTTAAAAAAAAAAAAAAAAATCTGTGTTGATAAAAGGATGAGTGATTGAAATAAAGATTGCCACTTAAAACTGGTCAGACCCAACCAGGCCATTGAAGCTAGTGAAAGGATGGCAATATATTTCATATTAGAAAACGAGCACTGTATATGTACCATCTCTACTGCATATTTATTGCTTATTAAAAAGCTGCATAAATTCTTATTCTTAAAGATATTTATTCAGCTCTGCAAAGTTTGACTTAATCTAAATTTCTTTGGCAACAGATGAGACTAAAAGTTAGATGTAGTAAAGGATTTAGGTGCTTTAGTTATTCCTAAGGTCTGTTTTAGACATTTGAATCCAAAACTGTTATTCAAAAATCCCAAGCTCGTAGCTGCCTGAGCTCAGGAGAATTTTACAGCGTTCAGCTGCAATGCTGTTTAAAGATCTCTCTCTGGTTGTATTACAAATAGTTCCAGCATTTGCTTCGGCTCTAACAGAATCCAGTACCCGGATGAATCTCCTGAATTCTCTGCAGGCCAAACTATTATACCTCATAAATGGAGACAAGGTCTTGCTCCTCACAAAATATAGGTCTGGCTGTTTCTTTTCAGGGGATGCTCTGTGATTAAATGTTTTGTGAAATAATCTTTTGTGTAGACATTTGCCCGTAAAATAGGAGAACCAATGACCTTTTGGAAGGGAAACAGACCTGAGTGCATTGGCTGATAATTTAAGTGTGTCATGCCGCACTCTCACGTTTTTGGTGTGTGTTTTCTCTCATTATTATTAAATTGCTCAAATAAGAGTTATTTTGGACTGTGCTTAATATCACTACCTAGCCCATGAAGAATATAAGTCTTTCTGGCTGTGTTTTTTTATCTGTCATAACCATGGAAAAGAAGTGGAAGTTTGCCAGGTATAATGCTGACTTATGTACAACTTGTTTTTGTTCCTTTTATTAATGCTTAGAATTAAAAGGAAAGTTCTTAGTGAAAAAATAGAAATTATGGTTAACAGGACTTTTCAGAGAAGCATTCCAAAAGAAATTTTAGTTGTTAAGTTTTTCACAAAGCATATTCCAACTGTAACAAGCAAAATATTAGTTGTTCAATATGTTAAATGAGCACTGTCCCATGTTGCAGAAGAACGACTGGCTCAATGGAATGCTAATCCACTGCTGACCTTTATTGATTAAAAAAAAGATATTAGTGGTCTATGTAGAACTCCAAAAAGAATCTATTGATTGTTTTCCTACATGAAGGATTATTTCTATTCTGATAAATCAATTCTTGCCCTTGTGGTTCTCACTGACTCCAGCCGAAAGCATGCTTGTGTAACTAAGTTTGAGAGTATGTAATTAGTATATAACTTTATTCTTTTCTGTTACAGTAAATGAGAAGAAATAAAGTTTTAAGTACCACTTGATTGAATATTTTATGTACTGTAGTAGATGACCACAGTCTATATAACAACAAATTTGAAGATCTTTCTCCTCTCTTCTTTCTGCCTCCAAAGGATCAAAAACTGAGAGAACTAGTTTTTGGTCTAGAAAATGCACTTAAAGTTTCTGACTGTTTTAATCAGTATTTTTGTGTTTTCTATTGTATCATCTATGCAACAAAGCCACTGAGAATAATTAAAAAAGCTACCAAGAGCCAAAGAACAAACACTAAATTTATATGTATTTTGACGCCTTTTTGTGAAACAAGGCTGAAACAAGGCTAGAGTAGAGTACAGACTTGATACTAAAGAAGAAAATTGAACTAGACTGAGGGAAGATGGCTTGAGCAACCTTTTTTGCTGTGGTTAAAAGTGGGCTTACATGCTATGCAGTACTGTTTGAATAATATTCAAGTATTACTATAAGGATATAAATAAAGCACCCTCTCAATGACCTGTCAGGAATGTGGTGGTGGTGTGACTTCCATGCTCCTATCAAACATCTGTAGCCTTCTCCCACAAAAGTCACTAAATGTGAAAACAAAAGTGAATCTTTGGGATGTAAGGTTTTATTCTTGGTTCTGAATGTTGCTTAATGCTCTGCATAGAGGCTCAGATAAAAAATACACTGCAATATATAAGGTAAAATGAAAAATACAAACAGCTGGATTCCAGAATTACTATCAACAAAGTCATTGAATTACTCATCCGCATAAAAAAAATCTTAATATAGCTTGTAGAAAAGTAAGTGTTGAGCTAGATTCAAAACAACCAGGGTGATATAACAATTAGTATAATATTTTTTCCCCCAAATAAGTGCTCTTTCTTGCATGTAAGTATGTCTTTAATATGTTTAATTTAGATTTAATTTAGACTTAAATCAGTACATTGGAGCATGGTCTGAAATCCACTCTGAAATACATTTCAATGGAAGTAATTTTTCTAAGATTTTTAAAGACTTTTTAAAAAATATTGTGTTAAGGACACCAGAATATGATCATGTAAGAGAATTGATCTATGGGCTCTCTTTTTTTCTTCGTTTTTTTTTTTTTTAATCTCCCACTTTGACTGTTGGATCTGGTTCTCTTCCCACCAAAATTTGGCAGCTAATGAAAGTAGAATGAGTTAGTGTGGTTTGTAACAGAATGCAATACCATTCAGTAGGCTTTGTCATCAAGGAGTTGGAGAAAAGATCTTTTGGGAGATCCATGTGCTTTTCAAAATGCCAGAAAGTAAAGAGATGATCGGATATTCTGCTAAGATAGTAAATGAAGAGGGGATGCATATGCATTATTTGTCAGTGCCTTAGAAAAGGTTTGCTCACGCTTGAACACTACTGAAAGATGAGCAGCAAACCCAAAGCACAAGGCTCGAACTCATTTGTGTACAGGAGCTGAATGTGGGTAATGCTCATTTCTTTAGCAGTTTGAGCAGCCTTCTGCTTTTTGCTGTGCCAAGCACAACTAAAAATGAGTGCAATGAAAGGAAGAGTAATGATGTAGATATCTTAATGCTTAAAGACCATCTGATGAATGAAAATAGACATTGGTTTTAGAATGCTGGTTAATTTGGCTGATTGGATTATGCATTTTATAAGTGTATGAAAGAGCTGCCTATTTGAAGTGAGGACTGATGGGTAGGGGAGGAGCTGGGAGAAATTTCTAGTAGGAGTTTTTCCAGATTTTCATGCTATAGCTCTCTCAGGCAGCTGTGATTTGTAAGGATACTGCAGCAAGAGAACTGTATTCAACAGAGGTAGGAGGAAATGGTAGAAGACTGGGGAAGGTGCCGTAAGACCTGAGGAAACCTGTGTGTGTGATTGAGGGACAGAGCAGTGGCAGGGCCGGGAGCTGGAAAGGGGCAGTGGGTTAAGACGAGACCTCAGGATCTGATGAGCAGTAGTTCATTTACACTTTAGGATCTTATGGAGAAAATTATATTGGTTAACATCACTAAGGTTTGTACTTCCAATTGTATGCATAAGGAGGACTACCTGAATTCTGCCTATTCTTTGGCTCTGTAATCCCTATGGTCGAGTAAGAGTGGGGTTTTTTTGGTTTTGTTTTCTTTAATTCATTGTAATTGCTACTATTGAATTTTAATAAGGTGTGATTTGGACTCGTGAAAAAATCCACTTTTCTATCAAAGTATATTAGATATCTGAGGACATAGCCTTTACAGTAAAATTGAAGAAATTCTTTTAAAACCTACCATATCTACGATAATACAGTCATAAAATCTTTGAAGTATCAAACTAGTGCCATACACTATGCAGGAAGTAATAAAACATGGCTACAGAGTGACATAGCGTAGTAAGTAAAGTCTGAGCCCTTTAAACAGGTGATTTAAAAGGACACTTTAGTGAACTTTGGAAATGATGAGAACTAAGCATCTTTCAGTGATTATTTTTTGAGACATAACTTCTTCAGGCTTCTCAGGATTGTACTTGCCAAAGAAAAATAAAATCAAATGATTAATGACAGCATATACCTTTCTGGTCCAAATTTTTAAAAAAATCTGATTAGAAACACTCATGAATACATAGAGGAAAGAAATCTTCATTTATGTTTGAGTGCAAAATAAAAAAGTTGTGTTTAAAAAAAATCCCTGAGTGCTGAGAAAAGATATGCTATGGAGTGATGTTCGATGAATAAATGCCATCCACTGAAATCTTGCCAATTTTTTTTTTTGCAAAAATCAGCATTTCTCAAATAATAATGAGATGTGGGTGGAAAATAAGACTAGTTAAAGATGTTATCAGAGAAAATGGCAATTAGAGATACGTATACTACATGGTACTTGATTGAAGTGGAAGTCTCTTCACTTAGCTGGGCAGAGGAGCTCTATAAGCACACCAAACCTGAGGTCTTAAGTTTTGCAAGATTTCCCACCATTTTTATTATCATGTAATTAGAGGCTTTTCTCTTTGCAGAAATTAGATATACCATATAGAGTATGACCTAGTAATGAACGAGCTGCCGGACCACACAGCCACACAGATGATCTTCCCACACATGTTTTTCTGAATTTGACTTGAATTCCTGTTTTAGTTACTTACACTGTATGTTAACAGTTACACTGTTAACTACTTTACACTGTTTACTGCTTCACCTGGATTTTGGTTACAGGCTCAAACAAGGTGTACAAGAAGTTACTTTCCCGGATGTTGTGTAGATAAATGCTTATTTGAGAACTGGAAGAGCCAAAAGGGCTGGGTCCTACTCAGTTTTAACTCACTGAAAATGAATCTTCTTCAACTTTTATTATCTAGTCTGTCTTATTGTCAATGCAGAATATATCCCTTGTGTATACTTAATTTTTGTGTCTATTCCTTTCATTTATCCCAAGTAATTTGATGACTTCTGCAGGATAGTTTTTCAATGTAACAAATTTTACTAGCTAAAAGCTTCTGCGATACCACAGGTCATCCCTTTTATTTCATCCCACGTGTCATTCTCCTCCCCAAGTATGAAGTGGAGATAAATTTGCTCTTATGTTTTATACTGTATTCTTTTTCCTTACAGAAAGCCCTTCTTGATCTCCTGCAATGGTTATTTTATATTCTCAACATGCTCCTATTTATTTTCTGGCAAGAAGGAATTGAAAAGGAAAAGCGTATTCCTAGTGCAGTTTCACCAGCGTCATATGGTGCAGGCATTATGCGCTTGTTTGATAACCCTGTAGATCTGTTCTAATCATCTTTCTTTGTTTCTATACCTACTCTGGCAATCTGCGTCTGATTTTCCCTTCATTGTCAGCATAGCATGTGTGCTGTTCTAGTTTCTGCTCCTCTATAAAAATTGTATTCAAGATTCTTTCATATCTTTATTAGTCTCCACATTTCCTCAGCTTAATATTGATTTGTTATGTTTTATCCATATTTCTAATGCATCCAGTAATGCCTTTGTAGATTTCTGTATTCTGACTTGCTAATATTACCCGTGGATTTTATTTGTATATATGTTAGTCATTAATAGGAAATTTAATTGCAATTGCACTGAATTCTGTTATCTTGCAATAACATTGAGAAGTCTGGCAGATTTTATTCTGAGGATTAATGTGAAAAATATCCAGCTGGCTGTCTGAAGTTTGCTTTGGAAACTCATGGGATCATCTACACATTTGAGTGTATTTTCCTCTCATTTTTCTTGTCCAGCTTTTTTATCTATAGAAGATTTACCTTGAATTGGTAGTGGAGAAAATCACTGGTTGCACTTTCATTCCTGGAAATCTGACAGTAGAAAAGTAAGTTCCTGCTTGATCCTGGCCAAGTTCCACAGTAACAGTAATGCAGGCTCTCTGACAGTAGTTTGGAGGTCGCTTCTGAAACGTATTGATAGTCAATATCTTGTTGACTTGTGTCAGCGTCAGAGATGTCAGCAACATACATTTACTGATTAGCACCTTTGTGCCACTCTCACTGCATAAAACAAGAATTTGTGGAATTAGAAATTGAACCATTCTGTTAAGATTACAGCTGCTGCTCAGTTGCTGTTGAATTGTTTATTCCAAAGGCAATTGCATTGCTTGCTTGCTTTTTCTTTTTTTGGTTTTAAAAACCAAAGGGAAAAAAGAAACAGAATAAGAACATGAAGAGACTAAGGTGTATACAGTGCAGAGCAGTTTAATGTGCTTACATGAACCTAGAAAATACTTTCCTTTAATGTCATTTACTACACAGTTTTATAGAGCTATTTGTGAAGGCTTTCAAGACATTTGATTTCAGGTGCTGTCTATCTCAAATCTTTTAGTGCAATTAAAGTGTCTAGTAGGATCATGGAACAATTCACATTGGAAGGGACTTCTGGAGGTCTCTAGTCCAACCTTCTGCTGAAAGGTCAGATCAGGTTGCTCATGGCTTATCCAGTCAGATCTTCAAGGGTAGAGGCTGCATGACCTCTTTGGTCAACATGTTCCACTGCTTGACTTTACCATGACTGTCTTCATGGTAAAGTTTTTCCTTTTATCCAGTCTAAACTTATATCCATTGATGGTACTTGGGTGGATCAAAACTGTATGGATATTCTACACGTAGTCTAACAAGCACTGTGCATTTTTTAGAATCCTTTTTCTATTTTCAACCCTATTGTTAAAGAAGCTGTAAGTGCTTTGGCGACTTAGACTAGCTTTAGGACACTGCATTTCTTTATTAACCCTTAATAACATTCAGTTCTTTCCTGGGGAGAAGAATCTTGCTTCTAATTGCTCCCAGAAGGCAGCAGTGTGAGTCATTGGAGGAGAAGGGCAAAGAGCATCTTTTCGATTAAATTTGCTGTGTTTAACAACAACATATTGTCCATGGAACTCTCCTCCTTTGGAACAGCCCTTTTCCTTGAGGATGTCACCCTGAATCATCTAAAATAATCGCTGCACACATTATTGATTATGGTGCAGTCATACTTGAGGGAACTCAGACATTAATTTATGGGGAAAAACATCATGCTCACAGAGTCTCAGAGAATAACAGAAATCTTTATCTGGCAGATGGCTGAATGTATTAGCAGAATGGCTAGTGTTATTACTGAGGAAAAAGAGCTGCATTTTTTCAGGGTGATTGAACCTCAGCAGCCATGGAAAGTGATTCTAGGTTTTGGGATGTCCCCTAGGACATTTTCATTCTCCTCTCTTTGCACACCCCCTGCCCCCAGCAGCTGCATTCCCCTTTTCCCTAAGCAAGCACCTTCCTTCCCAAATGCAGATGCTCATTTTCCCTCCCTAAGCAGCAGCCTGCCAGTCCCACACAGGTAGCAGTCTCCTATTAATGTTCCCCATATGCACGTTACCTTCTTCATCAAAAATCTACTGGTGTAGCCAGGTTAGTCCTTTTGCCCTTTTCCCCACAAAACACTGGCATTAGCATGCCTATCTCTCCACACTGGGATGCAGTAAGAATAGCAAGAGCTGCTGGAACAGCAGGGTTCAATGGGGAAAGGAAAGGTGGTTGCATGGAAACATCCTGTGGGATTCCTGGTGGAATGCTGAGTTCTATCAAAGGTGATCATCTTAAAATGCGCAACTGTTCTGTGATGAACGGCCAGGAACTTTAAGATGTGGGTGAACTTCATTCAACCCAAAGGAAGTGTCTCTGTGCAACTTACACCAAACAGATGTTGGGCCTGGCAGGGATCTACCTAAAATATAAATCACAGCAGCTTCAGGGCTGTTTGGAACTGTGCTAGCTGCTAACCTTGTCCAGTGAACATAACATATGGGCTGGCTGAGTTGACTCTGCAAAATGAAAATAATATTTTTTCTATCTGAAAAATATCCTGTCCTTTACAGCCTTTTCAGCACTGAATAAATAGATATGGACAAGGAAGGAAAAGAGAGAGAGAGAGAGGAGGATGGGCTTCGTATGAAGGGAGATAGAGGCTAGTAACATGTCTATAGCCACAGGCGATGAAAATTTCTGTTTTCCATATTTTCTGTCCTAGTGTATTTGCTTATTCAGAAGTGATCTTATTTCACTCCAAAAAAAAACCCGGTTCATTTATTGAATAGCAAAATTATAAAACAGGTTCTTCTAGGAATTTTGCATTTCTGTTTCATTTTCAGGTTTATGTATTTAACCTGGTGGATATAGCTCTAAAATATGTAATAAAAATGCACCAGATCTTATGACAGCTTGCAACACTCAGTGCCTTTAATGCTCTAGGATTTTTAGGCTTGTCTCGTTTTTCTTAGTGTAACTGGTTAAGTGAGAGTATCTCAGAATAGATCTGGAAACCCTGATTCTTATCTATGTCTTATGCTAAGCAACTAAGTCCATAGCTTTCGATCAGAAGTCTCCTAAGAGCTGGTGCTGAAAGATTATTCAATATTGTTAAAACAGCATGTCTCTACTTCTCTCACCCCCTTTTGCTTTCTCATGTAATTTGAACATTCTGGATTTGGTCTGGTCTGGAGTATGATAATGCTGTGAATTTCTTAAGATTCAGACTCACATTTGTTTCATCTGAGGGAAGAAATGCAATCTTTGAGTGTTTCCATTAGATCCATGCCTGAGCGTTGGAGTGATCGTTCTCTGCCTTAAGTTGCATCACTGTTCTGGCGTATGACGGGGCCTGATTCAAGGGCCCTGCTCTGCCTGCCTCAAGACTGAATGGTTCATCCAAGGCCAGAGTTTTGGACCTTGAGTTTCCTATAGTTCCACCTTTTCTCTACCTCTCCTTCAGAAGTGACCAGGGGTGCCCAGAGTTCGGTGGCAGATGAGCAGTGCACAATTAGAAAGTTAGTTCCTAATATCCAGTGCAGACACTTTTAAACCATCGTAAGGATATATGAAACTGCAGATTGATCTGACCTTGTTCAGTTCAAATAGGGTCGGTCTACTGGAATAAAATCAAGTGGTATTTGTGTACCACTGAATTAACATACTCAGCCTGTCAGCCAGTGGCATCTGTATAAACTTACTCCACTTCCTCCAATTTACAAGTTTATCTACATTAATAGTTCAGCTCAGATCAGGAGTGTGCTTTTGAAGTGAATCTTCTCATCATCCCTATTTGCCTGTTAACTATATTGCCTAATGATCTTACAGCACACAGGCTGGATTCCTTTTAAATGAAAATAAAACAGAGATCATGCTGCAGGAGCATGCCTAATGCGATCCATACACTGATGGGTATTCAGTCTGAGAGAGGAGACTAGAGCTATGCCACAGTAAAACAAACACACTAAAATGTCTGTAATGTAGGTGTCAGGTCCTTGGCCTCAGGTGTTCTGTTCTACAAATTCATTCCACACTTCCTTCTAGTGTCCATACTGCCTTCACATGACCATGCTATTTCCTAACATAGACACAGGCTGCTTTTTTCCAAAGTTGGCTTATTTGGAAATAACTTTTGCCTGTTACATCAAAACAACAAACGAATGCTTTTTTATACTTCATACTGTTAACACAAAGGTAAACATCAATAACATGGAAAAACCATCTAGTCATTTTAATTAAAATTGTTATTAGTCATTATTCTTGAGCTGACAAAATATTGTTTGCTTTTTGACAGTGATTCTATTCAGTTACTGTTTTAATTGCAGAACGTTTTCTTTCTTCCTGATGATTAACTCCAAACTTTTTGGCCAACTTTTTGATCGATAAGCTGGGATATTTAGAGCCTCCCAGAAGCAGCATAAGTGAAATGTGTAGGAGAGTGGGAGGAGGACTGGTACAAATAACAAAATTATTCATAATTGTTTCTGGTTTTCCCAGGTGACTTGAGTGAAAATAAATATTGAGTCATTTGTTTTGATTATTGATTTGTCAGGGGAGCTTATTCTTATTGCTGTGAGGAGGGAAAAATTAGATGCACCATATAGAGCTAGTACAAATAATAAACTTTGTTTTTACCAGGTAGAATTAACATGGCTTTTAGAACTGAATTTTGTCAGTATTTTTTCCATTCAAGTTTTCTGTCATTTTACTGATAACTGACTTCTTAAATAGTCACAAAGCTCAATAGGTTTAAAAACTCTTATGTAACGTAGTGGAGGGTCAAGCAGCTTTCTCTTTCCTAAATCAATTTTAGACTGATGTTCTACAAAATGTGCAACAGCAAATAATTGTAATTTCTTACAGCAGTCATGTTGCCACGTCAGTGGATTCTCGTTTAGTCCTACTGCTTTTCTCTTGCCTAGTTGCCCTAAGGTGCTTCTGCTATCATGTGCTGCTGTTGTGAATTTCAGGAGTAGCATATATTTTTCCAGGAGAACCTTAAGCAAGAATAATTAGGACAGCTCTAGGTGTGTCTACATTAGTGCTTTACCTTAGATCAGGAATCTCTTCAGAACTGTGCTTTGGTTCACCTCAGGGTACTGGCAGAGAGCGTGAACTCCATCCAATTCACTCTCATCTGAAAGGAAAATTGTTGCTGTGCTGCAGGAGGGCAACTACGGAGCCCTAACTACTAAGGGGCATTTAGCTGCAGCTAGTCAGGTACAACCTTCCCTTTCAGATATATATACATACATATATATTATCTCTGCATCCAGTGATTCACTCCACAAATTCACTTCTCTTGTGCCACACTACTTACTAAAGCAGACATAGTCTGTGTTTATGCTTCTAGGATTGTTGTATTTTCTACTGCTTCAGCCACAAGGGAGACCTAGTATACAATTTTCCCTAGCCCATATGATCAGGAAAGGCTCTACGATGGGACACACATTTCTCAAAGAAAGAAAAAAATCATTTAGATTCAGTGATCTGAGCTGGAATAAGCTTCAGAAATATCAAGGATCACATAAGAGAGAGAGAAAAATGGAGTGGATACGTAAGACTTGATGCCACTATTTTCATACCAATATCTGATGAGAATGCTGTCTGAAATGATTTCTATACTTGGTAGTAAAGGCACATCTCACTGATTTCAGCAGAGATTATGTGACAGGGGCAGAGTTCAGGCTTCATCCAAAAGTCATTTCTGCTGTGAGTACGGGAGACTGTTGAAGGTTTCGCACCAAGAAAACAAGCATGTTTTAGAATTTTTTTCAACCTGCCAGTTTTACAAATTGGAATTTTCAACTAGTGCATATTTGTCAAGTGTTCCAAGGTGTGAGAAATTCACTAGGGAAGAACAGAAGTATAATTTATTGACTGTAGTATTTTTCAAATTGTTTAAATCTCATCCCCTTCCCATTATCTTTCCTCTGAAATTAGTACCCTACAACTTCACTATTTGAGGACTAAAAATCAAGGTTTTAATGAACACCTCCCTGTAAAACAGTAAGCTTGTTTTACTATTCAGAGGAGTGAAAGGCAGGAGAGGGTTTTGGTGCTCCCGGAAATGTGCCTGGCATGTGCTTTGATGCAAACTGCTGTGTCTGTGATTATGGCTAAGAAAGAGACTCCAGTTTAAGCCCTGTAGGAGAACTGTCGATACATTTGCTGTCTGATGGCAACGCACAGTTTAACAGGGCTTGCTAAGCTGGTGATCTCTGCGTGATATCCATCTGCCCTTACAGAGATCCACCTTTTTTGTGGTTCTTTCTACCCCCCTACCGTGGGACTCCCGACAAATCATACCGTAAGTAACAGTTTACCGTTTTCAGTTCCTGTCCTCAGGGGTCTTCCAAGGCTTTGTATCATGCCACTTGCATTCCTCAGTAACCAAGACATGATCCCTTGTTATCTCCCAGTTTATTCCTCCATTTCGAATTCTCCTCAGGATGTTTTTGTTTCATGTATGGAAGCGTCTTTAAGATTCCTTAATCTCTTTGGTCTACTGCCCAAATTCTCCATTTTTTCTGGGCTCCTGTCAGGCTTGTTCACCAGTTTTGGGCAGACTGTAACAACTCTTTTCCTTTCCTGTGGATTCATTCCATTCACGCAAGTCTGTAGCTTTCCTGACAACTTTTGTTCTTTTGGCCTCTATTCTCAGACCTGCTGCTAACCTTCAGCCCGCGAGCACATTCCTGTTCTGCTGAGCGAATGGTGGTCCTGCTGCCTCAGCTTGTTTCTCTGCCTTCTCCTTAGCTCTCTGCCAAGCTTCTTGGTTGCCTTGGGCTCTCCTTCTGGCCCTTTCTATGCGATATATTTTCTTTTCTCTCTTGAGAATTGCCAGTACCTGTGGGATAACTTCTGTAAGACTGGACTACCAATCTGGTGTGACCCAACTGCAACCTCTGGCAGACCCTCTGCTCAGGTCTGTGATACTTACACACCACTGTAGATACTGTCAATCCTTCCTTGTTTCTTTATTCTCATCCTTTTTTATTTTGATTCTATGGAGTTACTACATGAACGTTAGGCAGAGGAAGGTGGGGGATCCAAACAGGATGTGGCAAGAAATATTTATCCATTCCATATCCTAAGCTAGATTTCATATTAGTTTATTCTAGAAGAAAGTACTTCTTGAAAAATACTCCTCAAAAAAAATCCCTTTAAACACTTTGTGCTGATTTTGTGGACTTGTTCAAAGAGATATGTGTTCTTCATTTTTGGCTTATTTAGTATTTCATTTACCTTAACTTGCTTTCAGAGTTGTTATTGTTACGGTCAAAAAATATGCTTGGTTTAGAATGTGGAAAATGGCTACTATTAAAGGAGGAAAAAAACACTGTTCTTCTGCTGGAAACTCTGCAGATAGTGACAGAAAACAATTGACATTACTGTTTTTTCCCCACCTCTTTTTATTTTTAATTCTGGGCACATGGTAAGATGTCATAACCTTATAAAATACACATTTATACAAGCTTTCAAAGATAACACAAACAGCATGCTCATCTTCTGTGAAGCAAATTTTGAAGGGAACTGGATGACCACCCTGTTTACTGCATGCTCTGCCAACTGTGTTGCAAATTGATGGGCTGGAGTAAAATGGTTTTCAGATTTTCACAGAAGTGTGAACTGTTGCCATAAATATAGGTTTATAGATCGAGCAGTTGGCAGTGCTGAGAACATTGAGAATGATGGCAGCTCTCCACAGAAGAAAACGGTATTGTTGTGTGACCTTCTGGGCATCTTCTGTGTGGATTAGCACAGATGCTGTCTCTGGATTGATGATAACCAGGCACAAGCTCAGTAAGCAAAAAATGTGTGTTTATTACTAGAGGGTAAAGGGGCATCTTTGCATCTTCACTGCAGGTTGCTCGCTCTCTCCAAGATACTGTCATTTCCTTTCCTCCATCTCCAGTTTTTGAATCCACTTTGGGAAACACGGAGACTTCGCTAGTACAGTAGCCATTACAGCAGAAAAAGAAGGTGATGTGTAAGCAGGCCCAGGAGCCGTGATGTTGATAATGAAGTGAGGTTTGAATTTGGGTGTAATTCTTCAGCTTATTAAGAACATTCAGTTCCATGGATTACTAACAGGATCCGAGGATTCTCAGCATTTTTTGCAAGGAATTTTGCAAGAATTCAACACCTTGCAGAATTTAGTCTCTAGCTGAATTCAGATTAAATATACAGAATAGGTAATGATGATGAACAAGTATTAAAGAAATCTGTGACACTTCAAGTTATCATAAAAGAGGTGTTGTTATGGCTAGTCACATTTAAAGATTTGCCTTCTGATTATTTTTTAAATCCCAATGATCACATTTTTGGACTTTTCAACAAGTAATTCCTGTTGATTTTAAGGTAGTCGGGAAATTCTCAGCCCTGATGTTATATTATAAATTACACTCTACCCCAAACAGTGCAATTAAAACAGCAGAAGCTAAATCTGGAAATTATTAAACGTTAGTCTTGCTGTAGGAGCTGAGAGTTTAGAGTAAATTGTGACAGAATCATTGTATATATTGAAAGAGCATCTTTTGTCCCAGTGTTCTGTGTGGAATAACAGCTTGCTGCTCACCCCCCACCCTACGCTTAGTTTTCAATGCATGGAAACTTTACAAAAGTGCAATATTGATTTGTTTTCAGTGCTGATTAATGTCAGATAACACTTCTCTTACTTAAGCCAATATTCAATTTTTTAAAACTATGATAATGGAAAGTTAAGTAATTATGTTCTAATTCTTGCAGCTAAAATTACTGGTGCTAAACAAAGCATAGCATTTTACTGCATAATATGCTGCAAAAATAAAGGTGGATGCTATTAGCATATTTTATTTTTGTTTTAGAAGATCACTTTTTCTGTGGTAGGCAGTTATAGCATTATGGGATTCACTGCAAATGCATGCAGATTCATTTTTATAGCTGTTTTCTTTCACACTGAATGTAGGTATGGAGCACTGAAGACTTTGTAACCATCAGATGCCCCTGGAATTTGTGAAATAAGAGTTCTATGATTCTGTTTCATAGAGAACTGCAATGGCTTGTCTTAAATTTCAGAAGAGCATGGAGGGACCATTGTAGGTACCATAGGGTACCATTTAGGGACCATAAAACAGAGAGATGATTTCCCAGCGGTTGTTTGAGTTAGTCAGCTCTGTTCACGTCAGGGATGACTGAAGTGACTTAATACATGGTATCTGAAGGACAAATTCTGATGTGGTTGCATTCCGTTATTCCAGTCGTAAGTTGTTAGAATTACAGAAGTACTGCCAAAGGTTGTGAATGACTAATTGATACACTTAATGATATTAGATGGAGGCAATCATTAAAACTTTGCTATTTGGAACAAACTGCCACCTAACATTTGATGTTTGGAGGTATACATGAAGAAGAAGCTAAGAAATAGTTTCTGTCTGAAAGCCTGTGTGAAGTTACAGTTTATTGTTAGCATTACTGTGAAAGTGCTAATGAAACACACTGTGTTAGTCTAATAGTCTTAACAAACAAAAATTCTTTCAGTATAATTTAGTACTATTTGTCACCTCAGTATTCTGCATTTTTCTCAAGCACTTTGGGCATGTTTATGTAGCAATTTAAGCTCCAAATGGAACCTTACATTTAAATCTTTATCTTCCTTTTTTACATTAGTGAAATCTCTCCTTTAGCTAGGACCTTCGCCAGGTCCTAGCCACTACACAGAATGGGGTCTACATTGACTCTGTATGCAGTGTACTTGAACTGGGCGGGCTGCAGCATGTTAAATATGCTCGTTTGCAGATCTTTTCAGGCTGCTTTTGCTGTGAATTTTCTTACTTTCCTCTTGAGCGTGCATGTTTACAAGTTCTTAGCTTCACTAGCAGTGACTTGCCAGTTAAAAAACTGTCAGATATACACTCCAGAACTGATAACATGCAAAGTAACATAATTAAGTTAAATAATTCAGTCTGAGCTGACATATTCAGTGATAAGATAACTAACTGTTCATAGGTTGAGTCAAAATGAGAACGTTGTCCTACTCAATAGTATGAGCAAATGCTAGCAGTAGAACAGATAGGTGTTGGAAAGGTCCCTGTGATTCTTGTTGCCTTGATGGTGGAGGAACATAAGCATGTTTGTTAGCTTGGCTGGGTTCTTTGTTTTTCAACAGGAACACATTGTGTTTGTTTTAAGACGTGTGAAGAAAAAAATGTGCCCTGTTGTCTTTTGCACCTTCCCTTTTCAAATGTTAGAAAGCAGTAGTAAAGGCTGTTGTAACCTACAGCTTCAGCTCTGCCTGGAACACACCTTTCGGACTGTTGAGCTGTACTGTACATTTGGCATGCTGTTTCATTCTTGCCAGTGGACAATTAAATATTACAAAAATGATCTAAAAGTAAGCTGAAGAAAATGTTAAATAAATATTTTTAAAAGATTCTAGAAGAATGAATTATACAGAAAAGATTTTGGTTTGCAGCAGTATTTGAACCTGAAGAAATTTAGTGTTACCTAGTTTCATGTTAAGCAACTTGAACAGAATCCATATTCTGACTTTTCTATTTGGATGTTGATACTTCAGGGTTATTTCTCAGGTCTTTTGTGGAAGAACATAAGCGTGTTTATTAACTTGGCTGGGTTCTTTGTTTTTCAACAGGAAAAATGTGTGGAATGACCCAGGATTGTCTACTAGCTTATCCAGTCAAAGAATTATGCTCTTTTCATTGCTATTGTAGCATACTTGATTCAGATTTGCATTTCTCCTCTTAAGAGGAGTTAAGTGGTGTTTACACATGAAAGCTTCTAGCATGTCTAATTTATTCATCACTTTGTATTGAGCTCTTTGTGGATATGTGTGTTTATATGTGAAAGGAAATATGGGAGGAAATTGTTGTTTTTGCTTGGGTTTTTTTTTTGGACTGGAAACTCCATGTGTGTACTTACATGTGCATGGGTTGGAGAGAGGAGGAAGTAGTCTAATTGCTTGACCTTTTATTTATTCTGAGCAGTGGACTAGTGACATCTGTGACATACGTGACATACAATAATATCTTTATAAACATTGATACTCAGAATATGATTTTATTAACTGATTTTTCTTCTATGACTATTCAGAGCTACTCAGGACAGCAAATACTTAATTTACTACCATATGTTTTTCTATTAACCCAGCTTGCTACATTTTGTTCAGTAGTAAGAAGAGCAGATTCCTCATTTTACAGATGTTCTCTGAAATACGATCATCTAAATGTTTTCATTAATTGTTGTGATTGTATCTTATGCTAGAATGCTACAGATTCTCCTCAAAAGAGTAGCCAAAGTTAGTAGGATTATATGTATGTTATTAAGCTCCAATAACTTTGAAATGACTTTTAATAGAAAAAAATGTAAAATGTAATGAGGCAAAGATGTATCTCCTTGCCTTTTTTGGTTCTATATGCATGATTGCATCTGAATGTTTCCAAATACATTTTATTAAAACATATAGTGAATCCAAATGATGGTCTTTGCAATAGCACATTTATTACTACTGTAATAGTAATTGATACAATTTATGTGAAATTTATGCTAAATGAAAATTCTGAATTTTTGTAGTTATTTAGACCTTCTAATATCAATTATTTTATGGTCATGAAGTGCAGGATTCCTTAGAAGCAAGGAGCAGCATGATAGTAGCGATGATGTTATCACCCTCCTATTTCCAATACACCAACAGAGTAAATACAGAATATTCACCTATCAGTGACTACAATCAAGAACTCAAATCACTGTTTATGAATTAACTTCCCCACAGGTATTAAACTTTTTTCTGGTCATCTGTGGAAGTGCTGACTGTCCTAGGAGGCTAACAATCAAAATGTACTTCAGTATGCTATGCTTCAGTAACGAACTACAAACCAATTACAGTGATGATTGAAGGATGTGCACACAGTCCAAAGACTATGATATTCTCTTCCACCACCATTACCCAAGATAGAAGAGAGTAGAGGAAAGTCAGATTTTATGAGTACATTGAGTTTGGGAAAAAGGTCTGCGGAAGGAGAGAAACATTCTGGATGTGGCTGAATGCAGGCTGTTGCCAGGAAGCTTTTTGTTGCTTTGACCATGGTGTTCCAAGAACAAGAATTACTGAGAAGAAAGACAGTCTGTCCCTCAAGGAGAATGAACAACATTTTGGCACACGGGCTTGGTCACTCACTAGTGATAACATCTTTAAATAGGATCAAAAAAATCTGATGACAAATGTTCACAGATAGTGAACAATAAGGACTAAGAGAAGGACCTAAAAATGGTTCGGTTTAGGGCTAGTTTTAAGAATGTCATAAGAAGGATGAGTAGAATGGTAGTATGTCAATCTGCAGAATACTTTAACTGTTTCTATACTAATTTGAGCAGTATGGGAAATAAACGGGAAGAGCTGAAATCTTAATAAATAATCACAATAGTTACTCAATTGGCATATGAGAGACTCAGTGGGATAATTCACAGGATTGGAACATTAGTGCATATAATTTGCTCCAGAAACATCTGCAAGGGGCAAAATGAGTGACTGCATTGCTTTGCACAGTAAGTAGGTCTGAAAGAGAGAATTGAATTTTCTGGATAAGAATAAAATGAGGAAATCAGCTATGCATCACCAGTGAAGATTAGGGTTTTGGAGAGAGACAAGACTTTTTCTGGAATAGAAAAAAAGCTAAATTTTCAAGTGTACAGACAATGGTTGTAAAAATTTATTAAAAAAAAGACACTGTAAAGCTCATGATATCCTTTATACAGTAAATGGAAGAAGAAGCAAACTAGAAAGAGCATTAGATATGTAATTCTAAACATCAGGAAGGAGTGGCTGAAAATGTGAAAGTAGGAAAAAGCCTTGTTGAGACTGATGATGAGAAGAGAAATTTTTCAATCCTTAGAAAAGAACTACAATATAAAGAAAAGAGAGCTAAAGAAAGGAGGCTTAAACAAATTCAGAGAATTGGTAGGAAAATGTGATGGGAAGTAAGTCCAAGTATAAAAGGAGTTCGTGGCAGCTTCATCTCCTTAAACGGGCTGAGTTAAAGACATGCATGCAATTATCTTAGGGCTCAGAAAGTCTAGAAACTATAAGTAGGGATGAATTTGGTTAAGTAATAAAATCTTCAGTGATCTTAAACAGAAGGGAATGTTCAGAATGTTGAAAATATGTCAATCTATCAAAGGCATAAAAATAGCATAAAAAACTAAGCACAAGATCAGAAATGCCAAGGTAGAAAACAAGATACTTGTGGCAAAAGTTTATGAAGGGCAAAAGGAATTTTAATGGAATAGTCACCACAAAACTTTTTAAGTCAGCTACAGCTGTAATTTTTTCAATAGATTTTCCTGCGTATTGATTAGTAAATCAACTTTTTCCCTAGTCTTTCTTTTAGTACTAAGAGGAGGAATTTCACTTACAGAATATTTTCAAAATTACTCTTTGGCTGTCAAAGGACTGGCTCAGACAACCTCAGAATCTTGAGTTATTTCTGCGAATATACAAAATGAGAAGATTTCAGAAAAATGAAAAAGGACTATCCTTAAAAAGATAAACAAAGATGACATGACAGTCAGTTTATCTCCCTAGAAAAGTACTGGAACAATAAGCAACTATCAAACTATCCTTTTACCTGAGCGATAAGACGATAACCCCAGTCTAACATGGATTAATTGTCACACACAAATCATGTGACACCAACCTACATTTCTTGTGCAACAAGGTAGAAGACCTTGTAATTTGGAAAGACACAGTAAAAGTTTTATATCTTGACTTCAGTAAGTCTTCACTGCTGTCTTATAACGTTCCTACACATGAGCAAACTGAAACATAGAGTAAGTTAATCTACTGTTGTATATCGGAGAGGAAAAACGTGCTCACTGTGCTCACTAGGGTTGTTTAGCCCCAAAAGAAAATCCTGAGTTCAGAGCTAAGATGTGAACAAGAAAAGTAATTAAGAAAATTAATTAATTAATTTAAGGAAAGATTTAAGTAAACAAGTTAAATTTTAGCTTTAGCATCAAGAAAATAACATTTTCTGATTTCGTGGACAATGAAGCATTGCATAAATTGTGAAGGAAAGCTGGAAGTTTGTAACCCACGTAGCTGCAATAAATAAGTTAGATATCACTGATTCTGCTTTGGGCAGGGAAGTTGAGTTAATAATCTTCCAAGATCCTCTACAGCCCTATTTTGTGTTTGTTTTCCATCATATTTACCTCCTTATATCAACCATGGTTGTTCACTAACTTTCACTGTATTAAACTTAGTAGAACTTCTTGTACATGCTTTTTCCAGTTCACTTATAAAGGAGAGAATGATTCTGTTAGCCTTATGCAAGTTGTACTGAAAATTTTTAGATACTACTTTGTATTATTTACTTATAAGGGAGAGAAAACAGAAAAAAAATCTATGTTTAAATTATTTGCAGTACTAATCCAATAGGCCCCACATCTATGACTAAAAAGTTAAGACTTACTAGGTAATAACAATAATAATAAAGTAGTATCATCACAGTGGTAGGTGCAACACTTTGAGAACAAAATGTATAAAGAACATTTATTCCCTCCTTAAGAAAAGATTAAGCATTCACAGATATACTTTTATCCTCTTTCCTGAGTAACAAGTGTTTTATTCAGCCAAATTTTTCTGTTTTCTTGTTCTAACACCCTTTTCCTTGGGGAAGGGATGTGAATTTGAGAAGTGTATATTATCATAAGGCTTCCCAAAACGAGGCTGTTCTTCACACAGAGGGCCTGTAAAGCTTCTTTCCTTAATTTGCTGAGAATGCCAAAGGCTCACATGGGCTCAAGGGAAGACTGGATATGTTTGTAGAAGAGGAATCCATGGATGATTGTTACATACAGTAAAGGATGCATCTGGCTCAGGAAGTCCCTGTACTAGTTGCAGCCTAGGAGGCTACTGAGAGAAGGTGTATCAGAGTAGCAGCAAAGACAAGGAGTGATACAGAAAGAAAGAGAAATCTGCCTATAAAGGGTTTTTAGATGAGAGTCTGCTATGTGAGGTATTTCTCCCCCCCCCCCCCCCCCCCAGCCCCCAGTATATGAAACTTGACAGGACACTTTTTGAAAGATGTCATAAATACGTGTGCTTCTTGCCAACAGTACATGGGATTATGCATTAGTGTTTTAATCCTATCACAGATGGTTCTTTTGTTCCCACTCAGTATTTTGAGTTCTTTATGGATAGATTAAAAAAAAAAAAGTTCAACGAGCATATTCAAACTTGTATGGAATTGTATTGTGTAAAGTTTAGATGTAGCTGTTTGTTTCTTATTGAGTGTGCAGAGATTACTGTTTGTATGTAGCTGATTGTTGGCAATTGTACTGGGAAAATTCAGAAAAAATAGTTGGGAAGCAAATATCAACTTAATAGCATTGACTCATCTCCGTTAACTTGTATTTAATGAGCTCTTACCCTTGAGATCTTTCCTTATTTACGGTTTTATTATTCTTAGATCATCCTTTGCTATTTAGTCTTCTGGGTAGCTTCTGAATGTACAATTTTTTAAAAAAACTTTACTTCAAATCTATGTGACAAATGGATGAGTAGAGTTTTATTTTCATCAGAATATTACTACCAGTTTTTCTGTCATATTATAACTTGCTGCTGCTCCAGCATCAGTTCAACTCATCATCCTCAGCTCCAGTTGCCCTGGAAGCATTGTCTTGAATATTGATAATCAGTGATTCAGAAGGAAAGGAATAAAAGGCACCATTTTTACTGTAGGATTGTATAAAAATCCTAGCTCTAATGCTGCCTTTAAGATCTCAAATCTGTTGGCTTTTTGTGGTCCAACACGCAGTATGATGCTCCCATTCATATGCATATATGCATTCATATATGTATGGAGTTCTTAATGTCAAAATAAACAGGAATGATAAGGCATATCCTTTAAGACTTTTGTCAGCCTGTTATTTCAGCTCTGGTCAATACTAGATTTCATAGAAAAGTTTCTGTTTTCCTTCTTTTCATGAGTCTCCTTTGCTGAGGAATTTGGTTTTGGACCAATTACCAAGATAGATACAGAAAAGCCTCTGTCTCTCTAGGTTTATTTCCTCTGTGATCTGGAGTGACATCAAGGAGGTGTTTTGAGGTGCTGTTGGGGAAGAACGTCACTATTTGTCAGGAAAGAAGGAAGGGGGAACTGGCCATTGGCCTGGTCCTTGTAGAAGCTTTTGTTTGAAGAAAGCAGGCAGATGAAAATGGTGCAGGGAATAGGGCATCAGAGCAAAGGGATACAGAAAAGCTTACAGTTAGTTTACAGATAAGGTACTAGGGATAACATCTAGAGATGTGCAGTAACTATTTATTTGATTTGTAGGCAGTTCATGCGTTGTGACTGATTTCTTGGTTGTGTCTGTGTTGCAGGTCTGGTGACGGTGACCAGGGTCAGACACAGCCCAGTGATTGCTGGGCAGGGTCTGGAGCATGGAGGAATGTGGTCAGGTGCAGGCATAGCTACAGGTAGCAGTAGCAAGGATCAAGAGTGAGGCCTGAGCTTAGAGGCAGCTCTAGAGTGAAGCAGGGAGAGGTCCCCTCCAAGTCTTCTCGAGGCCGGACAGCTCTTTACCAAACAGTCCTGCCTTCACGATGATGTGAATTACAACAGCTGCCACATCAAAGCTGGCCTTGAGCATGGGCAGCTATGCTCCTTGGGGGCAGGAGTGCTCTCTGGGCCCTGTTGGTACGCAAAAATAGTTTGGGAATGCAAGACATCAGTGAAAAGAAGAATTTTTTAAAGAAATTGTAATAGGCATAATGAATTGGTTAGAAAATCTTAATTGCAGGAAACAAAGGATTGCTGCTCTGGACCTTAATGCTTCAAAATAGCCTGACTTCTTGTGAAGTAGCATTAATTCATGCAAATTAACATATTGCAATCTATCTGTATAATTCTTCTGTTTGGAACTAACTGGTAGAAACAAGAGTATGATTCAAGGTTTAAGCACCCTTTTAAATGTATTTAAACAATACTCAGTTACTTTACTAGAAACAGGAACATTTCCCCTCAAAGGTGGAAATTTTAAATTATACCTTTGTTTGCTACTATACTATCATGCTCAAATAGTTATTATTTTGCAAAGTTTGTAGGTCTCACTAGAGATGGTTTGTTTTGATCTTCCGGGCCACATCTCACTGCAGTCCTTTTTTTTTTTTTTTTTCTTTTCTTTTCTTTTTTTTCAGTTATTTTATGAAGAGTGCCATAACATTCAAATTAAGTTTTCCATTTGAAATACTTTCCACAAAAGAGAATGGATTAATGCATTGTGAGGCCATTTATTCATTTCCAGAACCTTCAGCAATTTGTATTTCTCCTGTTGCATGGTTTATTGTAGGTATTTCCCCTGCAGTGGATGTTAGCAGAGTATTTATCTCCTGATGTATCATCTCTTTATCTTCTCATTTCCTGTTCCTTATTGTGTTCCCTTATATGTTCAACCTGCCTGTTTTGCAACATTTTTTTGCTGTTTCTTCATTATCTTCTCACTTTTCTCCTTGTCCTTAAGGACATTTTGGGTGGGAATGGGGAGATAGCCTTCTGAGATGATCTCTCCCTCTTTGTTGAGTCACTCTACGAGACTGATTTCTTATATGATACAAATAATTAGTGACATAATTACAAGTGATTTGTTATGTTTACTTACAGAAAAAAAACATTAAGTAACACATTTGGAATGCTGCTGCTCATGTCATATAGGAAATCGGCTTATATTCAAGCACTGTGGGCACTTTGTGAGTGGGCTATATATTTATTGCATCCCTTTCCTCATTATTCTGTGTGTTGCTTATCATTTACTGCAAATAATTTTGGCCAGATAATATAACTTAATAACATTCTAAAATAAATCTATGCTTTATAATAATTTATTCATTGATTATTATAATTGGCTTAAGAATACTCTTGTATATACGGCTTCTGAGAATGAGAGGTCCTCCATCTACTGAGTAGTTTCACATTATGGTGGGGAAAGCATAGTTACAAATAGAACCTTTGGGTGATCTTTTGACATTATGACTGATGAGTAGCAGCCAACATGACAGAAAATTGCACATAAATATTTCCTAAACCTTTAAAATAAATTAGGAGTGATTACAAGGAATAAGAGCCACCTCAGTGTTACTGGAAGGGTGGGCTGTACAACCCACTCTTAGTATTAATTTCCTGTAATAAGGCTGCATTTTGAGTTGCTTGTAACTTTGCCAAAGGCTAAACATACGGGCTGATGTTTTCCATGTCATGTGCATGCCCTAAGGTTGAATTATTTTAAAAACATTTAACCCTACATGGTTGACCTGTGTATGGGAACAAGACCAGGTTGCAGATGTCTTGTTTTGTAATGGTAAGGAAACAAATGCTGAAGCATTTTATATTTTTTATACAATATATATTTTTATTACTACATTACTTCGTATTATATACAGTAAAATTCTAGCATCCATATTCCATAGCGAGAATTTCAAACTTGACAGAGAAGTGATTTCTGTGAGCAAGCATCTTTTGACTTCTGAGGAATCTATTCAAATGTGTCTAAGCTAAAAAGTTTTGGAAAAGCCTATGTTTTTTAGATGAGCAGCTAAAACAAGGTACTCTGTTACTGGTGGGGAATGACTGCTCGTGGTTTTCTTCCAGCTCCCACTGCAGGCAAGACAATGCCACAGCGAAGCCAGACGTGGGCCTGGCTGGAAGGAGGACAGAAATCTTTTTCTCCTCAGCTAATAACTAAGGCAGCAGAAAATCATAGACCTCAAATGACTTGCAGTTAGAGAAAAAGGAGTAGACTGTGGCTTTGGAAGCCTGGGGGAGACTAAAATGGAATCAGAAGGAAATAAAAACTTGGAGGAGGAAAAAGGGAATGGAGAATGGGAAAATGCATAAAAAGCAGAACTAGCTAGACAAAGGATTGGAAACTAGTGATGGAGGGAAAGGCAATCTTTATCTCTGAATTGGATACTTGGTTCTGCAAGCTCCTTAATGTTTACTTTAATTTGTGTATGTGCATGTGTCATTTTCAATGTTTCTGCTTCAGTCTCTCCCAGATGGCCAGGTAGGTGTATAAGTGGATCTGAGTTTGTTTGTTTGTTTGTTTTTTTGTCTGCCTAAAAAAGATGATATTTTACTTCTCCAAGAGGAGCACAGTGTAGCTAAGATAAGATCACAGTAACACAGTTACTTATTAATTCCAGGAGATATGGGAGAAGTTGCTCCTGAGATCTGCTGCCATGAGATCCACATTTAAGCCCGGAAAATATAAACAGTGTTTTGAGAATATGAGTATTTGGATGTTTACATTTGAGTGTTAGTCAGGTGACTACTTTTAAAGTGTTTAAATAATGATGACTTGATAGTCTCAGGATGAGTTAGAGCCTTGTGCTGTTATGGGATTTAAAGGTTTATTGAATATTTAGAGCTTTATTATACTCTCACCACATACTCATTTTATGCTAGCAGATGTTGAGAATTAGGTCCATGTACAACAACAGTGGGAAATGTCTTGTGTTGGAAATGCAAAGCTGACAGAATCATTTCTGCTTGCAGAGTGCAATGTTAGGTTCAGCTCGTGCATCTCACATGTAAACCTGTGGGTGGTGGTTAGTGAGTGGATAGTTAACGGTGAGATTAGAGCTGAAATGCATTTAATAGTCCAGCTGAGCTGGGCACTTTGGGAAGGAAGTGAAAATTCATGAGTCCCCTGCTGTTTAGCTGACTGGCTTAGGGTGCATCATGCTGACAGATCTGGTGTATCTGAGCTGTTTGCACAGTAGTCAGCATGTTTTTATTCTGCAGACACAAGTCCATTTTGTCAGGCAGCAAAATCTCTTATTGTGAGGTTTTCTTCTTCTTCTTCTCTCTCTCTCTCTCACTCACTCTAGTCTGCCCCTAGTGCAAATTAAGCCTTTATATATTTTGTTTGATATATCTTTCCTTAGAGAAGAAGATTGCCTACTAAAAAGTTCAGATGAAGCAAGCAACTTCACCTTTTGCTTTTACTGCATTTATGCTTGCATATAATCAGGCCCGAGCTCGTAAGGCAGAAGAATAATAAATATATGTTCTTGCTCTAAACAGAATATTCTGCCTTCCATTCAGTCTCCAATACAACCCACATGGGATCTAATATTTGTCCCAAATGTTTAATATGGACATCTATTTCCTTAATCAGCTAGAGGTATTTCCTGTGTTAAGCCAGAAAAGCAAGTAGCTGGAACGTGGAAACTAGCAGTGCAGAATACTGTGTGTGTTTTTAATTGAAAAGGAGCTGAACAGAATTTTTCAGTTAGATGACTATTGCTCAACAACATCTAAAATCATTTGAGGGCAATTTTAATATTCACTACCTTGGGATTTTGCCTGCATCCTTAGTATGTGTGAAAGAAGGTAAAGAGGACTACAAAATCTGCAGTTGGGAGACATGAGTAATCATTGCAAATACTATTTGATGTGGTACTTTGGCTTACACAAGTGCTGCCACTAATCTACCAGGAAAGCACATAGAACTGCAAATGGAAAATATTGCCCACTTCATAGAGAGCTTTTGACAGACCATTCCCTTCTGAGGCTAAGGCAGGATCATAAGTTCACAGAATACCTTCTTTTGATGTCAGCTACCACTCAAAACAGCATTTTTCATGTCTTTTTGTATAATCAAGATGAAGCTCCTTGAAAACTGCCTCACTGGACACTAGAATAGGTTAGCCTTTTTTACCCAGAGTGAACATTCCCAAAAGTTACGTTGTTTTATTCCACTTGAAAACAAATGCTTATTAGACCAAAAAATAGCCAGTGAATCTTTCAGCAGTCATTTTTTAGAAATTCACAAATGAATTACATATATGAATATGATTGACAAGGTGACAAAATGCTGCTGAAGTTCAAAAAGCAAAGTAACTGGTTAAAAAGGACATCTACAGTTGTGTTCTACTCATTGTTTCCTTAGGTTTCAATCAAGAAATTATCTAGCCCTATTTTTGATGGCTACATAAAATTATCTAAGCACATATAAATAAAAGTATATATAAAAGGACAATGCAAGAAGCATTACTTCTGGTCACCCCAGTGCTGCATGAGCAGCTTCCGGATGTCTGTTCATATTTATTGTACTCATTTAGTGTTCAAATTCCCAAGCTGACATGGAAGAGAGAATCCTACACTAGACTAGATGTCACAGAGATTAGTCTAGTGAGATGCCACACACAGTAAGTCTATATTGCTCAGTTAGCTACTTCACTAGAGGAGTCACCTTAGAACAATATCTGGAGAACTTCCTAAAAGTCTGTTTATAGACCCAATTTTAGAGATCTGACAGTTCCTAGAAAAATAAAATTCTGTTTCAAGAGTGGCTGTTCCTCAGTTTTATTCATAGTATTGCCATCCCCATAGCTTTGAAATGAAAATACTTTTTTCCCCACCCAAAATCAATCTGTGTTAGTGCTATCACCTAATTTAATATACACAAACACAGATTAAGCCTTTTCACACTTTGACCTTTGGGTTAGTGCCACAACTGCATGTGACTGGCATACTCTCAAGGCCTTGTGTGCATTCATTTACATGTTCCTTAGGAGCTCCGTTTAAGCTCCTGGGCACCTAGGTCTTGTCTGAGCTATGGCAAAGCTGTCTAGGCTTCCTGTCTTGTTTTCGTGGATAGACCATGGACCTATGCCATAGGTAATTTTGTCTCTAGTCCTGTTTTTGACCCTGTCTCCTGCAGTTCCTGACTGAGCTCCCTGGATAGATACCGCATCTGATTTATCACCGCACCTTGTCTGGGCCTGTGGAAGGACCCTGTTGCTCTCACCAACCCACCTCTGTTCAGACACAGTAAGGTTGCAACTTGGTTCCTGGCTGGTTCTCCCTCTTGGAATCACTGTTTTGCTGCTTCTTGACGCATAGGTCAAAACATTAAGTCCAGCTACTACATATGGAGGCATAGTCGGATATCAGGAAGATGGAACAAGGAAAGGTCATGAAGGATACTAAATGCTATCCCAGTATTTATCCAAAATTGATGCTTGGCAGACAGGCTGAGTATCTTGTGCTAGTGAGGATATCAAAACTCTACTTTCCATCTTTATTGTTGTTTATATTTAAAAATATATATAATGTGAAATGATAAAAACCCATTTTTATTGGTTGTCACAGTATGTACACAGTATGCAGGCATCCTATAAATAGTAAGCACAATTTTGTTTTTTAAAAAAGGGGATGGAGAATGTCAACATCTTCAAAAAGTTAAACGTCTTTGTTAGGCCTTTGTGACACTTTTCATTTCATCCTCAGCAAAACAAAATCACATTAATATGAAGGGCAAACCACCCCAGACAGTTGCTGCTAATCTGCTATACTATATTGCTATACCACTACCACTGTATATGCTGTAGTGAAACTTACATGCATAGGTGGTATTCCCAAAAGGCCTCTGAAGCAAACTGACATGGCATATCTGTATTCAAAATTAATTATAAGAAAGCGTCCACAAAAAATGTTGATGCCATATAGAAAAATTCATGTATACATTCTAGTCCTTTCTTTTCCCCTAAAGAAAAACATATGTCATGTAAAGATTTGGTGCTCCAGTTTGTCAGAAAGAGAAAGGATAGTGCTATATACAACAAAAAGAATGCATTTCCTGCTACTTAAAAGTCTAAAAGTTGTTTTTCAGGGGGAAAAAAAACAAACAAAAAAACAGATCAAACTAATAGACCTCTAACCAAAACCTAACCTGGCAAAAATTGTGCTTAATTGTGCTCATCTTTCATTTCTGTTTCTGGTTAGTTCAACAATACTGATTTGTGTAAGGTATTCTTTTTATAAATGTTTTCTTAAACAAATAGAAATCAAGTGTTTGATAGTCTGGAAGAGCCATCCACTCACAAACTTAAAATTGGTTATATTATTTTGCATTAGAATTTTTGCCTGGTTGAATAATCGCTGTCCATAAATACAAATAGTAAGGCAAAGTGGTGTGGCCTGACTCAGACTGGAATTCATTAGGGGAAATTTCACAATGCTCATTAATCTGGAGACGTGTAAGTGAAATTCAGCACAATAAAACCTTGTCAATGGGACTCTGTTAATCCAAGGCAAAGGAAAAGAAGCCAAATGATCAAAAACGGGCTGAAGCAAAAGGAATGAGTGAATATATGACAGAAATGAATGATTATTACTAACATGTGAGAGCAAATACCCTAACTTGGGCAAAATAGGAAATGAAAGAATGATAAAGCAAGAAAGATATTTTATATCACATCAATGAAACTCATTTAATGTAATTTAAAACTTAAAAAATAAATTCCTCTGTAATAGAGGAGGAAACTCGTGAAATACAAGGGCAATCTTTATTTTTTTTCCTCCTCCGTAGTAGTTTTTATCTCTGCAACTCTGCTAGGCTGCTCACCTGCCTTATACAGGGTAGTGCTGTTGTGTAAAGAGCTCTTGGCCTTTTGCTAGACAAGGGGAACCAAAATACTATTTCTTTTCAGGGAGAGATGAGTTCAAATTAAACTTCAGCAGAGACATCTCTAGAAAGAAAAAGATGGGATGAAGTTTTATGCTTCCTTGGGGAGACCTACAATGTGCAAAGTGATTCTTCAAGAATCTGTTAATCTTTCAAACAATTTCAGTTTTCCAAATGTTTTGTTCAAATTATTTTAGATTCAGAGACACATTTTGAAACGCAGTTCTCTTTCAAAATGCAGGTAGGTGCAGTTCTTTAACTCCTTAACATTTGTTATTCTGCCATACGCTTAGGAAGTTTATTAAGCTTTATCGCTACCAAGTTAACTATGGAATAGCATTAATTTTTTGGTCAAGGGCAGAAGAGACATCAGTTATTACTTTAGGGCAAAGCCCTTTAATTACTACATCAGAAATTCATTTTACCCTTTCTTCTTACTGGAAATTAGCCACAACATTTTCTCCCAAACTGATCTTTTGAGGTTTGAATAGCAGCATTAGATATTTCCTCACATCCTCAGCAAATATTTTAAGTCTTTCTTACCTATTCTTGATTTTTTATTACTAAGAATATAAAATAGTTAAAATGTGAAAGGGCTATTACATATTTTTATTTCAGATGGCTTCATTCAACAAGGTTACATTAGAGTTTCTTCTTATGGAATGAAACCATACAATAAAATACTGTCTGTCTACCATGAGCATATGAGTTGAGACTTCTTGTGGTACGTTATTGGTTACTATTAAGGCTCTTAGAGTTTCTAGCAAAATAAACGAAGTCTTCTCAAGAGTAATGCCTCTTGGAAAATGGGAGATAGAAATAAATAACTAATAAAAATTAAATAATTCTATTCCCTTGGTCTGCTACTGCTAGACTCAGTTATTTATTAGGATTAGAATTAGAATTGATGCAGCTCAGTTCTACTACTTTACATGTGCTTAAATCAATAAAACTTTTTATGTCTGGGAGATTACAAAAGCTTGAGTTGCAAACTATGTGCAAGTCTTTTATAGTAAGAACCAGTGTAGTGTGAAGACAAGCGACAGAGAGGGGGTCCAAAAAAATGTTATATGAATACTTCAGATAAAATAATAGTCTTCCAGTATTTAGAATTACTTTAAGAAGATTAATCAGTATGGCAGGCCACTGTGAAAAGAACTGAATCCAGACAGATAGAGTGATCCTAAATGATTTAGAAATGCTTACATGGCATTTAAATATGTGATAAGCTAAAACCTAGCTTTAAAATACTTGGCTTACATATGTTTATGTGCATGAGACTCTTTGTAGGCTGCAAAACCTTGCCAGGGCATTGATAATAAATACTGAGCTCTAGGCTGCTATGGCAACAATGGTAGCAGTACATGAGCTGGCTAATTTTAGATTTGCTTGTGTATGTCTACAAAGATTGCAGTTATAATATTGCCTATCGTAAAATCATCATAGATTGCTTCAAGGATGTAAAATATGAAGCAAATCCTGAATGCCTAAAAGTGATATTTAGAAGTATGTGATGAGTAACTGTATGTTCCTTCAACTTCACCTTTTTTTTTCTTTTTGCTGTATATTCCAAGATGTATTACAGTAATCAAACGTGAGGCATAAAAAAGGATGATCTCCATGACAAGGAATACATACCTGAGATAAAACGGATTTGTTTGAGATTTCTTTCAGTGTTTGATAGGTTGAAAAACCAATAGTCTCATTGACAAGAATGTTAATGTCCATAATTCCCCTCAGGCAATCAATGGAAATTTTAAAATTAGTGTAACATTCATAGACAATACTGAGCATCTAATTTTTACACCAATGGAGAATAACATAGTGCAGTGAAGGAGGTTATCTTGAATTACAAGAAATACATGCCACGGTGCGTTCTTAGGGCTAGGCAGAATGACAAAATACCTTTTGCAAAGGTAGCTGAAAGCCTTCAGCAGCCAGATTTCACTTCCTCTGTCTTGCTGATGGCAGATTGGAATTATAATTTAGTTGTAAACTAATGTTAAGAAAACTGTTACACTGAGAGTGAAAGAAATTATCGAGATGCTTGAGAAAATGAATGACTTGAGCTGAACAGTATCAGCTGCTGCTGAAGACATATTCTGACACAGGTAAGAAAAATGTTTTATTGAATTTTATATTAAGGGAGTGATTTAACAAAATACGCTTGCCAATCTGAGTGATCCTAATGGCTTCAATGAGCTATTTGTGCTTCCCATTTTGGAAGGTGCTTGAGAACCTTGCAGATTCGAGGGTGAAGATAAGTATGCTTATTTTATTTGCCTAATTCTGTTCCCACTATTGAATCGTGATTTATCTTAATTTAAATAGCGGTTAGCCTTTATCTTACTGCTAAAAATAATTACAAATCACTTGCCAACAGATTAGCTAAATATTCTCACCTTACATGCCTTATTAATGTTCCATCCTGGATCAACTAAGTAACAGTGTCATTGTATAAGCTAGCTTGTTCACAGAGTTGTCTTTTAAGGAGGACTTACTGTAAATTTGTCTAATGCAATGCAAGAAATTGACTTTTATAAAGGCAAGAATAACACAACTTGATTTATAAAAGGCTTAAATTAAAGCATTGCGTAAGTACATGCATGTATTTGCACAGGAGTTCCAGAGTCTGCAGAAGACGATCCAGTTCAGTGGTGATGGATCCTGAAGGGCTCAAGTGACAATTGAAAAACACCACATTGCTAGGGCAGAGAATGCAATAGTAGCCACACTTACGGCACAAATACAGAAAGAATTAGTTGAATACTGGAGGTGTGATGGAGTTACTCTTCCGTGTAGTAAAAGCAGTGGTATTGCCATATTATAATCTAGGGGATTTTTTTTTCTTTTTTGGTCTTCTGTGTAAGAGAGCTCTTTTAGTACGTTGGAATGCATTTTATTGCCTGTGAGATGCTGACTTGACAACATGTCAACTTGACGCTTTCAGAACTATAACTCTAAGGCAATTCTGGGGAATTGGATCCAATAACACAATCTCTTTCAGGATTGTTGTTTGTTCCTGGTTCACCTGCAGTGGGGAGGTATCAGGAGAAATAGGAAAGTGGTTCTGTAGGTAAGAAATAAGGAATTTGGTGCTCAGATAAGAGCAGCAAGTATCATTTCTTTCTCAGCTTTTTAAAATGTGTCTGTTCTCTGCCGATAGTGAACCACACACATTTCAATTTTAGTAGCTATTTTGTTTAGTGACTTTGTCTATCTGTCTAGAATGTATTTTTTGCATTCCTATTTTCATTAGCATGCTCTTGGCATTATCATTAAACAATAATGCAATACAACAGTTTTCATAGATCTCTGAACTTTATTTTGTATTTTTAGTTTATAAAAAGTGGTTAAATATTCCCAAAAGAGTGCCTTAAAGAATATACACACATTTGCGCATTTGTAGTAAAATCAGTACATCATGATAACTTTTCTAAGGCCTTTAAAATTCTGGTCTTCCAAATAGTCACAGGAATGACATTATTTTACAGGGACATAGCTCCTTAAGCGAGCTATGACAAGTACAAAAAGAATATGTTTTAATTTTTTAAAACAGCAGGAAGCAAGAAAAGCAGGCAGAATCCTAAAATTTTCAAAGCAATATCATTTCCATTAATGATGGAAATATTGTGCAAGGCGTGAGGCCAAACTAAACCTAATTTCACTGACAGTAAGTGTGTTGGTAATAGAAAGATGACTAGAGTTCATATTTCCTTTGTGATGTGATGATTTTTTATGCATTATGTATTTTTGTGATGAAAAGTGTTTCAGTAAATACCGTTACCGTCTATTGATTTCAATGCAAGTTAATAATGCTCATCTTTTTATTTCAAATATTTTGAATTCAAGATCTTAGAAAAGTGATATTCATAAAAGTCCATAGAATTTAACAAAAATCCACATCATTCTGCAGAGTGCTGTCACAAAAGCTTTTACTTGCAAAAAATTAAAAATTCATTAAAAAAAAAAAAGAGCTATACAATGATTTTTTTAATTCACTTTCCAGCATTTTCTTTACTTATTTGCATTTATGTCTGACTGGATGGAGATATGTGCATATATGCATAAAAATAATTGTTATCCTGCAAACCTTCTTCGTTCTTGTACAGATCACCAGTGTTCCACAGTCTGCAGTGGAGAAATATGGCAGATAGCCTGTAACGTGCATACTTTCCATATGTTGTTGTCATATTTGTACACTCCTAGTTTACTCTCTGTGTTGCTTTTTTGGCTGCAGCAGCAGTGTACTGTAAAGCACTGCTAGGACTAGTTCTGCCTAGAAACTGATACCTATGCTATAGGCTCATTGCTGCAAGGCCGTTGGAGACAGATGCTAGGAGGTTAGAGTAGGCTAAGTAAATAATTTGTTTAGTGGCCAATGTTTCCTCTCACACTGAGTTGTAATACATAGCTTTTCTCATAATCTTCTTCAAAATTTTTTGTGCTTGAAAATCTAAGTTTTTTGATTGAGAATATAGTTTTGAAATGTCTTCACTTTTGAATAAAAGCGATAACAGAGCATGGAAAGAAAGTGATATTAATACCTCGTGTTTCCCTTATACCCTATGCCAGCTACCTTATACTTAAGAATTACAAGGGTTGTAAGATATCGAGGTTCAAATATTCTCTCATGGGTTGTTAACAGTGAGATCAAATATTAGCCCTGCAACTTCTAAAATGCTGCCCAGCTCTTCTGAAAAAAACTCTCTCAAGCTGTCTTTTCATTGCATTTATATACTCAGTGTGTGTGAGAGGCAGCCCTGCCTCTGGCCTAGCAGGCTAGCAGTGGTGGCACCTTGTCTTCTCATGGGTTTGAGGATGGGCCAGTGTGTTTTCAGTGATTATTTTTGTAACTAGAATAGATCTCAGATTATAATTAAATTTATATTGTAATGATATTTTCCCTGGTTGTGCCATTTGCTATTTCTGCATCTCAGTTGTTCAGAGAGAGGGCTGTATTTGAAAACAGACGCAGAGGGCAGGGTGGATGAGCCGAGGAGGGTTCTGATTGCTGCAACAGTTAAGTGCCCTACAGACCATTACATTAGAAGGGGAAATGTATACTTGCCTCCAAATTAGCTTAAAACCTACTGACATGTTTGTGGAGCTTTCATTTTGGAATTAAAAAAAAAATCCTAACTGATCTTGTGTCAGCAAGATAACACAGTAGGCATATTGGAACAATTCCTGAACTCGGTGGTTCAGAAAGCAAACTGCACAAACAGGTTGCATGAGGAAGCCCTTAGCACACCAAAATCTCTTAATCATTTAAGGAAAATAGCAGGTTGTGCTTTCCACTAACACACATACTCAGAGCAGCTATAGAAACTATTCGTGAAAGAGACACTTACCTTTTTGGAGGGATAAGGTCCAAATATGAGCTGATGAACTTTTATTGCATATACAGTAGTAAGGTCTATGTGTGCTATCCTAGAAGTTGATGAGAATTTTGCAAATAGGAAAGCATAAACAGCTATTGAATTTGTAAGAACATAGGCAAAAAATAAAAAGATAAAATTAGACTAGTAGGCTACACAAGAAACCCCAGAGTTGTAAACCTGACTTCTGTTCAGACTTTTTTTCTGTAGAAGCTTGTCCAAGGTCACTTCTCTGTATGTCACCTTTCTCATTTGCAAAATAAGAATAATACCTGTCTGCCTTGGATTATTTATGCTGAAGTTTAATTAAAGTTCATAAAGCACTTTCGGAACTTAATGTTGTAAAAATGCTAAAGGAAGATTTGTAATTTTGATAAAGCAAGAAAAGACTTGTGATGTGCAGGAAGAGGAAACATCATGTACTAGACAGTTAACGTAGTTAGAAGAATTGACAAACTTTTGGTCAGTCTTTGTGATGGACTGTTTTCCTGAATCTTGTACATTTTTTTCTGAACAATGAAAGTTTGAAGAATTTTTTGTTCTCTATTTTGTCTAAAAACACAGTCAGCTGTACAACAAAAAATGCACACTATGAAAATTTTCACAACACATTGTACGTGTCTAATTATGGCTTTAAATCATGTGTCAGGTTGAACAATATGAACAAATTACAGTATAGGGAAGTGACCATCAATTACAGTAAGGAAGGAGAACCCATTTTCATTAAGTGCTCTGATGTAAAAGGGCGACTCCTTCGCAGTCAGCGTGGCTGCCTTCTAGTCAGTCAATGGGAAGAGAAAATAGACTTCTTACATTTTTTTTTCCTTGTGCCATTTCTGTCATAGGTGCCAGTCACATTCTGCATTTAAATTTTTGCTCCTAAATGGGAAGCGTATCTAGTGCCTGGAATAATTCATGTTGTTGGTGGATTTTTTCCTTGCACTTGCAGTAAATTTTATTGTACTCTGTGAGTAAGAGTCTCTTCACCTCCTCTGATGCCTTGTGACATGACCTGGTAGGATTGCATAGATGCTTGAAAAGAGTTCTTTTGAAGCCACCTATAAAACAGTGTCAAGGGACTTCAGCGAAAATGAGAATAAGATTCATTGACTATATCTAGGAATATTCAAACAATATCACTGCCTGCCAAATTCTTGTGGTCACCTAGATATTAAATAATGCAGACATAAAAATAAGTGAGAGGGATAATGACTCTATTCATAAATGCAGTACCTTCGTAAAAAAAGTCAGCTGTGATGGTTCTCACTGCACATATGCTAAATTTTAGTTTATTTCAAAACAGAATGTCTGATGACAATATTGAAAGAATTTTTAAACATCAATAAAATTTCTTGGAGACAAATAGTTTGATTAGTTTGATGCTATTGCATAGTATTATGTATATACAATTCTGCAAAAAAAATTTTTTTAAATTAAAGATTGAAGAATCGAGTCAGATTTTATATGTGATCTGTAGTGTTTCAATTTATAATGAAATTAATTTTTAAAATTATATTAGTTCTTCCTTTTGAACAAAATCAATGCTTTATAAAAGCATTTCTACTTAATGCCTTGCTGCATTTTGTTATTTCTCCATGTAACTGTAATTTTACATAAATGTAATATAACGTACTGAAATAAAATTACACAAGTAAAAAAATCTAGTTGAAGGTCAGGAATATTTTTCAGCAGTAAAAATGTTCTCTTTTGGTTCTGCTCAAGACCAAGTGATAGCACTACTCTGTCACTTGGGAAGTAAGATAGTTGAAAGAATGCGAGTTCATCATATCTGAAATCCTAAATGTACTATCATTAAATTTTAAATTCCACTTTCCTATCAATGGATTTTTAAATTACATTTAATACCAATAATCTTTTAATTGAAATAAAGGTTTTGTTCATTTGTTTTGCTGCTTATTCTTTTCTTCTTATAGTATTATCATAATTGCAATCAAACTTAATAGAAATAAATATGTGCAAATAAAGTACTTCAGTCACTGATAAATAAAGAAAAAACATTTTATTAAGGATTTAATGAAGAGTCAATAGTTACCATCAGCAACACTTTTAATTTCCATATTAATCTTATTTCTTTTACTTCCAGTGTGGAATATCCATACCTGTGGGTATTTATTTTTATTTAACGTGAGTGCAGCAGTAAAATAAACATTAATTTCTAAAATCTTCTTTCCTCCTTTGCAAATGATTTTCTTATTTCTTTGCTTTTCATTTCTGTTGGCCTTAAATCTCTTTGCAACCTTTTTGCTTTAGTGCTTTAAAGAAGTTCTAAATTTTTGAATACATTACTGCTTGTTTGGGTGAGCTTTTAAAATAACCTAACAACGTAACTGATAATCTGTATTTCACACCCATCTAAATATACACCCATCAATTATTTCTAAGTATACTGCCAGTTTAGAAATAGCTGAAGGGAAAATTTACACTTTGAGGTTGAGTGAGTTTTGGACAGAGTCTTTCCACTTTCCTAGCATTCATACTTTGTACTTGCATCGCTTGAACATGAGAACTGTTAATAGACAGATTTTATGTTATGGAAGAGGGAGATTGACAAATCATGATTCAGATCGAAGAGGAAACACATTCCAGAAGTGTTTTCTCAAGAAATGGCCTGCCTTTCTGTATTTTGAGAAAAACAGATTACTGTGAAATGTAGACTTGCTGATTTCAGATAGATTGAAGTTCAGCAAGGGCAAGTGCAGGGTCCTGCACCCAGGGAGGAATAACCCCATGCACCAGTACAAGCTGGGGGCTGAGCTGCTGGAGAGCAGCTCTGCAGAGAAGGACCTGGGAGTGCTGGTGGATGACAAATTGACCATGAGCCAGCAATGGGCCCTTGTGGCCAAGAAGGCCAATGGTCTCCTGGGGTGCATAAGAAGAGTGTTGTCAGCAGGTTGAGGGAGGTGATCCTGCCCCTTTACTTAGCCCTGGGGAGGCCTCATCTCGAGTATTGTGCCCAGTTCTGGGCTCCCCAGGACAAGAGAGACATGGAGCTACTGCAGAGAGTCCAGCGTAGGGCTACAAAGATGGTCAGAGGGCTGGAGCACCTGCCCTATGAGGAACGGCTGCAAGAGCTGGGCCTCTTCAGCCTGGGGAAGAGCAGACTGAGGGGGGATCTTACCAATGTGTACAAGTACCTGAAGGGAGGGTGTCAAGGGGATGGGGACAAACTCTTTTTCGGTGGTGCACAGCTTGTCTGCTACTGACAGAGGATATATTCTCTCTGTATAACTCAAGCAAATTCAAAGCATATTTTTAAAAAGAGTTAACACAGTTTCACTCAGGAAAATCAGGCCTTTACCTGACACTATTACAGCCTCAAAAGATGAAGTTCCAACCTATCAAGGTCTTTCATAGAAGCTCAGAGCACAAAAGTATTCCAAAGGTGCTATTACATATTATTAGTACTTAGAGCGGCATATAAATTAGTTTAAAAGTACTAATTCCAGCGATCACCCTGATATTTGGTGTGTCTGGCAGCTGTTTAGGAAAGAAGAATCCATATTCCCTCATTTAATTCTGAGCTGTAGTGTGCAAATCAACTGTGGTATTTCAGACACCTGGACAGAGGGAAGGGTGTAAAATCACATTATTATAGTATATTGAAGGGCAGAGGAAAACATTCTGAAGAAGACAGACAAACAGCTTTTTATTTTACTTTGCTATTAGTGAACTATGATTTTATGACTTAAAACATGAAGAAAATCATTGGTAGTTCTTTTGGTCACCCTGAGTGCATATTATACTGAAAACTCACTGATTTGACTTTTTTGTTATTTTCATTCTTGCTGTTGATCTGCATTTGAAAAATGTTAGTATTATCATCCAGTATCATTTTTATTTACTATAATTACTGCTATTATCATTACCATATTTTATAAAAAACTGAATTAGCTGCACAGTATGTTTTACAAATATGATCCTCATCTTTCTTTTATTAGTAGAAACCAGGAAAAACTAAACTGAAGAGAATATAGTTACTTTGATGAATGGTACCTGGCAGGAAATTCAGCATGTGAAAGTTTGCCCATTTTTTTATTGAATATCACACATCTGCATTTGTGTTAGAAAAGGAATTATTCCCTCCCCTTTTCTGTGAATTTCTTGCCTCTAATGCTGAATATGCAATCTAGAGCAAAAGCAAGGAATTAAAAATCACTTGATCCAAACAAAACCTTACAATCAAATAATACATTCAAACTTGAAACACTAAAAATATGAGGAGGACTGTGGAAATCAAATTAGTTAACAATATGTGATTAAAAAGAGCTAATGCTTTTCTAACCACGGCAAGAAAGATGTTTAGAAGTAATGTTTTTGCTTTCTGCCTCATCTTTTGTTTCTTTGAGGCTTTGGTAGAGTGATTTTAAGGGTACTGAATTCAAACATTTTAAGGGTACTGAATTCAAACAAAGTGAGTCGTTTCAGGATTTAACGTTACTAGTGAACTCCGATACACAGAGTGAATACTTCTTTATATCATCTGTATAGTGTCTGGGGTTATTTATTTATATATCTAAATCCTTCTTCTGCCTTGTTTATGGGCAAGAATAGGCTTAGAAACTGCGATAGCTGAAAAGCTGCTCCCGGAGCAGCACTGCTAACGAGTCCTGGTTTCCTGCGGTTCAGCGTCCTTTTTCCTGTCCTCGCCCGTGCAGTACCTCTGGCTCCTCCTCAGCCTGCCCAGCACCATTCTGTTTCTCCCATTTCTCCTAGCTCCTGCTGGTCTAGAAGCAGCCTGTGCTGTAAGGCCAAGTTAGTGCTGAGGGCCATCTGCTGGGTTTAACAGAGCAGGCAAGTCTTGAAGTAGGTCGTTGAATGTAATGGGAATTAAATTCACTACGAAAATTAGCATCACTTCGAAAACTCAAACAATGCTTTGGTAGAAGAGAATCTGAAGAAAAACTGTTAGTTGTAAGATACAGTGAGGGTCCAGCTCAGAAATGGAGCTTTGGATTTAGCCCCATCTAGAAATGAGTTTAGGTCTGTGCAACAAAGTCAGGGGACACACAGCTCGAGAAGTTTGGTTCTACAAACTAAGTTAACATATTTCATGAATGGCTATATTAGAAACTGAATGTGTATTTATTGTAGTTACTATTCAAATCTCAGCAATGTTAGATCACTGTTTGATCTTGCTAGAGTTGATAGCTGTTATTTTTTCAAGTTTCATTAAAAAGCAGATCCTCAGCTCATACAAAACACTTCAGCTGTTATGCTCCTTTCTTTACCTCTTGCAAAATAGGAAAGGCCAACCAGAGTTGTTCTGATGTATGTCTGGATTTTTTTTTTCCTTACAAAACAGATGTCCCTTATTTTTGGCTTGTTTTTTTATGAATTAGTTAAAACTGTCTGATGGTATAGCCTGGTAAACTACTATGGAGAATTACAAATCAAATGTTATAAGTACTGCAGTTGTCTTCCACATGCTTCCTAGGCAATGCCTTCAGGCTTGTACCTGACACTGTTTTGTTCTTACTGTGATTATTTAAGATTTTTTGCCCTCCTTCATTTCACTTGCTGTGATACAGTGGTTCTTCAACCCTTAGTGATTAAATATGCCTATCAGGGTGCTAACTTTTGTTTAGACCAGATGTTTTCTTAAATAATTAAGTTAATCATTTTCATTGTTGATTTTAGTACTGATGGTTTGAATTCTCAGGCGTCTGGGACAATCTTATGACAATAAAGAATATGGAAAAAGAATACTGGCCAGATGGGCCAAATTCTGTAAATTTGTGTATTTAAGTTTAGAGTCTGGAGTAAGGAAACGGTATTGTAAGTAGACTGTTAAAGTCTCACTTTATCATCTTTATCTTCTGAGAATAAGTCAACTATTACATACCCTAGGGAAGCTTAGCTTAGCTGGCAGGACTTCACTATCACGTTGCACTTCAGGATCCTGGCAGCAGGTTAATGGAACCAGGCTGGAAGAGGTTTCTTTAAATTGAGGTAGGCTGTTGCCCTCTGAAGAGCTGATACACAAACATGCTTATTGTAAGGAGGTTTATTTATCAGGTGAGCACTTATTTTTGGCATCGATTCTCCTGTGCAAGATTGATTCTGTCTTTCTTAGCCCTTCAGGCTGTGTTTTTTTTTAGGAAAATGAAGAAAATTACTTAGGCTAAACCATCAGTAATATTTCTAATAAAAAGCTTGGGAGGTACTTTGAAATAATGAGAAATGAATTCCAGGGTTTAGAGTAAAAGGTGCTCACAGGAGCTGGTGAAACTGAGTAGCTAACCTAGCAGATTTTTATGCGACTTGAGCATGAGCCTTTTATATTTATTTGCTTTGCCAATTTAAAGACAGAGAGAGGCAGTTTGGTTAATAGGCTGATTAACTGCCTAGTGTACTTCACTGTCAAGAAAATAGTATGACTAGATAAAAAAAAAAAAAAAAAAAAAAAATCCTAGCCACATATTTGAATAGTCAAGAAAAACGTTTCCCACCCTTTAAGATGGAGTTGCACATTTAAACTGGTTTTGGATTGTGTCCATTACTACTACATGTGCACTTCTTGGTGTTCTACTGCTGCAATTTAGCATTCAAACATTGAATTTATCTACCATCTAGAGTGGGTAGCTTAGAAGATCACATGTTCAGGAGGATGCTAAGCTTCTCCATATTCAGCAGTAATTCTGGAAAGTCACTCACTGCCACTCACGTAATAGCCCTACCTTTTGTTTTCTCTTAGATATCTCTTAGTTATCTTAGATATCTCTTAGTTATCTCTTAGTTTTAGTAAACTGAGTCTTTTATTTCACCAATTCTTTTAAAAGTGTTCCTACAGTTGAAGAGGGATTGCTTACGTATTTCATAGGGAGCACATTCTGGAAGAAACCAGGAGGCTGAAGGTTAAAAATGAGCAGGCAAAGAAAAAACCTGCAAAAGAATTATATTGAAAATGATTTTAAATATCATCTAAGTTTAGATTATCTGCATGGCTGGAGTAGGTAGAATTTAGTATTATACAATAAAAATTTGAAGGCAACTTTCTGTTGCAATTTTACCCCTACTATTTTTATTTAGATTACTACCATGAAATAATTATTTCATGAAATAATACTGAAGTGTTAGGCATTTTTCACTAATGATTTAAATGAGATGTTCGTATTGACTAGGTGTGCATTTTAGACTTTTTTAGTCTGCTCTTCCATGTCAGGAACTATGTCATTATTGAATTACATGACCACACTGCCTCTTGCTAAGCTGAATACTTTCTGGAGTTCCTGGAGGATCCTAATGAATTTAGTGAGTTCTAGATTAAGCTTTGTTGACGGCAAAGCATGGCTTTGTGTGCTTTTCCTGCAATTATGAATCTTTGCAAAAACATCCCTATTACTATAATAAGGCTAAAATGAGCTAGATTAAGTTAATTTCAGTTATTAAGTGCAATTAATAACTTTAATTACTTCAGTTACTAACACAAAATCAAAGAACACGCATAATTTTATGTACACACATAAAAGTGTATTTGCAGGATTGCAAGCATTCAAGTTACCTTTAGAACCCAAAGTCAACTGCTCTTCAGGAGGTATTTGTTAACTCTGTAATCATAAACCATTGCCATTACAAATTAATTTGGATTAGTTTATGCAACCCGTTCAATAAAACCTAATGAACAGCTGACAGCCAAAGAACTCACCTGCAGTGGAAAACCCTGACTTGGGAAGTAAATACAGCCCGCAAAGGTGCTGTTCCTGGATGATCCAGGAACTAATCTGAAACAGGGTGTCAGCAACTTTCCTTCTACTTCTTCTACAGTTCAGATAGGTGCTATTAATTTAAAGCAATACAAGATACTTGAAAACCCTTTTTTGGTAACAAAAGTTTTGTCAAGACTCAGATAATCCCCTGGGAAGTACCTTTTTTTTTTTTTTTTTTTAATAACATGAGAAAGCTGGTAGTCTTCATGCTATAAACAGGAAATGCCCTACTCTGTAAAGTTAAGACTTTTTTGAGTCTTGTCTTAACAGCAAAAAATGTTTATCAAACTATGTACTCATGTACATTAATTATTTTAATTACTGCTGTACAGAAGCTGATGATGGGAATTCAATAGGAGCTGCAATTGTAGGCAATTTTTTTATAAATAATTTGCATTTTTAAACATTGTGATATGAAATAAGTATTTATACACGGTATAGATGCCTCATGTAAGTTTGTTCTCAAGAAACTCAATTGAAGATTCTCCATTGCTTGAAATGAGGAGTATTAGAATATGTGGGCTAGGTGGTCACAGTGTTTTGCCCCTTTGATCAGAAGGCCAAAGTAACCTCTCCTTAAAAAAGGGGGGGGGAGGGGTGTTTAGGCTCAGATTCATCTAAATGCTAACTAAATAACACGCAAAGAAAAACTGAATTTAGACTATTAAGAGAGCCAGGTAAAAATCTCCTGGTTCCACTGATATTTATGGGAGTCTAGGTCTTTGATTCATGGAGTCAGGGTTTCATTAAATGTAAGAGTTTTGTTTTGAGGAGGACGTAAATTTAATATTCTCATGAACTTTAGATAAAAAATGCTGCTGTACAGTTACATATTTTCAGATATAGAATAAAAACAATCAGTTAATTAAAAATGGCTCTTAATGACCTGTTGATATAATTTCTTGTTGTTTAGGTTTAAATTTGAAGAAGCCCAAAACCTAATAGCCTGTTTTGTGTGAAAATACGGTGTGTTTGTCTTGATTTTGGAACAAAATGTTGAGAGAATGAGAACAGTAAAATTCCTTTCTGCTCTCCCATTTCTGTACACCATAGGTCACAACCTATGACAAGGAAGAAAGTCACAGATAAAAAGTAAAAGTGAGTACCAAGCGAGTATCCCTTTATTTATTTAGGATATGAATTACTGTGTAACTGAAGAAAGTGCTGCATATCATACTGTCTCATGATTTTAATAAGGATGTCTGGACTCCTCATTTTTTATAGTGTTTTCAGGCCATCCAATTTCCCTTTTAGTGGTGATACATAAAACTCATGACAAGAACTTCAACAGAAATGTAGAATGTAACCAGCTTTGTGTCTTTGTCATGTAAGCATTTTCTAAGAACACAGAGGACATTGGAAAGATTGAGGAGAAGCATCATTAGTGATTTTAGACACGAATGTATCTAGTTGACTTGGGAAATGGAAACCTGACATTCCTGTCTGATTTCTTGATTTATGAATATCCAAGATATTAAAAAAAATTGAACTTACTATTGATGTGAAGATGGCTAACCTTTGCTGTGACTTTTTATGAATCTATACAATTGTATAACATAATTATTAACCATTTCCACTTGAATTCAGTTCTGACTTTAGTTTTATGATTGTTCCTCCCTGTTTGGTGGCTTAGGCTTTTTCTGTTTTTTTGGTGAGTTTGAATATGCAATATTGAAGATGTGGAAATGTGTAACATTTTTTAATTGTTTGTTTTCTGTAACTAAGTAGTCTTCCTTTTGTATCTGCATCCTGTGCAGAAATTACTCTGAGTATTTATTCTAAATAATTATTTGTACCTCAGTTATTGAACAAAACAAACAAGGCTGCCAACAACATGTTTTACAGGATGTGGACATTGATTTATTTAAAATGCTTTCTAGCATAGATTGCAAGGCACTGTACTATAATTTAAGTGTGCTTCTGAGTGGTTACTCAGGAAGCTGTTAATAAAAAAAGAAAGAAAAAAAGTAATTTTACTGATACCTGCGGGAAAATCTAGAATAGTGGTCATTCATATTAAATTTTTATCAACTTTATGAGGTTTTTGTCATCTTGACACATTTATGGAGCTGTTAAATTTTAGCTGCCTGGGGGATATAATGTACTTGATGTGACCCCACATATTAAGTCGGGACCATACAAGTAACTCTGATGACATATCATTCAAAAATAAAACAGAGCCAAGTCTTTCTTTCTAGAGGAAGGACATAGCTGAAAGAGAACTAGGTAGAAAAACAGGTATTGTGATCTATATCAAAAAGAGACTTGAAAAGGCAAAGAACGAAAATTATACAGACATTTAATCTGATACCTCACAAAACTTCTCCTATGGTCAATCATGGGTGATAAAATAGGATATATGACTCATTCCACAGTAGCCTAAAATACTTTCTGTGATTCTGACATACAACCTGAGTGGGCAGATACACAGGGTTGATTTTTACATTTCGGTGTTACATACTTTATAGAAACTGTGTTTCTGGATATAGATATGCAAGTGAACATAAAGAAGCTGTACTGAGGCATTATATTATCACTCTCTTGCCATCACTTTGCTTCAGAATACGCATGATCATTAAGTTGGATCAGATCCAGTTTAGCAATAGTTAATTTGGGTGGACTGAATGCAAAACTTTTTTGAAGTCTGATTTATTTACTTTGACATAATATCCCATTATTTCAAAGCAAGAGAGTGTGAGTGTACATTGTTGTTCACAGAGATCAAACTTAGAATTATAGGGTAGAATGATTAGGATTCTGTATCACCGATCAGAAAGGTTTTGAGCACACCAGCAATCAGTTCATCATCAAGAAAGTAGATATCTTTCTCTTTACATCTCTGAGCTTTGTACTTTATTCTTAACAATCACTTGCAGAAAACAGCTCTGTACCATTTTCAAAAAATGACTTTGTCTGTGCTTACACCTTCATATTCTATAGAACATATGGGATTTTTGGCAAAGATTTTAGATCAGAAAGAAACACTTCATCTCTAAACATTCATTTGTTTAAAAAGTTGTTTAACAGAGAATTTTTATTTAGATTCAGAGTAACACGCACAGTAATACAAACAATCTTCTTGTCACTTCTGATTTTTTTTTCTGATGTATTACAACAACCTAGAATGGCTGTAGGTATGAAATTTTAGGGTTAATTTATTGGCTTTATTTTTACCAGACTTTTTATTTGCTCTGTGGTAGGTCATATTCCCTCTTCTGTCAGCAAAACGCATTCTGTGTTTCACAGCCAAACTCCTCCTGTTGTTACTGGACATTGTCTGCATGGTCACGCATGTATCGCACAAAGTCTCGGTAGGAAACGTTGACTATATAGCTTTTTTATTTCATTTAGGGAAATGTAATGGTGACAATTCCCACTTCTAAACATGGTACTTGTTTAGTATTTGTTGAATTGGGTCATGACCATGCAATGATCCATATCTCATGATTTTCAATGTCTGAAGTCCTTTTTACATTTTGTTTTCTGTAAAGCTGCCAACACCCTGATGGTTCTTTGACTATTAGTGCTCTGAACCTACTTATCTGCCTAGCCACGCTGGTAAAGAAGTTTTCTGATGTGTATGTTCTGGTGAGCATTCCCTACAAATTGCTTCTGCCCAAGTGAGAAGTACTGTGATTATAGCCTCTTCTTAAGTATTTTAGTATGTTGGTTCTCCAACTGGAGCAATTCAAAGACCTGTGAAAACATTTATGAGAGTTAATCAGTTTCCTTCCCTATGCTGGGGCAGAGAATCTAGCACTCTCAATTCTTATGCCTCTTTTTCACGATCATTACTGTTCCTAATGAATAGAAATACTCACAAATTACGGAGGCCACTTGAAGGCTTGTTCCAAACAGGAGTGCTGGATCGTGTAGGAAATAGACTCTCCAGAACTTAAAGGAAGAAAAGAATGAGCTAAATACATTTAAGCAATAGAAAACAAGTGTAATAGACGTTTCGGAGCTAAATATGTCTTTGCTATTTCAGTTAGTTGTATTTTAAAAATTCTCCATATAGTCCCAACATCCTCTAACATAATGTCTTTTCTGTGTCCGGAGAATGCTGAAGATAACCAGCTACAACTAATGGTAAAGTAGCCACGAGATTTTCTTATTAGAGTAATTTTTTTGTGCTAAACAGGCAAGAGACAGACAAGTTCCACAAATCTATTTTAGTCCATGAGTCTTCTTGGTAGGTTGTAAATTACAGCATCTAAAATTTTTCATCTCACTGACAAATAAAGCTGAAAACAAAGGTATTGATATTACCATGTCAAAGATATGTATGCTGTATGCACTCTTGTGCATATATTACATATATAGCAAGTTTCTGTCACTTATGTGGCTATATTAAAAACTTAGAAAATCACCAGAAAAAGCAGTCAATATCATTTTTATACTAAAAAAAGTCTTCAAAACCTATGTTATGTATGACTCTAACGTCAACAATTTAATTTGGCTACTTTTATTTTTACTCTGTTAGTCTGCAAGTAGTAACAGACCACTGTTACTTTGTACTTATGACTTACCCTAATAAAAATGTAAATAAATTTACCGTGTTTTATATTCCATTTCTGACAAGGTGTATAGATGTTGGTATCAAATATTTTAGAAAATGAGGCTAAGGATTTGCATTTTTACCTACTTACTCATGGTTCTTTGGAAAAGAAGTTCTCCGTGCTTCCAGCTAGTGGGGGGAACAATTCTATCAGCATTCAGTTCAGATGCCAATGTTGCCGTTGGAGCTGGGGCTTGGTATTCGTGTGTGTGAGATGATTATGTTACCATGCCAAAAAAATTCTTATGAGATACTGAAAAATGACTGTTCTGAGCAAAAATAAACTGGAACAAGTTTATCTATAATCTGATCTTTTGACAATTATATTAGTAAGAGCTGCTGGTTCCAAGATTCATACAGGGTTCAATCTATGCTGAAATTTATCCATTAGTTATTTCAATATTTTCCAGTCCATGATCCTGCTATTTATCAACAGCCAGTCAGACAAGATGAGCGTTCTTACTCAAGTAGATAAAGTATTTCATTACAATTTCTATTATCATAGAAATAGAGAAAAATTACTCTGATCCAAAAACTATGTCAAAATATTTAAATCTAATTTGCATGAGTTGAAATATTTATCTCATTCATCTGATTTGGGTCTATTTTTAAAGCAGATGCTTTGAAATCATCTTGTGTTTTTTAAACAAGCTATTCCATCAGAGTATTCTTTATTTGCAGGATGTTTTATTTCAGCTACTAACCTGTTATCTTAGCTCTTTTCCATAGCTACCTAATGGTACTACAGGTATGTCACAATCAAACTTCTTTTGTTGCAAAGCTCTACAGACACAATAGAAAAGATTTTGGAAGTTGGATTTCTAACAACTGTGTTTTGGAAAATGACCAATGTGGTTTGATTTTTAGAAATCATCCACTATGTGTATTATCATGTTCTTAGCACCTCTCATATTTTATTTCAGAAATTAGCAGGAGAACAACTTAATAAAACTATTTTTGAATAATTGTTATTAAATAATGGACTTTTAAAAAAATCTACTGGCATTAACTCTTTACAGAATTTCAGTCTAATTTCATACTTGCTTAGTAATTCACAGATTAATTTCAATTTTTTTCCAAAATGTTGGCTGCATTTCAGTTAATCTGAATTATAATAAAGCTTACTTTCTAAAAATTGTGGTGGAGGTAGCTAAACTGGGGGAACAAAGGAAAAAGAAAAAGCCTTTCTAGAATTGTATGTGAACGCATCTTGGAACCTGTTGTAAAGAAATGAATAACAGGCCTTCCCCTCTTTCTTCGGTATACTATATATTTATACTGATTATAATATAAAACTTTGGGCTCAAGCCAGTCCCTGGTGAAACTGAAATGTTGTAACTCAATGAAGGGGGAAGAAAATTTACACAACATTTGGCGTGATCACACCACCACTTAATTATAAGGTGCTAGGAAGGTCTGGCAACTCACTGATCGATTTTATTGGCTCAAGCAATATTATAGTGAAGAAATGATAGTGAACATCCCCCTATACATTCAAACAATAATTCTGTCATCTCAGAATACTGGATCCAAGTATAATGTTATGAAGACTTGAGACTGTTGTTGAATATTGAGATTACTCAAGTTCTTCCTTTAATGTTGATAAAGCTACCTGCACGGTTCTTCTGCGTATTGAATGAAAACACATTCCTAGTGTAGTATCAGAGACTCAAAATAGAAAGGAATGAACTATCAGGAACTACCAACCACCTTTACTGAAGGTCTGGGCTGAAATAATTAATTTCAGTATTTGCAGTGCGAGAACTATCTTGGACAACATGATGGAGGTAGATGTGTGTTGTGATTTTTTGGGGGTCTGGTTTTATGATTTTAAATTCTTCCAGTGAAATTCAGAGGAGATTAATTTTGTGATGAACAAAGCCAGTGCTCCTCTAGTAAATCCTTGAAAACAGTTTTTCTGCATTTTTATGGGATGAAAGGATGAGAATGTTTCTCTTCTAGAATGCAAATTTTTAGCCAGTTCAAAATTTCAGCTTCACAGAGACATACTGATTAGAAACTTTCCCTTCTCATTCAGAAGTCGTCATACAAAAATTTGGATGCTTCTGCTAACCATGAAAGGAGCTCAGAAGCCTGTTTTACAGGTGACTCAAATTTTTGAAATAAACCCTAGCAGTTTCCTTTACAAATATGTAAGCAGAATATTTAATAACCTTATTTTCACTATTTTTAAGTTACAGTATAATTCTTGCTTTTTTTTTTTTTTTAATAATAATTAACAGTCAAGCAGCAATTCCAGGCCCACAACCAAGTAATAAGTATCCTCCTTGACTTACTCTGGTTGGGACCCAGGAGGAAGAGAACTTGTTACAAAGGGAAAACAGGTCTTGATTTATTTGAAGAGGGGAAATGGCCTCTTCAGGTAACAGAACAAAAGCTACAAATGCTTCAGCTTTTACAACAGTGTCTTGATATCAGTGACAAATACCATGATAAATTGAGTTATTGTAGTGGACTTTCCGACTGCTAAGCAAAGAAGAGTATTGATCATTTTAGGTGGAATAATGCAAGTTAACGTAGGAAAGAAACAACAAAGAGAGACTTTCATCACTAGGATATTGCAGAATGAGCAATAAAGATTAATGGAAAGAAAAAGACCATATGATGGTTTGCTGTATGAATGTCACTCTGAGAATACAGATCAGTCTAAGAAAACTCAGAAGAAATCTCTCTCTGACTTACTCTTTGCATTGTTTAAACTATTCCTGATCATAAAACAAGAGGGTTTTTTGTTTTTCTTTTGTTTTTTTTAACGGTGATGTGAAGTGGTAATTTGTGTGGATTTGAGCCTGCTAATATCCTGCAATAACTAACTTTTGGTAGAGGGTATGAGTCAGCAGCTGACAAAATTGTGTGAAATTCCAGAGGATGAGTCTTATTTTTGGTTAATTTCAGGGTGTGTGCTTGAGAACTGTGCAAAAAAGTCACTAGAGCACATAATTTTGTTTTCAAAATTCATCTCAACAACGTAGCAAAAACTTGTTTTTATCTGCAAAACAGTTAGACACTCCTGTCCGCAAAGCTGCTTAAAACATGCATAAGGAGCAGTGCCGAAGTAGAGACAGTATCTGACACTCTGAGCAGGAAAAGAGCTTTACTGACCTGAGGAAGTGTTGAAGTGAATGCAATCATTTTCCTTCCCTTACTCGTTGTTTTAAGAAAAAAGCACGTATTAGAATAGCATTGACCTCATGGTAAATGAAGGATAAGTACAGTCACAAAATTCAATTTCAAAATTGCTACAGTCCATTACAGGTCATTCATTCTGGTGAATAAACCACAAAGCTAAAGTTCCATAACTGGTATTTTTTCCACTGCTGCAGAATTCATGCTAAGGATTGTAATTTTAATAGGTGCTTGCTGTACCCAGTAACGAGTCACAAGCCCTCGAGCATTTGCTGCCAGTTTTGGATGCTCAGCACCATGCTGAGTGTCTTTGCAGTTTCATTCGCTGTCTAATTCTGGACCCGTCATCATCTTGCTCTTAAATTAGGCTGATATGATTCTGGAGCACCTGCTCAAATCGATGAGAGTATGTCAGGTTTTGGTCTTAATCTGTCTCCGAAGCAAGTAGAAGAACTTCCATGCAACTTGGTCATCCAAGATTAGGCTCAGAGTCTTGGTGGAGCATAAAGTTCAGTCCCAGAGGTGTTTCTTTGTCATCTAGTCAGAATGCTTCATACTTTTGATTGGAGAAATGTTGGTAAACAGGTTAATCTGTAATGTGTTTGTGAATCTGTAGATGGATAAATTTTCATTTTGAAAACAAAAGAAAAAAGGTCCCCTGTAGGAACTTGTGTTTTTCCCAGGCAGTGATAGTATTCTGCAAGAAACGGCATTAATTTCAGACTGTTTTATCACATTTGAAATGCTTCAGGTGTATAAAACAGAATAAAATGAACTATCAAATAGTTTCCATGTTGCGTTTGGAATCCCCAAAAGATCAGTTTTGGCATACCACTCAAAGATTCTCATGGGTGTAATAAAAAAGGCATGTTTAAATGATAAATACAGCAACATGTATTTCCTAAAAAGCAAAATTATCCAGACTTAGGGGATGTGGAATGAGGGGCCTGGAGACATGAAAGTTTTTGTCCTACTCATTAATTTGTTTTTCCATTTTTAAGTCATGCAAAAAATATTTCTTTTGAAGGAGCACTGGCAAAAAGAAAGCTCATCATGTTTTAACATACCTTTTCCTCACAGAAAAAACGTAACTGCAATCCGAAGCAATTAAGGTTAATAGTATATGTAAAAGGGAATTCCCTTTTCCAGAATACTTTCTAGTTAATATTTTGTTTCAATGACTTTCGAATAACAAGTCTGTCAGATACAGAGCTTTTAAGAATTGATTTTCTGCACTTCTGAAGTTAAGCTGAAGTTTCGTAATTGTTAAAGAGCCATTTGTCACATTTTAATAAACAGTTGACCGATGACATATGCTGTCCCTGACACTGAAGAATCACTGTTTCTTTTCCCTGAAAGAAGGAAAGATCTATCTGTTCCACAGCAGAAGGAAGATAAATTATAGACTGACAGTCGGCTTTGGGTGAATGCGAACCTGGGGCTTGATTCTTTCACGCCAGCTGAATTATTACTCTGCTTCCAATTAGTAAGGCAAAATCTGAATTTTACTTCTCCCATGCAGTCCTTTAGGCATGATGCTGCCTACAGACTCTGCACAGACTCTGGTGTTTACCCCGTCCTGCACTGGCTTGGCACTGTACCTGAGGAGACAGCGCAGGCCGGTGGCCGTGGCCCTGGTGAATTCTGAATGCAGGAGCTTGATAGAGCAGCCCTGCAGAGGGGCAGATTGCTGTCAAAAACCTGGGTTTGGGAGATCTGTGAAGCGGCAGTGTTTAGAAGTTTCAGAGTAGTCTGCAGAGACATCCAGTGACATATGGGGAAATATGTTAGATCCCCTCGGATCATTTCCTAGCCTCATTGACTGCTGACAGTCAGGCGTTTTATAGAAGCCATGGCTCATTATATGAAATTTCACTGTGGTTATGACCAGTGAGTCTTGCACTCTGTGAAACAGAGCATTCAGTCCTTCCACCGAGCACACTCTGCTTCTTCCCATCCTTCACCTGAATTGCCTAGAATGGCTGGTTAAACAGTGGAACAATTATTTAAGTCCCAGCAGCAACAATAGAGAATATATTGAAAAGAAAACAAGTGAGCAAACAAATGAGTATCCTGATTGTATCTATCTCAAAATATTTCTAGTTACAGATCTAGACCAGAGTATGCGGAGATAGGAGACATGAGAATGAGTTACTCTGTCTCTGCAAGTGAGGTTGTATGGCAAGGTCTGGGGTTTTCTGTACTCTGAAAAATACACAGAACACTTCAACTCCTTTTGTTGTGGAGAAGATGTGATGCATGCTTGAGGGAAAAGATAGATTATTAAGAACTGAAGAGGCTGCCCATATGAGGTCAGCCCAAGAGAGCCAAACATCCCATCTCTGGCAGACATGAGAAGGGGATACCTGCACAAAGGCAAGAGACTCCGCTGAATTCCCAGCCACACACATTCCAACCTGCAACAGTCCGTGCCTCAGGAAGTCCTTTAAAGGTCTTGCGTCATTCAATTGTTTTTTGAACTCACCTAAAATCTTAGTATCCACTGCATCTGACAGCAAGTGGTTCAGCAGCTTGTGTAAGCTTGTGAAGGTTCAGTTAAACTGTAGAGAAAAAATCTTTTTGCTTTTTATCTAAATTCTTACTTAATTTGTTCCTCTATACTTCCTGGAAAAGACTTAATTATCAGTCCTCTTCATTTTTTTGTGATATAATTTATAGTCACTGATCTTACTTTCCCTTCAACTGTCTGTTTTCCAAACCGAGGAATACCAGTGTTCTTAAGTCATGCCTATTGCTTTTCTATGCATTTTTCCCAGTTCTTTTGTATACTTTCTGGATGGAGCCTGACTGCATACACCTGGGCATCATACATTTCTATAACAGCATAACAATGTTTTCTGTTTTGTTCTTTTCCTGATTTTTCTTTATATTTGATTAGCTTTTTTCATTGCTTCTGAGTTTTGAGCTGATGTAGTGAAAATCCCAAGATACCATTCCTGAGAAAGCATAGTCAAGTATAGAGTCTATTGTTTTGTATGTGAAATTCATTCTTTCTTTATGTGCATCGCTTTATCTTTCTACATGTAATTTCAACTGCTATTTTATTGCACAATCACTCAGCCTTTTAAATTCTTTCTTAAATTGGCTCCTATCCTTACCATCCTGAATAACTTCATATCATGAAGAAACTTCCTTACTTCAATTTTCTAGACAATTTGTGAGTATCTTGAACTGTGTACTAGTACAGATCCTGAAGAACTCACTGGTGATTTTTTTCTGATTTTGACTAGCTAGTCATTCTTGAAGAACCTTCCCTCTTGATAGAGAGCCTGGGAAGGAACCTTCTTGAATACCTCCCAGATAGACAGTTGAGTCTTCCTTCTCCTTATGCTACTTCATAATCAGGAGATCTGGAAGTACTGTTTTCCTAACAAAATCCAACCAAAGCTTGATCTGGTATGTTGAAACCAATAAAGGAGAAAAGTTTCCCCCCCCCCCCCCAAAAAAAATATATATATATATTTGTGGTAAAATTAATCTAGATTTAGTTACTCTTAAAATAACATAATTTATTTCTCAGCTATTCAGTTGTTTGCAAAACATATGGCACTAGAGCCTGTATATTAGAGCCTGTATATATATGGTTACTTGCACTCTTCCTTTTACAGTTTTGCTTAGGATTCCAGCCAGGAAGTAGCAACTGGAAGGCATTTGTCCCTGATCATTATATATCATAAGACATGCCAGAATGCTGACCAAAATGATATGTGCTCTACTTAATGTATTACTTCTGTGCTTAAAAGCAAAAGGAATGATTGATAAAATTAAGTGACCTTGCCAGTTTTTGAAGTTGAATTCCTTCTCACTTACTCATTCATTCTGTTCTTTGCGGAGTCTTTGTGGAGTCTTTATTATTTGCAGCTCAGAAGGTGGGCCCAAATTCTGCCCTTTGCAATTGGAGTCAACAAGTATTGGACTGAATCCAGCATGTGAAAGACAAGAATAATGTTATATTTCTTAAAGAATATCTGTAATACATGGTACTCTACAGATGGCTGGAGAAATGTAATCTAAACACCAGTAACAAAATAAGATACTTGTTCTCAGTCAGATTTGAAGAGGGACAACTTTTTTGCAAGGCTGATTTAACATATTTTGAAAGCCATTTTCTTTATTCCCTTGGTAGTTACTTTGATTATTATGTATGTGTGTGTTTTAATAAGAGCTGCATTTTGAAATCAGCTCCTCCTTAGATCTAATCTGGGAATAAAGCATTAATGCCAAGTTTATGATATCTTACTGTGTTGCTATGGAAGTGATATTAGCAATATTAGAAATTCAGCAAAGTGGGCTGAGCAGTAGTAGAATGTGATAGAAACTAAAAGTGTGGATGTGATAGAGGAAGCTTTAATTTCAGCACAAATATCTGGTTCTCTGGAAAAGCATTGGAGAAATGAGGACAGTGTATCAAAGGAAAGTAAGTATATCTAGATACTATGGTTTATCTTGATGAGGAGTATAGAAAGTAAAAATAGAAAGTTCTTAATTGTCAATATATTTTGAGAAAAATAGATTTAAAGGTTAAAATCTCTGCTCATTAACCTTATTACAAAAAAAAAAAAAAAGGAAAGGAAGATTTTACTGTTTGCTGTAGTGATCATATTTCTCTTTTTCTTTTCATATTTTCTTAAGTTTTCCTTTTTTTTTTTTTTTTTTTTGATTTTGAGTCTACAATGGGAAGCAGACCTTTGACAAGGTATGAACCTAGTTCTACTCCTTTTTGGCTGTGATTATTTCCAGCAACAGTTAGGGATGACTCGTTTTGTCTGAGAACTTTATATAGTAAGTCTCTGGATAGTGATTATTGAATAGCTCTATAGTATGTATTTATGTAGAATTTAAGGTATAAACTGATCAGTTGAAAATTGTTACAGTATGCTTAGATGCCTGAAAAGATGAAAGACTGAAGAATGGATCAATAAACTCATTACTAGATGGAAAACACTATGAAAACATATTGGCAATGTACGATTAAACTAAAGAACAAAACTCACATACAATCACTAGTTCCAGCTTTTGACAGGAAACATGAGCCTTTAGGCATAAATGACTGTGAAAGGCAAAATGCAGCTGCTGTCTTCATTTGAATAGCCTAAGGAAGACAGGAGAGCAATCAAAACATGCTCTAGCAATAAGCAATCGTTTCAGTGCTTTAGCTGACTTAAAAAGCAATAACAAGTTAGACCCTGAAGAGTACTAGACAGGATCCTGCAATGTGGCATTGCCAGCCTCTTTGGAGGAGATACAGTGAATAAAAGAATATTCATGAGAAGAGGAAAGTTCCACAGGGAATTCAGCAGCTGCAGAACTCGCGGTCTCTGCAGAAACTATCATATATATTCCAGTTTCCACAGCTGCCCTTCAGCCTCTTTCCAGCTGCTGAAACACCCATCTTTGCCTGCCTCTTTCTAATCCTAATGGATGCTTCATAATAGCGACTAAGAACTGTTTGAATGTTCTCGACTAAGAACTGTTTGAATGTTCTGCAGCAATCTGATGCAGCCTCAAGTGTACAACATTTTACATTTACTGCAGCTTTTCTTCTGGTTTTGGCCAAAGGCTTAAAAAGCAAGAACATACTGGTTCCCCTAAAAATATACTGGAGCTGTATAGCTGTGCACAGTAAATATTACAAATAAATTTCTATTCTGAGTACAGTTTGAGTCATTTCAGGAGGAGAGAGATTCCTGAGTAGGTGTAAACTGGAGGTGGCATATCATCACAGCCTAATGCAGTGCCATTTTTTTGAAGAGCTCTGGAGGTAATAACAGTGCAGGTCTAGAAACAATATGATCATATTAACCCCACGCTTTCCCGGATAAAAGTCCTTTTTTTCAATTCTAGTTTCAGCATAGACTTGATCAGCAAGAGGTTGAAGGTCTGCACCATGCTACCTGAGTATATTTTGCTGACATGCCTACAGTTGTTCTTAATCTTACTGATTTTGACTAAAACATTTTGAGGAAAGATGAGAAGAGATAAGACAGTGTAAGATATATATATATAAAAAAACTATCTATGTCACCAGAGGAGCATTATTTTGGTTGACTTATCTCCAACTTTTCCTGCTTTACATAGCTCCATTTCTCATCATTGACTATTCTCTCTTTATTGCATTCCGTAACTGCCAGAATCAAATGAAACCCAAAAATTCTGTAGGGAAAAACAAGTTAAGCACCCCCAGCTGTTCCCAGCAGCATGAGCTGCTGCTCCATTAATTCCAATATGTATGTGCACAGGCCTCAAGCACTGCCTTGCCCAGCAACTGCTAGGAATGCAGAATTACTGCTCATCATAAATCATTATAAGCCAGTCAGAGCTCTGGATACCCTGATGTTTGGACATAGACTTTGTTTGTGAAGGTGGCATTTCCAAATGTTGAAAAACTATGGGATAACTTTGCTTTGTTATTGTCTTTCTTAAACTTACTTTTGACTGCTGTCATTTAAAAATAATTCTTAAAAGATCCTAAAACAGACACAAAAATTTTGGTTGATAGTGTACAGAAAAAGAAATAAAGTTGCTCGTAGACGTGTAGTATCATTGTATAGCTTTGCTTATAACACGAAAAATATAAGTTAAGAGCTCTGTTAACCTGTAAAAGTTTAAAACATGCCTGTGTCACCATTCAGAAGCATGACTGGTTTTGTTGTTGTGCACAAATGAGTTTTCTACTAAGGCAAAGCAAGAAATATCTCCATGTAGAAAAAACGCCAGACTACCACCAAAGATACTAAAAGTATTTGTGTTGTCCAACAAGAATAAGTAAAAAAGTACTTTCAAGTCCTCTTGAAGAGTATGGTCATCAGCTGTATAGTACCATTTTTCCCCCCCTTAATAGATCATTTGTTAAAGGTAAATGAAGTGCTCTGCTTAACAATTCTTGAGATAATATGGCCAATAGTTATTGCAGTAAAATGTCACACACAGAGGTCATAAGGAGTTTTTCTGAACTTTAATGAATACCTTAAGAGCATCTAGGGTCTTGTATAAATATGGAACATGCACTAATTTAAGTTATTCTTAATTGACTTAAGGTGAACGAAATCTGGTTTATGAAATAAGCCTAATTTTTCGTTAAATACGTGTCCTTGCAATCTTTTGCACTATTTATCTGTGTCAATTTAAAATGACACCATGAACTAATCAATTATTTGAATGCAAGTTGAAACAGGAAGGTGTGAAAAAGTTGTTCTATTTCTTTTCTTTTTTTTTTTTTTAAAAAAAAAAGACAAAAACATACTTCTATTCACTTATCTTGCTCCACTCCTTGCCATCTGTCACGATCTTAAATTAGAACAGCTTCAGTTTCTTTAGCTGCAGTGAGGAAAATTCAGCAAGTGTTTGGAAGTGATCTTGAAATTAATATTAGTATTTAGTGCCATACTTTCACCGCACAGTTAACTGGGCTCTTTACTTGAGTTATAACTCACCCTAATCCTATCATCCCTGCAGAGGAGCTGGGTTTTAGTTTGCTCATTTACTTGAACAGGAGTATAGGAGAGTGTCCAAGCGCTGCCTTCAGGGTGAATATCATTAAGCAATGGATAATCATCTGATACTAATGCAGGAGCTCCAGGTGGGCTGTCCATTGCCTGGATTAACTCTGTGGTGAAAACCCAGTGTGTATCATGTAAGTAGATGTCATTTCTGCCTGACAAAGCATGGGAGTGTATTCATCCGCTTGGTCTGGTAATAAAGTGGGGCTGGGAGATGGTGAAAACAAAGCTCTCTTAGAACTAAATAAGCCTGCCTTTGGGGGGTTATCACTAAGGAGCTGTCACAAGCATGAAAAAAAATCACAGATTTTCTTACAAATGTAAAACCTTGCAAAACTTCCATGTAAAATTTAATTCCAAGTTTTACTCAGTGTGTGAACAGTAGTCAAGGAATCTGCATTGTTAGTACCTACCTGGAGATACAAGCCTTAGTAAATGTACATAAATATACAGATAGCATATATGGCTTGGGAGAAAACAGATAATAAAACCTGAGAACTGTGATTGCTAGTATCTCCTGATAAAAACACATTTTGAGTAAAACTTCAGAACTATTTGAGTGACTTGAAGTCAGTGATAGAAATGCCTTCAGAATTTGAATGTATGTAATAGAAATACATAAACACTTTTCAGGTGAAGGTATCTAAGCATTCCTGCTTAGATAATGTCTTCTTTTATGAATGCTATATCTTAGAATGTAAATACAGTGTCTGAAAAAGCAAACCAACCAAACAGAAACTACAGAATAACAGGAGTAAGATCAGGAAGTAATAAATATGCAGTTTATTTGACAGCTCTTTGCATTGTAGAGAGAGTCAGGACAAGATATCTACTGATAAACTGAAAGCTTTGGGGATAATTGGTGTGGATAAGAAAGAATGATTGAAAGAAAATAAGGCAGTTATCTGTATCACTTCCATTAAGTGTATGCACAGTGGTAAACATCTGGAAAAGATGCTGAAGAGAAGATAACCTATGGATGCTTAGAGAGAATCTATCAGAATACATGTATTAGAATAATCAGAATAATTTTCACTATATATCCACCTGGATGTTCCTACAGGAAAAACTATGTGTAGATTTACTGTGCGTATTTTAAGTAAAAGGAAAATGAAAACCTCACTCCCTCCTCCCATTTTCCATCCTGACTTGATCTTTATTTCTTTACTGGTTGTAGACTAGCTAATATAAGGGCAAATGAGAGAAATTTACAGAATGCATAGAAATGTGCGAGTCAGTGCATTTCTTAGTTGGATTAAAAAAAAAACTTACGAAAGACATAATTTAGTGAGCTCAGAAATGCTTAAAACATTTGTTTCATTAACACCGTTCCTTTGAATCTCAGATAGAAAAAATTAATTTGAGTGAAAGGAATCTGCCTCACATGCTCTTATTCTATTAGTTTATACAGTGAAAAAAAACACAGAATAATTCTAGGTGTGAGGCAGATGAAATATAGCGAAATGAATCTCTGTGCAATGGATGCTGTTGTCAGAGCAACCACGCTGTGGAATTGCTCTGATTGGAATCAGAGCAGTTTAATTTAACCCCTGTGTTGCTAATTTTCTCTCTTAATTCCTGTACAGTTGCTGGTTTATTTCTCAAGCTGAGCAGCAAAAATATTTTATAAAGCTAGTTATCAACCAACAATCCGTGTAAAAGACGCAGTATTTAGTTCAAAACATTGTAGCTAGAATTTAATGCCCAGCATTGTGAATCTGGAGACTGAAGCAAAATTTGGTTCATCTCAATTTAAAGTGAGTTTTATTGTTGCTTAAGATTCATCTTGAATTTAATTGCATTTCTACAGCTGACTTTCTTGATTTGACTTTGGTTAACTTACCAAATTATTTATCTGTACACTAGCTGTGATTTTTCTGCTTAAAGTGGATGCTCAGAGACTTAATCTGTGGGTGATATATTGTTATATGGGGAACATAGCAGTCTTGTAGCAGCAAAGCCTATGAACAGGCAAAGCAGATGACATCTTGATGAGTATTGCAAGGGCCAAATTCTTGAGTTAAGTTATGGGCATGCACTAAATTCCAAGTCATGCCTTGCCAAAATCATTCCGAGACTCTTAAAAGAATTTCTTCTTGAAGAGTAATAGTAAAAATACAAGGAATCATCCGGTGCATCTGTGTTGGAAAGCTTTCTTCTTCTTGATAAGGTTTCCTGTCAGTGATGTAAGGGAGCAGGAGAGGATGATAAACTCCTCCTGAGGACTATTCAATGCTGATACTGCCCCATAATAAGATACTAATTTAGTATTGTTCTTATCTTCAGTTTAGCTTGGATACTTTTCATTATCCTGTTTTGATCTTTTTTGTAAGTGAAATAACCTTACATTTTAATCACTGTGTCTATATAGTTGCAACTGTAATTTATATAATTGTTTAACTATTTTGTAGTTGTTCATAGAGATTGATTATTTAATGCCTGTGCAATGTGCGGAACATTTTTCTTGATATAACTGAGAAGGTCAGATTTATTCTAGCATATCCTAGGTGAACAGATACCAAGTGTGATTTAGCACATCAGCGTATTTGCATCAAAATGTAGCTGTTTCACGTGCTGTTTTAAAACTTCAGACTTTTTTAAAATCTGCTATTGAATTTGCTTCTGTGTGTTGGATTTGTTTCTCATTATGTTCCTACTCTGACAGATTAAAATCTCCACTATATTCATGGATTTTAAAAGTTAAGGTGCAGTGCTGAATCTTGAGATTGTCACAGGAGAAAGCAAAAAAAAAAATACTACCTTGTACTTTTTAATGAAATTTCCTCCTGAAATATACCATAGATTTCTACAGTACTTTGAAAATATTTCAACATAAACACATCAACCCATAATACAATGCCACATGAACTTTCCGTATGTATGTTTTATAATACATTCACCCTATAAGAAATAAACCTTTCATAATAGTTGCACTGAAAGATAGCTGGATTTTAGCCTCAGTACAGGCTAAATAAATATCATCTCAAAATACTGATCTACATTGACTTTTGTCCCACTAACTCGAGAGCACAGCTTTCTCTTCCATTGACCTTCCTCTGAAATTCGTTTTTTTTACTCTCTTCAAGCAGTGCTGATAAAGTCTGTGGAGTACTTAGTTCCCCAGGGTACTTGCGTTTGAGATGTACATCAAATAGCAAGCAAGATATTGTGGGCTGTACGTTGCCTTATACACCTAGCAGATTGCTGTTATTGCATGTCTAGCATACATCCTCCAATTATAACGCTCTCTGGCACCCTATAGTTGACCACATCTTTTTTTCAGGCAGAAACTACCTCCTTTCTTCAGCACTCACTATTTTTATGACATGCAGCTTCATGTTAGCCTTGACTGACATTACTCAGACAATGATTGCTTGTCATCATCCTGCTGGGGAGGATGATGCTGTGCTGAAAGACTGTGTTCAGGTACGTGATACATCCGTGCAAAAATGGTATCTTGGCATCTTCCTTCTCCCTCTCTCTTTGTTTCCCACACCTCAACAGGTTTTATGAGCTCCCCTGTCATAGCTGTTGTGGTCTTCAGGATACCAAAAGCCAACGTGGGAACAAGTATATGGTTTTTAGCATTTTGTAAAGTATTCTGCATTTTTAAGAATTTAAATAATGCATGTTCTCCAGTTCCTAGATGATTTTTCTTTGCCTGGACAGGGTGTTAAAAAAAAATCAGAATCTTGGTGGCTGCCCAAAGCTATTCCATGAGTTTCTGCTTTTTTGAAGTCTCTGAGATGACTGACTGCATTCAGGGTTGAATCCCTGAATCTTCCCAGTCTTAGTGGACCTGCTTTAGAATCCCACTGACTTCAGTCCCTTCAGCCTTTTGCAGATAAGACTGACTTCAAGTCCTGAAAATCATCTTTCGGGGAGCTTTGGCTAATATGCAAAGACCAAGATGTAAAAGTGTACAAGTAACATAGTGAAGACTTTCCCTCTTCAGCTTAAGGAAAGCTATTCAAAGACTTTGTATATCATCTTCACTATTGAATGACCACTTGGATTCTTTTCAGCATATTTGTATTTTTCCATTATTGGTTATTTTTGGTTATTTCTTTCCATTTTCCAACTACATGATCCCTTGTTTAAGCTTGCAGTCTAAGATTCTTCCTCAGAGGAAGAATTGAGATCTCTCTGTATGACCATTTGGTCTCACAGGGTTCCAGATAAACTTCAACTTGACTGTTTGCTTGCTGTATCAAACAGCGTATTAGCAATCAAAAACTATGTGAACCATTCAAAATCTAAAAATACTAATATGTTTTTGTGAATTAATCAAGAAAGGAGGTTCCTACCATTAAATCAGGAACATCTCTGGGTCATGGCTGAAGTTGTTTGTGAGTCAGAAATAAGCTGGCTGTCAACTGGCGTAATTCAACATAAATTTATAGATTTTAGTAGAGAAGCAGCAATTTATAGCAGCAAGTCATTTTTTTCCCCCAACTTCTTCTCCAGGCTTCAAGGCTGTATTGTATGAATAGTTCAAAACCTAATGCTAAACCCTCTAATGCTACATATTTTTTGCTTGTTCACAAAATCACAGAGCAGTTGAGGTTGAAATGGACCTCTGGAGATCATCTAGTCTAACTTGTCTGCTCAAAGCAGGATCAGCTAGATCAATTTACTTTGGACCTTGTCCAGTCAGGTTTTGAGGCTCCACCTCTAAGAGTGGGGACTGCACAACCTCTCTGGGCAACCTGTTCGAGTTTTTTAACTCCCTTACAGTGTTTTTTCATATGGTTAAACAGAATTCCCTCTGTTTCAGTTTGTACCCATTGCCTCCTGGCTTTTCAGTGGGCACCACTGAGAAGGGTCAGTACAGCCTTCTTTACTCCTCTTCCTCAATCAGGTACACATTGATCAGATACCACTGAGCCTTCTCTTCTGCACTCTGGACTGAAGAGTCTCACTTCTCTCAGCCTCTCCTTGTATGAGAGATGCTCAGAGCTTTTAATCATATCCATGGCCCTTTGCTGGACTCACTCCAGTATGGCCGTGTCTCTCTTATACTGGGAGGCACATAACTGGACACAGCACGCCAACCTTGGCAAGCTGGTGATGCTCTCTCTGAGTGTGATACAATAGTAAGATACAGCCTGATACAGTTGTTAAGCTAAAATAGTCACAGCTGTAAGAACACTTGAATGCAAAATTCATGAGTTAAGAGAAAGTTTTTCCAGCTAATAAGATAGGGCTTCTGATACGCAATATATGAACATCAGAGAAGGAAAAGCCTGTGAAAATATAGGATACCTGTTATCTTAGTGTAAGATACAAGAATTGCAGCTGAACATGAAGCACTTATTATTCTAAAGTTTTGATGCAGAGGGTTATGTTGTTCCTATTACTAATAGTACCTGAAAGTTGCACCTATTTATTACATTGTAATTAGATTAATAATGCCCAACTCAGGACTGGATATTTGTTTCATGAAGAAGCTTTGTGTCATAAATGCCTGTTAGTTGGCCTTAAAAGCTGGCAGGTTCAGTTAAATTAACAAACTGTTCAATAAGCATTGACACTGATGAAGCCCGAGTACTGTTTCTCTAGAAAACCCAGCCCAACACTGCTTCCTCCCAGGAGCGGACATGTATGCTTTAGGCAGTTTGTGTGCACACTTGCTGCTCTCTGATCACTGCTCTGCCCAGCAGAGGATAATAGTGGCAGAGTGGCTGTCTTTTCCCACAGTGAAGAACTTTTTTTTTTTTTTATCTACCTTATGGCTTTCATAAAAATGCCATACAAGAGTAGTAGCCACTTCGTATTGTTAAGGTTCCTCTTGCTTTGTTATGTTAAACATGGCCAAAAAATTTACTAGGTAGAAATAGGCAAAAGGACAGATACTGTCATTACATTTGAAAACCTTATTAATTTGCCATTTCTCCTTTTCCCAGTGATTTGTGTTATTGCTGCCTATGCCACATGCACAAAAGGCTACAGTTCCATCTAGAAAAATATTTAACTTTCTGCCAGCTAACTCAAATTCTCACCTAAGCCTCGTGGTTATAACGCTCACCAGGGATATTAGGGAGACTTGAAATCATTATCTTTGATGCCTGATTCATAGCAGTTACACAAAGAGAGGTTTCCAACATGTCTGGGAAAGAGAACTCAGTCTGCTCATTGTATGAAATTCTTAAATACTTCAAGAAAATGACTACTTCTGGTATTTCCTCAGTGCTGGTCCATATAATCTATTTACTTGTAGTCTCACTTTTTTCCATATTTTTTTCTGAGTATTTTATGCAAAAGATATGTGCTTCGTAATGTCCTTCACAGGAAATTTCCTTTACAAAAATGTCTGTTTTGAAGTAGATGACAGTACAACAATATAGGTAAAACAAAGTCTTGCATTAAACGTATTCTCAGGAAAGAACTGTGCAGCTCAAGAGGCATGTTATGAAGAAAAAAATGTTATGCCATAGTATTCGTTTAGTATAACTACACAGAAATAAAAGCCTGTCACCTTATCTGTGTTTCAGTTCTTCACTTTCAGAAGTGAATAATCGCTCTAAGCACTTCTTGGAGAGCAAATGCAGAATGCATGATCTTGAAGAGTATTATTTTTGTTACTTATGCAGACTATATGGAAAATCAATGTTTTTCCGTAGGTATCTTTTTATGGTATCACTTGGTGGATAGGTCTGTTTTTCAATAACAGTCATATTTTTTATGAATGCCTTTGCTTTTCAAAGCATAACTTTTAGAAATGGTGTTTGATGTATGTCTGAAAATATATTATTTACTCTTTACTGTTTTACTGTGTGAAAACATGCTTCTCTCTTTCCCTCTGCCGGTAGCATCCGTTCGTAAACTTAAGATATGACCTCTAACTTGAGTGCCCTTCAGTTCCAGTTATATTAAAGCTATTTATTTCTGACTAAATAGGACTCTCTTCATTGTTATTGAAGAGAGGTGGTTAATTGATGGTGGATTTTTTTCTGTTTGGTTAGTTGTGGTTACCATGAACTATGAATTTAGTGCATTAATTTATGTGAAGTTTTAATGGAGTTTTGAAAATGGTTGATATTTTCTTGTTATAGTAATCTTTAAGTGAGTTGCTAAATGCTATACTGTTACTACTGGTTCACTTAGAAAGGTTTAATAGTTGAATGTTGTAGAATTTGGCTGTTTCTATCAGTATTTTCCATTCTCTATATATATCTTTCAAGCTTGTGACTTTTTCAAATCAAGCAGAAGTGGTTTATGTCATGAACAGATAGATGTCTTTTTATCAATCTGGAGGAAAATACGAAGCTAGTTAGGCTAATTTGTGGGGGTTTGACCTTGGCTTTAAATGGGAAATTCATATTCGTTATACTTAGGAAAGGTAATAAATTGATCTCAGGATTTAGACTCTTCATATATCTTACATCATGACTTTAACAGCTAGGCTATGATTCTCATCAAAAAATGTCACTTTGGATTTTAAATCTATTTTTATCACCCAGAAGATCTCATCTGTCAATATTTGATTAGAGGTCCTTGCTGCTTGAGACAGCCTTTCTCAGGCTGATAGATAATCTGAAGCTCTGAGACCATCGATTGAAGCCTCATTTCAGGGAGTTAAAAAAAAAAAAAAAAGAGGAAGAAGAAGCTAGGAGATAATTTTTGATTACATTTCAACCTGTGACTTCTGCCTTGAGCCCAATAGGAGGACTGAATCTTCCTGTCTTATCACTGCAAAGACAGAGTACTCCTGTATTGATTTAGACAGAAAAGTTCAAGTAAGTTCCAACTTGATTATTTTTTCATAACATCTCATCTAAGTTTAAGGCAAACTATCTTGTTTTTCTCCTTTCAACCTTAGTTTTTCTTTTGATTTTCCATGCACTGGAATATAAGTCATAGTTCTAAAATGTGTTTTTGGTGTGCTTACTCCTAGTGCTACACACACTTTAAGATGCTTTCTATTCAGGTATTGCTTTTGAGGTGATCGCGTCATTATAATACAGCAACTGTCCTAAAAAAAAAAAAAAGGCTAAGAATTCTATCAAAAACAAAAAAAAATTGACCCTGAAATGTCCTTTAGGCCTACCTGCTATAGTGGCAAAATACAAACTTACCTAGACTATCTTTAGCAGATGCTTGTTTATTCTTAAATATTTCTTTTGTGGAGGAGATTGAAGGTTATCTTTTTGTACCTGTAGGAAAAAAAAGGTGGGTGAATATGTTCAAACATTCAGTTTAATTCACAAATCTATATGTGATGTAATTATATGTGATGGTAAGTAGCACAAGCACATACTCCCCACATAGCAATTCTGAGTCCACTACCTACTGAAAATCTGCCATTTATTTAGATTTATACTATAAACTCAGATGTGGATTCCTAACTACCATGTAATCTTCTATCTGAATACCTTGCTTACATGTATTACTTACTCTTCCTAGAAGAATAACTTCAGGGTTCTTCCTTCTTCTGAGATATCTGGATTCTGGATAAGGTAAACTCAGAGCCCTGCAAAGAGAAATGTGTTTGTTGACTATACAAAACCACTGTGCATCTTTTGTATTTTTATATTCATATATTGTGTTGAAATTTGACAGTATTTTTCTGGGTTTAAAGTTAGATTTTATATCAGACAGATAAGTGTTGATGAAAAGCTGAATGGAGGATGATACCTCACCCTACCTGGGGACATAATGCTAGACACAGAAAAAGATTCAGGCTTTTTGTCTGGTGCCAGAACGAAAACACAGTGATATTAGCCAAAATAATCAGGCATGCGAGTGAGCACCTGAGATTGCAGGACGTCTGAAGATAGAGTGTAAAACTTGTTCAGCTCAGCTGTATTTTGAAACAAAAATTTCAACCTCTGTAAGTTTGCCAGCTAATGTTGACAAAGAATATAGCTCTGCAGGCATTCTCATTAACAGCTAGGCGTTTGAAAATAATACGGGAATGGCTGAAAGCCAACATAGGACTCAAATAGGATGTATTTTTTGTGTTCCTGAATTTAGCTGTAAGGTTAGAACAATGATAAGGGCTCATAGTAATAGGTGTCCAAACAAATGTACATTAGAGATGCTACTAATTAGTAGATAATTCATATCTAATTAAGCTCTCCTTTGGGCTTCTGAACTAATGACCTGATTAATTTTGACTTGCGGGTTTGTCAACTCTGTATTTTAATGTTATATATCAGCTTTTGAAGCAAGTTCACAGTGTAAAGAGTTGTGGTTTGCACACATCACAGAAATGCTATGATCGGTCTTAATGAAATGCGTCTTAATCTTTCCTGTGAAATGCAAAATTGTATTTACTTCATGTAATTTGAGGTTTTCTTGATGATTTATATTTAATTTCATCTTCTCTCTCAAAAGTCTTGAAAAATTAGAAATTAATGACTTTAGGAACAAGAATGGGCAAAAATTGGTGATATTGACAAAACTTCATGTTGAAAGTGAAGATTCTTTAATTTGAAATTCAGAGCAGTGAACAGGAGGGATGATTCTAGCAATATCTACTCCTATTCTTGCAGTTACAAAAATGGCCAGAAAAAAAGTAGCAGGTAACTTTATTGCTATCTCAGTAATACTGAGAGTAATACTGAGGCATGAAATAATGTTTAATAACAGTCTGCTTTTCCACCTCTTTGAAGAAAGGGATCTTTGGGTATCAGGACAGCAATTATGAGCAACATGAGAAATAAAGCTAAGATAACCTGTCTTCCTTTTGAAAACAACCAGAGCTGTTTGTAGTGACAGGTATGTACAAACTTTGAACACAAATCTCTGAGCTGAGATTTAGAAGATAAGCAGTATTACTGCAGAGGGACACAATACATTTAATTACTGCAGGAATCAAAATGTCATTTTAAGCAACATATTGAATCTGTTGAATGTTTAGCTTGAATTATATTATGACCCAACTATTGAATCCAAAGTGGCCTGGAGCACCAGACACTCTTCCTTGTATGCTAAGTTTTAGCACTCCATAAAATGTATGTGAAGCAATGTTATCCCTCTCAGTGGTAATGCAAACTCCTTGTAAAGTTGATAGAAGGATGTACAACTGGCAAGGGCCGCCTGATCCAGTGTATTTCCTTGCAATCCCAGATAATTGCAGAGAAGATACTTAAGTCCATAACTCTGCACACAAGATTAACATCACAGGCCAAACAAATGCTCAGTATGTTATAGAAAATTCTAATGTATAGCAGTAGTGATAAGGGGTATAAGGGAGAGAAAGTACTGGGTATAGTAGTAATATATTAGTTAGTTGAAACTACTCCTAAGAGCATTCATAATGGTGCGTCTTCAGTTGGTGACACACAATCTACAGTTAAAGAATATTTTTAAGGTTTCAAAACTCAGCAGCCAGAAGTCCGAAAATGCAGAAATTAGAGTTACTCTGCAATGTTAGTCTTGCACAACGCACTATGATTATAACTATTAGTTACGTGATTGCTTTTTTCTCCTCACCTGCAGGCCCTCTGCATCTTTATTGAGCAGTACAGTATTCCTTGTGTAGGTGGCAATGCTGTTCAAGAACTGGTCTTGATCATATTTACTGCATTTTGTTCAAACTCTCTTCTGACTCCAGAATTTTTAATGTCTTTTTGTGTTTTTTTTTTTCCCTATGGGAAACCTTCCTTCTTTATTTGTTTCACAAGTACTTATTTTCAGATTGCCTTGGGAGGTGAGGCAGTGACATTATCAGGAGAGAGAGCTGACATACGTTTTGGACATTAAGGTCCGAATACAATTGGTTGACAATCTGCGCTACCCAGGACTTGCTTTCCAAACTATCTAGCATAATATATAGCCTAATAGTATAGCAGTTTAAAGTAAAGCTACTGTTGATTTCTGAGTTGTAATATTCAGTATTGTCTGCATATCAGGGTCATAGGTAAGAAATCAGGCGATCACTAATGGTATGTTCTTATTTAATGGTCATCCATGAAAAGTCTATTTTAAACATCTTGCTTATGAGCACACAGAAACTCAATAGGTAAAGAGGGAGTATGATTCTGTTCTTTGGGCTATCATTCAGCTGCTTTAGTTATGAGTCTATTTTTTCATTGTTGCTATAATCCCCAGGTTTATTTTAGGGAAGTTGTGGTTGGGCGAGGAAGGAAGATGGAAGAATGGAGACTGAGAAAAGGAGACAGGCACCTGTTATCAGTGCTAATGAGCAGACTTGGATCTTACATGGTCTTCAGATGCTGCCAAGAAAATCCTTGCTGGCCTCAGTCTGGAGCATGGTCAGTGCAAAGTAAATTTATTATTTACTGTTAAGCTGTCTTTTCTAAGCATATGATGACTGTATTTTTAAATGCAGATAATTTGGGCAGACTTCCACAGGCAGGACTGCAGCACATGCTTTCTGTAAGAGCATTCCTTGATATATTTTAGTTGCCTGCTTGAAAGCACAGAATTTCTGTAGCTTTTCAGTTAATAGCTGGTAAGAATTTCTTTTAACATTAGAGAACACACTTTCTTTAAGCTGTTTTCGCTAAAATCAAGACAAATAAATCAAGGTCATCTAACACCGAAAATTTCAGTTTGAGTGTTTCTATTTTGTCAAAATTATAGATAGTGAAAACATTGCCTTAAAATAAATAAATATTAGGAAGCATCAAAGGTGCCACTCACACTTTCATTTATAGTATTTAATGACAGTTAGGCTTTTGTATCTATCCTCCTTCAGCAAATACATTGTACTTTGAAACCTTTGAATTGAACTGAAATCCTGTCACTGGTTGTAAATAGACTTTGAACAAAGCCCTTGATGAACCCACAAAATACGTTTTACAAAATGTCTTATCAAAACAGGTATCTTTCATTCTCTATAGGACAGAGTCAGAAAGAGCCTTGCTGAAATGATATTTTATAACTGTTTCTTTATATTTCAAACCTCTGTATCTGTCATTTCAGTTCTTCGATGCAGTTTCTGTAACGCTCTTAGGGCATTTGGCTTGTCAAGCTTCCCTTAAACCTGTTTCATCAGATGAGTTGTTGGGGGCCCCATTTGGCAAACGCCGAACATTAATGTATTTATTTGGGACTTTGATTTGTTCAATTAAGCTCTCTACTGTTCATTTGAGTGAAGACATGTGTGTATATATATGGTATTTTGATGATATTAAGCCAATTTTTAAGAATTTGTATTTTGAGGATTTAAAACTCGCTTTTGGGAGACTCTTTCATAACCTAATGCTATTTTTTCATATCTTGATAAATAAATCTCATATAACTTAATAGAGAAGAGTAAAATTTCATTTTCATTTAATCTCCTAAATTTAATAAGTATTTATATTCTTTTATAAAATGTTCAAAATAATCCAAGGAAAGTTTATTATTCATTGTTAAATACTACTATGTATCATTATTTGTTTAACACATCTTCTCTTTTGCACGGTAAATAGCTATGGAGACTAGTTCAAGCTCCTGTAGCTTAGAGTCTTTGTATTGCTCATAATACTGTCTTCCTTTGGTATTTGCAGGGAAATGCCAGGCAAACTCACTGTCTTCCTTTCTTACTTGCCTAAAGCTACCTAGTAGAAATTTGCCTGTTATCCCATTATCTGTGTGTGAGGACAGACTGTTTTGGAAAACTGGGAAACTGGACTTTTTGAGAAAGATCTTGCTATACTTATTTAAAGTAATGCTCTAAAGTGCTGTAAGGGTCCTCAGGACTTTCCTTGGAGAACTGAAAACTAGAAAATATGAAATGATGTTGAACAGTGAAGAACAGAAACATGAATACCGAAGCAAAGCGAATACCTGTAGCACTTCGCTTCTGCTTACTCATGTTCATTTAAAATCAGAGTTAGTTCTCTCCTCATTTTTTAAAACTGGTAGAATCACAAATGCTGTGTAACATACTGATGGTAACTGTGGTCTCTCATGGAAGCATGTTCATTCTCCTTTTTTGTTTGCATGGTTGAAGATCGGACAGAAAGCGAGTCCATAGTCAAGAAGGTAAAGCAGGCTAGCTGGGTTTGGTCGTTCCCGTTCGTGGGTGTAGGTGGAGTGTAGCTGCAGGGGTTCACCATCAGTTTTGGTGCTGTGAACCAGCGAATCCTGTTTCAGACATCTGATGAAGAGGTAATCTTAACATATTCGTTCACAAGGGGAAACCTGGGCTAAGATACAGTACTGCATACAGTACACTGTAGAAGTATATATATATTCTCACTTCAGTCATACTTGAATGTTCAAAGTTGTGTTTGTTTCTGGCTGAATCTTGTACAGAGCTTAATGTCATGAGTAGTCACGTATCTCTTGAGAGAACTGGAGTGCTTCTGTGGAAATGTAAATGAAAGCTGTATGGAAAATGTGTTGTTAATATTTCTGCCTTGCTTGAAGGAAAAGCGTGTTTAGTGACACGTTAATCCAACCAAATTCCACTAACTGGTTGTTGGGAACTCTCTCTACTTTTTTGTCTTTCTTAGTGATTAGTTACAAAAAGAAATACATGAATTTCATAATTTAGCAACAAAAATCTGGGAAAGTATACAATGAAAACTATTCAGAAAAAAGCAGTCATTTAGTCAGAAATACTCCTAAACCTCCAAAGTGTGTCAATGATTTTACAAGTGAATGGACTTATAGTTTCATGTACAAAAGAAATTTGGTCTGTGTAGGTATGTTAATGAATGTTTTTTTTTTTTTTTTTTTTTTTTTTTTTTTGTATCTGCTGAAGCTCCTTCTACATTTGACCACTTCTCTTTACAGGATATAGCTGCCAGCTATAAAAAAATAATGGTTTTTTGTCTGTTTGTTTTAATCACTATCCAGAACAATCTCCTTTTGAATTTAGATATTTGACCTTTAGGAAGGGATGGCATTTTCCAGTCATTCTGTATTAGGTTTAAGATGGGGTAACAGATACCAAGCAAAATCAATGCATCACAGAGAGATACGAGACAAGACTGTGGAAGTATTTATATATAGCTCAGAGGTTTGTAGATACATATTCCATAAGTTTGGAGAAATACACTTATTTCTTTATTCAGTAACTTTTTTGTGCCAGTGAAATGGAGATCGTTCCATAAAAATCTTATTGCAGACTTCAGTCTTTAGTTGCTCTTATAGAAAATGTTAAGTTTGTTTCATAAACTGCTTTAAAAGCAGTGTGAGGAGTACCTTTTTCAATACATGCTGGTGCAAATGCAAGAAATCAAAGGTAGTGTTTTTGCTGAGCTTGTGAGTAACGCAGGTACTGTTCTGATTTTGTGTATGAAAGATGACAAAAGGTGTAGAGTAGGAATATATCAGTGACTAGTATTTTTTATGCATGTGCTTCAGCGTTTTCTTCTCTGGATAATCCTCTCAGCATCATTCTCGACTTCTCTCTTTCTTTTCTTTTTTACAGCTAATAACTCAGTAAAGCCTCTTTCCATTTGATCCTCAAAGTCCATCCTTACTTTCACTCTATTTATGTCCTTATGGAAATTTTGTCCCTTCTCCCTTTCTAGCTAAAATCTGAATACGTGAAGTGCTGCCTTCTCCTACCTTTTATCTCGTCCTGTTCAATTGTTTTCTTTACCTTCATATCTCATGCTGCAGCAAATTCAAGCCCTTTGCCACATTTTCAAATAAAGGATCTTGCCTCACATACCTAAAGTAATATCTGCTGCTTGTCCTTTTTCTCCTTTCTTTCCATTACTGGCGTGTTTTTCATAGCTGCTCTTCCTGTTCCCTGTGACCTGAGTAGTGACTCTATTTTATCTTCTTACTACAAAGTCATCCTAAAAATACTTACTTCAAGAAAATGCCTTACTTCTTTTATTTCCCAAACTTCCAGTTCTAACATTTCTGCACCAAAAAGGCTGTGAAAGCATGTGGAAGATGATGTTATATTTTATTAGGAGTAGTACTGATGAGATAGCGTGCCAAACTGAAGAGTAAGTGGTGTGACACAAGACTGACTAAACTGGTGACACAGGTTCTGAATCTCTGACCCTGTTTTAGTCATTTTCCCTGACCTGCTACATCAATTTTATGGCTTCAGCCATTTCAGATGTAATGATTTACAAAACATAAACACATCAGCTGCCAAAAAAATGTCAAAAAATTAATAATATCCCTTTTTAGTAGGGAGATTTTCTTTGTTTTACTTCTATTTCACTTTCAGTCGTGAGTTACTCTATAGTATACTAAAATGAATATAGTGTTGGCCCTTAGATTTTCATCAGTAGTGAAGACTGAGGGCAAAAAGCCTTGATCTGAAGCAAACCCTAAATGATGCTTTCTACCAAAATAGGCATTAAAGGAAAAAGGAGAGATCTAATAAATCAACTCTCTCCTATCTTCGTCTTTGAACCTACTAATCTTAGATATGGTCTCTCTTTGGTAGCTCAGGAAGAGTGGGTTAGATGAATGGACAGCGAGGTGGATTGAGAACTGGCTGAAAGGCAGAGCTCAGAGGGTCATCATCGGTGGTGTGGAGTCCAGTTAGAGGCCTGTGGCTAGTGGCATCCCCCAGGGCTCAGTGCTGGGTCCCATCCTGTTCAGCTTCTTCATCAATGACCTGGATGAGGGGACAGAACGCCTCCTCGGCAAGTTTGCTGATGATACCAAGCTGGGAGGAGTGGCTGAGACACCCGAGGGCTGTGCTGCCATTCAGAGAGACCTGGACAGGCTGGAGAGCTGTGTCGAGAGGAACCTCATGAGGTTCAACAAGGGCAAGTGCAGGGTCCTGCACCTAGGGAAAAATAACCCTTGGCATCAGGACAAGCTGGGGGCTGACCTGCTGGAGAGCAGCTCTGCAGAGAAGGACCTGGAAGTGCTGGTGGATGACAGGTTGACCATGAGCCAGCCATGTGCCCTTGTGGCCAAGAAAGCCAATGGTCTCCTGGGCTGCATTAGGGAGAGTGTTGCCAGCAGGTCAAGGGAGGTGATCCTGCCCCTCTCCTCAGCCCTGGGGAGGCCTCATCTGGAGGACTGTGTCCAGTTCTGGGCTCCCCAATACAAGAGAGACATGGAGCTACTGGAGAAAGTCCAGCATAGGACTACAAAGATGGTCAGAGGGCTGGAGCACCTGCCCTATGAGGAACGGCTGCAAGATCTGGGCCTGTTCAGTCTGGGGAAAAGAAGACTGAGGGGGGGGAATCTTACCAATGTGTACAATACCTGAAGGGAGGGTGTCAAGGAAATGGGGACAAACTCTTTTCAGTTGTCCCAAGTGACAGGACAAGAGGCAATGGGCAGAAATTGAAGCACAGGCAGTTCTGCTTGAACGTGAGGGGGAATTTCTTCACTGTGAGAGTGACAGAGCACTGGGGCAGGTTGCCCAGAGAGGTTGTGGAGTCTCCTTCTCTGGAGATCTTCAAGGCCCGCTTGGATGCAACCCTGTCTACCATGCTCTAGGTGACCCTGCTGAGTGGGGAGGTTGGACTAGATGATCTCCAGAGGTCCCTTCCAACCTTACCAATTCTGTGATTCTGTGATTCCACAGCTTCAATATTCATGCCTGGGTAAACTGAATTAATTATGCTGAGATATTAATCATTCCATTTTCATAGTATAGATTTTGGTATTTTTCTGTAGCAGTCTGTTTAAAAGAGAAAATGAAAATTCAAGAACTTTCTGCTGTAAATTATTTTTTTTTTACAGTATTTAACTTTACTAGGCAATCATTGTGCATATGGAATCATCCCTGATGGATAAAATGTACTCGCAGCAGCTGTACAATGATGTAATTAAACATGCTTCCTAATTTTGGTGGATAAATTACTGAAAACCTTTATGTGGTAGAACAGTTGCATTAGCCCTCAGTTCTTTTTCTGGTATACTGATATACACTAGAGAGCCTCATTTCTCTGTAATAGTCTATACATACTATAAGGTAAAACTGTGCTAAGAGAAATTACAATCAGAATGAAATAGATGATACAGGTGTTTTTAGTTTTATCAATGGAGGATATGGTAATCTTGGAGAGTGGTGCTGAACAGTTTATGAAATGGAAACTCTTTTTTTCAATTTGATAAAAAGGAAGTTAATCCATTAAGTGTCAAATTTGCAAAAGTGTATCAGAATTTGAGGTCTTCTTTTCTCACAAGTTCTAAATACTGCTGTTAGATTTAATGTTGAAAATTCAGTTATCCAAATCAGTTGTTGTATAAACACCTCTCAGATCACTCAGACTCAGCTGGGTTACATCTTCCTTCATGCTTCATGATGATGTGTCCTAATTGAGGTTCAGTCAGCCAGAGACTGTGGTACAGGATCAGACATCTTACTTTCCAAAACCTTAGAGAGAAATAGGGAGCATGGAGCACTTAGGTCACATTTGCCAAGAGATACCCAACAGCTCCAGGGAATGCGCTTTTTAATATCTCATGGCTAGTGTATCCAGGGCAGAGCCCTAGCTTATGAACTTCTAGTTTTGTATATATGCTTTATTTATATTTCGCTTCTTTTCCCCTTTGGATGTCAAATTCTTCTTCTGAGCCAGACCGCTTTCTGGTTGCTCTCCATTAGGGATAGCTCAGTGCTGGCAGGCGGGAGGAGGAGAGCGCAAGATGCTCGTGCTGGCTTTGTGCCGTCAGAGTTATCTGGTAGCTCTGCTAGTTATACAGTGCACAGCTGTGGGTAATTTCTATTCTGTATTACTGTATGTAGCTATTGGTAGTTATAACTGCTGTGCTGCGCTGCAGATCAAACACAGAGACAGTATGGCATTGCATAATTAACACAGACTATATCCGTTAGTAATTTAAGATTTATTGTCAGGAGGAAAGTAAACCGCAGTAGCAGCCTTTTGGAAAAGGGGTGATTTGACTGCTATTCATAAAAGCTTATGGTACCTGAGTGAGGAAAAGATTTCTCTTCCACTTCCATAGGTATTATAAATACTCAGTATTGCCATTTCAGTTGCTTGCCCATTTAATTTAGCAGAAGGCTTGTGTATTTTTTGCTGTTCTGATTTCCTTTTCTTCTTGGAGGATAGCTCTAAACATAAGGCTGCCTGAAACTTCCTGTCCTGAAACTTCTCCAGTTTTCCAGATACAAAAAGCATTAGCCACAGGGACAGGTAAGTCCTGTGACAGCTGGCACCCTTGAGATTTTAGGCAGAAGAAAATGTTACCTTTTTTTCTTTTGTATGGGACAAATTCTGCATGTCATACTCCTGCCTGTGTTCCATAAATAGTCAAGTTTCAAGCTCCAGAAATATTTACTTCATCTAACACTAGAAAGCCCTTCTGAAAGACACTTCTCTCCATGGAGACTGTTTTTCAAAGTTTTGCATCCAAAGTGTGTGCAGTGTGTTTCTGTAGTCTTCAAAGAACTGAAAGCTTGAACAGAGCACTTGAACCAACGGGGAGATTTTTATTGTTATTTTGAGTTTTTATGATACTGAAAAATCCTTCTTATGAGGTGGTTAGCAGTGGCAGAAATGCATCTTGTTGGAGTCTTAGTTTGGACCTCCACATTTATGGTCAAGACAAATAGCAACGGCTACAATACAAGGAAATACAAGGAAAACGAATTGGCTCAAACATGTCTTCCTGAAACAAAAATGAAATTCGATTTGTTCAGAACTCATTCATGATGTTTAATCATAATAAATATGCCTGTTCTGCGTTAATGGTGATAGCTACGTCCTAATGTCAGTATGTTCCCGCTAACGCAGAGATGCTGGGAATTTCCCAGCACGGGGGCGGAGGGGACTTGCACCCGGAGGTGTTACAGCAGGCTTGCCGCTGCGCGAGCAGCCAGATCTGCGCAGTCTGCGCAGTGGTTGTGCTCTGCCATCCCGATCCCTTGCACTGGATAACCTGAAGTGCATTTCTGATGCTTCATTCAGTATATGAAGAAGTATAGTACGGTGCTAGGTATTCAGAAAGTCACTATACTAAAACTAAGGACAGAAAGCTGTGTGTAAAGGAGATCATCTGCATACCGTCATGGTATATGTGTATGTAAATTGAGACTAACACTGAGCAAATGTGCAACTGAACTGTGAATAAATAGGCTTGAGAAATTCACAATTTGGAGACAGAGTGCATCAGAACCACAGAGATGCCTGCAGGTGGATATGCCTGTATACTCCACTGCTATCTTCCAAAACACTGTTAATATAAATTTCATAAATTAAGGAATTTTAATCAGTTGATGATGTAACCTTGAGTCAAACAGTAACTGTGTTTTGAACCAAAATGTGACCCATATGTACAGAAGCGTACATGCAGAATAACATTCAAATTTAAGTTTGACCTCAACGAATTTAGTTTCCATTCAAATAGCATTTTCTGACTTAACCATAGCAGAGTAAGAAGCACCTAGAGATCGAAATAAGAAAATCAAGTACTTTTACATTGTTGGACAGTTACAATGCATATTATTTTTCAAGTACAATAGTGGAATTGAAATATAGAAGTGGTAATTCAAATTACCATAGAAGTGGTAATTAGGAATTGGTGCTGCACATGAGAAAATTTGGCCATTAGTTACGGAAGGGTACTAATAAAGATTACTTCATTCTCCAATGTATCTTCAAACATACATTTTTACAGCCCTCTGTATCTGTAGACACTCTCTTTGCCTCAAAGGAGATTGATCATTTGTGGTGTTTGGCAGTGGATCTAAATGGACAAATAAAAACTCTTTATTAAATCTTTGGCCTACATAAAGAGTTTGAGTAATATTCCAATTACTTTGTTTATCTTGTAAAGACAACCCAAACTGGCAAGGATGAAAAAGTGCCTGAATGTGTTTGAACCAGAAACATTGTCAAACAATTGAAGTATTTTGATTTAGTAAGAACACCTCTTTAACTACTGTTGCTTCCCTGATTATGCTCTTAAAAATTATGAAGATCCTTTTAAAAAATACAAATTTTTTAACTTTTGCATGTCCTTTTTTCAAAAGCTGATTATGATTTTTTCATGTAAAAATGTGAGCCCAAGAAAAAAAAATTTGAAAGGTTATGAGTGATGTCAAGGACTGAATGGGAAAATTACTCTAGCTGTCACTATTGTGCGAGGTATAGTCATAAAGAAAAATGTATGAAAGGTATTTTGATCATTGGCTCTTGGATTTATAAATGGCACATATTAACATTTGTGAGAGCTTGATTTATATAGGATTACCATATAAAGTTTTATGTTATGTAGGACACTAAGAATTATACCTTTGTTAGCTTGTCAATTTAACATTCACCTTATAATTTAGTCTTTATTTAAATAATATATGTTTATATGTAGTACATATAAAAATATATAAAAAAATATAAAAATGTGTATATAAATATATAAAAATATAAATTTATATATAAATATATAAATACATGAATATAGATTATAGATTATATATATATTTTATACTATACAGTTGTCTTTTAAATACTATTATCTAATATATAAATTGTACTATGTTACATTATGCTATATTTTACTGTACTATGCTACTAATAAAAATACTATTATATAATATATAAATTATATAAATATAATATTTATATAATATCTATATATTAAATACTATATAATTTTATATTTAAATACTATATAAATATACGTAGTGTGGAATGACCACAGTAAAAGTTTTTATTTTCGTTAAAAATGCAGCTCAGCAGCTTTGTGATAAATGGTGACATTATGTATGTGCCAATCCCTTCTGGAAAATTGGAGTGATTCTAGGCTTAGCCAAGAATTTGACATGCCACCCTAAATGTTTAATCAGGGATACTGTGACATTCAATACTCCTTGTATAAATGTGTCAGTCTAATTTTTATTAAACTTCTTCAAAGTGAAACAGAATCTGCTCCTGAAAAAAAAAATCACATCACTGAACCAAGCCAGTACTATTAATGTATTTCTCAATGGATATGATATAAATAATCTAAAATTAACTATGATCCGCACTTCACTGAGCCTAAAGTTCCCTGCTAAAAGTTTTGAATTGGAAGAGAACTCAGAGGAGTGCTGTGCAAAATTAATGATCGTGAAGCAAGGCTCACAGAGCATTAGTAGTCAACTTCTGCCGCGGGTGAGACCAGGGAATAGATGCCATTCAGTCATCTGAACAGAATTTCTATGATAAAATCTGTCCTTCAAAAAAAACATAAGAACCTAAGGGGACTTTCCAGTGACTTTACCATCAGTTGATTCTATTCTGGCCATGGGAAATACTTGTCAGATTTTAGATAAGGGCCAGAGAAGCCATGAAATCATAGTTGTTAATCTGCTGGGGCTGATGCTACAGTTTAAAGGCACTATACAATTTGGCAAAGTTAGTAGTTCCAATCCTAAAAAGCTTTGTTTATGGGTATTATCTCTTCATTTTTACCTGTAGTCTCACTTGCTTTAGTGAAACTAGCTACACAATTTAGGATTATGTGTATGAGTTACAGTTCACAGCATTGAAAGTAACATTTGTACAAATATTTCTAGTTCATAACGATGCTCTCACTGATGATTCTTCAAACTGTCTTTTCTATACAGAACACTTTATCTGCTCTTTATGCATCCTCCAGTGTTAAAAGAAGGAAGTATTTAAGTTCCCCACTGTCATCAACAAGAGGTAAATGTTTTACTAATGCCGGCTCACTCAAGATTTAATCTTCAGAGCTGTGCAAAAGTCAGGCCTCCACCACCCCCCAGTTTCAATATTGCTATTTATTTATACTGGCATAGCATATTGGAGCATGTCTGGGTGCTGCATAAATGTAGACCAGAAACATGCTCCAGAGAACTGACAACATGAGAGAAGATGTTTGCTCAGAGGAGAGCAATGGATGGAGACAGCGCTTGGTCAACATGATGGGCAGTGGTTTCACATTACAGTCCAGCTCTTCTCAAACTTTACAGAAAATATGAAGCTAGATAGCAAGATAGTTTGATGCATGCTTAAAGTGTTACAGGAAGAAAGGAAGATAGGCTGGTTTTTACAGCCAAAGCTTCCATCCAATGGAAGGTGAAATTAATTTTTCTTACAGCTGTTTTGCTCCTGATGTTTTAAATAAGATGTGGTACCCTATTCATTTTTCGCTCCTTTATATGCTAATGATCATTTTTTTCCATCAGATTCATTTATAAGTTACTATACTGAGCCCTCTGTGAGTTTACATAATGGCATAGGTATTTGATGTTTTGTGATAGCATGTAAAAGTAAGGATTTATCTTAAAAGGAAAAGCAAGGCTTTTAAAGATACTTGAAAGTAAAGGTCTGATATTTCCATTTTTATTTATAAACAATGCTAAAGTTTGTTCAAAGCCCAGTATTTAAAACTGGCATGCTTGGAGACTCTTCAGGGGAAGATAGAGAATATTGCTAACAGCTGGATCTAAATTATAAAAAGCTTGGAGAAAGTAATCAAGAGGAAGAGATTAAAAAGAAATCTTCAGATAGAACAATCAAATTATTGACAAAATTGTAAAATAAGGCTGTAATTCCTCCACCATCTCTAGATTGTAAAACTTTCTAAACAACAAAGTGACTTAAATCCACCCAAAATTAATTGCTGTATTTGCCGGCATTCTTTCCTAATTGGGATAAGCAGGTGTAGTCACAACCCACAGTTAGTGAATGATTTGAGGTATCTAGTGCAGCAAATTATGTTGTTCTGTATTCTCTTTGGTGTAATGTTCTGCCCAGGGTATATGTACGCCAGCTACCTCAGCCTGGACATGGCATCCATCTGTGCTGTTGCAGGCGAATAGAGTAAGACCCCAGGCTTATCTTCAGAAGTACCTGCTATTCTTCAAAAGAGACATCATGTGCCCTGGAGCCTTTATAAGGCTCATATATATCCAAGGATCTTCTGAGAAGTTGGTGCTTGCTCTTACTCCAAAGACCCTACAGTTTAAGGTTAAAAAAAAAAAAAAATCTATTTCATTAATTGTATTCCTGGTTCGGCAAGAATTGTGTGATAGGTATATATATGCTCAGAAGTTGTTTTGTGTATATGATCAATATAAATACTAGAATTTTATAATACAATTATAAAATAAAATATAGTGGAATGGCTGGAAAATAAGAAACACAAAATGTTTCTGTTGTTACAGAGAACAAATTACTGTACAGGAAGATTTTGGCTTTCCGAGAGACAGAAGACTTAATTACTCATAGCTTATCCTGAATAGGGTCTCAGATGTTACTAACTTTCTTGTCATTGAGCACTGGGACCTTTAGTCTTCTACAGCCAGTCATCATTCTTGCATCATTGGGAAGTAGACGGTGCATCCAGCAATCTACTGAAATGTTGCGTTAACCAAAGGGGGAGCAATTCAAAATGGGGAAAAAATAATCTAATTTCTCTTAAAGTTATATCCTTACAGTTCCTTCAGTCATGGGACTGAAACCCTAAAATTAGGCTGTAGTGTGTTCATTTTCTCTACACTGGAGCAAAGATTTTAGGAAATTTTACTCTGTCGGTTCTAGAAAAAAGTTTCGTATGTCTCTCCCTTTTGTGACTGCCTTTTTGCCACAGTGTTACCATATCAATTACGCAGGTGTGTGTATATATATGTGTAGTTAAACAATGGCCTTTCATTCAACCTAATTCACGATACAAATCAGTACTGTTCAGTGAAAGCCCTAACTTGATGAACGATGAGAGAGCCTGTAGTGTAGAGGGCATTATGCTGTTAAGGGTTTTTGAGACCTTTTGGAAGAAAATATTGTTCATGGAGAGATATGTATATTTTTCTGCTTCAGCATTTCTAATTTTCTGTTTTTCTGTGTCTGTATGTAAATGTTGTGGTTCTGGAGCTTGCAAGTGTTTCCACTAAAAACTGAGGAGGCAGTCACGCGGGCAGTGCAGCTCTTGATACGGTCTCTTGTGGGAGCAGTGGAGAAGCTTGGCTTTGTAAATGGGCAAAACAGTATTGGTTTAGTATCCGAAGGTATCCTGTTTACTCCACTTGAAATATTTAGGCTGCGCTAACAGTAATGTTACATTAAGGCATTGCTTGGTCTTTGATGACTAGTCAGGAAGAAGGGGGGAAAAATGCAGGTTAAGATGAAACCATCTGTTCACTAGCTGAAAGCAGCTAACTCCCAAAGAAAAGAATTCTATATAGAAAAATCTTTCCGCTAGAAAAGTGAGGAAAAACTGGTGTACAAAGGAGTTTCTAGAAGAACACCAGTGAGAGACCAGATAGAAATATGCCGAGAAATGTGTTTGATTTTTAAAACTCCCAGTGATTTGATTAGTATGTTTAACAACTCGGAGAAAGTAGCGCTGCTATTTGGGTATTATGCAACAGAAGGAACAACAGGAGCATAAAAATATAGAAATGTCTGGGAAAAATCATCCTTTCTTGTAGAACACAAGAGGACATTTGTGTTCTGGGATGGGGTAGCAAACGATTGGAGAGCCCTGCTAATCCTACTAAAGGCTGCATGGTGATGTACCAAGCCACAGCATTCCCCAGTTACTGCAGCAGCCTGCTATTCCTTTCCCAGCCATAACAGCAAGGAATTAATTTTTGCGGTGGCAAGTCCTCCATAACTTTGCTTTACTGAAAAGGAAAAATGGATAGCAAAAGTCAAAAAGCTGGAGTCTTCTGAGATGCCTAGGGTGCTCCTTAGGACAGAATGTTCCCTAGCGTCAAAGTAAAATAATATTACTTGATTCATGCATCACAAAGTGCTTTATTGAGCAATTTTATTGATCCTTCTTTGGTTAATAACTTGTTTTTGAAATGTTTTATTCTACAGCATACCCATCATAGTAACTTTCATAACTTTAATGGTGTCTTAATATCGTGAGATCTCATTATAACTGTCAGCTCTTCGTTTTTTGCTGATTAGTGAAGTATGAATGCCACCTGTACTGGTAGAATGACTGGGTCTGTGGACTAGCAAAAAGAAAATTAATATAGATATTATTATTATTATTATTATTTCTGTTTAGTAGCATTCAGAGGCTCCAATCAGGACTGGAGCCTCATTATAGTAGATGCTGTATAAATACTAAATAAAAGCCATGGCCTTATGTGGTAAATACAGTGTGCTGTTGTTTCAGTTTAATACTGAAACAAGCTGAGTTTTGCTTAAGTTTCAGGAAGAGAAATCAAATTAAAATTATGTCGTTAATATTTATCTAGTACAATTCAGTCATCCAGGTTACCAAAAAGTGCATCCGCAAATCTGTGATTATGCTAGAAACAATTTAAACATACTTCCTTGATTTTTGGACTGGCAGCCTGGATATCGTATTGCATATTGATCTGGGAGTTGAGAAATAGAAGAGGAATTGTTTTCTTCCACAAAACAACAATGAATATAGTAGCACTATTTTATTTACAGCACAGATGCTGATTTAATCAACTTATTGGTAACAACTTGGACAAAATTGAACTAAGCTGAAATGATACAACATTTCATCACACGCAGGGAAAAAAGAATGCATACAGATATGTTGCAATTTATTGAAATTTAGTGCACTTTGAAATATATTGTACATTGCAGGAAAGATGATTTATCTTTTTATCTTACGTTATTATCATATTTGTCAATAGAATTTTAGTTTGTCATATATCTAAAAAATATAGGCTCACTTCCGGAAAGCATTCCTCACTGTACGTGTATTTGTCTGTCACTTTTATTTTAAAGTCTTAACCATCACCACACCTTGCCTTTTTCTTGGAGCACTAGAAATAAGAGTCTCTTTTTCACTGTGTAAAAGAGCAAACTCAGGAGGAAACAGGGCAAATCGCAAATGGGCGCAGAGCCTCTTGGTCACAACGTGCTGCCCGGCAGCAAGCCCCCTTTGTCCATATTCTCTGTCTGAGGCTGCTGGCAGGTTTTGAAAAAGAGAAAAGAAGGGAAAAAAGCCCCAATCAGCTGCTGCATAGTTTCGCATAGGAAATAATACTGCACAGCTAGTCTTCCGTCATGCTGCCACCCTAACGCCACAGCCCCTAACCGGGCAGGTGTGGATGGTGGGCCCTCCACAGAGGCAAAAGTGGCGGTTTTAAAAATTTTCTAATAACCAAGCACATGAAGTTCAGTGCATAACGGGTTGTCTTGATTGGATTAAGTAATCTCTTCAGGTGTAAAATACTACTGTCCGGTATTGGAGGCTCATAGGAGTAGTTCGAAGTGGCGGTGGAGGCTTGCAGGTAGGACACGAACAGCCCGGCAGGTTAACGTGTGTTGGGCGCACAGTCCGCTGACCTCCGTGGCCAGCGGCACCGGCAGCCCTTCGGTTCATAGAATGGTACGGCTGGAAGGGACCTCTGGAGATCATCTAGTCCAACCCTCAGCATAGCCCATATGGGGATTGAACCCGTGAGCTTGGCATCAGCAGCACCACGCTCTAACCAGCTGAGCTGAACCTGCCCCCTATAAGGTCACAGGTGCCCATCTCCCTGGCTGCGGATCCATCATCATTTTTCGTTGTAATTTTTATATAACGAAACAAGCTTTTCAATTGGGAAATGAACCAATTGGAATATTTAAAACATTTTAGCTCATTAAAAAAAAAAAGTTCAAATCAATAATCATGCAAATAGGAATAAACATGCATCTATTCAGAATTCTTTGGGAATGGGAAGCTTCAGAATTTTGCCTGAATTTCGCTTCTTATGAACAAATGCGGTGCTGTTTATGCAATATCATTCAGATGTAATGATGGCAACCTTAAAGAGCAAATAACTCACTTGGATAATAAATACAAAAGACAAGCAGCTCCATTCTTTTTCATTTACTGGCTACAAGGAGAGAAATTTCAGGTTTGTTGGGCTGGGGTTGGAAAGATCTTTGAGGATCTAGTTAAAAAGTCAAGTAGCTGGTTAATTTTTGGTGGGGTAAAGAAACCTTGCATCTGAAAGAAAAAATACTTTTCAAGATTAATGTTATACTTATTGTGTTCTTTAATGAATAAAATGTTTAAAAATGAAGAAAAGTTAAGAAAAAAGATTGTACTTTGTTTTTTTCATTTTGTGCTCAATTGCATGTTTTCATATATTTTTTACAAAGGCTGTAACCTTTGAAATTGTATCAGTGCAAACATACAGTATTGTATCATACAGGAACAGTAATTAGCAATGATCCCTTGGAAAAATATGCCACTTTACTTATATGAAGTGATAGCCCAGAGGAACCCAAGAACCGTGTAAAATAGCCGTAACATTACAGAAGATCAACTCAGCCTCTGCAGAAGCTGCTTCCGGAGCTTAATTAGAAATGGTTGGTTTTGACAGAAATCTTGTGGTTTGAGTTAACAAATTAATAAAATATTCATACTAAGATTAAAGATACACTTTCCTTTATCCTTTGGAACAGGATTTAAATGGGAATGGAATACATAGAGGAATGTTTTTAAATTATTATTCAGTGTTATGTTAATAAAATGTTACAGACAAAACAAACTCTCCACTGTAGCAATCTTTTCATATTAGTATAATGTCATTTATGGTTTTATGTTATATTTACCACAAGAATACCTAACATCTTTGTACACTGTAATGTTTCCCAACCCCACTTCATCAGAGTACATACTCAGTTTTAGCAAAAAGTCTGTGATTACTGTAGCCACATATGGCCAGTATGGACTACAAAAAATACCTTCTCTTTTCAGTTGTTTTTTGACATTATGACCTTTTTCTTAAGAAGGTCTTTCAACAAAAAATTCTAGTTACAGTCGTTGTATAACCTATGAAAAATAAAAATCGTTCTATGACAGATTATTTATTCATATCCAAACAAATTAGAGATTTAATTTAGTAACATCAAAAACTGTAGTTCAGCATAGCAGGCAAAGTGCAATAAAAATATGTTTACCCATAAATATGTCAATCAATCTTACTGGGTTTTTTTGTTACGTTTCACTCTTTTTGCTTGTATCCTTTTGCTGAAGGAAACACATGCAAGAGTGTTGGTGTGTGCACCTCTCAGCCTTCGTATTTGTGACACAGAGTCAAAACCTGTGTTTAGTGTTTGGATGGAAAGAGTCTGTTTTGTCGAGCGTTGTGGTAACTCTTGCAATAGCTCATTGTAACGAGGTTGGGGGGTTTGCAGAGATGAGTTTTATGCTAGGCACGCAGATCAGTCAGTTCAAGCTGTGAATCAAGTAAACCCATGTTGCACCTTTTAGTTCAGTGTGGTTGCTGAGCTGACACTGGGTAACTCCAGGAAGATAAAAGCATCCAATTCTCAGCCACCATAATTCTGTAAATATTTTCTCCCCTTACTTACGGTTGATCCCGTTACTCCTCATCCTCTGTCATGATTCCTAATCACAGGAATTATCTGGTAGTTGGCACTTCCAACAATGAGTTTTCCAGATTTCTAATCTTGACCCTACACAGGCAAAGAGTTTTTAGCTCTTCCTTCCTAATATTGTATGACTCTGAGATTTTTTTTTTTCCTCCCTCCTTTTCTGAGGGCAAAAGAATAGGGAAAAGAAAGGGGAATCAGCTGGAACACTAAGTATTCTTGTGTTAATTCATATATCTAAATGCCATCCAAGTCTCTCTAGTTTTGTTGTTAACTATTCACCTAGTCCTTCTAGGATGCCTAAACGATCAGAGGTAATAAGTCAAGAAAATGAGACGAAATGTGTAGTATTGATGTCTGGACGCCCAGGTACACATTTTCTGCCTTTCTTAGCTGATTCAAGCTCCAACTGATGGTTGTATTATAAAAAGTTATGTCATATTAACTATGTCATATTTCAACAGGCAAACACAAGACACTGTAATAGCTTCGGCTGCTCACTGGCGTAGTGATGATATCCTCCGTCTTATTATGGCTGTTTGAATGCTCGGAAGAAAGATTACTTTAAAGCTTCCTAAAACTGTGTCTTTTATGGCAGACAGGTAAAGGAAAGTGCAAATCAAAGGGCTGCTGTCGTTTCTGGCTGAAGGCCAAGCAACTTGGAACAACTCCACAGAGAATTTGATTGCTCGGTCTATCATGTAGAGTGGAATAAGACTAATGGTCGAGACTTTAAAAAAAAAAAAAAAAAAAAAAAAAGATCAAAAATTTGCACTATGACAGGCTCCAAGTGTTAGAGATGCATCTAGTATATTAAGAGTTACGATACCAGGTTTGGGTACTTCTGGCAAAGTCTTTGTCTGATGTTGCTGTAATTTCAGGAGCACCTGACAGCTGTTATAGAGATCAGTGAGTTATTGTAAGCAAATTGCTTATCCTGTAGCTTTGCACCAGAAGAATATTTAGTGAAGTTAGTGTCAATGTTAGACAGTAATACCCTTTAACAAATTAGAGGAATTAAAAATTAAGTAAAAAAATACATGCGTCTCTCTCTCCTTGTCCGTGTAATATATTAATCTGAGAACTCTTATGTCTGGTAAAGGTAAATTTTCCATCTAATCTACAAGAAATTTTAACAGTTGGCAACAGAAGCACTAATAACTCTTCTGCAAACTTGATAGCCAGAGTGATCATTTTCAGGTAAACCTTAGACACATGTAACTTTTACCAGTATTTGTTTCCTGTTGTCTGTAAATGGCTGGCAAGTTACACCATACAAAGTCAAAAATTTCTTCCACACTTATTAAAGTAGATCTGTCTGTACTATCTTCAGAAATAAAAGAATGCTTTTGCTCTATGTGGAGAAAATTACTGCCCGTCTTCAATGCAGCTGTGGGTGTCCGGGCCAAGGAAGGGCAGACCAGAAATTTTCGGAGGTATGTGCCGAATGCTAAAGAGGAGGACGAGGCGGGAAGGGGCTGAGTTACTGAGATCACACTGTGCAAGCAGAGGGCTGGTCTGCACTAGAGAGCACTCACCACAAGGCTGCTGCTGTCTTTCCTCCTTCTTCCATAGCAGATCCATGCCTAACGTGCGTGCTGCCTTTTTGGCACGTCAGCAAGCAGAGGAATGACCTGTCTGATAAACTTCAAGGATTTTCCTGCTCTCTGCCCCTGACAAGAATTGTATAATTCTCTGTCCATTGGATTATTGCAGCCTCCACAGATTGCCCAGGCAAGGGAAGAGAAGTTTCTTTTACTTGTGATTTTGAATGTATCTGTCCACTGCTCTGTCCAAGTTTTGCATCACATCAGGACAAATCCAACCTCTAAATTACAATAAAATTTCGTATCAGTTTTTTACGGATTTTTTTATTATTAATGTATTACAAAAGGAATTAAATAGTGCTTGATTATGTTAATGTCAGATGTACACTGTTAGACTGCCTCATTTTCAGAATATCTTGAATACTGATAAAAATAATGCTCTAGCAAAAGTTTACTAAAATTCAAGTCCTGTGTGATTTCTTCTGCATTTGAAACCTAAATGTTACGAGCAATTGCCTTTCAGTATTTATTCTGTGTTTATTTATAATCTGCTGAGAACAACAACACAAAAAAAATCTCAGTGTGAGTTGCCTTGTCTTAAATAATGGACAAAGGAGCCAACTTGTAAAACTGTATATTAGCATGTCAGTCAAGTATTTTTGTACTCCCCCAAAATAGCAAATCTAGTTTGAACAAGACTATGATTCATGGTTCCGAATCACAAAAACTCTCTTACTAAGCCAGGAAAGAAGACATCTGGGAAAAGCAGATCTTAGCCTATTCAGAATTTGGAGATTTTAGCATTTATAAATTCAAATTACCTGCTTTCAGCATTAAAATGGTGTTTCAGAATGACATAAGGAACTGATCAGTGGTGTACAACAGGCTGCCTTAATCACAGGTTTCACTTCAGCGTGCAAGAGAGGTTTTGTAAATGTAAGGTTAAGAATAAACGGTGGTTATCCTCCATTCATTTATTTGCTGCAAGCAAGACAGGTAAATAATTTCAGGTAAATATAAATGGTCGTTCTCAGTTGCTGTTCCGTATAATTTTATAGCTAATACTAATAATTATATTTCTGAGAAACCTAAGGAACCACTCTAACGGCTATTGATTTCAGAATTCAGATAAAGCTCTAAGGGTCTTATTTTTTTAACATACAGGATAAGTAAAGGCAACAGAAGGATATTCAGGCACTGAAAGCCGATGTGATTGAAACCGAAGCTGTAGAAGCCAGAGCAGAAATACTCATCACAAGTGTCTAGTGTTCGTGAAGTCACCACATTCTGGTATGAAATCAGGTCTCATTCAGTTAGCTTTGTAGATAATTTGCTTACTGAATCCAACTGCTTACACAACAGTACTAGGAAACTTCAAACGTGACCTTCAGCATCACTCCTCTGCAGGAGGAGAAAAACTGCCACACAGAAATTGCTGGTTCTGCACTCACTGAAATCTCCTGGTGGCTTCACTAAAGGCAGGATTTTTCTCATGAACAGGCATTTCCAATAGTGACAAATGATGTAATGGATTTTTTATGTGAGCAAATGGACACTTAGTGTACATAATTGTATTTCCTCGGTATCATTTATCTAAGTTCAAGATGTGTAATACAGTTAGTGTTTTATAAATTGTTATTTTGAAGTTGTGCCAGAAATTAGAACAGAAATTGAAATGACCATAGTATTATTTTTTAATATAGATTGCACATATAAATATAAGAACAAAATCAAGATATAATTCAATCTTATTATAAATAGCAGTTTAGCACTGAAATGTGCTGATGCAAAGAAAAATCAGTAAATGATTAATTAACAGAAAAATAAAGTGAACACAAGCAATAAACTAATTAAATGCAAACTTATTAAGAGAAAAAGATTGTTTACTCTGTCCAGAGATAGATTTAAGTTCTACTGATAATTAGAAAATTCTACTAATACAGAACATTAAGATTCCTGTAAAATATTTAATCAAGTGATAGGATTTGAAATACAGGAAACTGCATGTACTTTTCATTCATTCTATGCGCTTCAGCAGTTTTTAGACAGACTGCCTTCTAGAAAGCTGTATCTTCTGAATGGCAGTGACCTTGCAGTATTTCTGCTCTACTCTAGTTCTCCTCTATTTGCTATTGAAACTCTTCCAGGTTTATCTGGAGAATTGAAACCTCTTGCAATAAATAGAAATTAACTTGATAGAAGATCAAAATTCACCAGTTTAACAAATAATTTGTTTATGCCCTGATTTTTCACCTTTGAAGACTTCTGCTGTGTAGGTTATGGGAAATACTATCTTTAACTGAGCAAGAAGAAATCTAGAGTTAAACTATGGTTGCATGTTAAGTAGCGCACATCTAGTAAGAGCACTTGTTACTTGGTCTGACAGAGAAAATACCATAAGGTCAATGAAATTGGGTTTGTTCTAGCTCAGTATTGTAATTTGCTGCAACCTGGGAATGCTCCAATCGCTTCAACTGTGTATGCAATGCATTTGGGTTACTTCTGTCTTTTTTTTCTCTTTGATGCATCCAGTACATCAGGACACCTGTGAGAACTGGCCAGTCATTATGTACATGCCCACTGACATTTAGAAAGGTTTCCAGACTAGTTTAGGTCACATCTTTTGTTACCCTTTATATTTTCAAATTTCAATAATGTCTGTTGGATACAAGAGATAGAACTTGGCCATTAGAGTTATCAAAAGGCCTAGAATCTTTTTAAGCTTGTTTTAATTAAAATTATGTCAATCTTTGATATATATATTTAGGTAAATTGGTGGCTAAAATAGAGACAACTCCAAATGGAAATGTTGATTCTAAATGCTCTTAAGCTTTTCAGAAGGTTGAAGTACTGATTCAAATTTTGTGTTTCTAATTAAACTGAGATTCAAATTAAAAGGTAATTATTTCTGTAGTAATTGCTGTGAATCCCGGACTTCTAAGCGTGATTCACTCCTGAATTCTCCTTGATGTAAAGATGCGCCGTCTGTCACATTGGAATTCATATTCGTGACAGTAGTGGTTCAAGAGCAATAGCAAGGCTTTAGCAGTCGAACTTAGCCCTGCAGGCTCTTCTCGCCCACGTTGCCCGCACGCTGCTCTGACTCTCAGCCCAGCCTCCGCCGCGCAGGACCGCCAGGCGCTGCGACGCTCAGGTACCGCAGAGCACTGAACGGGGTGGACCAGGGACTGGCCATCGCTCTGGTCCCTCGTTCGAGCAGCGCTAAGGCAAGTGGTATTCCAAAAAGTGCGTGGTGCTGTTTTTCCCGATGGTACAAAGCAGTCACTAAGCACGGGAATAACGGTTATTATTGTTATATTCTTGTTATATTCTACACATAAGACCTCTTTTCTTTTTGCTTGTTAGGCTTTTCTTGCTTGTTGCATGGTATTTCCAATGGTACCTAACTTCAGGCCTAAGCTTACACCCACTGTAAAGAGGGATGATTTTGCTGATTTCAGAGACACTCAAGTTTTTTAACACTCTCAAATAGCACTTAAACTTGCAGAAGATGTTCTGGGCCCTTTATGCTATTACTGTAGATTTTTGTTACTGTTTACTACCACATAGGGTGCTAATGAATGCCTCTGCAATAGGTGAATACTTTTATTCCTAAAATGGTGATTACTGTAAGCTACTCAGAAATCTTAATGAATAGAAATATGTATAAGGAAGCGGGTTTTGAAGGTGAGTTGTGGGTGTGTGAAAACACAAAGAAAAGCCGCTTAATTAGGACAAAAAAAACAGGACTCGAAGCACTTGCAGACGTTCCTCAAATCACTTCAGTACGGCCAAGGCATATTTTAGGCGAGGTTGCGACCACCCTTTGCATCAGAACACGAGCTGTGCGGATAAGCAGCCTCCATCCAGGCAGCCGATGGTATGGGTTAGAGCACGCCCCAAGATCGGTGCTGAGGCCGAGTGGCTTCGCACCCGCAGCTGGCCTGGGGGGTGTTTCTGTGCACGATATACCTCCCGGCACGGGTTAAATTAATTGGTTTGGCTGAGAGCGTTTTCCTGGTTGATATAGCGCAGCTCAGCTCTTCATTCGTATTCGTTTCTTCTCTGGGTTCATTTCTCTTGGAGAATTTATTTCTTGTCGGAGCTCAGCCCTAAAATATCCTTTCCCTCTCCAGCTTTCAGTAAGCCTCCTATCTATTTCCCTTATCCTTTAAATAAAAACTTCCTTCAATATTTCAGGAGTCTACAGCCTTTCCACCATCCTGTTAAGCTTCAGGTGCTGGGGAGGATTCTTTTTTTAGCGAAAATGTAAGCCTTTCCTCTCTGTAAGAGTTTTTTGAAGTTTTCCTTAGAGTCTCTCGGAAAAATCTTTCAAACGGCTTCTGGCTTTTTACTCTTCTTTTTTAGCTCTGTACACAGTACATACAAAAGTTTTCCTCTCAAACTATCTCTTTTTTTTCCCCTCAGTGGCAAGAAAACCTTCAGACAAATAAGGCTTCTTTCCCTTGACTTGCTATTTATTTGTCTCAAACACCCTTTTATTTGAAATATTCAGGTAGTGCAGAGTGATTTTTGTGTGTGTGTGTTTGCTTCCAGGTAAAACTGAATTACCTCATGCCTTGCATTAACATTGTGCTATAAAGGGTGATGTTGCCCGTACGCTCAGCTCTGACTGCTAAGCTGCCTGAAGAAATGGTGTGCCTAATGTGCAGCCTCTTCTGAGAGTGCAGATCCTTCTGAGATCCTCCTTCACATACAACACACCCTCTTCCAGCTCCAGCTCAGAGAGTCTCTTAGGCAGCTCCATATAGCATGCATGTCAGCAATCCCGCAGCATTACATTCACGCTATGGGTCATATAACGGTAAAAGTAATCTTTTAATTACTAATTTGAACCCAGAGAATAACACAGAAAAGAATTATACAAAGTGGTTAAACTATGAAATAAAGACAGGAGTATTGGAACTGCCAACTACTCAAATACACAAGATTCACCATTTACTGAAAAGGGGACGCAACAACTTTCATGGTAACATTATCAGTGCTGACTGCTGGGTACATACGCATTGATTAACCCTTGTTTCAGATATCAGCAAGATGCATGAAGAGCGGTGCATACACTCAGATTATCTTCTGCTAAAGAGCAGATTCTTGCAGATGGCTACAGCTGAAAATGCTTGATTTTAAATATTTAGTGTGTGAAAGACGACTTGTTCCATGAAGTTCAAGTCCTTTTATTTGTTAATCTTCAAGGATGTTCTTTAGCAGTCTGGCACATAGACAATAAAGCAGATTTAACTGGCATTACTTGAAAACCAAGTTGTTGCTTATTTATCAGCTGCCAAAGATTAAGTTGAGGTATGTTCAGCTTCAGGAAGTTAGAGGCATCAGTTTTGATGGGCTAGACCTTATTTTTTTTTTCCCTTCTGTTTAGGATCAAAAAAGCAATGGCTACAGTGCACAGTCTCAGGAATTGTTCCTGGGAGTGCGGTAACTCTTTTCTCTGGTCAGCACGGTGAGGTGTGTGCTCTTGTGGCCGTGCCACAGGAGAATCCAACATCATGCAGCTCCTGGGGAAAAAAGAACTCCAGATCTTGACCAGTTCAGTGACTTCCCAGGGACTTGAAAGTTGTTTTCAGTCATTTACGTACAGTTTTACTCCTGGATGACCTACCTCTGTGCTCTGAGAACTAATAACTTGAGTAGAGTTTAACCTTCCTTCTCTGGTTCTTCCTAACCTGCATCTACTTCTGTCTTTGTTCCTGTGTCTTTACTACAATATACTGTGTCACATACCATGTCATATTTTTCACAGTGTTTTTAAGGCATCCGGATTCATAGTACCTAAATAGACACAACTTCACCTCACTGCTACACTGTCTCCGCACTTTACTCTGAGCCCCATCATTGGAAAAGCCTCATATGTATTTTGTGTTCTGAAAAGGGTGAAGGAAAAGTAATGGTTTTGGTACTGAGGAAGGAGGGTGAGGTTTCCAGAAAGAGAGGGAGCACTGGAAAATCCAGAGTTTTCATACAACTGTTCAGCATGTTTTACATTCCAAATAAATAGCTGGTAGTCAAGTTATTTGATTGTCGGTACGGTAATATTTCTAAAATAATAAACCAGTAAAGGATATTCCTCAGACATCAGATTTTACTTTCTAAGAAAGGAAAATAAATTATTCACTGCAGATATGTCATGTAATACAGTAAAAATAAATAAATAATAAAAAAAAATCACAGCATCAGAGGAAGAAGGAAACAAACCTAAAAAGAACATTTAAACTTTCCTTTTGTATACACAAAGAAAGAACCCATATTACTTTAATCCAGAGTTATACTGGTTTCAGTTTACTCCAGTGATGGATAAGGATGTGATTATTTGTGACAAATATGAATTTCTTGTAGGTATTTAATATAAAAACGCAGAGAAGTGACAAGAAACCTGATAGACATTCAGGCCATCGGGGAAGTTTAATCTGGCTTTGAACTACGTTTATTCAATACCGTACTCGTTCCTGAATGAGATTTTGTTACTTGGCGCACAGACAATGGTATCACCACGGTAGGCATGACAAATGCTCCAATTTGAGCAGGAATCAGATTTGGACGTTAAGGATCCTTTCCCTTACCCTGCTCATTATGAAAAATATATGAGACAGAGGCACGTCTGTATTTTAATAAAGAAATGAAAGGAAAGAAGCAAAATCATCCAGTTAAAGTTCCACTGGGAAAAGATCCAGGCACACACACAGCCCTATGCTCCCACACACCTTCCCCTTTTCACCAGTGCAGAGTTCTTAATCAGTTTGGGGCCCCCTCTGGTACAAACTCTTCCTGGGGGACCTGACCATATTATGTTTTATCAGGTGCTCCTGAAAAGTGTTTACAGTACAGTCTCTGTGGGCTGGATCAAGCAGGTATAGTCCAAAAGCCCTGAGCTCAGTGTAAGAAAGTGAAAAATGAAGATATTTACTGGCAGCAAAAAATCTGTCATGGGGAAACACAGGTGAAAAATGATAAGTTGTTAATCTGGTCTCAAGTGCATCTAGCCTGGTCTTCTTCCACCAAAAGAATTGTGGCCCAGTGTAAAGCTTTCCACAGAAATGAGAAGAGGAGGTCATGTAAAAAGAAGGAAATTACCTTGCAAGATTTGATTAAGATACTTATGAGGGTTAATTTATGATATTAACTGACAGTTTAAGATTTTTGAATTTGGTAAGGCATTCCTAAGCCTTATGATTAGTGACTGATGCCTTAAAATGTCCTTGGTCTGGACAAACCTACTGTTTGTTGGACAATGTGTGTAAGATTCGGGAGTACCTACCTTGCTGAGCCTCTCCAGTAGTAGTCTTGTTGTTGTTTACATCAGTGTATTTTGGAAAACTATCCATTGGCCTTAGTCAAGCTCCAATTTTCATCCTCTGTTGCTTGCTTACTATAATTTTAAATTATTTGGGGCTTTTTCTGTGCATATAATAGGTTGTCTTGAAACAATGACTGCCCGTAACCAGGAGGTTCTACTGGTCTTGGAGAATTTGAACAGTGAACCACAGAGTGACTGATGGTTTGGAGTGTCAGGCTATGTTTGTTATCACATGGGTTATCGGATCAAATTTTTGTTAACTAATTGCCATTAAAAATTTTGCAAAATTTCTTTAAGAGTAGTTTTATAAGCCTACACGTGTGGGGTAAAACTCAGCCCAGTTATCCAAACCCCTGTTTAAGTTTTGGGTAGATTCATATGTGATAAGCAAAATGATGCCTTTAGATACACTCTGTGTAAATTATATTTCCATTTGTAACAATAATTTAGCTTTTTGGTGAGAGATGCTACCTGAATGCAAGATGATTCTAGTAGTTAGAAAATTTTAACTGTAGAATATATTTAGTAATAAAGGTAAACTTATTTATTAACAAAAATAAGACTTTTATAATTTGAAGTGATCAGTGTATTTCATGTAATCTGGCAGTAAATGACTGTGCACCCACAGGGCTACTTAAGTTCAAAATCAATTTGGTAATCTTCCAACTGGAAATTACAATAAATTAAGGTCATTTCTCCAAGGAATGACGTAAACACTTAAGTAATGGAGCTCCTCTCTTTATGTTGAATCACATAAGTAAAATTAGAACCCGCTTAATTACATCTATTGTTGAATATTTTGATTGGGCTTTTAAATACCTGCAGTGGTGCTCACAATCACATTTCTCCTTGCTAAGCTGGAAGCATTAAACCCCCCAAGCAATCAGTGCAAGCCTATCTGTTCTGCACAAAAGGCAGTAGGAGAAAGCAGGCTAATGAACTAGGAAAGCTTTATGAGAAAAATAAGAGCCCTACAGATTGTTATTTTTTTTCCTTTTCGTACTAACACATATGTTGCTTTCTCTTATATTCTTGTACCACCCCATTCAAAAACCAATTATCAGTAGTTCATATCGGCGTGTAGTTTCAGCATTACAATTTTTGATTTTTTCGAAGGTGTTAGGGCAAGTGGGCGTTTTCCCTTCTTGTTCCTTCACATCCCTGTGCAACTTTGCAGGATATACCATATCCTTCAAAGGCGAGACTGCTCAGTGTGCAGTACTGTGTGGGCCTGCAAAGCTAGATTGTCTTTAACCTTCTCTGGACTCCTAACATGTTCATATGTAAGCACTGCCATTTTATACTGTGACTACAAGGAAAAATTCCTCTTGTTACTTAAAATTTGTTTCTTGGCACTTTTTATTGATTTCTTTTTTAATTAAACAGCACGGTTATATAATGATATAAACACAGATTTTTGGAAGTAGATGTTCAAGCATCTAGAGCCTTATGCCCTTTTCATGTTGCAGCCCTGGCAGGACTCGCAGCAGCTTCCTGAGGATAGTCCTGCACTGAAGAAGGTGATTCAGCTTGGGGACTTCTAAGAGCATGAGACATGTAACTTCTGGAGGGATGCTTTGCTGATCAGTTTACCCCCATCTGCCTACTCCGGCTCCACTGCGCTATCTATCTGTGTCCTTTCTTGTTTAAGGCAGTAAGACCAAAAACTGCTTTCTCAAGGGGCCTGAAGAGGCAGAGAGGAAAGACAGGGATGCAATGAGCAGATGGGGCTATGCAGATGCAAAGGGAGTTAATTCCAGCTCTTTGGTCTTGTAAGTAACAGACACCACATTTTCAAACACCAGTGAATTTCAAGTTTAGTGTGTTTAAACTTTTGGGCCTATTCAGATAAACTGATATGCAATAAGTTGACTCAAGAAATGCAAAGAACTTCCTTCAGGTGAATTAGCTGAAGAAGCCTGTGCGAAGCATACTTGATGTTGACAGGTGAGCTATGGCATCTGTGCTTTATTGAATTTTGTTCAGTTCAATAATGTACGAAAATGGTAGGAGGAAATGCATTAAACTTATACATATGGATGTGACAGTCATGCGTGAACATTCTGGACATAAAAACTACTTGATCATCTTACTCAGACAATAGTGGTTTATGTTGTTTTCAGAAGTACTTTAAATAAGCAGACAGTATGAATAAAGTAATAGAATCTAATTTTAATGACTTTTAATTTAAGTTCATGAATAGGCATCCGGGTGTCTTCTGCTTCTGAACTGAGTATCAGCGATTTCTAGTGCCTAGGTAATCAACTCAAAAACTGTTATTCATAACATATGAATAAGCCAAGAACTCCTACATGGCTGTTTTGTTATATGTAACGTCTAATTTGATGTAGAAAAAAAATGGAGGTTTCTGAACAGTAATTATGCTTTTGCAATACATTATAATTGGATGAATAACTGTTCTCCTTTTTTATTTGGTGGAACCAGAACAGTGGTGGGTGAGAGATATTAAAAATAGATTAAATCAAATTTTATTGCTCATTTTCACATGGTATTTTGTATTTCGTTGTATATTTATAATTAGACTTTCTGAGTATGTAAATGATACTAACATTATGTTACAAAAAATTCATTTTTAAGTGACCTTCTCACTTTAGTAAGTTTTAACACTGAATTAATATGATTGTTCATAAACTTTTTTTGTTCTTTACAATAATGAAAGAAAAAGTGGGAAAAGATGCACCTTGACTTCGCTCAGCAGGTAAAACTAAAAAAAAAAAAAATATGTTTCTACTGTATATCGTTGCAATGCATAAGACAGGAGGTTTTCAGAAAATGGAGGAAAAAAGGTTAAGTTCATCCATTATGCAAAGGAGATAAAGCACTCTAAATTTACTTCATCCTTGCTTAAAGGCTTGGCAAAGCCAGTCTTTATTTTATCTCAATGGCGAGATATTTTCTCCATTGAAATAAAAAATGATTTTCCATTGGCTTCAGCAGAAACTAAAATTTTGCCCTTGCAATGCATAGTTATGTAGAAGTTTCATTTATTTTCTTAATAGGGAGCTCATACAATGTATTACAGAGGTTTTTCCAGACTTATACTCAGATAAATTTCACCCAGTCAGTATTAGACATGGTGATGTCGTTCTTTGTTGTAGGAATTAAATTCTGCTGTTACAAGGTTTCAGTGAGAATATTAAAATAACAAGAATTTAAACTTGCCATGACTGTGTGTCCATTTTAAGTAAGGTTGGATTCACTTCTCTTTTCAGCTCGAGCCCAGCTTTCCTTACTAGGCCATCAACCTGCCCAGACAATGTTGTTCTTTGTCAAGATCTTCTAAGCTGTTGTTGGTAGATCTTTCTGTGTAATAGTATAGAGACTGCAACCCAGTTTTTTTTAAGGTCCCATGCAAATAAACTACTAACTGAGGTTATTAACAATTATATATATGTATTAACGATTTTCTTGCTTTTTCCTACTGTTTTCTCTAGAGTATTTCCACCTTCTCATGGATCCCTGTCTTCTCTCTCATCACCGGCTTTTTATGTCAGAGGTGCTGGTTGGCATGAAGCTCAGCTATATCCTTGGGCCTGGCACTTGAGTAGAAATGCAAACAAACCTCAAAATACATATGTAAAATAAAGTTTGATTTAAGGTGCGTATAAGTTGATAACACTTTTTAACTGAAAACTGTATACTCTTAGAGCAATTTTTTTAAAATTAAAGAACAAGTTATGGTATACATGCAGCCAAACCAAGCAACAGTCTCCTCTGTTAGGCTACTTTGATTTGCCTGAAGCCAGCCAGGATTAGATTGTAGAGTTCTTAATAGTGACTATTTATTACTCACTATTCTAGTCACTAGTCACTGAGACTAGTCCCTTTGCTACCTAGAGATTAAGATATTCATGAATGTAAGCAGATGCTTTATAACATGGCCGGTATTTAAGACCTGATTCATCTCAATTTGATCTCAGTGAGGACTGGAAATGCCTCTGTACTGATTATATGAATTTTGCACAAATGCTGAAGAATAAACAAATTGCTAAAAAGAGTATTTGCTTATCACATACTGGTTGGCTGAGACCCTGAAGTACCTGTCAAAGTTGCTGTTTGAGCTTCAAAATTGCAGATCTCTCAGATCATTTAAAAATTCTGCCAATAAACTAGAGGAAAGCTTAGAATGTTTATTCTACTTTTTCCATCCTTTCAGTACATTATTAAATTGCTCCTGCCGGATGCAGCTTATGCACTAGGCTCCAGTGAATAGTTCCCCTTTAGAAGGACAGATTTTTCAATTTGAAGAATGTATGGGGAGAGGCAGAGGAGGGAAACCCTAGAGGAACATCTCAAAAAGGTTTTTATACCCCCCGCTTACATTGCGTATCAGAGAGTGTAAAATGGATGCCTCACTTTTAAGTATCTGTTAGTATTTCTACTACAGCAGTGCCTGCAGAGCTCATCATGATGGGCCTCCCTGGCAGATGATTCACCTTGTAGTACAACACAATCCTACCTCCAAGAACTTAGGATCTTAAGTCCCAGACTTGTAACACATCCCAGTGACCAAGAGGAGCGCAGAAAAAAATAAAGAAAAAGCCTTAACATCCAAACTTAGGGAAGTTTGATTGTAGGATTGTGGCCTGATTTTAAATGTAGATGCAACAAGCAGCTTTAGCAGCAGTAGTGAATAAAAAATTCAAACTTCTGTTGTTGGTTTATAACAAGATCCATTCAGCAGTCTCGCATGCCAGCAATCACACTGGAGTTAGAGTACTTTAAGCAATTCCATTATAAACCCTGCTATTGAGAAATTTATAAGTCTGCTATAAAACTTAACTGAAGGCTGATCAGTGCCAAAGAACATTTCTTTTCCACTTAAAAATAACATGTCGCTGCTGTTTATAAATGATAGGGTTGTGAAAGTGGAGAGAGAGAGATTTTCAATGGCATAAATTGAGACTGGACAGCCATTCTCTGTGTCTTGGAATATCTGTCATTAACATCTGAACAGGAAAGGTGAAGAAGACTTTTACACAATCTATGTATAGTAAAGCATGAATTTTGGAGAGGTAGAAGGAAGGAAGAATAAAAATTTGCCTGTTATAGATTGTTTTCCCTCAACAGGCTATTTTTGCAACTCAATCTTTTAAAATTGTAATTAACTTTTAGCTTGCATTCTTTTGATGAAAGCAACTTTAAGGGGACAAGTTGCTAGTGTTTGAAAATTATCTTCTGTAACTTCTCCTTCATAGAATTTTTTACCTGCCTATATTGTCATTTTAACAGCTTCCGACTGTGATAAATTGTAATGACCATCTGCCCATGATCACCTGTCAGCTATAAAATATCGCAATATACATTTTGAAATTGGACGAATTAATCTTTGCATTATAGACTTTTCCAATGTCTTATTTCTTACATACCTCTGTAATATTTCTCCTTCTAAATTCAGCTTCCTTCTAATTAATGAAATTGAATAAGAAAGGTAAGACAAAGGAAATTAAATTCCAAGTTGCCAAAGGACGAAATGTCTGAATAATATACACAAAAAGTATGACAAATCAGGGCTCTGCCTGCACTACCACTTCAAGGATTTACAAATGTTACAGGACATAAAATCCCTAAGGAACACCCTTTTGTGTCAGATTTTCTTCTTTTGAGGTGCACTGTTTGTTTTCTAACACGAATAAATCAATCTAAACAGAGTATTAGAGGTGGGTTGATATATCGGTTCTTTGGGAAGAAAAAAAAGAAAGAGACCTGCACAATGGTCAGGCTCAATCACAGTCCTTCCCAATGTACACAGGAGAGAGAGGAGTTGTTAATGTGATGTACTGCAAAAAGTAGTTGGTACCTGCCACTTTATCCCACAGAACAGAACCTTTCCTCCTTCAGGAGGAGACACCAGAGTGGTATTGCAAAAAGCCCCTGTGCTTACCTCAATGGTGAGAAAGACATGGTGTTTCTGAAAAGTAGCATCACTCCTAGAGTTATTCCTGGGAAATGTAGTGTAGACTAGACTAGAATTTATACAGCCTGTCCCAAAGTGAGATCATCTCTTTTGTGGAGAGGAGAAAAATATATGAAGGTTTTTATTATGTATTTAATATTTGCTCTGAGTAGGAAGAGTCCTATTTATGTCAGTGTGCATTTACATAGCACTGGGTAAGTGAAATAGAAAGAATGAGCTAGAATAACATGTATTCTTTCCCTGATAGTCCTAGAATCCGCATGAAAGGCAAAACATAGCCGCAGTACAGGTAAAGGCGCGTGTACAGGTATAACCTCCTTTTCATCTGTTCTGCTAGCAGTCAAACAAGCAAGCAAGACTAACGTAGCTCTTGGGATCTTTATGCTGATGTAGCCTTCAGTTTAATAGACATTATAAATATTGCACAGGGAGCAAAGAGGTTAATAGTGTTACTTTGAATTTATCCCAAAGTATCTGAGATCAGAATCTGACCTACTGCTGTTCTTATCAGTGGGAACTGTAGCCATGTTACTGAGCAAAACTGAGCTATAACTGACACCAGGGCTCTGGAGGATACTACCAGTCTTAGACATGCAAGAATGGTGGAGGTGGAGTAGTCTTCTGTGCCACAAAAAGGTGTATATTTTTTAAGAACACTCATCTTCATCTATTAGATGTGACTGCCTTACTCTTCCTTCTGTGTGAAAATATGCTGAAGAGGTAAAATATCCTATTAGGATCAGAGGTAATGAGGTGGAAATAACTGAAGTTTTAGCTACTTTTTTAAAAAAAAAGAAAAAAGTTTTTTTAACTGCTAGATGAATAAATTCATTTTCATTTAATTTCATATTGCTGTCTTTTTTCATCACCTACCTTCATCACCTAAAACAATTTCATAAACGTGCTTAAGAAAAAAACCAGGAAGGTGTTTTTATTAAAAATTAGTTTTTTTCAGTGATCGCTGACTGTGCTTTCTGTCTTCCTTCAGCATCTGTGGCACTTCATCCCATAGTTTGTCCTCAGTTTCGCATTATATTGGAAAATGTTTTGCAGCCTGCAGTGTGTAACAGTATATGGAAGAGCTATTCTATGGGTTCTTCTCAATGAGACATCCAGGATGGCTGCTGGTAACTACAAGGAACATAAGGAATAGAGGAGAAATTACATTACTGGGTTTTATTATAGGGGTGTCTCCTCGTTTTATATATATACATATATAAATGTATGTACATATGTATGCATTTATTTATATATATAGTCTGTATACATATGTGTATAATATTGTGCATAAAGTTGTTTTGTTGTGACATGGAAAACCTACTTTTCATGTTAATGTAAGATGAGTAGATATTTTTTCCCCAAATATGACATGGCACTGAAATATGAGGTGTATGGTTTTGCAGGAGAATAACAGTTTTAACTATATTACATGTTTAAAATCCCAACTGAACATAATATAACTTTACTAGCTCATTTCTCCTGAGGCATCAACACCATTTATCACTACTACTGCCAGCTGGCATGTCTGAACTATCATGATCAGCATTTTATGTGGAAATGAAAGCATTCAATATGGTCTCTCTTCTCTAATGCTCTGAGGTCAGATACAATATTGCTAGAGGCAGAGAAGATGCTTTTTTGTCACACTCTTGAGAGATATCCATTTGACATATTTTATAGTTTCTAGGTTAAGACCAGCCAAGCTTTTCCTTATTTGCACTGACCTGACAGGAGGTCATTTGCTGTAATAACAATCTAAGATTCATATAGATGAGGTTTTTTATACTGTAACGTTCTAAAGGCCACAGACAGCCAAATATTTTGGGGCTAAAAACCAATTCCTAGTACCTTTTTTTTTTCTGCCTAACACTAGAGTTTAGGAAGGCTCTGGAATCATTCACCCAAGTGGTTTCTCCCTCTAAAAATCCAGAACGTGTTTTGCCGAGCTTAGGTCTTTGTGAATAGGTGTTAGTTGCTCTTATTTTTTTTCAGAGGGGTTCATGGAATGTGGTCTGATGACTTAGTTAAGAGTATCTTGTAGTTTAGGTTTAAAACTTGAATTCTAGCATGTATGGCCATTCCATTCTACACCACAAATTCATGAGTCACTGTCTATTCCCAAGCCTCAGTAATCCATCATGTGAGTAGTACTACTGATATCTTTTATCATCAGCTTCTTCACAGCCATTTGCAATTGCTCTAAGGTAGAGGAGGAATTCTAGAATAACATATTGAATCTGTAACTCCCCGTAGATCACTGCATGCTCTTTAATTGCTTTAGAATTCATGCTAGTATATGCTTATATAATTTCAAACTCTATTTTTCAGAACGATATTAAAAGAAACATATTGTTTTTATTGACATTTTACAGGTCTTGAAAAATATAAGCTAATTTAGTATAGCCAGAATGCTGTGAGTACATGGGAGGTTTTGGACATGTCTGAAAATTTATTCTGAGCATTGCCTCTTATTGGCCAGCAGTGACTGAATAACATTGCTCTTTTTGTATGACTGGGTAATGTTATTTTAAGGCAACGTATCTTCCAAAAATTAAGCCATTCACTAAGGTAGAAAACATGCACTTGACTGAAAACACTCTCGGTTAGTCATGACAGAACAAGTTCTCTCTACAGAGTAGTGCTCTTTTGCCATAAACGATACTCATCGTTACTTGCAGTGGTTACAAACATGCACACACACAAAAAAGATTTTCCATGTTTATTGATTTTCAGTAATTCTACGTTAAATCTGCTGAGTGGCAGATAAAGAGTTAAATTCTTGTATAGTAACTAGTGTTTTACGCTGCCATTGACCTCATCAATAATTGCAAAAAACCTGCAGGGTGTGATAATATACTATGTGAATAAGACTAGAATCTTCCTGCACATGATCTGTTCTAAAACCATAAGCTAATAATAGCTTCAAAAGGCTAAAAATTATCTGATGGTGAAAGTAACTTAAAAAAAATACGTATACCCTATCAGTGAAATTTATTCATTTTTTATTTCTCTTGTAAATTCCATGTGCTAGATAGATGGATTTTGTCCTTTTGAACAACAGCTATTTAATTTTTGTGGCAAGATGTTTGTTCAGATGTTTCCCAAATGAAAACCATCAGCAGTTCTCTGCAATTTATAGCATAATTACAACTAAACAGTGTCTACCATTTATACTTTTACAATGAGAATTTAAAAATAAACTTGCTAAAAATAAAATGAAAAGCCATGCTTAAAACACTGGAGATAGAAACTGAATCTTCGATTCTGTCTACCATGTTTAGAAGAGAGGGAATTTTTTACTAGTCCCTACTTAAGATGTAGCAATGTGACACTACCCAGGAGTTCTCATAGTGCTGGTGCTTTTTATAGCCATGTTTCAGGTTAGATCTTCAATTTGGAAACCAGTGAAGATTCCAGCAGATATTTTATTATGATAAGAGCCTGCATATAATCCAAAGTAGGAAGAATTCCTAAGTAACTTTCCTAAATTCAAAACATGGTTTCTAATTCTGAAATACATTTAAAGCCTTGGGGAGAGGACTGCATAGAAAACTGGCATTTTCCTTTGGTGTCAAATACAGCTAAGGGAAAGGTTCAAAAGATAAAAGAAAACCAATGTAAGCAATCCAGTGCAATTAAGAAAAGTAATACCTCAGTTTTCAGATGTCTGAGCTTGATATCTTTCTGATGGTGCCTGGCTGAATTGACTGGTGTCTCTAATGTGTAGCAAGTCGCTCTGCACAGCAGTGACAATATATTATTTTTTCAAATTGTTAGTTTGCCCCCAGTCTCCTGCAATTCTAATCCTGAAAATGCAGACCGTTTCTCTTCCCCTTTCTTTGTTTTTCCAGTATTGTGAATATTCTCTACATTTTTTAAGCTTTAAACTGCCAAAATCTGTTCTTTGGACCTGTAGTCATTTACCTTCTTTCATTTGACAGTTCAAAAATTTGAAATTCACTAAAATAATCAGAATTGAATAGCCCAGAGTTGGAATGTAAAAATAATATGTTATTCTTAGGGAAGAAAATATGAATAACTTATGTGGTCACCCTCATCTCTCAGATTTTTCTTTTCCTCTCTTTTGTACAGTGTCAAGTAGTCTTGATCATAAGAAGATATACTGAGGAAGAGGTGCTGAAAGTGATTAGCACCAGAGCCAAAATCAACTGCTGCTTTTCTGGAATTATAGGTCAGGTAAACAGTAAACTTAATATTCACACGTAAGCCAGGTTATGTGAATTTATCCATAGTATAATGATAGTAGAAAGCCTCTAAATATCTTCATCATTTCTCACTCAGAAACTCTTGTAATTACAAATAATAAACATCTATAAAGTGAGAGTCTATTTACACATCATTTATGAAAGACTTCCAAAAACTGAAATAGAGTGAATATATTGTTTGTGATTTTTCACTAAGCTGATTCTGATGATTACATAATTATTGTTGATCCTTTTGCGGTCTTTCTAATTATAGCCCTTGGTATCAATGTTGCAGGTTAATAACACTTCCAAGTCATTAATTCTGCTTTTAAAGTGATGACTCTTTCTGTATTTTAAGATTAATTTTAAATAAATATTATTTTTAAAGGGTAATGAAAGGTACTCAGAGAAAATAGGTCAGGTATTCATTTTAAATTAAGTCAGTATAATTAGCATTCTTTGATATCTGAGGACTGAATTTGGGTAACCGTTGACTGGTTCATGAAGACAAAGTACTAAAATTGTTCATTTGGCTCCAGTAACTGTTGAAAATGAGACTGTTCTGCTAATACTGTCTTAATAGCATCTTGGGATTCTGTGTAGAACCATACACATCCTTGTAGTTCTGTTGTTATATTATGTAATGTTTGATGAAGGCTAATTTCTATTTTGGAGGAGCATCTTGTGCTTATATTATAAATTAAATAGCTGAAAAATCATCAGATTCTCAAATGCTACAGATCTGGAGCATTTTTTCTCAAATAATTACGTTTTCCTCTCAAATGATGTTTTTCTCACAAATCCTCCCTCATTCACAGAGTAAGATAAGCACATAATTGGCCTCATGAAATAAAAATCAGACTTTCTTTATATTCCTCATTCATGTTTGTGTGTGATTTTCAGAGATAATACGAATATCTTGCCAAGCAATTCTTTGTTAATTGATATCAACTAATGAGGTAAAAAACAGTTAAGGGGAACATCCTACAATAACTACTTTTTCTACTCTGTAATTCCACTAAGTAGCAAATCATGTTCAGGTTCATGATATTTTAAAGTAATACTATAATAAATAATCTCTGGGAAAACATTTATTTTTATAATGATCTTCATACTGGTTATTTGTGTCTTTAGATCAAAATGTGAAGTCTCTTGCTTTTATGTTATGCCTGAATTGCTCTAGAAAAGTCATTTTCATTACTGTTCTAGTAGATTTGACTATAATTGAAAAGCAGAAAACCTACATTCCGTTCTCTCACTTGTGTTTTTAATATGGCGTTCCAGTCTATTTATTGAATCAAATTATGGGATATCTCCTATATAGGGATTTTCAAACATTGTCTTTAGACTACTTCTAAGAATGCTGTGAAGAAATAATTTAGGCAAGCCAACCCCTTTGTCAGAAGGTCCGTATGTATCATTCAGGAGTCCACAACTTCAAAGGCTGTACCAGAGGTCTTCTGTTTGAAAAATCACAACTCTTCTATGAAGTATTTATTATGTAAAAATGAAGTGTCCACTTCCAACTAGAATTAAGGCTAGCTGTTTTGTGAGAGTCTTAAGACCAGTTTTCTGAGTAAGATATACCTCTTAGTAGATACATTCATGTCTACTTCAGACAGAATGAAGAAATGGAATAAAATGTCATTTAGATTAAAAAAAAAAAAAAAAGGTTTCTCAGTTAAATATTAATCACCGTCCCAAACAATAACATAAGTAGCACTTTATAACGTAGCAGTGTAAGAGTGGAACGTCATAGTAAGGGAAAAGTTAGATTATCAATTCCACTATGAAAATCACTGCTGACCAGAACCTGGGCAAGGTTCAAACAGATCATAATACTTCCGTTGAAATAACTGTCTTCAAGAACAGTTCCCAGATCATCTACCCTATCTAGAATAAAAATGATCAGCAAAAAAAAAAAAAAAAAAAAAAAAAAAGAAAAGAAAAGAAATACTCCACTATTGAAACCTTTGCAGCAAGCAGTCTGATTCCCTACCAAGCTGTCTCTTAGCAGCTGACAGACTGCTTGTTCTGCAGAGCTCATGTCAAACTGCAGAGCCATTGAAAAAGAGAAAGCTGCAGATATCAGGAAATTCTTCAAGGCAAAGACAACATTAAGTTTAAGCAAGGATATAGGAGACTTTAAATGCTTTGCTGGAAGAAATTCAGGAGCAGCCATTGCGAGTACTCAAAACTGAACCAACTACCTACTTTCATCATTTACTGTTAATATTGCTAGTCGGTATGTCTTTTATAGGATCGTGTCTTTATTATTTCTTTTACATACATACTTCAGTTAAAGGCAACCCTTTAGGTCAGCCTGTAACGAATGCAAGTTTAGAGCCTGAGCTGAACCTCAAGCCCCAGCACCAGATTTTTATGCCAGTCTGCCAGCAAAGCTTGATCCCTTTCCTGGGCGTAGCAAAGCACACACACATACATGTATATACATACATGTGTATATGTATGTATATATGTATGTATTCCCCATCCTGGAATATCTTCTTAGTGAGAGCACTCTCAAGATGAGGGAAGATACAAGCTTAAATCCTAAAGCCTCATGGGTTTTGGCCTGTGGGTGATTTTCTGAATTTCTAAGCTAACGCTGAAATCTGACTGGAGCAACTTCAGGATTTTGAGCAGAAGAGGAACCCATCTCTGCCCAAGTTAGCCACTGGCTACCTATAAGCAGGAGGAGGAAAACTATCCCATCCACCAGCTATGAACTCCTTGGTGCAGGTGCACACCTCCGTGGTGTCCCAGCTCCTCTTTCTGGTGGCACATGAGCAAACCCTAATTGCGTTCTGCTTGCTGTGAGAAAGCAGTCTAAAATTGTGACTCCACTATCTATAGGGGCACCCGTGAGACTAGGAGTTTGGAACAAGCCACTGTACGTACTGCATGTACAGTCTAGATAGTCTTGATGGTGCCTAAGTTTGATCCTTTCCTCTGTATTTAAATGCCAGGTAGTTTAGGTACCATATCACTAAAGTTGCAGTTCTCTGCCTATGTTTTAAGGAGGGCTACTCACTTAGGCTAGGATCAGAAGTTCTGTTAGGAAAGCTTCAGTTTGGCAGGTAAAGGTTAGAGATGCCTTTGAAAAATCTCATATGTAACCTAGAGGTTCGTGTTGTGCTCAATAGCGCCTGGGTACAATGAATAACTGTGAGGGGAAGAAGAAGGCAAAAGTCGTGATGCACGGATGTCCGTTATGAAATACAAATTCAGCTATATTAGTTGTCTAATATGGACATCTAGTTTATTGTTGTAAAGTGGATAATCCCAGAATTGGGGATAAGCTAAACAGACCATTAGTGTTGTTATAATTTCTATTAATACAAATTACTTCTGATATAGAAGATACAGAATAATAATACTAAATACAAAGATTATTATGACAGCTACCTTGTACAAACTAAAAAAACCCCTCCCTCTGTTAATACTAAAAAGTTGATCTCTTTTTTTAAAGATTTGTTTCTTAATTCATTACCTAGCCACTAAAACTTCCAGATAGTTTTTCTGATTCTCTGAAAACATACATTTCAGTATTCATTGAAGGAATTAAAATTAGCGCAGATTTGGAGAATTCAGCATGACTGATTGCAGGATAGCAGACAGTCCTGGGGGAATGATTCTTCTCAGTTTTGCAAAATACTGTTGCAAGCCTATGGGAAATAACTAATCACCCAGTTTTTATTTCCTAACTTCAAATATCCTTTCATCTTCTTCCCAGGAGATAAATGTGCTTTATATGCTGTCTAAAGGGACGAAGAAATAGCTTGATTTATTTATATTTGTTTTCTGAAATTTCAGACTTGGAATCCTTTGAGCAATTAAAACAAAAATGGAAACACCAAAATTCAGAGCTCCTGAATTATTACCATCTCAAACCAAAACAAGGATCTGTGTGATACGCAGTTACTGACAGAGGTCCTGAAAGGCTATAAATAGCCAGATCAGGTGCAGTCCCCCATTACACTGGAAAGAAATCCCCACAGTTCATCACAAAAATTAGGTTTTACATTAATTATGACGAGATTAATTTACTACTATATATCAAACTATTTCTCGTCATGAGAATAGTTAGCATTTATACATTGATTTGTAATTTTTTTCAGATGGTTTCAGTGTGCTATAGATGCAGAATTTTTATTGCTATGAATGATGGTTTGATGCCTTAATCTCCCTGGTGACTTTGAAAGTTTTACTTGGTCTGTCTTTATCACTCTTCCAATATACCTGTTGTGTACTCTTTATATAGATACAAAAGTTACAAATAAGTTATATCATGGGGAAAACTATAAAAACTACCATGGAAAAAGATATATATCTGAGCAAAAAGCAGCAAGTGTCGGGGTCTTAGAATGTTTATATGCATAAACTGGGTCTATGTACCACTTTCCTAACAGGCGAGATATTAGACATTTTGATTTATGACTATTTCTGTAATTCCCCTGCAGTTTTATCATGACAAAATTGTATCCTTAGGTATCTTAGGTAGAACTAAGCATGTGAGCGGCTCGGCTTTTTTCTGGGTTTTATCGTGTTTCAGATGACTGTACGTATGGAGGAGAGATGGTATGGGAGAGGAATTGCCTCTGAATGCGGCGAAAGCAGGACTGGGCCTGTTGTATCGCTTTGAAAAGCATTTGTCTCAGTTACTGGCGATGTCTTGAAAAGAAAATACAGTTTAAAACTCCAGTTTTTAAAATGGTCCTCCAGCATCCAATGCACAGTACTATCGAAGTTTCAGGAGCCAGTCGTTGCATACTTACACCCCAGGCTCCTGCTCACTGACTATGAAGCTAATAGCGTATAAAAAGAGCAAGATGGCTAATTCACTTTTAAAACAAGTTCTGAAATGAGTGTGCAGCTGAAGCATGATGTACATCGGACAATTCCTTTGCCATTGGCTCTTTTTTTTCTATCAGACTATGCTACATCTGCTTCATAGTGCTTGGGTCCTCTGGAAAAACGGATAGAAACACAAAAAGGACAAGTAGAGATGAAAGGTTTGGTTCTTTTCAATTAATACACTGGGACCAGTATGTGTTCTGTTCTCATACCAAGATACTTTAACTTAACATACCATGAAACTACTCTGGAGTTCGTTTATTGGGAAACCTTTGAACTAATAATATAGGATGAATATTTGGGGGGCTTGAACCTAGATTGTACTTCAGTGATCTTCCCTGTAAAATGGGGATATTACTATTTTCTTTCTTCTATTCCTTGTGTAGAAATAAAAATACACATTGTATATAGATATAAACAGAGATTATATGTTTGAAGCTTCTGAGCTTAGACACCTGAACTGGAACTGACTCAGACCTTATTTTAAGAAATGTGAAATCCTTTGTTTTCAGAGAGGAATCAGGGTCTGTGGCACACAACATATGGCAAAAGAAAACTCCAAAAAGAACCTAAGTCTTTGTGTGAATATAGAAAATATGAGCCAACCATTGTGAAGTTCAGAATTTATTTATCATTATGAAGACATTGCTTTAGTGAAAAGTGAGTAAGAAAATGGCCCAATTAATTGTTGTCTTTCTTCCTGTCAAATATAAACACAATTTTAAAGACTATTGTGAAAGGCATTGAAAAACTGATTGAAAGACAGTTCTAATATTTTTAGCCTAATTTTTCCCCTCTACTGAACAATGGTGATATCAGTTTTCCCTAGCTTTTTTCCACCTGCTTTTTGTTCTTGCGAAGTGTTCCACTTCAGATATAATTTCTCATATTTTCTTTAGTTAATATATGCCTCCTGAGGTTGGACATGGATTCAGCTATTCCCACTGAATTCATAAATTCTACAATTAAGGCTGTATCTCATTTTTAAAACTCTTCTATTCTTTGGAAGAATTCTGAGCCTCTTCTAATCAGTAAATGTTCAAAAAAAATGGTACAGCACTTATTATAGAGAAAAGAATGTCAGCTAGATACAACTTGAACCAATTTTCTTTGACCTGGGATCTTTTACAAAATGCCATTCCTTGATTGCTTCCATTTATTTCTGCTCTCATGTGACCTCTTCTCTGTCCTTCTTAGTCTTTCCTTTCTGCTGCTGCTTCTCCCCTCATTTCACCCTTCTGCTGCTGCTTTTTTGTTGGATTTCTATTGCAATATTTGGGGCTCTTAATCGTTTGGATTAATAAACAATACACTGTCTCTTGCTGTATGAATACTTATCGTGCACGTAAAGTAATTAGTATTTGTCAGATGGATCAGAACACAACCACAGTGCCGGCTTTTTTGGCGTAGTATACATAAAACAGTTGTTCTTTATGTAGTGAAATTAACTGAGTATTACTCAGTTGACGAAACTTGGAGGCTTTACTTCCAAATCCATACATTGTCTATATTATCAATAATGAAGATACTGAAAACTTAAAATAAAGCTAAGAAGCAATATCATGTAGTTAAACAGGCAAATCTAAAAACTGTGTAGAGGAAAACATTAAGTAGTAACTTGCTGTTTATTTGAACAAAGTTCCTCAGATAACAGTTGGTCTGTGAGCAATCTGTGAATAATTGGTGGATTTAGTTTTCACTGGAAATGATAAGCTAACAGTCCCAAAGGTGAGCCCTTGGGTTTTTATTCTGGAGAAATTATGAGCATGGGCTGGAAAATGAGACATACATTTTGCGTAGTTAAATGAAATTAAGACTCATCGAATTCAAAATGGAAGGAGAGTTCAGTCCTTAATCTCACTGCTGAGTTTAGCAGTTAATACATTTGTGTAAGGAAATTACAGTACAAACTCTTTTTTTTTTTAATTGAGATGCAAATTTACACCACATTGGTCTAGTAACAAAACCGACGTTATTCTAGTTGTCCTTGTACAGGTGTAAAACAATGACTTTAGGGTCACTTACGGTGTAGGAAACTGAATCTGTGATAAGCTTAGCTTCAAAGACACAATGTCTGAAAGGGGCTCTGTCTAAATCCATGTATAGTTTTACAGAGGCATTGGAACTATTTCACTAACTAAAGGAGATAAACAGTGATTCCTGCACATGACCCAGAAGCAGAAGTATGGAGAATCTAAGGAAAACAGCTTCAGAGAAGGAAGACGGTAGAAGCAAACTCCACCAGAACCAACATTCAGGAAACACAGAAGCAAAAAACCCTGTCAACTGCAGCATATCTTCAGAAAATGTGCACCAGAGAAGAGTATGATACTTAAAAAAACAACTATTTTTTTTGATACACTGGATGTACTTAACACTTGTCCTGAAGTCAAGCTGAGGAGACCAACTATAAAACTATGCTACAAACATTTGAGAAGTATGGCATTTCACATGAAACATGGTAGAGATTTATTTTACAAGTAAAGCCTCATTCTGACAGAGTCAGACTTGTGCTGAGACTTCCCCAGTTCTGCCCTGGTTTTTGATTCGTTAGTAAAGTTCAGGATGGAGCGATAAACTGATAATGTAGTTTAGTAGGCAGGCACTTAAGTGGTTTGCAGATAAGCACGAAGTTAATCAATTAATTCTACTATCACAGCCAACAGTGACAAAAAGATTCAGGATAACAAAGTAATGATTAGACAAAGCTGTAGAATCAAACTGAGATGAAGTGAACTTTGTTAAATGATAGAGTAACAGCAGGGAAATGTGGATAGAGTAACAGCAGGGAAATGTGTTTTGATGCTTACAGAGATTTTTAGGGGAAACTGGGAACTTGAATGCCTGTTACAGATGCTGATGTCAGAGGAACTGAGAAATTATAGAATTGTAGAGTCAAAGGTGTATTGGAGGAGAAAAAAATTCCTCAAACTGCTTCTACTTTATCATAATGACACAGTGCATATCTGTGATGCAAAACTTGGGCAAAATTTTCTGTAGGGGTGTGACACAAAGTTGACACTTTCAGATTGATAACCCAAGTCACTTCTATAATAGGGGAAAACAGCATAGTGGATCTCAAATCACTCACAGGGGAGACTGGCAAGAAAAGAACAGCAAACTGGGATGAATTATCAAAAGTGAAAAACATGCATAGTATGATGTTAGGGAGGAGATTTTAATATGCAACTTCAGTTCCCCCTCTCTATTTCAGAAAAGGTCAGTGATTCTAACCAGAAGTATAAGACGTTGTATAAAACAGCTGGGGCCCTCATAACACTGCCAAAAGTGACCATGCATCTCTTGACAACAGTAAGTATGAGTGACAGTGCAATGCATTTCAGAGCATAAGCGGTGTTAATAGAATCAAGCAGTGAGTAGATTACAGGTATTTGGAATTGTGTGTTACATAGCAGAGTTCTGCAAATTGTTGTTGTCTTCCTTGCCTGGAAAAGAAAGAAGTGCATTGAAAACTTACAGACCAGTCCCACCAAAGCCCCCAAAACCTTAATTCTGTGTAGGTCGCACTTTCAGGGTTAGTTAGATCCTTTTATCTTGCTTGGTTTAGGGAATGCAGCTTTGAGACTGCAGAAACTCATGGATAAAGGCAGGTGTAGATCAAACTGATCATTGAGTAAAAGTGCTTTTCTTAAAAATACATTGGGTACAAATTGATTTTGTACACAGAGAGGGACTTCCCGAGAGATGAGATATGGTATATCCTCAGTAAGACATAATAAAAGGAACAATAACATAAGCTAGAGCTCTGTGATACCAGCAGTAACAGCCATCTCTGCAGGTGTAATTATTTTCATTTCTTTAAGGACAACACCTTTCCTACATTTTTGTCTACTGTAAGAGGCAAAGAAGAAGGGCTTCAAATAGCACTTTGTTCTGCATGGATCCCTGTGAGGTCTTCTGCTCTATAGCTCAGGAAGGGACCATGCTCAGTTAGGTTTGTAGAAACCTGGGCAAGCTCCTCACTAATTTAGTACGACTTATATTCATTACATTCACAAGGAGATGATGAATGGCTGAGCAAATTCATGCTGTTTACTAGAGATTTAGCTGTTGACAGGGTGCATTACACACAGCTGCGGTGTCTCATCAACCCTAGTCCTCGCTCTCTGTGCTGCATAAACCAACCACAGAGGTATTCTTCACTCAATCCCCCAGTCTTCCTCCTCCTTTCGGCCTGCTACAGAGAAGCGTGATGTGTTAATTACATAATTAACACATCTCCTTTGTAATTAGCCTGACTTTATCCCAGCTAGCCACACTAGGAAGAAGGATGTTAGGTGGATCAATTTACAGCAATCTAAAACTGTTTACAAGCATACAGACAGTTTAAAACAAATAGTATGTTAAAAAGGTCTCAACAGGGAAGCAAGTTTTATTACCAGCTACTGAGGTAATAAAAATGACATTTTCATTAGAGTAGTATCTATGCTGTACTTTATAATGCCTAGCTTGGGAGAAGATGAAGAGAGTTTGCTGGGGGAAAAAAAAGTTGGAAAGCATGCCCCACCGGGCAGAAAAGGAGAGGGGGAAAGATTAGTCAGAAGCAATCACCTGCTGGAAGGGCTACAGCATCAGAGAGAAGGTCTCCTGACAGCACCCTTTGGATGAAGGATTAGTTATTTTATCTTGCTGGGAGCATGCTGCTTTGCACAGGTTGCTCTCCTGAGGAAAATCCTGCTAAGGGTGGTTAGGAGCAAGGAGTTTTCAAGGATAGAGTACTGCTCTGCTCAATTTGGTTTAGGTGGATATTGGTATAGAGGAATTTTATTTATAACTTGTTTGGCTGTGAATGTGAGCAAACATTTTTAAATATCTAAGGCTAATTCAGAAAAACAAAATTAAGGGCCACAGTCCACAGTACTGGCAGTTTTTTTGCTTTTAAGTGACTGATCTCCAGAACGAGATACGAAGCCTGATAGAAATCGCTCAATATTGCAGTATGTTTTAAAATTCTTCCCTCTCCAGAGCATAGGTGACCTGCTAGAGGCTGTAAATATTAATTTTGTATACTCGGGAATTCTCATGTGAAAAGATTTGTTGACAGCTCTCCTTCAATCGTAAAAAAAAAAGAAAAAAAAACAGAAGGCAGGTGTTGCACTCTTATAATATTAATGGTAGCTGATTATTAAAATTGTGGGTTCTAGTCTGTAGCGTTTTGTATATTTTACATATGGTTCATGAAAATATGTAATTAGCCTTGGAAACTGATGCTTCCTTTTGTAGGTAAGTTATGCATCGTTTTTATTTTTCTTTCATAATTGTATGTGTTTTTTAATGAGCCACAGTCTCCTACATGTGAAGAAGACATAATAATCTGTCTAACAACTGAGTTATTACATAAAAAGAGTTTCTTCCATACAATGCTTAAAGGAATTAAGTGGCTACTGGTGTGATTTACATGTAGCTTCATTCTTAGAGCATTCTGTGAAAATTTCCAAGCAGTAAGACCCACGGAAAAGTAGAAAAAGGAATAACAGTTTCTTCTATGGTATTAGGTTAGGGAAAGAGTGAATATGGTCTGCCTGCTCCGCTCTGTTGTTACTGAGGTGTTTGTGGAAATAAACTGAAGCAAAACTTCCAGCACTTGCAAAACTATTAAGCCAAAGAAATGGAAGCACCAATGATGCTTTGAAGTGTTTTGAGATGTTCTAAGGAGGCTGAGCAGGGTTTTCCAGAACCATAAATTAAGACTTCAGTGTCCATCTCCTGTCTAATGCAAGATTCCAGCATCTAAAGCATCTTTAGAATTCGGCTGCTAAAGCCTAGCTAGGAGCGGTGTAAACCCGAAAGAATAGTGGTGCCGGTGCAGAAAAGAACAGCAGAACCACACTGTTTCCATTTGCTCTTACGCAGTCTCACAGTCTTAGTCCTTTCCTTGAGGAGAGATGAGAGTTGGGTTTAAAAGCTTCCAAAAGCCTTTGCAGCTTCTCTCTGCAATTTGGCCAATGTTAAAATTTACTGTAGTAATTAACCCACCCTCCAATAAGATGATTTTTTTTTTCAAATCTTTTTAAAACCAATATTCTTCGAGTTATAAACGAAGACTCAGGCCTGCCCTGTGGAGTGCAGCGCGGCTGTTTGGCGGTGCGCGGCATGAAGAGCGCAGGCCCGGTGCCGCCGTCGCAGTCGCGGGGGAGAACGTCCTCAGGGCGAGGGGACGCTGTCGGCTCCTCCGGCTCTTTGATTCAGTGCTGTGCAGGCCCTACCTAGCATTTAATATAGCTGTAGGGAATGGGCTTGTCCCCGCTCCTTGTGCGGCCTTTGTAAACGCACCCGTATGACAGGCAGCTGCAGCCTTTGGAGATGCCGGAGGTGCTCGGCAGCTTTTGATGTTAACTCCTCTGCCTCTTGGGAGGGATCCGTTCCTGCGAGCTCTGGCTGAGAGCTGGCCACCTCCAAGCGGGAAGAAACTGGCTTTGCAGCGTAGCTCTGGGGAGGCTGCTTGCCTTGCAGCTCTTCTTGCGCGTCCTTCACTCCGCTTCAGAGCAGCAGCATCAGGAATTTCCATTCGTACCAGCACCAACGTACGTCCGCGGAAGCCGGTGGGGGCTCCGCACCTGTGCTACATCCCGCTGCCTTTAAAGCCAGCGTCCGCGGGCAGCCGCGCAGCAGCCAGGACTGAGGACCTGGGGCAGCCTTACCTTGATTCTCCAGCAAGCACCTTGCCCTTCCAGAAGGGCTGGGAGAGACGGCAAGCGTGGGCAGCTGTGTGTATTTGCACGAGAAAATCTGACGAGTAAATGGTGAGATAGACTACACGTTGTGTCCTGAGCCACAGCCAACTCGGTCACCCCTGATCATTCCTGACATCAGCCTCTGGGATTCCCTCTTCCCTGGTGAACTGAGCGCTATAAGAAGAATTTACAAAACAAAAAAAATCGCCAACTGCTATTCAAATGATAAGTGGTGCATGCTAATTACATTTTCTGTGGTGATTAATTAAAAATAACCATGCAAATGTCTAATTTAAGAGTCACTCAATTCACTAAGTCTTCAGACACTGCCTAGCTGCCCTGGGCGTTTAGTGGTTAGGCAATTTATTCAAGCTTTCAAAATATTCTCAAAATGTCTAAGATAATGAAAGTTCTTGAAAAAGTTCCAGCTAGCTTGGAATATATAAACTGAGGCTTCAGAACAGGAAAATAGCACTGCATATATTTGCATTTTTGAGCTGAAGTACTCTGTGTATACATAAAAATAGAACAGGAAGTGAATAATAGTCTAGATAATCTGAATATTTAGCTATTTAGCAGGCTGCAGAGCATAGCAGACTAGCTCATAGATTATTTCCTTGGCTGAAAAAAATGAAATATATTTTTTTCTTAGATCAAGCTATTTTTTTCTTATTTTTTGAAATAGGAAGCTTTTGTTACATGTAGACATGGGGTTTACCTTATCCACCAATAAATATAATTGTATCTGTAGAACCATGCCAAAACTGTAGCCTGATTCAAATCCAGTGAATTTTAATCAGTGGAAGATGCAACTAACAGACTAGATTTCTATGGTCTAATGGATGAGAAATAAAAATACCTTATGTGAAGACCTTCCTTAAAAGGTATTAAATAAAAACTTAAAGAATTAGAATTTTTCCTTTTTACTAATAGAAAAGTTTGTAAATATTTTATTTACTATATTATCTTATTACGTTTGCTTTTTTTTGGTGTAATTTTTTACCAAATTTGGTGAATATTTAACCAACAAAATAATAAATACAACAAAATAATAAATAGGAATATTGATTTTTTCATATTTCTATTTATGTGGCAAACAGTTCTCTAATGTGACTACTGCCACAATTTTACCTGGTAGAAATATGCATGTTCCCTCTATATCATACAGGAGAATATATGCTCTTCCACGGCAGTACCATCTCATAACTTACTTTTTTTTTTTATGATGATGATGATATTGTAAGGGCATTAACCATGCCGTTCTGAGCCACCTGAGATTTGTTTGATCTCTGAAATTGTTCCAGTATACACTACATATACAGAAAGTTTTTCAACAGGACTGTTAGAGAAAATTTAGATCGATAAATGCAGAATGCAATTATTTTTCATGCATCAGTGATGTTTTTACTGCTCTCCAAAGATCCTACACAATTTTCCAGAAATTAATTTGGTTATAACATATTTGGTATATGTTTTCTGGGACTATTCTAGTTTATACAAGTTATTTATAGAGTGCAGAGCTGCTATATCTGCAGATGTTCCTACCTGCAAACACTTTACGAGCATAGAAGTAAAATTAATTGTAGTATTAATTATGAATTATTTGTCCAAATGTTAGAAATAAAAGTATTCTATTTATTGAACAAGATGTTAGAAGTATTTTATTTGTTAACAGTATTTATTTAGTGAAACAGAGCAGTATTTAGTGAAACAGTTTTTGCGATTATATGATACTTTGCTCTGTTCTCTAGAATGTTTAACACAGAATAATTATTTTACTGTTTAATGTTTAAATGCAATTTAATATTTAAACAGTTAAGTTAGCAGCTGCATAGAAACATGAATAGTAGAGATGGAAAAGACATACAGTGGTAGATGTTCATGCAAAAATGTCCATACAAAATTTGTAATTCTTTTTTTTTTAATGTTTGTTCAATTCTTAAAGACTCAAATAAGTGTTTCAAGTGATGGGGTTTAGATACTTCCCACTGGCAATACCAGTTTCAGATGTATCAACACTGAAATCTTCTGTCTACTAGAAAACGCATCTTTATATGCCCAGAAATTATGTTTAGAATCCATTATTCTGATACTGTCCCCAAATTACAGGAGCTTTTTCTGTTTACTGATGACCCGCCAGTGGGGCTGTCTAATGCAGTTTGAGGTACATTTAATAGACTTGTACGAGGTGATAAATGCACTTTGAAAAATGTACTCATCGCAGAGAAATACCTAATAAGCTCTGTCATCTCACAGAATTTGCTCAGAAAGATGTGTGCCGGTAGAGCGTTTCTCCGTTTTCCAGGACTTAATGAAGGTTTGCTTTTGTAGCTCGGGGTTTCCCTGCCAGGGCACAACAGCTAGCCACGCTTCACGCTGGATTTGGAGGCTGATGAATGATTGTGCAACCTCTGAGAAGTGCTCCCCTCTCCCCTCTTCCGTTTAATCAACCTGTTAACTAAGCCTTGCTTAGCTGAAGGATAATTAACTCCAAATGGAGACATTTTCCTTATTGAGCTAAGGTGCTGGGTTTTTGTAAGGAGTGCATTTAATACAAAAGTGCTTAATTTTTTGATAATATGACAGGATACATACCTATAACTGCCTCCAAATTTGCAAATACAGCTTAGCACCACTTTTGGGGCTCTTAATTATCAAAAACTCTGTTTTTTGAAGTAGTTATGTACCCCATAAAAATAGTCATATAAAAATATCCTGGATTACTCAGAGCCTGATAATTAAAAGTGCTTTCTTAATTCTCCAGGGAATTTTAATTAGTAATGAAATTAGAAAATTAAAATTTAAAAAGACTCACTAGGAAAAAAAAAATAAGAGAGAAGAGTATGATAGATACTTTACTTTAGCAAAATATTCCATTACTTGTAATCTTTTGATTAACTTCTGCAAATGCCCCCTAAATTTGTTTCATCATAGTACTAGTCAGATTCACATATGATCTGAGGTCCACATCAGTGACCACCAGTTGAATATCTCCAGTATGTGAAACAGAAGTATACCATTTTAGGTATTTCTAGTACTCCTTTCCTTTTCCTTGTGTTAGACCCTCGCAGCATTTTCTGTTGCTGCAGTTTTGTAAGTATGTTTTATTTCTGCCTGGTATTTTGCAAATCGGCTCTCAGCATGGAAATTATTTCCTAGGAAGCTTGAAAAATCAGTCCAACCATTGCTGAGAACCAACGGAGTAAGGAATAAAGTTGCTATTTTTGTCAGAGAACTAGTTGGGCACGAAGCTGGCAACTCGCTTCTCTTGGAGAACCCGCGAGCTCCAACGTCCCCAGCTGAGCGTGGCCCGTGATGGGTACGGCTGCACCACCGGCCACTGCACGGGCGATTCGGGCAGCTGGTCCACGAAGCAACAGTTGCTAAAGCAGCTGGAGATGTTGCGTCCCTCTGTCCCAGACATCAGCGTTTCTCTGCTCTCTGAATGCAACGGTTGCATTTAGCTTGTAGAACAGCATGATTAGCAACCAAGTTGCTAGTTCTGAAGACCTCTAAATAACTCTTATTAATCAAATCACTGATCACCTTTCTTGAATGTGATTGATATTATGTTTTGGTAAGTTTTAAAATTTGAACGCTATGGAAAAGTGGCTGAAACGGTCTCACTGACCTTGCTCTCTCTTTTCTTCAGAGTCTGTGTTACATATCTAATAACATATAAAGGATACAAAAATCATCCTTGCTTATATTTCAGAACAGTAATAATGATTCTATCTACATTTTTCAGTTCTTTTGTTCCATGCTTTATCCTTGGAGATATTTCTAAAGAATTTTAACAGAAAGTCTTTATATAAAAAGTCTACAGGGAAAAATACCTAAACATCTTCTGAGTTCATTTACCCTTTTAAAGATCCAGTTGCCATAACAACTTGAATTGTCACTGTAGTAATATTCTTTTATTGCAAAATAGTGTTTTTCATGCAGCTGTTGTTTTCATAAGGATTTTGACCTTCAAAATTAAAGTTCTTTAAAAACATTTTCTAGAATGTATTTCACAGTTTCACAGGGAAAAACAGGCAAAGGATAATTAAAACAATAAAATGTATTTTGTTTTTTAATAAACAAAAATAAAAATCTTTCCCTCAGTAATAATTGAAACTTTACATACTTATATTAGTCAGCTCTTTAATATCCCCTCCAGAGTATTTTTTTTTTTTTAATGCTAACTGATTGCCTAAGGAAGAACAGAAAAGGTAAAGTTTCTTTTTTTAAGTATATTTGCGCTTTTTACGTATTTCAGTTATCATATATACAGAAGATATTAGTTACTTGAAGACTGATCATTTCTGTTTATGTATATATAAGAACTCAAAGATCCAAAAAAGAGATAAACCTGGATTTTAGGAAGCCCCTCCAGTTTCACACAAAAATAATAAGAGAAAATAAAAAGGTTTGGCCTTTCTTATACAACCTGGTATATGTTATGATAGCAATGCCTACACTTTTTCTGAAATACGAGTCTTTTCTTCTGGCCCTGCCCACTGCATTGTAAGAAAGAGTATTATGTTATGACAGGAATATGTACCATTTTTCTGAAAAATGAGTCTTTTCTTCATCCTCCACGCACTGTATTGTAAGGATATTATCTTCTTCTACAATCTTCTCTTGTTGATTTCTACCTTTGGAAAAAAAGTTTCCCTTTTTTTCTGCTTTGTGAAATTTTGTCTTACTTTTGCTGTATAATGCAAAGCTGGCTCACAGCTCTTACTCTGGGTCTCTGAGAATAGAAAATAGTTGATCTCTAGTAAAGTATTCTAAAGAGAGACTTAGCAAAGGAATCAAAGCAGTTAAAGTTAGGTTCTCCAGAGAGAAAGCTGTTTCAAAAGAAAAAAAAAGGGGGGAGGAGGAAAAAAAGAAAAAAGAAAAGCAGAATTGAAGTTTTCAGAAAGATGCTGTTCCAAAACAAGGTATTTTTAAAAACCCTACATGTAATGTTGGTCTCTAACAGAATTGTAATGTTTGCTGAAAGAAAAATTGGATTGGCAATTAATAATGTAAGTAAGTTAGATGGTTTTATTTCATCGGGAGGATTGGGCTTCTGATACCTAGTGTTCAAAGTGGCTCTCTGCCTGAGAGCCACCTGCTTTTGGAGCCCTGTCCTGGGAGCCGAGAGGTGCGTGGCAGAGAACTGAACCTTCTCCCCACTTTGTGAATGGTGCTTTAGCAGATAGGCTCTGTGCAAGAAGATTTAGCAATAGCGTTGTTACTATTCTGAACACAAGTGATGGATACCAATACTTTTTGTTTTGAGTTTAATAAAAATACACAAAGCAAACTTTGAGAACATCAGGTTGAGCCCTTCTAGGAACTTACTGGGAGAATAAGTGTTTTGTGGATCTTAAGCAGGCTTAAGTATTACTTAAATGCTAAACTATCAAGTCAGATTTTTTAGGAATATAACTGTTTTTCCAATATGACAAGGTATGGTCAGAAACTTCAAGATCAAAACCTCCTGCAGAAGCTTAATTAAACTGTGTTGTAAGGTGGAATTTGGGTGGACTTTCATGCTTGCCATTTTGGACTTGAATTGTTGGAAGATCTCATCAGAGTCCTAATATCAGAGAGATGGTTCAGCTCAGTTGGTTAGAGTGTGGTGCTGCTAATGCCAAGGTTGCGGGTTTAATCCCCATATGGGCTATGCTGAGGGTTGGACTAGATGATCTCCAGAGGTCCCTTCCAGCCTTATGATTCTATGATCTTCCTTTTGTTGAATCTAGTTTTGAATTTTGGTACCATGGGTAGATTCTTCAGGTACCTATTGCACTCAGTCTAATTCTTACCGAATAAACTTTATATCCCCGATGCTGCTAGTTGAAGGAATCATCAACTAGCAAGTGTTTCTCAAGCTACAGTGCCCATGCAATGTTTTTGAAACTCCACAGCATACTGTATTTGTTATGTGTATTAAAAGATGAACTCCATCTCCAGGGCAATTGATATATCATTTTCCACAAGTTCATATACCAGTAATCCAGAGCATACAGTTTTCACCCTTTTCTTTATATAGAGAAAAGAGACTTAGGTAACAAAATATCTGAGTGTGTTCATTGTTGCATTTTCAATATCTGCTTCATCTCAAGAACTTTGTCCAGTGGTTTCAGTAAGCTAGTATATTTTCTCAAGTATTCCTAATTATTACATTTGTAATCTATCTTCTAAAGTCCTAAGGATTCTTAGTATTAGTGATACCATTTTGGTAGTTATAATAACTGGTAATAAAGAATTTCTCTGAGACACCTCGTGCAGACTGTAGAGCATCTCTGTCCTAATAAACAAGTGTTTAACAAGTGCATTATCTCAGTATTGAAGGATTCTGGTAACAAACAATTTATTGGATTACAGCTTATACTTAAGAGTAGCCAAAGCTGGACATTGGAAGTTGAGTGTTTGCATTTTCTAGAAAGGCGTATGTTTTACAAAGCATTTTCAAAAGATATTTCATTCAGTTCACACATTTGGCATTTGTGGATTTGTTTGCTTTGTACAACATGTTACAAATATTCATACTTTAAGCAATTGCACTGAAGTAGCACTGAAAAAACATCAAAATGACTTTTTAGTGCAATTTTTAACTATTTTCATTTTCATCTTATTTCTAAGATTGCATTTGCTGTGTAGTGTGATATTACATAGATCTTCAGGAGAAAGGCTGATAGATTTCAAACAGGTATGAGACTGTTTTTACTCCCAATATTTAATTTATATCTACGAGAGTATACTGTGTAGACACTGATAGTAGTGTCAATAACAAATTATTATATATATATATTTCTAACAACTCACAGTGCATGCATACTTCAATGTCTATTTAGTGTTGGTATGCCATAGATAAACTGCAGGAGCAGTACTGCAGCTGCAAATTTATGGTCACAAACAGAGGCTTTGAACTGCTTGTGGTGGAGAGGCCTTTGTTTAATAACGTGGAAACTTAGCTTCTACGCATTGAGAGTAAAAGTTCAACAGTAGTTATTTTACTAGCCTGTTACATAAGAAAGATCTATGCCTTCGGCTTAATGCTTGTGTTAGAAGCTATATTCAACAAGGATCTAAATCCTGTGTATCAGTGAAATATTTTTGTGCCTTGAAAGTGCCAAGGTCGTATAGAGTGATGGTCACTCTTTTCTGGAAATATTTTATTTTTATTAGAACTAATGAGTAAGTTTTTACAAAATGAGATTAATTTGGATTTAACCCTGATCGTTTATCCTTGTATGTAAATTATGTGAAAAATAAAATAAAAATGTATCAGCTCTGTGAGATCAAAGTCTGATACAAAGAGTAGGTCTATACAGAACTGTGCTTTGCTCCCAGTCGTATCTCGTGCTCAAGCTGTTGGAATACAGGCTTGTGCTTATGTGCTGTAAGAGAAAATTTGGGTGCAGGAGCCAAAAAGCAGTCCCGTTTGCAGAAGCTGGGCAGAATGTGCCCAGTCCAAGGCTGCCACCATCATTCTTCTCTTTTTGAAGCAACCTCAAATGAACAATGTCATGCGGAAAATTTGGGTCCCTTGAAGGGTTCCAGTGTTGCATTTACAAAGCAGCCGGTACTCACGTTAGAGCAATGGGGCTGCGCTGGATCCAACTACGTGTCACTCAGCTACGGATACAGGTGCCTAGCGCATGGGTTAGGGGGGACGCTCTACTGTAACCCACTCCTTAACATATACAATTCCTGAATTTTAATGTTAAAGGAGTTCAGGGAACATGGGCACTGAGGGTTCAGTAGATGAAGAGAACATGCATGAAAGGAGATAGAGTGACTTGATTTTCTTGTGTTCTCTTCTGTTTCCTTTCTTAGCAAGATTCCTGCAGCTCTTTTTTGCAGTGGAGATACCATAGCAGTTCAGGCTGCACATCTATGCTGTCCTTTGCCTCTGTGATACTAAAAGATGCTAATTAATGAGCTTTCTTTCCAGCCCTCCCCCACCTTTTCCATTTATGAGCTTTCTATGAGCCTGACAGAATAACTGTATAGTGCTTGAAAAACAGGTATTTTAAGAATAAGCTTGCATTTTCACAGCCATTTTTTGGGGAATGTTTTTTTTTTTTTTTTTTTTTTTTTTTTTTTTTTTGCTTACATTGTGCACTTTCTAAATCCAGTCAAGGAATTTTCTGGGTCCTGTTTTGCTCCCTTATCATGCATATTCACAAGGCTTTAAGGAAAAACCTACTTATCAGTGAGGCTGAATGATTAACTGTTGACTGTGTTCTTCTAACTGTGAAGGGAAAGACATGGAACCCTGTGGGGCTTTATAGTTAATTATGGAATTTCTCAAAATTATGAATATCCCCAAACAAAATCAAGTGGTTACACCTGAATGAGTTCTAAATTACCAAGTTTCAAAAATGATATTCTGCATTTCAGTGATATTTATTAGAACTAGATAGAGACACTGGGCACTAAATTTAGACCCATAAAGCTTTACCAAGACTTCTGAATTTAAAATCATGGGCCATTACTCTTTGAACCTCAGTATCAGGATAAGTAGCTTGAAGGCAGTAGATGATTTCAAACTGTGTACAAAGACCTACCACGGATCTAGGTGATCTGTAAGAGAGGACAAAACACTCCTTCACATTATGAGACAGTTACAAAACTACATCCAATTAAGTCGAATTAATATTAAATAAAATTTAATATCTTCACTGCAAAATTAACTTCTTCAGGTGTTAGTGTTTTCTGTTGGAGGATGCTGATATCTCTGGTTTTAACAGCACAGAAAATAATGTTTTATGTGCTGACGCTGTATTACTGCAATTCTGTTTAGTTAAGCAGAGTGTACGCCATTTTTCATTAAAACGTAACAGTTCCTAGGGCTGCCTTTTTGAGGATTTGCTTGAATGTTAGCCCAGGTAAGGCTAAGTGGAAGATCAGAACGCAGTGTGTCTGCTCTCCCTGTGGGTGTTTTGCTGCCAGGTGACAGAACTGTAGCTTTACTGCCTGTTTTTTCACTAGTTAGCAACAAGCCACATGGAGCTATAATAAAAGTACACACAGCTTTTGTCACCCAGGAGGTCAGGTGATAGAATATGTACTAATGCCTTCCCCAGTAAGAGAAGCTCCATGCAGTTTAGGTACACTAACAAGTTTTACAAATTTTGCGAACATAGATTTTTTTTTTTTATAGTTCCAAAGTTACTGGAAATAGTTACAGAAGTCTGCACACACCTTCTGCTTTAGTTTTTTGGAAAGCTAGTTTCTCGTATTAAACTATTTTTTATCGCTTAAGTACTTGCACGTTAAAATGTTCCCATCACCAAGGGCAAATGGGAGGTAGTAGGTAGATCACAGTTAACATTAATGATATTTTACAAATAAAAACACATCTCAATCCTTTTGTTATAGGACTGAGGAGGTACAAAATTTCTGAACATTTACAATGTACAATGCGAGTCCTTTGACTCTCTTTACAGTGTTTTCAGTGTTTTACAACATTTTTGGTTGTGATAATGGTTTCCTCCACTGTCTTCCTAATACATCTGCTTTCATTAAAGAAAGGAGGAAGTATGGGTATCACTCAAAAGTACAGAATTTGGAGTTGGGCTAACTGCATGACTGTCTGTGGAGATACTCTCTTTAGGCACCTTTTCTTCATAGAGTGTATTTAGCCAGACTGAAATATAATTTCTAATGTAATGGATATTATATGACAAGATAGCTTATTAATTCCTACTTCAATAGGCCTAATATCTGAAAAAAATGAAATAATCAAAGTCATAGCTTTCAATGCACTGCTTCTATCCTTTACTTTATTGTGAAGATGTACTGTATGACCTGCCAAATGTTTATGTCTAGTACATACAGAAAAAAATCTATAGCTAAAAATCAGGGCAGCTGTTCAGCTGTCAAAATATCAACCCTCAATGGTAGATTAAATTAAGCTGTAATCTTGCTTTGTTATATTTCTCCACAAATCCAAATAACTTCAGTAAGTCAGTGAGGTTAATCTTTACTTATAACCAATATTAATTAGTGCACAATGTGGTCAAGTTGATCCTCTTACAGAATGAAACAGTATCTAGAAATGTACATTATGTGGTATTTTGTTAACTTACTAATTACTATATATAGTAAAAGAGACCTATCTAGGCTTAGACACCTTCAAACTTTATTGCTAACGGTGTAAAATAAACCTTTCAAGAATCTTTTTGCTGACTTTAATAGATTCCTTTTCCCACATAATAGTGTCTATTTTAGGTGGTTAAATAAAGATTATCTGGGGCCATAATTAAGGAGGAAAACTGCTGAACCTGAATGGGTATTTAAAAGATCTTTAGTCATCCAAAGCGACCCTTGAAGGGGCTAATCTCAAACAACCTAAAGTTGCCGTTTGTTTCTCAAGATAGAGGATATTCAGAAAAGGTGGGTTGTCTTAAAATGCTTGTTAAGAACCAGAGATAAATTACTTGATAGTTTTTAAGGGATGCCTTAGAAGTGTGATCATTGTGGGGAGAAAATAGGATGTGAGCTAGCCCTGTGGTGTCAGTACGTTGGGTGGATTTCATAGTAATGCAATAGTCTTGAATAAATTTGTAAGAAATCAGAATAATCCTGAATCACAAAGAGAAGATTAATAGTAAGAAACTGATACAAACAGAACTCCCCGTTTCTCAGGACTCTCTGATCCCTGATTCCTAAGAGAATAAAGCATAATCAGTAGGCAATGACAGCTCGGTTTCGTGGTCTTCTCTGGCAGCAGTTGAGTCTTGCTCGCAAATGAGGAAGTTTGAAACCCAGATCATTCCTCCACGGCAGCGGCTGTGCATTGGTGCTACTGGTGGTGCTGGTTAGCGCTCAGGTTGTAGCAGAGCCGGCAGTCAGCGCCTTCCGAAGCACAAGCATGCTGCTCCTAAAAGATGAATGGTTCTGCAAGGCAGTAACGTACCTAATTAAGAAACCTATACTCCTACATCTAACCTGATTCAGTAGCCCAACGCTTAAAATCTAAACATCGGCTTTCTGGTTAAGCTCTGTCACGATATGAACCTAAAGCCAGTCATAGAGCCTATGAGAAAGAGCAGTGAAAGCACAACTGAAATTAGCTTCATCTAGTTAGAGTCGAAGGGACCTTCTCATCGAGTGAGGCAGAGGGAGAACCATGGAGAACAATTTATAATTGCAGGATCTGAAAGAATTAGGAAAAGTATCAGAGAAGAAAGCCTATGGCTAAGTGGCAGCATTAACGATGAGCACTTAAAAGGTAATGGAGCCTGCAGTGGTTTGCACAGCAATAAGCTAGGGCTAAACCATTATATTCAAAATACTATGTAACTATAACTATCAGATAGCCATAAATTCTAAGATTATTGTGCAGGAGTATTTATTAAGCCTACAAATGACATATGGTCCTAATGTTTGTACCAAAAATATCCAGCTAATCCTAAAATCCAAACTTTTTTTCCCTCTTCTCTATTATGCTAACTACCTAGCCAAAAGGGCTATCAGACTCTCGTTTATAAGCTTTAAACTTTATCTTGCTCCCTCACCCTGATATTTTTCATCCTGGTGATGTCAGTAATGTGTTTATGTTTCTTTGGTGTCTCATTGCCTTACTTCAGCTACCATTATTATCAGTTTAATTAAGTTTCTGAAAACTTACAAATATTTTCAGCTGAACAATATGGAGTCTTCACCTTGCCACAGTATCAGGGTATAGGAATTGGTTTTTATCATTGCTGTGTGTTTATGAGTGCCCCCAGTTGATGCTACAAAAACAAAAACATTTAAATGATTACTCGTGTAAAGTCTACTATCTCTGATTAGACTAAGACTGAGAGAAAATACTGTCTGGCTTAGTGAAAGTGAGAAGGCAGAGTTCTTCTGGAGACCTCTCCTGCGTAAGGAAACGTGCCACGATAAAGGAGTACGTTTTCAGTGGTGTCTTCTACCCCTTGAAATGGCAGATTAGAGTGGACATAGGCAAGTTTCATGAACTGAATTCTTGTTGATATCCAGCATCTCCAAAGCAAACACTCTGGAGGTGGAAATGAGGAAAGCTGACAAGTAGTAATAATATTTGGGAAATATTCATAAGGAAGATGTTAAGTTTGGTATTAAAGTCTACAGAAGCTGAAATCTCTGTAGACCCCTTATAATACATGTAATGAATAAGAGTTCCAGAAGAAGGGCTGCGTGGTAGTTATTCCCTGGGGAGTGTATAGTCTATCTGTGACTCACTGCCTGATTATAGCTTGTCTGGAAACAAGAGGCTATTTTTATTGAACATTGACTGTCATCCATGACTTACAGGGCTTCTGTTTCTTTCTTTAAAAAAAAAAAAAAAAAAAAAAAAAAAATCCATGTTTCCCACTAGTACTTTGCACGTGAGTAACTTGCAGATGTCAGGTGTTGGGTACTTCTGAAATTCCTAGCGTAGCTTCTTGACCTAGCAGCTACAGTGCTTTGATTGCATCGTATTATACAGCACAAGGCTCTAGTGCATTGCCACTTGTTACGTGGCATTACTTTGTGTTATCAGCAAGATCTAATATTCAAACAGCAAGCTTCTCCCTATTTTTCAGTGTAAAACAGTACCCCAAAGTAAATTCTGTTGCTTTCTTCTTAAAGCTCTGGGTTTGAAAAGTAATTTCTGTTTTGTGGAACAGATTTGCAGCTGAAATGAACGGACCTAAGGAGGAATGGCATGTGGATACTTTTGTATTTCCCGCTATCTGACTAGGACAGTGGTATTATTACTAGTTTTTGCTGACAGAAAAGTGATAGGTTATATTGGTATAGAAGTTTAAAAGAACTAGAATGATGCTGCAGTCTCTAAAAATCTGCTTTACAGCAGGATTAAAATTAGATAGTTTGTAATATGCTATTTAGCGATTGCTATACCTTTCAATATTTACTTACCACGTAACATAGAAGTTCTTTTACCATACCCAAAGGGGAAATATTGGAATGTGACTTGCTAGAATTGACCTTTACCTGCCCGTTGTGACTTTTACATGGCAGTATTATGATAAACTGACTCTACCTTCAGATTTATTACTCAACCCTGACCTTTGGTTATATTAGAATACTGCTTTCAACCAGACTAAATAATAATGTCTCTGTGAATGTTAGGAACTGGCAGATCTGAGATGTCAATTGCCAGCTCAATTTTCCTTTCACCTGGGAGTACAGCATGTCACAGTGTTTTATTGATCTAAGAGCCATTAGAGTCCAGTGTTATAACTCTTCAGTTTTCCACACAGTGCACTATAAAAAAGAAATGAAGGCAAGCACGACTTCGATCAAGACTGGTCAAAATTTCAGAAGAATTAATTAACTTGAAATTATTATTTTTTTTCCTAATTTGACATATGCAATCAAAATTTCCTGGAAAAAAAGATATTAAAAAGATATTTCCGAAAGTGGTATTGTTTAGTATTTTTAGTATAGTTTGGAAACAAACTATTTTTGAGATTAGAGTATATAATTTTGATTTGATTGAAATGTTTCAAAGAATTGCATTGTTGCAGCTACATTACATTCTTGTTAACTACAGTAGAGTAAAATATTTTGATTGCATGATAGAATGTGATATTTAAAATGAAGGACTTCACCTTACTGGAAAGAATCATCTTGAGATTTTTTTTTCTAACTATCAGTGACATTGATCCATTTTGGTGATATGTTTTGATTTAATCAAATCAGTGTGCTCTGATAGAAACTGTTTAAGCAGCTGGAAAATTTTCCATCAGCTGTAAATTACAGGATAATATTGAAAGAAAGTATCTCCTTGTCACTTCTGCTCATCAGACTTCAGAAGAATGACTGTATTTCTTTGTAAGAATGTCTTTGAAGGGGTGCAGCGGCTTCATGTGCTTTTGCTTCTTAGATAGTGGCTGAAGTTAGTGGGATTTTTATTTAGAAAAGACTAAGATTACAATCCTGCAAAAACTCACAGACTTAAATTAATAATTCATTTATTTAGCATCTCCATAAAGATTAAGAGTTTGACTTTACTGTTATTACACAATTGGTGCCAGGATTCATCTGGATATTTAAGCATATATCTGCTAGCTTTTAGTCTGTAGCCTATCTTTGAGCATGTTCATAAATATATTAGTTGCAATGAGTCTTAAAGTAACTAAATGTGTCATATGCTTCAGTCTATGGTGCTGCTGTGTGGATGAGGAGCAGAGCAGCTTATTTTTCCTTTTTATGAGACTCTAAATCTTCTGTTAATGTTTTAGTATTTAATGTGAAGATTAAGCTATGTTGTTTCTTTCCAAATTACATTTGATGTATTTTAATGCTGACTGAAAGTATGGTTAATAAGTAGGTAGATATCCTTTATATGGAGATGTTTTAATGAGGTATTTTCTGGAAAACACATTGTTGAATTCTTCTATTCTTCCAGTGACATTTAATTAGGAGTGGGAAAAGAAAGGAGAATTACTCAATGGATTAGCTCTGTATAGTTTTGTGGTTTAGTATTTCATTCACTGTAAATATATATTGGTGTTTATTTTTTTTAACATGTTTAGGCAGCTTTGCATAATTATTTTAAGTGCGCATTTTTCCTTCCTTCCTTGCGGTGAATAGGAACATGCTTCGGAGCCTATCAGAGCAATTTAATAATAGAGGTCATAAGTGACACAAAAATCATTGCTATTGTCTTAAAAATAGCAACGACTCTAAAATTCCCATTTGTGAAAAGTAGCTTTGTGATTATTATACTTGAGTGCCGGAAGTAGTGCTTTGCACTTGTAAACATCATCTTTAAACTCATTAGTAATCATTCCAGCATCGCTAGGATGTCTCGTTAGTCATCTGTCTTTAAAATCAGGCCTGTTTACAACAGGTACAGGATTTCATTAGTTTTTTAGAGGCAAGAATGTTACCTATAAAATGTTCATGTTAAAGCAGAGGGGCTTTTTGGAAAAAAATTCAATATGCGATGCCGTGAAAGCAGCCATCAGTCAGCAAAATGGTCGTAGAAAAAGAGTCCGTCAGGTATTGCTTTCTTCCTTCTACTGACTGATCTGAGGAAGCCAGTGTAGCAGAAACATGTTGTTACTCTGCGCACTCCAAACTTAATCTCACTTAAAATAAAAAAAAAAAAAAAGTGGGGGAATCAATTGTCATTTTGAGTTTTTTAGAAGACGCTGCATCTTATTTTACAAAACAAATACTTGTTCATATTATGATAGGAGGAAATAAAACTGCACCTTCTGTCTAGAAATTACTGCTTAGCTTATTGCTACTTTATGAGCATTTCTTCCCCCCTGACTGAGAGCATCATTTAATTGCTCAATAAACTTCTATGGATTTAAGACAAAAAATCTACAATAAAATTAAATGAGATTTAAAAAATGTAGGCTAAACAATGTGTCAGTTCACTATGCCAGTTTGGGCTTTTTGGAAGCTGAGAATTACAGGGCCAGATTCATTAAAGCTGTATTGATGTCGAATGAAGTTGAGGCAGCATTTTGTCCTAAGTTTAGGTGGTATTCGAGCTCGGCAAAACACTGAAACAAAAATGTTGTGGAACTGATCGCTGCTGAGGATAAGAGTTCTTCAGCCACAAGTAACCCCATCTTCCCGAATGGAAGAAGAGGGACAGCGGTGGTAACACCTTCTCGCCTGGGGAGCGGGGGCGACCGTGAAACTGGCTCCGCAAGCTTCCTTGACAAGGCAGCAACAAGGTGTCCACACAAACAGAGTGCTCTGAGCCTGCTCAGCCGCTCCAAAATTAATGAAGAGAGACAGCAAAGCCTAGATCTTAAAGCTGCTGAGAAGGAGGTGTTGGAGATGCACCGTGGGGAACGTATTTTTGCCTGTAGCGTTCTCGCAGATTCCCAGGAGCCGTGAATAAAGCCTGGCCTGACAGCTGGAGGTGATGGCACTCCACAGACCTCCCAGCAGCCATGTCCTCCCCCTTGGGATGTGTTTTTTATTTCTGTCCTAGAAGAAACGCTCCAGTTTCTTTAACCTTCAGACTGGGACATGTTTTCATACCAGCTTCAGCATCCTATCAAAACAAAGTGTAGGTTTTTTCAGAGACTGATGCCAGAGGGGTAAGCCTGGGGCTGGCGTCTAGCTGGGATCTTCGCTCTTGTCCTGGTCACATGGAAGATCGGCACTTTTGGGCCTGAGCAGGACCCAGGTGGGGCAGGAGGAGCTGTTCTCCTGGGCTGCTGGTCAGTGAGCAGCAGGCAGCAGTGGTGCAGGGAAGAGACTATTAGAAACAGTGGTATTACCAGTCAGTTTGGCATCAGCCTGACAGCTTCCAGCTCTAGCACGTAGCATTTCGATACAAAATAAAATCAGAATGATATTTTACCATTTTTTTTTAGGAATTATTTTTTTTAAGAGTTAAGACTTGTTTTCGAAGCAAAACATAAGGGCTTTCTAATAAAGTGTGATACTAAACTTAAATTGTGATTCCTCTCTAGGATCCTGGCTGGGGATATGCCATGTTTACATTTTCTTTCTGCTTTTAATAAATTTCATTCTATTCATTCTGCAAGTTGAAGAAAGAAGTCCATATAAATTGGGTAACCAAGGTAAGCTGTCATCTTCAAACATGTTTAAATCAAGGTTTGGATCAAGTGTGGAACTCCAGAGGGAAGAGGTAGGACTTTCTCTTGCAGGTTGAACTAGAGTGCCAGTCACTGAGTCCTAGGCGTACTTTGTTAGCTAAGTTTAAATCTTCATATGAGTATGCAAAATAGAATTGCTGAATTTATTGCAATTCTAACGACTGATTATTAAATTTAGATTCCATTTTGTAGAGATTTTTTATAATTGTATTTAATATGCTTGTGCATTTCCTCCGTGGTGAGTGGTCACATCATAACAGAACAGAACACATTTAACTGCTGCTGAGCAAAAGGTAGGACAGATTTTGACTCACTGATCAAATTAGGGTGAATCACCTACCAACAGGGAGCACTCTTCTGGCCTTTGGCTACTCCTTTTGACGCCTGTTGCTTTCTGAGATGTGTCTATTTCCAGATGCCCTCTGAATATTTATATTAATGTAAATGCATAGATGAAGCACATGGAATAAAGGTCTTTTTATAGAAATGGAAAAAGAAAGAAAGACTCAACTGAGAAAAGCACTGGACAATGACATATATTGCTGTTTCTCTCCAGAAGAGAAATATTAAATAATAATTTACCTATGGCAATCCTATAGTATGCAATTGGGGTAAATAAGTTGATGTTATAATCAATCTTCATGGTTGTAATTCCACTAACACACCTTAGGTACTTGAGGTAAAGGGAAGAATATTTATTTTAATTTACACTTTTTAAAAAGAGTGGCTTTAAAACCATCCATGAGCATAGGGCAGGCTCAAGGCTTAGAACTAAATAAAGTAAGTAATGGAAATTAATGGCCTAATGTTGCAGCTGCCAGCGCATAGGAAGTCTGTTGACTGGAATGGAAGTTATCAGATTACAACTGAAAAATAAAGATTTTCATTTTTGGTTGGTTTCTGATGCAGTTTTTCCTTGTAAATATTTTGTTATGTGTAAAGAAGTTGATGATATTCACTCGTCTAGCTACTTGAGGGATCTCTAGAAAAAAAATACCATCTTCCTTATTTTGTTCTAGAATGTGGTACCTCTCGTTAAAAAAGGAAGTCCTTATATATATTATTGAGTGTACACTCGATAACATTATGTGAAAGTCAAATATATATATACACAAAAATGTTGTTCTCTTTTAGAACCAAGGTAGGGTATTAATGTTTGAACATGACCAGATTCTCAGCAATACTGAATCCAGGCTACACTGTAATAAACTTTAGAGAGACCCTATAAAAGAGATGTTGCTGTCAGCAGTTTGCATGTTCTGACATTTTGAATATGCATTTCTCACCCTACTTTTCGACCAGCAAGATGTTTATGTCATTAACTGTTTACTGATTTTCTGGGACTCCTGTCCTTTACACCTGTCCTCCCCTACCCTTTACATCTGTCATTCAGGTTCTCTCCAACCAGCTTTCCAATGTTAGTCTGACTAGACCACGGTAAAGCAATTCCTAAGCCAAACACACTGAAAGCTTTCTTCTCTCCTCTTTCTCCTCAAGGCTCTCGGGGGTAATTGATCGGCTTCCTGCAGGCAGCATGAGGTGTTACAAAGTGTAATTGCCATCTTTTCGTAACATTACTAAAATTGAATTAGTGTGAAAAGTTTTAATTTGCAATTTGCTGAAATTTGGAGGCATGATCAGGCAATGTAGATCTACTAGAGGGATCTACTGTGGGAAGGTGATGAGGTGTCTTTAAAAGGCAAAGATCTTGTGGCAGACTAAGGCTAAAGGCCTGTCAGACAGTGATGGAGAGCTGGTGAGTTTTTTGTTTTGAAGAAATGGAAGAGACCTTCACATGTATGTGTATGAAATCTCTTCCCTCTCTATCCAACACAATCTGTAGTTGGACCAAGAGATTTTTGATAGTTCTTGATCATTGGTTATACAAGAAGACACAGTTCATGACTGCCACTAAGGCTGCAGCCAGTGCTTGTTCTCTCTTCATTTTCTGTATTATTTTTACCATGTTTGTGAGGCAAGTGAATCAAGTATTTGCTTGATTATTAGTGCAATAGTATGTGTGTTTGTAGAGTAGGTACCTGAATAGAGTTGTATGCCTTTCTGCATAGAACTTGTTTTAATGAATGCTTTATGATTCTGAGAATGCATTTGGCTTATATTTCTTTAATGAATATTTCTCTTTCAATTATTTTCTGAAGAGTATTTGGGTAACACAGTATTCTAACAAAGACACTTCCACACACCTCTGTATTTCCAAGCCTTTTAATTGCTTAACACATCTGGAAAGCTTCAGCTTAAATGGCCAAGTTGTGAGTGACCTAAGACATCATGAGAGTTAATTTCTTCCGTTTTGATAATATTATGCAATCTGCAATGCACTCGTTTATTTTGAATGAATGTTACAAATTTTGAAAATAATCGGCTCTGATTCTGATTGGCTCTCACACTTAGTTATTTTCTGGAGCAGCCTCACTGCTCAATCTGAAGCTTTTTTGCGTGTTTTCTTTGTAGGTAACTTATAATTTGAGATCCTTTTATATTGCATTGCATTTTAAGAAACCAGGGCTACCAAACTGGCAGGGACTCTACTGTTCTTCGAGAGATACAGGACTTAGACAGAAGCAGAAGTAACTTTTCCCTTTCCTCTGACAGGACAACTAGATAAGAGAATGAAGCTGGCAAAGTACTGAAGAGCAGGTACTCCTATAATTCTTTGTTCTTGGTTGTTTTGCTTTCTATAACTGGAATATATTTTTCAATCGTTCAGGATGCATTCAAGTTGCAAGTGGCTCAGGATACACATAGCAAATTATCATACTGCTGGTTTATATTGGAAGCTTTATGAGCTGTTACGTATCTTGATTTGCTAAAGGAAAATAAAACCGCTTAAAAATTGGGCCGAAAGGTATAAAAAGCAATGCTGCTTCATTTCTCTTGTTTGCGAAGCACTGAACTGTAGGGTACCCTAATGATAGCTTGCATTAATTTTAACAAACTTGAAAATCTTGCTGACTAGGCTAACATTTAGGTACTTTTTCATTCTCAATTTCTCATCAGGCTTTAGCTTTCTGCTGGAAGCACCACATTTGTTCTGTTAGTGTAAATAACTAATTACAAACAGTGCTAAAATGAAATAATGCCACTGATAAAGCTAAGAGGCTTTTGAAAGTTTAATCACAGTAAAAAAATAATAATAATAATTCAAATTAAAGTATATGGATTGTGAACATACTGGCTTTATTATCACAAAACCCATTTTTGTGCTGCTTGCCAAATAGCTCCAATTTTGTTAGACACTCCTGTGCTTCCTAAAATTGGCATTTTCTGGTTCTTACCTTCTACTTACACATGATCAGTGAAATTTGTCTTCAGAGTCTACCCAAGGGATTTGGAAAAAAAAGTAATGCCCCTTCTCACAGATTGGTCTTTACCTAAAGGTTAACCCGAGTAGCAGTTGAAACCCTAGTGATCCTGAGTTGTATTTTGGAGGCGATCTCTAGCCTTTTGTAAGCAGAGCTCTATTTTGTGAAGACACAAGGGACATGTTGTAGAGGTGATGCAGTATAATGCCTGACAGGTCATGTTGGAGAGCTGAAGAATAAAGTACTAAAAAGGGAGTAATAAGGATTAAGAGAATAGCATAGGGCACAGCAAGTCCCTCCTCCTCAGTTAATCTGAGGAAATAGAGAACCATTGGTAGCCTGTTTGAATCCATACCCATGGCCAGCATCAACTGATGTTTCTTCAAGACTTGCTTATTTCTCAAGCAGAATATGTGCTTCGTACATGTTCTTAACGCTTCCTTTGGCCATTGTTCTGCGTTTCTGTTATCTTGGATGAAATCCATCCTGAGAGCGCATGATGGGCACAGGATCACGCGAAAGCCAATGAAGTCATCAAACTAAAACCTAAATGGGACATGGGCTATGTGCTGGACCTCTTCCAAGAATGAATTTTACCTTTTTCTGACTCTTTCCTTTCTTTGTGAGAGGTGTTCTATTACCGTTAAATAGTCCTTGAGCTTTGTAGAAATGGATATGTATTTTAGTCCTTTATTAGAGAATGTGACAAGAATACTGACACAGATGTAATGTCTTTCCTTTTATATTCTTATATCCTAGTGAGATTGCTTAGTGAAAAAGAGAAAAAAGAAACTACAAATAGACCAGCACTTCGTAACACCTATTTGTAAATAATATCCTCAAAATCATTTCCCCTTTTTTTGCTGTTCTATTTCAATATCAGCATGTTCCCTACAGGGACATTACAAAAAAAGAGAAAAAAAAAAGTTATTACCATTTTTTCATTTCCATCCTATGCAAAAGAGTAATCAATATTACAGCACTGTAGATTTTTGATCACCCTGACATTTTATTACACATATGGAGTGCATATTGCATTCACAGGTATTTGCTACTAACATTTTCTTCATATGATTTGATTAAAATATAGATAATATCCTGTCTCAAATCTGCAGAAGTTAATGTATTCAGCAATAATGATTTTATAAACCTCATTATATAGCTTTTTTAAAAAACATATTTAGCATTGAGCAACCAATACTTGTATTTTATAATTAAATTAATTTGCTTTTTTAACTAACACAGCAGGATTTCTGCTTTTACACAGCAAATTTTCAGACATATGGCAATTCAGTTTTCTGCATATTTCATGAAGGTCATTTTTTTCAAAGGGAACACAGAGTTCAGGAACAAAATTCCTAATACGCATACACGCATATTCTTTATTGAATAGTTTGTTTTGACAGAAGTAGAAATCAAGTGTATTGGATATGAGGGAAAGTGGTAGACTAAAGAAAAAAAATACTTTAGTTGTTGTCATTGTGTGAAAGGAAAAGGACAACCACAGGCACTTTTCCAGGGACATTAAAATGGTCAAGAGTTAGAACTGTGTAAGCAAATATGTACTGCAAGATGGGAATTATTAGAGGCATATGGCAAAGCTGTTGAATATCTTATTGCAAGAGTTGTAAACTGATTTCAGTTTAGGTCAGTTGCTGAAATTCCCGAGAACTCAAAACAAAGCATTAGTCTCAGCAATCCTTCTTCAGCAATATTCTGTGGATAGGCCAAATGTATGGTCTTGCAGTTTTTAAAGTATCTTTTAGAGGTGCGAATTCGAAGGAAGTGCTTTATATCAGGATAAATAAGTGAAAACAGAACAGAGTTATTTTGTAACTTCCTTTTTATGGTACAGCTTCAAAGCGTGATTAGCTGTGCAGTGCACTGTGTTATAAATATGCTTCAGCTGAAGAGGTGTTCAGTTGGCTGGTAGCACTTTAAATTAATCCGTGTGAACCTCATAGTCGGCCAAAACTCATTTTTGTGACTGTAAAGTGCCACCTTCATCTTCCTCTAGCACAACATACACACATGCTTTTCTCCACAATATCTTTATAATAGCTCTGAAGTGATCTCCAGGGAGTTCAGCTGTCTTGAGATAATTACTGTCCTGTGCTATATGAAACCCTTGGCTGCTCTTCATGCTTTAGGATATCCTGAGAGCGTAATCACCATATTACAATGTCATTTCTGTTGTCATTTAATGTCTTCTTACATTGATTGACAAAGCACTCAAAATTAAATTGATTTACTTTGTTCTGGTAGTTTTCTAGCACAGTTTGAAGTGAAAAGTCACTGGGTCTTACTACTCAGAATGGTAGTTACCTTTCTTTTTGATATTTGGCCTTAGCTATCTACGCTTAAAAAGCTATGAAGTACGTAACATCCTGCAAACTCATTTTTCTCAAACTTTTCTTATAATCAGCCATAAGATCTCACTGAACGTATCCTACCTAAAGACACACAAAGCATTTCTGCTGTTACAGTCTTCAGATCTTAACATACAGAGTGTCTGGCACTTGTGCGGGTGATATACGGATCTTGTTAAGGTTAGATCTCCACTACCAGGGTGGAGCTGGCTTGTGCAAAGCTGATCACCATCCCCAGATGTAGGAGTGAGTAAACTAGGAGGAACTGTGCGGGCTGACATTGCTGACCAGTGAAGGGAGTGCATAACTGCTGAGGAAGGCTCTTAGGTCTTTCCTGGGAGATTCACCTCTCAGGCTTACCAAGGAACGCGATGAACATCTTGGTCATACAAAAATGTGAGTGGGCAGCTTCTAGGGCTTAAGATGTTGGCTGGCCATGTGGCACCCTCACTGAGCTTCATGGTCATACACCAGCATTACATGGTAACTTTTCTCCTTAGTCCTTGCCGAACCTCTGTGGCACTTAGCTGCTAGAACAGCCCCGTCTGCTAAGGGGCGCAGCCTACATAATTTTTGAAGATGATATGATTTATGTCCAGAAGAAGACCATTTCATGGACAATTGCATTTTGAAAGGAAAAGGGGAAACAAACCAGCAACAGCTTGGAAAACCTAGAAAAAAAACTTAAGTATTTGCAAATTCAAATGGTACACGTGTCTAATTGTCAAACACAGGGTGACTGCATTTTAAAGATAGGAGTCTGATTTTATGAATTTTGTGATTGCACACTGTTTTGAAATGTATGCACCTGCTTTCACAAAAAGAAAAGCCTTGATTTTACAGTGCCTATGTAAAGCAGCAAGGAAGCATATGGAAAGAAGGCTACAAACTGTTCAAATAACTGCATGATTTATTATGAGAGGTAAAAACAAGTATATAAGATTTTCTTGATCAAATGAATCTTGCGAGATTCCCTTGCTCCAGAAGAAAGGACAGGGTGAAGGAACAATATATTGACAATTCCTGATGCAATTTATGATTTGCTTTTTAGATATTTATGAAACTATTATCTTTATTTCCTTTTTTTCTTCTCATATAAATTGATTTGTGGGAAAATTATTAAAAGAAATTACATACACAAAAACTTTGGCCATAACTGCTGCGTACTCAAATTGATAAATGTGAACCATACTCAGTGTGATATTTAAGAGAAATGAAAATATGATGGTGCTAAAGTTAAATCTCTCATTTTTTCTCTTCGTTGCCTCTGCTATTAAATGAAAGGAAATCTGAATATTATGCATCGTGACAATGGACTCTTACATAGTGAAATAGCATTTAGCATTATTAAAATGTGAGTTATTCTTGCAATTGAAATTTTTTTCAACACTAAAGCAGTGATTGATCTACATAATATTTGGCTTATAAGTCATAGAAAATACAGTAATTGTAAATTTCTTAACAAAAGACAATTTAATTGCTTTAACATAGAAATTACAGCCATAGAATATTTATTAGGTTAATAAATGTATTTGTGGCATATATAATTGAGATTAAAGTGGAAACCAAACTGAATCAAAATATATTTTTATACATATTATGTTTCTAATAATATGTTTGTTTGCTTAGACAGATAGATAACCACAAACTTAATCAATGTTGCCTTGAAGCAAAGTGGAAACATATTGCCAGAAAACTCAATATAGGAAGGAAGCTTTAAAAATGGAGAAAAGTCGGTTTGGTGCTAGTTAAGAACAGGGAACTAATGGCTGGAGCCTATGCTCTGCATCACTTTTGGTACTGTAGTAGTGAGGTTTCTCTGTTTTTCTTGTAGAAAGTAAGAATGAGAGCTTTTCCTACCTCTAAGGTATGTTGATCAGCTCATATAGGTTTGACCTTCCCATGTTGTAAGATCATAAAGGTAGGTCTCAGATGCTACGGTAACAGTTATTTATGGACCTGAGAGAGACTGAATCGCTGAGAATTTAAATAAAACAAACACTTCTTTTAGAAGTGTTCTCTAATCCTTAGCTAAAAGCATAGTTTCCTGTTCCAGTTATAGGTCTCATAATACCAGCTGCAGCCATTTCAGATCTATATGGACCAATATATGGCCCATACAGATCTACATGCCCAATATGGACACATATGGACAGTGCCTTTACACATAAAGATAGTGCCTGTACACAAAAACAAAAGATGTGAATATTATCAGGAGCTTACACAGCCTGTAAAATTATCTCTGCTGAATAAAATTTACCCATCTGCAGAAGGACAGTTTGACTGCTACCCATAACGCAGGCACATTTCCCAGAATATGAGAGAGGAATGAGTTTTGTCCAGTATCCTATCAGCCCCAGCTTGATAAAATAATTTTATATTTTTGATTTAGGTCCAGAAGCCATGTTGAGAAACACTAATTTATGCCTGTCAAATATTTTTCTCGCTGTCAACATTATGTCAGAAAAAACATTACAGTGAAATCAGACAAAAAAGCAAGTCAGTCAACTGTTTTTCATTACGTCCTTGCCATAAGTGAAGCCGTTCTGCGTGTGCGTTGCAGAACATTGCGCACAGTTATCACTGCAGCTTTGCCCAGGCTCCCGTCCGAACCACGGGGCTCCAGCTCTGGACAAAACCTCGCAGACTCTCCGATGGCTTTGAGACTGTCAAACGCCTCCCAAGCACCAGCTCCTGGGAGGCCCGGAATAACACATTTTCTAGCTTTTGTTCTTTTAGACTTGGCGGAGTTCAGGGCAGAGTAAAAGTGGATGAAATTGGGCTGCTTATTCCTTTTTGGGGTGTTTATCTTTTCACATAAAAGAAACATATTAGGGAGAAGTGAAAAATGCATTTGTTTGTAAAGCCTGAGGAAATCAAAAGAACGAAGAAAAGCCTGGAAGAACAATTCACGTAAAATAAAGAACTAAAGTACAGCACGCAGGCAAAATAATGCCATGGTGACACGCAATAGATGCTTTTATAGCTCAAATAAGGGTGACTTCCAAAGTCACTTTAGAAAGAGGAAATTATATAGGTTCTTCCTGTTGCGGTCAACAACCCGCTTGCTGTACTTTGCCAACATATTTTCTCTATTTGTTATGTTTTTACAAAAAGAATGTTTAGAAAAGATTTTTTTCTTTTTAATTATTTTTGTTACCATATTTGTTTGTGACCATTGAGAGAGATTCTTTTTGCATAAAGACTGGGTACTCACTATGTAGGCCAAAACACATATTTTAGAAATTTATATACTTATCTAAAAATGCTTCCTTCGTAAGTGTTACTGTCATAACGCAAACTTTCGGTATCATTTTATCAGTCATAAAATAAAGGGGTCTCATACATTTGGGAGGTCACATTTCTTGGACTCCTGTCTTTGGAAGGTAAGTGAAGTACCATGCGCCAAATATTTCTCTAATCCGAAGTTAGACGTTGTTTCAGGGTGGAACCTTGGAAGAAAAATTCTGCAGGGAAAAGCACATTATTTTCATTTCAGTCTGGTCGCTGTTTGAAACTATGCAGAGATTAGGCTGTTGCTTTGTCCACTTTCTGTCCCCAAGCAAAGGACGAGTGTGGTCTGTGCATGTGCACGCCTGTTTGTTGTAGGTGTGCGGCAACAACGGCACTGACGGCCGGCTGTGTTTTCCCCTGGGCTGCCAAACAACGTATCTAAGCAGCGTTTTGTCTTTGCATTGACTTTTGGCATAAGGAGAAATAGGGATAAAGGGAAGGAAAGGCTTTGTTTCTCTGGGTTGCTAGGTCACCATGATTTTTTTTTTCCCAAAAGCTCCAAAGGAATTACCCTGCATGAAGTGAAGCAACTCCTGGCAACAGGAGTTTTGCCGTCTTTTGGTGGGATCGAGACTGCACGCCAAACTGCCGCATGTAATTCTGTTACATGGTGTCAGAAATAGAAGAACAACTGTTTCCTTAAAAATTATTTGCCTGCATCTTTGCTTTCCAAAGGTTTGTGAAATAAGTGAAATATGAACGCCTGAGCGTCCAGCTGTTACTTTTGGCAGCCCTCCAGTATCAGAGGTTATAGCATCCCAGGGTTACAAATTAATGCCATCATACTGGGGAAGTGTTTCTTCATTCCAAGCTTCTGTTAAGTGGAGCACAGCATAAAGTTATATGTGTTTGTTCTCTTCTGGATGACAGGATTGACCTTCAACCAAATATTTAAGAAAATATGCAGAGCCTGATGTGCTCCAAGCTGCATGATTCAATGGGAAGGAGGCATGCCACCGTAGGAGGTCATCAAGAAGTAAGATAAAACAGCTCTCTGAAAGGCAAAACAGCAGGACATCACTTAAAATTTTATCCAAGAAAGAAAATGGTTTTCTTAAAGGGCAGCACTCTCCATTGCAGAGGTAATATATTTGTATTGCAACACTTTTAGAATATATATGGTTTTTCAGTGCAATATCTTGGCATTCAGATAAAATGCCATACACAAAAGGAATTTTTGTCATCTATTCATGTTTCTAGAAATTGTCTGAATCCTGTGCCTGCCACAATAAAAGATCTGTGCAGTTTAAAAGAAAAAAATTATCCAGTGTCCTCACCTAGTAAAAAATACTTCTGGAAAAATTTCTGTGGAATGGACACAAATCAAGTATTAGAAAAAGTTATATACTTTTATACCACAAAGTCTTATAGTTTCGGTAGGTGGAAACATGTTAAAACTTACGTAGCTGTTATAAACATTTTTTGTATTATTAATTGTCGACATGGTATAGAGCAGATTATAGAAAATATTTCTCGGCAGTCTAACTTTTTTCTTCATAATGTATTTCTTAAGGGAGAATTTGTGATCTTACATATAAAGGTCAAAAGCAGTATTTTTAAAGAAAGATACAAGACCAGTAGTCTTCTAGGTATTATGTTGGCACAGTAATGGATGTGATAAGCTCCAGCTGATCTCCCCAGACTCCTGATGTCCCATTTGAGCAGTTAAATAATGTATCTCATAGCAAGCAGCATCTAATACTCAATTGTTTTCATTTTGTGCCTTTTAATACAGTTGTACATAACTGCAGGCACCTGCAGTTTCTCCATGCTGCATCAGACTCTCTTTTCTGCTCTAAGACTACATAATACTGCAAAAGTTGCTTCAGAGAAATACCGAAGTGACAGACGAGAGGAGACGGCATCGGCGGGAGCAGCGCGCCGTGCCTCGGGGTCGTTGCCTGGCCAGGCTTCCCCCGACTTCGCACTGATGCGACGGCCTCTTCCAGTCCACGTGGCTAGGAGAGCAGCTGCTGCAAGAGGCAACGGTACCTATTTAATCAGTTGATTACAGTGACATAGCAACTATTTAGAATTTTAGGATTTATTCTAGAAAAATAAGGGGAGACATTTCTTTTCTGTGTTGTTTATGGCTCTGTTTAGTTCTATATTGGATAAATCTCTGTTAAAATGTTTAAAAGACTAGAGAGATTGGAGCATGATCTATTAAATTATAAAATGATCTATTATATTATATTATATTAATTTTTGGTAATGCTAGGCATAAATCTCTATATATGTATGAATACCCAAGCATGCTTATACAGATATGGACATGAACCCATACATAGGTGAGAACAAATTATCGTAGCTTTTTAAAGGTAGGTAATGGCATTAATCTGAAATAGATTCATAAAACCTCTCATTTAAAAGTATATTTTGATACTCATGCACACACATACTGTAATATAATAATGCATTATGTTTTAAATAGCGTTTGAATGTACTATGATAATAATGCTCAAACATGTAACATTAAAGACTCTCTGGAGGCAAAGGCATGTCAGAACAAATATAGGATGAGAACAACAGTTGCATAAAACTAGACTTCTAAGTAAGTAAGTAGCAGTCAGGCCTGGCACCTGCAAATGTCAGCACAAATAATGATTATCATGTGCAAGTTCGTATCTGAATGGTTCTGTAGCGTAACCATGCCGTGAACCCCGTACTTTGGCTGAATGTGACAGAAGCTATCTTTCCTGAAATCTTTCCCATTATGTTTGCACCACTGCAGTTTTTAGTGTTTAATATTACAAAATAAATGCAAACACCTAAATTCAAATGGTACACACAGTTGTTGGCTTGTTTTAGGGGGGAAAAAAAAAAGCTTCTCACCTTTTAAAATCATAGCTATGGCTATGTTTATTAAAAATGCTAACTGAATTATTTTCAGGTATTGGACAAGCACCTCACAGCTTCAAAATTTATTTAAAATTATATGATACGAGCAGTTAATTGTCCTGGTTTAGCTGGACTTGATTTGATTACCTTAATGTCCTCATCTGTCAGAGCTCTACAGCATTAGAAAGGTAACAACAGTGGTCACGTTAGAGTGACCTACTGATCAGAACAACAACCCATCTAGTACCGTGTCCCATCCCTGACAGCAGCCAGCTGGAGAGGCACCGAGGAAATAAAGCGAGAACAGAGAGATGGCCCTTTAATATTTCCTCCAAGTTTTAAAAATCAATAGTTTACAGATTACTACATTATATTCTCCCCCATTGTATACACTAACGTTTGATGGGTCTTCTTTCATTGATTGGTTTATTATTTATTATTTTTAACCTGTTACGGCTACTGCTAAACCCTATGGCAAAGTTATATAATTTTATAATTGTTATTCCCTTTCATTTGTTTTAAACCAGCTACTTTTAAGTGTGTGCCACCTAGTTAAGGGGTTTTCAGATGAAAAATTGAATAGATTTTATGAGCCATCCCTTTTTCAAGCTGAGTAATATCCTCTTATATCTTTATATAAAGATATAAGAAGATATTCTTCTTTGACTAGCTTCAGCACCCCTTTCTGTATTTCTTCTAGTGCTCTTTGAAAGCATTGTTGCTATTCTTTATTACAAGATTTACTGATTTTCTTTGTACGTGTTCCAGGACCACCTAGATTTCTCTAGGAAGTTGCAATTCCACAAGCAATTTTCCTTTCCACTGGCAATAAAGCTGATTTAAAAGATAACTAATATACTTAGTGTGCTGGCAATTTCATAATGCATTATTGAGAAAATATCTCCTGATCTGTGTGATATATTAATAGTCATTCCATTGATCTGTTATTGAAAATGGTCTATTAGCCTGTCTAGCTGAAAATATTCCTCAGCCTTACCTGCTACAGAGAAAGGCTACAGTATGAGCTCTCCTTAAGCTTCTCTACTATGAACTTCAAAGCATGGAGTTGCTCAGGTTCTCTGCCACAGCTTTTTCTTCCTAATATATCCCTTTTGTGCCTAGAGTATCTGTTGACCCTGAAATTGTTGATCTTCGGCACAGGCTTGTAAGACCATTCAGCTATCTGGCCCACACCGTGCTTCTAACAAATTTGTAAAACTAATAGTAGTTGTGGTGTCTTTACTAAGATATTCTTCAAAATATTTTCTTTTATCTTGTGTGATTACTGGTTTCACATTTATATTGTCAGAGCTAATGCTTCTCCTGTTCTGATTTACTTGCAACTACCATGTCTTTAATGTATTTTTTCGTTTAAGACCCTCCTTTTTCATTTAATTGTGTTACACCATATAAATAATAAGGTTGTTTTTTCAGAGAGGGGGCATTTTAGACCTACTATTGGTGTAGTGTTATTTTTACTCTGATTGGTTACTGTGGTGCATTTAGTTGATTTACATACTGTATTTTACCCTTTCAGCTGCTCCTTCTCATTTCTTTTTTTTCAAGCTTCACATTTCTGTGTATCTTTGGTAACTGAAGGTAAGCAATAGTATTATGGGTAATTAATGTTGCTCTTTTCTTTTATAAGGATATAGGTCACTTTTACAAAGCCGCTCTTTGACTGAGGTATTGTGAACCAAATCCTGCCCTTCTTCAGAACTAAATCAATATCTTTTTTTCTCTTTTTGTGTGTTCTGCTTCAAGCAGCAATTGTATATGATATCAGAAATCTATACTCTGTGTTATATACCATCTGGCATTTATCCACTGTTCTTGTAATGGGTTTATTGACCACTCTTGGCGCAAAATATCCATGAATCAGTTTAATCGAACCTTTCTTCTGACTTGAAAATAAATCAAACAAACTTCTAATCTTACTTACTCACATACAGTGGATTGTATTTACTATTAAAACAGATCCCAGAATTATTTCAGAAATTTAATTTCAAAAAGGTCCTGGGAAATGTAGTTCACATACATAGCAAGAAATGGAAGGAAAGCAATGTATGAACAGGTAAGGAAGCGAGGTCTTCCATGGGCTGAAGGAGCTGATACGAGGAGATGTTTTGAAGATCAAAGCAAATTTCGTCAGAGGATGGATAGGGATAACCCATAGAGAAACAGTGAAATTTTAGAAGAGTAAAATAAAGTAGCCTACAGAGAAGAATAGAGAGTAACTCTACTGTTAATGATTACTAAATTACACAGAACTGAAATGGCCCCACCTCTAAAAAGGAAAAAAAAACCAACAATAAAACCAAACAAACAAACAGAAAAAAAAAAGCCTTTCAAACTCCAGGAGAGTAAATTGCTTCTATATGGAGAAAGAAAAACTGGAAAATGTATGTAGACTTCTGTTGTTTTGGTCAGGTAGATTTTGTATTCAATGAGACAATTAAGATTTCAAGAGAAACTGAAGAAATAACTATTTTCCCATATTAATAAGATATGTCTTTATTGTGCTAAGTCTTTAAACTCACTACGTACTAGGTTTGTATTTTGCACTATTATTCCATCTCTGAAATAGCAAACACACTCATGGCACTTCATACAAATGCCATTGTAAAGGAAATGCTGAACTGAAGTTCTAGCTACAAATTGCCAACCTGCATAGTCTGTAAATGACTTTTAATAATCCATAAAAGGAAAGAGGCTTCATTATTTTAGAGACAGGTGTGTTGTTGCTTTATGTCTCATTGAGTTCACCTCTGCAGAAGACATCTGAGCTCTACAGTTCAGTTTCACTGGGGCAAATCTCCTAATACCTCAAGTGGAGTAAGGTGTGCAGAATCTAATCCTTGCAGCTTTATCTCCAAGGATGTATAAAAACAAGATGTTTCTGTAGCTGTTCAGATGATGTATCCTTCCCTTCTGGCCTGCTATCCTGGAATGAATAGCTGAAATTTGGGAAATAGCACAGCAAAACTAGAAAAGAAATGGAAATTGCATCATGTCCTTCTATTTTACTATGCAGCATAAATATGTGCTTTAGATGAAAAAATTAACATTGGCTCTATGAAAACTCTCCAAAAGTGCAGTGATTACTTTGAAGGGTTTTTTTTAGGTTAATGTGCTTCTACCTTAGAAGGCTACTGAGGCTCACTAAAGATAATATTGTTACACTGTATGTATGCTATAATCCTGTCTAGAGGATACAACCAGATTGGGTCCATTTAGTGAAATGGTGTCTTATAAAACTGGGATCAGCTCTTACAGTCTCTGTATGTACTAGTCAGCCTTAGTCACTGATGACTACTCAAGTGTTTATGGTGAATTACAAAGAATCACTGCAAGAGAGAAAAAAATTTTTTCTTTGGAAAAACTGATTATCTGTTAATGTAGAAATACCAGTATAGATGCTTTATAATCCATGTCAAAGAAAGATTTCTGTGTTGCTGATATTTCAGTATATTACAAGAAACAGTCAGAAGAATAAAACTGCATGGCTGAGATTCAAATATGCTCATGAAGCATGATGTTTGAATGCTGGTCGATCTTCGTAACCCCTGTAGCTCCCACTTCTGTTACACTCGAACCCTTAGGTGCTCTTGTCCTATGATGGCATCTCATTAGCAAGCAGGAGACCCCCAGCAGCAGCAAAAGCTTAGGGCATTGCTGCCCAACTGCCCACGGAGGGCAGCATCCCTCGAATTCTGCCTAAGAGACACAATTGCTAATTTGATTTGTGGAAGAGCAAAACCCTGGCAAATTGAAAGCAGCAAACACTCCCAAGTGATTTGCTGCAAAGCAGAATAAATTAATTTCTGTTTTTTAATAAATGATATTCCATTAATTTCCCGTACCAGCAGAAACGGCACTTTCTATTTTAAGAGTGAAGTTATTTTCTTTGAAAACACTTGTTATTGGAATCATTAATAGCAAAGTTGGTTCATAGGCAAAATTTGATTATGTCAGTTCTTGATTCAAAAGATGCCATTTAAAGAGCTGTAGATTTCAGGAGATGATCAAGTCATTATTTCCTTACTCAAAAATTGCTTCAGAGTTCACAAGACAAATGAATTTGGAAAACATCAATAAGATGGTAGTTTTCCATGCTTATTTTAACATCTTAGGCACACAATTATGAAGAGTCGAGGAGAAATACTTATCACATGTCATGGTTTGCTTTTCTAGTGAAATAACTTCTTAATCATATAGGTTTAAGACCAAGAAAGACGGACAAACTCAAAGTATACATATGCCATTTTGTTTCCATTAAACATTTTACAAGAAGTCATTGTAGCAAGACCTGACTGCAGTAGAAGAATTTAAACAGGTGAAAAACTGGGACAGATGGGTCTATTCTTGGTTTTGACATAGCGAAGGATTAGTGAATCCAATATGTCTTGACCTACTTTGTAGGATCAGAGTAAGGGGAAGATTCTCAATAATTCTTGAAATAGCAACATTCCCTGTAAACATGAACATATAGAAGAAATGAGTATTTCTAGCTATAATGCTAAGAAGAAGGAAAGATTTCTCTTAGCATCAGCATGTTGTGCTCTTATTCACTCACCATGAATTCATTCTCCAGTTTTTTACTGTTTTTCTCCATGATTTCTGTTACTCTACTGTGAGCAAAATAAAACAGATGCATCAATTTTCACATAGAAATCTCTGCTTTTGGTACTCAGTCATTCATTGTTTCTTTTTCCCCTCTTTTACAAAACATTGTTGTAAAACTCAGCTAAAGCTTATGTTGTAGATATGATTCTCTTCCTGATTTTAGAAATAGTTTGTGTTTTAATCTTTAGTCACCTTAGCAGTGCCACTGAAGGCTGTTAAATAAGCATCTTTAATCACATCTGATGAGCTCATTTGGTATTGAGTCCTGCAAAAGGAATCAGATGAAGTTACTGAGACTATTAATGTAAGTTAAACATGTAAATATTTTCTGGACTAAGAGGGAATTTTACTTAACTATTGTTCACAGTGGAGATAAAAGTTAAACATGATTATTACATGACTTCTAATCAGAGAATCACACAGAATCACAGAACGGTTGAGGTTGGAAGGGACCTCTGGAGATCATCTAGTGCACCATCTGCTTAGTGAGGTGGATCCCATCTCTCCCCATCAGTTGTCAGTGTTCAAACAGGGTCGTAGAAACCAAAACCCTGTTGCCAACACCAGCGGTGCAGCCAGTTGTTAACATGGAAAATCCATCTACTCGTCCTCCCATCCTTCCCCCTCGCTAGCAGGATTGGGGAGAAAACGGTCACTAACAGTTCTAACAACCATGGAAACAAAACACAAATTCCCTCTGCAGAGGCTGTTTAATATTTGTTTTTTCTTTTGAAGTATAAAAGGTTCCTAAACAATCTAGAGAGATATGTGCTGTTAGTAATACTCTGAAATTTATAACTTGCTGATACTTGCATGAAAAATCTTGAGAAATATAAATGAGATTCTTGTCACAGAGGACGTTTAACTGCTATGAACACTAAAGTTATTTCCATGTTCTTAATAATTAAAATATGCATCTACTAGCTAGAAACAAATGGTTTTCTGTGGAAGGAGGTCATTGGTAGAGTCCCACAGGAATCTCTGTTTGAGCCTGTGCTGTTTAACTTATTCTTAAATAACCTAGAAATGGTGTTGAATAAGTGAGAGGATAAAGTTTGCTGATAAGCGAAAATTACTGAGGGTGGTAAAGAAAAGGAACAAATGTGAATAATTATAGTGGACACAAAAAAACCACTGAGTGATGGGTGGTAAGGCAGTTGATGATATTAGTGATAGATAATGTAAATTAACAGAAGGAAAATATTTGAACTTTCTATATACAATGATGAGGTCTGACCTGACTGTTATTATTCAGGTATGAGATTATGAGATTGTAGTTGATAAAGCTAGCTAGATACAATAAATGAGTTCTAAGAAAGTAATATTTTGATATACGATGTTCTGAAAAAGCAAACTGAATGTTAAGAAGAGTGAAGGACTGACCAAAAAAAGAAATTCTGCCACTTCCCCAAATTACGATATACCCTTCTTTTGAAAGCAGTACACAGTGTTCTGGTCCGTCTTGACAAAAAGGAACAGAGTAGATCTGTATAGCAGAGGATGACAAGGAGGCAACAGGAATTGGGGCTTAACTGGGTCTTTGATCTACCACGTTATGGCTGCTCTGATGCACTAGCGGGCTGCTGTCAGCAAGGTGAATGCCTGGGGGAGAAGGTCTCCAGTTGGACCGAAACGTCTGATCCATTTACAGATCTGTGAGGGACAGAGAAGCCGCTGCGTAAGGGAAGAACGGCTCTGTAATTCCAGTCCCTCAGTTCGGACATCAGAATGCAAATGAACCCTAATGCTTATTGTCATTTTCTGTCTCAGTTCTACTATAACTCTTCAAGGACTATTCAGCTTGTTGAAATTTTTCTGTTGTCCCCAAGATATGCTGACTGTTAAGTCAGTGACGTGGCTTTACCTCTCGTCTGTCTTCTCCAGTTATATTTTCTGTGCTTGTAAGTGCTACCCTGGATGACAGTGGAAGTAGTCTGACACTTGTTCAGCAGCAGTTAACAACAGACTTAAAAAGCTTTTATAAAAATATTTATATCTACTTGCAAAAACATTCAGATGTTCCATATAAAATTGAATTCTCTTTTTTCTTTCTTCTGAAACTTGTATTCACATAGTTAAGCAGCATAATGTTTCATTCGTGATGTAGAAATAATTCTGAGGTCTGGAAAGGTCAAACAGCTCATGGTCTGTACTACTTTTACAGATTAATTGGCACAAAAAATAATCATAAAGCTTGAAAATTCACAACAGGAAAATCCTCAGACCGTGAAGAACCTGCCTGTGGGAAGGAGCTAGGCAGGGGACAAAGGAGAAATAAATTTCCTGTCCTCAGCCTTTTGTGCCTTTCCTAAGCAAGAAAAGAGGGATAAAAAGTATTTCTCAGAATTTAAAAGCTATATGTGATCTAGACTATCAGAGCAATAAAAGCCACAGTGAAAATCCTTAGGGCAAGAGTAGACAATCAAAGGAACTAAATTACTAAGGCCCAGTAAGGTGGCTGCTGTAACTGATAGTGAAGGGCCCTTTACCTCCTTCCATGATGAAAAGCACTAGTTTAATCTAACATGTTTCGGTTTTTAACATTCTCTATTTTGATCATCTTCTCAGTCTGGAGCTGATGGGAGGATTATATATTTACTTGCAAACAAGGAAGCATCAGTTTAAGCTAGTGTCTTGTACTCTGCCGATGTGGGAGAGGAGGAGCGTGGCCGTGGATCAGTTAAAGCCTTTGAGTACTAGAACCTGCACAACTCTAGGCGTTACTCTTCCAGGGCTGAATAGCTGTGGGGTTGGGAGCAGCCACGTGCTTGCCGCATTCTCAGACATGTCTAATCCTAGTCACTGTGGTCACGAGAGCGCAAGGGCAGAGCAGTAACAGCTGGTGGAACCCAGTCCTTGACACGGGCTTCTTGACAACCATCAGCGAGCCTTATTGACTGGCCACAGAGGGAGTTGCTCTGGGAATAACAGAAAACTGATTTTGCTGTGAAGTTTGGCTTCAAGATCTAATTCTTCCTTCACCTTCAGCCTAAAGGAATAGGGATGGAAAGCCTGTGCTTTCAAAGCCTGTGTACTGAAGTAGATCAATCTTAATGAATACAGTATGCCTTTTTATAACCATGTGTCATGCTTTTACCCTTTTTATAAACAACTGTAAATCCTAGGGTTCATGAGAAAAGCTAATGTGCAAGGCTCCGTGCCAGTCTGAGGGCATAGTTATTAAGATATAATATTAATGAAAATGACCTCTGTCAGTAAGATGGACTAAGCTTGCTACTGCAGCCAATCTGGTCTTTACCAGTTTTATATTTTGGATGCTCCCTTAGGCACATCAGTGCACTGGCACATTAAGTTACAGAATTAAAGTAATGTGAACTCCAGCACTAAAAGTATCCCTATAAATAAAGACAGTAAAAAGTTCAAACTTCTTCAAAATTCCTTGAACAAGTGACTTTGGAATACTAAGTATTTTCTTTTCTAAATGCTAGCATGATTGGAGTATTTAAAAGTTGTTTAATTTTCCCGTTCTGGGCTAACTTGATCTCTTACCTTACTAACCTTTCTTTCTTTTATTTTTCTTTGTTTTCCAACACTCAAAAAGGAACAATCCAGATTATGGATAAATTTTATTATAATTAGTTATAATTACATCTTGCTTATAGGAATAATCCTGTTAATCACAAATATTAGGTATTTGTATAATCATATGTTATAGCTGTTCCTGTCTTCACCAAATGTTCCTCAAATCAATATTCTTAACAGCAAAGTATATAGAAATTTAGGACAAGTCTGCAGTTTATAAATTCCAACTATTTGTCTTTCTGATCCTTGGGATTATTTTTTGAAATATATACAAACAAATAACTGGCTTTAAGAATTAGTGGCAGGGAATGTTTGTTCTTGCCAGTTGTTCATTAAGAGCAAAACCAACTGTGATTAAGGTAGTTTACGAGAAATTTTCATTTCATAAGTTCAGTGGACTGAGTATAGGGCAAATGGGAATGTCCCTTAGAAAATATGCCTAAGCCTGTTAAATGTTCACATATGTAAAACGAAAAGAGAATGCATTAAGGGTATCTAGTTTAACTCTTTAGAAACAGCACCCTCACAAATATATCCCATAAATTACCCACCTTTATAGCCCACGGAGAAAGGACAAAGAATCAAAACACTTGGAGGAAAATACCATAACAGCCAAGTATTGCATGGATTTCTTTGCTTGAATGTGGAAGCAGTAGTAACTTTATTATTTTCTAAGGTTGATAAAATGGTAGTATACCTTAAGTGATAGATGCTTCCTAATTTAGAGAAAATAAATACTTTTTGCAAGCAGTTGCTGAGTCTGATCAGTCATTTTTCCACATTCTCCTCCAAAGTTTGGGGACGTATTTTTAACAAAGGCCTTTTATATCAGCAAAATTTTGTATGAAATGCAATTTGTTGAGACTAAGTTTTGGGCAGATTTTTGGGTTGACTTGCTGGTTGCATCTTCTTGAAAAGCTACAAGTAGCTGCAGTGTGAGATGCATTTACAACTTTCAGCAAGCTTAAATCTAAATGATCAGCAGCATGCCTGAGGCTGTGGTGAAAACTAGGGCAGATTCACTGCCTTAGAAGCCAATAAAGGAAAGTTTGCTACAAGCTGAAGCTACTGGCAAGAGAGAATATGCATTGAGCACCTGCTGTATTTCAAGCTCTGTTGAGCTGCTTCTGGGCAGCTCACCTGATAGCCCTGAAGGCGAGTTTAAATTTGAGTGAAGTCCAAAGAAAAATCAAACAAATGCCTTCAACTTCTAAGCATTACAAGGAAAGGAATTTCATATGTTGCATAAGGTAGTAACTAACCTACATTTGTGTATGTGGTACATAATTTTATAGACTAGTCTTTTGTTCAGCTTCTGAAAGGAATGCCAGTAAGCCTGAGATCACAGCTTTTTCTTTTTCTTTTCTTTTCTTTTTCTTTTTTTCTTTTTTTTTTCAGTTCTTTAAGTAGGAAGCAGCACTTTGGATACACTTTCATGTTACATTTTCTGTGAGTATCCTTTACTTTCCCAGCTCCCAGAAGTCCCAATCAGTTCTGGATACCATTGCTAATAACATATTCATTTATGATAAGTCAAGGATGAGGATGTGTTGTTATTATTTGTATTACTGTTGTAATTTCCACTTTAATTCACTGTCCCTTTATTCATCGTATATGAATTCTTAGTACAGACTAGCTTCCACACTGAGAAAGAGCATCAAAGCATGTGCCTTAAAGTTCAAAATATATTGGTGTGCTCTAATATAGGTGACCCATTAGATGAGGGCATCATCATGACTTTCTTAAACTGAGACTGGTTGTCACAGCTTCACACCAGATTATCAGCAATGGTGTTCACTGCTGCTTCAGGCTTTTTACCAAGAATTGTCCCTTAATTTAATTTGGGCACTATCAGCTCATGAAACTGCACTTTTACAGACAGAAATTTCATGTTTTAAATGCTAACTGGTGTTTTGATATTTTTTGGTTTCCTGCCTTTTTCTATATTCAACAGCATGCTGAAAACTTCATAAAAATGAATAAACACATTTTTTTTCACTGTGCCTGAACAAAATAGAGTGACTGCCTAGGCACTTAGTGCAAGAAGATCTGTAAGGAAAAGGAAACTTCATTTTTCAATAATTTATTTTTCATAGAGATAACTTTTTCTGAAATGTGATTAGAGCTGAAGAAGAAAAAAAAAAGTTGCAAGGAACTAAAAATTTCTGCAAAGAAGCTTCCCAGATGCTGTAGAGGAAAGAATATAAAAGCCTTCTACAAATTTGGAGTTTCTCTCCTCATCCTTATGCAACTTCAAGTTTAAGAAGATGAAGAGGCCCCATGAATCTTGACATATTAAAAGAAGTTAAATTATTTTTTTCTTAGCACAGAAAAAGCCATAGGTGCTTGGCAGAGGCATAAAGGCCTGAAGAAAAAGGAATATTCTGACACTGAAACCATTCAGTTGATATATTCTCCAAGGGAAATTGCAAATAGATTAACGATGTGAAGTAGACCCAGAGATTTAACTCCTCATATAAGCAAAACAGGAGAAGAGGCTATTGCAACAGTATTCAAAGTTTCACTGAATGCAGGTATTATTGAATCAATTTGCCTGACAAGTAGTTACAGCTTGTTGTGTTTCACCAAAAAAACCTGTACTGAATCCCAAAATATTCTTGGATAAAACATATCTTCAAGAGAAGCATCTGGTGAGTCCACCCACCCTATTAATAGTATATTGCAACAGCTACTCATATTCATTGTTGAAAATGTATGCATTTTCTCATTTGAGTTTGTGATTTTCGATTTTTAGTGCCTGTTTCTTAATCCTTTCTTTTCTAGATGACATCTGTGGTGTTTTCTCTCTGTGAAAGTACTTAGCCATTACTTGAATGACCACTACTGCTGGTTATGGTATGGGGAAAAAAAGCAGCTTGGTCTCTCACCGTAAGGAGTTATTTTGCCTTACCCACTAGGAAATGGGCCAGCTTACTACCAACATATTTGATTTGGTAATGTTTAAATTTTCTAACTTTCTCTAGGCCCATTCAACCAAGTCTTCTCCCCAATATCTTTAACTTCCTCTATCCAATTTCTATATCCTGCAAGTTTTAAGTTTATGGCGGTTTATTACCGATTTCCTTCTTGCTCTTTCGTTATTATTATTAAGTACTACTCTTTGCCTTGTCCTGGATCAGGATGCTCTTTCAGCTGCAGTTCTCATCCTGATAATGGAATTCTTCTCTGATGAGTCTCACTCTTTAACCACCATATTATTTTTAAAGAATTTCCAAATTCTTTTTGCATGTTTCTCTTTATGTTCTAGTATCTTTTGCTTATATTTGTCTTTGGTTTGGGGAAATTTGCTAACATGCTTCTTAGTGGCTGGGACTCTTTGGGTTCACCCCCACCCTTAGAGAAGTAGATGGGTAACTAACTGCATCATTGCTATTGGTTTCCAGGTTCTGAGAAAATGTTCGATTCTATTACTGATTAATCATTATTCAAAATAATGAAGTCTAAAATAAATTGAACCCCAAATTAAATGCAGTACCTTCTGAGCTAGGCACTTACCTGCTTCATTTAGAATTGCTACTATTTTACTGTTTCATATCCTATATATACACTAATCAGATTGTTGTTTCCAAAATACAGTTTTTATTTACATTTACTAGAAAGACACTTAAAAATTACCCTGTCCTGTTAATATTTTTTTAAAATATGTCTTTCCAAAGACTTTCATGAGCTTCCTTAATTTCCGCAGTTTCTTAGATTTTTTTATTTATTATAGTGATCCATATACATTAAGGTTCTGCGTTATCAGTACTTGATTTAGTTACAAATTTATGTAGTATAGACTGACTCCCTACCATTTTTTAACCTTTTCTATCTTTGTAAGCAGCTTATCAGTGACTTTTAGTGTTACAATAATCTGACTTGTTCTGCGAGGTTTCAGGCAATGCCTATGCTCTTCTCATGAGTCATAACAATTCTTTTCCTTAACAAAATAACTGTCATGGATTATATAAGCAGTACAAGGGAACTGTTCCACATTCCTTGTCAACTCAGTTGAACTTGTTTTCAATATGCCGAGTAGGAGTTTGTGTGACAGTCGTCATCCCTGCTGCTAATGTAACAACCTTCTTGATGGCCAGCTAGTCTCTGAGATCATTAGCTCATTATCATCATCCCTGGAAATGCAGCCTGTTCTTGTCTAGCCTCCTCTGTTATGGGAATGTTGTGCACTGTTTTGCAAAAACAAATTTTTGCTTGGCACCAGCTATTCAAATAGCAGTACGTCTTCAGCACTCTCGCAATAACGAAGCGTGCTGCAAGAGTAATGCCCGAACATTGGTCCAATATCCTGGTATCTCCCACTATTGCAGTAGGTCTCTGTGACCTTTATCCCTGGTGGCAAGGTATGTAATTAAAGGCAGCTTATAGTATTATAATTGTATTCAATTCACAATTGCATCTTTATTTTTCTCCAAGAAGTTGGCACAATATCGTGTACTTAGGACTAAGAGCCTTCACCCTCATCTTAGTGTAGTATACTTCCAGCTCTTTCTCTCCGGTCTATGAATAGCTGTGTAAGCAGATACATCTCTTAACTGAAGAGGTTACAAATTAGAAGGTGTATTTTAGTTCAAACAGTACTTCTCAGGATTGACTCTTATTTCAGAGCTTACTTAACCTCTAACACTAAGACAAGTGGAAATGCACTACCAGCTCTCAATGTACATTTCAATAGCTAGTTTTCCTTCATGCTTAAATGAATGGAGGTGGATTTAGTATTAGAGGCCAACAGCTATGTATGAAAATTTACTCTGTTAGTATTATATATCCACCTCTGAATAGGGAGGAGCCCTTCAAAAGAGAGTACAGCATGTGCATGCCAGTTGCAGATACAATCTAAAATTTGTTAAACCCCTAATTGCTAATGTAGTGAATAACTCATACATACAAATGAACATTTAGCACATTTCTGTAGCTCATTTGCCTTTATAAGTATCTTTTCAGGGCACAGCCCAGAAAATTATACTTCCAGAAATCTGCAAAAGTGACATCCTGCTGCTGCTTTTAAATGAGGAAGAAATTTGTTCCTACTTTGTCAGTTATTAGTGAAGACACTTTGGAACTTGAGAGGATGCTGTTAATTCTTTACATCAGCCATGCAAAACTCAAGCGACATCCAAAGAATCTTCTCCAGCTGTAATTAGGAATTAAAACCTGGACTCCTCACCTCAAAGAGTGCCTTTTGCTTCCTTTAGGAAAAAAATAAAAATAATATCAACAAAAAAGAGAAAAGAAATCCCGCTTAAATTAGATATAAGCCATTTCTTTTGATAGTATGATTTTTAGAAGATTTTCAAAGCGAAGGTTCACAAACCCATAAAACCGTACAACCAGAAGCTGAACACGCAACAGAACAAGCTCTCTCCCTCAAAGGCATATCTGTTAATTGGTTTAGGCAACTGTCATCCTAAACTGCTATTGAGAGGGTTGGAGTAGGCTGTCTGTAACACTCTTGCAGTGGTTCGCACGGAGCAGTAGCTTGGCATCTGAACTCTGTTTCCTTGAATTCATAAGCAAAGTAGTAAAACGGTAGGGTTTACTGTTGGATAGTTCCACCATGACAAGAAGAGCTGCATTAGGCAATTAGAACTGCTCATTCTCCTTCTGAGAAGAACCTAGCCTGACAGGACATGAAGAGTGGCGTTGAGCTTCACCTACAACCTCAGGTTTTTTTACTTTTTTTTTTTTTTTTCTTAATGGAAGAGCAATACATAGCTACTACACAGTCCCCTCGAATTATTCTTATTCTGCATCATTATTTTTAGTCATGTTATTTTCATATATGTCTGAGCATTTACATCTATAATCCTTATATGAAAAATAATTTTAAAGAGGAGAAAGCTTTAGATTATGGAAGTGAATGTAAGGCTTCACTAAAAACTGATGTATGTGGTGCTTGTATATTAAAAAATATCTGTGAATAGGGAATAGTAGTCCTTGCTTTATGAAACTCATTTTTAGTGATCCTTTAAAAAAGGATTGATTTACACACTTAATCAAAATCATTATATATCACTTCAGTATAAAAAAAAAACTGTATGCCATACTTTTTCCCTAAGACATCAGTTAAGATGTTTTATATTGAATCATATCTTTCATTGTGATATAAAAGTATTTTTCTAAAATCAAAGAAGCTGGCTGTCCCCAGCATACTTGACTGCAATCTTTCTGGGCTGACTTTGTTTGTATGATTTCCTTTCTGAAAATAGAATTTTTCTCTTGGTGTGGTATACCTGTGATATAATCTACATTCAGCAACAATGAGACTTAATGACTGGCATTCTGTGTAAACAGCTAGCTGTTTCAGTTAATGAAACAGATTTTTTGAAATGCTTTTTCAATTGCAGATAGGTCTAAGAAATCACTGTTATGTAGGGTATGCCAGAACAAACTGTTCCTGTAGAAAGCTGGATCCTCTCACGGTTACATAAAAGTTTCTGATCATCTCACAGCAGCGAATGTAAAGCTCATGCTTTTGGCTCCACCGTGGAGATACCAAGTGTAACTGCAAGTACACAGTTGCCACTTATCATGTAGTGTGAATCCTACTGAGAACTCAAACCTCTTCATATTATTATTTACAATATAACTATGGACACTCCTAAGCCATTTTCAAAACACAGTGTTTTGTCAAGAGACAGACAGGTAAGGTAAGAAGATTGCGAGGCTATCAAAAGAGATAATTATAATATGAAAGTTAATGTACTTTGAAGAATTTTATTAGAGATACAGGCAGGATGAAAAATTTTCATTTAAATTCTCAGTTAAGGAGCTATTTTTGTTGATAAATTCTTACTCCTTAACTCTCTGAAGTTCTTTAAAACTTCTTCATTTTTCCTGTTTGTGAACTTCGGATGGTCATAAAATGTGCTTTCTTATTGGAACTATCTTGATACGTATCTCAAAACTGCAGAGTTTTGGTCTGCTTTGGTCAAGCTTTCGGATGTCATTCCCATCTTGAAAACTATTAGGTAGCTTATATTTGATATTTAATCCCCTGCTGTTTCCACATTAACCTCTACTTTTAGATTCTCTTGCTCTTTTCCACAAAGGGGATAACTTCTTTCCTTCCTCACACATCTGTAAGAAAAAAATCTTTAAAAAGATAGCTCAGTGCAGTTTGAAATATAACAAAATAATCACACATACTGGCATTTCGACACAGTGCTCATCATCCAGCATTCCATCAAATAAGTACATAGCACAGTTCAAATTCTTAGATTTATTGTGTTTTAGATATAAGCAATTGAAATGACAGTTTATCTTGTTTTAAGGCATGCTTTCTGTGTTGGGAAAATTCATCCATCCTTCTATTTGATATGTGTGGAATAATCAGAGAGAACATCTAACCAAGCCTGCCAAGCATCACCACTTTTTGGTATAGATTCTTATATTCCAAAATATTGGCAATTTATTTCTGAGTCATTTTATAAAATTTCAGTTTTCATAATTTAGAAAATTCTGTGATTTTAGCTCCTGTATTAATAAAGGAAATAGATGTGTACAGACTCTAATTTCAACCCATTTCAGGCAGCCTCTTTATATAGTAGGATCTCTGATGCATAATTTTCCTGAAACTTACTGGCACATAGGATTCTGCTAAACTTGTTTTGGAGGCTGTGCAAAATCCCTGGCGTTCCAGCACCTGAGATCTTGTGAGCTCAAGAACTTTTGGGGGTGGATTCCCCCCAGAGTAGAATTTTCATGTATTTGAATTTATGAATGAGGAGCCATGACATTTTTCAACCTACCGTCAATGTTCTTATGCAAAGGACATTTGGTCCTTATGACCAAAATTGCTCAGGCATATAAGTAATATTGGAAATTATCTTCTGGGCTTATACAGCTGGCTCCCTACAAACACAAGCAAACAAAGAAACTCTGTAGACCACTCATGTCTTCCTTTTTTGGACCTTTGCTCTGAGTCAGCTAAAGAAGAAACAGCAGTCTTGTGTGACTTGATGCAGAAGCAGTTGTATTGTTTTCCTTAAAAGGAACCTGAGCCAAATCCAGCTTGATTTCAATAATGTTTCAATCAAGCAGAAACACTATTTCTGTTTCTGTATTTTGCCTGCTTCATCTTCTGTTCTTCTCCTGTAGGAGCTGACTTGTCAAACAGACTAAGCCATCAGCAGTTTGAATCGTGAGTATTTTCGAAAGGATCCAGTTTTGAATTAGTAATTCTTGACAGCATAAGGCAACTGGAAAACTAAGACATTGCTTCTGACCCTTGAGTAGGAGGGGGGTGCACAATTTAGAGAGTTTTAGACTTCTTCCTAGCACTCATTAAGTAAGGAGGGAGGAGCAGCATTAAAGGGATTAATCATCAAAAGCATTAATCAAATCAATCAAGCCACTCCAGCTTGAAAGGACCCCTGGATTTCTCAAGTCAAGGCCTCTGCTACTGCAGATAACAATAATGCATTTTCCTAATCATAAACTTATCAAGAGACTTTTAAAACTAATTAAGTAGCTTTCTCTCGATACTTCAGGTGATTTTAGTCTGCTGTTTCAATTTTCACTCCCTGTTTTCAGGATCGATCTTTTTTTCTAGGCATTTTTTACATGATCTTGTCCTGAACTGTACTAAACTCAGTTTCACTTCTATTATTCTAGCCCTCAAGGTCACCTGGCTCTTTCTATATAACATTCTAAACTTCTTATTTATTGCTGATGACTCTCAAAATGTCATTAGCCTGCACTTACTTTTAGCAGGAACACTAAAGTAATATTCAATAACATCTTTCCCAAGACCAGTTCTTGATCAGTTCAGCCTCTCAAGAAATCAGTCTTTATACAGTAAAGATATACGTAAATGGTTTTTTAGAATGTATCTCTAGATAACCTGGAATAGTGTATATCCGCTAAAACACAAAGTATACTTCTCAGTCACAAGGACTGAGTACAGTCAGAAGTTCAAGAATGTAGCTGAAGAAAAATGAGGAAAAAGAAAATTCCAAATAACTCATACTAATAATGAAAACTGATTATAAATACAAGTCTACATCCAAATCTCATCTCTTTTCTTTTGTAATAATATTTATTATGGGATACAGGTTGACTTTTTTTTCTTTGCACAGGACCACAAGAGACAAGAGGAAATTTTGCAGACTGAAATTTGAATTAGTTTGTACTAGGCATAACACTTTGAGTGACATGAGGATGGCCAAAGACTAATGTAGGTCTGTGTGATTAATCACTGAGACTCAGTAAGCTTCAGTGAGGCCCTTTCTTTTCTTGAGAATTTATTTCCATTCTCTTTTCCACTGACAAAATAAACTCTTTACAAAATAGGTTGCTGAAGTCTTTCTGGAAAGCAGGTAGTATAGATGAGCCTCTATAACTATACCTATCCCATATGTTTGCTAAACCTTCCATGAAAAGCACTCACAGCAACGAAACCACTTTTTCTACAAGCTGCTTGTGGGCATGTCCTACAAAACATACTTCCTTGCTATGATTTATAAGACAGTTTTCCAGAAAGTGTTCAAGCAAATATGCTCAAGGAGCTTTGCAAGTGCAGATGCATAAACATGATCGATAATTTTGTGCTAGAAGCTGTTGGAACCCCAGCTAAACACGGGCTAATGTGAAATACAAAAGAATCTTTCTTGTAAAAGAATCAGTTGGTAGCAAAATAGATTTGTGTTCATAGAGAAGACGGGACCTTAGTTACAGTGACCTAAGTCAGCAATTACATTATAAACTGATGTAAGCAGGCTGGTTGACTCATGCTCCGTGGCAGTTCCATCTTCACCCAAAACCAGATATAAGCAGAGCTCAGAAAACTACTTAAACATTATGGGTTTTTTTCCCTTTTTCATCAATAAAATTTGCACCTTTTTGTGAGATATAACAGTATGTGTCATTGTTATTCATGGAAACTGTCAGGCTTTTTAGCTCCTTTAAGAAACATGAAGGGTGAATGACAGATGGGTACTGTTATCTTGGCAAGGAAGTTCTCTACTAGCAGAAAGTCATGGTATGAGACCTGAAAGAAAGAAGAGATGATATTTTAACTTGTTATTATACCTAAAAGGTATATAAGAAAATGCATTTCATTGCAGAGTAGCCTGAGATGCCATGTTATTTTAACTCCTTCATATCTTGTATCTGCAGTCTTGCCCTGAGAGGCCAGCCTTGAAAAGCTTAAAATACATAAATTAGGCTTAATATCACCAATTCCAACTACTCTGGTGACTTACCAAAGGCTTGAAATCATTTGAGTGTTACAACTCGATAACGTGAGTTTTAAGATTTTAAAAGAATCTTCTAAATCCCTGCCCAGACTGTAGTGATTCCTCATCTCAAGAAGAGCTTTTTATGATATGCTGTCACATGCTTGTTATATGCTGTTTGGTCAGGGACCTGTACCAGCTGTTTGCATTATTTAGTTAGTGCCAAAGTAGATATACATTACTGATGGTGCTGAGGGTAATAGGGTTAACCCTTCTCCTACGGATTTCTGAAGAGTAGATGAAACGTGATGTTGCAGTGAGACATTCCCTAGTCTTCCGAAAGATCATAATCTTCCTGCAGTTGTCATTGAGAGCAGAATTAGGTTCTGAGTTTTTTAGAAACCATTTCTAGCTCTAAAATTATCTGTGTAAATTCATGATATTGGTGCAAGTTCATTTAAAACGCAGGAAGGACACAAGTGAAAAAATTGTTCAACTAAGTATGTGAGCTTGGGCACACAGGTGAGCAGGGGAAGGAAGTGGATGGAGGCTGCCGTTTCTGATGGCCTAAAGGGCAGAATGAAAATTCATTTTGGGTTCAACAGAAGCCCTCATTTAAATTGAAATGAAGCTTCATTTCAATCTAAGCATCAACTTGTTTGAATGTTGTTTAAAAAGTTAGGGGCTTATTTCATATTTTAAAATGTTTCTTTCTTTTCTCTTTCGTGTTCAATTTTTTTTTAACTTTTCAGCATTCCATTTTCCTCCATATCAGTGCAATGTCTGATTTGTTTGGTTGACTAGAATCTATAATTATAGCACAAGTCCCTGCTTTACTAAATATAAATTTGCAGGTGCATGTATCTGGAAACAGTTCTAGAGAATTTGGGATTTACTACTTGACAGACCAGTTCATTTTTCAATCACTTCCTAAGGAGCTCTTAACGTTAGCTATTCATAAATTTACTACTAGTTCAGTGCTGAACGTTTTTGGAAAACACATTTAGCTCTACTCTTAGGATTTTTTTATCCTTGACAGTGGAATGTTCCTTCTGATATCGCACTAATTGATTAAAGTTATCTCCTTGAAGTGTGGATGGTCCTCTATATCCTAGCCTCCTTTAGGAAATCCTAGGACTGTTTCCTTTAAGGAAAATCTTTGAGCCAGACACGTGTGTTCAAGAGCTCTGACTTGGCAGTGAGAGGAGAGGCCAGAGAACCCACTGATTCGCATCCCAGAAGCGCAGGAGGTTATTGCCTTTCCCCATGCACCTTTCAGTGTCGCCTAAGGACAGTCAGCTCTCAAGTTACGTTACAGCAGCTCCAGCGCTTGATGCTGTTTCTAAGCAGCATTTGGAGACAAAACAAGGTATACAATATGTAGTAATCTGAGTATTTCAAATAGTTGGATACTATTTGTGGATACTTTAATACCAGAAATTGTCAGTTCTTATGAAGATTTGGGAAAGCAATGAGCATGTGCTCATGAAAACGCCGATACGTTTGTTGAAATTGTCCCTGCGCCCAGCTTCTTCGTAATTACTATCTTATCTGTTATTCGGGGTGTGAGGAGAAAAACATCTTAAGCTGCTTTATATTTAGTACCATTCAGACTGATGTAACAATTTTTACAATCTAATAGCCATTAATCCCTTAGTTTCTCCCCTTAGTCCATATATATAAGTAATTGAAATCAGTGATTTTAATTAAAAAACTTCAATAAGCTTTTTTTTTAATCAAGCTTTGTGGTTAGTTCCTTCATGATGGTCAGTGATGTGTGTATTTTTTATGCTTGATCTCTTAATGTCTTCTGACTTCTGCTGCTGTTGAAGCTTCTGTGAGCCTGAATGAAGTCTAAGACTGCTTGTGGTGTCTGAACTGTAATATCAAAAAAACCTTCCAGTTCTCTTAATAGCTGTTTTGAAATGTGGAAAACAACTCCCATGAAAGATACTACACATCTGGTTAGTAAAATCAATCTGACAGTAACTACTGATTATGAAGACATGAGCAAGCATTTCTATGAGTAGCGCTCTAGCCCTCTGTTTTATCTTCAGTTGGCTTATCTCTGGTCTTTCACATTTGTATGTAATATCAAGTGTGTTATCGTAAAAATGTGGAAGAAAATCTCACAAAGACCGCTTAGAGAAATACTTTCTATGATATCTTGATCCTGATTTATTTCAGCATTTATTTCGTAACTGGAATATAGAGGAATCAGTATTGCAAATTAGAGTCACACAGTTCATCGAAAATTACTGAATTCAGTGAGTATAATGTTAAATCAAACAACATTTTTTCCTTAATGATGAAGCAATACATAATCATTAAAATCCAGGTTATGTAATTGCTGGCTTGCAGCTATAACATATAAACTCATCACCTCACCATCTATGGCATCTGTGATGCTTCTCTACTGTTCATGATGCAATTCAGTGTATTGCCGCCTTCTAGTAGTTTAGTATAAATGCATTTCTTGCTTGCTTTGTGGTTAGAAAGTTGCACTGATGAAACCAAAGCCATCAGCATTATAATTTTCATTTTTCTTTGACAGTTAAGTTCATTTTTCTTCATCTTCTAATATGAGAAAGTATTATATAGCATTTGTTGTCCTAGGTATACTTCATAGAAATGAATAATCAAACCAGTCATGAGTTAGGGAAATACTGCGTGTTATTAGCATTGTACTGTTAGTAGTGAACCAACATTTTAGTTTCGTCCCTTGTTCAAGCTTATTTTTTGATCTCTGACACAACTAGGAGGGGAAGAAGTGCAGGCCACTAAAGAACATTTCATAAACTCAGCACCCACAAAACAGAACTAGGGTATATCAATATTCTTACCTTGCTTTAAGACTTACAGTGAGCTGGGCAGGGAGGACAGCAGGAGCAAATGGTGTAGCTGACTGACCATGGAAAGAAATTTCAGAGGAGCGCAGTGATTCCAGAATGGTACCTGCTCTTTGGAAACACACACACTGCTCACAGCAAAGTAAAGCAGAAAATCTTTGGCCCAGGTTGTCTTAGCTGATATAATTTATATAAATTTTATAACTTATATTATAACAGGTTACTTATGCAGTATTTATAATATAATAAAGTTTATTTTTATACCTTTTCAGTAGGTTAGAGGGCTGCCAGGAATTCTGTAAAGCTTCATTCCACCATTCAGATAGATTTTTCTGGTGAAAAGGAGAACCCCAATCGTGATATTTCTATTTGTGCCAGTCATGGCTAGTGTACATTACTATTATCATTGGCTTATAAGACTCCTGAAAACTGGGCATGAAGGTGCCCATTAAGTGCATGACAGAACCAAAGAACTGGCACTGACCTTACAAAACTGCAGCAATTTAGAAACTTACTTTAATACAAAACTCATTCATTTGCCCAATTTTATAACAAGTCAAACTCTATAATGTTTTTATGGCTTTAAAGTGTTGGGGAATGGGAAAAGCATATTTGGGTGGCCCTTTTTCCCCAGCCTTAATTGCCTTAGCTTCTGAAGTCCTTTCTATACCAAGAGACAGCATAGTGCTTTCTGCGTACATGACCTGGAGCCCATCATCCCCAGAGGAAATGGGCCGTGTCCTCAGCTAAAGTGCCATGCGGACCTACGTCTCCTCTGATCACCATGTGATGCACCTGCAGCTCTAAAACACAGTTACAAGGGTTTATACTTTTCTGTTCAAAGTGAAATAATGTGAGGGCTCTCTGCGAGCCATCAGAGCAACACCTTTATACCAGCAAATACTTTCAAGAGTATTGAAAGGTGATAGAGAAGCTAAGACTTGGTGCAGTCTCATCCATTCTGCTTTTTAATGTGGGTTGCTGATTCTCAGGAGATGAGAATCAGCATGATTCTCAGTGCCAGACCTAGGCTTTTCCTTGTAGAGAAACGTTCGGAGCAGCTCAAAACAGTCCTGAAAGCAGATAAACAACTAAGCAATGTGGAGCCCCCTCTTACCCATTCCCATCTCCTAGGTTTATTGGCAATGTCTCAAGGAAGAAATCAGAACTAAAGGTGACATCTACTACCTTTTGAAATATTCTGTGCATTTAAAAAATTTGATGAGACTTTCACTCTTGTTGGGGAAGCTTTGTAGACTGTATTGCTTTATTTCCAATAATATAATGCTATTTTAGATCCAACGTGGATCAGGTGTGTGATGAGAGTGTAAAGGCCCTGTATATTATCAGACAATGGAAACTCTCTTAGATGTGAAAAGAGTAATGTTGATCTGAGGCCTTACTAGATTTTTGGAAAGTGTATAGCAAGCTCTCTGAAATCAGTCAGAGAGAAGACCTAAAAGAGGGTTTAATCTTCAAAAAGGCTGAATGCTTTTCCTAGCTAACACAGAGCCGAGTTTGTTCTGTTCTTGTAAAGTTAATATATTGCTTTTGTTTGTTGAAAGAAGATGATCTAAAAGAAGCGAAATTTTTTTCATCCAACTTCCTGTAATGCCATGTTCCTGCACCATATTTAGGTCCAAATTACTGTGGATTTTTGTCAACAGAAGAATGAGAAACTGTTTTTCCTGACATCAGTACTTTACGATTACTGAACTGAGCTATTTAGACATATTTGACATTGTACAGATATTCTCTCTCAAAATAAACTCTCCTGATTACCCCTACATTTTAGTGATTTCTTTTGTGCAGTAGTGAATCTGCAGCTTGTGAGGTGACTGGCAAGAAGTCTGATCTATCAGCATTTCTGTTTGCTGTCTTGAGTTTATAGTGGCACAGCGACAAGGAAACAGCAATCATCCATCATCCAGCCAGTCAAACAGAATAAAGATTTGAAAGTGGAAATAATTCATGGCTTTAGCATTACTCATTTAAGTTCTGTAGGACTTCTGCTAGAGCAATAGTTTTTCTTTGGGATTTACACCAAACTTTAGAATTCTGGAATAGGAGTGACATTGTTTTATAAACGCCAAAGGTTTGAATTCCCTCCCACCCCCAAAAAGCTTTGATATCATTCAGTTGTTTTCACTGCTATTAAATGTCTTATTTAAGGTGGTGGGCCTGTATTTGTATTATGACTGGAAAATCTCTTCAGGCGGAAAAAGAAAAGCTATTCCAATTTATAACAACTAAGATTTTAATGAGTATTTGCAGTGTATTTCCCAAGAAAATTTTATTGGCTCCATGCAATACTGCCAAACCCAATAAATAAAAAAAATAGAAGTCGGTATTCAAAAATTTTGCTATAAGAAACTTCTCTTGAGTTTTTTTTTCTCTGAGGGTTGTATTTCTGTATTTTCTATGTGAGTAGGAGGGCTCTCAGCTTTCCTTTTCAGCTGAAATTTTCTTTTAACTCTGAGAGCAAGAGTTGGAGTCTAAGAAAAACCCAATGGGTAAAAGAGTCACAAAAATATTTCCACAGTTAGCAACAGTAAAAATATGTGGTGATGATTTTGAAACTTGGTGACAAAATTGGAGACGGAGGAGACCAAAATGACTTAGAAGGTCAAAAAGCTGCTATGTGTATTGTTATTTATAGCCAGAGTCTATATATAAATGAGCATTTCAGTTTTTGAGGTAAATATATTGAAACTTTTCTCTGCAGGATACACTGAAAATACATTCTCTGTGGGAGCTTGGAGGATCTTGAATTTTGAACTTTTTAAAAAGAGTTCTGTACTATCATGTTGAAATCCCATTTTTAGCAGTGTGATAGCAATTTCATACGCTGGGATGTTTAGTAATGTAATGGGATATTTCACATATTTCCCTTTTTATTTCTAGTATGCCACCAGCATCACACCCTTCTCTTGAGGTGTTGATCCCTTTTAAGGCACGTGAGATAGAGAGAGGTTGTGATGAGCTGTGAGGGACACGGGGGGTCCAAGGATGAAAAAAACCTCATGATAAAAATAAATAGTTTATTATTTATAATCACTTCATATCCTAACTTACCTGGTGGTAACTACTGTAATCAAGGAAAACTCTCATTCTGTCACCTTTATTCACTCTTTTTTTATATCAGTATTACAGACTGTTAATTAGCATTTCACTAAATTCATTCTTTGTTTAGAGCACGTCAATCTCTGCTGCTTTGTAACAGCGAACATGAACTCAAGCACTTTATCTTTCATGTGACCGCAAAACGTGGCTCCTGCAATAGCTTGTGGACTGGAGCATGGCTTTTTATATAATTCTATATGTAAAGCTTTGATCTTTAAAAGTTTACCATGCAGTCTGAGTTCACCTTCTAGGTTTCAAATGCATGATTGAACACCTTCTCGTACTGGTCTTGCTGGATAGCTCTCATCCCTGTGAGGATGTTTTACACTCAGGTCTGATTTTTTTTTTTTTTTTTTTTTTTTTGTCCTAAGTTGTCTCAGAAGCCTTTGTGGAATTTGTGACTTAGATGGAGGGGAGATGAAAATATGTCCCCAATATATTTAATTATGATGCCAAGGTATGCATAGTTTGGCAGTCCACCTCTTTCATTCTTTTTTATATGTGGCTTAAGATTTCAGGTAGCAAATACTTCAAGAGTTGAAGTTGTTCCCACTGAAGAAACTGGATATTCTGCAGCTTTCCTACCAGTTCCTCTAGGGCAAGCAAATATTATAGCCCCTTGCCTTGATATTTGGTTCAAGCATTTAACTCACAGAACAGTGAGGCTTTTTCTTTTTTATTTTTCCTTTAAGCAAGCTTAGCTTCTTAAAATTCAGAAATTCTTATTAGGACTGGGTGGCTTAAGATTGTATGAAAACATACTTACTGAAAAAAGTGACTTTACTCTTTACAAATCAGTCCTGATTTTGCCATTTGTGGACTATGGCCCTTTCTACAAACTCCTGCTTGGGATTCAGTCAACCATACTGAATTTCATCTCCTGAGAGTGAATGCAAATTTCTACCCCCAGGGAGGGACTTAACCAGCACACTGTGGAACTGCAGAATGCAACATTTCCTAAATCTTTCCTGCCAGCAGTGCTGCTCTTCCCATGCAATTACTGTATGAGCTCATAACAGTCATTTCTATACTTAGGCTGATTCAAGCTCTTGCACATCTACCACTGAGTTGAAGAACTTCCAGGCTGAATCCCTTCAGACGAAAAGACAAGCGAATCAAGATCTTTACATACAGGGTAAGTTTCCTTACCTTGGATGACTAGCTAAAAATAAGTAAGTGGAATTTCTGGCAAAAAGATCAATGCTTCCTGGGTTACTGAATACTTCTAGTCCTTTGGTGGATTCACCTCATGAATACAAAACCTGTAATTTTTAATTGAATTTAGCTGAACTGAGTACCTTCTTGGTTAGCTGCTACAATCAAAAAGTATCACTGCTTGCGCAGGTCTTTTGTTAATGTTCCACCGCATCCCTATAGCCTGGTAAGGCTGAAAAGAAAATAATGAAATATCTCCTTTGTCACTAAGACAACAGAGCAAAGCCTTGTACATGATATTCTTCTAAGCAAGATTAGGTTATGTAGGTCTTAAAACTATTGGGGGTGAGTGCAAAATTGCCTGGAAACCTACACAGAGAATAAAGTCTCAATGGCTCACTGTCAAATGTGGGAGGATACATTTTGCAGAGCTCTCAAGGATCTGTCCCGGATCTGAATCTGCCAAAGTTCTTGCTAACAATCTGGATTACAGAATAGAAGTATGCTTGTTCAATCTGAATATGGTAGTGGAATAGGTTTAAATTCAAAGTGACAAAATGGAGAAATATTCTGGAAAAAATATGATATTCAATAGAGACAAAGTGCAGCAGAGAGGAATAATCAGCTATAGGAATACAGACAGGAATGATGAATGAGGTGGTACTTCATTCAAAGAAAGCAAAAACCAACCCAGAGCTTCAAGCATATCACAAACTAGTCTTTATTTAATAACATTATGCTGTCACAACCGAAGGACACATTACAGATGGAAGCATGAGGAAGCGGATACGCTATGAAATATAGACAATTGTCCTTTTCTTACCAATATTTACTAAGGTTCCAGGTGGCGTACTATGTCCAGCTTTGGACACTGCACTTTGAGAAAGACGTGAATCGGCTGGAGACAGTCCTGATGAAAGCAGCAAGGACCATCAGCTGTTGAGCTGTCCAGGAGTTGTTATGGGATTACGGACATACTTGCTTTTCCATGGCTATGGTGGATAACGTAATTGCCTGAAATCACAGCAAAGAAGCTTTAGGTTAAACATTTCAAAAAAGTTTCTAGCTGCAAGTCAGAAGAGATTGCTTGAGGCGGCTGTAGAGCTCCTGTCACTGGAGGACTTCCGAATAGGTCAGACAAACACTTGTCAAGCATGACGTGGGTACTGCTGACACAGGTACCGCTGATGGTGCCGGGGGCAAGGCCACCGAGGAGCTGGCCTCCGGGGCCCCTCGCAGTCCTACCTTTCCTGGAGGAGCATTGTGTTGTTGCCTCCACCCCACCTGCAGTGCTAAGAATTCTCCTGTTCCTCCCACAAGCTTTCCTTTATCTCCATCTACTTTCCTAAAAATAGCCCTAAACTGCCTATTTTACGAGCTTATGCATGTGTAGGAAATGCTTGCTGCAGGAGACAGTTCTATGTATGGATGAGACCAAGATCACCCATGAGAAGGAAAACCCCACTTTCTCACCATTTGTAGAGACGCATGTTGATTACAGAAAGAGGGTTCTCTTGCAGGATTTAGACCTAGACATTCAGGAACATTTTAGCCATTAATAGAAATAAGGACTGTAACTGAGTTGTTTTTTCAGATGCATAAAAGAAAGGGGAAAAAAAAGAAGTTAGGTGTCTCTTTATTTTGCAATATGCATTCTAGACACATTCACGTCAGCAGCGTGATGCGCATTTTCCCTCTGCTCGATGCGACGAAGTTGAAAGGGCACTGGGTCCTCGTAAACTTAACCCGAGTATCCTCTGTTTACGCTCGGAGGAGTTGGAGAAGATCCGGATCCGGGAGCGCAGCTCCGAGCGGACCCCAACGCGCCTGACCCAACACGCGGGACAGGGCGGAAAAGCGGCGGGGAAAAGCGACATCGCAAGTGCCCTCTCCTTCCCGGGGCGCCTCTCCCCGCGCAGAGGGCGGGCTGCGGGCCCCGCCGGCCCCGCGGATGAGGCAGCGCCGGCCGCGGCCGCGGGCGCCGCTCGCTCCCCGCGCCCCGCGGCGGGCGGCGCGGCCGCGCACGGCGCTTCCCTCCCGTTTTTCGCTGTTCTTTCGCAAACTGCGCGTGATGAGCTCATTATGCCGCGCCCCCGCCCCCCGCCCGGGCAGCATGGTGACATGAGGCCGGCGCGGGCGGGCTCCGCGCAGCGCTAGCGCTCCGCGGCGAGGGGCGGGGGGTCCGCGCCGCCGCTGGAGCCGCGGGGCGGGGGCTCTGTGGGGCCGGTCGTGATTACAGAGCGCTTTTTGCCTTTGTAGGGTTTTAGTTATTTTGCTTTCTTTTTTGCCTTTTTTTTTTTTTTTTGCTTTTTTGTCTTTCCTGTTTCTTTTTGCATTTTTGGCTTTTGGCTTTTTTTTTTTTCCTCTTTTCTTTCTTTTTTTAAATTTTTTTTATTTTTGCGCTCCCCACCTCTCTCCCCCCCCCACCGCGGCTGGTGGCCCGGCCGCCCCGCGCGCAGGTGGGCCGATGCGCGGTGCCGCCGCCGCGCAGCGCCGGGCCGGGCCGGGGGGAGCGGCCGGCAGCTGCGGCCCCGCCCGGGCGCGGGGCGGGCGGCCGTGAGGCGGGCGAAGTTTGTGCGCGGCGCCCGGCGCCGCTGGCGGGGCGCAGCGGGAGGCGAGGAGCCGGCCCCGGCCCGGCCGCGGCCGCGTTGCGCCGGGGGAGCTGCGCCCGCCGCCGCCGCCGCCAGGGCAGCCCGGCTTTGGCCATGAAGAGGAAGCAGAAGAGGTTTCTGCAAATGACGCTGCTGTTCACCGCGGCGCTGATTTTCCTGCCCGACATCGGCCTCTGGTCCCTGTACAAGGATAAGCACCTGGAGAAGTCGGCGGAGCCCGGCGAGCAGCAGGTAGGCGCGGGGGCTGGCGCGGTGCGCGGCCGCGGTGCGCCGGGGGCGGCCGCAGCCCCTCGCCGCGGCGTTTGGGCGGCGGCCGCAGCGGCTGACCCCGGCAGCGGGGAGGTGCCGGGCGCTGCGTGCTCCGCGGGCCGCGCAGGGGTGCTGCTGGTCTCGGGAGCCCCGCGATTCGCCCCCCAGGAGAAGCGGAGTTATTGCTGCAACTTTTGCGCGTCTGCCGTACCGTCTGCGGTACTTCCAGAAATGATGCGTGACTGTAGATGCGCTGAGATTGTTCGTAATCCATCTAGTTAACCAGCTACCTTCATTTTTTTTTTTTTTGCCCTCACTGCCTGTCTGCTGAAAAGTCAAAAGAAGCGACTGACAGCCCCTTTTTATGGTGAACGTTACTGATGTGACCTGATGCAGCTATGCTGTGTGTAACTGCTTGGCAGATTGATGTCACAACGAACTTTTAAATATTTCCAGTTTACCATCTCCTCAATCACCGTTATTAATAATAGCACTTGACATAAGCTGTCTTTTCTTAAGTTATTCTTCAACTCACTGGGTTTACATATGGCTCATAAATCACAATAAGAACTTCATTAAATGAAGTTTAGCTTTAGGAAGTTGTTATAATGCAGTACTTTAAAACCCTACCTATAATTTTCAGAAGCTTTTATTTTTGTTCAGCTCCTGCCCTTTAATTGTCAGTACAATTTAAATATAGTGTAAATATTTTATAAGTCATTAGTAAGAAGTTATGGAGTATTTCTTTAAGCTTGTTTGCCAATTGCACAGCTTTGATATCAGAGTTTGAGACAGCACCGTGTGTCATCTTAGTGTATTAATAGACTTAACTTAAAGGGTCATCACCTATGTATGTAATGCGCCTACCATATACTGACAGAAGTCGAGTCACCCACTTCTGTCTCACCCACCCAAATGCTGACATATTTGATTCTTTATTAATATAGTTTTTCCATTACAAAAGTTAATTCTTAAAGTTATTGTAAGCTTAGTTTATGAAATATGCTTAGTGGAAGATACCTTGTTAGTCTAGGAGGAAGTTCAGGGCAGCATCTTAACTAGAAGCTTATTCTATCTTTCCAAAGGTTTTAAAATGCAGTAGGAGTCAGCTGTTAGAATTTAGTTGGAAGTAATTTCAGCTGAAAGAACACTAAATGCGATCATAAATGTCTGTCATTAGTTTACAAGATGCATATGTTAGTCTTTGAGCTTCTAATTTACTTTATGATTTAGAAAAGCTCAGGTGTTCAGCAAAAGTAATGATTTCCATGGCTGTGTTTGCTGCATGAGAACAGTTTCTAGCTGTTTAAAAGACATATGGCTTGAGATAAGATAAAACTTCTTGTGTTCAAGATTGCACCCGAAGTAGAGCATGACTGGTTAGCAATCAAAGGCAGATAAAGTGAAACAAATGTTCTAGAGAAAACGATGAAAGAAAAGACTCTCAACCTCTGAGATCAGCAGCTGAACATACGTGAAGAGCTAGTGAGACTTGCTAGTGAGATAGCAGCAAATTATAAATTCCAGAGTTTTCTGAAAGGGGCTTTTTGCTGGCATCTTTCTTTTCTTTTCTTTTTTTCTTTCTTTTTTTTTTTCATTTTCCCTCCTGAATGCATTGAAAAGTAATGGGACTGTTTAATGAGGAAACAATAAACCAGGCATGGAACTTCGAACCTGACAGCGAATTCTAATGTAATTCCAATATTGCTGTCAGACTTGAAGTCCTGGTGGAAATGTCACATTCAGTGAGGATAACCAGTTGAAGTAGGAGTGAGTAGTGTAATTATGATACCTGTATCTTTTGATGTGTACATACAAGGAACAAAAGTTGAAATGCAAGTTTTTAGTCTCATAGTTCCACTGTTTTAAATTAAAAGAAAAAAAAATTGTGAGAAGATGGTCTGTGTACTCCCTTGACATTACACTAGAAATGAGGTAATACTAGAAAAGTTTATATTAGAAATAATAAAATAACTGTCCCCCTTAAGTTAGCAGGAGAAAAATAACTGCATGTAGTTTTGAAGTTCTTGCTTTGTCTTTGAGATGTTAAATTACCCAATAATTAGTGTGACTTAAGGCAAATCTAAAGGTCAAAGCTGCTTAGGAATACATGACCAAGGTCTGTTGGAATTTCGGTTGTGTTAGGGTGCGTAGGTATGTGTGTAGGGCTGGACCGTGACAGTGACGTACAGCCAAGGTTGTCGTGATATGCCGTGAGCATGGAAGGACGGGGATGAACTGAGCGCGATAGCCGTAGGCTGAATCCATTTTACTCTCACGAGTAAAACGCGCCCAGGGGCGGTCCGGCGTTGGCAGTAACGCTTACTAATGTGCCGTCTCCTTTTGATAGCGTTAAGGCTAGCGTTGTTAATCGTCAGCTGCTTTTTGAGGAGGTGGCCTGGTGAAATTCTGGTATTTTTGACTAGCAGAAAATTAGGCTTCCAAATGCATTGCTAAGGCAGACCTCCTCAAACTCGCCTGCTGACGGCGTGTTTGTCGGACGCTCTGGCCGCCCGAGCGGTAAGCAGGGACGTGATTCAAAAGCAGCCACGTGGCCAGAGCGGTCTGTTTGTATCAGTGTGTAGCACAGTGTCCTCTGGGTATCGAGTGGCTCTGGGAGACTGCAAGAAGGCAGTTGTGTTCTTTGACGTTACCTAGAAATTCTAATGTAACAAAATAAGGTGTCATTTTTTTATTTGAAATAGTGGTGTGATAGGTTACATCAGGGTGTTTTTTGTCATTGTGCAAGTTCTACCTATCTGTTCCTGACACAGAAGCACTTCCTTTTTTTCTTTAGGTTAAAAGATAGGAAAATGGTCTTGGCAACACTGATTTCAGACAGCATTAATGATTTTGGTCATAGTAGATTAAATCTCTATGCATTGTTAACCTCTGTTTTATACAAACGTACTTTTCTTAGTTACTATATTTTTCCAAGGTGGTTACTTACCTTATAATAGCTTGATGTTTATATTTTGCCGATTATTATTTATTTTTGGTTTATCACAGCATTTAAACTGGACTTTCAAAGGTAAAGTTACAGGATTGAGATTCTGAGTAGCAACAAACTCTTTAAAATACAGTTTGACAGTAAAGCAGTAGGTGTGAAATACCGTGAGTGTGTGTGTGGGGGGGGGGAAAAGCCAGTTTCTGTTTTAATTCTCTCTAAATCAGTCTTCCTTGATATAGTATTGAAATAAGATAAATTGAATAGGATATTGTTTAGAGGTTTTTTTTGTCATTGACAACATACATCATTACTGAAATATTCATGTTTTGGACAAGCATCATGTCTGATCTTTTCTTTTGACACTATCCCAAGGCAGGAAGTCTGGCTATTAAGTTACACTGATACAGCTCTTAATTTCTATTCTGTTTGCTGTAGGAACAAGCAACAATGCGCTGTGACCAGTAGGATGTAGTCCTAGCCCGAAGCTGGTTACACTGACACTATCAAATGCTGTCTAAAGATAGCGCTACTTTATTTGGCCATAGTAAGGCTTGTCTGTTGTCCTTGTCTATTTATATGGTTTTAATATATGAAAACTGATTCCATGTAACAGAATCAAATTTCCTGCTGCAGCTTTCCTATTCAGTGTGAATAGGGGAAAAAATGGGTAGAAAATATTGTGAGATGTTTCTTTCTGCTTTTGTGGGGTGCTGATGTCATCGGCAGTCTAGTGACATAACCCCTGATACCTTTCTATTTCATTGGGTACTTTTTTCGTTCAGTTGTCCTCTTGCTGCTTTTTGGTGTCAAATCTCCTCACTTACTTAATATTAGATTGGAACAGCAATGTCTCTGATCTTTTTATCTTAGCTCTTTGTCTTTTCTGTAGTATTTACTCATAGATACATTATTGAAATCATCCTCTGAATCCCTTATTTCTGTCTGGTTAGCCTGCTCAGACCAGATCTTCCTTTGGGGTATGAGAGATACAGATATAAATGAACTCCTCAGTATTCAGAAGTAGTAGAACTTACTTTTTGCAGATCCTGGGCATGTTTTTGTAATTGACAAACTGGCAGAAAATATATCTTCCAAGTCTGGTGGTTGCAGAACTGCAAACTTTGGCTTTTGAATCCTGGAAGCAGTTTCAGACTGAAGCCTTTCTTTCATAGAGTCATAGTTTTCAGGTCCATGGAAGGGGTAAAATTTCAAACTTACAGCAAAGTTCATCATTTCCTATTGTTTATCGCACAGGTTTTGATAACAAGAATGTTTGTAGAGTGGTTTTCTCTATTTATTGATGGAAATTAGGAGTGTAGCTTGGATTTGTAATTTCTATTTCTGAGGCTGCACGTTTAAAAGCTCCATTTTAAGAATGAGCTTTTTCGGGTCTCCTAGCACTTGCTTTTTTAGTCAGCTAGCTGTGTTCCCCTTGCTGTAGCAGCTGATTTCAACAACTGTGAAGAGCTGGGCCGAGTGCGGTTTGGTTAGGACACAAATAGATGCCCGAGCACTACTTACTATTGGCTACTTACGTATTTACTAGGACTTTCTCAGTTACTTAGGTATTTATTTTCACAGCAAACATGGGAGACAGAAAAGTTCTGTCTCCCTTTAACAGAGGAGTAAGTAAATAAAGTAGAGCGATGAATAGCCCTGAGTTTACAAAAGTAGCTGGCTGGTTTTTGCTGACTTTTGATTTTTCCTGTTTTGGGAGAGTGCGTAGCTGGCTGTAAAAAAGCAGCGACTCTGTGAAACCTTTCTTGCTTCCCCTAGAGTAGTAGCTAGGACTACAGTTCAGTCCTGTTTTATTTGACAGCGCTCTTGATTGCTCTGCTGGGTGCGTGCAGCTCGGGGGGCCCCTGCGCGGTGCGTTGGCAGCCGGCGTTTGCCGCGTTAAGTAGTTAACGCTCGTGTAGTTAAAGCTTGTGTAATTCACTTCTCTGAATTGTTCATGTGTAATTTTATTCCTCTGTATATATTGAAGCCTACTGAGGAAAATATCATTTGAAGCCTGAAACCTTTGTCACTTTTAAGATACAATATTATTTTGGGCAATTAACAGTATGTTTCCGTTGTGTTCAGTATACCAGAGGGAGCCCTCCTGTGGTTAATTTAATACCTATCAATTTTCAGGAATTTTACTAAACAGAGTGTATCTTGCAGGATAAAATGGACTATTTTCTATATTTATCCATTTAACTCTGGGTTTGTGATGCATTTCTGCAAATATTATTTATTATGTAGGGTGTTTTTTTTTTTTAAGCACAGTCATTTCAGATTAATCCTAATCAAAACACAAGATTCAGAACGTCACCAGGCAAATACCTTGAGCTGTAGAAAAAGCACTGACATCAGTGGGACTGTGTGGCCTTACCTAAACAGGGAGATGCAGGAATAGTCTCCAGTTAGACCCAAGGTGTGTTTCGTTCCTTCGCTGGGGCATGATTTATTTCCCTTATTTCCTGGAGCACCTCTTCTCCCTGTGATGGGAATGAAGCTGTTGCGTTTGGGTCGGTGGGACCGTGGTGTGCCCTCGGTACGTTCCTGCTGGGAGCTGGGCCGCGATGTGCCACCATGAGTGCCGTTCAGTGGAGATGCAGCCTGTGTATTAAGGCAGGTGTCTCGCATAAAGAAAAAAGAATGGTTCATGTCTCTCTCTTGCTCTCTCTCTCTTTTTTTTAATTAATTTTTTTTTGAAGGGCTAAACAGGTAACTTATGGCCTTCATCTAGCAAAACACTGATGTGTGCATTTATAGCAATTGACTTCAGCAAAACTGAGTGTATACTAACTGTTTTGATGGATCATGGCCAGGAACAGACATGTTTGGTTGCTTTAAATAAGGCAGACTTCCCCAAAAATAAATTTCTTTAGAGGTTGACAAGTTAAACACAGTGCAGCTCAGGAATTCCCAGAACCCTCAGCTGAAAATCCTACATCTATCATAAGTGTTCCTCACGATCAAGAGCTCAGGTTAGGCTGAGTGAAAGAAACAGCAGTTCTAGCTTTCTAACGTTTCTTCAAAATGTGGAAAGGCCTCCTATTACGAGATGTCAACCTGCTGTACCAAATGCTTTCTGAGAACGTCAGCGTGAACTTGTTTGTAAAGTCAAAGCCTGTTGTGATTCATTGCTTTCAAACAAACTTAGTTTGCTCCTAGAGTTGCCACGTTTGGAGGCGTTTTAGTGGGTGATGGGCTGGGCTGCGGAGCGTTCCTCCAGACGCGCCTTTCGTGGAGAAATCCCTTCCCTCTGCTCTACGGGAAACCCTATGGAGGAGATCTCTCTGAAGAGCTTTGCTCACGAGGTGAAGCTTGTGTCATGGGAGGAGAGGAGGAAAGTCTCCTACAGGAATTTAATGGGATTTCTCTTTCAAATTCATCTACATATATTTCACCTCAAATTTTATGTGGCTTTCTGTGTAGAGAAGAAGGCATATACCTGAAAATCTATGCAAACAGTTGATGATTCAAGTCACCTATTTAATCACTAAACCAACAGCTGTGTTTTAAGGGAGCCGAGATGTGTGTGCAGCCAACTTGGAAATGTAGAGGCCACCACGTCCCGCTGTTTCCTGGAGGTGTTTGTGCCTTCCTGGGTCACAGCTGCAGGGCCCTGTTTGAGGTACAGCGCTATCTTAGGCTGGCATTTAATGGCTTCTTGGGAGGCCCTGCTGAGGGAACTTCTGTTTCCTCTTTTTCCTGGTCGGAGCCTATTTACAGAAGATCTCTGCCCTCACTTTGGGGGAGCAGTGGTCAGGTGCAGTGTGAGGGCTTTCGTCCAGCCCCCCGTGGGTATAACGGATAACCACAGCATCCCTAGTGTCCCCCCCCGCCCTCACCTCCAGCTGTTGGTCACCATTCAGTGCCTGAAATTTTCAGCCAAATTTCTGATGACAGGGCAGAGCAGCATTTGACAGATGCTTCGCTGGATCATCTGAAACCACCTCCACAACAGTTAGGCTTATCTGCCAGGCTGCTCCCTGCCGTAGCTGAGGAATATTCGCAAATCTTTTCCAGAGACCTCTCAGGCTGTGTGAACAGCAACCTCCGTGAGAGCTCTAGCAGCAAACTGTTCGGAGAGCGGCGGTGTCTGGAGCTGTAGCAAACGCGTAGTGCCCTGAAACTTCTGTCAGATTTGTGCCATCTAAGATTTGTCATGGACACTGCATTTTCCTGCAGTTGCTAATTGCTTTTATTTTGTTTTTTTTAAATGCCAGATTTACAGTGCAAATTCTTTGTAGTAGACCAAAAAATCTGGCTCATATAGCTTAAGCATTTCATTGATCACTGGCAAGCCCTGATTCTGTGCTAACATACAATGACAATTTAACAGTTTGCTTCTGTGCTATACAACGGTTTAGGACAGAAAGCGATACTGCTAACAGATTTAGCGAGGCAGAGTAATTATTTGAACTAGAATTTGTTCAGGACAGCAGTGTTAATATAGGATGCTTTAGAAATTGGATTGCTCATTGAAGTGTGTAACTGTAGATTTATCAGCCTAACTTAAGGTGCTCATTTGCTTAAAGAAGCATAATTTTTCACACTTGTAGTTAAAATAGAAGTAGAATAACAAATGAGTTTATTTAGGAAATTGTAGCCTGTTTACTTTTCATTCCTCTCAAAAAATACAGTTCTATAAATTAAGTCATGGGAGCATGTAAACAAATGTTTAGAGCAAGCAAGAACACTTTATAGTCAAACTGTGACTAATTCTATGTATTGAGGAAAATAGGAGAAGAGTAAATGCTCCCTGTGTCTCTGTTCAGAGCCTAATGGGTATATGTGGGAAATAGGAGCATTGCACATGTGTCCTTACCGTAGTAAGAGATGATTATTCCATATGTTTTTTCTCAGTGTGATAAAACCTCCCAGGTTTGCATTAGATAACATAATTCTGGCACAGGCAGTTTGTCTTTCTGTTCTGTTGTCTCATGCCTGCACCAAAAGTTGTGTGTGTGATGTAGCATTTGGTTAATGCAGCTGTAGGTTTATGTGGTTATACCAGAGAAGGCAAGGTCAAAGAGATGCGTATGTATTTGAAAGGTTTGTGATGTGCCTTACTACAGGGATTAGTTCCAACAGATGGTGGCAACAGAAATGTCTCTCTGCACAGAGGAACTGTACCGTTGGCCAAATTTTGCAAGTCCCTGGCAAGGCCCACAAAGATGCAGCAGTAATAGCCAGAGCCAAACAAAACCCAACCAACCAAACACACACACACAAAAAAAAAAAAAAAAAAAAAAAAAAAACACTTGAGAAGAAACTGTAAGTTACACCTGATTTTGTGCTGAAACAGTGTTCTTCAGTGCTTCACCTGCTCTGAATTACCCATTCGACACAGAATATAATCCGTGGTTTAACGCAATAGTTTACTTGTGGAATTTTTCTACATGAGAGATGCAAAATACGTACTATAGCCCTTTAATAGGGAAGGACCTCTTATTTTGAACATAGTGACACACCTCTGTCTTTTGCTGTCTCCTTTTTTTTTTGTTTGTCGGGAAAAAACACATTTCGGATTTTTGAATCTTTTTATTATCTCATTTGATTGCTGGGTAAATTATTATATTGGATTCCTTGAATCTTGGAATAGATTTAGATTGCTTTTCTACAGAGTGGTAGTTTCACATTAGCATGGAGTATGCATGAAAAAGGCACATTAATGCCTTCCTGCAAGAAATATATTGCTATTTTTCAGGCTCTGATAAATTACTACATTTTAAGTTGCATTTGATATGGATACAAAATGAATGACAGGCTTGAACGGATGTTGTTTTTCCAGAATGACTCAATATAAACTAAAGTGACAGTCAAATTGCCGATCAAATTTTGCAATTATAACACCAATATAAAAATGTAAAATCCAGAACTTTTATGGCATTAAGAAGAGAATGCTACACTAAAATTACAAAATGGTTTGAGACGCAGAGTAAATGGACATAAAAGGTACTTCTCATGGCTGTAAAAATGATCAGAAACCTCAAAAATGGCATGCAAAAGCCTCATAGCAAAATATTGTGGCAACATTTCTTTAACCTGTGTTTCACATCAGATTAAATCTTTTTCAACATACGGATATCCTTGATGTAATTCCCCCTGTGATGAAGTGGTGAGAATTTCTCCAAGTGTATGGACACGCTCAGACTAATGATGGTCAGATTTTATGTTGAACTATATTGCTTCTTGATCCATATAGCAGTATAAGAGAAGAGTGGTTTTATCTCTCTCTGTTCCCTTTAGTAACTCATTTAAGAGATACGAGCTGAATAAAATTACACCCAAAACACATATATTAGCCTGTGCTTTGCTAGCATGAAAGTGTAACTGTGATCATTTCCACCGCTGCCTATACTAAAGGAATCTAAAAACAAAAATAAAATTGAGCTGGAATGTTACAAACTGCAAACTAACGTGCTTGTGTGTGCAGCGATGGCGCAGGGAAGAACAGGGGACTTCTGGAGCTACTTCTGGCAAAGCAGCAAAGCTGCACAAAGTTGGGAGGTAAGTCCGAGTGAAAGCGTGCTCCACTCCTGTGTATGAGGCTTCCCCATCCTGAATGCACCGAACACTTCATGAGGAGAGGAAGCAGTGGAAATCAAGAACTTTAAAAAATGTCAAGCTATTGTCTAAGCCATCAATACGCAAAGCATGAAGAGAGAGAAACTGGTTTGCAAGGAGTTGTTATTAAAGTGAGACTAAGTCTTTATAAAGCTGAGGTTATATCCCAGCAAATCAGTGCTAAGAAATTCAAGCTGCCCCAGTGAGTATCCTGACCCTACACAGACTAACAGTGCAGTCACTAAAGAGTATTTTTATTGAAACAAGCTCATTATGCAGAAATGAGATAGTCATTTTTCTTCGAATGCTCAAAACATGCAACAGATGTCCCTTTCAAAAGCAATAAGGAAAGGTTGTATTTGGTATTGGGAGAAGAGAAATGGAGATGGCATCATGCTAAGCAGCAGCCTGCTTCTGCATCTGTAATGGACGCGTATGACAACACAGGAAATCAAGCTCATGACATGTACTTGCTGCTTGTGTGTGTTGTAACCCCATCAGATACAGCAGGCCTTGAAAACCTGTGTTTTTTTTTTTTTTTCTTGTGCTTTAATAATACTTGTTTGCTTTATGACAGTAAAATCTTACTGAAATTAACTTGAAACCTAACTATAACTGAGTTCAGTTTTTTTCTGAAGGTATTTTAAAGGAATTACTAGTAGAATAGGTTCTATAGAAAGAATTGTCAGTGTGGGTTTTGGTGACTTGTTTATATATGTACACACACACACACACAAGGCATGTGTCATTGCTTACAGGCAGAAGGAGGTGAGGATGCTATCTTTGTTTCCTACAGGGAGAGGGAGTTTATCTTTTTCCTAATGCAACATGTCCTAACAATCCTATGAGTAATGGAACAATTTTGTGAAAGATACTGTGCAAAGACATAGGAAATTATATATTTATTATTTTAGTACAGTATACAATGTCTTTGTCATTTTCCTTTTTTTTTTTTTTTTTTTTTTAATAAACATAGATTTTTGGCCCCTCCCTGCTTATGCATAAATTGTATATGGGCTGGCTTTATATACGATTTTGAACAGTGACTACTTTAGAGGATCTACTGAACTTTCTTTTTTCCACTCTGCTTCCAAGTCTTGTAATGTGCAGGCAATAAAAAAAAATGTTGGCTAATTTCATTTATGCTCTCGATTCTTCCCAATCTTTCCTGTTAGTTTTTTTTTGCCTCCATAGACAACGGAATCTCATGTGCTTTACAGTAGGAGACCATACACAAGCTCGATCATGAAACACTTGCTCCTAACTGCTGCCTTTGTAAAATGCTTTGCTGACCTGCTTTTCTCTTGATAATCTTAAAAAAAGACTGACCTTCTCTTTCAGTTAGGAACCTTTTTCATATTACAGGTTTTACCTCCAATTTACTGATCGGGACATTAGGGAGACCAGCTACTCTCTTAATGATACCATAGAAAGGAAAGCTGCCAGAGTTTGAGGATGGAAGTGACAGGAGGAAAACATGAAAGAAAGGAAAGAATACAGTCATATGAATAATAAGAGAAATATTTATGGTGCTTTTAAGACATGTTGCTATCATGTTTCCAGTGGCTTCTCTCTCATGTTCTTTAATTTGCATCTCTGATGTATATTGGTATTGTATGATGACTTTTTTTAAAATGCATGCTAACTGCAATCTTACTTCTCTCTTGTAATTTATTACAGTATATTAGTAAAGTTGCTTTGGAATAACCTGGATTAATGATGCATTTGAACGGTTTTAAAATGACCCCAGGCTAGGTCAATTATTGAAGTAGTGCCAGTGAGGAATATTTTATTTTGATTGCAGTAAGCTCTTAGTTTTATGTTAACTGCATCGTACAAACATGACCTCTGGGTTTTTAATGTTGTAGAGAACTGAAAATGTGTGAATAAAGCATATTTCATATGTTTATATGGCAAACGAAAGCCTCTGCCCAAGAGGAGACTCTACAAATTTGTTTTCCTCTCTTGTATGTGTGGTCATCCTTTTGTACCAATGCTCTGGGAAGATAGGCTTGTCTTTCTGATGTGAAGTGAAAACTTACTGAGGTGCAGCCTTTAAGGTATGCTAGATATCATTTCACTTTCCCCTTCTGTATCCCCCCAGCTCGATAGACTCGTGCTACTATAGCCATACTCGGAAATAACGATCTCTCTCTTCCTTTGCAGAATGGCGATGGAAGGACTGAGTAGTTCAAGATGTTTTGGTGTAAAAACTATAGCTTGGTGATGCTCTTTGAGCTCCTGCCAAAACCAAGTTGAGATTCTGTGTGGGACTTCTTTATTTTGCTTCTTGACCTTTCTTGGTGTTTTTAATGTGAGTAGCTAGGGATAGGCTTTGTATAGGATGCCAAAGGGGAAGGAATAGCAGTGAATGCTGGAATGTATTTTTTTTCACATCCTGATTGTCTCTCTGTGTTTCAACTTAGTTGGATTTTCAATACTGTAGGTTTTTCTACCAGGTTCTGACATTATTTGGCAGCTTATGCCAAAAAAGAAAAAAAATGACTCAATAAGAAAATTTAGCCATGTAATTCCATCTCAATAAAACTGGCATTGCCTGTCCTTCAGCGACTTGGGACTTTACAGGTTCAACCGTGCTTTAAGAGCTTGAATAACTCATTAAGTCCCACCAGTAACTACAGGTTATAGTTGTGGGTTTTTTTATTAAATTCCTTTTCTGGAAGAGGTGCTGAAGACTTACTCCTGTCATGGCCACAAAAAATGCGGCTATGTTGAAGTAGCAGAGATTTGTTTAAAAGAGAAGAATATACACCTCTCTGTAGCAGTATTTAGAGATGTCTCAACTATAAAAAAGGGATAAAACAGGTGGTTAAAATTAAGACTCTTCCTTTTGTAAGAGAACAGTAATTTGACAGTGATCAAGACGCACATGAGATCAGCAGAGATCTTGGGCATCCAGATGCTTAGCAGGGGAAAAAAATAATAGCAAACCCAGAAAGATTCATCCTAATTGCTTCAGAAGAATGATCGGAAGGAAAGTAGTTACGTTTTATGTTTTGGGGTGGTTATTAGTCTGAGGTACATCCAAGATGCTTGGAAACTAAAACTATGCCATAGAAATGGGGGGATAAATAAAGACTATGTGGGATCAATAGCCAGTGTTTGGAAGAAAGGAAAATAAAATTGGAAATTTTGAATAGAGTACAGACAAAATTTTATTGCTATAGCTAACCATCTCTCCACATAATCTGTCTTTCTTCATTTAGCACTCTGAAGTAAAATGTAAGTAAATATAAAGTAATGTTTATGGGGTAGTAAATAATTCTAGCTTTGTATACAGTATGATAGCTTTTGAGATAGTAATTGCTACTCATGAAGGAGCTCTTGATGTTTATATTATTTTTATGAAAATATCAGCTTTATCTTCAAAGAGGATAACATGGTTATGACCACTGTGTAAATTCATTTTGTGCTCTCAAATACTGTATGCAATTCTGGTGTAATCATAATCATCAAAGTTGGCGTGGAAAAGATACCTATCAAGGGTAACTAAATTATATAAAAGCTTCATTGTTAAGAACGATTGGTGAGAAGAGATGACTGAGAAGAAATAGGATAGAGGTATCTTAAAACAGAGTAGCATGAGAAAGATATGCAGGGATCACTTTATTCACCCTCAGTAGATTTAATGGCATCAAATTAAATGCTGTGCCAAGTTCAGAACAAATGTCAGGTACAGGTCTTCATACAGTAAGTTATTAAGCTGTGGAGCATTTCTGTACCAGAGATTGTAGATGTTAAAAGCTTATATGGCTTCAGGAAATGATTGAATATATTCATGGATGTGATACCCATTAGGGGAAAGATGCCACCTCTGGTTTGCAAGAACCTTGAACTGCAACATGCTGGAAGCTGGAAGGGTACTACAGGGAAGTGATGTGGTTTGTTCACAGTGTTTTTATATACATACATATATATGTATATATATATATATGTATATATATACATACACACACACACACATATATATATATACACATACACACACACACACACATATATATATATACATACACACACACACACACATATATATATATACATACACACACACACACACACACACACATATATATATATATATATATATATATATATATATATATATCTTTCCTTAGGATTTTCTGTTGATCACTGTCAAGAACAGATAGTCAGCTAGATGGACCTTTCTGCATGATTCTGTAAAAGCCATTCTTAAGCTAACAAACAAGTATGTAAGTTAAAGTAGTCCATAGCTGCTGATAGAAAATCAAGTTGTGGAACGTGAGGAGGTTTTGAATGAATTACAGAATGCTTGAGAGTATTCTGGTAAGCCAGAAAGAATAATAAATGTCGGACAGATCCAGTGTTGCAGCTCCACAGTGAATTTGAGGTGTGGCATACCAGAAAAAAAAGTGCGTTAGAGTGAGTGTAACTGTAGCAGTGTTCCTCCTCCTATTATAAAGGCGTATCTTGGTGTGTGAATTAATACTTGAGGGAGACTTTCAAGGACATATTTTAAAGCTTCACAACTTTAATTGGTCATATAAGGGCCCCGATCCCCTTCGTCTCCTTCCTCTGTTGGGTGCTAACAATAGCTTCCCAGAATGTTCTGCATACTTGGATTGCTTTTAATTTTCCTGCCACTTTTTGTGTTTCCTGAATGGTGTTAAACTTTGCTGTCCCAGAATAAAGCAGAGACATGGTGAGTAAGGTAAATTTCCCGAAGGATCATCTTAAATCAGAGATCATATTGTTGTGCTGTATCAGAAAAGTACATTTGAAACAGAGGGGAGGGGGTTGGGCTGCAGGGAAGTACTTGTCTGCATCAACAGATGACATATAAGGGTGAGATTATTGTCTGAAAATATTTAAATTATTCTGTAAGATATCTGTGGAATTGTACATTCATTCTTCTATAACTTAGACTCTTGAGTATAGATATGAATGTGGTGTTTTGCTATTTTCACATTGTTCACATTTTCCTGGTATTGAACTCTATTTGATATCAAGGTTGTATTTTGAATTTCAGTTTGAACAGAATCTACCACCGGAATGTGTAGCTTACTTGACTAAGAATAAAGAAAAAAATCTTTTCTTTTTTTTCCTTAGGTGGCAGTTACTTACAGGAAACCTTATTCATTAGATTTCTCTAGGCTCTGCTACTCTGGGATTTGCCAGGGGCTTACCAGAATACCACTTAAGAGTTTGCTGACAGTAACTGGTGAAGATAAAAGCTGCTTTTATTTTTAATTATTTTTTGTGAATAGCATAATATGAGGTTGCTAACGCAGAGCAGTACAGCTAAGATGGAAAAGATGTTTCCAAAGAACTCTACTGGAATTCAGTTTTGAATGCTCATTTGCTAATAACCTGTTTCAACAGTGTAGCTTTACATATGATGTAAAAATTACTGCGTTTCTATTTCCTAAATACATCTCTGCTCATAGTGCTGGCTTCTATATGTGAGTTGCAATGTGATATTGTCAACTGTACTGTTGACCCAGTGTCAGGGCTTGAATTTTACAATTGCACAAGTGCTTTTAGAGTGTTTTTGAGCAAGAAAAGACAACAGGATTTTCAAAAATAGTCTTCAATTCCTTTTTTTTTTTTTTTAATGGGAGTAAAGCTCCTGTTGCCTTCAGTGGAAACCGAGTTTTGTAATCAGTGCTGTCAGTCACCATCTGGACCGACTTCCTTTTTCATATTTGAATCTTACCATAGAGTTTTTTCCTTCCTGAGATCCCATCTGCCAGGCAGTTTCTTTTGACTTGTTTCCAGCGTTAACCTTTCTACCTCCTTTCACATCTTCTTTTGTGCTCTGAGCAACCTCTCAAATCTTCGTTCTCCCTGCTGTTTTCAAAATACGTTTTGATAACTGATGTACACCATGAAGTACCCCAGCAGTAATAGCTATTACCAAACCCCAGGCACCATCACAGCCATCTGAAGAAAATCTCTCAAGAGGCCAAGGCTCGGAAAGGGTCAACCCCAAACACTTTCCTTATCCTGGCAAGTGATATTTCAAAGCTGTGGCTGAGGGAGAAGTTTGAACCATTGTTGGTATTTTTATCTCTTCCCGTGGATAAAAAATATCAGTTAGCATGGTAGTTAACCTAAGAGCTTACTAATGTGTTGACTCTTTTAGGCTTAAAAGTAAGATCAAGTAGCATTAACTTAACAGAGCCTAACTGTTTTTAAAAGTGTCTTACCTAGTAAAGATATATTTATGAAGGCTTAAGAAAATGCAGTTTTCAGCTGATAGTTGCTAATAGTTCTACATATGTTTTCACCCAATATACTTAATGTTAAATGCCAGCAATTTATTTAGCACTTCTTAAGCAAATACAATGGAAAGTGTGAACGCAGAACCTTGGAATTTCACAGAGGAAAAAAAATAATTTTTTAGAAATAATAAATATGTAGCCTTGAAATAGGATGAAAAAAATAGAAGTGCATTTAATTGTAAATCTAAGTCTTAAAGAATGTAATTTTTTGATTCAGTAAAGATCAATAGTTTACACATGGTTGTAAACTTCATGAGTTGTATTTCTGAATTTAATTCAGATATGATATTTAGTGTAACTCACACGTGGAGAAAATTTGTATGCATCAAAATTAGAGACTTTTTTCCTAAGTGGTTTCCGGATGTGATTTTCCAAAGGAAATTTGAATGAACTATTGTTGGTTTATGAATTTGATTTGAACTCTAAACAAGGAGGTTTTGCTACTTCAAAGAGAAAAACAGTAATTTTTATAGCTTTTCTTTTCTTTTTTTTTTAGTATTAAAAAGGGTGGAGGGGAACCCTCCCTCATAATGTGGGCCACAGGTAGAAACAACCCAGTTACTGCATTTTGTATTGTATTCGCTGTCGAAGTAAAATATTACCTCATTTGAAAAGTCCTGCTTCTTTCAAAGGTTAGAAGATGTGGCAACTAGCAATTGTGCAACAGGACATAGAAATGGAGATTGCATAGGATCAAAAGTTCCCAGTATATCTTAGCATGCTATATTTCCTCATAGTTATTTTGCATAAAAAGTTAACGGTAGAGAACTGTGTTGGAAGAGTGCAACTTCACCGCTGAATGACTAGAGGTGGACACACAGTAACCGTAAATCCTTTATTTTGTTTAAACATATTGAAATGAAAATAAGACATATTCTTCCTGGGAAGCAAAGTCAGCATAGGATATAGGCATTTTCCTGGATATCTGATTTGTTTCATGGTACTTGGTTTGGTGAATGGCCGGGCAGTGGCTTGTTCCTTGGTGCCGGAGGCTGTGCTCGCACCGTGGTTCTGTCCGTGGTGTTGGGTGTGTTGCTTCATCTCTGTGATTAGCTTCCCGGATTTGTAGGATGTGGCTAGGAAAGCTTCCTCCATAAAGTAATTTTCAACTGCAGATGAGAAGAGTGATACGTAAGAGCCAGATTTCTGTTAGGTATTTTGTGACTAATGTTACTGCTGTGCTTTATCTTTGATGACCTCTTGCAGATTCTCTGCTTTCTGGTAGATGCTCCAGGGAACTGGCTCCTTATGTGCCCTTTTTTCTACAATAAGGTGGCTGTGATTATCTTTAACTGTATGTTGTCATTCTTACACTGTTCCTTCTAGAGAAGCAAATGAAGAAATTTGTCTGCCAGCGAAATCCAGGAGAGATTTTTCACTGAGATCAGTGACATAGCAAAATATTTTTTAAATCTTCCAGGTTCCCCAAGCAGTCAATCTTGGTTATTTCCATTACGCAAAACTCTCCATTTCAACCCCCTTTTCCCTGTCCTTCTAAAGCAGCCAAATACATATGAAATGAAGGTATTGTATTTGAGCTTTACTATCAAGCTTACTGTTTAGCCTTTCTGCAGATTAATAGTGGGTGGAAGCAAGGATGAGGAATCTGGCAGTAGTGTAGCTCTGTGGTGCTTTTACCAGATTCGTATTTTTCAAAGCAAGGGTTCTTGTCCTAATTTGGCTGCTTTTCTGTTTGTCTTGCAATTTTTCTGATTCAGTTCCTCGGTTCCTGGACTCCTAACATGGTGGGGGAAGGGAGGAGTCTGAGAAATGACAAATATGCCATAGAATGATGTCATTCCTCAAACTAGTGGCCAGTGAGCTTGTGTTATCGTAACCCATAGGGAAAGATCTGTCCAAATACCTGATTTGTTTTTCTTTCAAGACAGTGAATTGTAAACAATAAAGATGTACTTAAAACCATAATAGAGCTGTGTGTGTAAGCATGGAAGGCTGGAAACTCTAGTTTTCCAGTTTTTCACATGCACCAGAAGAATTTGTGGTCATTACAGACTTGGATGGATGTATCTGCTCTGGGTCATCTATGGAAGAGCATGTTGTCAGTATTTTGTTTAGTATCTACTTATTCTGGGGCACAGTTCCATCACTTTATCACTTTTTTATTTAGACTGGGACCTGGTCTGTTACAAGCTGTGAGGCATTCCTGTTTCAACAAAAGCAACTGATTTCAAACACTTTTTTTAGGATGTTGTAATAAATTATACATGCAGTCAGCAGGGAGTTGTCATAAAAAGATAAGACTGTTACTAAATAATGGGGAATAAGATCTAGAGTACATGAAGCTTGCAATTAAAAAAGGTTCTGTACTGGATCCGCTGTACCTCTGTTGCCAAAGTCTGATAGTACCTCATCTGACTGAACTTCTTCAGGTAGCTTCATTATGTGCCTGTGTCATAAAATTTTTCTGAAGCAACAGCTTCCCAAGCAAGTTTTATAAGTCATTTAAAAAATCTGGGCATTATTAGGAGTAAGGCAAAAATTTACTACTTCCTAGTAATACCACTTAATTTTTTTAACATGGTTTACCTTCTATTCTTAAAATGGTAACTATTTATGATTTTCACTTCAGCCATAAGAAATAATCTGTATTAACAGCATATGAAGCTGGTTAAATCAGTTGTAATATCAATTTCATCATCTTGTCTCCAACACTGGCTAATAAGAGGTCCTCTGTAGGTGTAAACAAATAAAAGCAATTTTTTTAACAGTTCCTTTGATTGAACGGTTATGGAATAACATGTCCATGGAGAAAATTATTTCTTCCTAATCTTTGTCAGTTAGTGGTTGGTTTATGTCCTGTAATCTGAAGACTTATATGCCGTATATTTTACAGCTAAGTTCATACGGTACTTCATTTTAGCTGACTTCAAACTTTGTTCATTACTGACTCCCAGCTTGGGAATATTATTATTCCTTATTGTTCTGTGCTTCAACAAATCAGTCAAGAGGCCATCGTTCTAACAGAAAGCTGTGACCGATTGCTTTAAAAATAAATGATACTTGCACTGACACAAGAGAGAAAAAAGGTTCATTAAAACTCATGTTGGAGAACTCTCATCACTCTTTTCCCATTGCATTTGACATTGCCTGAGAGACTGTTACATATTATGTTTATTTTTAGAGACTATTGTTCTCTTTAAACCTTCTTGGCAACTAGAAGAAAGCAGTAATGCTTTCAGACAGAACTTAAATTTACAGAAGCAAGGCATTGCATCTTTCTGCTATAATTAGGGGTTATCTCATGAAAGATCTCTTAAAAAGTAAGTTTGACTTTGGCCGAAAAGACAACACATAATGAGAATCATCGGTTGCTTTAGGGCATGCGGGTTGAAAACCTGTGCATCTTTTATTAAGCATGCAGTGACATTTATGAGCCAGACTTACTGCACTGTTCAATCTGATTTTAATAATTTCTTTTGTAGAGCTGACGAAGCAAGCTAGTTTCATTTAGTTTGCCCCCCCCCCCCAAGATTCACCTGCTCTGCTGCTCAATGTGCTGATCATGTTCAGAGCGCTCAGGGAACTAATGTCTTGCCTAATTGTAAGCTTGAAAAGGCGAAGTATCCTTTCAGAGCTAAATGCTTGGAATAAATTAATGAGTATGTTTCAATTGTTTCAATTCTTTTTTAATGAAAGTATTAGAAACCAATAAGAAAATGACAATTTTTATTTTTAACATGGATCAAAGTTAAAGTATAACTAGTTTCAATTAGAACTTACTTAAACACACAGGAAGGAGTAGATGGTTTACCCAGACAAATTAGAAGATGAAACAGATGATGTGTTTTTATGTTTTCCTATATTTTGGAAATTAGTATTATTTATTTGGAAGATTTGAATGACTGTTTGATTTGGTATTCACACTTCTGCAACCATGTGTTGTCAGTATTTGTGCTTGGTAGCATTTGGTCATGTGTTGTGGAAGATCTCAAGTACAGCTGGTAGAGAAATTAAAGTCAGTCTATATAGATATGCATTAGTAGAAATAGAAAAAGAGTGAGATGCGAAAAGTTATATAAGCCCTCTTTCTGCAGTGGCATAGTTTGGAGATAAATAAGCGCAACAAAACCCTAAATTCTAGTCTAAAACTAAGCATCAGCAGCTAAGGATTTGATCTGTGTTGGCAATTCAGCATCATCTCATGATTCCCCATCTTGGTCAGGTGTTGAGGAAGTATAGAGAGGGAATGTAATCAGAAAATTAATATCTACCTCAGCACTTCTGGGATTTCTGGGGTCCCTAAGCAAGTGTGTGTAATGCAGAATATCCCAAATATTATTCTAGATCTTACTAAGTGTCTGGAGTAACCAGGCTGATAATCTTGGGTTCCAGGGGTGGTGATTTCAAACCACCTTTGCAAAGAGCTCGTTTGAACCCTGGAGAATGACTTCTGGCCAGAAGACCCAGACTACATCATCCTACTTACTTATAAAGCATGCCATGCTTCTCTTCTTTTGCATTAATACAGAGAGTATCATGACTTGATTTCACTTGAATTGAATGTTTGTAGGGAGCAAGAGATTCGTGACTAAATAAAAATTCAGAAAGTAAAGCTGTCATTATATATTCTACACTGCTGAAGCAGCTAACACATTATAACAGCTGCCAAATTACCTGTAATCAGCATCCACACAATAGAAAGCACTCTGCATACTGATGAGGTGGTGATTAACGCCTATTAACAACATGGAATTTATCAATGGAAAAATAAAGATGATTTAGTGCAATATTCAAAGAATTGCTGGCTGTGAGGGTTCCTGACTTTGGACATAGTAATTTTAGATGGTTGTCAGAAATTTGCTAACAGTTTAAAAATATGCTTTGAAAAAATGTTTCATAACTACTAAGGAAAGGAAACAGGTTGTAAAATGAAGACTTAATAGAAAAAATAGTGGGTTTGTTCTTCTGGCTTTTTATGTTTTTGTAATTCTGGCTATATTAAACCATCATTTTTTTTAGAGCATGTCAGGTTGCTTATTTCCTCGGAATGGGCTTAATTTCTCTCTGTCTCTCTTTCCTTATTTTATTCTGTGTATAAGCTTTATAAAGCTTTTGTAGTAACCTGTGAAGAAGCGTACAGTAACTACTATAATACCACCCTTGTTAATTCTCCTAAAAGAATATATATGACAAAATGGACTTCTCTACAGAAAAGTTTCTAAAAGAAGGCAACATGTTGTTAGGGATACTGAATAGGTGAATAAAGAATCCTAATTATTTTTCAAGATTTGAAATCCCGGTTTTGGAATTCCAGAAACTCCAGGACTTGGGCTTCATAGCATGAAAGTCAGCATAGAGAACTGTTTATCTGTTCTGGCCAGCTTGAAGTCCTAGAGTAGTGTCTTGGCTCTGGTAAAACCATAGAAATATACCTTTAGAAGTAATGAACTTCCTGTTGTGCTTTTAACTTGATTGCGTAAGGCTAAATCTGAAGAGTGGCCTGGGACTCAGAAATGCTCAGCATTTCTATATGTGATATTTAAGGTAACGGAAAAATAATCCAGAGGCCTGTTTGATACTGAGAATTCAGTGTCTTGATCATATGCTTACTAGGGACCTGCTTAACATGAGAACAGAGAGAGTGGATTTGTATGGCCATAGTCAGGGATAAAAGTGCTGATGGAAAGCGTGATTCTTTCACTGCATCCTTCTTAATAAGCCATGCTGGTGGCCGATGTAGATAGCTTTTGTTGATAATGACCTTGGGGATGTATTTTATTTTAACATGTGTCCTGTAAAGGAGATGCAGTGGTAAGAGTAATTTCTATGAGACATTAACATAGTGATTAGAAGATGCATAGACTCAGGTTCAGTGCTATTCTTTGCCTGAAGGGAGTTAAATGGCAGTTTTCATCTCCCTGGAGAAAGAAACTACAAATTTTTAGGCTATTCTAAAACAGGAATCCTCTTCCTGCTTCCTCCTGAAGCTACACCTGCAAAGAATTCAGTATTGATTGGTTACTATCTAGGGAAATAATAGTATTTAAGTGTTTCTCCCCCAGGTGGCCTAACTTTCAGATAGGCTCAGTATCCACAACTCCTAATTGACTGAAGCAAACAGGGATGCCCAGCAATTTCCTTACTGTGCCTTGAGTAAAAGGCATAATGCAACTGGATTAGCTGCCAAGCAGGGAAGTGGTAGGTGTGTTTCTGGACTGGGTAAGCCTACAGGTGAGGTCAGTCTTTGAGACACTGCTTACTATTAATCAAAAGTTCTGGAAAAATAATATAAAATCTTTAGCTTTGTTTGGCAACAAAACAGTCACCTTCCCTATGGGGGTTTGTGAAGGAGTATGTATAATAATATACATAATATTATATATGATAAACCCTTTATTGTATTCCAGTGAAAAATTTCTTTGTGCCAAAGTTCCTGGTTTGTTTTCTTCCTACAGTGTATTTTGTCAGATTTTTCTTTTTCTTTTTCGATTAATCCATTAATGAAATGCTCTTGTAAAATCTCATTATGGTTTGGAAGGACACAGCTGTAGCTAGGAAGAATAACTTGAACCAGAAGATACAAAACCAAAATTCATATGTAAAGAACTCGCTTGGTAGTTCTTTTCTCATTAAAGAGTGTGTTGATTTTTAAATAGCTGTGGGGTTTCTAGCTGGTCTAAGGACTGGACAGTTGAGATGGAAAATCCGCAATTCTGTGCTTTTTTGTTGGTGATGTGACAACTGGCAGAACTCACATGCTGCTGTGATAAGTCTTACTAGGGGTAATTAACTTGGGGTTTGGATTTTCTTTTAGTATCTATGTTGCTTATGTTGAAGCTCAGGAACAGGAAAATGGTTTGTTAGATTATAAATCAAGGTGATTATGAGGGATGGGGAAGAGCTGGGTTCTGGTGTCAAGTTATTTGTTAGACATTTGTACTAATATAGGACTTTTTTTTTAAATAGATATTTCAAAGGTGTAACGAAAAAAGATTCCCTGAAGCTGGTAGGCACTCATGTTAAATGAAAACAAGCTGCACTATGTGTATGTCTGGAGTCATTCTGTGAGAATGAAAGCTGATATTACTGGGACTAGAAGGGCTCTTTAAAACTTGGAGGTCTGTATGTGCTGTGTATTAAACCGCTTAAAAGGAAAAGTGTGTGATGCTATAGGACACTTATTGAGTGTCTAGCACTGTAACTCTGCTATTTTCAGTGCAGTCAGGGAATGATGCTGGGCTCTCTAGGTTGAGATGTTGTCTGAAGTCTGCACAACTTACTGCCTCGGTTTTGCGTGGGTTTGCTCCCCTTGGAGCTGGTGCGAGGTCCTGTTGCCTGCTCTTGATGTATGCTGAGGAGCTGAGTAACTTGAGCCCTGCCAAGACCTGTGGAACTGGTGGTGACTGGGAGTGGAGCGTGGGCGGTCCTGTGATGCCACCTGTGACGTGCCTGCTCCCAGCTCTCCTGCGTGAGCTGAAGAGAACTGAGGCAAACCCGGGTCTGGGACGGAGGGGAGAATGCTGCAAAAAAAGCCTGAAACTTCAGCTGTGGTTTTGCACAGCAGTTTGAAGAATCATCAGTCAAGTGTTACATCAGTGAAGTACCAAGAATCACCCGTAGCCATAAGAACACTGGTCTTAGACATCTCTGGTTGTGTTGGGGAAAGAAATGAGTCATTTTATCTATTTACTGTTATTGGACTTGCCACGATGCTTTTTGTTTTCTGAGGTCTTAAAAGTAGGAAGAGGAGCATTAAGCTTTAATTTATGAATTTTTTTGTAGAGAGAAAAAACCCAAACTCTAAATTGTTAAATAATTAATTAATTGCGCATATTTTGATTCAAGAAATATGACTGTTCTGGAAACATAAGATCCTTTTCCCTATGACGCTTGGAAGCAGTGATTGGGAGAACTTGCCATCAGTGTCGTGTCACTTTCGTGCCTAGATGCAAAAACAAGCGGGGAGATGCTCTTTGGTGGACATGGTGACCATCCGTGGTATTACAAGGCTTCACTGTAGCGAAGACTGGTCACTCCTTTCAGAAGCAAATTATTTCTAGGAAGTGCTTTTTGCTTCAATCGATATGCTTAAAATCATTTACTTATGTGAATATTTTAGGAAATGGACTAGTGTGATCCTTACCATCTACATAATTATTTTAGCAGTTACAGTACTGAAAGTACAATACAGAAAGAACAACCTTACAGTGTCATAATTTCTACAAATATATACATGGACATGTAATAAAATTTGAGGTCTAGCTATGAAAAACTAACATCTCATCAAGTATACTATTTTCTGGTTAACATCTGAATAACATGCAATAAAACAATGCGTTTATTTGGAAAATAATGTAAAATAATGTAAATGTAAAGTAAGACTCTTTCAGCAAATGGAGGTAAGCGTTTGGAGAAATTTTGTATTTTTAATGCTTCCAAGCCCTGTTTTCAAGGTGATCTTATAGTATTGAAAGTTTTCTACCTGTTTCTCAAGCACTTAATGCAGTGCTGTGTTTTGGGGTGTGTAGGTTTGTTTTGTCTTTCTTTGTTTTTACCTGCCTTTTAAACATCAGGGATCAATTTTCCTGTGTATGCAGTTTGGATTTTATCTTTAGTCTGTTTTTCAAATGTTGTATTGTCATCTGTGTATTTTAAAGTGGGAATAAAATGCTATCAAGACAGAACAGCAGTATTTTGTGTCTGCTTTGCACTGGTTTCAAAAGGTATAAATGTGATCAAAAAGTGAAAATCATGCTCATATTCTTCATGCTTAGACCAGATCGTTTCCCTTTTTAATGGAAATCAATGTGAATTAAAATATTTCTGTTCTTTTGTTACTGTTAGAGGCATCATCAGATATCAGTATTGAGATATATATATGTGTGTGTGTGAGAGAGAGAGAGAGACATAGCTATTGTTTATAGCTATAGTGGTAAACCTTTCCAAGATAGGTCTTTATTTTGTTATCATAGAATGGTTGAGGTCAGAAGGGACCTCTTGAGATGATCTTGTCCACCCTCCCTGTTCAAGCAGGGTCACCTAGAGCATGTTGCATGAGATTGCGTCCAGGTGGCTTTTTGAATATTTCCAAGGAAGGAGACTCCACAACCTCTCTAGGCAACCTGTTCCAGTGCTCTGTCACTTTCACAGGGAAGAAGTTTTTTGTTATATTTAGATGGAACTTTCTGTGTTTTGTCTTGTGCCCATTGCCTCTTGTCCTGTTGCTTGGAATCACTGAAAAGAGTCTGGCTCTATCCTCTTGACACCCTCCCTTAAGGTTTTCATAGAAATTGTTAAGACCTTTGAGCTTTGCCAGGAGCTCCTTGCTCATCCATGCAGGTCTCCTACCCCCTTTACTGGGCCTGTTACTCATAAGGATGCACTGATCTTGAGCTTGGGGAAGTGATGCTTGAATACTAATCAGCTCTCTTGGACCCCTCTTCTAGGGCCCTAGGGATTCCTCTGCTCCCTGGAAGTCCAGGGTTGCAATGCTACTTATTGCCTTGCTTCCTCCACACAGGATCCTGAACTCAACCATCTCATGCTCACTGTAGCCAAGGCTTCCCCCAACCAAACAACTTTTGAAAGAGTGAAAGTTTATACGTTTAGAGCAAACAAAATCCCATGTCATCTAAGCATAGTTTTTTCTCATGTTGCTTTTGTAAGAAAATAAGCATGACACTGAAGTGTACACAATCTTAAATTGCACTGCCATATTCTGTAACTAAGAATGACAGAGTGATTACACTGTATGCTAACAAAACTAGAGCGAATAAAGATATATGCTGCTTTCATAGAAATCATATGAATGTATAGACTGAACGTCCCGGGGTTTTGTCCAAGATGGTGATTTGTACAATTTTAGTTTGGGTTCAGATTGCAGCAGTGTTACTTTTACTAATACTGTTTTTTTTCTTGTAATATGAGAGGACTGTTACCATAATTTCTTTTTGTCAGTCCAGACTATCTAGATAAACTAATCCTGAAATGTTACTTGTGACATTACCTTTTAGAAGATAGCAGCTGGTATTTTCTTCTCTCCTACAGGCTATGACAGTCTCTTGCCAGATTGGGGTATTTTGTTTCTTGCTTTAAGTCAGATTTGGCTAGTTTATGGATTTTCAGCTTTGGTGTCTGTCACCCTTTTGTAGCAGTAATCTGTCTACATCCATCTGTGCAGAAGTAAGAGGTTATTCAGGTATTGAAGTGGAAAGGAAACAAAATAGCAATTTGGATTAAATAGAATCCACACATGAATGTTAAATGAAAAAACCCTATCTGATAAAGAAGCCTTTCTGGTGGAAAAGAGCAGCAGGGAAATAAAGTTATTGAAAGAGTGCAGGAGGGGAGGAGAGAAGACTGGTAGGAGCATGCATGATTCAAAGGTATATTTTAACTTCTACCATGCAATGTTGGTTGCTTGTACTGCCGGGGAAAAAAAAAAAAAAAAAAAAAAAAGGAAGGAAGGTGCTATCTCTGTTTCTACAGTCAGATAAACTCTTTGCTGAAGGGTGGGGGAATCTGTAGACCTCCTTCTGGTGTTATACACATAGAAATGTACCAAATTAAATATTCCATTACGTGCTGGAGGGCAGCTTCTGAGTTATATTGAAGTCTGTGTCTTGTAGAGACAGCAAACCGAATCCACATATTTCAGCAAACCTAGATGAATTCACTCTAGTCATTGCTGATGGAGTAGAAATAGTATGAAGAATACAGAAACCTCATTAGTTTAGGCTTTTTCATATCACCAGGCAATGCAAGATAATAAATTAATCAAAATAATCCAGAGGAAAGTCCAAGACCTACATTTACTTCTTTTGGAATGCATTTTCTCAAATAGTTCTGCATTTTTCAAGCAGCTTATTACTCTGGATTGTTATACAAAAGTAAATCAATGTCTGTTGAGATGGATGCGACATTAAATAAAAAAGGGTACATGAATTCAACTTATTTTTAATTATGTGTTTGGACTTAAAGATGCAATTTACGCGACTGGAGCGGGTAACCACTGTTGTGCTTATCTTTACTGATACTTTGTACTTATATATTTTCTCCTGATGTTTTTTATGAACTGTGTTACAGTGCCTTGAAAGAAAGATATACCATTGTTTAGCATACAAGACTCAAATGCTTTTTGTGTCTTTTAAAAGAAATTTCTGTAAGCTATGTTTTTATATTTTTAGTGTTGTTGTTGCTGTATAATACTGAAGAATTTAGTGTCCTTTATCTAGGCAATGGTAGGTTGAGACTAAAAGTACTTTGTTGTGCATATCTTATGTTGATTTAAAAGATTAATTTTGACTTATTTTTGAGAGTACTTCAGTGTATTCCATATCTTCTTCTCGTGCAATTATAGTAAGAGTTCAAAAATACATATTTTTTCTTATACAGGGCTATATTACAGTGTGAGAAAGAGCGGTCAGCATCATAGCTTAGTCTTCCAGTCCTTTGACTTTGCTCTAAGAAATGTATGCATCAGTTCCCATTGAAAATGGGAATTCAGTGAGCTCTGTACAAGCATTTAACTGTATGCATAGCTTTCCTTATGAGTAATCTCAGAAGCCTTTTTATGCTGTGATTTGCATTGTGGGGGGGTGGAATATATGATTTTTAAGAAGTAACAAAGACACGCAGACTCCTAAGTCTCACTGAATGTCAATTCCAGCAGAACTCTTCAGAGGTATTTTGTTTCACACTTCCTCAGAGTTCAAAAAGAAAAAAAAGGCAATTAAAAAAACTATTTCTCTCTCCCTCCCCTTGGTCTTGCCCAAATTTCTCAACTGCAGGTCTGTTTGTTCAACTCAGTTCACTATCATTAAAGCTCCATGAAACATGGAAAAGCTTGCAGTAGAGTAATCTGAAATCAACCTAAGCAAAATACAGTTTGCTTATCCTTTATTGTACATTTTGTGGTTTTTTTACTGATAATTTTTATGAAATTGCATAATTCTTGTTAAAAAAATAGTTTTCAATTAATGTCTAGTTTGGAAAATAACAGGAGTTAAAATACTGCTGAGAACATGATATGCCATTGATATAAGTCTTTCATTGCTTTAGTGTTTTTTTTATTGCTTGCTCATGTTTTAGTATGTTCAGCTTCCATCAAAGTAAATAAATGTAATTTCCTATTGAAATGCAAGTGTATTGGGGAGGGGAAAGCTTTTTTTGTTTGTTTGTTTTAACAATACAGAGATCCATCTCTGTGGATTATACAAAATTCGCTTCTGTTCTCCCAAACTCAGCAGAACACCAGCGGCAATCAGAGTATTTTACAAGATCTTCCTAAAGGTGACTGCTAAGTACTGCAAACAAAAAACAATCTTCTCTGTTCTTTTCATATCTGAGTTTTAATGAAGTGTCTCACCAGCCGTGAATGCTAGATGTAGTAGACTGGACTTGTAGGGTTAAGATTGGAATAAGTTGATGTGATTGGTATCTGACGACTCTTGTAATCACTGAGATTCTTGAGAATTGGGCTTTTTTTTTTTTTTCTCTTTCTTTTTTAAACTTTACACTCCAAAAGTGAAACAATTTGAGATGTATACGGTTTTATAAAGGAGTGTTAACATAATTTTGGCTTAGCTCACAAGTGAAAACAGTAATGTTTGCAAGCTGCGGAAAGCTAGGGGTGGTCTACACAACGGAGCTCTTGCTGCTGCAGCCACGCTGCTCCGGCACGGCGACAGCCCTCGGGTGGGAATGCAGCATATGCCGACGGAAACTTTCCTTTGGCAGGTTCTAGTTCTCCTCAGTAACTTCAGACGAATCGGCCGAGGCTCCCTTTTGTCGGTCTATGCTGGGTGTCTGGTAGCACAGCAGTTTGAAGGGCGTGGAAAAGGGGCGGTATATTTACGTGCCATTTTTTTCTGTGCCGTCCTGGTTGAAGTAGTTGTGCTGACAATGTAGGGCTGACTTGGGCTTGCACTAGAACTACTATGGGCTGTACTGAAGACGGACAGAGTATTTTGCCAGCAGAAAGTCTGCTGAAGAACTGTGATGGGAGCCCACGGTCTGTGCCCTTCACACGGGCTGCTTGTGAGTGATGTGGGAGAGAGGTATGAAGCCAGCAGCGTGCCACCAAACGTGCAAAACGGGTGGAAAGCAGCATCTGTGGCTGATAACCATGAAGCTGTTTGTTCTGTGTGCGATGGTATGCCAGGAAAAGGACACTTCTGAGGTTACACACACGGGTACTGACTCAGGTCATTTGTATCAACCACGAAATACCCCAAACTGCTTGTATAATCCATGAGGTTATGGATTGCCTTTCTGCAGCCATTTGGCAATACATAAAACCCTTACAAATAAGGCAAACTCTTTCTAAAATGCAAGAGCTTGACTTGGTCTGTAAGTGCACTTCTGTTGAAAGGCAGTAATTATTTGTATAGAAGTATTTCATTAAATATACACTGTATTGAGTGGGTTAAATTTGCAGTCATTAACACTTTTTGCAGGTCTCTCCTATTTTAAGTATGACAGCAAGGAATGGATTTTTTATAGCTATCGTGCTGTCACTGTGCATTTACGTTCTAAACAGAGCCTTTCTCTCTGAAATTACTCACATTGCAGACTAAGTCTTTAGCTCTGCTCTGTTGCTTGAAATCATCATGGCATTTCAAAGTAATTTTTAAATTGTCCTAACTGGACCCTTGAGACTTTCTTTGCATCACTGTTTCCTCACTGATGTGGCTCTTCTCTGCTGCAGAGAGGAAACTCGATCGGTGACAGCAGAATAACGCATTTGAGTGTGGAGATGCAAATGCAGTTAGGGTAGCAAAACGAGTCAGTTCCTCGGTCACGTAGGTGGTGGTAGCACCATCAGCTTCCACAGACTTGTGCTAATATACCTCAAGTGCGAATTTGACTCAAAGCCTGACTAATGAACTCATTTAACTCCTGTGACTCAGAAATATGACTTTTTTTCTTAGTGTAGTGTGAAGGGTGAGGGGTATTAAACAGAGTTTAATTAACCTGTCTAAATTTGGTTATCTGACTAATAAGTGTTCCTGTTCATTTAGAGAACAGGCAAAATCATTGTGTTTTCTAATTAAGAACTAAACTTAAAGCTGTGTGCATATATGAATTATGTAATGTTTGGACTGGAAGGGGAGATCTGGAAAGAAAAGGCAAGCCAACTGAACATTTATTAGAAAGTAACTTGGCCAGGAATGAAATGTATGCATTGCTGGTCATTACTCCAAGGTAATAACAAATAGGTTAGAGACTACGGTTTTATTTAAGATATTCTGCAGTGATTCTGTGAGAGGATTTGCACACTCGGTGTTTTACTTCTTTTTCAATTTTACTTTTCTTGCTATTTTATCGTCTCTCTTTTCTTTTTTTTCTTTTTTCTTTTTCCTTTTTTTTCCCCCTTTCCCTCTAGTTCTTGTTGTGAGAACTGAAGCTGCGAGAAGGCTGGGTTTAAGGTTATTTCTTTACACAGAGCTCTGATTCATCTACCCCCTGCCTCCAGCTTAAATAAAACATTTACAGTGTAATTGTGATTTCTCCCCTCCTGCCCTCCAATCCTCTGTGCCTGTCAGCTCGGGGCCTCCTTGTCTCCTTACTGAGCCTACGCTCGCTTCTGCGCCCTTGCCATGCGCGCCTGCCGGTTTCAGGGCTTCCGTGGCGTTTTTCTGAATTGCTGAGAAATTCTCGCTGTCTGCTTCCCCTGGGGCTACTTTGTTTTTCCCTGTGATCCCATCCAAGCTACTGCTGTTTCTCCTGCCCCCGGACCATCGTCTCCTTCCCCGTGAGCAGAAATGACAACGCAGATGCTCTCTCTCTGTCGTTCCTGGTTGTTCTTGGGTAATTTCTTTGCTTCTGGTTCCCTCTGTGCACTTTGGCCTCCTTAGCGCTGCTTTTTTTTTTCTTGCTATGTATTCTCTTTTCTCCAGGAGACTTTGTGGAACAGATTTACGGTTGTTTGAACTGGGGTAAGGAGGGACCTCTGTATTTAGGGCATCACGAAGCTGACGCGTTGGCAAATCTGGGTGATACTATTGCACTGCAAGCTGACCGTGAGCATCCTGGTCAGAAAAATACGCGTTCTCTGGTGACTTCTGTCGTTACTTCTTGTGCTAGCTTTTTTGTTGTATAAGACTAATCTTAATTTGTGCCTATTATTAGAGGCATTTTCATTTTGGATCCTTGTTTGCCATCCAAGAGTGGGCTGACTCTTCTGTTGTCTTTATGTCTCTCCGTTGGTGAGATTTATCTTATTTAAGTGATACTTGCTGTATTGAAGGCTCTGTGGAGAATTTTTTTTTTTTTTTTTTTTTTTCAGTTTTCTAGTAATCGAAACTGTAGTGATTGAAATAAGCTGTAAAAAATACATAGTGATAATCACTCACTCTTCCTCTTCTCCACATTTTTAATGATTTTTAGAGATTTTCAGACATATATCCTGTTTTCTTCCCAGTCATCACTTTCTCAGACTGCAGAACCCCAGTGTACCGGGCAATCTTACCTTGTAAGAAAGCAGATATGTACTTGTGATCATTCTTCCTGTCTTTCTACATTCCCATGCTACTAAAGCTTTTGATATTGGAAGGACCAAAATTTCATGCAGCCTTCAGAATGTAGATATATCTTGATTTATACAGCAGCACTGTGATGTCCTCTGGTTTAAGTATTTATTACCTTTCTAATGATTCTTGGCATCCTGACTGCTTTTTGGGATATCTGCTGAGCACTGTCCCTAGTATATGCTAATATATGTGTGTGTGTATATAAAAATTTTCTCTAGCATGTTATTTAGGCCAGTAAGTGAAGAGAACATGTCAGTGCACTGACAATTTTAGGTAGGCAAAATGCAAACCATAGAATTTGGGTAAAATACTGCAGTTAACAGACCGCTGCAACTGAATTTAAGTGCACGTATATCAGGGAATTAGAGATCCCTGTAATGGGAATTTTTAGAAGTCTGAATCAGGCCAACTCTAAACTTTAAAACTAAACTTTTCTAGACTAGAAAATCATTAACACCACCCTTCCTGCTACCAGTTAGTTTTTCTGCATTATTAAACAGTGTCGCTGGTCGCCCTTAACGCTTGGGTCCTGTGTTATTTGTGAGTTTACAGTACCGCAGAGCTGGTGCCGTAGCAGAGGGCAAATATGGTAAAACCTGCCATTTGGATGAGTCAATACAGCTTGAGGTTTTCCCACCTTCCCATTCGACTTGTAGACTTTTTCACAGCAGATCTGGAGGAGTTTTCCCACTCCCTAACCAGGTGCTTGTCAGCGGAAAATGTGAAGGGGAGCTGGATGGCTCGGAGAGATGCTCGGGAGTTTGCATGTAGATAATCTTTGTATTCCCGTGAGTTGACCCTGCTCTTGGCAAACTCCCCTCACTTCAGTGGCAGGAGGGTCCTGGCAGAGCTTGCCTGTCCTCAGGAGACCTTCAGCTCCTTCAAGGTTATGATATTTAAATGAAATTTAAATTATAAAATAATTTAAATGAAGAAGGAGAAAGAGAAAAAAAAGTGGAACTATCGCAATGTCAGTGATATCAGAATAATTTTGGCCGTGGTTCAGAAACGCAAAGCAAAGAACGCACACCTGGCAGATCTTCAGCTGCTGTAACTTGCTGCAGTTTCGTAAGTTCAAGCCAATTGAGCTATAATAATTTATGCTGGCTGAGAGACCCCTTATTTTTAAAAGTAGGTCAACACAATTAGGTTCTGTAAATATGACATTTCAGCAGCAAGCAATAAGAACAGCATAAGTAGATTTTCTGTACTAATCACAGATCAAAACAAGTGAAATGTTTTTCAATGGGAACTCTGGATATGATGAACACTTTAGAGAGAGAAAAGAGAGTCATATGTTTAGATACTTTGCTTTAGGCATCAAACTCAACTACTTTGACCATGTTTCTTAATTAAATCTACCATTTGTGTTTTGAATCTGTTTTTCCTTAGGAAGCAGGAATAGATGTCTCCAAGTAAAGATGGAAAGCTTTGTTAGAAATTCTTACTGGAACTAGAATTACTGTACTCACAGATTTTACACATACCCCTGGGAAATGAGGCTTTTAAAGATGGAAAAAAAAATGTAGAGGGGGAAAAGAAAGAAAGTGGCAGCAGCTTGTCAACAATATTTAACAGAATACTTAACAAAGTTTTTGTAGTTTTTTGGTAGAAAAAAATGATACTTTTTTAGATTCAAAAAATCAAGAGAATGCAAAAAAGTGAGTTTAAAGGATCACCTAATAGAATATGGCATCTAGTAATACTGCCTGACTTGCAAAGAAGAGATTAAAGTTGCTGTGGCTTCAAGTGAAGTGTTTCAAGTTGTTTGGTGATGCAAAATACTTAGGCTCAGATCAAAGCAACTCTAAGAAGAAATAGCCACTATCTACAACATCCACCTGAAATTTTCCCTGAGAAAAAATTCAGTTATCTGGAGGTAGATTTTCCATTAAAAGAAAAATAACTATTTTTTTGAGAATTCCTGATCAGATTCAAATACCGTACTTTCAAAATTAAATCTTACCTTTCTTTCTGCCATAACAAAAGGCTATGATGGTTATGCAGCCATTTTCAAATTCCTTTTTACTGCTAAAATAGTATTAAGAGATCCAAATGAGATGCAGAACTCGTGTGGCATATTCAGATTATACTTTGAAATCTGTTGCTGGATTCACAGGATTAGTATGTGCGTGTGTGTATAAGTTATTTGGCTTTTACAACCGTTCTTCTAATGTTCCACATTTTTCCCTTTAATTGCAGCACAAGCTCTGTAGGTATGTAGTGTTGGTGCACTACAGTCATAAATGTTCACAAAATTGACCATATGGAAATGCATACAAAAATTATGTGCCAAAATATGTTACATATAATGCTCATAAGCCACAAAAGCTGAGTCATGCTAATAAAAATTGCATTGTGAATTTGGGACAGTTCATCAGGGTGAAGAATTGAATTTTCTGGAGAAGTGAAGGGATTAGGAATTGAAATTAAATGGTATTGTACAAAACCATGTAAGGTGTTGTATCTAGAGCTCAGTAAGAATTTTTTCTTTAAAATGGGAGCTCATCAGCTGGAAATGACAGATGAGTAAAAACAGCTAGTCGCACCAGATTGTTAAATAATTGCAATCTATTAATCTTGATTCAGTAAGAAAAAGACAAGTATGACTGCAGTTTTATGAGGAAAGAGAAAAGCAAGTGCTAACACAACTATACTAGTTCCCCATGTTCCTGAAGGGTGAGATTAAATGAATGTGCGGAGAGGGCTCTTGTGCGACTCACTGCAGGAGCGGAGGTCTGACACGCAGAAGAAGACTGAAAGAACAACTTTTGTTATGCAAATCAGAGGAAAAACAAACAGACAAAACCCCAACCCCAGCTATAAGCATCCAGCACAAATACAAGCAAGGGAAAAAAGCTCCCCAAAATTATGAACTGCTCAGGAATACGTTAACTTGGAAATGTGAAGGAGATTCTTAAACATAAAAATTGTCCTGAAGCAGCCTCTCAGGGGAGTAGAGAAGGGGCAAAGAACTTTTGAAAATGGTATTTGACTACCTTCATGAAGTAGCTTAAAGTTTTTGTTGTTGTGGGGAACTGGAATTGGTAATTTGGAGGTTCCCTTGCAGTCGCTGCCCGATGGAATTCTGGATACTGCTGAAGGCTACTCGCTATCTGCTCCAAAAAATAGGTACGTCATAGAAATGGCCATTAGCTGATCTCATTTGTAATTCAATATACAAAGTTTTATCTAAACAACATAATTCTAGAAGTACCAGCAAGAGTTGCGTTTTTAAAACCAAAGCTATTTAAATTGGTATTTTGGAGCTTGACACAAGAATTATGTTTTTAAAAGTAAGACTGTTTAGATCAGTGTTTTGGAGCTTGGTATTGCAATGTCCCAGATGCTTCTAACTCCAGTTTCATGAAAGTTCAAGGTGTCAGCCTCTCACACTGTTGTACTTTCTTCCTTTTTGATTTGTTTGATTTAATTATGCTAGGCTTATTTGAAACTAGCAAGCTACTCTGTGATAATACAGGTCTCTTATGCACAGGGGATTGTAAACTTTCCATAAATATTCACAAAGGGAATTTTAATAAGCAGATTTACTGTGCGTGCCAGGCACAATAATTTACAACCTAACACCAAGTAACTGTGTATCAGGGCATGGTTAGAGAATTAGGTGCTCAGCACTTAGATAGTTAAGAGGATTTAAAAATCTAAGCACCTACATGCCTATTTAGGCACCTCATTCCTTTAGGAAATCTGACTTCTGATTTTCATATCTGTTCAATAATTTTTAAAAAATCAGAAGAAAAAAGAGAGTAGCTCGTTAACAGTAAAAATCACAGAAATTAATTTATAAGAAATGATCTAATTTGTCTTTACAATAAAAGATTCAGCACAAGGTCTGTGTATATATTCTGAAGCTTATGATGCCATTCTGACAGAAGTATTTCATTAAAATATTTCCATCTGTATTAGATGAAAGGATACATATATAAGTTTCAGGTCTTATATATAGTGCCAGAAAGTCTCTGAAACAGAACGTGTCAAGAGAGGGACCAATTACAACTGCTTTGTGACCACTTCAGTAGAAGCCACTAAAAGTCATTATTGCGTACTCTACCAGTATATCACCATTTGGATGAGATTCAGACTCTTCAGGTGCATTAAATAAATTCCAAGGTACTTTGTGCAGTAGTCACATATACAGCTCAGTTGCTAAAATTAGGGCTGCTTTTCATCTTGCAACCGAAGCAGTGGCCTGTAGTACCTGTGACAGCAGAAGCTCACCAAGCAGTTTAATGACAGCTTTTTCTGACCCCAAACATAAATACACTATATTAACTGCATAAGCACTTTTGTACAGTGGCCCAGTAAAAATAGTATTGCCATATCTCATGTTAACTGAGATGAAGTGGCCTAAGCGTGCACAGCCCAGTCCTGGCCTGCTGGGCTTGTTTTGGGCTAACGACGAGAACTGGCTGTGTAAACGCTGTACGGTTTAAGCATGGGATAACAGCAAAGGCCTTGGAAACGTAGGTGCAGGATGCAAGCACAGGTCCCGGACCTGTAATAACTCTCAGATGGGTGATGCTGGGGACGCTGGTCATTGAGAAAGTGCTGTCTTGGGGATCTGCGGAAAGCAGGACTGGAACCAGCTGCTCCTATAGCCACCATTTAGTAGCTACAGGAGCGGCTGGTTCCAGTCCAGCTTCGGAAGAGTGGACCTGTAGGAGAAAGACTTGTGATCCCAGAGGTGAGGACATTCAAAATCACTAAAAATCATCCAACATTTTTTTTTAGCATAGTTTGTTCTATCTTCAATCATTTTCCCATCCTAGATTACAGAAGAACGTGAGGTTTATTTTTCAGTATGGCTGAGAACCACTTCATATTACTTTGGGGATTCTGACTAATAATTCGCAAATGAGAAGCTGGAGTGATCTGAAAGATTCAAGAAAAGAGGGTACTTGATGAGTTCCTGAATATAAAAGACTGATTATGTCTTTTGTTTTTGTGGGGGATAGAACTCACCATAACACCACCACCACCGCCATCAATGTGGACAAAGTGACAATTCAAAAATATTGTGTCATACCTTGCGGCAGTGGTTGTTGAGCTTCTTTCTCTGGAGTGAAATAATCTGATATAGTATTGAAAGTGCTGCTAAGAATTGTTAATGTATAATTTATCCTTGCAATTAAAAAGCATTTTTAACCAAGTGTCACAACACAGTGACAAGTAAATTAGACTGTGATTTACATTACAGTGCTTTGCAACTTGATTTAGTGTCACTCTGGAGGAACTGACAAACAGTCCCAGTGGAGTAAGACCGTGCTTTCAGTGAAGAATGAATTCATTTCCCATGTGTTAGCAGGATTGAAAGATACTTGCTGCATGCTACTGAAATAATGATTCATATTTTTTGTTTGTTTTCTAAAATGTGAAGCAATAGAATAGCAAAGCTTTCTAGACATAGAAAGAATGCACAGGTCAGACACAGTGACTGATAACTCAGTGTTTTTACAAAATAAAACTTAGTCTAATACCTGAGACGTTCTGTTGTTGTGTTAGGAAAGGGAAATGAACTCAGTTGTTTTGTATTTTCCATAGTCATTGCTTATAATGGAGAGTTTGAGAATATCAGAGTACAGGAAAACAAGGCATTGTCCATTTAAATGTTGCTAAATGGACCTCACCAAAGAAGAGGTAGGTGAAACACCACTACCATTGCATTTAGAAGGAAATACAGTTCCTTAAATGTCATGAGTGATATCTAATACTCACTACATTAGTATTTGGGCTATCATTCACCATTGTTTTTAGAATGTTTCCTTTTTTTCCTGTGTTATGTTCTTTTTTTTTAATAAGGGCCACAACGTTGTGTAAAATAAATGTACAAGTATAATGCTGGGGAAACTTTCCTTAGGAGAATAGGATGAAAATTTTCTCCTACAATGATCCAAATGAGTCATTCATTCTCCTCATTAGTTGTAGTTAGTTGTTTCTAGAGGAACTATACTAACAACTATGTGGTAAGATTTACCAATTTGTTCTATTTTTAAACTTACAGTGCAAGAAAATTTTGAGTTGAAAAGAGCTGGTTTTGTAGGGAGGAAGAATTGTTTGTATGTAGGTAGCATGTTGTGTGTATGTTGAGAGCCTTGGAGTATGTTTAACAGTTGTGTTCCCAAGGGAGTATGTCTTGGTGTAGAAAATAATAGCGTAATTATGACTACATATAAAGAGTTTTTAGGTGAGCTGTTACAGCTCCTGTATGTTTTAGTGGTTTTCCAGATAGTAGAACAGTTGTAGACTTCATAAAGTGTATATGGTGTAAGTGAATTGGCAGTTTATTTTTCAGTGTAACCAAAATGTTGTATAACAAATTTTGTAATGGTTTGTAAGGCCACAGTTCCCAATAGGCACCAGTGGCTGAGCTAGCCTTTCTGAAAACCCCGTGGGTGGAAACTCCCTTAAGGTGGGAGCAAACAAGGTTCAGGCCTTTGTTTTAATTTGGCTTATGTCTGCTACATGAATTAGCTTCTGCCATATTCAGGTGAGTTTTTTGAAAATGAGGCAGATAGATAGGTATTTTCATCACTTGCTTGCTTTTCTTCAGATGGTTTTGGTTCCATGTCATGAAAAGTTGGAGAATATTTGGAATCTCAGAAGGTTATGTAAGATAGGAAATTTTTTTTCACCCCTGCTCCCTTTAGTCGTTCTTCAAGAAAGACAATGAAAAACTGACAACAAATGAATCTTAATATAAACAATAGTAAACAAGTTAAAAGTGACACTGATTCCTTATTCTAAGTGTATTAACTTACTTTCACAGTAAAATATCACAGTGGCTATTTATAAACAAATACACAACATTATCTATAAAGCATAAATAAGAGCTTTTCAGGACATACTCTTACCTGCTTACTGTAAGGTCACAACCTCTCAAAAGCCTCCAAGAAAAGATGTGCATTTCACAGGTCAGTAAAGCTGGTTTTCCCACCATTTCCCAGATCAGAGGTTGAGCGATCATTGTTTTGTCAGTTTGGGGAAGAAAAGTAGTCCTTTTTGTCATAAAGTGCTTTGGCATCTCCATGGCTTTGTCTCAAAGGCCAGCTATTCGTCTACAAATTATAAACAGCCAAGTCTGGTGCACAATGGCATCTGCAAGAACCTGTGCCTCATGAGGGGGTCCCTCCTCTTGTTTTCATTCATCCACTGTACCATATTACTTTAATAAAGTGCCCTCAAAGAGTATAACACAGATTGACTAAAATTGGAAGGCATTTCTTCCAGGTAATATTAAGTAAGTCTTAAATTTTAATTCATGACTGACACTTAATATACAAGATCTTGGTAGGCAAATGTCTCATACACCAGAAAAAGTATGGCAACAAGGATGCAAGGTGATCCAAAATAACAGTCATGCAGGCTTTTGGAGCTCTTTGCTGCAAAACTTTATGTACTAGCATGGTACTGATATAATTACTGGCTTTATTTGCATGATGATACAGTACAGGGCTTTATAGTTGCTCTCTCTTCATTTTGTTTTTCATGTCTATGCAGAACAGTCTGTTCTTTTATATCCATAGAGTTTATTTTTCTGAAAGAGTTATGCTGAGTCTCCTCTGTTGGTATGTTTCTGCTGGCTAAAATGTATGAAGCCCTGATGCTGAAAGAGTAGTTGCAAAGTGAGTGAGAGTTGAGGAGAGCGAGAATTTCCCTTACAGCTTCTTCTTTTCTGAGTCCTGATCTTTACTCAGTCAGAGCAGGGAATTTACTGCAGTACAGTTCAGAAATTCAGAAATGTAGAAAACTAGAAGTGTGTGTGTGTGTGTGTTAAAAAAGGAGTAAGAGGGTTGGGGTAAAGAATTTGAGAATTAGAGGAATTCTTCCCTCCCTTTGGCTCCCCCCCCCCCCCCCGACAATACAGAGTTTTAACGAGCTGCTTGGCTGTATTTGTCTTCGTATTTAATTTGAGTGTAATGGGAGATGGGGAAGGAAGGAAACCATAGTGGCCTGTAGGAGGTCAGATCAACTGCGCTCTCACAGATACCAGGAGGCAAAGAGCATTGCTATCTTTATGGAAGGCCTGGGAGTGTCAGTGAATAGTGCGGTGATAGCAGTTTTGTAGGCATGCTAGAAGGAAAGGAGAATTGGGAGGCAGCCCTTTTCGTCTCGAGATGGATCCACTGAGGAAATGCTTTCAGTTGTTCTAATGTCATTAACCTTCAGCCCTGAGGGAATATTTGTATGTAATGAAGTGGAAACAATTACATTATCATCTTAGTAAATGTATTCCTTCAAATGAAAGAGAAGTTATAACAGGATACAAAATCAGTTATAATGTAATTATTAATTATGTAAATTTGCTCCATTTTTGTAGGTTGCATGTGTGGAATGAATCCTCCTTAATAATGTTGGATTCTTTATTATTCGAGTGCCTTGTATCCCCTCAGTCCAAAACATTCAGCTCCTTTTGTAAAGCTCAGGCGTAGTGGCAAGGTTTTGTGGTTTCTCAGGCTGTTGGCTTGGATATCCGCCCAACAATGAGAAGAACATTAATCTTCTGCACGTTTGGTGACTCCTGGAATCTAGATCATATAAGGGACGTAACCCAAATGTATATCCTTAGCTCAGGATACCTGATGGTATCTTTATGATGTTAATACTAGAACAGGTGAAAAAGCAGGCTATGGATAGCAGCCAGCAGAGAAAAAAGGAAAATCTTGTAGTGCATCTTAGGTGTTTAACAGAGGGGTTGTTGGCCAACCATGCTGTGAGGAGGGACTGGTTTATTTCTCTTTTCTGTATATGACAAATATTGGTGGACCTTGCATGTAATATGGTACTTGGGGAAAAAAAAAAAAAAAAAAAAAAAAGGAGAATCAAGTTTCATCTAACTAGCTGGTGGCAGAAACTGATGTCTTCATCCCTTTCTTCCTGCCTTTTCTCTAGACATCTGAGAAGACTGTGTGGTATTTAGTAAGAATTAACTGCTTGGAGCTGGACTTCGTACTTTCCATTAGCTGTCTGTGTTAACTGACTGTCTGTGGCTTACACTTTTAGATACAAAATGACCTGTTTACCTACTGTGATTTATTTTGTGAGCTTACACCCATTTTCTAGTGCATTAAGGTTGCCACTAGTAGGGTAAATTAGGAACAGAGAAGAGATGGTGGGAAAGAATGAAAAATAAAAGCAATGCAGCAGGAGACTTCAGGAGAAAGGTGATGTGGTAAATTGCAGGAACTAATGCTTCCTAAGAAAAGAAATACATTTCTTTCCAGTGTAAAACTCAAGGTGTCTGGAGCTGATAAAGGATGTAAAAGAACTAAAATCACAATTGCATTGAGTATTCTGGTACAAAGGAGGCTACAGGACTTTCATCACAGGACATGAATAAAAGGAGGAGGAAGCAAACGAAGGTAAAACTCAGGATTGCTTGACTTGTTTTTATTTAGCATATATTTTAAACTATTTATTTATGAATTTATGCATTGTTATAAGTGGCACCTCATACTGTTATATATGGTATATTATATATAAAAAACAGAAATCAAGAGAGAAGTTTTTATGTTGTGCCAACAATTTGGTAAGGCAGTAGGTGAAAAAGAAGCATTTCAGAATAAATATACATAATCTTTTATAAAATACATTAAAGCAGATAAAATTCTCGAAGCTGGTTTAACTCTGTTTTTAGTTGCATGTATCACATGTTGATAACTTTTACTTAACCTCAGCTCAAGCAAACTAGTGTGCACATTCCTTTCTAAATAACCTTGTTAGGTTACTTGCTTGTTAATTATAGGAACATGTACAAATGAGCAGTTTGCATAATGTTTGTGCATTATAGGAACTTACAGAAGTCACAGTGTGAATATCTTGTTGCTTTACAAGATGTTGTTAAAGCTGTTTCACGTGTGGTTAATGATAGGGAAGTTGAAGGTATTTAGGGTGGTCAGTACAACACACAGACAAAAGGATGAAAGGGTTCACATTATTAATAATTATATTTTAGTAGATCTTAGAAGCAGAGCAATAGTGGAAGGAATAAAAACTTAATAAATGCAGGTATAAACTCTTTAACTAAGAAATGGGTATTAAGTGGGGGGAAACAGTGCAAGTGCTTCTGCACTTTCAGATGTGTTAACTTACCTGTGTGTTCTGCGTCCTCATCTTCCAAACTTACCCAACCAAGCATCTCTTCGCTGACTCCTCCGTGTACCTTATGGCATGCAATAGAAATTGTCGGTGACATGGTACAAATACATTGACAAGTTGTACCACATTATTTCAAGCACATGCAGTTGTAAAAACACAAAATTGGGCTGTAGAAGGCCTCCAGTTGGGGCCTGGGCCGAGTACCACGCAGTGAAGGTCCTTCTGCATGTTGTGTGCCCGTAAGCTGCTCTGGCCTGAGAAGCGACTTAGTTTGAGTGCCAAAGATTGTTACTGGTTGTAAAACCTGTGATGGAGTAAATAAACCTCACAATTCTATGATGTATGCTACTTGATTTTATACTGAGGCAGAGGGGAGGAGAATTTCTCCCACAGCCAACAGCTGTTCTTCAGCGTGGAGGTGGAAGGCGGTAGCCCAGCAGAGACGGAGTAAACTGTCTCCTGCCTCTCAGGTGATACCAGTGCCTGACTGGATGAGCATTTTTCATCTGCTTCCTTCCAGCTGCAGAAAACCTTGCAGCTAGCGTACGTGAAAGCACTTTGATGTTTTGCAGAGGAGAAGCACTCATGCATCCGGACACTGGTTCCTGCTGGGAGGCGCCGCGCTGCCTGGTTGGGCTGTTGGTGGCCAGCGCTTCTCCAGGGCTCACCTCCGTGCTTCACGGAGGAGGTTATGTGCCCAAAGTGGGGTTATCTGCCCAAGGCTAGAGGAGCGTCTTTCTCATCCACAAAATAGGCATCAGGCTGTGTGTGACTAGGGGCTTAAAAAATGATTGAAAATGCAACCTATGCTTTGATATTTTACCACAAGGAGGTAACTCCTAAGTTTATGTGGACTGAGGAAAAAAAGTCACTTTCGTAGCAAGATACAAATGTATACGAATACATTTGTACCAGTACCAATCTCCCCATAGGGAGATGTCATACTGGGGACGTAACTACAGGTAATATGTACAGAAGTGCTGCTTGTATATGTGAAGGAGCAGTATTGTTTGTTTTCAAGATCTAAGCGTGTAATTGCATTTGCTACACAATTAAAATCCTGCTTTTTACCTGGCATTATTTCTAATTATAGATAATTTGTTGTTCTGTTAGATTTTAGTATTGTATCTGAATTCTCAGAATGGTATTTTGAGCATTTGCCAGTTTTAAGTTAAGAGAAGTGACTGCAGTCTTTCCTGTGTAGCTTGTTCTCCTGTTCTCTGTTTGTCTTTTCAGGGGAAAATCATGGTAACTTTTGTATTCCTGTACTGCCTAGTACTGTTCAGTGCTGAGCATAGCTTCCCAACCAAGAGTCAGAAATGTTTAGGGCTGGAGAGGAGGAGCAAGTCAAGGATGGACCTAGTTGCTATGGAACTGAGATCCAGAAGACAGAAACATTAAATATATAGGAGGTCCATGAGAGAGACTAATATTTGATGTCTTAGAGTTTAGAAGCTGTTTCATTTATAAATGCATTTTGTGTTAGCTGAGAAAGAGAAATAAGTGGTATAGAAAACATACCGTAAAACTATCTGATCTTGAATTCTTAGTTTTTTAATTTACTGTGGTTGCAATTTTATTGGAGTTGCAAGTCCCAGGCATTTTTTTAAAAAAAAGCTTTACAATTTAATGTGATTGATTCTCAGTTAAAAAAAAAAAAAAAGTATGAAAAGACACACAACATTGCAGGTAAACACCTAAAAAAAACCATACCAGCTCTTAAGTGATATAAAGTGCAGTAATTTTGTTGACTTCAGAATTAATTCTAATGTGTTGAGAAATTATCTCTTGACTTTGAAGATTCAATAATATACCATAGTAGCTTAATTCAGGACAGATCACTGTTAGATTCACCAGACCTGGAAGAGAATGCAAAAGCTGTTGGAACAAAAAAAAAACCCGAACCCCAAAATGTTCAAATAAAAGTTTGAAATAATTTGACTGGCACTCTGTTTATGAACAAAATGTTTATTGGCACAGTTTACACAATACTAAGAACATTCCCTTTTAAAACTTACAAGGTTTTGGAGAAACTGCTTAAGGAAACAATAAGTTGTTCATAGTGAATCTTCTCATGAAAGAACCACTAAATTCTTCAATTTTTGGTCTTTTGGTAACTGCTTGGTCAATGATTTATCTGCTGTTGCAATACACATTTTTGATATGGCCATACCTGTTTTTGTAAGGGGTAGGTCTTATCTATAGCTGAAACAAAATATTACCATGAACACCATTATGAAACTTCCCTTCTCTTTTGTGTTCTCGGACGTCCATGTAAGTGATACGTGATGCTGATCGCTGCTTTTGAAGACGTAAACGCTGGAGAGTCAACAGGTGTAAAGCACACGTAGAAAGCGCTGGAATTTTTTGTTTGAATGATGAACTTAATTTATTCAAAACATGCTTAAAGGAATTATATTTTGCTTTTTCAAGAGAGATAGATAAATAGATATGTTCAGAAGTGTGCTGGCTGCAGTTAAGGAAACTGAGAATCGTAACAGCTCGGTTTTCCCCTACTGCAAAGATTTTGCCAACAAAACACCTGCCAGTGATTATTGCAGAAACAGCTGTCATAGATCATCTTATTAAAACCCTTTGCTTTTTCACTCTTTCTTTCTTTCCTTTTTTCTAACTCCAAAATAAGGAGAGAGGGAGAAAAAAGTGCTGTCAGTAAAACCAAGTGGGGACAATATGAGACCTTGACCCAGTATATTCTCTAATGGTACGTGCACTTTTACGTGATTTCACTGACCTCAATTAATATATGAATTTTTTCCAAATAGGGTTTATGGGACAGTGTCAAAGGACTTGGAGATTTCCTTTCCCAAGTTGTTGTTTTCTGGAAGAGCTAAGAGACTAAAATTCATAAACTTTTACTGGTGTAAAATAGTTGGCATCCATACATAAGCTAAAGTATACGTGTCTGTAGTCATTGGATGCCATAGGCTATGTTGTTCTGTGTTTCAAAATATTGTGAAAAAGGACAGCTGAGGAAGTTCCAAGAACTTCAGGAGTAGTCTTGAAGTTGATCTTACAACTGGTTGTATTTGAAAAATATTAATTTCCTTGAAAACAAAACATGGCTGAGATTGAAGGTGGATAGATACATGAGAGGGTAATAACTGTAATATCCTAAGATATGAGGGAATAATTCTGAGTAGGTTTTTCCTTTTTTTTTTTTTTTTTTTTTTTGCAATCATAACATGGAGGTTAGAAGTGAGTATAAAATTATTCTTTTATATATATATTTATTTTTTATTTTTTTTTTTTATTAACTAGAGAAACACAAAAAGAGATTAACTGTGGAGACCAGAGGCAGGGATCAGAAGCTGTTATTTTTTTTCTGCTACTGTTTGACGAGGCAGCATGAATCGTGAGCAAGCTGTTGCCTGAATGTAGCATTGAAACTACCTGGGATCTGTATGAATCCTTTTTCACTGAAAGCAGAGCCAAAGAGAAGATGTTTTCTCACATTCATCAGCAATGCCTTGTGGCAGCAGATGCTATGTGTAGCAAGACTCAATGAAGTCGTAAAAAGGGCAGGAAAATACGCAGAGCGCTCAGGCTGGAGAGAGGGCAACTTAGAGAGAATAGGAAAAGAAAAACCTGAATGAATTCAGAGGGGGAGAAGAAGGCATTTAGACACTCGGATAGAAGCTGGGATTCAGGTACAGTGTAAGCACCTAATATCACGTGTCTGCACGAACGCCTCTTCGTGCAGCGTTGACTTTTTCTGCAGTCAGGGGCTAAGCAACGTCGTCACTGTAACAGTCACTCGACAGGTTCCCTTTGCCTAAAGAGGATTAGGTCTGGCTGGTCAACGAAGTGGGGGCGGGAGGGAAAGGCAGGTGAATATACTGGTAATTGTAATCTGGATTATGTAGAAACTCCAAAGAACAAGTAAACATTCCTTACAGAAACTTAGTTTTAAGTACTGTAGATTTACCTCTAATGGTAAAATCTTGTAAGCCACAGGTATGTGTAAGAATTACAGATACTCTAGCAGTTCTGCATGTGAAAATATAAACTCTACTCAGTTTCAATAAGAGATGCTTTTTTATATTGCACAGATTGCAAAGCAATCGGAGTATAGCCTAAATAACTATAGTGTAGGAGTAGAATTCTGAAACTATAATCCACAGATTTGATCTGCTCGTCATCAAATATGTCCTGAAATTTCCAAATAATTGGATTTGAGGGTCAGTGAGATTTTTGGCTTTGAGTCTAATGACAAATTCTTATTTCTGGTGGCTGATGTTTTGTGGGTTTTTAGAGAGAACTGCCAGACAGACAATTCCACAGTGTTTTCAGTAAAATAAGAGATATAACCTTCATGTTTGGAGCAGGAAAAAAAAAAAAAAAAACACCTTCTGCAAACTGTTATCTGTATCCCAGAGGAGTATATGGGCTTTATGTGCTGGTGCAATGCTGTTAGTATGGTGATCTCCAACAATATTGAAGTACATTCCACATTTTAAACTTACCTAAATTTGTTTATTAAATACTGCATTTTATATTTGAAAAAAATGTTTTCTGTGCATTAAGGACTAAGTGTGATATGCTACATATCTTCTAGTCATCAGCAAATTTTCTTTAACCAGATTATAGCAGAAGCCTCTGCTCTTTCCTGAATAATTCAAAGGGAGGCTTAAAAAAAAAAAAAAAAGCTGTAGCTGAGGCAGTAGTTACATACATTGAGGAACACCTGAAGAAGAACTAAATTTTGTTAAATGTAGTGTTTTAAATGTAGTGTTCATATTTGTGATCATAATTATGAATGCTAGATCTTTATCTTGATATTAATAGCTGTAGGCACTTAGACTAGTAACAGTACCTTTTTCTTCCATAATAGGCTTCTTATAGATGGATCTGGTGCATGCTGCTTCACTTGAACAAAATCACAATAACATCCATTAATATAGAACTGGTCCCGATGCATGTCATTTGAAAGCTATAGCTCTTTGAGAGCCGTATCTAATAAAGCATTAAAAACCTACTTAAACGTAGGGTTGTGACTAGGTGATTTCAATTTTAGTCTATGTATTAGGGTTTTGAGAAAATGAGGCCTGAGAAATTTTAAGTTAAGGAACCGTTTATAATGGTTAGCAAAGGATGCACTGCTTGTTCTTTTCTGTGAATTTTGGTAGCCGCCTTCCCCCTCGGTCAGGGTTTTCTGTGTCTGAAAGCGACTCCTTCCAGAGGGCTGGTCCAGAAAGCGCTCCACCCTGGCAGCAGCTTAGAAGGGCCTGAAACTGCATTGACTTTGCGTTGCAATAAAGACAAAGCTTGTGCTTATTTATTTGTTTTTTTTGTTTGTAAAGTGCCACAGTTTTCTGATATTTTATTTTTAGCCTGGCAAAGAGGATGTTAATCTGCAGCACAACACTATTCCAGCTTGAACGAGTTCAAGGCCATGTCCTACTTGATTAAGATAAGAATCATTTACCCCATTACCCATCTAAAATCGTCTGCACTATAACGTAGAGATATTTGAGCTGATACTGGACAAGTAACTAAATGTAACTGTCATCAACAATGATGATTTGATCACAGATTAGTAATGAAATTTAACTACAACTGCTTGCTGCTTCAGGGTTTGAAACTACGTCTGTCCTATTTCTTTATGTTGTCATTTGGAAGCACCAATTCACTTAGATCCAGCTCTGGTATTTTGGGACCGTAGGCTGTAAGCATTACCTGAGAAGCAGAGGACAGGCCAAAGTCTTCGCCAGATGTATGAGAACATGCATCTATTTTTAAGAAAATAAAGTATCATTTCAGCACAGTTCACAATCGCATGAGATACCGTGACTGTAACCTGTCATTTTGTAGTAGAATCCATATACTGGGTACATCTTTCAGGTTGCTTCTAGTTAGAGAGATCCGTGAAAGGAAATACCGTTGTTGTAACTGTGTCACTGAGCGTTACGGATGTTGTCCATAAATGAAGTTCCTGTCTTGACTTCCTATTTTTATGGATTTATCCTGCCCATGCTGAAATGTATTACTTGATTAAAGTGATCATTATAATATACTCTGTTCGTTCAAATCAATGGAGGTACACAGAAGAGTAAAGTTAATGGTATGTGGGAGGGTTGAACATCAAAACACTTAATGGAAGGTTTTTTCCTCCAAAATATTTATGGAAACTTGAAATCTGCTGAATGAAGTTGCCAAAGTCTGACAATGAATGAACCCAGAAAGAAAAGAAATAATCACTGGCACATTTTCAGGACAAAGAGGAACATAATGTAAAAACGTTGTAAATAGTGAGGTACTATCTATATTCAGATTTTAACTATATCAGCATAAACGGATAGCAAAATTTCCCTTGTATAGGTGTAGTTAAAAAGAGATAAAAAAAATCATTACGTTAAGTCTAGATGAAGGCTTGTGGTATTAAAGTACCACAGTAAAGTCTGGTCTAGTCAGACAAAATGGTTAGTGGCATAAAGCATCTTGTCTAGAAGAAAACAAATCTCCTCCAGAGATGTTACTTGCGTAAGTTTAATTAAAAAGGAAAACCCCATTCACAGCACAGTTAGCTAATAAAATTTTAAAGCTATGGAGCCAGCTTCTCTTATACTTTTTAGTAGCAGTCCCATTTCTCTCCGATAGCATCGTGTGCCGGTCTGCCAGTAGATCCCCAGACAGATGCTCACAACTGTTCTCTCTGTTGGTAGCAACCATCTGAAGAGGTATTTCAACTTTTCAAAGATTTTTTTAATGATCATGACCGTGCTTTGTACATGAAAAGGGTAGAAAGCACACCTCTAAGAGAATACTACCACAACTTCAAGATTTCAAGCCTAGATTTTTGAAACCATCGCTCCACTGTCATACTACTGCGTAATTCTTGGGTTGGGTTGGGTTGGTGGGGCGGGGGGGGTTGGAGGAATTGAGGTGAGGAGGAAGCATATGTTAATTATTAGGGAATGCTTATTGCTGCAGTTACGTTCTTGTACGCTCTATTTCCTCATATTTCAATCTTGAGAAAATCACCCCTCTCTTGACATAGGATAGAGTAGCTCCTGTCATTTCTTAGATGTGCATAAAAATGGAATTTAATGGACTCTAACATTTTTGTTGTAAGCTGGTGAATAGCATATTATCAGCCGTCTTCAAATATCTGAAGTATGAAGAACGTCAGCTTTGAAGCAACAGGGATAGAATTGTATCTTAAGTATGGTACTTTACAGAGATTTCTAATGAAGACTTTTAAAATTGTTAATAGTGCTTCTTTTATATTGTAAACTGTTGAGTGGAAAAGCACATCTTGGGGAAATTCTTAAATTGCAGGATCCTTGAAATGAATTTCACAGGAGCTTTAAATATTGCTTGGAATATGTTTTTCCAGAATACTGATAATACTAATTTTTTTCTCCGCCTAAACTTGTGTGGCTTAGTAGCATTATTTTAGAAGAATACTGCAAGTAGGAAGACTCTGAATTGGAGAATTTGAACAAATGTGCCGATTTTTTTGAGAAAATAATGTTATTATAATGTCTCTAATTGTTTTTCCATTTGATAACCAGAAAAATAACTGATAAAAGTTTCATAATGTTTGCAATATTTTTCAAGGAGAAGATTGGTGTTGTTGGTATCTTGTATACAAGTTAAAGCACTCCCTGGAAAGTAGTTATTTAAGAAAAATCCTGGCCAAATGAGGATTAAGATATATTAAGGATACTTCCTATGCTGTCTTTCATTTCCACTTATATGATGTCATGGTCAAACTTAATTGGTGGTGGTTTAATTTAAAATCTGAAATTTGGTTATATAAATGGCAAAATCTTTTCGAGACAGATCAAGCTGTGAAGGGTGTTCTGTCTCTCTTGTGCAGTTCTGTGAATTTTTCGATCATAATAAATATTGGATGAGGAGAAATTTATTTATATGTAATGTAGATAGTGTAAATGATTTATGTGTATAAAATGTGTGATTATGTGTATGTATATCTACATTAAATAGTATATATTATATCTACATTAAATAGTATAATGTATACTATTCCCATACATTCATATATACAGATTTAAATTCTTTGTTTTGTGATCTCTGTCACCCCCCTGTGTGACCCACAGAGAGGATGGTTGATAGTTTATTTTCTTAAAAAGATAATTAAATATAACAGGTATAGAACATAATAAAATCTGGTGATCACAGCAATATAGTTTTTAAAATAGAATCTATAATTACTGTAATTTATAATATGTTTTGGAAATAATCTAAATGCTAATCTGACAAGTAAATTATTCCTTACTCTAATAGTGAAATACAGCTGTTACCTGACCTATTTCACAGTGCAGGAAAAGAACGAATAAAAAGTGACGGGAACACAAGATTCTCAGGCCCAGTTTTGCACGTTTACACTATAGTTCCTGTGAAATCGAAGAGAATAACATTGCTGTCTGCCAGCCTAATAGCAACACAGATACAGTTTCAGTGGATACTACAGAAAGAAAGGGGTCCAAAGGTCTGAAGCGCTGGATTACCTGGCAGTCGCGTAGCAGAGGGTCGCAGACCTCCTGCTTAAAAGCTGTCTGTGACTGATGCCAGTGCGGGAGGAAGTGGGATCGCTCGCATTATCTGAGCTGAACTCAGCCATGTATGATAGGAGTTTTCTGTTAACGAGAGACTGCAGTGTTGGATACTGTCGCTCCTCGAGCAAGGATGCCACTCTAAGGGGTTGTAATGAGTGAATGAACTCGGGGTGTCTATGTAAAGAATTCATGTTTTTTACTGTTTTGAAGTATATTTATGTAGCTTCTTGTTTTCAGAAGGAATGTAATGCCTCTAAGCATTGACTGTGTAATTAAATGCCTTCTAATAATTTGTGTTGTGTGAGACTGGTGTGAGATTATATTTTTTAAGACTGCGTATAAATTCAGGGAGTCCTGATAAAGAGTCTTCGTAGTGTCTCACTGATTTCCATAGGACGGTTGCCAGTCACTCTGCTGGATTAAAAATAGATCCTGCAAATATTTATACTTGGTGCTCAGTGTAAGATTGTTCAGGAACGTTAGATACAGAGAAAATACTATGACATGAAAACTGAGGAACGAGCAGGGATGGAGCATGTGCAGTCACTGAATTATGTAAAAGCAGAGTGGGAATTTTCTCCAGGGAACTGTGAGACTGTTTTAATCCAAACTGTGTGCCATTAGCTTTTACGTCTTTATTGATACGCAGTAGGATTCTGAGGTTTCCGTATGGTGCAGCACTTGAATCTTATGTTTTTGGTTTGTTGTGTGAGCAGAAGCACCGAGGTATTAATTCTGGATGTTCTCGGTTTGCAAATCGAGTCTAGCAAGTCTAGTGAGGTCATCTGGAATATTTTGGGCTCAGTAAGAGCACACAGCTGATCTGTACTAATGCTTCTGTAAGTTGGGTTTTTGGCTCTTTTTCATCTGGACAAATCTGTGGAGAAAGAGCACTACCTGTGGCAGCTTGACTTCAAACTTTTGAATAGCTGCCTATGGTTTTGTGTTGTGAGCAAAACAGTCTTCTGTTGCAGAAATGAGCTAAGTATTTTGAGATTATCAAAGGAAAGTTGAGATGACTTCTAATGTTTCCCTTCAAAACAAGACATTGCACTTTTTCAGTCTGTACTGCTGCATCAAAATATGTTTGAATTGGTGGCATTATGATGCTAAAGATTAGTTGGGAATCAATGCTTCTGAGTATTTCTGGTAAGTAAAATTATACTTTCCCCACCAGAGGAATTTTTTTTTGTCGCTGTCTCTAAATTTGCACATAATTTTATTTCCAGGTAGATTACAAAAGCATTATAAAACATTGTTTTGCAAGATTTGTGCATCGTTTTTTTTTCTTTATGCCAAGCATTAAGGCATAAAGAATTAATTGGCAAAGATGTTTGAATTCTCTAGAACCAGTAATACATTTGAAAAGAAATGATCGTTAGAGTGATAGAGCTTAGTGCCATCAGCATAACAATGAAAGTGGAGGAAGTAACTAACCATTGTCTTGCCTGAGGGCTTGCATGTAGAAAGGAAGAAAAAAAAAAGAAGAGAAAAAAATTTACATAATTTAATTCTTTGGGAAATCCAGATCACTCAGAAAAGAAGAAGAAAGAGATGGGCAATAATTGGGGTTTTATCCTTTTTTTTTTTTTTTTTTTTCCCCTTCTGTTAGTAAGTTCAACGGGGCTGATTGTGGAACTGATAAATCTGGATAGGAGTATCTTTAATTAATAAATAGTTAATTTTTTATAAACTTAGGCTCTTTAGTTAATTTTATTTAAATTGGGCGTATGACATACTCTCATTAGTCATCCGGTAATTCTAATAAGCATCAATCTACTATACAAAACCTCCCCATATTTCCTTAAAAAAAAGATGTCCCAGTCAGTTGACAGTCACTGGAAGCTTTTTTGGATTTTACAGGCTTTTAAATTTAAATAGCGTAGCGGATGGGTATGGAGCAGTGGCGTAGCTTGTGCTTGATAGCACCTGTGATTGCGCTGTGTGTCCTCAGGTGCCGTTCCCAGGCGCTGAACAGCTGTAGCGCTGTGTTCCTGAAGAGGTTGGACGCTGAGGCCGTTTTGACTTCGGAAGTAGTTTTTCCTCTTAGTTTGAACGCTCGCCTTCCTAATCCTCAGGCAGAAGGTATGAGGGAACCTAGGGTCAGAGCGCCGGGATCAGCTCCTGGCTCTCGTGATGCCTTGCCCAGCGACAGCCGCTGCCGGGCTTTCTTGCACATCTGTATGGATATGCATCTGCGAGTTCTCCGTGTTTGTGTCAGTGTTGATTAAATCCGTGTAATGTGTAAGACTGTGAGGTAATAAATCTGTTTCCCTTTGGCCTTGCTCCTTACCCCGTGTTTGAAGAATTACTTCCATCAGGGCCGTCCTAGTATCCTCACCAGTTAGGTCAGTGGGAGAATTGCCATCATGGTCATGTTTTCATTGATATTTGAGAAACGCTGGAAAGCTACTCTGATCAAAAATAAATGTATGAATAAATCTCCCAAAGAATATATCCTTTCTTAAATACGGAATTTATTTCCCTAAAAGTACTTTTTGATTTAGAGTTAGAAGTCTTTCTTCCTGGATTAGTAATTGCTTTAGACAGGAGGTTGAAAAAGATTTGCCATTGAAATAAGACACAAGGGAAACTCATGGAAGAAAAAGGACTAGTCATACTTCTACAGACTTGTATTTTTTCATAGGTCATTTGAAGGGAATGACTTAGGTTCATAGAAATTTTTTAGCTCTGAAATGTTCTGGGAGTTAATCTGCCCCCTCCCCCCCCTTTTAACTTTTCTTTATCATTTGGAATAATTAGACTTGTATTGTGCAACTTAAAAAAAAAAAAAAAAAAAAAAACAGTCTATGAAACATCGTGATACAATCCCTACCCTGAAAAGCATATTGTATAAATTAGATTCAAATTAGAGATTTAAAAAGAATAATATATTTTCCTTCAGAACTGTATATATTAGCGTGGAAGGGTTGTTTTTGTTTTTAGATATTGTATGGCCATGTTTTTCTTTCTCAAGCTTTTTTCTTTTATTGACTGCCTGTAAGCCCCCAAAACCTAAGGTCTCGGGAACGTAAGTAGAATTTAGGCTATGTGAATCTGAACCTTTGTTTTCAAGATAAGGTGATATTCATAGCATGTATAAATTGATGCCTGTGTACTTTAACTGGTGTTCCATATGAAAGTGAATTTCACCCTTAAAAATACATTAGTGTCGAAGGTTCTGATAAGAGGGATTTTCATCCTAATGTTTTGGATTTTCTTAAAATAGCTCAGTGCTCAACTTCAACTAAGTACAGAGAATTCTGCTTTCATCTAGTCTCATGTGACTTTTTTTGGTGAATAAACAGACAGCACTGAAAGAATAAAGAAACTGTGCCCAAAACAGATGGAACACATTTAATAGGGAAACTTGGGATATCTAGTCGATCTACACATCACTTTGATAAATTCCTTTATTTAAGTTTTTGCATACAAGTTTTTCTGTGATAGTCTGTATAAGAAGTGTATTCGTGTCGTGCTTGTGAATTCCCTCCTGAAAATAATGGTGAAGAAGGGTTATTATTCTGTCTTTTCTTCTTCTTTTTAGCTTCTAGGGATCTTTTGAAAGGAGTTGTGCAGTCTTTTACTTCTGTGCCAGGAGAAGACTATTCAGGGGGAAAAAAACACCTTAAAAACTGTTCTGTAGAAAAGAATTCTATAATCTCTCATTGGACAATTTAAAAAAGACTTTTCAGCCTTGATGGATAAAGTAATGTAGAATAAAGTCTGATACCATACTAGTTGCAAAAGTTTTTTGCAATTAAATATTAAATTTTATGGGGTCTTTCTTTTTTCCCCTAGGAGAATTTTTATGATAAAAACCCCAAAGCATAGAATGGGCACGCTTTTGTCCATCTTTTTTACATAATCATTTACATTACTAATGCTTTTTGATTGCTTTATGTACTGGCCTATTTACTATGAGAATGGCTTAGGCATTTAACTATTTGGTCTAGGGGTATTTTTATTTTTTTGTGTTTTGGGTTTTTTGCTATCTTGGTAACTTTTACAAAATGGTTTGGAAAAGTCCAGACTGTTTCTAGCTTCACTTTGATCTCACTTCACACAGCATGAAGAAGACAGTTTAGTTGCAAAAGTAGCATCTTTCTTCCCTGTCTTTGCCTGGAAACCCAGGAAACCGCTGCTTGAGTTCCAAATTTTGCACCAGTTAAGTTTAGAGACCGAATCGACTGGAAAGAAGAAATGATTGGGCCAATTCAGGAGAAGGTAGACACACTGTTTCTCCTTTTTTTTCCACTCCCCAAACCTTTGTAGAACAACAGTGCAAGTGGCATCACTTTTTTTCCGTAGAGTCTCTATGTTCCTTCCCTAATTTTCTGTAGTTTATCTATCTGAGTCCTTTTCCACAGACTCAGTTACTGGAAATGAGAAAATTGAATAATCTTTGAGGTTTAGGCTGAAATTATGATGAGCATCACCTCGTAGATGAAAAAGGGATGGAATAGCCCCCCCTCCCCCCCCCCCCCGATCCTCCTCTTGTGTCCTTACGTAAGAGCCAAGCAGAAATTAGTCCTATCCTAATATTTAATTTGCCTTTACATTAGGGTGGACAGGGACAGATTATTTCTTGGCTGAATACAGGTGCAAGGAAAAAAAAAATTTCATCTATGTTTGCAATAAGTGCTACCTTGATCTGCATTCAGACCACTGAAATTAAAGAAATCCCTCTTGTTGTTAGGTGTTGAGTATATGCCAAAGTATGCCAAAGTCTGTCCCTCAGATTCTTTTGAACATAAGGCTTTCTGGTTGATTATTTTTTAAAAGTCTAGAGCTCCAAAGGCAGTAGTAATGAAATTAGAAAACCATTGTACACCTCCCTCCGTCTCATAAGCTTAAGAATATTTCTTAAGAATTTTACTAAGATAGGAAAATTAAAAAATGTTACTGACTTTCACATGGGCAGGAGTGTGTAGTTCCAGGTGTGAGTTATGGATATTACAGAGGGGCTACATAAAGGTTTGGAGAGGGCTAGCAGGGAAACATGCCGCACTGTCCAAGGGTGTATGGGAGTCTTTTCCTGAAAATCCCAGTAACGATGTGTGTCCCTAAAATAGAAATAAAAGGGCGTTCTCTGGGTTACCTGTGCTATAAGATCAGAGAAATTATAGAATGGCTAATAACCAAAGAGAAGCTTAATGAATTGACCTCAAGGAACCAAAGACAGATAATACGGATAAACTTGGATTGTTCTAAAACATACCCTCAAAACTCTCTATTACTCAGAAAATGCGTAATGTTTCTTTTTGGACCTAACTTCTTAAAACTTAGAATCTCGTTCTCTTTACACTCCAAAACTAAGATGGAAAATTTAAAATTTGTGAATATAGTTGGATGATTAATTATAAATGAAAACTGAATCATGATAGCTGCACTTCATTAATTTCCAATTGCCTTTTCTCCTATTATAATGTATTTTCTTTCCCTCATGCTATGCCTAACAATAATGGAACATTCATATAGCCTCAGTTAATAGAATAAAAACAAGATCAGTCATATGCTTTTATTTAGTTTGGAAACAAACGTTCAGCAGCAAATCTGCTGCAGAAAGACGCTCTCTATGAATCAGCAGCTGCTATTATCACTAAATAGTTAGTTGTGCTCAAGATGGAGTTTTCTAATCTTAAAAAGAGTTACATAAGTGAGTTTCTGAACAGAATAAATAGTTTTAATCTAGACACTTACTGTTACTCATTTGGATCTTCCAGTTGCTTTTCTCTTCTGCTGGAGCTGTCATAATGCCAAGCACTTTGAAATACATACATAGAGTCAAATCAGAAAAAGGTTTTGTTACTCAGTGGTTTGCATATTAGATCTGATCTTTCTAACATCCCTGACTAATCCTGAAGTTAAAAACAAAAAGCAAATTTTAAATTCATGCTTTTTTTCTTTTTTTTTAATGAGTTTGTTTCACAAGAAAATGCACGCACGGTGCTCTCAGTTTGTGACAGCATTCAGAAAGGAGCTCTGGATAAGAATCACATAATTGGAATTTTTTACAAGAGGGTTTGCATTTCTCCCTGGGTGGCAACCCCACAATAACTAGCCGCAGGTTCAGAGAACACGGGGAAGGTTCATTATCAATGGGGAGCAGCTGAACAAGGCAGCCCAAAGCCAGCAGGCTGGCTAACACCTTTCAAAGGCAAAATCTGTCCTGGATGGGAAACAGCTGGTAGATGAGATGTCTTGTTTGTATGAAGAACTCCTGTTGTACAGCTTTTCAAAGGAAGGAAAGGCTTTGGAGGCAGAACGGCCTTGGAGAATTTTTTGGCACTATCAACTGATGCTCATGAAAGGCTGTGGAAAGCGAAATGAGTGTTAAAAAGAAGTAAGATTTAAGAAATATTTAAAATAATATTAAAAGGTAATATATGCAATATGATTTAACATTTCATGAGAAAATTCTCAACTATAATAGAACATAGATATTTTAAAATAATGTTATTCATCATGTGAAGTAATACTTAAGTATTAGTGGAGTGTGTGGCTCCAAAGCTCTATAGTCCTGATCCCTTCGCCCTCCTCCCCCCATTATAATCACAATAGTATATACAGGGAAAGACAGGAGTATAGGATATATAATGCACAATAAAGTTGATGATTGCACATTTGAGGATTAACAGCTCCTCAGGGAGACCAGAAAAGCTCATTATAAAATGTCATATAGAGATTTTTAGAGTAAGAGCCTGTGATCCACACTGGTGATGAGGAAGTGAAATAACTCTTCTCCTATCTTGAAAGTACTCCCATGGCAGGTGCCGACAATATAGATGATTAATATGTCATTCCAAAGGGAAAATAGAGTGCTAAATAAATGTATGGTACAACTGAATCTTTTTTTTATGATTGTATTTTGAATAAGAGTCTCTGATATTTTCAGTATTACTTTCTATTTTAGCTTGCCCACTGTTGGTTAGCCAAGTTGTGATGCTGATTTTATTTCTTGAAAAAAATGTGTTCATGAACAGTTCAGGAAGGAATAATATCATCTACTCCATAACTGATCTCTGGAACATCTAGGCTGCTACATTTTGATTGTGTGGTCACTGAGAACTAAAGATGTCCTTTTGAAACTGGGATTTAATATGTAGGTACATTATTTTCCCCTAAATCCTTATACCTCTAACTGCAATGTTTTCTCTGCTTGCTTCACTGATATTTTTGCAGAGTCAAGCCCATAACTTTGGTAAACTCTAATATAACCTAAGGCATAGCTGGCTTTTTTTTCTTTCTTTTTCTTTTTTAATATGGAGGTACTGCAGAAAAAATCAGCTGGTAGATTTTTCTTCTCTTTCTTCCTTGCTTTTTTTTTCCTTTTCTTTTTTTCTTCTTTCTTTTCCCTACCATATCATTCTTTGACTGTTACTTGTAGAATCACGGGTTGAATTAGGTAATTGACTGGTAATGGTGTTTCTTTCCTAAGAAAGTAAGAACAAATTATTTTTTTGTCCCTTTTACTCCCCCCCCCCATTCAAAGTTTCAGTAATACTCATTCAGTTAAGTCAACATTTCATATAGTCTTGACATTCCTAAGCTAAAGGAAAAGTTCTTTCAACAAATCTCTTTTCACAAAAGCATTAAAATATAAAATATATACAGCACTATCTGACATTTCTTGACTTTTGAGTATGTGACTTTACAAGTTTTATCATCTTTGTACATTTTTTGTTTATGCTCACGTGTGATTGCTAATGTGATGCATGTAAACACTGCAAACATATTGCGAAAAAATACAGTAATATGGATATAGGGGTTCAAATATTCTGAGAAAAGGAGGGAAGAATTAGCTATCTCTGTTTAGCTTAATGCTCCCAGACTTTCTCTCACTATTCTATATAACCAAAAATTTAAGCAAACGATTGTTAGAAAAAGCTGAAATAGATGGTGCTCTTCCTGTACCTGTTTTTCTGCTCTACCTCAAAACTTTTACCTAACCAGGTCAGAAACGTCAGTCTCTTTCAAGTGATTTCACAGTGGTTTCTCCATGTAATAAACTTTCCTTGGAGTCGGTGGGAGTTTGAACGCAGAACAGCGGTAGGATCAACGTCTCTGCGTAGAAGGATTTTGCATCTTTGGCACCGAGTAGCCCAGGGAGCTGGAGATTCCTTTTCTGTCTCGGGAAGCTCCGCTAAATAGACTGTTAAATATAAGTGAACGTGCCAAACTTAGCAATAATAAAACAGATGGAAGCAGAACTGTTATCAGTGCAGACCCTATCAAATAGAGACTTTGCAAAAAACTTTAATGTAAGAACCTTTGATTCTTTTCAACTGCATATGCAAGTATATATCCTCTCAATACTCAATATGTTTCCCTTCCTGCAGCTGGCTGCGTAGATTTTTTTTTGTGTTTTTGTTGGGTTTTTTGATCTACAGTCATTCATCAAGCAAAATATCAAAATCCTAAGAAGGAAGGCTTGTGTGGAGGAAAAAGACCCGAATCCCCAAACTCTGTATATTATAAGCATGTATATTGATCTGGCTTGTGTATCTTCACAGAAGGAAATTTTCTTTAGATTTTTGTAGAAATAGCCTTCAAGCAATATTATTTACTTAGAGCAGTTAATCAATAAATGTGTTAAATCTATGAATATACTTTGAAGCATCCTCCTGCACATAAAAAAAATCCCATTGGTATTAAAAGCTGTTACGTTCTTAAACTATAGCACACCTGGAGCTTCTTACATAAAAAGTTCTTAATAAAATCAGAGATATTCATAGATACTAAAAATATTCTCACTAATGAGGTGAGACTTGAATTTTATTCATGGAATATGTTATAGATGATTGAAGTTGCATTTATAATTGTATAAAGTTGTTGGAAGCAAGTTATTTCTTTGGCTGAGTTTTGTGCATGTTTAAGTCGCACTCTTTAAAATATGAAGTAATGTTTTGTATTTTATGACTGGTTAGTGCTCTTTTTTCTTTTTCTTTCCACTTCTGTTTGTTTCTGTGCTGTTAATTTCTGATTACAAATCAAATGTAACACACAGAGCAGTGCAGCCAGTATGAAGGGGAAAACCGATATTAAGGAAGAGCTGCAGTAACTCTGTAGTCAGCCATGCCATCAAATAATTTCTGGTAATGGTCTTTGAAAATATTGCTGAAGACTAATGATGACAGAGGCGGGGGGGGGGGGGGAGAAAAAAAAAGTATTTATTTTTCCATTTAAGAATGCAAAATTAACTGTTTTTAATGTAACAAAGCCAGAACTGCTCTCACTTAATGCTCCCTGAATTAAGACATCCTGTTTCTGGTTAGCTGCGATTGATCAGTTTGGCTTCCCGGTTTGCAAAGGCTGTGGAGTGGGCAGTTTTCTAGTGGAGGTTTTGAGTGCTCAGTCGTGCGCACGCACTTGTCTGTGCACACGTGCACGCTTCAGTGGACTAATTCCACTCTTTTGCTTTGGGAATCGTTTGCCTAGGTTACTGAGTACATTGCTGCTCCGTTCTCAGATTATTTCCAGGAGTGCCACGGAGATGTACATGAGATGCTTACCCGCCAGCTCGGTGAAATTGGCCTGCCATTCGCTTAGAGCTAGTCTGACTTTAAGCATTGGACCTGTGTATTAAGTTGTCTTATTTTTGTTGACTATCTGTAACTGGTAGTATTTGCATGTGATGTGTTGGAAAATTCTTTGATTCACAGTTCATTGGTATAAAATGGCCGTAAGGGGACTAGAATCTAGTGTAGAAATTTATAAAATAACATTTCCTCAAAAATATATTTTAAAATCTTTACATATAAAAGCTGTATTTCATACAATTACGTACTCGACAACTACATGTCTGTCTTTACTCAAGAGTTTCCTTAAACTGTTGTTATGGAACTAATTTATTGAAACAGCCCTCAAATTTATTGTTATTTCTGGGGAAATGAGTGCCTTGTTGATAAGGTATCTTAGATTGTTGTGAGCTGTCTGAATCGTTGTCAGTGTCATTTTTAAGCCAGCTTTCATTCTGATTTAAAAAAACAGCTCATCACTGTACAAAATCTGGAATGATCTAGGTTGCGTGGCAAGGTGGCTTATTCAAATAGGTATTTTAATGTAACCCATCAAAACCTTACGCCTTTGACAGAGAGCATCATATTAGAGGATCCAGATTCTTCTTCTTTTCTCTTTTCCCTAGGATCTTGCAGTGTTCTCTTTCCGAATCACAGGCGACGGTATCTTTTTGTCAGTAGCGTTAGTTCTCTGTTGCAAAACAGGTTTCACAATCTGCAGCAGAGTCGTTTTGGAAATCCGGAGTCCCTCCGCGGTAGCGGTGTCTCCGAGTCTCGCCTGGTGAAGGTCTAAGCCGGCAGGCACAGCAGGGTAACGAATGAGAATCTGACGAGATGCCAAACTGTGTTAACAAATCCCAGTTTGGGGTTAAAAGAAGAAGGGTAAGTGTATGTATCCAGGTATCACTTAGGTTTAATTCGGACAGCGATTTAGGAACAAAGAACTCCCAAAATACAGTGCCATCTGCATGTTTCCACAAACTTTAAAGTGAAGAATCTGGTAAACCTTTTATAAATCGCATCGTGCACAGATTTCAAGTGGTATTTAAGCTGCACTTGCACATTTGCCAATTAAAAGACACCACTGCGCAACTTTTTAAATGAAAAGTAGCAAGCTGGTCACTAATTCTTCTGTTCCCCTTAGTGAGCTCCAAAAATGCAACATTTCTTTTTTTCTTGTGTGTTCTGGCAATTTTCCACAAGAACAATTTTCTAGTGGCACATAAATACAAGTAGTTATGTGTATTGTACCTTCTCTTTAGTCAATCTGTAAAGAATGTGTGCTCTGAAGCATTGTAACACTGGGTAAAAGTATTGAGGAACTGATTACAATATTATTAGAATGTCCATTTTGGGTATTTTTGCATTGACTGCATGAACATTAGTGAGTATTGCACACCTTGTCTTTTGAAATGCCTGGATGTGAAATATGAATACTTTTTAAAAACTTCATTGACTTCAACCTGACAATTTTATTCTCAGGCATTAGTAAATTGTCTCAAGAGTGCTGCCTTTTTAATGTGAAATGCCTAGAAACTCGGTTATAATATATAACAGAGCAAAGGCTGTGCTGCAGCTGTTATCTTTAGAACATCTACAAAAAATGAACTCTTAAGTTCCTAAAACTGAAGAGGACTCCTTGTATCTGGCTACCGAATAACCAAAAACGCTTTTCCATTAATCCTGCCCTGAAGGACGCGTAGTCCCTCCGTGGTCCCCTCTGACCATGGCAAGGTCTCGTATATACACTCAACAGCATTGTATAAAATATAAAATTGCTTTTGTACTGAATCAAAATTTATGATCTAACCCTTCGTGATGTTCGTAGGAGTTTTGATCAAAATGTTGCCAGTACACATGCGGAAACTAGTGAGCTGAAACAATTAAAAACCAGCATCTCTGAGACATGAAACTGCATAGCCAAACTTGAGCTTTGTCTTTTGGATCTGTTTTTAGGTAGCTTTTTTCTTTTAGTTTTGTGCATGCTTTTGAGGAGAGAAGGGAGGACTAGAGGGAAGGTTTTATTTTTCTTTTTTTAAAAAAATATTAAAAAAAAAAAAAAAGCTTGAGAGAAAAATTTCTCTACAGGGAAGAAATAAGAGTATTTCCTTTCTCTCTTCTTGTTTGTGAAGGCATTACAATGAACGTAAGGTTAAAAATAAAACATAATTTCCTGTGAAAGTGACAGTGAATGGGACAGATCTTTTGTTTATTTCTTTTGAACCACCAGGAGAGACAAACAAAAAATATAAATGTTTCTTTGAGTTAGCCCATGGTACTTGTCTTGTAAAATAAAAAGACTCTTTGGAAAAGTTTTATTTGTTCTGACATTACAGAACCCTTCAATTTGAAACCATAATAACTAGCATGCATAGTAATTTGTATATGCCAGTGGCCTCAGTATTGAAGGAAAATTTATTACTGAGGTCAGAAAATGTATGGTGTATTTGGCAAATGTTAAACTCTTTCTACTGAGTTCAGAAATACGCACTCATGTTTTCCTTTAACAAAATAGTTTTAAAGGACATTTGTTCATTTCAAAGATGTTAAAACCTGTGCACTCAGAATATTTTTAAAACATGTCCAGAGCCGCTGTGCGGGAGCAACGCTCCTTCTGCAAGTGCCCGAGTCCTTTCAGATCTTTGCTGTCCAAGTGAGATCTTCTACTGCAGTGGTGCTTAACATGATCTCGGGTTCAGTGGAGTATGAAACACACGATTTTGTATGGAAATAAAGCTTATGCTCGAGGAATAATTCTGTGCTTAAATAAAACTAAGGGATTACTTGCATCCTTTACAAAATTGGTTGCTATGATAAGAGGAAGGTAATTCAAGGAAAAAAAAATATTGGTAGTACCAGGGCCTGCAGCACAGTTAGGAGTTAGGGTCCTTAGTGCCTCTAGAAGTCTTCGAGTTTTATACATGATTAATCCCTTTGAGTTCTCTGTTTGCTGTAGCTGTGGGAGGACAAAAGTTTCATGAAATTACGATTTGCTCAGATTTATTTTTATTTCTTCTTGTAGCCTGTAATTCCCACTTGGATACTTGAAAGTTGTATTTGTTTCCTACAGAAATGTGTTTTGTTCAAAGATAAGCACACGCTTGTTTAATATCGCAGATATATCGTAGACAGAAGTCATCTTTTTAAAAATATTATTTTACCATTATATATATGATATGACAAGTCATTTGATATAAAAATGTCATAAATTTAAGAATGTATTTAATGAAAAGAACACAGATAAATTTTTGATTACTATCCTTTCAAAAATAAATATGGTTGTGATTTCTGCAGGATCAAGTCTTGAAGGCTTATGCATATTATCTTAGAGTATATTCTTTCTTACTGACATTCATAGATCTTATAACTGCATGCCATATATCATATCCTAAATCGTATAACTGCTGTACTGTGAGTTGCTATTGCAAAATGAAGAATATTCTGCCACTTTGAGGGTATTTTAACTCTCTACTTTTTCATCTGATAGAATAGGTATCATTAAGAACAGACCGATTTCCTAGATGTATTTGAGAGTCTTCACAGACGATTAATCATTTTTCTTCTTGTTTTATAAAGGCAACAGTCCTAAAGCTTTTGTCATTACTGTGTTCTTGTTGGCAGAGGGACAGTTCAGCATATGTCTCTACAACAGTGTCAAGTCCTGCTATAGTGACCACAGTCTGCAGATTTATTTTACTGATGGAAGTATGCAAGGCTGTACATCAAAATTTTCTTCTTCAGTGTTAGCTTATTTAATGCTATCGTTGTTGTGGTTAAAATTAACCACTATTTCAAATTATTGTCAGCAGCAGTAGTAACTTACTAGCTTGATTTAATCCTCCTTCAAAGCAGTGTTTGGATGGGAGATGGAAATTTTAAAATTTTTCAGTAAGTTCTTCATCCTTGCCTATGTCTCTGTTTTGTAGTTTTAACAAGCTCTGAACTGCTGCAGAGGAAGAATTTCAGTTACTGTCCTAACTGAAGTGTGCAATACAATGTGATATTGCTGTTGTGTGCTTGGCACCTTATTTACAAAATGTAGTGATAAAATACAAGTTTTTTTTCTGTCCTGAAAGTGAGGAATTACTAACATGAAGGGATAAATTCACTTATGAGAATTTTGCTATTTCCTTTTTTAAAGAATTAATTTTTCTATTTCCAAATTAAGATTGTGGTTTCTCAGCATTTACTTCTGCTCATTTCACTACTTTATGCAACTCTGTTATCCTTTTCCGAAAGCACTAAGTAAAAAGATTTTTTATGAGAACTCTGTTTTTACTATGAGATAAGCTATTCTTAAATAGTTAATAAAATTATTGTTCTTCACTGAAAAAATTCAGTGGAAAACCCTTGGATGCAGGATACAGCCAAATCTCTTGATTGGAAATGTTGCATCGAGAGCTATAAATTGTATAGCCCTGTACAGCCTGGGAGCTTTCCTTTATTCTTTAGAACGTGTAGAGAAACAGAAGCTTCTACGAAATACAAGATTTCTTCTTTCTTATCCATTTACATTTATGTGACTACCTTGCTTTTAATAGGAGGTGTCTAATAACGTAAAGGTAAAACAACAAATGTCTACTATTTTATGTCCTCTGTCTTGCAGTAATCAATGATTAAGGTTTGATAATGCATTTGGACCACTGTGTTTATAATGGCCCTATCTCCTTATATCTCTTTTGAAAGCCATCTTAATACATCTATCTTCCACAGCAGCTACGTTGCCTGGTTGGAATATAAACTGCTTTTGATTTATGGCATATCTTGGAAGAACGTCTTTTTGGGAATCCTCCCCCCCCACCCCGGATAAACTTTCTAAGAACAGGCACAGTCCTGTCCTTTACCTCAAGGACCAAAGTTAAATTTTAGTCACCTTCTTTACTAAGAAGTCCCTTGACTGTAATGTTTGTTGATTAATGTGTATTTGGTCCTTCTGCTGAGACTTCCAGAAACACTTTGAATCTACAAAGCGTAATGGATTTTGCAGTTGATGTGCTGTGTAAGAAAGAGTTTGTTTTGTTTACTTCAAAGCTGACATGCAGTAATTCGTCTGCTGGCCCATCCTGCTTGCATTATGAGAAATGGTAAATAATCTGTCCTTATACCATTCATGATTTTTATAGCCCACTAAGCTGGAGAATCCTGAAGCTGCTCTTGGAAGCTCTTCGTGCCTTTGATCATCCTTGTTGCCTGTCTTTGTACAATATATTTAGTTTATATGTAGTTTAGTTATATATATGTTTTTAGATAGTATGAACATCATATATATATAATACTCAGATGCTCAGCTACCATGGAGCTACGTGGTGAGTGGTCTAATAATGTTTGCTATTCCTTTCTAACAATTCTAAAAATTCAGTTTTCCTTTCAGCTGCTGCTGAGCAGGGATTCCAGATTTTTTCTGGAGGGATGATAACAATTTAGGACCTATCACAATGAGTGACTTTGTTATCAAAACTTAACTTTATTTCTCATTTTATCAAGCTGCACATCTTTTATATTTAGTTTTACTTTTTGCTATCCTGAGTAATTTTATATCATCATTAAATTTTGATACTTCATTATTCATTTCCTATTCCATATAGTTTCTTGAACATCCGAGGCTCAATGTGGATACTGTAAAACTTTTAAATGCTGCTCATTGTGAAAATGGCCATATGGTCTTCTCTTTGATTTCCTATCTTTTAATACATAATCTTCCACCAGAGTGCTTTCCATTTTATTCTATGATCCTCCTGAAACAAGAAAGTATTTTGTATTTATCTACTTTATTAGTAAACAGTGATACAATCACTTTCTAAAATCTTGTAAACTCTCTCCACTCAAAGTGCTCGGCATAGTTCCCTTCTGTCTCTGTGCAGTATTCTTACTTTGATGGATAAATAGAAGCTGTACATTGATGTCACTAGGACCATAACTCCTTGCTTACAATTTCTGTATCTCATTATTATTCACTAGTGGCAAACATATGCATATACTGTAAACCAGGTATATTTCTTGTTCGGTTTAAGCTTTGGTTTATCTGGTGTCCTACTGCTAAGGACAGCTTCATAGAAAAGATAAGCCATTTAAAAATCAACCATTTAGTGACTAAATTTGGAAATATATCTTTCAGATTATTATTTTAAATAACATGAATATGTAAATCGGAAAATAATTTTCCTGTATGATGCGTGTGTGAGAATATTTTACATACAGATGGTCTGATACCTTAATCACTTTAGAGCCACGTTCAGCCAAAAATGCAGGCTGTGCCATACGCTGGGAAGCAGATTAAGGCCGGCTTGTCTAAGTATTCAGGTGGTTACTGCAAGAGAGAGGATAAAGCGTTGTAACCTGCATGCAAAACAAAGTTGAGAAGCATTCTGTGTTTGCCAGAGTTTCTGAGAACCTTCTCATTTTATCTTTTAATTTGTAACATTATTAGTAATTGCATGTATAGCCATTGTACATAGAATTGTTACAGGTTAGTTTGTGGAAATGTCGTAGAGACACCAAATTTTCAGCTCTCTATAAGCGAAGTCATGTAGTGTATTTAAATCACAAGCTCTTTTAGCAATATTGTCACACCAGAAGTTCAGGCGCTGCGGCAGAAAACGAGGTCACGGATGATCACTCTGTGATCTGGCAAGTTTTGAGAACAGCTAAAATGATCTTGGGGGAAGCAAGGAAAATTCTATATTTCTGGGAGATCAATAGTGTGACTAACTCACTGAGGTTACCAGACTTCCCCAAAATTACAGAACTGAGTTAAATGAGTTTTCCAAAGTGTTACACTAAGCCCATGGCAAAATGGAAAACAAAGCAGGAAAAACACCCTGTTTTACCTTTTATTTATTTTTTAAATATTAAAAAAAAATCTTCTAAAAGTATTATTTTGAAATGATTTTATTCATGCTTAAAGATCTGGATGAGGTAGAAATTTTGATGATTGTGGCCCATTTTCTATATGGTCAGCTTGGATAATCGAAAAAGTAGGCTTGTATATCTGGGTAACATATGAGAACTGAAGTTTTACACTAAGGATATCTTGGCATTACGGGTTGTCTTGGCATTTGAAATATGTAAAGTAGGTTTTCTTTTTCCCTTTTTTTTTCTCTTCCCCCCCCCCCATTCAAAAGAAGTTACAGTAGTGGTCGTTGTACTTGTTATTTGAAGAGGCTTTGAAGAAGGACTGAAGTGAAATCAGTAGTGTTGTTACTAATAATTAGCAGTAAATAAAATAAGATGAAAGAATAAAATACACGGAGGAAGCAGGACAAGCGGATTAGCATGGGATACAGTGTGTTTGTAGTTCATGCCAGCACACACTGTACGAGATGGAAATCCTGATTCCTGAATTGAACCGTGAGAGTGAAGGAGACCAAAAAGATTTAAATGCATGCAACCATCACCTTTGCCAAGTGAGCTAGGTCCTCCATATGTAGCGGAGGCCAGAGAACCAACAGTCATCTAAAATAATCCTCTGTCATGCTGAAAATGTGCAATGGTGGTTAGAATAATAACCCAGAAGAAAAGGAGCGAGGTGAACACTGAGGAAACAGATGTTACATCAGTAATCTGTTGGGAGTTAGAGACTCTGCGGCTGGGCGCAGTAATCCTTTGGTGCTAGTTCAGCAAACCTCTAAATCATCAAGTTACCATGTAACTACTCGTTGATTTACGGCTATTTCAAGTGTTGTTAAAATTTAGGCATATGATACCTTTTGATGCAAGATGTGTTTCCGTTTAATAATTAGCTGCTAGTTTATCACATCTGCAGAGAGGACGCTGTGCTCGATGTCGGGACGGGCACCAGTTCCATGACGTGACATAGCAATGTGTGTTATGCTTGATCACAGCTGTAAATAAGAAAAAAACATGCAGAGTGTGCAGCGAGTGTGTGCAGTGTGTGCTTGTATATGTATCATTTTATTTATGTGTTTTATTTTGAAGTTTGCAGTTTTTTTTTTTTTTCCAGTTGAATCCTTGAGCTTTTGGTACTTGATAACTACCAGTAACCTCAGGGACAGCTACATTGCCTCAAATATTGCCTTTCTACAAAAGTGCCTCGTTCATTTCAAAACCATCCCCCAAAGAGCAATATAAGAAGCAAAATGTTGTCATTCATCATGTAACTTCTAATTTTTAAGCATCTTTTCTGTGGTTTTGTCTGGTTTTGCTGGAAACTTTTAAGACGCTGTAAAAGGCCTCTTACTATGTTCAGCTTGATTAGTACTTGATATTTTGCTTTCTACAACCACCCACCAAAACAAAAGACCCTTGAAATTTGCAGTATTAAACGTGTTAGGGTAGTGATTTTTGTTCTCTAATTTGTTTTCTTTCCCCCTTAAAACAAACAAACATTTTCAGTCTTTTTTTTTTTTTTAAGTGTTAGTAAAAGCTGATTAGCTATATGAAAAATAGATCTCAATAATATTAAAGATACAAGTACTGTACGTAATCATATAAAAAAGCACTCCTCTGGAAAGATATCAAAGCCAAACAGCTTTTAGCAAAACTAAAATCTTATTCCTGTGCTGTCCACTGAGGTGCTGGAATCAAAACTGAATAGTTTTCTCAATAGTGATTACCAAAAGATTTCCAGTTTATTTATTTTTATCTTATTTTTGAAGAATTTCTTATAGCAACTTCTTAAAGGAATTGTGGAAGTATTTGGTATTATTATTTTTTATAAATTAAAGCTTTATGTATTTTTTTCTAGGATTTTTATGTTACCTTTTGAATAAGCTGAATCAATAACTTCTTGTGTTCACATAAAATGTGTATATCTCTGTTTTAGCATGGCCTATAGCACTAAACCAATTATATTTCGAAAAGATAAAAATATAGTATAAAGAAGAACATTTTATACAAAACTAGGAAGTGAGATTCTTAGATTCAGTTGTGTACTTAAATTTGTGAAATTCTTTCATCTAAAAAAAGTTAAATTTATCTATATTTTTAGTACTTCTTGGAAACTATTTTTTTTTTTTTTGATACTAAATGTACAAAGAGCTCTAATTCTAAAATTGCCCTAGTAAGGACAATATTATTTTTTCATGATATATATTTAGAGTTTTTTGTTTTCATCCTCATCTCAGATTGTTCTCAAGAAAGTATAAAATTAGCCTGACTTCATAATCTTTCAGGACTTAGACTTTGGAGATTTAAAGCATCAGACAATAGCACGTTGGTAAAGAGCGCCGCAGAATGTGAGAGGAACAGCAAAAGCAAGAGGAACCGAGGGTCTGGGGGAGACTTGATCCTCTAACACAGGGCTGATACCGTTGCTGCCACTGCTGCATAGCAAGCGACAAAGCGGCGTTATTCAGCAGTTCCGTCTCACAAAAGTTGATAATAATTATTTTGTGAACTATATGTACCCAATATGTAACCAAATCTCCGCTTTGCGTTAATACTGTTTATTATTTTTATTTAATTTAAAGCTATTTTGAAAATCTGACCACATTTAAATTATATTTTAGGTTGTGCAGTCTGCTGTCTCGGTGTTTTGGCCAAAGCACATTTAAATTCAGGAGAAGGGTGACAGATGTAAGTTAAGACAGACATAAGTTAGCAAGAAATCCAGGGAATTAAATAAATTTAGAACAGCTTAAATTTTTGCTTTGAAATTATTCCATTACTTGATCAGGACCAGACTTTGGCCTCAAGGTGAATTGTTTGCAGACCCCTAAAACAACCCAAATCTGCTTTCATCTGCTTCAGCCGAACTGTTATTTAGCAGTAATAATAACTAAAAATGTCCTTCTTCATGTGACAGAATAATCCAAAATAAGTGGTGTTCATTTTTTTTTTATGAATTCTGATCAGTTACTCAAGCCAAGTGCTTTTCTTGTGTTTTTGTTTTGTTTTGTTTCATGATGCGCATTAGCTGCTCAGAGCCCCGGACAGAAGCCCAGTATCTGAAGCAGGTGAACTGATCTGTGCTACGTGGAACAAGGCTCTGCTTTCTTGGCAGAAACAGTCCTCCAAGGCTTCTTTTCCCAGATAGACCTATGATTAACAGTGACGCATACTTGTATGTCGCACAGTTTTCAAACACTGGCAAGACTCAAGTGGTAATGTCCAGTTCGGATGTGCGGTGCCTGCAGCGCTGCCTGAACGTTCAGGACTGCCCTGGTGAGAGCCACCCATGTGTGGCACCTGTGCCATTTACAGCCGCAGTGGTTGGTTCGGACAGAGCCACTTCTTAGCACTTGGCAGCAATTACTGGCACCTTAATTCGTATCTAAGGGTAGGTGGGGGAGACATTGTGTATGCTTTGTTATTTAGTTACAGGTTTACAGGAAAAGAGCTTTTAATTCTCCCTGTGTTATGGTCAACACCTTGATAAGATGACAGAAATGATGTGGGTCTGAACTTAGCAAAGGCATTACTTTTCCTCTCTCAAAATCTTTTATTTTTTTTTTTGATGAATCTTTCTGTTTCAGGTGCTTAATGCTATATTAAGATAAAAACATTATTCCCAGGTCTTAACAGCTTAGCCTGCCCGTGGCTGTTCACTCAGTGCTAATTCTGCTGTTCCTGGCACCAGGGTGTCACCTCAAACTTGAAACAAACACCTCATGTATGTTCACACCAGTAATCTGTTTATTTTCTGCTGCATAGTATTTTAGTTTAAACTAAACTAGTTTATTTTCTGCATAGTTTTCCTTTGAAAAACTTCTTTGGACTAACGTTACTTTTTAAGGTACCTTCTTGGCAGTGGTGCGCTTGCTTTGCCGTCTTTCACGTTTACTTTTTCAACCTTGCAAAAACTTGCAGAGTGGTGTAATGTAACCATTTTCGCAACTTCTTCTGAGTTGAGGTGCTGCCTAGGCTGGTAGTGCTTGCCGCAGTTTGAGTAGGTTGCCAGGCGTGAGCTGTTTTTTGGGGGGAGGACTGTTGCGGACTGATGTATAACATGGATTGCAGTTTTGTGTCCTCCTTCAGGCACAGTTTTAGCTTTTGCCTGCTTTGTAAAACACTGTGCCAGCACAATTTTTCGACTGTCTCATGTTTTTTGTCTATAACCTCTTTTCTTGAAGGGCACTAGGTTGCTTATAAAAGTTGAAGTCAGCACACCTTGCTCGCCCCTTCTAGCACCTTTCCCAAGAACTGTTTTGAGAGACAATTTCAGTAGTTTTCTGAATGTTTTGTTCCAGAAGAATCTGATCACGTTTCAGCTAATAAATTGTTTATCTAGACTGGAAGATTGTATTTATGTTGCAGTATTTCTCAAATTCCTCACATCTTGACGTAACTGCTTAAATTAACTGATACCTATTACTAGTCCTTGGATTTTCCCCTAGAGAGGGAGGGAAAAAAAAAAGTCCTGAATAACCAGCTATCTTTCAGCTATCTTTCCATGAGAAGAAGTAATAAGTTGAAGCACTTTTTTTTTTTTTTTTGGGGGGGGGGGGGGTCCTATAAATTTCTGAGGTGCTTTCCTTCTTGTTAAGATTTTTCTGTTCTTCCTCTCACTGAATATTATTTGACTTGTTTCCTATTTTCAGAAATCACACAAGAGTCATGGAGCTTACTTAACAGTGCCTGTAATCTGCAAAATGCCACAAACACATAATGTAATTTCTGTACAAGACAGGAACAGGTTTCAACAACTAGTTTAAATGGCCCAAGTCTTTTAATGGTCACTTCTTGATAGGTATTTTGAGTATGAATGATCACAGGCTCAAAAGAAAAAAATGTTTCTCTGCTTTGGAGAGTGGGTGATGCTAAGACACATGCCCGTTTTTGCATGGTAATAGCAGAATTTATTATTACATGTTAATTTGTCATTTTTCAATTTTAAATGTGAAATGTGAATTTTCATCTATTCTTTTTACAGAAATGTGAACACTCATTACTTGAGCTCATGCACTCATGCATGGGAACATGCATACCTGTAATGATTTCCTTGCATCTGGCACACACTCAAGCTAGCAGATTGTATAAAGATGGCACAGACATCGTTCCCATTAACTGTCCAAGCTGCTGAGCATACAAATGTTGTTACACTATGATTATAAAAAGTAGCCAATGTTCTTTCCTCCAAATTATATTTTTTGTGTTGAGATTTGATGAAGCTTTTTCAGTGGTGAGGAACAGCCAGGAGTTGCAAGAGTTAAAAGTTCCCATTCTGAGTTTCACAGTACCCTAATGATTTGTTACTTCTCCTTTTTGCATCATTTCTTATAGGACATAAATTCATTTAATTGTTCTCTTGTATTTCAGCTTCACCAGCGCTTTCCCTGACTTTCTACCTAAGAAAAAAAGGCCTGTACTGGTGAATCCTTTCAGGATTACGTCTTAGTATGCCCCAAAACTTGTTTGGTCTTAGGTTGCCCAGAAGAGATTTTACCTTGTACTTGAAAACTCTGTATTCTGCACCTGGGCTAGCTTAATTTTACTACAAATCTTTTCATTTAAATGGCAATCACAAGCACACAGAGTGAACATTTAAGTAGATACGCGCTCCTCTGAATTTACATTGAAACTCGTATATGGCTGTGATGATGAAAGAAATTTGTGGGTTTTTACATCAAAAGGGACCATGCTAGAAGTATAGAATATTTCTAAAATGATGATCATTAATACAAAAATCCATAATTTCTGTTATAAAAGAATTACACAGTTACAAGACATGGATCAAATTCTAGAATTTCATAAATCCTGATAAAACAGTAGTTTCTTTTAAGAATAGATAGTCTGAAAGATTACATCATGAATAACTACCAAGTAGTGTCAGGAAACTTTAGTTGCTAGACAGTTTTCCAGAAACTCTCCTGAACAAAGAGCTGCTGAAGCTGTGCTATCTTCTCCTCTCAATGATGCCTGGCTCGCCAGCACAGCTAAAAGAGTACATTTATCTCCCTACACCTCATTTGAGTCTCATATTAATGCTGACATCTGTTCAAACCTTAATTACCACATTACCACAAATAGTCCCTTGTCAAATCTAACCTAATTTAAAAATAGCTCAAAAACAGAAGTGCAAAATGCGTGTCTATGTAATACAATGTTGTTTTATTAATGAAGTAAATGGATAAATCATTTGCATAATACAAATAACATCAAGGGTATTTTTACTCAGCTTTTGGATATCTTTGACATTAAAATCTGGATTGTTGATAAAAATAGATGAAAACTGACTTGAAGAAATCGTGGTTGAAAGGATGATCCATTATCTTACTAAGGAAACACTCTTGATGTGATATGCTGTAGTTTCCTGTTCATATGTCCCTTGGTGGTACTTCTTACAGAAGAATTGTAAGCTGTGTTACTTAAAAAAAAAAAAAAAAAAAAAAAAAAAAAAATTGAGCATAATATCAAGTGTTTGAAATGAGCTATTTGAGTAACAAAATCAGCATGTTAGAATATTTCCTATCTTCAAAACCTCCCCCCAAAACAAAAACCAAAAGTAAGTCAATAGACTTTGTTCTTTGATGCATGGTCATTTCAGAGGCCTTGAAAGACCTTGGAAGGTCATTGGCAAATACATGCACCACCAAACATGCTCACCAACTACTATCAACTATTACCACCTTGTCTAATTTTCTTAATGAATTTGTCCAGGCCTTTGCACAATCTACTGGCCTTTAACAGTTAGGTGAAGTGGCAAAATCTTGGTGGTCAAATTCACAGCAAAAGTCAAACTTGGACCCTTAAGGTTATATAGATGGTTTGTAGGACTTTCAGATGTAACTAAGCCTTACTGGTTTCCCTCAACCAGCTCTAAGAGAGTCATAAAAAGCCTCCAAGATGTGTTACCCAGGCTAACAGAGTGTGCTTTCTGATATACTGCTGATCTACCTGTAACTAGACAAAAATCAAAAATGGGAAATAACATCATTTAAATATATATGTACATCTATATAAAAACACAAATATATGCATGCGCGTGTATATGTGCACATGCACATATTCATATAATCATACTGCCTGGTCACTTAGGGCTTTGAGCAAGGATTGCAATGACTATTAAATACCATCTTGCTCCAGTTGCTGGCAAAATAAAATAATAAATCTGAAATCCTGAAACCTCCCTTATAATGTGAGTCATTGTTTTGGGGAAGGGGTTTGAGACCACCAGTGATTTCAGACCTTGATCATGCTTAGGAATTTCCTTCAATATACCTTCTTTTTGTGAAGGATCTAATTGTTCTCTCAAATCTAAGAGTTGAGAAAATCTCATTATGGCACACAGCTTTCTAAAATGTCACCTGGTCATTCTTATATCAAGTTGAATGAGACTGCTGCAGAGCAGAAAATAAGTTTTTTTGTTTTTATTTATGAAATCATGGAGATATTTTATGGTATTTAAGGAAACCAGAAGGTGATGTCTGAAAAGCAGTATCATCAAGCAGTTCTGGTCAGTGCACTGAGAGAGGACTTAATAAGGGACACAAGCTGAAACAGTCCTAAAATTGTCTGACCCAGCCAGAAGCTGATTTATTGTTCATAAGCCTCCAGATTTAGAGAATAAAATATTTGCTGCTTCGCTGTCCAGAAGATCTCTAGAATATGGAAGACTAGTGGTCATATATAAAACTGGCATTGTTATTACTTTTATTTATCATCTTGTCATTTTGTGCTTTTGCAGTTTATCTAGATAGTAGATTTCTGTGATGATCCAGGGGAGATTCAGAACCTTAGACTAATGCCCAGATCTAAATGTTTGGGAGATGGGAGATTTCACTCTCACATGTCCTTGTTCTTTGATTTTCTTTTATCTCTAAATGTAGTTACCATTTATATACTTTGTGCTATTTTGGTGAATTATTTGATTTTTGGGTAGTCAGGAGCAATGGAGTGCAAAGTAGGGTACCTTAATATCAGTGACAGAATCCAGGAGAACTGCTCACTTAACACTGTGTTACCTTAAGACCTCAGCCCACCACACTGTTTAAACACAGGTTTAATCTTAAGGACATAAGCACTTTTATTGTAAGGAAAGATTAAGTCATCAGAGAGTCAAATGTAAATACATTGAACTTCTCTATCTTGCTATTGAATAGATTTCTAAAGACCCGCTTGATGATACAATTACCTTGGTGATTCTTTTTGTGAAAATAGTGTATGCAAGTAACATGCAGCTAAGGGACTGCGAACAGGTAAATAAAGATAATATTTATTGTGTAGTCCTAAAAACTTTACGTGCTGTACCGATCACACTCTGTGATTGTGTAAACTTCATGAATCTACTTTTTAAAAACTCTGTTGCAGACAGGAATTCTCAAAAAATGCGGGCTTTAACCATTATGCCTTAATTTAAATGAGAAGGGTGTTGTAATAAATAGTGTTATATTGCCTTCCATGTTTATGCATATACTTGTACTTATTTTGCGAGATGAGAATACTCATATGTTCACATAAAGGTTTAAGAGAGAAATATCTTCAGGCAAACCTGTGAAGAAAAGGAAAATCTAAGCTTAGGCGTTATATTTACAGTTCTCTAATACATTTCAGCTTCATTAGCTACCTGCATTTTAGAAGACTCAGATGATGATATTGTCTTCGAAGTTTTTAGAAACTGACATCGTGCCTTTTCAGGTCTGATGAACGTTGGTACTTGGATATTCTGTTGCATATGTAGAGTGAGTTTATCTGTTGGTTTGTCATACATCAATGGACATCAATGATCTCTAAAGAGCTTAAGGAGTGGAAATCTGCTGAGCATGAAGTGGTATGTCTCAAATAACTTTCCCATACAAAAAGACCAACATACAATTGTTTGCCTTTATTTTTGTTAATTTTGACATAACAAAAAAACTTATGGGCAGATCCCATACTTGCTAGATTCCTCTCTCCAAGAACAATAAAAGCCTTACTCCTGCCCCCTACCTCCAAAAAAATAAAAAATAAAACAAAAACAAACAAACAGAAAAAACCCCTGAGTTCTTATTACCCCTGGGGAGCTTGAGCCAAGCTCAGTTGAAAGGCAGAGTTCTTTGGATCAAAATTACTCTGTTCTGTTTGTGTCAGAATGATACCAGAGAGTGGAGCAATTTCTGGTTTTGCCCCTAGTGATGAGTCCTACCTTATTGTTTGTTTATTCTAGGGCAGGTTCACACTGTAGTACAGCATCAGCTGAGTTAGCCGAGCTCCTTTCCAGTACAGGCTGACATACCAACAGGTTATGAGTTACATCTGTGAAGCTCCAGTGGAAGCCTCTGATGCTGATAGTCGGTTTTGGATTGCTGAACCTGTATCACGTATAATGGCGTGTTGGAAAAAAATACACTGACCTCTAGCCCACCGCTGGGGGATATAATCTGTTTTCACATTTAAACTCGGTGGATTTTTGATAGCCAGTGGAAACTGAGTGTTCAGTGATGCATGGTTTAAGAGTTCAAGATTTGAGATGCGTATCTAGGTAATTGCATCCTTTTGCCTGTTAGGAGTGAGTGAATAAAGCAAGAATCAGGGAATGCTCTTCAAAATTGCTTTCTAATTATTGAGCTGACTACCTCAAAATATACAGGCAGCTCTCAATCCCTTCTAATTTCTGCCACCTTGCATCTGCTTTCTTAGTACCCTCAAGAACATTTAAGAACAAGGCTTTTTATCAGCCACAGTTTGCTGCCTCTATCAGGACTGCTCAGATCAATAGCATGCACTCTACCTCCAGAGGAGATCAGTGCAGTTGGTGCTTAAAAACTTAGTGTGTCATCAGTACTTCTGTTTAGAAATGGTAATGCAAGCCTGCAGCACTGAGGACCTGGCTGAAGGCTTACACACTTGAAAACAGCGGCGGGTCTGTGGCTGTAATTGCAGCGCGCTGTTGCTGATTGTAACGCCGGTGGGAAGTGTGTGCTTCTATTCCGTCTTTGCGTGTGTTGGTCTCTCAGAAGTTTGGAGGGGGCTTTAACACCAGTCAGGTTCACTACAGGCATAGATGACATTTAGTGACTTTAAGAAGGAGAAACAAAAAACGGAGCGTTAGCTTTTCTTCCCTAGCAGTGAAATATTTCAGTCTCCCGGTCTTCTGTGCTCAGTGTTACGAACACCGTATAAAGAGCTATATCACTATACAGTGAAATATATCTCTCAACAATTAATTGATCAGTGATTCAATCTCCAGTGATTCAAATGCTAAAATTGAGGACGCGTAAAGGCAGGTCTTGGGCATATCTCTTTTTAAAGGTAGACGACCCAAATGTTTCTCCAAATGCATAGGTCTATCATGGCGATTCCTTGCACAAGGAGCAGGCTTATAGGGACTGTCCTTTCCTGAGGTGCAGATGCTTTCTCAGGAGCTTGTCTTGGATTCATCTAATTTCCTCCTAGCTCTTAAAAATTAGAGTGCCTCTGTGATAAATGGCAAAGTTTGCTGTTCTGCTAACAAAGCAGCACAGTAGTTGTATGGTCTGCACACATTATAGCGAGATGAATTCATTATATCTGCAAGTATAACGTGTCTAATTGGTCATGACTATCCTGTGCAGCCGTGGAGCCGCCACCGTTGCGTTCCCAGCAGGGCTCAGCATTGCGCGCTGCGGAAAGGATCACTCGCGGCAGCTCTTCTCTCTTAGTGGACTGTTACTCTGATCTGTTGTCGCCTGCCCCTCTTGGTCATTCCTCCGCACAGGGTGCCTTTTGCAGGCAACATTTGTCACTTTTTTTCCCAGCTTGGGGCATACAGAGCACCAGTGGAGCCCAGTATTCAGTCTCTCCATTGCCTTCTAACTTGTGTCCTTTGCTCCCCAACTGCTGTGGCTCAGATTTTCTGAGCGTCCACCTACTCTCTGCGCACATGCATAATTGTAATTTATATACGTGCACAAACAAATACGTGTATAGAGAGAGAACTAGACACGTTTCTTTCCCTGTGGAAAGCTGTGTCCCATGAATTGTTGCTCTGTCACTGTGTTTTTTTGACCATCTCTGATGTTGCCACTCTTAGGCACTTCTTTCTAACCTATAAGCATCTTTGCTGCCTGCCCATAAGTGAGGCCCGAGCTCGTCCGTGAATTCGGGTGATGTTTGTCTGATGGAACAGCTGTTCCTTACTGCTGTTCCTCGGTTCCTTGCCTGCCCTTAGAAGCAGGACTCTCTTGTGTCTCTGAAAGATGCATGTCTTTGGCGTTACAATGAACAAGTCACCTCATCTCGGGAACCAGCATGAGGTTCGTATTCCAAGAAGAAATTTTGTTCCCTGTTAGCCATCAGACTCCTATTTGCTGCTTATCAAAGACAAAATTAAGTGCTGATCTTACATGCAGTTGTGAATAGTTTAAGCATATGTATTTCTTGAAATAGAAGAAGAGCTTCTTCTTCTTTTTTTTTTTTTTTAATATTCTTAGTATTATTGCAGTAATGTCATTTGACCTGTTTGGCAAGTTAAATCAATTTTTATTGTCCTTTGGATCTGAAGAAGATAAAATTATCAAAGGAGGAGGATACCTGGTTTTCAGCTTTGATTGAACGCATTTTATTTTTCCACCTCTAAGAAAAAAAAATTTTGTATTATGTAACCAAGATGTAAAGTGATCTAGCTCTGCATTCTGTTTCAGTATGTCGAACAACAATTTTGAATTATTGTTGTTAATACTAATCACTAAGTGCTTAAGCGTTACTATTTTTAAATAAGTGTAAAAGTACTAAACAAAACTTGGAACAAGTAGTTTAGGTGAAAATAGGCACATAGAGGCATTTTCATATGCATTTTTTCCCTCTCATCCGTGCAAATATTGTTTTTGATTACTACAGTATGGATATTTCATTCCACGTGACACACAGTGGAGTTACTGGTAAGGGAAGCACTTGCTAACTCATCATGACTACTGCTTATGTGTTTATAGTGTTCAGAGTGCACACAGCACCTGCCAACCAATGCTCTTTTCATTTCGTTAGTAAAATTGGGAAACATTATTTGCATCAAAATGAATAATAGCTTGATAAAAAAGCATCATTACACAAGTAGAACAGACTTCCTAATTCCCTGCAATCATTTTTGGTTTTCATGCTTTTCTGAATGCTAGGAAGTCCTATAGGTTTTGTATTTTTTCATATATAAGAATCCAAGTGGTAGAGTTCTTATTCTGTGTCGCTATTCAGTTTGCCCATTATGAAGCAGTCCTGCGTCCTGTGCAGCTGCTACCGGTTATCTGTGTGCTAAAAGCTTGTACTGCTCCGTGGTGACTATATTGATCCATGATGCCTGACACTGCACCTGCTGAAGGTGGCAAGGAAATTTCTGTAGTCTTCAGCATTGCATAAGCAAGTTAAAATTGTGCGTCTTCCTCCGTCTTTGTCCAAAGTGTTCTATCTCTTGGGAAGTCAAAAAATGCAGTTTAAAGTGGATGAAGAGAGATTTTCTTTCCAGCCTGCAGGTAATATTTTCTCCTTTCAAGGTAAATGCAATGCTTTGCTGTGTCCCTAAGCACACGGCCGCTTTTACCTCCACTTCACTTGAAAACCTGTCCATCATAGCAAAAATGCCCTTCACTCCTGAGACTCTGCTGAGCATACTCCCCAGAGCACAAATACAATAAACAAACCGCAAGCAAGCATCGGAAGCCTTTCATTCTGAGCCTTGACTTCCCCTAATCTGTTTTCCTGGTGCACAGGACGCTGCTTCTTCACAGCAGATTATCCTTCACTGGCAGTTCTCAATTCAGGATGAAAATTCATGCTTGAGTCCAGGATACAGAAACTCCTAACTTGTGTTGAAATTTAGATTTATGGAAAATTTAATTGTCCATGACACTGACAAATACAGTTTCTGTCTCAGTGTATGGTCATAGCTGTGTGGGCGCACTCTATCATCTTATAGTTCCGAGTGCTGAAATAATACTCAAGATAAGTTTTCTTATGAAATAAAGGGCTGTAGTATTTTAGTTTTCAAGCAAATTCACTTATCTATTTGCCTGTTTCTGATTTTTACCATATCTCAAAAATAAAAAGAAAAAACTTTTTTTGTACACTTGAATGTAGTGAATGCTTCCTTTGGAGTGTTCAAATTGTATTCTTTTCACATTTTATTCAAATAACCAATGCATTCCACAGAAATAATATATTAAGGGTTGGACAAAAAAAACCTATGATAATACTAACTAGTTCTTCATCTGTTTTGTGGCCTTCAGGATTTGTGTATATTTGTATGTATGTATACATGCACATGTAAACACACATTTATATTTCTTTAGAGCCTTAAATCAAAGGTACCCTAAAAAGAAGCTTTAATGTCTCTTAAAAGAACGTCCTCCTTTATGGAGGAGTAGTATGTTTTTGAGCTCTCAGGGAGTCTGATTACCTGCCAACTGAATTTGTGCCTGAGCACAATCCCTAGTTTGCTTTCCGACAAAGGGTTTTGGCAGCTGTAGTTGGGTTTTTCTTTTTAATTCTTTAAGATTTATGAATGGATACAACAGTCATACTGTAAGTGTGTACAGAAGGAAATGGCAGAAGGAAGAAAACCAGGGTTCTTTTCTTAGTTTGATAAATAACTGCTTCATTGGTGTTGGAAGGAGTAGTAGTCAATAAAAAATCCATTAATCTTTTTGAATGTAAGTGAGCCTCTTAAGTGGTTGAAAATTGTGACTAACCAAAAAATATGACAAAGTTCCTCTCCTTAACTAAGGCATTTTGTATATGACTTTTCTTATTACAGCTTTTTACATAAGGCATTCTTAATCTGAAACCAAATCTTCATTACAATTCATATTGCAAATAGCTATCTAACAGAAGGCCGTCAGCTGGCTGCCAGTTACGGCTGTATGATTTCAGCTCTGGAACAATTCTAATAAACCTCACTTTTAAGCAAGCTGGTAATTTGCTGAAGAAAACTAATCTGTAGTTGTTTGTTCTCCTTGTTTTGATATAATAGTTTTACTATGCCATTCTTGGCCAACTTTTCTATGAGGGTGAGTTGTCCCAGTCTTCAAGCATGTTCTGACCCAAATGAGGCGAGTCCTGCAAGTTGCCATGTGTCTGTTCACCCCTGAGACGTTGAGACTCTGTTTTGGACAGATCTGGAGTCTTTGTCTTAAAGCACGTGTCTACTTTGTGCAACTCAGTGTTTTCATAGATGTTTGTATGTATGTCGTTACTTTGATGCTTTTAAATAAGTATTTAAGATGCTAGAATAACATGGAGTTTGAGTCTTGAAAACTATGGCCTTTCTGTAAAAATTTTATCATCAGTGAGAGCAGGAAGTGGGAGCTTTCTTCAGATGAACAAGTCTTTGAGAAGTTTTTGAATTGCAATACATTGACAGGAATCCAAACTTATATATGAGATTAAGGGAATTTTAAATCTGCAGTCGTTAAGGCCATCTTCAGTATTAACAAATATGTCTGTCTCAGTTCTGATCATCTCCGATTATGGATCTCTAATATATCAATTGAGATAAATGGATTTATATCTGAGACGCGTGGAAGATGGCTGTGAAATTGCAAATTTTTGACTGTACTAAAAAAAAGGGGGGGGGAGGGGTGTATGCTTCAGTGTGTTCTCCTTTTTATGACAGCCATTGATTTTGACATTATTATTGCTCTGCCGAAAAAAGAAAGTTTTTGTTATGCTTTGCTTTCATTATTTGAGATTTTTTTAAAGAATAATAAATGCAAATTGTGGTTCTGATGTTGAAAAGTGCCACAGTTGACAGTGTTTAATTCTGTTCTCCTGTTTTTTCTCTGCATAAGCAGTAATTGAATTATTTTGTTGACATTTTCTTTATATCACATTTATTCAAAATCAATAATGAAGCCATATTAAATATTTTTAAAACTGTTTGCTCTGTTGTTTCCTTAATTTTGTCTGTTTTAACATCTTTCCCAGAAAAACAAACAATGTAAAGATGCTGTATGTCTGTTGTAACTTTGCAGTAATGTTGATTAAGGAGTTTATTCATGACATGGCTAGGAAGGCTTTTACATAGATTATAGAATTACTTATACAATAGAAATCAGTTAACACTGAAATTTTGCAGCTTGGAAAAACAACTCGTTATGAACCTTTACTTAAACTGTGCTCACAACTGTTCTCTAATGCCCATCTGGAACTGTATTGGCAATGTATGAGTTATTTGTTTTTAAGCTCTAAAACCTGATTACAATCTGTAGCTAATGCATAGTATACTGCCAAGAGAAGATTTTTCTTTTTGTAACAGTGCCTTTATAATATATGTTTTATTTACACTTTTTCTTAAGGTAATTTTCTTTTCCCCCGTATATTTTAATGCTACTCAGTAAATCCATTTTCACTTGCAGCATTTTGATTCCATTATCTGGCAAGAGAATGTGGTCACTGGTGTTTCAAAAACATATATCACAATTAAATACTTTGTCTTAGGGCAGTGTGCTTCCAGGAAATTGATTTTTGAGTTAAACACTGAACATGGTAAATCTGGGAAGCCTTTATGTGCTGCTAACACTATTTATTATCTGTCAGATGGAGCATACGCTTCCGTGTTTTGGAATGAAGTCATCTTGCTTCCTGACTTCCAGAAACCTGGGCACAGTGATACAAAAGAGGGCTAGTGGTAACATTTGGATAAATCTTTCAAACTGATGGTGATGCTGGTATACGACTGAGAAATTCCAGATGAAAACTGCTTTCTAGCCCTTCTTGAGCAGTAAGAACGGCCAAAAGAAGCCACACTGAACCCTCATTTCCATTATATTTAGGAACCAGCGCAGAACGTTACTGTGCGTTTCAGCAGAAGTTCTCCGTTTTTAAGTTTACAGGGGCAACAAATACCTACTTAATCCCTCTCCTCCCACCCCCCTAAAAGAAAAGAAAAGAAAAGAAAAGAGTCAGTGCTTCATGTCATCTTGGAACTGGCCTTTTTATGAGCTCGTTTTACTCTGTTACACCTAACGTGTCACACCAAAGTAGTAAGTAAGGATAGAGAGAAGATAAAGTACGTTCAGTTGAATTAAGTGCTCAGTGTTATTTGGTGACACCTTTAACATCAGGAACAGGGTTGAAATCCTCCAGTCTGAAACTGTTCTGAGTGTGGTGGGCAGGACAGCTTAGCAAGCACAGTCCAGGCCCCCGCGGAGCACAAGACCGCTGTGCTCTGAGCGTTTTACTATAAGCAAGGCTGTGGGAAGGAAGGGTGGCTGGTCCTTGGGCTTCTCAGCAGAGCTTTAACGCTCTGTATATTAATTGTCCTACGTTATTTCAATTTAAATGCTGCTACAGAGAGGAATACAAGCACCGGAACTAACCTAGATTAAACCCAATTGCAGTTTAAAAGAGTTTAAATCTTACCACTTTTCTGGTTTAAAATTATTGATTGCTCTTGGTCTGTTCGTATGTCTTGTTGCTAATTACAGCCTAGCTATTAAGATTAATGCTTAGCTTGGGCGAGCAGTGTTTGCCAGGTTTACCTTTTGTTTTGTCTGCCTGATGGATGTGCTGAAAGCAGGAGGTTTACAGGATTCCCCCTTGGAAACGGGGAGAATTGATCAACTGTAATGATAAGAACAACGGCATCACTTTGGCTTTACCATGGGGTAAGAGCATATCAAAATGATACCGTCAAACGAAAGTGAAAATCAATTAGTCAGTGGCTGTTGTTTTCCTGTAGGGGTTTTGTTAATCTTTTATCACCTGATTAACTTTCTGTTTTAATACCACTAGAGAAAATGGAAAAATATGTACTGTTTTTTTTTTTTTAACTTGGCTTAACTAAGAAAGATGCTATTTTCTCTTAGCATTAACTTTTTTAGTTTATTTAATTAACAGACTGTCAATTCTATCCCTAAAGCTGCATCATTAAACCCATTGCCTCTAAATCTTATCTACAGTAGGTACTGCACGTAGATAGTGCTCACTGGCAATGGTAGATTTTTTTTTTTAGGGTTTGGGTGCCCACGTTGCCCTTTGGGAGCGTGAGGAGGGCGCGTGTTGGGTTCCCTGTCTGATGGAGGTGAGCAGCCCCCGCGGAGACGGGCACGCTGACGCCGCTGCGTAGAGATGGCCGTACTGGAAGACCAGAGGTTGGGGCTGGTGCCTCTGCTGGGCGGGGGTGCGAAGAGGACCGCTGTCCGGAGGAGCGTAATCGTGATGGTGTGCTCCATGTCAGCCTGGAAGGGGCTCATGTTACTCACAGAGTAGCATGGGGTTTTGACCAGTGAATTTTCCCAAAATCTTACGCCTGTCCTTTCTGATCTAAAATCCCATCTAATTTATTTCCATGATTTATTAAAAAAATTTGGTATTCTTATGTTAGATCCCAAGTGTTTGCTCCTCTAAAAGTTGACACTGCCTGCAAATTTAGCAAATCGCAGAGGAAAGTATTAAGTAATGTTGCATTTTACTTGATAGGGGACTGATGAGTTTTCAGCTGTTTCCTGCTGTTCGTATGTGAAAAGTTTATTAATAGTTTCTACACCATTTTTTTTCTTGAACGTGGTACCCAGCATGTCTCAAGAACTTGTTGGACAACTGTTTTCAGGTGTGTCCCTTATCAAATTTGTATCTGTGTAACTGAAGTTTACAATAAAATTATGAATTTTACACATGTATTTACATATTGCTAAGTAAATAGCCTTAATAGGAAGAACAAACATGTAGCATATCTATAGAACAAGCAATCATGATTATTTTTTTGACTGTTCATCGCACCAAATTGATATTGCATTATAAGGTTACGTATATTTCTAAAAACAAGTTTTATGAAAATGCAGTAATGAAAATTCTAAATGCTTTAAAAACATTTCATATGGAGCGCAAATACAGAAAACAATTTTTAAAAAAGCCTCATACTATAAAGCATTCCTGCAGTGCTTTTATCTAATCTGAACACTGATATTTTTCTTTGCAATACTTCCTGTTGAAAGTTTATCTTTGTATTGTACTGAGGGTGCTGAAGTAACCGAGTTGTTTGTTTATACCCAGAAAAATCCTAAGTTCACTCTTTGTATAAAGTGTTAAATGGACAGCTATACGGCTGTTGATTATCCAAGCCCGTAAGCCCATGTTTCAGGAGTTAATTTGCCTTGTCTATAAATATTATAAAATGTATATGCATCTATGATAAAATTATAAATGCAAAGACAAAAAAATTTGTAATATACTACTAAGATATAGACTTCAGAACAGAACCGTGCATTTGAGAATTTATTCCAGCTACTCTCCTTTCAACAAATGTTATTAATAAAAACCTGATCTGCATTGTTCCTTTCTCTCTCCCAAGGATAAATGTGCCCGACATCGTAATGAATTCATTATACAGAGATGCCAGAATTGGCTTTGGCTTTTCACATTTGCTGGCAGGTAATGGACTAGAACAATTGACAATATATGCGGGTTTCTTAGTGTGAAGGCAGTTCTTTAATTTGAACGGATGACCCGAGTACAGGGTCTATTAGCACAACCCTGAATGCTCTGCAAGGGGTATTTAGCAAGGGGGGGTTTCCTAATATAGTTCTTCTTCCTTCTTTTGACAGAAATAGACGGCATTTGATTTTGTAATTACTTTGACCCAAGAATACTTTTATCAAGGACAGCGTTTTATTAACGAACGCCTAAATATTCTTGATGGCAGACCCTAGAAATAAGAGTCTTTCAACTGTTGTACACTGAATGAAAACAGGAAAGAGAAGCTGGACACTATAAGATCCCGGAGCCCAACACTGGCACTGTCTTTTGGATTTAATTCCATAGGCAAATTAGACTAACTCGTTTGTATCCTTCTCAAGCATTGCTTCCTTCCGCCTTTACCTCCAATAATCTTCAGAATTTTTTTATTTCTTTTTGATTGTTATGAAAGTATCAAGATTTTTACCTCATAGTTCTATGTTTTCATTTTTGCCTGTTAGGATTGAATACAGTTTTATAAACCGCAGTTAAAATGTCTGGAACTATATTTTGCACTTGACGGGATGAAACAGTGTGTGTCTAAATTGCACACTGCAGTGTTGATATACACGGCTATTACAATTATTTGTTGAGTGCTGACAACATGATATAAAACTGGAAGACCTGGCCTGTATTGTAAAATAGCTTGTAAGGGTTAATTATTGCCTGAAGACATCCTGATAAAGGCTGGCTTTTTCCAGCCTCGTTTTCCTTGTGGAAAGGCTAGAGAAGATCCAAAAAAAGCCTGACATCTTAGCTACTCATCCAAACTTTTCCTTATACTGGTAGATGTTCTATACAGTCACTTATATGAAGTCTTACAGAGCCCCTCTCAAGGGAAATAATGCTCATCCTCTTCATAAGCTGACATAATTGAAGATGGATGAAATATCTGTGTTAAACTGGAAATCAAAAACATCCATGAAGTCACAATTTTAAACCCAGTGACCAGCCAGCCGAACTGAATCTCCTTTAATTATTCAACTTCTTCTACTAAAATTCTATTTATTTCTTAAAGAAATTTCTAATTTTTTTTATTAAAAGAAACCTAAAATTACTTGTGCTCCAGGGAACACCTGGTTTATGCACTGCACCTCATTCAGGCAGTGTGGCTCAGCAGGCTGTGAATACAACAAAGTCCAAAGTCAAGGTGAGTGCGAATTATCGCTCTGCTCAAACACTGCAGACAAACTGAGAAAATACAATAAATTATAAAGATATGTTTTTTCTATTCTTAACTCTGCCTTCTGGCTCTGAACAAATTGAGACTTAAGTAACTTCAGACTTAAGATGAAGTAACACTTCATCGGAGTGTTAGTAATCAGTAGGTAAGAGAACTGAAGGGTTTTTTTTTTTTTTTCTTTTTTCTTTTTTACATTTCAAAATGAAAAAAACCACCAAAGAAATCACTGAGAAAGTAGATGTGGTCAAGTTCAAGTCTATAGAAAACACGATTCCTAGTCTTATAAAGCTGTGTCACCATAGTATTTTTTCAAATCTAAATTTATCTCAATTTTTTTTTTTCCTCTTTGAAATTGTGGCATAACAGATGCATTTTTTCTGCTAGCATAGTGTTTCCTGCGTTATGGAGAAGTGGAAAGATTCATCCTTGGCATATTAATTACAAGTGAAATAATAAAAAGGATCCTGTCATTTTTATTAGGCTCTTGAATATATAATTTATTACTAATATATTCCAGTGAATTACTAATGTGTTAGAATATATTAATACAACATTATAATGAATAAACTGATAGCTTAGATGTACTCTATATATCTTTTACAAATATTGCATTACTAGTGTTCAAAAATACTGCATGGGATGCTCTGTGATCTCTAATGATGATATGACAGTAAAATGGTGTTCTTTTCCCTGAGATCTACTGAGTCTGCTGCTTCATTTTCAACCCTAAACCTTAGACTAGTCATTTGTTTTTCCTTTAATTTACTTATATAAATGTAAAAAAAAGATTAGTGTTGATAAGTTATTTTGATACTCGTGTAGAAAGGCATCACAGAAGTCCAGCTATTGCTAGCAATGTCCTCAGGAATATATAATCCACGGGGGGAGCAGGGAAGAGGTCTTGAATATTTTGTCTTTAAAAAAATGAAAAATAAAGGCATGCTAAGAGCTGTAATAATTGCTTATCTTAACCCAGAGTAAAATTTTCAAATCCAGAGTTTATGTTCACAGAAGACGAAGCAATTACACTGCTTTTGCACTGCTGGTGGTAATAGGAATTATGCTGTCAATAAACTAGGGACAGAACGCAGTAGTTGAGCGTGAAACCAAGCTGTCATTTCTCCAGGTCTTTATACTGTGCATAATCGCAGAAGGTCTGTTGTCAGGAGATTACACAACTCTGTAAATGAAGCTGGAGAACACGCTAAAAAAATTGCCATCTCTGTACCAACTGTTGAAGCAAGTTTAAAGTAGCTTGTCTTGAATAATTTTCAAAAATGAAATGAACATTCTTTCTGACATTCATAAGGAAGGATATTAAACCAGTTGGAGCAAGATTTTCTACAAGTATGTTTGGTTTACTTGGTTTTCAGCAGACAAATTTGTAAACTACAACCAGCGGAAAAGGTTGATTTACCTTAACAGATTCTTAAAAACTGAACTGCGTTATGAAGCATGCAAAGTAATGCTAAGCAGTGTAGCAAAATTATGAAAATTTGGGTTTTTTTTTTTAATAATCCAATACTAGAGTAGCCGTATTGAAGTCCACTGCATGGAACTGACTCACGAGGGCAATTAACGAACTCAGCAACTAAGTGCGCTGCCATCAATCATCCTAAAGAGTTAAAGAAAAATCAATTAACAATTTAATTAGAAGTCATTTGATGACCTCAGTTATTCTGTTTAAGTAAGATGATCGTTTCAGTTTCCAGTTTAGATTTTAGACCAATTATTTAATTAAAATGCCAATGAAACATTGACCTAGTGAAACCCTCATTCAAGGTATTTCAAATACAGATTATCAGATTAGCTTGATGATGACATATCCCATGAGAAAAGAATGGCAGTGTTTCTTTAATTTTATGAAAGATGTTTTTACTGCTACTGTTATGCTTCAATATAGAGGTGTTTTTTGGCAGAAGGCACTCAAGCTATTTTTATCTACCCTTCCTCAACTTTTTTGCTGTTACCTGACAGATATTTTTTCTTTTACTCACCTGCAATCTTTGTTGCCTGTTTTGTTTCACTTTCCTCTGAAGAGAAAGCACACAGTGAGCCAGTTACCAGATTTTGTTAATTCTTTTCCAAATGTCGTTGCTACTCCAGTTTGTCACTTCCATCTTTCCTTGTATATGAGAGCTGTCTTAGTCCTTGACTGAGTTCTGTCTCTTGTATGTGGGAACTGCTGTTTCTACAGAAGAATATTTTGGCTTTGCAAGATACCATTAACACTCAATTCAGTCATCCTGGTTTTACTTTTTTAAAAAAATATAAAATTGATTAATAGTAGTTAGAAAATTGTACTCTTCAAGTAATATACATTAATCAGCTGCTGTGGTTTTGTTTAATCGATTTTTAATTTTAAATAAGATACATTTTTTTTTAAACTGCAGATGTTAATAAAGCTTCCTCTTGCATTTTTATCTCACCATATTTCTTCCAGCAAAAGTAAAATCTGATTGGACGTAAAAGAAAACAGTGAAACTTAATATTGCTTAGGTATTTTAATGTCTTCTGAGTAAAGGAAGCAGAGGAGATAGATACAGAATACAGAACAGGAGATCTTGAACAGTATATATCAGCAGTTCTATCTTGCTACAGGTGTCATTATTATAGTTGAGCACCTAAGATGAAAATAGTAATGCCACTACTTTTTAAGCAAATGATCTACCTTACTAAAAATATATTTTGCCATTGATGAAGTACAGGTTTCTGCTCACAGCAGGTGGTTGGCATTATCGTCAGTGGTCATCCCGGTCTTAATGATCTCGACCCTAAAAATTTGCTATGTGCCAGTATGACAAGCCTAAATACGTCGAAAAGAACAGGCTAATAGCAGCTAGTTAACGTGGGTATTTGCCGTAAGGAAGTCGCAAAGTTGAGCAGTCGGTATGCGTCTTCCGTGAGTGACTTCTAAGAACTCCTCCTTCGCTGGAGCTTGCGAGTGTCCATAGGAACGTGCTGATCAGCGTTTATGTGGGGCAAAAGAAGCGTTCAGCAAACTGGAGACCATCTTTGTCTTTTCTGCCAGGGAAACTAGCTCGAAGTTTCTGCTCTGACCAGCAAGAGGACAGTGAACTAGTTTGACCCAGCACAACAGTTCTGAAATCAGTTGGCAACGTCACTGAATCAGTCGTAGAAGTAGGCCAGGTTTGGTGCTTCGTCTTTCCCTGCCTGCGTAGAAGCGTGCGCTCTGCTTACGCAGCTCCTGGAGGCAAAGGCTGCCCTTCCCGTCGCTCCACGCGTAGCGTGTTTTGTTAAGCAGGAAGAACACAGTTTTCACAGTGCTGGTTTTACAGCTCCCCTTGCAGACCAGCGCTGGGATCCTGTCGGCTGTTCGCTGCAAAACCAGCCCAAGCTATTCTACACAGCGCCAAAAGCACCGAGTGCTGCCTGTGAGGGCTGGGGCTAGGAAACGCGTCGTTTACGCCATTAGGGTTTCTTTATTTGAAAGTTATTCCTTAAACTGACTTTTTAGTTTAGACTGTTATTACCGTGAAAGATACGTTTGGGAGATCTTAGTAACTGAAGTGTTGAAGGTCACGTTAAACATTTACCTGGAACAAATTGAAATGTTATTGAATGAGTTTTTTGGGGCTAGGGCCCCCATCTTTCAGTGCATAAAAGCAAGCGTAACACTATTCAGAGCTCTCTTCTCCTATGTTACGTTGTCCTATACAGTACAGTAGACATCAGAATATACAACCATAGAGCTAATGATTTTTTTTTTTTGCAAAAATCAACAGAAGTGTGAAATTTATTTAAAGAGCTGAATTATAAACAGTTGAAGTATGTACCTACACAGTGCACTCAGTAGTTTTACTTCTAAGTATATAATGCAATTACGCCATGGTAGATTTGGTACTTTAATTCACTTGATATTAAAATCTGATCTCCTAACTTAATCTTGCCCAGAGTATATGTACTTCATGATATACTAAAATACACTTCAAATGTGATTAAATTAATTGTCGTGTGATTTGAAACATTTTACATGCTCTTGTCTATCAGTATGTCTCCTGGATATACTCACTCTTTAACACTTTTAAACATCTTGTTTCCCTTTAATTATTTAAGCAATCATAGTCAACTGTTACATGGCCATCTTTATTTCATGTGAAGACCTTTCTATTGCGCCCTGTCATTATGTGCCACTTCACAATTTATTTTATAATGCTCGGCTATAAGACAAGAACTGTGTCTTGCAGTTTTCTGCCTTCATCCAGAATGATATACTGCATGATTTAATAGACCAGGTCATGAACCAGACTTTGTTCTACTAACTGGAGTTTTTACTGCTTTTTTTTCTTTTTTTCTTTTTTTTTTTCCTGCCTCTTAAATGTAAGGATTTTGTGTTTCCACATCTTGAATGAAATCTTAACTTAAAATCTAATCTTACTGTAAGAGTACAGAATCAGTGTTTCTTTCACTGTTTTTAAGATTAATCCTATTCTAGTTTTGGGTGATAGGAATACAAATGTTGTTTCTGTTTAAACCCTATATATCTAAATTTCTCAAAAAAAATCTGACTGTATTAAACATCACTAAAAATATATTCTTACAGTGTCACATGTGATTTTATAATAGGATTGCATGGATTTTTTTTTTTTTGCTCCTAAATATCTTTGTGTCAGGTCTTCTCTTTTTTTTTTTATGCACTATTTCAGATGGGCTTTACTATTTGTTTTTGTTAGCTTGATATTAATCTTGCACACTGGATTTCCAGAAAATTGGAAATCAGGCTACGTTCTCCTGGTGAAGATGTCAATAGCACTAAAGACTCTGCAATTTACTTAGCATACGTTTTTGACTAGATTCTCTCTCATCTAGATGAGTAAGAGTATTGCAATCAAAATAAAACAATAATTTATTTTTGTCATTGGAGGTAATAAATGGGATTATGATATACCTATAACATGCACATCCAGTGTCCAAATGTTGCTGATGTAATAATATTTCTTCCAAACAGATTTTTTTTTTTTACGTTACCATAAATTAAAGAAACAAATATTTATTTGGGCAAACTAGCTTAATGCAGGACCTCTCTAAGTACCAGCTAGTGCTGTATTTACATGACTGTGACATGCAGTTGTGTCTCATTCCGTTTCCTACCCTACCTGCTCTGAGGCAGTTTGTATAAACAACTGTCTGCTCTAAATGTCATGAAAATGGAATTTTTCTTCTGAACAAGCTTGGCAGTCTCACACACAGTTGTAAATCCTCTGTTTGCCTGAATTTCCTTAAATTTCCGTGGTTTTTTGCTGTTCATCGCTTCGTTGTTATTTCTGCCTCTGAGTGTTCTTCCCTGACCGTTCCCAGAGGCTCAGAAAGCAATGCTTTGTCCTTTAGATCAAGTCCAAATAAACATTTGGCTTTAAAAAGCTTAGATTTTCATGAGTCACTGTTTTGTGCTTCTTTTTGTGTCTTAACTCTGTACATGCACAGGTTCTTAAGTGAAAGTTGAAGGTTTTCGTAAAATCAGATGGTTCTAGGAGACAAGGATTTCTGAAGAACATTTTCTGAAGAACAACAGAGTTGTGTTGTTATTAGGAATTGTTAACACTCTAGTAATTTTCTATTAATTTCCTAACTGATTAAAATTTTCCATCATTTCTAATGGAGTTTGCAGAAAGCTCCTATTATTCTGAACAATTTTTGTTCCATTTTAAGTTCAATTTTTTAGCTATGTATGCATATTCATATTTTTCTGCATGATCTTATTATCTGACACAAGGCTTTGATGTGTTTGTTTCATGTTTTTTCAGTGTATTTTATGTTCTTTTTTTTACCAGTGCTATATTTTTGATTTTGCAAAGTATTTTAGCATATGCCTTCTTGTGAAAGATATAACATTGTATGAAATATTATTGTCCATTTTAATATTGTGAAAACCTCCTGATAAATGTAGTGAAGTATTTTAATGTATAATAATGACTATTAAAATACTATAGGAACATAAAGCAGCAGGAACATGCATTTATAGTGGAAAGTTTGGTGATAATTATCTTTCACACTGGGTGATGAATGAATCAGTGTGTAAGTGGTGGCAATTTCTCAGTGATAAATCTCCCAGGTATTATAATGGCTAAGAGCAAAAATTCTGCATCAGAAGCTGTGACTCTCTTCTGTTAAAGCTATTTGTAAAGCCAGCCTAGAAAATAAGGCATTCTTTATAATGACTCCTGAAGTTTCGCAGCAAAATTTTTATCAGTATTTCATTCCCTTAGCAGACCATGCTAAAGCTGGTTTAATACAGCCTCTGCCTGATACGGATATCATTAGTGTAGTGAGACGATGATAACATGGCAGAGGTTTTTCTTGAAATTCCTGACGTGTGGTTTATTCTTCCAGCATATAATGAGAGGAGTGACAAAAAGTTACCTTCTGACTGCACTTTCCTTTGAAGTGCACGTGACTTTTCTTAATCTGAAGCTTCATGATATACTTTTTTTGTCTTATGCTTAATGGCAGTTACTAAACATGTTACTTTGCATAAAAATCTGGTCATGTTTAATAAATATTTAATATGAAGTGGAACTTTTTGGGAAGAAATAATGACCTTGAAAACTTCTAGAACCAGTACAGCGTTGTTACACCAAGGCTGTTGCTTCAGTCATTAATCATAATAGACTGTGCCTACAGCTATTGTTGGCTTTGCAAAGTGAATTATTAAAGATATAAGAACATGAGAAGTATTTATTGCAGATCATTTTATCAAGCCAAAAGGGCAGGAGTTATTTTATACAGACTATAGGAAAAGGGTTGGTTTTCCTATCTGCATTTACAGTACAACTGAAACTTACTGCTCGTAGAACATGTCAGCTTAAAATCAATGTATTGCTTAAGGAATAAGGATTTTATAAACAAACTGCTAAATATTAGTGTCTTTATTCACAAAGATACCTTTCTTCGGAGTCTTTTATTCCAATGCATGCAAGCTAAGGCCATCTGAAATCTCTCTGCATATTCAGGCAGCTCTCTAGTCTTGTATTTCTAGACATCTTTGGAAACATGCAGGATGCCTTCACAGTCTCCTAAGGGCTATATACTAGGTAAAGAAACAAATATCTAAATGCCCATTTAATCTTAATTAAATCCTCATTGATAAAATGTTGTATTGATTTATAGCTCACAGGTGTGCCAGAAGTGACATTTCAGCCTCTAGTGACAATACTATTACTCATTTTTCATTTTGTTTTAAAAAATAATTTTTAGTATTGCTTTCAAAAAAAAAAAAAAAAAAAGAAAAAGAAAAAAACCCCAACCCCGCAAAATTATCATTTTGTTTCTGTTGGGTTTAATTAGTGGAATCAAGGCCAAAAAAAAAAAAAAAAAAGTAATCAACAGTCGTATCATTTAAGTGACAGATAAGTATAGATGGCTGAGAACTCCTGAGACAAGTCCACGTGTCCCCTTAAAGAGAAAGGGAATGAACAGCGTGCATAGATTGCTCAGCAGGGGGGTATGATTTGCCCATATAACACAGGTGCGTGAAAGTCAGGTGCTGTACTAGGATGATGTACCCAGGCTAGGGGTTTCCAGAAAAGACAGGGAAGTGTTGGCATTGCTACATTGATCAGACCTTTTTTTATGCTACTGGCCATCCAGGCTCAGGACGTGATGAGCTCAAATCCTAGCAGAGAGGGTTTACTGAAGAACACTCGTAAGCAGAAACTACAACTGTGTAGCATGTTTAGTAAAGTAAAGGGTGAATGGACTATGATCTCTAAACACATCAGAAGGAGCAGTGGGAGAAGAGGTATTTAAATGAATGGACACTGTTGATCTGAGATCAGTATTAACTGTTAATGAATAAATTTATGATGGAAATTAGGTAGTTTCTAACCATTACAGCAGTGAACAGCTTATGTGCAGGAGCGGTGAGAGGCAAAAATTAACCTGTTTGAAGCAAAACTTTGATCTGGTTATGAAGGTGATGATATGATGTTGGAGCATACTCCTAGGATAACGATCGTGCGCTTGTGTTACACTGCTCATCACAGAGTTGCACGGTAACGTGGGGGCATGCAGAAAGGAGCACTGCTGTACAGGTTTCCTACGAACTGATGGCTTGTCTCATCCGGGATTGAAGATGCATATTTGCCTATTCAGTGTCACGTGCTTCAGAGTTAGGTTCACTATAAGGACATAGTTGGGCAAAGAGAAAGCGTAATTGCTGCGGAAGGCTCCCAAATGGAGTGGTGCTGTCGATACGAGCTGGCTCCCGCCGATGAGCCTAGAGAAATGCTGAAAGCTGTGAAAGCTACCCCAAAGGTGTTGTAAATGATTATTTGCTTATTCGAGATTGGAAAGTGAAGCGGTAAGTGAGTGCACGCGTTAGCTATGACAGTCCTTTGTGCACTCATTGAGGCTTGGGTGGCCTGTGGTTGACTCCAGTATTATATTACATTCCCCGAAAAATCATTTTCTTTTTTTTTTTTTCTTTTTAAATTAGATTTAAGTATCTAATCCTTACTCAATGTTGGTTAGATACCATCAGCTCCCTAATTAGATGGTATTTTTATTAGTTAATGCTTATCATCAGGTTATTGATGCACATGTTCCCAAAAGCGTATTTGTAATGCACTTTTTTAAAAAGTGTCAAAGCAGAAAAGTTTTAAACTCACCCTCTGTGCTAAACACAATCAATTGCATGTGTGCTCACAGGTGGTGTGCATACCAGGATGTGAATGTGACCAGGGTGGACTCTTATAACCTTACAAATTAAATTTAAAGATTTTTTGTTTTGTAATTAGCAACTTTATTCAGTTATCTGAATTCAGGCAGTGCTCACGTCTGCACCCAGACTTCAGGTGGGAATGTGTTCTCTTATGTTTGTGTCTGTGAAAAAGTGTGTTACAGTATTAAGCAGTACAAGAGCTGATGATGCACCATTGCACGCTGCTTTCTTTGAACCAGAGCAGAACTCCGATTTCCAGAATTTGTTGTGTGCGTTGCTTTATACAAGTTCAGTTCCCTTTACTTATATATTATTGTCAAATATTTGGCTATCTTAGGAAGTTTCCGTTTGCTCAATCAGTATGAAACTTTGGAATACTGTTACTGAGGTATTTCAAGGAATTGAAGGGTTTTTTTGTGCAAGTTGAAATCTTATTTTCCTCCTTTTTTTATTTTTCCATAATTTATATGTAAGGTGCTATAAACAGATATTTAGATTGGACATAATGATTTGTAGACTTTTTCTTATCTGAAAACTCAATTCAGGATTGGCCAGATAAGTTGCTAAAACCTCTTATGGATAAACATGACTTAAATTATTCCATTATTTCTTCCTGTGAGACAGCAAAATCAGGAACAAAAATTTATATAACATAGAAAGGGGGGTAAAATTACGTAGTGCATCCACTGAAAGGTGACAGTAATGATTCTAAATATGTGTAGTATTTAAAAATGGATTTTAGGATTTAGTTTTACTGTTGTTACAAGCTTCCCGTGAATCCTGTTTTTTAATGAGGACAGTACACGATGTTGGATGAAAAACAAAAATTCTGGTTTTCTGAGGGGAAAAGACAAAGGAATGCTAGTGAACCTTATTTTCTCATAAAATATTTGCTTAAGAGCTCCTGTTGCTATAGAATTTAAACACACACTGAGCCTACAACAGTGCGTAGTCTATTCCAGAGCTGCTTTTGAGTCTTTTTCTCGCTATCTGCATGTGCATCTTGCTGCAGTTTAAGGCCATTACTACTTGACTTTTTTCATCAAAAATATGTTTCCACTTCCCGTATTTTAAGATTGCTATCAAATCACAGCTCAGATTTAATTTGTATATGAGAGTAGTAGTTTAGAGGAGAGATGAGGAAAAATTAGTGCTGAAGTTATGCAAAACGATGGAGAGTAGTACAAAGATTTGTGACGGTGATTAGAGACTTGGTGTTTTGAAGGCTGCTGTCAGAACCTCTGTGGCAGAGCCTTAGATCTCTTTGAAGGATCAGTGTTTTGCAGGGAGCTTTGAGGCCCACGCCAGACTTTAAAGCAGGTAAACTGGGATGTGCAAGCTGTTTTGTCTGGAACGCCGGATTTGATGCACTGCTTTCCTTGACGTCACTGCGCAAGGTTTGTTGACAAGTTCTTCCATGAAGGAATTTTTGATGTCTGCTTCTAACAGATCTTGGTGATCCTGTCAGGACTGTGAGGGAAGAATTATCTTTCTGCAGTATCGCCTTCCTGAAAGCCAAGTATCTCTTATATGTTCAGTGAAAGTTTAATAAGAAGCTACCAACTTAGGTTATAATAGACACTGGCATATTATTATTATTTACTACATATAATAGCAATCCCAATCAAATACTTAACTGTATTTTTCTCTTTGTTGAGGGTAGGTATCAAACACTAAAGTGAAAGATGTTTAAAAACCCATTTAAGGATCCCACCAGGGTCAGGGTGGAGCAGGGAGGCCACAGCTGTGCCCCTGGCTGGAGGTCTGCCACACGTAACGCAGAAGAAACCTTGTGAAGCAGATGAAGACAACCTGTTTGTACACAGATAGAAGACCCGTAGCTTTGTATCTCCTTTCATTTCAATCCTATTTTAATTGTGACTCTTTCCTTGATTAATAGTTTCCCTCAATAAATGATTTTCATCTATACGGAGTATTAATTCCACAGCATACTAAACCCTTAAATTGTTTGTAGATGGTTACAAATCTCAACAGATCAAATGGGGTTTTAAACACCTTTCAATTTAACAATCTATTATTACTCCATGAAAAGTATGAGTTATAAAACAGACATCTAGATTGTTATTAAACTGCCTGTTAGTAAATATTATAAAATCAGATAGTTGTATTAAATTGTTACTATTACTATGCTTAACTCATGTAATAAATTGAGTGGCAGATTTAGTTACATAACCCAGGCAAACTCAATTCTTACAGTGTGCTTAAAATTAGAGAAAAAGGTATTTCCGAAAGTCTTTGCCACTGGAAGAACAGCAAGTATATTGCGTTATGATTAAAATATCTTGAGAATTTTGCCCACCATGAATGTGTGAACAAAAACATAGGCAAACCTGATCCTAAAATTTAATAATTAAGAAACAGTCCCCTCTTATCCTTGTATTCTCTAATGGACTTTAATCATAAAAATTGTAGTGTTTTTAGAGTTATCTTAATGACTTTATGTAGACATCAGTAAATATGAAAAAGACCAGCATTAGAACATTCTCTATGCAGAGAATTTCATTATGCTATAAGTAAAAATATGCAATTGTGTTAGATAAATATATATATCAATATTAACAGATATTTAAATTCTTGACTGTTTCATACAGATCTTTCAGCCAAAGAAAGAAGAATGTCAGCCAATAGTAATGCTTTTGAAGCAAAGTAACACACAAAATATAGTATCACACTCTCAGAAGATGACAGTGTGAATTTTCCCATACATCATTTTAATGGCAACATTTTCTACAAAATGACATGGGGCACTCCTTTCATATTTCATGAGTTCTATTTGCCCGGCTTCAAAATGCCAAATGTGCCACTGAACAGCACTTTAATATTCATGGGTTTCTGAGATGGCTTTGACAGTTGTCAACCAGAAAAATAGCTTAATCAGAAGGAATCTGACTTCAGATTTCTTCTTCATACTCAGCCACATACACAAACGTGCAACATATATCTCTGCATTTGTCTTCTACAGAAATATAATTCATGAGTGAGCGTATTCTTTGCCATTACACTTGACTATGTTGATTTTTAATGCATTTTCATTTATTCAAATTACTGAAGTGCTACTTTGAGCTTTTTAGTAGAAAGCAGACTAGAGTACAGGAAAAAAAATTCTGATCAGCACTACAGCTAATGTTTTCATATCGTAAATGTGATTAAAATGTATGAATATTAAAGCTGTCACAGAGAAAAAGATAAAACTAAACTACAGGCAGCAATTTTCCAGACAGCTGAGCTATTTGTGTAAGAAACAGATTTTGAGGAGATTCAAGAGGAAGTCAGATTGTTCCGAAACAACAAAGATTCGGGTGGAGATCACGTTCGTACTGAATTATTAACGACAGGAGGGGATAAGCTAACACAAAGACTTCAGCAGCTAATTGGATCAGTCTGTAAGGAAATGCAAGGCAGTGTCAGAATGTGCTTTTTTGCCCGTTTGAGAGGAGGGGGACAGGATGGAATATAAGAGCTATCTTCACGTATGGAGCCCTGTGCGGTCTCTTTGATGAACGCACAGATTTCGTACTTCTCGCATACTTTAAAGAACTAGTAAGAGACTCTCAGTATGAAAACCAGAAAGGCATGTCTGATATCAGCTACTTCCAGTTCATCTAGTACTTGTTAAAAATGAGGTGAGGATCAGAACGTGAGTGTGTGCTTTAAAGAAAGTCTGCTGTGTGGACTGCACCACACCAAAGGTCCTTCTTATAAACCAGACAGGAAAACACATGAAGCTAAGCATCTTTAAAGTGAACGTTCGATGAGAAAATGCTATTAAGACAGATGTAGTTTGTACATGAAAGTATAAAAGAGGCAAGCAGGAAATTTTACCCTGTAGTTTCTGGCCCATAACATTTTTGCAAGGATCCTGAGTTTTGTAGGTAGGCTGGACACAGTGCAGGGCCTCACACACAGCCCTACGGAAACCATATGTGGAACAGTGCAGTCTCTCATTATTTAATTATCTTTTGGTGAAGGGAGAACTCTGTATTTGAATCCTATATGGATTTTTATTGCAATTCAAGCTCCGATTCTATCAAAACATAAAACAAATTGAAAAAGCATTTTTTACAATTAGATCTTGATCTAATTTTAATTAACATGTCAGAAGAAAACATGAGCAGGATTTAGAATTACATTACTAGAGTTTCATGAGTTCACTGTGCTTCCAGCCTAAAGCAATAACTAACTAACTACTTTAAACTGTTGCAATCCCTGGAATTAATTCTCTGTACCTGAATGTAACTGAAAAGGAGCTTTCTACAGCTTTAGTTTTGAACGAGGAAAACAGCCACAAGACCAAGTGCAGATTTTGTGATCCAAATCTCTTATTTAAACAACAATGACAGCAACAAAAAAAGAATAAAATTTTAAGTTGATTAGAATCCAGGTTATGATTCTGTTTCACCAGTGGCTCTGACAGTGTGTTGTGTCTGTGGAGAGGCTTTTCTTCTTTGCATTTTAGTCAGTGTTTGATTGGGTCCTCATATCGGTTGTGGTGGAATTCGTAGGGAATTCTGTGAAATCATGTTGTCTGTAAACTGCACGTGTACCGTGCACTGCAGGCAAATTGCAAAATGAGAGGCATTCTTATCAGTTCTTGACTAAAATTATTTTGCCCACTGAATGCATAAAGCAAGTTCCATTGCCAGGTATCAGTTAGTGTATCGCTGGAACAGTCTAGCGATAGCAGAGCAGTCTCACTTTAGATTCTGAAATCTGAAGGTAATATTATTACATACAGAGTTCTTCATCACTTCGTGTCCTTCGCTGTTGTGTGTAAGTACTGCTGTGTGATGTTAGTGGAGATACGTTGTTAAAGATAAGGACATGCTTTGCTGCGCTGAGTGATCACGTAAGCGGCAGAGCAGTTCTGTAGTGCTAACTTCATGCAAGACCCATTTCAGAAAACGTGTAAGCATTTTTTTCAATCTGTGTCTAGTCAGGGAAAACTTAAACACTTGCTTGAAACACATACCTGCTTTCCTTGGTGTTTCAATGGATAAGAACGGCTTCTGACTCAAGGTCGCCTGAATTAAGTCTTGAACTCTGTGAGCACAAGGTCTAGACCTGGTATGAAGAATGATCAGTTCTGACCTTTCTCTTGCAAAATCTACAGAAGGATATAATCTTTGATTATATCAGCTGAGAAATCTCTGGCAGTGGCCATTCATCTGCCCTTACTGTAATTCTGGCTTGTCTGAGTTACGTCACAGTAATTTATTTGAATTTTAATTTCTTAAAGATTCTAATACTTTTTAAATACTTTTTATAGATGTCTGCTTTTTAAAAACATGTTTATTCCTCTTAAAAATTACTTTTTTGAAGGAAGAAATTTGATTTGTTTCAGGCATGTGTTTTGCCAAGAGAGGTTACCACTACTGAATATATTCATGATGGTCAAAATCAGAGATAATTAAGCCTTGAGAGAGGAGGACAGCAGAGAATTAATTGTTTTTATTAAGAAATTAACTTGAAGATTCATAAATAATAATCAAAGTAGCCACAAAATATTACTGGCTTGTTGTTTGTAATCATCAATAATTATTGTTATTTCAGGAATTAGGTAGTAATCCTCTGAACACTTAAATGCATGTGTGTATAAATTCAAATGAACTTCCATTAACTACAAGAAGAGTTCTCATAAAATTATATATGCGTAAGCTTTGCAGAAGTGGCATTTCAACTTATTAATATTCTAGATGGAAACTGCAGGATTAACTTCCACCTGGCATTAACTGAAATAAAGCCATAGCTTTCACTGGAGCTGAAGTGATTTATACTGGCTGATTTTTGCCTTAAAAGATTTTAGATTTGGTGATTATTGAAATTTGCATTTAGTCAATCAGTATTAGCTGTATTGAAGATCATGTGTGGGTAGTCAAGCAGATGCGAAAGATCCTGAAGTAACTGTACTTGTCATGGGATCCTGTGTAGACAGGTATTTTCCTGTCTTCCACAGATCACACAGCATTGTATTACACAAGTAAAATACTATATTCTAGAGCTATACTTCCAAAAAGAAAAGAAAAGAAAAAAAAACCAAAACAGGAATACCCTGAAGTTTGGAGTCCTGTTACTGTTGTGTGATGTGAAATGATCAAGACATTTTTTTTCAGTGCTGTGGCACTTCTAAGTAGGGAATACTAATCAGACTCTTTCATCATGTGGATGAGGAATAGGTCACCAGAGGATATAATGTTCTCTGGTGACATGCCATTATACAACAGGGACACCTCTGAGAAATTTTTTGACATAGCAGAATTCTTAACATGATTTGCCCAGAGCTGAAGTCAGATTTATTGTACTCCTGCAGAGCTGGTAAATCTGCCATCAACCTGTCAGTTACATCAGTAAAACTACCTTTCCCCAGATGTCAGTCAGTAAATCCTTTATTGTGTTTACTGATTGAGCTACAGATTATTTCACCTCTGGCCTTCAGTTTCTGTTAAAAGAGCTTGAAGAGTTTGTCTCTTTCTCAAAAGGACGTTAAATATAGATTATTGATAAAGTAGGACAAAAAATCTGCATATTGTTCACAGGAATTGTCCTTGATATAACTCATCTCATTGACTTCCTATATGAATACAGCTTAGTCAAACCTGAGTGTTTGTCATCAATTTACAAATGATTTTGTTGGAAACGTTGACACTGAAAGTGTAATGCAACATGTTCCATTTAGAGCCTGTAGCCCTTACTGACTGTGCCAGAAACAGCACGAAAGTGAGAGGAGGAAAGGTTGCACTTGCTGCCGTGATGTGACATATACGCTAAAAAGAAATGAAAGTTAGATTGAAGTATACGGGCCTTTTGCTCATTTTCCATTAACTATAAACTAATTTCATTGTATCCAGAATCAATTATGGCAATCATGAATGGAGAAAAATAATCTACAACAGTTAGTTGTAAAACAGAAAATATAGAAAAACTGCTTTCAGAGTATTTTCTCACAACAGTAAAATTTTCTGAGTAATGTACGTTTCACTATGTTATTTCCAATCAAGCTTCTACAGCTCTTCATACAGTACCTTATTACAGACATGCTAAAGATTGCTATTCTTGCATGTTTAACAGATCCTAAATTTTATCTTATTTTCCAGTGAAGGAACTCTTGAAAGGAAGCAATTTAATCTTTTTCAATGACAGGCAGTTAAATTAATTGGAAGATATTCTTGGGTCATTCTGGTGTTATTTTATACAAGCAAGGATATGTTATTAAACTAATTTTAGGAGGAATAATATAGTAAAACACTTCAAATAACGTAAAAAAATCAGGAAGATGTACTGTGTGACAGGTCCTTTTAATCTATTAGATCTTCTATATTAAGAAGAAGAAGGCATTTATTATGTACTGAGCTTGAATATTAGTAAGCAACGATAGGTAATTAGTCATGCTAGTTAATAAAGTGCTAAATTTAAAAAGTGAGATAAGTCATCAGATGGAGTTCAGTCTTTGTCAGTGATGTTTTTTAACCTTTTGTATCATGATGAGATTGTTAAAACTGGGTGGATATGAGAACATGAACTGGGGAGAGAGGATTGCGTTTTGCAGATTCTCGTTCTGTGTTCCTTGGCAGCAGTAGGAAAAGTTCTCAGAAAGTACCTAAATGTTGGGAGCTCGGAAGTCGATGAGAATGAGAAGACAGATTTGGCAAATGGTGAGGGTGTAAATCTATGCCAACCTCTTTTAGTTTAGAATTTTTTAAATTCAATTTTGACAAACTCGGCAGGGTAGTCTGAAAATAATGATATTCTTGATGTTTGAGAAGGTTGTGCTGAACAGAGAGCAGAGAATTTTGATTTGTTCTTAAATAATAGTGTTCATCCATTAAACAATAGTGTTTATGTGATACACTTCAGTTACGCGATGATTTCCTCGCTTCTGAAATACAAGCTTATCCCTTTCAGAAAGATACAGCTGTGTGTTGTGAGCCAGGAAGGTAAGTGACACCATAAAGTTGTTATCGTTTATCAGGAGAAGGTCCTCAAACCTGAGGGACTCCACAGAGCCACGTTTCACGGCACTTACTGCGCTAACCTCCAGTTGCTCTCCAGCTCAGCTTTCCTGGGTGCCCATTGCCCGTCTCCCGTGTCCCCCCTCCACCAGGCCCTCCTGACCCCTCTTTGCCTTGGGCCTTTCAGAAGTTTGCTGATTCCGCCCATCTCTGGCACCACCATCCAAACTGGTGTACCAGTTCTTCCCTCTTTTCCCCTCTGCCACCTGCGACCGCAGAGCACGTACTCTCCTTGTGCCAAGGACACTTGATGTTGCCTACACGCCACTCAGTTTTGAGGTGCCTGGGACCAAATTAAACTCACAGCCATCAGCAAGTACAGAATAAATAATGCTTAGAAAAAAAATCTAGTATCCTGTTATCTCTTTTTCCGTGTCAGACTGGCACGACCTATCTCATGAATTCCTTCAGTATGCAAAGATTTCTCACGTGTTCTTCATTTCATTTCTGTCTTTCAAGTTGTACCCTAACATTGTAGATAGCTTTGTAATAATGATATGAGATAATCCTCCACTTAAAAATAACTTTAGGTATCTCAGCACTTCCAATGAATTCAGCTAGTCTGTTCATGAATATTAAGTGGCTGCACTTGTTAGCAGAGGAGACTTTAACCAGTAAGTAATAAACAAAGAGATATGCAAAGACAAAATCAGGAGTAGAAGTGTAATTTAGAAATTTATCATAAATGCCAGATACTGTCTTTATGCTGAGGATTTAAAAGAAAGGTCAATCCTTTAAGATTCTCTTTGGCTCATCAGAAATGCTATTAAATGTCAGGACTTTACTAAGGTGCATACTAAATTTGACTCCAAGATTTTGGTTTGTCAGTCTTTGTCTGATCCTGTTGTTTTTTTCCAAAGTTACAGAAGACAGGGCATTATTTTAAGGCTTCCAATAGTATATTCTGGGAATTTTGGAGGGAGGATGAGTCAAAGGGGTAAGTTGATGCAGTAGCTGTTGTCTTACCCATCTGCTCAATGTATGTCTGTGTGTCTCTGCTGTCTATTTGAATTTGAAAATTATTTATTATGGTAGAACAAGCTAGTAATGTTTTGCCATATACTTTATGCAAAAGTGAGTAGTAAATTTAACTAAACTGCTTACCTCACTTTATGTGCATTAACACAAATTTATTGATTGCCAGTTGTTTAATTCTATGTAGATGATTACAATTTGTATATTTTATGCAAAAGTACCTGCACCTTTAGAGGAAAGCAAAAAGAGCAGGGGTAGGCATCTTTGATCTGCTAATGCCACATAAGCCAAATATTTATAGGAGAGACTGTATTTAATATCTGCTCCCATTCATATGAACCCCTTGTGTGGATTATACCTCCCGGTTATTTGTCTAGTCTCTGTTTCTGTAAGCTCAATTGTTAAATGTGACTTTGCATCAACATTGGCACAGACAAATGTTGAAAACCTTGAATTAATTAAGGAAGGAGGAGTACATGGCGGGGTCAGGGACGTACAGAGGGCAATATGTTGAAGAGTATAATTGGAGCTGAGAGTGGATGGAAACAGTCCTTTAAAAGAAAAGATTTAGCAGCAATTGAGACTGCGATATGGGATTAATATGAAGGAGAGAAGCTTAGCAGGGGAATGTAGCAAAGTCTGTGGTTGCGTGAGCACTCTAAGTTTCCTGCACAGGCAAAGTGTGACAGAGGGAAAAATGTGTATAACAATACAAATAATTTATCCAGTGAGCTATGTATTTCTCAAACCTGAAAGTACTCTCAGCAAAAAAAGTGTTTGATGATAAAATCCCTTACAGGTTAAAAAAAGCCCCTTGCAGTATAATTGTTTAAAAAATTTTAAAATCCCACAAAATATGTAATATTTCTTTCTTTTTCTTTCTACTTTTATTGTCACTATTTTTGTTGTATTTTTATGATGCTGAGATTTGTATGTGTAAAATGCAGGCTTCTTATCGTGGAAAAAATGAGCTGTGTGGAACATCACAGGAGGCCGCTGGTTGTCTCCTGTACCTGCGCAGAGCGTATGTAGCTCTGGGTTGTGTCTCCCTATAACATCTGCGCAGCGCAGCGTGGGACGCCCACGCAGGAATGGGGCGAGTCGTTCTTTGAAGGTGCCTGTAGACCCCCTTGGCTTTAGGGGAGGCCAAAGCGACTTAAACAGAAATAGTCTGTTTTCAGAGGTCACGTCAGATGAACCCCACCGTGAGTTTCCTGTTTAGTTGGTTTATATTCTAACCAGTTTGAATAAAATGTTTATAGATTGTTTTTTTTTTTCTTCCTTAGTAACTGAAGTAGAAAGTCATCTTAAAGCAACACACAGGACAAATCAGATTTCCATTATACTTAAAAAGTTTTTGATTGTAAAATCCTTACTAGAGCCAGTGCTTCTCCGCAGCGTTACACGGAGCTGAGCCCCGGGAAAGGCTACCTGCCTCCTTTCTTTTCCCTCTGCTCACTGTCACTGCTTAATTGACTGACCCATCAACTGCTCTTCTCCCATTGCTGTGTCCCCTGCAGCTCTCTATTGATTTTTCTGGTAAAAAAAGTTCACTGAGACAGCTGCACTTGAATCTAGTTTTTTCTGTTGCACTCAGCTGTCTGTTAGTTTAAACACACTAGTCTGTGGTCTTTTCTTGCAATGGATGTATAGTGTAGAAGTATATTAAACAATTATGGTAGCCTAGAGCACTCATTAAACCTGAAATACAATAAACATTTATTATGTCAGCAATAGGAGACTGCACACCACTGGCTAAATAACAAATGTGTCAAGAAGATGCATTAGTGGGATATTATTTAACTTTTTTCTTATCCTTTTACCCAGAAAAAAAGCCCAGACAAACATAGATTAGGAAAGTAGATGAAACGAAGACCCACTGCTGATTGAATTACGTGGAAAGCTCAATTCAGATAATAAACTGTTAGAAAGCTTTGTTTCTTCATTTATAGATTTTTTAATCAACTTTTTTTAATCAAAAATGAAACTATTTTTGTATAGAGAGTGAGGTAGTAAAAATTAAAGGAAGTTTATACTCTGTGACTTCAGAAGCAGATTTTCATTAATTTCTAAATTCCTTGCTATAGGAAGTTCTACACAGTGTTTCTTTTTGTCAGAATGAATAATATATTTTCAGAATTTAATAATAAAAACAGCTGGACAGTTCTGTTTTAGTGTTATTAATGATTTTTTTCTGCTGCCCTCAGCTCTGGGGGTGGAGGTGGCAAAGCGCAGGTGTCCAATGCTGCAAGCGTTTTCTACTTGCAGGTGCCTAGCACCAGTGTGCCTCTAAATCAAGAGGGCGTTCAGATCTGGCCGTGTCTAGCTTGCACACGTGGAAGACTTTTTCCCAGGTGCCCGGTCTTTGGGACCTGGAGAATAGGTACGACATTGCTGTGTTGCAGGCTCTGGGAAAGGTTTTAAACTCCGTGATGTGGAGAGCTGCAGCGGCTCCTCAAGGACACCGCGGCCTCTGCAGAAAGTTCTCCCTTGAGGTTTTTGAAGCTTATTAACTGAGCCTCTGACAATATATTATGTTGCTAAGTGTTTAGAGCCTCTGCATGTGTGGCTAACGTGGGATATTCACTGGCACAGGTTGCCCAGAGAGGTGGTGGAGTCTCCTTCTCTGGAGATCTTCAAGGCCTGCCTGGATGCAACCCTGTCTAACATGCTCTAGGTGACCCTGCTGTGTGGGGAGGTTGGATTAGATGATCTCCAGAGATCCCTTCCAACCTTACTGATTCTATGATTCTATGAAATTCAGGGGAATTAACTACCGGTTCACTGGCAGACTGAAATTTGGCTTTTCAGACCCTGTTGATGCCCGAGTTAGCAGTCCTGGGAGTAATGGTCAGCTCGTTCTCCCTGACCGTACTGTGGGTGGGTTCGTGCTTGGCTCTTCCTCGCCCTCAGTGCTCCCCAGGTTGGGTAGCAAAGAGACCTGACCAGCTGTGCCACGCTACAACAGGTCACCTGCAGCCCAGGATGCTGCTGCTGCTGCTGCAATTAATGTTTTTTTTTCTTAGAGTTCAGTATCCATGAGTTTCAGCCCCATCTGTTTTTCTCGAGAGTATATCACTGAATATGTCAAAGATAAGGATGAAAATCCAAAAGTATTAGGATCACAGAAAGTAATCTTCTTTCGTCCTCTCTGCTGCTGGAGGAGATGGTTCTAATCCTTCCCTCTAGCTGCTACACAGTCAGCTGCTATCAGCTGGAAACTCAGATAAAATTTATATTTTTATATAGTAACATCATATACATAGCAGTCAACTCTTGGACTGTTGCAAAGACTCTCCTGAACCTCCTGTTTCTCTGCCAGGGTTACACATGCTTGTCTTCTAAGCAACCTCTTGGAAAACAATTAATACAGAGTATCGTTAAACTACCTCTGTGAACTCCACAGGCAGTCAGACCAGCAACTCTAATGGATCTCATACTTTCGATTTTGTTTGCAGAATTTTGATTCTGCAAATGTAGTAATTTGCAAAGTTGGTGTTTTGGTTTTCTTTTGTACCAGATAATTTTTAGGCAATTTCTTAAGAAATGAACTTTTTGGGCTAAGCGTTCATGAGATTATTCTTCACCTACTGAATTTTTTAATGCTAAACCCACTAGTTTATTTAGCATCTGAATTGTTGTGCAATGTGGAGAATGTAGCAAGATTGGCTAGACCTTCTTTGAATTTTAAATTTCTGATTTAACAAAAAAAAAGTGTTCTCTGTCTCAAGAGCATACTGCTCACAGCTAGCAAGCAGTTCACTGTGATAAGTGATTGTAAGTGTGAAGTGAATGTTACGAGAGTGATGGTAATAATGGAAAAGTTTTGGAGCAGGTTGGCTTTAAATTTGTTCTGAGCACGAGAAGTATAATTGTAAATATTATAATCTATTTTGCTGCAGTTCTGCCCTTAAAAATGGAGAATAATTAGAGCTGAGGAGCGTTCCTTTATATTTATTGCTTACTACAAGTGATAAGACTTAGGGAAATAGTAAATCTAAATGTGTTAATTCTTCGTACTCTAACCCCAATGTTTTTCTGAACTGAAAACAAGGCAGGATGCTCTCCCCACCTTTAAAGCCTCAAGTGGTGAAAGTTTCTGAGTTCTTCGTGATCTCATGGTACTCAGACTGTGTGTTATCTCTTGAATATCACCTTATTTTTGGGTCCGAGTGCGTGGTTCTGTGTTCGCTTCAAGGTAAGGAATTGTGAAAGCGCTGAAATGCCGTCAGGGCCCCCGGAGCCCTGCTCGCTTAGCACGTTTCCTACAAGGAAAGCGGGAGAAAAGTTCATTCAGAGTTCATTCTTCATTGAGCTTCAAAACTGTAAGCATCTCACAGCCCTGTCCTAGTCTGAAATAGAAAACTCCCCCTATAAACCAATTCTCAATGAGTAAATTATTAATCCTGAGTTTTCTTTTGAAGACATGGGTGATTTAGTCCCGGATCCCCCAAAGCAGTAGCGTTAATTGCTCGTGACACCAGTGGCAACTTCTTTTGAAAATGTTCCAGACTGGATGTTAAATACTTTGACGTTAAATTACAATAATTACTTTAAAAGCTAGGAGGTTTAAATCCATACAAAATCACTTTAAATTGCGCAGTCAAGTTACTTAATGCATGAGTTTGAATTCGTTTGTATGGTACTAATATAATGTAATTGGTACAAAGGAGTTAGTAAAGATGACATGTCTTTTTACAGAAGAGAAAAGGTAAGCAGACTGGTTTAACCATCAAGCCGGGCCATGTCTCTTGAGGAAGAAGTGTTTTTTGTCACCTATCAGAACAAATCCACCCAGTGGAAGAAAACCATCTCTGAATTCAGAGACTAATATGCTTAATTTACTACACTGCATGATGGTTTATAAATTTATGTACTTATAACATTTGTCGGGACTGTTGTAAATAATTCCCTTTTATGGCCGTAATTCCCCCCCAACTTCCCCTCCCCCCCCCCTTTTTTTTAAGTTAGAGCACAGCTTGGATTTATGCTCTGCTCTTTCACTATTTCCTGTGCATCTCTGGCAGCTGAGCTATTTGTTTGACCATAAGATTTAGAAGTCTGAGGACTGAAGAGGACAGTTCATCTCTCCACCCCAGATTAAAGCCTTTGCCACATTTTGATCTATCACTTTATACCTCACTAAGTCAGTGTCGAGTGGAGGCACTGACATCCGACACTGCGGAGACCAGAGCATACCCGCGTGGTATAAATACAGAGCATAAGGAACAGGGCCCTCTCTCCACATTCATTGCTAGGAGTTAATGCCAATATATTAACTGTGTCCTTGGTCTTCCTCTCCATGCCTTCATTCCCATTCCTAGAACTTGCAGCTTTTGAGCAAATTGTGATGATAAGAAGGTGGAAAATCCCCAGTTAAAAATCTACAGAATTCGTCAGACATAAAGCCCTCTTCAAAATAATCTTTTAAAAGAAGGAGAAAGAAAGGAAATTCAAAATCAAATGTATATTCTTTATTTTAATAAAGTAATTATTTCAATTGCTTTTCCTTCTTACTTTCTATGCTTCCGCAAATCAGAAACTATTGTTTCTTGCTTAAATGTCTCTAATTTAAAATCTCACATTCTGTAATGATTAGATGGAGCTATTCAAAGTGTCATTGGCTTATCAACTACTTTAAAAAAAGGGTAAAAAGATAAATTTTATCAGTCTGAGGAAGGCCTAATTTCTTCCATACACAGGAAAAAGTATTCTTCCCATTCTGTTCCATTCCGTTTCTGTGCACCTTTCCATCTTTGGAGGTAAGGAGCCAGCATTTGTAATTTGTCATTTTTGTTTTTTCCTTTACCTTAGAACAGGCATTGGGGCCAGCAAGTCAATGTACAGTCTATGCTAGAGCTCTGATTTTAGCTACCTGCTGTGCCACTGTTCCAATATAAATCTGCTTTTGTCATTATTTTTCCAATGCGATAACACTTGTTGTTCTGGCAGCTCTTGTAATGCTGTCAAAATGCTTTACTATTTTGTGTGCTTGCAGGAAGGAACTCAGGTAAAGTGGAAGAGAGGGAAAGACATTTTCTTATACTCCCTTTTTTCCAGCAAAGTATGTTTTCAGCTTAATGGTGAGAGGAACAGGCAAAGCTTATGATCCGCAAAGCCTACAAAACAATTTTAAATGTAGAAGTACTTTGTATCTAATGTTTTTGTCTTTAGAAAGTTACGTTTCTTGATCAGTGATGAAAAAGAGAGGGGCAGATAATTACTTTTTGGTTTGTAGGGTCAGCAGCAGTGCTTTTGATAAGACTGATATGTTGTCATTTCTGATTTGTGAACTCAGTTATCTGATGGATTTGTGCAGTTGTCAGGCTGCAGAACGAATTCTGTGTGAATGACTCTCATACACCGAAGAAATGCATGACTTCAGCTGTATTCAGCATTTCTCACCTGCTGCTTAAACTCAATCACTGCCATAAGCTAAAATGTTATCAAAAAAGTTTTCCTTTATAAACCTACACTACACAATATCATTCTTTATCATAGATTGAAATAGCTATAAAATGGGAAACAGAGTAAGATAAACTCAGTTTGGAAAAGTGTATTTTCCACCTATAACTGACTCATATCAGATTTAAGGAGATACTCCTTTTTACTTGATTCTGTGTAGAATCAGAGTAGCTGAGCTCATCATGATAAATCCCTTGCTACCCTTACTTTGAAGATTCCCTGAAAACTGGAGGCAAAATCTAGTGTTGCCAATGGCAAGTTAGACTCCAATAAGAAAATAAAACAAGAGATAGATTAACTAATTATAATATTGAAAACATAGAGTACATTTATACAGAACGGAAATATCAATAAATACAAACCTTATGTGAACATTAACTCCTTATACTTAAGATACTATTTTTGTTAGAAAACTAAAACGTTAATTCCTCTAATAGTAACAGAGTTCCTTGGAGATTTAACTAACATGTCCGTAATCATTCAGTGGGTTAAAAATTAAGTATCAATAAATAAGTATTAAAAAAGATGATATTTAATAAAGGTCAACATATGCATGAAGGTGGTAAAGATCTATTTACTTAAATGCAGGCTGGAGGATAACTGGGCAAGAGTTCTGCACAGAGATGTTTTAGGGGATTGTAATGAATCGGAAGCTGGACTTGAGTAGTGTATCACACTTGTGAAGAAAGGAAGACACTGTACTTGAAGAAAATCCTCCCAGGCACCCTCTCTAAACACCACTTTTAATGCTTCAGCTGGAGTACTCTGTCCTGTGCATTGCATTTCAAGAAAGAAGTGAAGAAAGCAGAAGCCATCAGCTGGAATTTTTTAGCCTAAATACAGGAAGGTGGAGATAGTGGCATAGTTGTGATCTTTGTACATATCATAGTTTTAAATGTTTCCAGTGAGGAAATATTTCAGAGAGGAAATCGTTCTGCAAACGGAACAATCTGTCTTACTCATACACAGTAGATAAAGCAAGAAAGAATAGGTTAATATTGTAATATGAGCCTCAGGTTAAACATCAACTACAATTTTTAATAATAACAAGGATAATGAAGCATTGGAATTGATGCAGGTTCTGTCCCCACGGAGAATGGGAATGACAAGAGGTGGTGGTGTTCTGCCACAAATAAATCTCATAAAACTTAAATTCTCAGTTTTTTCAATGAGAATCTCAATAGAATTATAAAAGTATAGAACTGAGTTGTGAGATACCAGAAACCATTTTGTTCCCCTGTCTTTCCTAGGACTTTAGCCTAAATGCACAAGGAAACAACAGAGCATCATCGAGAACATTTTCTTCTAGTTCCTATCATAAATTTATGGAATTTTTCTTCCCTATTCCCAGTGTTTCTTTTTTACTATTCTGTAATGTTCTCATTATCCATATATAAATAATTCTCCTATATCAAGCTATTAGTAGCTAAATTCCACGTCAGCTTGAATTAGATTTTGATTCAGAATTGTGTGTCAGAGTATCAGGAAAAGGGAAGGAGCTCATATAGTTATTTCAACTTGCAAAGCTTCTTCAGCTTTTCAAAGAGTAAAGCCTAGAAATAGGCTTATCAGCATTAGGGTTAGATTTTTTTTGTTTGTAGTGTTGTTTTTGCATATAAAGATTTGCTATCTAAACATAGCAAAGCAGCTCTGGAAGAGGACTAGCAATGGCAGCAAAACCTAGATTACTCAAAGACAAAATAAAGGGACGTTTTTCAAAATACCTTCTACAAAGTCTACTTGACATTACAAAGACTGTTTTAAAAAATAATACTTCTCAGCCTCTGATACTTAGGGATCATAAAATATTTATTTTTAGTATGCATGATTTTTGCTCAGTAATTCTGTAGTGCTCTTGTCCTATGTCAAATTGGTTTGCCCAAGGAAGATTGAATTTTAGTTTGTATAGCTCTTAGTTTAATAGTTATCTCAGTACATGAGAATTAAAAGACAGTTATTACTAAGAACCTTACTTTTATAATTAAGTAGTTATATTTTTACATGTACTTTTGAGATGTCTTCAGAAGTAATTACAATCTCTCTATTTGTTGTATTGCTTGATAGTCTCTTATTAAAATGGACTGAAGTTCTAGAGGCTAGATATGACGTAAACTTAATATTTTATAGATACCATATTTCACCACACCATTTTACCTCTCTAAAAATCTAATAGTATCATATGAAATACGGATTATGAAAGTATTTTTTGTAAAACCCAGTTATGTTACTTCCACCAGTGTAGTAGTTATTAAAAACTGTAAATTCACTAAGAGAACTACTCAAAAAGCAGCAAGAGAATATTCTGTAATAACTTTTCTAAGAGTGGGATATGCAATGTCTTTGTAATTCCAGCATTATCAATATAATCATTTCATGCTCTTTTTCCTCTCCAAAAAAACTTGTCTTGATTGGCAAACTGATTTGTTTGAGTGAATTTAAGATGCAATTTTGTGACCTTTGGAAAATGTAACCAGAAGAAAAGCACTAAATACTGCTTACCTAGAACATTGCTTTGAAGGCCATGACAGCTTTTCAATATTAGGATATTTTTAGAGGTTTGGTGGTGTTAGTTGTTTAAACTCTGGGGAGTCATTATTTGTTGTTGCTGTTTCATTGTGTGTCTTGGCCAATACAAAAAAACATTTTTGCATTTTATTGGGGTTATTTTAGTTTAGTTCTTTTTATCATTCTTGTACATGCTAATGTTCTTGGCAGTTCATAATTTGATCATCAGTTTCTTGTTTTCATGAAATCAAGCATTATGTCAGAGGATGTATGAAACACCCCATGTGACCTCAATTCACTGAAAAGCATTGACATGAGTATTTGCATTTATTCATATATAGAACTTGTTAGTTTATTTTAAGAGCAGTTCTGCAATTACTGTTACAAAACTCTTCTTCATGTGCTGCCTGTTGTTTTGTCCTATTATTGTACTCAGTAGAACCAGGAGTGATTTTCTCTACATTTCTGACAACTTAATGTGTCTTTGGAGAGCTCTTTTTCTTAATTTTAGCATCCTTTATAGTTCTTGTATTTGTGGACGATGAGATTGGAAGGAGAGTCTGGTTCAGTGACTCCATGCCAAAGCCCTTCAGAGTTATTTCTGATTTTCTGCAGAATACCCATCAGACTCCCTCCTTGCCTCTGGCTAGTTCTTTTGTGAACACTTTCCAAGGTGGTGATACTCTTGCCCTTTTTAGCAAAAGACTCTATAAATTAACCTCACTAAAATGCTTGCTTTCATTTACGCTTGTTTTTCTTTTCATACCTTTAAGGACTTTTTTCATATTTCTACAGTAACCACTTTACATACACCTTTCCATTGTTTTCATTAACTCTGCATATGTGTTCAGAAAGAGTTATTACAGTCTTTCAACGGTATTCTTTTTCTCTAGTGTATACTAGTGTACTCATTTCTTCTAGCTTCTTCTTATATGGCATGCCTTCTAATTTTTATCACTTCTATTGCTCTTGCAATATAGAAGAGCTCTGTATTGTTCTATAGTCTTGCTCTGACTATTCTGACTCTACATATAAACAGCATAATTTTTACAGCATCTGTGCTTAGCTGTATCAGTACCTCAGAAAGAAATAACTGCCCCACTGGCGCTGCCTGTACAACCTCTACTGTACAATCTCTAGGATATAGTGTTTATTTTGTAATTCTGTTCATGTTCAGTATGCTGTATTCTAGTTCTCATTTCTTTTCCTGCAGTATCATTCCCTATTCAGTATTGTACATGGTTTATATTTGTCCCTTAGAGCCTTTCCTCTGTAAATGTATCTTGGTAAAATCTCACTAAAATGATTTTTACAAATTTATCCGGTAATATTAAATCTTTGGTCAACATGTTAGCCACTTCTATCTTTGCCTCTAAATGTTTATTTGTAATATGTTTTCTACTTCTAATTTTTGAAAATACTGTCATTTCACCTTGTCCTTGCTTACCCCTCCTCTTTCCTATTTGACTGGTTCAAAAATAATCTTGCTGTATCACCTGGTTAAGGCTGGGCATCTTTCCGGCATTCTTTAGCATTGTTTTTAAAATTCAGGGATTGGCTTCTCTCCTTATGTGACACTTCTTGCATTGTGGGCTACAGCAAATTACTGTAAATGTGACAATTGTTGGTAATTTCCCTGACTGTTTCTGATAATACGAGCAGCTTTTGAAGTCTTAGGAAGACACATGGTATGGGGTATGGATTTGCGTATGTTACAGAGCTCTGTTACCAGCAAAATGACTCTTACTGCCCTCAGATCTAGATAGCATCTAGATGGGTGTCCTGCCTCTTCACTGGAGAGCAAATACTGGTTTTCCTCTGCTAGCTGATGATGAGCTGATGATCTCCCTGTTTTTTCGGAGAGTATTTAGTCAGGATGCTGCAGTGCATTAAGACGACACTGACTGAACTTAGTGCTTGCTGTTAAGCCCATGCTATAGCATGCTCCTTAGTAAAGCATTACCTGCTGAAGTCAACTCGCGTACTGAAGTGAAATGTGTTCTGAAGTGTTTTTCTTGGACGAGGCTGTAAAGACCGATGCCACATGGTTGGCACTGCTACAATATATTCCATATTCCCAGTAATGGAACGCTTCGGTAAGTTCAGTGGTTGAGCGTATTCACCTCTCTCACACCCTCAGCTTTTTGTAACAGGTATTCCTAGAGCATTTCTTGCACTGTGGACAGTCTAGCAAAGATTCACAGGTAGCAAAAATCTTTTTTTCAGCCTTGCAGGTGGCAGTTAAGCTTCATCAGTTTTATCCAAGATGTTTACCCCGCTTTTTCTATGGTAATGCCTTTCAATACTTTGCTTTTAAAAGGATTGCTTGTGATAGAGCGGAGCGGAAATAATGCAGATATCGATGTAGTGAGGTATCGAGTCAAACTCGGGTGTGTCAGTGGCCCAAAGGGGCAGAGTTGTTCCGAGCAGCAGTAGTTTTGTAGGCTGAATGTTTAAACCGGAGCCCCTGCTTCCGCTCTCCTTTGATACTTGCCCCTGAGTCAGTTTTACCTTCTTTCTATGTTCTTCCCTTCAGCTGCACACTGTAAATTTGGACAGGATAAAGTTGCATAGGGGTGTTGCCACCTGTTTCATTTAGCAACTCTTCAGTTGTGTGCAAGAGAGCCCTGGAGTGTGTGGAAGAGGATCACTGGGACTCTCTTACTAGTAATCATGAATTATTTCAGTTGTAAATACTGTAGAAACAGAAATACATACATAAAAATAGACTATTAAAAAAATCATGAGGTTATTTAACATCTGCACCTATAATATCCTCACTGAATATGACTCATGGGGGGAAGTACTAGACAAGTACACATGTTCAGCTCATGATCTTTCTTTCAGACGGAGCTGATGTTTAGGATTCAGTTATTCCTGTTATTTTCTAAAGGATAATATAAGAAGGAGTATTTAGTCTTCAGAAAGTAATGAATTATATTAGTACTTAATTTAATGTGACTTGTATTACAGCAGGGCAGTAAATCACATGCATCCTTGGATTGGCTTTGAAACATTTTTATGGCCAAGATCAGGATGTAAATTGAAAAACTGACATTCCATTTTACAAATAATGATACCGCTGCAGCAGAGATGGAGATGGCCAAGGATAAAGAGGCTGTCTCATTTTCAGAGGTAATTGCACCTGTGGTCCCCTCATGATTTTTGACGTTACAGGAGTAAGGCCTTAGAAAGTGGCTTCAGTTTATTGCCAATAGTTCTGTTCTGTCCAGGGCAATGAAAACATAATCCTGTGTTCACTACTCCTTATGAAGCAAATTTTATGATAAAATAGTTTTTTAACATATAAATTATGGATTTGTAGTGTAGTAAAAGACCAGTGGGCAATGCATAAGAAATATTTTAGGTCTAAATATACAGCTAATTCTGGTTAATCATTTTTGTTCCTGTACTGCCAAGTGGTTTCTCTCTCTCAATTCCACTCTCTTTTAGCCCGCTGCATTGAGGCTAGGTAAATACAAATGATGTTAGGGTTGTTGTTATATGCCATACACCATTTTGAACTAGAGCAATCAAAGTTTGTGTTTTAAGAAACCTGTAACTTGTATTTTTGCAGTATTGGAGAGCAGCCTTACTGTCTTTAATTCTGTAGCTGTAATATCCTCGCTAGCCATGAATTGGTGAAATAAGTGTCAAATAAGAACATTTATTCAATTCTTAATCTTTTTTTCAGTCCTAAGAAAATTTGAATCACTGAATGTGTTACCAAACATGATGCATGAGAATTTTATGGAGCTACGAGCCATTTAAAAAGTATCGATATTGCCAATGTCTTGTAAGAGATATTAATGTTAATCATTATTATGTTTAACAAGGTGTCTGTGTAAAGGTAATATGTGTAAAATTTTATTTGCCTTGGAGAACAGTTTAAATGCAGATGAACAAAACAATAAGCTTGCACTTGCAATATGTAACTGAAGTTGCACTATATTCAAACTTCAGAGGAGATATTAATACCACCCAACTGTTAGTATCTAATTTAGCAGGCTAAATTACCTGACTAATCTCCCTAGGATCTCTTTGAAGCAAATGAGAGAACATGGTTTCTCCAGAGAGTAATTCAGAGCAGAAGCCTAATTTAAGGCTCTGAATTGTCCTCTGGAGAACCTTATTACTCTGCTTTGCATAAGCCTCCTGAACCTGATTTAGATCTGTTAATAATTATTAATTATTTATCAGCATGTTAAGCTAGGTATCTGAAAAGGAAATCTGAATGTCTATGAAATGTGACCTAGTTATGGTAATTTGAAAGGTTTTGTAATTTTAGGCCACATTAGCCATTTTGGTCCCTTATTTCTATAGTTCCAAACTTTTTGTTGAGATACAGCAGAAAAAGGCTCTTCCAATATTAAAATACCGCTTGCCAAAATTAAAGATATTAAAACAGACATCACATCAGGAAATGAGAGCTGAACTTCACATAGCTACTGGGCTAAACACCTTGGGGGCAAAATCAGAAATAGATTAAAAGAACCTGTTTGAAAGACCTTGCCAATCCACAAATACCTAGGTTGTGCTAAGATCAGGTATAAAGTGTTAAAGCTGTTCTATCCTGAAATGTCTTTCAAAGACAGTCTCTGCAGGAGATCCAGAGGTAACAACACAGCTATAAATATTACTTTCCCGAACTATGAATGGAGTATTTTTCCTGAGACCCCATCAATAGCAACTGCCAAGTTGCAGCAGCAGAGAAGCCTGCTCAGGGGGGTCACAGCTCCTGCCTTGTAGCCAGCGGAGGGTGTAGTGTTGCTTTGGAGATTCTGGTGCTTTCTTTTGAGATGGCGTGACAGTTAAGTTAATTGAAAATTAAATATTTGCCTGAAAGTGTTTAAACTGATGTCATAATTAAAGGTCATTTTCTGCTTGGTAAGTGTTTGTGTGTTGAACATACATGCATATGTGAATGAGAATATATGGCCTACGTGTGGATGATAAAACATAAAAAGATAGAATTCCATTAAAGTAAGGAAGAACCGTGGGTTTTTTTTTTTTTTTAATTTTAGATGTTTTAGGAATGATATTAGTATCATCAGATAGGACTTCTTTATAAGCATCTTCCAGAGATTTGGGAAAATCATAGGTGAAAACCCTTCACAGAAGAAAGCTGATGAAGCAAACTTCTGAAGTGAGCTCAGTTTTCAGGCTATGAAAAGCTTTTGAGCAGTACTGAGCTTCCGACTTGGAGCAGATGCTTGGAGACTGAGCAAGTTTACAGCCTTGTAGGACCCCTAAAGTAGAATCAGATTGAGCTAGCTCAACCTTCTTCTTGGACTGTTTCCTAAATTGGAGTAATTGTGTTAGAACTGCAAAGAGATTTATTATCGCTTTAGTTCTTCTGTCTAAGGAAACCTAGCCTAATGGTATCCACATAACTTTTTTGTTTTGTTTGTCTTGTCAGTTGTCATAGCCTTACAAAAAAATAAAAATACCACATAGGCTTTCCTGACTGCTATGCCTCCGCTGCAGTCAGGTTACATACTTGGCGGAGTGGTAGGCACGCCTGTTCTGCCTTTAATCCAGCTGGCGTGGGCAACATCTTCAGTGAGTCATGGTGACACCAATCTGTACGTGGATTTTACTGTCTTTACTAGACCTTGCGTATTAATTTATGGGTGCTCACTGCTCATATTAATGTGGCATTACAGTCATGTGAAGTAATTAAATAAAACTTTCACTGTTAAAATATTGGTATGCCAGTTTGATGGAGAGATTTCTAACGAATGTCTAATGTGTTAATAACATGACCTGAGAAGCGAGAAACTCTCTGAATAACCTTTGTTTAGGTCTGCATAACACAACAGAGCAGGGATACTCAAGCTAGCTCAACCTGGTAGAGCAGTATTTTTAGATGGCACAGATAATTGCATGCCTCTGCATGTTAGCAGCTAACATACCACTCCACCTGGATTTATATTGCTCTGCTTCTCGGTAATTAAACAAAGAAAAATTAAACAAAGAGAAAGATTAAGTAAAATTTCCTTATATATGGGCTAATACAATCTCTTAATGTCCTGTTAACTAAATGAGCTTAAAGTTTAAGTGTTCGGTGCAATGAAACAAGAAACTATTTAATAATGATATGTATGTAGTGCTATCCTTCATGGTTTTATGATGAGATGCAGATGGATCATTTTGACACGATTGTTTTGACACATCTTGTCACATCTTGTCTGTATTTTCTGTAATACAGAAGATTTTATTTTCTTAATTAATCACATATAATCTTGCTAGTCTCTAACAGTTTATAATTAAAATTCCTAGGCTGCCATCCCAATAAAGATTCTATAATTTACCGGGCTAGCATGACCAATGCCAGTAAAATGTTCTAGTATATTATCTGGCAGTAAATAAAAACTGTCAAAAAATCAATAAAAAGAACAGTGCTCAACAAAAGACATATGCCTTGTAAATAATATGTCATGACAACTAGCAGCCATAGTAACATATTTGAATGAAAAGACTGAAAAAAAGGAACCAGCCAGAAGGGGCTAATGGGTTATTTTTGCTAGAGATCTGCCATAATCTTTTTCTGTCACAATATTATTGCAGTTGTGGTAAAGCAAAAGGATTTATCCTGTGATTTTTCCAGCATACTGTAGAATTTCTGGGTAGCGAAGATCGACATACATTAATTTCTGCAAAAAGCAAGTGTGTCAGCCTACCACTGGTCCATTTACACCAGTATTTACTCCTCTGTCTTAAATGATTCAGGTCTGGGATTTTTGAAAATATGTGATGCACATATGCAAAAGGAACATTTCATTACTTATAAGCCATTCATCCAAATGATAAAACAAAAATTTTCGAAGAATTATATCCTAGTAATTTGGAAATGACAAATAGGTTAATGTTTTTGAGTGAAATCTGTATGCATCACTTAAATTGGCAAGCTGAGTAATTTTCAAATCTCTTGATGCTAATGTAGTGTTTTGGTTTGTTTTTGTTTTTTTTTATCTAGTCCAAATGAGAATGCTGAAAATATTTGTGGTGGAAAGGGTTATTTGTTTTAAGGAAGCATATGATGATGAAGAAAAATGACTGTGATAGCTATAATGATTAGCATGTAAGAACTATTTTCCTTCCTTCCCTCCCCCAAACCCTGTCTCCTGAAAAGAAGGTATAAAGGTGTCTTGAAAAAGTAAGCTTTTGGGGAGATTTTTGCATCAAGAGTGCACCGAGGACTTTTTGAGGAGGCTGGATTCGATGTCATGCAAAACTTTGAATGTGAAGGCCAGAATATTTCTATACAGAAGATGGTGGAGACATGCTGAAGGGAAATGAGGTATAATGAAGTAGTAAATTATAGCAAAATAGTAATAAAGTAGCATAATAAAGGAATTGGTATCTTGAATTGACTCAAAATCATAAGTTCAGTTAAAAAGACCGAGGAGGAGGAAACAAAACAGGAGAGAGAGACGGCGTATCGCCTTAGCAGCAGCAAAGATTGAGTGGATTATGGCAGTAGAGGTTTTTGGGCTTTACTTTGCATTTTTATTTTTCTGTCAGCTTTGCATTTAGCTGTTAAATAAAAAATCAAGTCTTTCATATTTTCTGTAAGGCAGAGAAGGAAAAGAAGAAAGCTATAACTATACATGGTAGTTTTTTGAGTCCTTTATGGGCTGGTTGATAAGTTCAGTACTTGTCCGATTTATCTGCATTTACTCAGTGGGTGGCAGAACAGCTATTGCAATCGTCTTCAAGTATTAACATTTTCACAAATTTTGGGTGATGTTTAATTTAAACGTGAGGCTTTGCTAATTTTAGTACGTTCTTAGCTTTCCTGTGTTTCAGTTGTGCTTTTTACCGTGCGAAGAATTCGGGGCGCCTCGCGCCTCTTCCCGTTACCGAATTGGGAGGACGCTGCTGTCGCGTCCGTGTTACAAAAGCTGGGATGTGAAACGGTGGCCGGGGCGTAACATCGCTGCCCTCCTGATGTGCAGAAGTCGTGCCGTTTGCTAATTATGTAGCTTATGTTCTGTGAGCAGATATTGAATAAGAGCAGAAGCGAGGAAGTAGCGTTGACTACCTGCGGCGTATTTTCTGGAGAGCAGGGTGCCATTGAGTCAAGCAACGGAAGAGCTCTCTTCGTGGAAGAAATAAAAAAAAAAAAAAAATAAAAATTTCTCCTTTTGGAACAAGAAACACTCTTTGTCGAATCAGAGGAGAAGCAAAACGAACCAGTAGTTTCATAGGTCATTCTGATACTTTCCAAAGATGTCTGCTTCAAAAGCATAGTTTTAAAAAAAATTAAATAGGTTTTTCTTAAAGTACCCTTCCCTTGTTTCTATTTCTCAGGAGACTTTGTTGTTGTTTTTCTAGGGTTTTTTAGTAACTACACACTGTGTGGTGGAAGATATGATGGTACCAAATGTGATTTCAGTCTTTGTATATATAAATTTATATACGTATATAAAGACTTAAAATGAAATAAGAAAATATTTATTTTGGAAGTATCTTGAAGATAAATATGTATTGAGAGAATGTTTTTGATTATGTAAATACTATAAACAAGATCTACTCAGCACTCAAGGAATCTGGTCCTCTGTGTCGGTTTGGAACAACGACAAGTAGACAGCAGTTTGGAAGGCTTTTTGTATATTTTAGTTCCACGATGATGAAGAAAAATTCTGTTAAATGGCAAAATACTTTCCTGTATAATGTCATGACGTTTTATTTCATAGTGTCAGTAGATCTGTGCATGGATCTCACACTTCTCAGGATTTTCAGCTGTTATGGGCAGAGCACAGAAATTTGTCCTCAACAAAACTCTGCTGGTCATAGATCAGATGGAGATGTTCATTACTCTGTTTATTTATTTATTTATTTATTTAAAATCCCTTTTGGAATGAGAGGAGATTATCATCTTCATCTTGACTTGTGCCAGCCCTGGCTGTGTCTAATGTCACCTCTCTTATGTGCTTATTGGCATCTTCCACTGATGTGAAGGCAGGCAGCCTTGCCCGCTTCTGCATGCCAGTATTTGAAATTTAGATTCAAATATGCCCTCAGCAAGTAATGCTGTAAAAGGTCAGTATGAGGAAGAATAGTCTGTCTGTTATTTGGGCAGCGTATATGGTGGCCAAAGAAACCAGCTGTGGAAAAACAAAAGAAAATATAAGCAGATACTAAAAATTACCAAATATTATTTTAAAACCCAAAGACATAGACTGGAACCCTAAAAAGAGATTTGCAATGTATCATTTTTAATTCTGATTAGCAGTCTGTTATTATGATATAATCTGCGGTTCACTTTGGGAAACAGCAAACGGCATCTGGTAGCCCTTTGGACTCCCTCCAAAGTGCTTTGAAATAGATGTGACTGTAGTGAAGTCGTATGAAGGATAGGCAGCTGTTGAGCGTATCAGAATGATGGGAAATTCTCATTTTACAGGTTGTTCTGTCCTCCTTTACATTCCAGTGGGGTTTATTGTTATGAATACAGAGCGTAAAATAAAACTCAAAGCGAGCTTTTTATTCGGAGCGCTGGATGATTGCTTTGCGGTGTGACTGTTTTCCCGGATGGCAGATACCTGTTCGCGGCGTACCAGAAGCGCCGAGCCCGGCCGAGCTGCTCGGGCGGCCTCGAGCCCCGCGCGGGCGCGAGCGAAGCGCCTGCAGGCCGCCCTTGCCCTGGGCCCGCTGCGGAGGAGCGGCCTGGCCGGGAAGGACGTGCGCTTCTGCGGCCTGAGAGCCGACTCTGTCCACAGCGTAGGCTGGTGCGAGCGAGTTTGCTCTTGGAAAGGAGCGGAGACTCCTCGGCTCTGCCGCCGCCGCAGCGTGCGCCGGTTTTGGCGTGACATTGGCCGTTTTTCAGTTTTGGCTTTGGTGGGACGCCATTCTCCTAAACGCGTAGCGGGGCCCGGTAAGAGTGGGTCTGTAGAGCGAAATAGTTGGTGCTGGGGACTTGACGTTTGTTTTGGAGTTTGCTCTGGGCTATGTCTTGTCCCGTCCCACGGACGGGACGGTCCCGGGCTGAGAGGCGTAGGTGTGCTCCTGCAGCGCAGCCTCCCGTTTCGTTTCGTCTGAAAGGCACCAGTTTGTGCAGTGCGAGACTTCTCCATGGCGCGAACCAGTGGGTGGGGGCAGCCAGGCTGTTTTAAAGAAGTTTGCTCTTGATCTGAACTACAACACTAATACAGGCACATCATGCATGGCTTCCCATCTACCTGAAGATGTGGAAAAGCTCCCTTCTGTCAGCCTGGGCAGAGGAAGGTTCCCGTCTTTCCGCAGAAGACTGTGTAAATGTAGCCCAGAAATCCTAGCAGAGGAGAACTACTATATAGATACCACATTATCTTTCCTTTCCTCCTTTGTAGTTATTTGAAATATACCACATTACTGTTTCACTTTTTGATGCATCTTCTTAAAGAATTCAAATCAAACTGTATTCAGTAATAAATGAAGCAGATCTGGTGAATTATTTGCATCAGCGTAGCCAGGGATCATCTGGAAGTATGCACATGCTGAACGGCTAGCCAAACCAGCAAGGTCGTGGGCCACGTGTTGGGCAGGCCTTACTTTTCTCCTTGGGATTTAAAGCAAAGTCAACGCAAACTTTTTCAAGCCTTAACCTTCAGTAATTCTGATGATAAGGTGCCTATCACGTCCTTGGGAAAACAGTGTTATAATTTGATTTACCTCACTGTTACAAAATGCCTGTCTATGCCTAGTCCAATTTTCTTTAAATTGCATCACATTTTAAATTATTTCTTACAATAAACTTCATACAAATTAGCTGCTTAAGGTGGTGGTAAAGACATATATATAGAGATTTATTTTCTGCCTCATATGTGATTATTTTTTCCTTTATAATTATTTACTTTTATAATATTAATAATGAATAAGTGACAAATGTATATATGAAAACTAATCATATAGGATATGTAGGTAAATTGAGAGATGACAGAATTCCTCCCTACACACTTCACAAATAGATTCTTATATTTTCTAATAAAGAAAATCTCGTCTCATACATACATGAGTTTTTCTTTTTAATAGCTGATTAATTATATGCATTCTATTATATGCTAAGCTATTATATGTATAGCTTGGAAAATCTTATGTACGTTACCATGATGAAGAAATGTTACTTAGAGTCGTGGCTATTTAATTATCTAAAAAGTTACAAAATTTAAATAGTGAAAGATTTCAAGAAAAATTTTTATTCTTAATGCTGCAGTCAGTCATCTCACAAATTTGTAAAGCAATTTCTCATCAGTAACATTGCTTGATTAGTTTTCTGTAACAAGCTGGAGTTTGAAAGCATGGAGGATTTTGTGAAGTTAGGCTTTCTTTGTAATACAAGTAATAGTAACGTTATTTAAATTGCATAATACAGGTTTTTTCTTCCTTATCACGCTCTTAAGATATTGTTAAACTAGAGAAGATTTTCGATGTTTATTATACAGTTTCCCTGCTCAGAAATAAATTCTTTATTCTTTCTGTCTTCTGTTCCAGGAAAAGGCATGTATTAAATGTAAAATCAAACTGTTAAGAATAGCAGTATGTTAGCCTTTGTGATCTGGAGCGTACTTAACATGATAGTTGCTTCATTATTTCTAAAAGTAAAGAAAGACATAATAATTGCGAACGTTTACCTATGTTTCTTCATAATATAGTCTAAAGCACAACAGAACAGAAGACAGACCTCTGCCTGGAGCCTGGGTGCATGACAATGTGCATGTAGCACTCCCTACACAGAGGAAAAGAGAGCAAGCTGCTGAGTATTTTAAACATCTAAATATATTAAGAAAACTCCTACTAAACCATTAGTGAGGTGAAAAGGTTGAAGTAGAAGGAGTGTTGTTTGTTATCTGTGGTTAGGGAGAGCACGACACAGAAGTGACTGAATCACAGCTTGTAGATACCCACCGTGCTGTTGTAGGAGCTAGCAGGTTTTAGTTACATTATCACTCTCAAAACCCACCCACCCATATCAGGCAGAAAAGCAGATTACTTCACTTTAATGCAGTGGGAGCCTATTTGTTCCTAGGAATCTCTGAAGTATATAATGGAGGTCATTAGCAAAGCAATTCTATTACAACTCTGCGTGCAAAGCGTTAGTAGTAAGCACCAGACGCTCCTGGATCGGTACCTTCGCAGCTTGCCCACGGACTACAGCAGAAATTGCCCTGAACGGTGCCTGAACAGCTCCGGTGCTATTTTGTTGCGTTCTTTTTCTTTTCTTTGAAGCTTTTTAATTTTTTCACAGATAAATCATACCTGCTTACGGTGTGCGACTACCTAGTACCAAATCAAAATGAAAGCTACTAAATGTTGTGTGACAAAATAAACAATTAGTTACGGTTTGTAAAATTTTATGCATGTTTATTGTACATCAGCAGTATAAGATATGATGGCCGTGGCTACTTACTTTCCTTCTTTCAAGTACTGCAATTTTCTGAATGATGTAACAGGACAGGAACACTTATGTCTCTTTGCAATCTTTCCCAGATTTTTAAATGGAATGGGTTTTTTTCAATGTTAGTAATTGCAAATCCTCCTTCTTTGAAAGTTAGTAGCAAAGTTTTAATTTAGGTTAGCTGGAGGAATTCAGATAATTTAAATAGATTACTTGATGACATTATTATTAAACTCTGCAAGTTCATTATTACAAGTATTGTTTGTCTATAAATCTCGAAGTGTTTGAAAGACAAGTTTACAAGAGGGATGTTGGTGAATAAATGTCCCTGCCGGCAACTAAATCAAGCATTTAAATGTCAGTGTATTCATACCTCACCTGTCAAGTACTGAGGAGAAATCTCGCTTGGTTACTTTCAAGCTCCTTACCTGTATGAGCTGACAGCTTTCCGCTTCTCAGCGTTCATTACTTAATTTCTCTTACTTAAAATGGGACCAGTGAGCTGAGCTGCAAAGAACCTGTGTGAATCGTTGGCCACGTTTATGTGTTTGCCATGTGGATGTCGTAGCCCCTATTGCGAGGCAGTATGCAGTGGATGTCCCTCGACAAGCTGATGAGAACTGTCTGAAGAGATGCTGTAAAATGCTTTCACTTGAGGTATTTTGCTGAAATATTAAAGAGACTGAGGTCAAAACTTCTTCCCTGTTCTACAGGATTTAAATTCAGGTTTCTGTGCTATCCACTTGGCTAGTCCTTTCTGAGACCTTCGTGATGGAGCTGATCTGTTTAGAATTAAGTACTTAAATGTCTTTTAAGCCAGAGAGAAAAACTCTATAACCTAGTGATTAAGGCAGTCCTTCGGGATGGGGAATCTGGCTTTCAGATTCCATGACAATGAACATTTAAGTATTTCAAATTAAGCATTCATTAGAGTAGGGACTTGAACTCGGTTCTCCTGCCTCCCGAGTGAATACCCTAATCGTGGCACTATGGTAATTCTTGCACATTTGCTGTGATCCAGGGAGTATCTGAGCGTTTCCGTGTAATATTGGAGAGGTTCATTATAAGGATATGAGGGGTGAACGCAGAATACATTATCGCTAACTGGCTGTGACAATCTCCCAAAAGTGGACAGCTGGTATTTAGAGGTCCTTTAGCTGAAGGGGTTTTGAACCTGTGATTTCCGTATCTCGTAGGCACTTTGCAACCAGTGCGCGAGCAGGTGGAATAGCAGCCCCATCGAGCATCTTTTGAAAGAATCGATGGAGCGTGGTTTTCAGAAGAAAAGGGCTGAGGCTCCTTTCGCAGGAAGTTTTAGGGTTACAGATTTGGGGATAAATGACTGAGCTTCCTGAGCTGGTGCGAGGGAGAGGCCCTTGCCTTCTTGTCAGCATTTCTTAGGCTTCCTTAGCCACCTGGTTCGGGCACCCTTTTGCATTAGTGACCTCTGATTGCAGGGCGTCTACGTGTTATGCTGAAGAATACGCAAAGGGGTTGTTGAGCCCCGGTCTGATTTCCTGCCGCTACTAGTAAATTGCATTAACAAATTCCTACCTTGAACAAACTAGGTGATATTTTCAGAGGGCTCTAGGATTTATTGTTGAGAGGCCAGGTGTTACTATCATTCATGTATATATTGTGTGTGTTTGTGTACATAAATTTATAGCTTTACTAAAAATTATAGGTACATTCTGCAATAGTTTGATATAAAGAAAGTAATTCATTATCTTATATAAACTTCAAGTTTTAAGATACTAGATAACAAAAGAACTCTCTATATAATCTTTCCTATCATTAGAACTGGCAAATTAGTTAAGTGAAGAAATGAATAACTGCAGATGAACTGTATGGCATAAGTGTGTGCTGCTTTGTAAAATAATTGCAGTTCTAGTGCCAAATAATTTTAAATCTCTAATTGATTTTTAATATTTTTGACAGGAGTCTCCTTTTGTGAGTTTTAACAATTAATATTTCAATAGAGCAGTCTAGGGATTTCTGTGATTTAGCTCAGTTTATGCTCTAATATATCAGCAATACATTGTGTAATTCTGCACTCAATTACTGTAAGTAGAACTCATGAAATATCTATTAAGTTTGTTCAGTATTTCTCAATATAATTTTCAATTTTAAGTGCTTTATGGCATTATTAAACATAAAACATGAGGCTTGTCATTTCTAATGTCAGATATCTACAGCGGGTTGAACATTTGGATGGAAATTCTCAGGCAAAGTGATTTCATATTTCAGAAATCGGAAGTAGGGAAAATAGTGTTTTGCTGAGTTGTAAGTATTATTTTACTCAAAGTAGTTTCAGTGTGTTCCTGCTTTGAAGCAAGGGGGATGAAATCATGTAGGAAAAAGAATTTTGTCAAGCCTGTGCTTACTGTCTCTTTCCTAGGTCCAAATTTGGACTAGTTTTAAGATATTTAATAATAGCACTTTTTGCATCGCCAGTGGAAATGTCTTAGGAGTTAACTCTTCCAAGATTTTTGTTGTCACTCTAGTGTGGTTAATCCTGACAGTCCCTGGAGCAATAGTGCAGTCTCCTATGAACTTGGAAGTGGGAGAGGTGTAAAGCTGGGATTGTGTCTGCTGGGGGAAGCTCAGAGCTGCCAGCACACGAGTGTTTTAAGCGACGTGGGCAAAGAAAGGAAGCAAAATGAGCATAAAAGCTGGTAAGTCTAAGATATGGATATGGGGGGAAGAAGCTAGGACTGGATTTACAAGGCAAGGACACCAGGACAGAAGAGAAGTTAGGAGTGGGAATGCAAAACTAGAAGTGTGAATCCGTACAATAGGATCTGGTGACAGTAGCGCTGGGGGAGGTATTTGGGAAGCAGCAGAAGTGGGGTAAAGGCAGGCAAGAACAGAGGCAGTTGACTTCAGGGGGGCTGTTGATTTCTGCCGTATTGCAGAGGGTGAGATCGAGGAGATACTTTGAATGAATTTCCTTTTCTCCGTGCTACAAGATCCAATTCAAACAAGTCATTAAGCACTGAATATCATTTACATTCTGGACAGTACCAAAAAACGTGTTTAAGTTCCACAATAAAGTTGCCTCCTAAGCAGGGCCACAGTGGACATGGAAAGAAAAAGATAGAAGAGAAATTATTTTAACTTGATGAAATTTATCATTAGTTTCACTGGTCCTGCCCTTGTCTCTGGAGCTACTAGAAACCATTAATATTAGATATATATTCAAATGCATGGATGGTGCCTTATCTGGCTGATGACTTACTTGATTGCAGATTAGACTGTAAATTTATTTGTACGACAGAGATAGGGCTACAAGGTGTAGCTCTTTCTGCAGGAATTTAAATTTAGTACAGAGAAGATGTCTATATTCTCCTTTGACTTAGGAGAAGAGAGATACTCTGGAAATTGATTATTTTTAATGTTAATGTTGTGTGAATCCTGAAATAGTTTAAAATGGGGAATAGTATCTGTGTTTACGGTTTCTCACCATGTGAGACAACTGTCTCCCTTGCCTGATTTCAGGGATAAGTAAGTACACAGTTCTAGCAAATTTCTCTGTCCATCAGGTAATAATTATTCATTGTGTTTAAATGTATCAGGTGCTTTGACTACCGTTCAACTAATCCACAGATTGCAAACCCGATAAATGTGGATGCCTTAGGATTTCCTTGCAATATATGATCCAGAGGGTGCCTTGTTATTGGTCGTTGTTGCAGTGTAAACTGTCCTGCAGTGTGAAACAGGTTGAAGTCTGTTGATGACTGCAGATGACTTAATTTTCTTCTTCATTTGGGACTGCTCATTCCCGTGTGTTTTACCTGGTGGAATATAAGCAGGAGCTTTGTAAATCCATACTGCCACCATCTGGGATCAAACTGCAGATTTTTTTGCTATTGAGGGGGTTATGGGATTTGGGGCACTTACCCTTCTCTATCCCACTTGCCCCGTCCCCAACTTTTAGGGATGAAATTGTTAATTTTGTTCATTTGCTATCTAAATATATACTTACTAAGGTGTGTACATTTCAAGTGTTTATTTTTCTGAAGTCATAGAGCCCTTTTTTATATAAAGAAAAATGTACTTATTTTTTTCCTTAAAACTTCTCCTTAAAAATTGCCAATAAGGAGGCATTAATCACATACACTGTAATGGCCAATATTATTAATTTGCTTCGTACGCTACTTACTGCCTACACATGGCAATCACTAAGGTTATCTTTTTCTTCAAATGTTTAGTGTATGGGCTTGTTTCTTAGTTGAGAAATGTTGAAATTGAAAATGTTTTCTTTTTAATAGAAGACAAAGGGAATGTGCTCACCTACATAACGAATTATCCTATCTAGAAGGGAAATACAATACTTGTATTCATACATATATTCACAATGTGTTCGTAGGCATTACATACTACACAAAACAAGTGTATTCCATAAAAATATTTCAAAATGGAGTTAATTTTAAGTATGCCTGCAATCTTTTTGCATTTTACTCAAGATTTTTTTTTCAATGTTTTGTTGAATTTTAACTTGGTGGCAGTTTGAACTAAGGTCTAAGGTTTTGACTGTAATTAGGTAATCAGAGATCCAAATTGTATCCTATTTTCAGCTGGGAAGTTGATTTTTGTCTTCTTATCTTTCCTTTATAAACATAGGATCAGGCTGAGTGTTCTACTTTGTTGGATACCTTTGTTGTCTTCTTACACCTCATACGTTCATCTGCAGGTAGGAACTGCTTCCCCGCATTGCTCCTGCCAGTTCGTTGTCAGGCTTGCAAAGTCATCGGTTTTGCACGGGCTGAAAGTTAGGCAAAATCTGGGGCCTTCTTCATTGCTGAATTGTTTGCAAGATCTGTTGTAAAAATAAATTATGCTAGATTGCTAATACTTCTATTACTCCTTCAGTCATTAGGCACTGCAATAATGCTTTAGTTTGCAGTTGGCACTTTGAGACAAGTTCTTTCTTTCTGAGACTTTTTCGGCATCTCAAAACTCTAAAAGGTCATTTTTATAAATGAGCTATTAAAAATGAGCTGAAATCTTTTTTTAAGCAGTTGAAGGAGTTCTCTGATATCCAATATAATTAGCAGGATTATTTTTTTAAATAAATTGTAGGGTTTTTCATACATTTCATAAAATGAAAGGAATTTGTACTTACAAAACGAATACAGATTGCAATGTATTTCAGTGGGCATGAACTTGGAAACTGGAAGGCAATTTAAGGAAAATTATACTGAGGAAATGAAAAAAAGAATAGCACTATTCCAAAATAACCAGATGTTAAGCCTGTGGTACTTATAGGCTAGATATTGTGCTGGATAATAACCTTGGTAATCAAGAAGATACTTGCAAATACATACATTAAAAGAAACACATTTGGATTTTTTAGTAATCTAGCTTAACTAGTATTCAACGCTTTTATTTTCTTTTGCAGGATTTCAGAGCATAGGCAAATCTAATTCAGTGTAAGAAATTAATCTCTCTGCTTTGATTAATCTTGGTTTTCTCAGTGGCTTAAAAAAAGAAGCAAATATAACTGAACTCAGCTCTTGACATAGTTTAGAAAAAGATTCAGTTTGCTTTAAAATCTGTTTATTTGAGGAAATTGTATAGCTGAAGAGAATGATGATGGGATATATACTCTATCACCTTGAAATAGCCAGTTTAAATCGGGTCAACATGGCTAGCAATCAAAGCTTTTTGGGTTTTCCAGTGGATCACTGAATACCTAAGTGAAATGAGATTGGTCTCAGTCCAGTTCACAGACTTTAGTAGGTTTTTAACCTCAGGAAACGCAGCAGCTTCCACAGACAGATGAAGAACTTAATGATCGACTTTTGTGGTCAGTCTGTTAGAGAGAAGAGCCACAGCTGTGTTGAGGTGTATTTTGACACTGCCCAATGCTACCTGTTTATAGAGTGGGTCGTTTAGTCTTCAGGGCTGTCAAGGCAGATAATGGCTCTGATGTTGGCTGGTTTGTTAAAAGTACAGAAGTTATTTTTAATGAAAGCTCATTTTTTAATGTATGCTACGCGGCTGCCAAAGGAACACGTGTGAGGCACACCTGTGACAACCTTTTCTCCCTAAAGCAGCCACTAACTTCTGCAGCGCCTCTCCTGGTTCCTCTTACACCTCCCATCGATACAGAAGGCGCAAAGTTCACTTCTGCCTGCCAAGGCCTGGGGTACCAATTTGTACTGCTCTCCTGCCGCCAACCGCTTCACACAGCCGAATGAGAACATTTTGAAAACAGTTATAGCAATAGAAGAGTCTTACTGACAAGTTATGTATACATAATTTTTATTTTAGATAGGAACATAACCATTTGAAGAAAGTTTTTTTTTTTTTTTTTTTTAACTAAATATTCATGAAGATTTGAATTCATTCATTCCAGGTGAGAGACTAAAAACCTAAGAGTTTGTTAGCTTGAAAATGAGGTTTAAAACCAAATACAAAAATATTGAATAATTCCCCCACCAATTCCCCAATCTTTATGAATTCTAACTAATTCAGTGGTCTGGTACATATATCTATTCTGAAAAGTATGTTATTTATTTATTTATTTATTTGTCTGGACTAGTTAATCCTTCATCCTCCTTGATCATTTATGCCTTTCTCCATTCTTCTGTTCTTTCATTGGGAGGGGTACGGATCTATCTACTATGAAAATCTACTATTTTTATCGTGCAAACCTGTTTGAGATAATTAAGGAGGATAGTGCTCCCTGTGGCTCTTAATATGTAAGAAAAATAAGCTGTCTCTCCCTGCATACTTTACTGTACTATGTGCTGTAAAAAGAAGCTTTTTCTTTTTCTTTTGAAGACAAGTAGACCATTTGAAAACCGAGCAACTAGACCCCAAGAAGAGCCCTCGTCTGTGGTCCTCAGCTGCTTCTCGTGCCTTGGCATGCTCTTCTGTACCTTGGACAGGAAATTTGATTGTCCTATTGGGGAACATCTAATTGCCTTTACATTTAGCTTTCATGAAGAGTAGCTAGAATTCCCACAAGAATGACGGTGGTCTGTGGTTGCCCATAAATCTGAACCCCATGTCTGCAGTAACACGCATCTTTTATTGCAGCATTAGGGAGGAGGTGAGAGTAGTTTTCAAGTAAGTAAATCCCATGTCTGACCTCCCATTGAAGACAGCCCTAAGTACAGCAGGGCTAAAAGAGTGTGCAGAAAGCTGAGGTTTGGAGCATCGTATTTTGGAATAGCTACTTTTATAAATGTGGGGAGTGGAGGGAGAAGATAGCAGAAGGAATAACATCTTGACCTTGAAGCAAACGTCTGCTATGTTATTTGGAGCAGCAAAGGTGGTCAAATCCACCATGATTCAGCAGTCATTCATTTACAATCACTGCAAATACTCAAAATAGCAGTGCAAAAGATTTTTGCTAATATGATACCATTCCAATACAGATATCAGTACCTGGCAGTACATGTAAGTAATTGACATCCAATTCGTTATGAATGCTGATATCACAAAGTGATAATAGTGGAAATAAATGCAACAATGTATAATTCGTAAATTCACTTCTTTTCTAGTGAATATTATTATTCATGGCTAAAATGATAAGAAAGCCAAGTGAAAAGATATATAAAATAAAATATTTGAAGCTTTTTTCGAATTCCTACCATGGATAATTTGAAAGTGCTTAAAGCCCTTTCAGGAAAATCTTCACTTTGAATTTTAAAATCAATATTTATTCTGTTTGCAACAACATTATTATTTCCTCAAAAGATAATGGCTATAAAGTTTATAAATACTATCCACTGTGGGAATAAATTTGGGTACGTTGCATAGATGTATTGGTAGGATCATGACTTTGATGTATTTGCTTATTTGTGTGTTTTACACTAGGAATTGCTGTTAGGGATAAGTAATTCCAAATACGTATAAGTATATATAAAGTGGCCATGCTGGATCACTGTAACTTTGAGTAGACTCAGACAAGAAATTATTTGAACTGTTACGAGTGATATGAAGCACTGGTTTTGTAATACCTTAAAGAGAATTTTTATAAAGAAAATTAACAAGGTTTCCTAAACTGGACGTTCACAACCTGCATCTGTTGAAACACGTTAAAACATGAAAACAACTTCTATTTGTTATTTTTAAGCTAATTTCTTAGACACTGGAAGCTGAAAGCAAATAATTTTAAATTCACTGCAATGAGACCACTTCTTAATCGGTACAAACCTTTCACTCCAAACGTTCAAGTTCATTCCATAATGTGAACTACTCAGTTTCTCCAGGAAAAAAACAAAATAGCTACCTCTTTCCAAGACGCACCACAGCTGGGAAGAAAATATTTCAAACAGCTCTTCCATTCCAAGCTATTTAGATACAAAGTGAGTGGCTGCAAAGGGGTTTTGCGTTTTGAGCTGTACTAGTGTTCGCAGTAGAGAATGCTGTGATAAAATTGCTTTGCGTGACACTGTTTCTTCAACCTGTTTCTTTGCTCAGATACAGAAGCAATCAGCACATCACAGAGAAGCTTTTGTAGCTAGCAGTGAGGACAAGGAAATTACTAAATGGTGCCTTTGCAAAATTCTATAAAAACTGCATTATTTTGATTTTGTGTCATTTCAGCCAAATATTTTCAATTACCTGAGTGGCTCTTAGGCTCTTATTCCCTGCAGGGTATTCTTTTCAATCTTGAGTTATGGGAAGGGACAAGCACGTAACAAAAATAACAAAAAGGATGTTCTATATCTAGAGTATATAATTGTACAATAATTTGTATCTAGAATATATACTTACAGAAATGACTACCAAGCCTGCTATATAATGCCATTTTAATACTTAGATTTTCCTGATACCAGGGTGTTGGAGTCAATAGCTTTTGCAAATCTGTGATGTTTTGCTGATGTGCTTTCACAATTCTGTGGCTAAATGGTACATAAATATCAATGTTACCTTAATGCAAGTGAGCCACTGGGTGCCAGCAGCATGGCCACATACACACTGAAGTCATACCAGATTCCTACCAAAATCAGGTCAGCAACGTAATTTGGCTAGGTTTCAATAATTAATTCATTTATCAAATACAACATAAGAAAGGTTTGCATTGCAACCAGATGCAAGAGAATTGAGACATAATAATAGCTCTTAACTGAATTTTTTAACTAAATGCCTTTAAAATGTCACATCATCATCCTGTTTTATATGGGGAGGTAAAAGTGTTCTTAAAAATGGACAAAAAAGTGTTACCTTAAAATATCTATTGTTTTTTTCCAAAAATACATTTGAAAACACTTCAGTACGTCATTTGAAGAGCAGCACTGTTGTGATAGGAAGGTGCTTATTGATAGAAGGAAGTTATTCATAGAAACTTATCACCTACAAAGAACAGCAGACACACTCAGAAAATTTGTAGCATCGAGCATTGACAGAGAGATGACACTGATCATAGCAAAGTCTTTTACTTTCTTTGAGCACTGTGTAGACACAATATTATAATGATTTACTGAGTCAATAATGAACTAATACAGGCGGTATATTCTGCTGCTGAGAATGGCTGAAATTCCATCCGTTAGTCAGTCATCTCACCTCTGCCTTTTTGTATTTCCTCCAAAAAGTGATAGTAAGGATTATAAAAACTGCAGAATTACAAAGATAAAACTATAGCCAAAAACCAATCCTTTCTCCCTCCTCTCCCAGTTAGCTCCTTTTTATGGATATGTGAAAAGAAAAGGAAAAGGAAAGAAAATACATGATGGGTGTCAGTTTGTTCTATAGCCCTCAAGACTGAGAAACTGCTTTTGACCTTTTCCTTTTTCACTGAAAATAATAATGCAGGTATATAATACAAACATAATGATAGATGTTTGTTTATCACAGTCTATATTTGTAGCACCTGAGCTTCTGTGTCAGCTTAAGCTCAGCAGAGGATTAATTCTGGTGCTGTTTTTCTTATTGTTCCCATCCCTTCCAGTGACACAAGCCAAGGTTTGTTGCAGTCTTTGGCAATGCAAAAAAAAGAGAAATGATTGGTAGTTTCTTTTTAACATGTAAAAGTTTCTCTGTTGAAATCTAGGGCATGAATCATCAGTGGTACTTTAATTCCTGGAAGACAGTTTCCTGTTGAGGGCCTACACATTATAAGATTTCTTAATACAGTTTTAAAATAAAGGAAGGTGTCTGGGTAGGGTATTGGTGGAAGGCGAACAAGCAGAAGACAAGCTCTTATATTTTCTCAATATAAATGGCTAATTTAAACATAAATTGCACTACATCACAGCAACATTCTGATACTAAAACAGCAATAATCAGAGACTGATTCTGCACTGAAGTCATTTTAGTTTTGGCATTAAAAATGAAGACATGAACTAGGGACGGTTGCTCAAATATGAAACATGGATGTGTAGAAAAGAGAGCATGGGGAAGTATGAACTCTATGGTAAAACAGCGGTGGAGTATTTTGTTATAAATAGTTTTAAATATATATTTTGAAAATTATACCACGCAAGTCATTTTGTGTGTATTCTGTTCTTTATCTGAAGGGTATCTCATGTGGCAGCAGATTTATCTCAGGCAATGGTTCATCTATTACTAATAAACAGCTACAGTCTGAGTGAATCTAAAGAAGTACATTTTTCCCCCATTGGTATCTTCAAAGAAAAGATGTAGGCTGCATACTCATATTTTTAAGACTGTTCAGATTCTGGACTCTGAAAGCCTAGTATTCTTTGGGAGTAAAAGTAAGCAAGTTTACACTATTTTATGATCATCTAAAAGCTTCTGCTTGCTAGTAGGATCAGATAGCTCTGTGGGTTGGCAGTCATCTGATTTTTTTTCCTCATTTGAGATGTTTCATGCACAACTGCATTCAGCTGACTTGCCCAAATCCCATGATGACCTTTTAAAAATAAATTTTGCAATATTCAAAAAAGTCAGGAACCATGGTACAATATTTCTGTTTTTTACAAGATAATGCAAAGAACATTTGACAAGAATGAAGAGACAGTAACATTTATGGATGAAGAGTAATGCATTTATTCACATTAAATAACCAATAATACAGTAGTAATATACTTAGATTTCACGTTTTGCCATTTGAGATTTCAGGATTTAAATTTTTGTCATTATTTTGTCTTTGTCCCTTTTTTCCTAGTGCAGTACAACATAAAGTTTGATTGCATATTAAAATCTATTTGCTCAATGGCAGGAATAACATTTTATGAGATTAGAGGTAGTTGAAATAAACGTTGCCCAGCTTTACTAGTGCAGTAATCCTATTTTACGTAGTAGTCTGATGGTAAGAAGTTTATCGCCGTATTTAAAAAAGCATAACCTGTTTATGCGTGATTTTACAAATCACATTTGAATCTTGCAGAGACATCAAAATGGTATGTTTATCATCTTTTTATCACTAAAAATGTATTTCTTAAAGCCTAAGAGAACAAATCTGTTCCTATAATTTAAGTCCAGTGAACTGTTGCTTTCTGAGCCCTGTAAATGTCCTCGTAATCTTAATGCATGTACAAAGCCGCCTCTGGATATCTATAAAATAGAAGTCATGAATCCACCCGAACTTTATTTTTTTAAACTTAAACTGTCAGTAATTTCTTATTCAGCATTTCTCTACTTTTTTGGAAATGCAATGAACACTACTTACATAGTTCTCTGGTGAAAATCATAATAGAGCATCTAAATTAAGAACTCTGTGATCTTGCCTTATATTACTTTTCAATTTACTTTCTTTTTTTTCTTTATTGATGCTTTTGAAGTCATAAGTTTTTTTACTGTCACTTATTCTTACCAAGATTTTACCTTTCACAGTGTTCTCAGCCACCATCTGATCTGTTCTCATCTGATGTCACCAAGACCAGTTTGCTCTGAGTTTTGCACACTGATAGAAACGTCTCAGTGGGTGAGACGTTCACAGCGTAGCCTGAATGATGCATCTTCTATCAGTGTGCCTTCCCATTCCATGCACGGATTTATTACTCCTTTAGGAATTTGTTACCCAAACTTCAAAGGATCACTCCAGTGATATGAAATTGTGAGACGCATTGCAATATTTTGTGATAATGTTTCTCAGATCACTGGTAAAATTCCAGAGGAAGTTTACTAAGAGCCTGGGGTGTATTCACAGAGAAGTATCCTTCAGGCCTTGCCTTTGAGAAAAGGAAACCTCATTTAGCGTGTGGCTTCTCCCTGTAGACCTAGAGCCAATCTTGTCAAGATTACCACAGAATCCTCTTACCTTCCACTGTTGTTACTATCATGTTTTTTAAGCTCATAAAATAAAGTTAAATGAGAGAGAGTGTAGGAGAGAAGAAAATGAAATGTTTTTATGAGGCTTTTTTGGTTGGAGGAACTGTTTCACTGACTAATTCCTGCTGCTAATCTTCCTGTGAAAAATGCTCTATATTAATACTATAGCAGTAAACTTGCACATTGCACATTTGATCTGGCTGACCCGGGGTATGAAGAATTGAGAAAAAGCTTCTTGTGTAGGGAGCTTAGTTCACAGTGTTTCATTCCTTGCCTGTCCTTTAGCTATGTCAAAGGGGTAAACAAAATGTGACTAAGAAAAGCAAGTTGTTATATGCTGTTAAGCTGTTTGTGTATGTGGAATTTCTGAGAAGGTTTACACTTTTTTTTAGGGATTTACTAGTGGAAAAGGTTGTCACTCTTGACAGTTGCAGCTGACGCTTGGATTACTACCTCTGTAATACAAATGAAATTAAGGGATTCTCTCTCCTCTGTCCACATTTCAAGCCTTTGCTGTGTTCTTTAGATAATCCATTCATCCTGGTTTAGACATTGTTTTGTTTATTGTGGTATTTGTGTGTTTTATCTTTGTATCGTAAGTAACAATTGTACAAACTTCATTAGCAGTTATCAGCTTCTTCCAGCATTTTTAGAGACCAAACAATACAAGCAGACAGAATAAATACTTGATTTGATGGAGGAGATTCTATTACAGTGTATATTATGCATCAAAGCCATTGCCATTTGCAAGTTATCCTGAGAATTTTCAGAATATAGTTGAGGAACAAAAAGACAAGCAAGGTCATTCTTTCCTTATGTAGAAAATGCAGCAGATATTTTTAAACTGTATACTGCTGACTCCTCAGTCATGTACTGTCCAAACAAGATAAATGCATTGTTTTGTACTGTGCAAAAGGAGAATATGAGAGGGTGGAAGCTCCTCTTAAATTCTTCTTCTGATCCTCAGTGTCAACATATATGCCTCACACACTGGTCTGTGCTTTCTCTTTTCCCAATCTTGGCCCTTAAAGGTCTCAGATAGACCTTAATTATCTCTACCAAAAAGTTCTAAAATGACTGAAAGAAAATGTTTGATAACAAAATTAGAGCGCGAAAGTGTTGTCTTGAATGTTACTTGAGTTTTTTGAGCTTAGTTTGTATCTTTTGAAGAGAAAAAAACCCACAAATACTAGAGTTTTTGTAATTTTTCTGCAGTGATTTTTGTGGTGTAAAGTTTAAGGTTCAACTAGAATACCATACTTTTCCTTCCTATGTGGTATCTATAGTACTATACTGACATAGTCTTGCACTGCTCATCAGTTGCACTTGTTTCTATCTTGTTTTTCAGTTGCCTTCTATAGACCTGTGGTAACAGGTATCAGCTGTGAGCCTATAAACCTTCTCCTTCAGGTAGATTCAGACCTATGTAAAACCAGACAGTTAAAAAACACTGCTTCAGCCATTCTCTTTAATTATAAAACAGTCATTAAATTATGTATTCCCAAAGCTAGTTATTTTACATGAACTACTGTACATCCTACATACTACTGCATGAACATCCAGGCTAGTGATTTGATTTTCCAAAACCTTCATGCCATTCCAATTTGTTCCAATACAAAATTACTCTCAAACCTATAATAAATGTGTTAACTATGATGTGTAAAAGGGGTTGGTGTGGGAGGTGGGGTGAGGGATCATACACACCTACGAAAATATATAAGCCTTGTCTGCAGAGTTCAAATAAATCATTGCATTCAGCAATTTCCAACAGAGTGTGTAGGAGTGAAATAAGAATTATTTAAACTAACAAGACACACTATCCAGAAAGCTCAGATCTCTCTCTCTCTCTTTTTTTTTTTTTTTTTTTTTTTGAGTTATGATGTAGCTAATGCTTGTGCTGCTAAAGACAGAATTTGTTCAGTGTGTGTGGATCTGAAAGGAGGTATGGTATTCTCCATTTTCCTCAAGAGGTTGTTGCATGGCTGTTCAGTTTGTTGGAGAGATGAGGTTTTTCTTTCAGGTACTAATGTGTGGCAGACATGAAATTGTTGAGCTTTGGAGGGAGCTTGAAAGCCAACTGCCTTCAGAAAGAACAGAGCTGAAAAGGTCCTTGAGAAAAAAAAAAGATGTGTTTTGGCCTCTTTGGCTAACTAGTAGGACATCATTGCTTTATATACATACACACACACACACACACAGGCATGTATATAAATTTAACTAATTCCCCTGCAGCAGCAGTAGCTAAGAGTGCATAATTAAGATAAAAGTGGTTACCATACTTTTAGATATATAACCCACACTTCAGTAAGCCTACACATTCAGTCTTCTCATCAGTTGTGTTAGAAGTGTGGGCAAGGCATGGAAAGCAAAGGATATTTTGTTGTAGTAGGAATAGAGTGAGGATGAAAGTGACTACTGAGAGAAGGTAGAATGTGTTCTCGGGGATCAGGCTGTGGGAGACAGAAGAAGCTCTGAGGCAAACTTCTTATTAATCTTATGTATATGCAACCAAACTGCTGTTGATTCACAGGTTTTCTACATATAACCCCCATGCTGTACATGCAAAATTAGTGTAATGTGAAAAGCACATTTGAATGATAAAATTACCTTTAACATAAGTTTTAGTCTAGTTATATATAGCTTTTTTCATGAATACATTAATTTAATTATCTAACTTAAAATGAATACTGGAATAAAGTAGTAAAGCATTTGTATAAAAAATATTATGACTGCTTCTGCTCTTAAACAGTTACCAGACTGATGCAAATTCAGTTCAGTTACTCAGTGCCTTGTATCTTTTATGTGTTTTCATCATAACTATTTCTGGTCTTTCAAGCTGACCCCTTTGTGGAGTCACACATTTGACAGACTTCTTGGGCAGTGGGATTTCACAGCCGAATTGCTTTGTCACTGGAGTCAGTGCTACCGTTCTCTTGATATCTGTATTTTTATCCTGTATCTTCATGGCTCTGAACAACTTACATTCTTGAAAGTCGCCATGTTAATAAAGGAAAGCACATAGATTAGCAATGAAATATTTTGCTAACACGCACTTTGTGATGTTGGGAACTGTATTTTTATATTGAAAGAGAAATGCTGAATAGAAGCTGCAGTTCTGCTCCTTAGAGGTGCTTGGGACTGTCACTATCTGCAGCTGGTGTCTTTCAAGCACCTTGAAAACCCATGTGTGTGTTCGACATCACAGACTTTGAAATTCCAGGAAGCTGATCTCTCTACCCCTCAGTCAAATGGCCAGGACTCTTCTGGTTTTCTTGGTCTTGTTGTTTTGCTTTGGGTGGTGGAATGGCTCCATTCTGTAAAGAAACACAGCATTTAGAAAACAAAATGGGATCTGTCTCTGTTGTTGCTGTGCTGATGGAATTTCTTTGCCATCAGTTCCTGAGTAAATGGACCTTCAGAGTTAATGGCCATGCTGGTAGAAAACATATTATTCCAGTACAGAAGAGTTGTTAAATGCTGAAAGCCCTCGATTCTTCTGTCGCAGTTTCCCAGACATAGTATGTCCACTGCCTGTCAAGCTTCTGGTACAAGGTGGATACTGTAATTCACGGAGAGGGTGATGAACATAAATAGCATTCATGGATAAAAACCAAATTCATAACCTGAGACAGGTTATCTTGAAAACTCCCATAAAAATAATATTTCTTTGTTTTGATACAGGAAATTTAAGATTCTGAAACTTAAATTACTGCTCTGCCAAAGTATTCCTGACGTATTCCTTGTTTTTAGTTTTTTAATTTAGGATGACCGTAGAGCCTAGGAGTCCCAGTCTTGAAGCATTTTGTTCTGTCTTAGGGAGAATAATAAAAGGAACCTTGAAAACAGCAATATTAATCTGCCTGAATGAATGAAACCAATAGGGCTGTATTAGTTTCAAGAACTCATTGTTATGCAGGAACTGCACTTAAGAAAAGATCAGTTGAATCTCATTGTGCTGATAGACTGAGAACATGGAGAGCTAATAATATATGGTAATATATAATATGTAGAGAGGACTAGTAATTTTTCCCATAAAGGAATGCCAAAACAAGAACTGTGCACCACATAAATATTATCTTTGGACCTCCATCAGACCTTTGCTGGTCTTCTGCTAGCTTTCTGTACCAGGCAAATTTCATGTTTTGTGAAACAAGTCAAGATGATTTCAGATGATTGTTCTGTGTTGTTACTCTTTAAAATAATAATTAACTATTTAACTGAAAAGGCTAAAAACTTATGAAAAGGATGAGCACAATGATAACTGGCCGACACCATATTCATCATGCTTACTTTGTTTATTTCATTACACTGAAAACTGTAAAAATGTAGTTCCAAAACAGACAGAAAACCTATCATTAAATAATTAAGTTAATTCTTCTTTTATATCATGTGGTGTGAACAATTACCCTCTTGTTTATGGTTTGCTGAATAGCATCTTAATAATTTTTGATTTGTGCATGTTTGGAAGGTAACTACCTGAAACATTTGGTATTAATTTCTATACAAAATTTTTACAGCTGCAAGTGAAAAAAGAATAATGTTTTGTTCGGACTGCATATTCAGTTTAGGCTCCAAGAGCAGCTTGCTTCCTTTTGCATCACATTTACTATAAGCGCTTCAACCTTTGTAACATTAATGGTATCCTGCTGTCTTCACATTTTTTGCAATGAAGTGTCTATAGCTATTCTCAATTGTTGATCAAGTCATTAATAACTGATTTTAAGTGATTTTGTTATTGGTACATAAAAAGTAATAAAATTTAATGTACTTCCTTACCTATAAGACCTTGCAAGTAGTATTCTTAATAAAACCTGGTAATTATAATTATAATGGAAATAAGTGAGCACAGCTCTAATTATAATTCAAAAGGTATAATTTGTTGTAAAAAGCTGTCATTTTAACACATAAAATTTCTAGAGTTGAGCCTCACTTTGAAAGATCTAAATAATTGCAGCAGTAGTCCATATCATAGATTTCTGACTGAGAAAATGATTGAAACCTGTGCCTCACAGAAGATCCAGTCAAATATATCCATTTCAGTAGTTTCATGGTAGCACATTCTTACATTTTAGTCAACAGATAATCCCATAACATTATTGATACTCATTTTCTTTCACAGTTTTATATGCTGAAGTTTCTTGTATGCTAATGCTAATAAGAATTAAATGTAAGACGTTCAGCCAGAGTCTTATCCATCACCTTGGACACGGATGGAAAGACTGGAGAACATACTCATTGAAAGATTCTAAAATTAAATTTTAACACTAACGCAAGGTAATTCTTACTGGATTCAGAGGTTGGCTTGCCTTGAAGCCTGGGAGTTGGCAATTCTCTTTTTTTTATTCCAGCAAGTGTAATTTCTGAGACTAACTTGACTTTTTAAAATAAAATTTTTAGATAGAAATGCAAAAACCATTCCTGTTACAATAGAAAAGACATTGAGACTAAACAACTGAAATTTTTAAATCAAAAGGCTGTTCAGATTCAGAATGTAGAGGTTCCACAGGACTTCTGGAAGATACAATTTATTTTGATTACATTACAGCTGCGTTAGATCCAAACCTGTGAATCATTTAGGAATGTGACAGCTGAGGATAGAAGTATTTTCACAGAAGGGCAGAGTGATGCTATCAGAGAAGGAAATAAAGCATCTGCAGAATTCTGTTGAGGAATATGGTTTATTTTCTTGATAATTTTAACTTTGTGGAAAAAGCTTGCCTCATCTATCTCTACAGTCACTAAAGCAACTGAACTCATTATTGAACGGTTGACTTACCTGCAGTATAGCCCTATTCAGCCCTGTATCCTTCAGGAGCTGTTTTAAAGGATTTCTGGAGGTGCTGTCTATGATATGCTTCAGTCTCAACATCACTTGAGTGACCCAAAGACCTAAACTTAAAAAATCTCTAGAAGGATTTATCTCTTCCTGTGAAATTCTGCACAGCTGTCTGTTATACAAAACTCATTAGTGCCCTGTGCATCTGTGACTCACTGATTCTTTGTATTTCATCTTCCAAAAGTTCTTATTAGGACTGATAGTGCATGTTTTTAATACTAATGTAAGTGCAGATAATAACATAAATATTATGGTGTATGAAACTGGTAAGCTTTTAGTTTAAAATACACTAGAGGGTGTTTCAGGTCAAACTCTGATAACAGACATACGATTATCCTCTATCATGTTGCTTGGATATCTGTTTAGGTAAAAGCCCATGGAAATTCAGTGAACCTCAGAAAGGATCACAACATCCCAGTCTCTTATCTCAAGATCATACAAATTAAATTAAGAAGCTGTACATTTTGAATAATTCTGTTTCTACTCTAGAATCCTGTTGACTTTTTAGTATTTTAATTTTACTTCATACATTCTAATACCAGCAGGATGATTACATGGTATCAGAGTTAGAGCTGAACAAATTAATTTTTGAATGGTCAAAATCGTCATTCATTTTGATACCTCTGATCTCAAATGGTTTTGTTTCATGATCATATTTCAGGTGATCTGAAACTTGTTTTGTGTTGTTTTGGGCAATGAATAGAAAAAAAAAGATAATTATTCAGACACGTCTAATCACCATGTCTGCATTCACAGTCATCTGCAGTTTCACACCATGATTCTGAATATTCCTAGTGGTGATTACAGGAGCAAAGAAAACAGTTTCTAGGTCAATGACAGAAAAATCGCAATTGGAAATTGCATTTCTATATGTTCTCTTTTCTTTGGTGCTTTCAGCATGGGGCATATGAAGCATGTTCTTCTCTCCTGTTCTTTTCCCCTCCTTTCTTGTTGGGGCATCTACTACCCTTGGACTCTGCTGTGGACCATGATCAGCTCACTCTTCTCAGTGCACTACAGGCGTGATTAACGCTTGTGAGCTGCTGGGGAATTACTAAAGGTGTCCCCTCCCTGTCCACCCGCTGTTAGTTGGTAGATCCTGGCCTGGCTCAGAGCTAGATAGATCATCAGTTCTGAGCTTGTCCAACTAATTGCATTCTGCTGCCTGGGTTTCTTTCACCTTTGGTACAACATACTGGAAGTGTCTGTGAGTAATCTTATTTTTACCATGCTCATAATTGTCATTCTGTGTGTCTTGTTTACACTGTATCAAATTAAACTTAAAAATCTATGATAAAATGATGAAGGAATATATTATTTAGTCTGTATGTTTAGACAAAGGAATATACAGAAATGAAATATGGACATGTAATGCAAACAATGACTTAACTGGTAGTGGAGATAATACGGATTATATTCAAATGAGTATTTTCATGCTTGCTTGCCATCACAATACTACGTGTTCTTATCATCAACATTCATACTTCATTATTTTATAAAGGTCACTACATCAGGTCAAAATGCATGAGAAGACTTTTAATAATCAACAAAAGATAGCGCTTCCTAGGAAGCGTTGTATCTGACTGCAGTCGGAACTTCTCAACTACAGTTTTATAAATACAATGGTGCATCAACTATTCTAGCAGAACTACAATGTGTATTTTATAGTTGCAGCCATGAACATTGGTCATGCATAGGTTTTTATAAGTTTACAATGTAAAATACACCCTTGTAACAAAATCTACCAAGATTCGACAAGTTATTTATGACAACAAATAAACAGAAGCTAGATATAATTCGACATATATTTATAATATGTATTACATATACCAATTACATATATATGTATGATAAATGTATAAAACAATAGGAAATAAATTGTTACATCAGGGTCATGTAGGCTTGTTATATAATTAATATAATTTAACAAAATATCAGAAATGGTAAGAAGAGATAAAGTGGTCATGTCAAATCCTATTTTGGACCATAACCATCATGCTTCAGTGCACATCCTCTGAAATTTCTTTTTCACTGTGTATTGCCACATCCTGTGCAAGGGAGAGCAAATGTTTCTGGTGCTCTGTTATCTCCGCAGGGAAGTGGTGCTACTTAGACACTCACTAATGTTCAAGAGACAATTTGGTGGAAGAGTGTATGGAAAGGATTAGGTCCTCACAGCCCAAAGTGGTGTAACAGCAACTAAGCTATTTCCACTGCTCCTGTTTGAAAGCTCCAAATCATCCCTATTCCTTGCTCACTTACCTAACACATCTAAAAGGTAAATATAAACAAACTCTTCCAACTCTGCTTTAGCTGAAGAAGAAAGAGCACATCTTAGAATATGACTTGAGATAGTGTTGCACAATTCTAACTAGAAGAGAATTTGACTTTTGTAACTGGAATTTAACCTGTTTTGAGAAGGAAAAAAAAGTGATAAAAATCAAACCATCTTTGACAAAAACTTTAAAAGTTATGTGGAGGAAGAAATAAGGGTATCTTGAGAAACTTGTCTATGAATACACAGTTTCAGTCCCTCCATGCTACTGCTTGGGCTGCGACCATTCCAGGGTTAGGGCTGTTAGCCTGAAGTGCTATACATCCTCAGTCCAAGGAGACAAACTTCAGTTATTTCTGTTCTGGCTTTCTGGCCACTTGTGTTATCTCGAGACTCTGGTCCAATATCCTTCCCTGAAACTCTACAGTCAGCCTGTTCAAACTTGGTCCTCAGTGTCTTGGGTCTCCCATATGCCTACTGACTGCTGGCTCAGGCATGCATTCCCCCAGCAGTTGATGATACTTAGACATCAAGTGTAACCCATTTGTGGGTAATCTAGATAGTATAGGCATAGCAGAGGAATGTTATATAGTCAAAGTCATTTGTAAAAGCACTCAAAATAAGATTTTAAAAATACCCTATAATTCAAGCAGCAGCATTTTGATTGGGCAGAGGAATCGTCTTTCCCTTTATTCTCCAACATATGATGTATGGTGTCAGTAAAAACCATCCTCTTCCCTTAAGAATAATCTCTCTATTTCTACAAGTTCGGCTGGGAAGTTCAACTCTCCTTCCCTAGTCCTGCTCATCCCATCTGTGCAAAGAAAAGCTATTGCTTCAAGGAACAGATGGAATCAGTGGCTCTACTTTATTTCACTGTGGGCTCCCCATCTTGGAATAAGGATGCTTCTATATCAGGGTACTTTTCTGCAGTGTAATATAGCAAGCACTGTTGTGTGAGTTTAGTATGTGTTCAGCATGTACTAAAAAAAAAAAAGAATTCAGAGTATTCAACTCCATTCTGCCGAACCAGAATTTCTATTTCAGGATTGATTTGAATTTTAATAGTACCTGCATAACACTATAATAGGTGCTGTTAGTTTTGTTTAGTTTTGCCTTTTAATTATATATCTACTGTGGAAAATATAATAACTCTTCTTCTAAAATGAAATCCAGTCATGTAATTTGGCTTTAGAAATGTTCGTAGTTTCTCAGAAAGCACAATGTTCACAATGCACAAATTAGTTTCAGCGGAAATTTATGATCAAAAGAATTCTCTTCAGCTTGTTAAGCTAAAATTGATTTGACAAAATGTAAAAACAAATGTATCGGGATATTATATGGAAGATATCAGAAATATAATGTTCATCCCTTGGGTAATGTCAAAAATTTCTGTACATTTGCTGTGAGGCTTGATTGAGGTTTGCTATACATAGAGCAGCCACAAAGGAAGTATGAAAATAACTTTCAAGAGTGTATGAACCATTGCTAGCTATGTTCCACTATTACAGCATTCTTGAGAGGGCTGCAGGTTTCTTATTACAATTATGAAGTTGTTTTAAGATAAACTTCTAATCTTCTGGCTTTAGGTTAAGTATTTTATTAAATTTAAGGCAGTAACCAATTTGAACTACATAAAAATGTGTTTTTCTCTCTCTCTCTCAAATGCATTTATCTTACCAGTAGTTGAGGGTATAAAATTTCTATCTTTCTTTTTTCTTTTGGTGGGTGTATTTTTCTTCTGAGGGGGAAAAATGACAGTAATATATTGGATATGTTAGTGAAACTGAAGTCTGTGATAATGAATTTTCAAATAGCAAGTTTTCAAAAGTAAATTCAAAATATATAAATAGAATGCAATATATATACATTAGGCCATTACATTCATTATTCCAAAGTATAAGGTGTTTAATTTTCCTCTGATGGAAATGGGCTAATTAAAGGACAAAACAAAAAATAGAACACAGATGTTGTTTAAGTATTTCTGTCATATATGGATAAGACACATAGGATAACCTTGTGTAGGAATGATATGCCTTTACATATAACTCTACTTGAAAATATTCTGTCTGTCAGATGGCAGCATAGACAGATTTCTGTACTATCCTCATGGAAGCAGAGCTTAGGGCCTTACAAAACCTGTACCAGCTGATGTGCTTTTGCTTACATCATCCAGCTAACTTCCAAGCTGGAAAGGTTAGAATTTTGGGATGAGACATACTTTTGAATAATTATGACTTTGTTTTTTTGCCCCTTGAAGAACACATACTGTTCTCTTGAATCACTGTCTTTCAATACCTGAAAGTTTTGATATCTTATTTAATGGTACTTATTTTTCATAATAACCATAGCTGGACAAACATACAAGAGATTTCTACAGTATGCTAGCGTTTCTTGAGAATAGCGTGGTGTTACCCAAGACCTGTATGTAGGTGAAAAACACAAAGAGCTGATGAAAATTGTAGGTGGAAGCTTTGTAGGAAAGCAGACACAAGAGAAGAATAATTGTAAAGATAATACTGCTTTCACTCCATCCAATTAAATTTAATGATTTTTTTTCAGTGTAAAGAAGAAAGAGATACTTTCTATGCTGCTTTATAATGTTATATGAACACACTTTTCTTCTTTGATGACAGTGCTTGAATTAAGCTCCAGGACTTCCTCCATGGTAATTGTCTCTAGGAATCACATTTAAGGATGGTGTACTCTGGGACTGTAAACTGGGCTATATTTACATTTTCCTACATTTCCACTTGGCAGGAATGAGTGTTCTGCAGGTCTGGGCCTCTCCTGGGTCTTTCCCGTACAAAGATCCTGTGCCGTACAGGCATTATTTCATTCCATTTCCTGAGTAAAGGGCTACCCACTGTAAAAACTCACTCTAGCTTTTCTCTGAAAAATCAGATCCAATTTAAAATGTTCATGATTGAAAAAGACATAACCTAAGTGGTATCGTTTCAAGCATCCAAACTGTTAGAGAAATTGATTAGGAGAATACTGACTGAGAAATGGCAAAATCTTTTCTTAACTATCTATTACAGATAGATTTAGTGCTTTTGCTCTATCCTGAAGATATGTTTACCTGTACAGACATTTTCTTCTATTTTCATGAGTTCCTTCATGACATTCCTGCTAAAATACCAAAGTTTTATTCATGTTTGATCATTAGGCCATACAAAATCTTTTACCAAAGTTACAGTTGGGTAATATACATTACATAATTCCTACAGAGAGATAATGGTTTCTTATAAAAGTTTTTCAGCTCAAATATATATAATAATTTACACTAAGCTGTTTAATTATGAAAAAGGCCTCTATCTGACTGAAGTGGAAGTTGTTGCTGCAGAATCATTGCAGAGTCCATTTAAGCCTCCTACATTCTTGATTGTTTTTTCTTGAGCTATAGTTTAATTTCCTTCTGGTTGTACTAATGCAGATGTTTGTGCTATGGATAAATCATTGACACTATCCAGTCTGAAAAAACAGAGCTTTCAGAAATGTTTGCTTCTTTAGCATGAATTACTTTAGTGATGTGATTTATACCACAACTCCAGAAAAGATTGCATAAGCGCTGCCAGTGGGGTTGCGAATAAGGACAAGAACTCAACAGTGAAGGGCATGTATGTTTTAAGGTAATTCAGCTGAGGAAGAAAATATTCACGGAACTATGCAATGTGTCACAGGTAAAGGACCTACTCCTTCCTGCCTTGTAGCTCATAATTACTGTGACCCAGCAGACTAAGAACAACTTCTACCAAATGGATGCTTTCTGGTAATAACTCCTGTTCATTCCTTTTAGGTGTGCTATTTTATGGTGTTTGATTCCATTCCAACCATGGTGTACCCTAGAGTGAGGGATATGTTCTTGCAAGGTATTGCAAGGCACTAGTGCAGGCTCAGTATTCAGTTAAACTGTCTGCATGGACACAAAGTTGTTCTTGAAAGCAGATAAACTTAATTTACAGGGGAAATAGTATTTAGATATGTCCAAGGATTAATAATTGAGCTTATATAGCTTATTGTAAAATATCTATAATACTATGATTGCCTTTTCTCCAGTTTCTGATTGTTTATTATGCACTTAAGGCCATATTGTGTCCATATAGTGTTGTACAGATTCAGTTGCAGTAATTAAAATCCTCACAATGAGTCATGGATGTAAAATATGTATTAATGATCTGGCAGAGTCTCCCTAGTGAACAATGCTGTTATTCCTGCCAACTTTCGGGTTCCATATATGTCTAAGCCAGCTAATTATGGACCGTATATGGATTGTGTTTCTAGCCGTGGGCTGCTGAAGCCCCTTTTTGGCACAGTATTTTGGGATGCTACAGTGCATAGGATCCTAAACAAATGTCCCCATCATCAGTTCTGTACGCATGAGCAGAACACAATGCCCATGAGCCATTATTCTGTTGTATAATCCCTTACGGACACACCAAGTGAATTGAGGAACACCGGGTTTGCACTGGATTTTCTTGCTATGGCAACTTTCATCCTGCAAGTATATAAAAGTTTTAGATTTAGAAAAAGTAACAAAACACAGCAAGCTCTCCTGTCTGTGCCTATCCTCCCTCCTTAGTCCAGCTGTTCTTTGAGGAGGACCCCTTCTTGCCCTACAGGCTCCCTGTCTAGTAATGGTTGTTAACTGAGAGGAAGAGAAAATACAGGAGATCTTCTAATAAGTAAAGTATCTCTCTGTTCTTATGTCACCCGCTACTCAGCTTCACTTCAGCTGTGCTCTTTAGCAGAAGCCTTACATTAAGAAGACAGTTGTGAGTAATGACATTTGTATACAAGAAAGTGACAGGCATTTCAGTTGTCACCAGCTTGCCCTTGCCATCTATTCACTGCCAAAATACATACTTAAAACATAGGTTACACTTTTCCAAAGGCAGTTACAATGTCAAATGAAGGTCTTAACATTGATACAGTTGTGTGCAGGCATGCATCAATCTATTTACTAAACCATGAGGATTAAGTAGAAAACAACTAGCTGGCATTTTCAATAAATTAAGGACTATGAAGATTTTCTTCTTTCTTTGTGTATTTTTGAATATATTAGTAGCTGTAGTAATTTTGTATTTGTGATTAAATTACTGTCATTCACCGCTTCACTGTAGTGCTGATATTTTATATGGTAAGTACTAGGAAGATGTAGGAAACACCTTTAGTATTTTAATAATTCTGCCCATTTCAGCTAGTAAATATCCAAGTTATAACAGTTATCAGTACATGGTAAATTTTGTAACTACAGGTTTATTTCTATGTCTGTAAAGCTTATTTTATAGATTGTGATTTTTTTACGATCTTAAATATTAGCTGTATTTCTCATATGTATTTACCATACCTGAACTGAGATGTGGCAAATGATGATGAAAACCTTGTGAATTAATTGAAGTAATAAAAATGTGTATGTGTGCTGGTGAGTGTACCATACCCTTCCAGTAGTGTCCATAGCCTTCTCAGCATGTATTTTGACAATTTGATATTACTGATCTTAAAAATGAGCGTTAGGAGTGTTAACTCATGTGTTTATAATTTTTTGTCTTGGATCTAGTTAATTGTATTTTGCAGTTATCAAAGAATTTGCTAGTATTTTTCACGTTTGCAAAATGTTAAAACAGAGAAATTGGATTATATTAATTATTATTACTTAAATAAATTGCAACCAGCTTAAGGGTGCATATCTGTTCATCTGTTTCTTGACAATATTTTATATCTTTGTCAGGACAGACAACTTTGCTCTAAGATCAGACCAAGATCACTAAGATCAACCTGTTTTGGCACATGGACTACATTTAACATGCAAATGTAATTCCTAGGAGCCTGATTTGTGTGCCCCAGATATTCACATAAATTGTAAACATGAAATACCCAGTATTTGTAACTGTTGTTTATGACTTTTATGTTGTTTATGACAACATTTACTACTTACTACATTAAAAGCATTACATGGTTTCAAGTTGGTCATGAAAAGGTTGCTGTCAAGAGCACAGGAAAACATATAGGTGATATGTAGAATATATATTTCATATAAATGTCTGTCTGAATATGCGCATATGCAAAAAAACCTGCTGTACAAGCCACTGCCTCTCAGAAAACCAAGGGATAAAGAGTCCAGTCACTGACAGCCAAAACTTGCCACTTGCCCTTTACCTGCCCTTGGGCAAGACCAAGTTGCTTTTGTTCTGGCAGCCCACTCTAAAATGCCCGAGGTCAGCAGTCGCCTACAGACAACCTTTGGCTTTTTCCATTATGAAATAGTCTTACAACAATGAAGATAGTATTTGACTATGAAAAGCCAGTGCTTTGTCAAAGTAGCTTTTCTTGTTTGTAATAGCCCAAATTTTTAACTTTTCTAGGAATGGAGGCCAGCTCTTGTGGAGTGGCATGACTCCTAGCCTCCAAAGCAGGATGTCTTGATGAAAAACACTTGATAAGGAATGGTCCTTAGAATATGATCATTGCTGAGAGGTACCCAGGACACTTAACAAAGGCTAAAAGCATGATGGATCACAGTTGTAAAGAGCTGTTCTCTATTGCCCAGAATTAGTCCCACGCACTTTTAAATTTATTAATATAGATAAAGCTTGTTACCCTTAATGGGGTACATTCCACCTTGTCATAATATTACATTATTTTTTAATGCAATTACATCAGTTGTCTTTGCTTTCATGTAGTGCCTTGTTTAGTACTATCTCTATATCTAGACTTTTTTTGATCTATAACACTTATTTCAATACTGATTTGACTTACCAGGAGTGCAAATGATTATTTTTCATGATTTTTCCTTCCCTTGTTAGTTTTATTTTAACTTATATTCACTTTTTTATTACTGAGATATATTGTGGAAAGTATATTTTGCAATGTATGATCATCCTTTTTTAGTAAATAGCACTGCAGGGCTGTAGCATCGTATTTTCTACAAAGACAAGATTATGTTTCTAGCATTTGTTTTCAGGTACGTTAATTTAATTGAGCGCATTATGGCCTTAGCAGTAGGATGTTTCTTTTGTAAATGATTCGTGTTGAGTCCAGAAGTCAACTCATTGTGCAGCTTCACCAGAGGCAGTCTGAAGAAGGCTCCAGGCCACTCACAGTAAGCTCAGGTTCACCAGGAGGAGTCTGGAGATCAGAGAAAATTGACCTCCATCTGTTGTTCCCCAGATTTAATTCACCTCAGGCTTACCATATTTCTTAGATAACATTTAACAAGTAACTTGAGCAGATGGATGTGTATGAATATTTTTTTTAGGTATTCCAAATCATCCTTTGGATGACTCTCAGGCCTCAAGAACGGTCCCTGGAGAAAACAGTGATTTTAACTCATGTTCTTCCTTAGTTTGCCATTCACAAGGCACATGTCTGAATTCTAGAGGAATGATTGCGTGAAAGTTGTTGACTTGTTAGCTGACTTTATATTGTTCTTACATCACATAATGATTGTTGTATTATTATTATATGAAGTCTTAGCTTTCAAACCTTTTGAACTAGGAGACCCTTAGCATATTTTCAGCAGAGGACTTGCCAGGGAGTAGCAAGGGCCAAGTGGGGGGGATCAGGCTGTCTGACCCTGGCGAGGGGCCAGCCCGCCACCTGGCTGGGCCAGCAGTCTGCAGGTTGGAGCTCAGCCTAGTGAGCCCAGGCATGGCAGGGGAAGCCCCACGGTGAGTATTTGCCATCAAGGTACACTTCAATAAGAGATGCAGTATTTGTGAAAAATGCTTTACATTAGCATTTACGTTTAGCATTCATAGCAATATTGTTATGGCTATTTAAATTGTCTTCTGAGAATCACAACTTTTTCAGATAATTTATTGATTGAAGGGAAAATACTATACTGTACTAATTCCAGTAAAACTTTCTTAAAAGTTTTTTCTGAAGTGAGGTTTCCTTTTCAACATGTGTGTTAGCCACAGAAACCTGGTGATTAATCAAGCACACAGCCTTTTCTATGCTGATGATCCCATCCTTTAAAGAGATGTAGAAAATGCTAATGGGCAAAAAGTAAGTTACAACCAGTTGCCACAGAAATTGAATGAGACTTGAGTTGAATCAATTCCTTAAGTTGAAATACTTACTGAATGGATTGGTTAAGTTTCCCTTGTTACAGCTATTGATATTAGATATAGATTAATTATAAAATGGTGATACTCTTCATCTCAGAAGAGTCTGTTAACAGTACCTGAAGAGTTGTTTTCCCTCTGGTATGAGATGGACTCTTGCATTATAGATTACAACTTCTTTTGAAGTTATTTTCTCAAGCTATTCCTACTCATAGTGACAGTTGCATATAGGAATTAAACTATGTCACAGAAAAATTAAAATAAACTTCATTCTTCTAATGTTAATATCTGGTGCTGAAAACAGACTATCTGACATAATTGAATACCTGTCTCTAGATGAATGATAGATACTGAATACAGATTTAAATTGGTACTGACTCAGTACCAAATGAAGACATGAGAGGCCTGCTTAATGTACAAAGGAATTTATGAAGAAAATTCTTATCTTACAATGTTTGCAAGCGGATTATTAATTAAAAAAAAAAAAAAAAAAAAAAAAGGAGCATTAAGGGCCAAGCAAGGGCATCAGTCTCCTCTGAGGAGCCTGATGACGGGACTGGCCTCGGGCCTGTCTGGGCAGTCACTAGTTACTTTTGCTTTCAGGGTATTGTGCAATATCTTGTTTGAAGATAAATGGAAAATTCGAGTTTTTTTCTCCTTATCTTCAGAGAGAGGCAGCCTTTCCTATTTATCTACAAAGCTGAATACTTACTCAGGTGTCAACATCTCAATTAGTGTTGTGTCTTTCTGGCTGGACTTCACAATGGAGAAGGAGAAGGCTACTGCTTCAAGGCTACTGCTTTGACAATGCCACCCTGTTGCAATGGCCCACTAGTTACCTTACCTAATCTAAGACATCAAGCATTCCCTCTTTGAGTTTAATTCTAAAGCGGTTCACTGATTACCCTTGCTCTTTCATTTGGGCTGGAAAGGTTGACTCCAATCAGCCAGTGTAAGTCAGTCTAAACCCCAGTCTTGCTTTCTGTGTAGGTCCTTTGAGGAGCATAAGGTAAATTGGTAAACTAATGATGCAAGTATTCTTTAATTAGAAAAGTTCCTTTGCTGTGATGACTGTATCTTGAACATAGTACTAGCTAGGCTGGTGTGTTGAGAATATCCTTTTTCTTGCTGAATGATACTGTCTCATTGTTTGTATCTGTTTAGACTTAGATTGTAAACACATTTGGGCAAAGACTAGGTTTTGCTGCTGAGCGTAGTGGGCTCATGAGTTTTAACTAGGGCTCTTAGACACTCTCTTAATGAAAAAGCTATGATGAATATATAATTACAACTTTTCCAGATACTGTTGCTGAAAATTTGTCCATGGGAAAAGCTTAATAAAATTTGCTTGTACTTTGAAAGTTTCCCTGCAAAAAGAAAATCTTCCTATTCAATGGACTGGCACTTTTGTGTGAATGCACAAGTGTGGCTCTTCAGCTTAGTAACAAAAACACTCCTTTTTTTTCTTGCTTCTATTAATACTCACATTGAGCATAGCTAAAAGCATAACTTTGTTTTATTCCTTCTCTTTCACCCTGACTGGATTTGCTTTTTAAGCTGCAATCAGAGGATTAACAGGCCTCACCTGTGTAAACTCAGAGAACTACATGAATATGCACAGGTGCTTCTGAGGGGCTCTGATTGCACTGCTCAGAAAAGACTGGGAATAAACAGTTAGCAAAGGTCTGTTTCATTCACAGTCTGTAGAGGCCTGATCTGCTTTACATAAGTGAAGGGCTTCTTCAAATGGCCTTATGCAAGATCTAAAGGTACAAATATTAACTTCTTTCCTTCAACCCTGCATTGGACTTTGGTGACTGTTGATATGTGCTGGCTGATAACATTGCTATGGTGATAAATGCTGTAATCGAATAAAAGAAGCTTATTGTAGATCTGTCTCTAAATATTTTCTGAAATGCTGTAGCAATTTTTATAAGGGTGTCAATACATTGTTGTATAGTACATGTGCTATACTATTGACCAGAGTGATAATATAAAAATTTCCTGTTAAATTGGTTATATGCAATAAGAATATGTTATGGCAGCAACTCTGATTCTAAAGAATTTAATCTTTAAAAAAAAATACTCTGGAAACACAATTCTACCTTCTGTGTAAGGTTAGGGAGGTCTTTGACTTTCAGTTTTGTTTTTTACCTGTGTGATGGAATGGATTTTGTTGGACTTTGCCTCTGTATTTCTGGTATTTTCAGTCAATTTCTGGATTGTGCCTTCAAATACTGATTCACTCCCATGTTGATTTTTATTTTGCCACTATGAATTTTTGTCTTGGGGGAAAGAAGGAAGAAATCTCTATTTCTATAGCTGGAAGAAGGGCTTGTGTATATGAATAAAGTGGTGGAGCAAGAAATGTAAATCACAGAGGGGTGAAAAGTTAGCTGTCGCTTGCTTAACATGTTATTTTTTCCTTTTCCTATTCATACTTAGATTTTTTTTTTCTTTATGTTTGGGGCGTGCTGAGATGCAAATAGTACATATTACCTTATTAACTCATTTACATACTCACATAGTCACTGTTTTGTCTTTTAATTATGTTTGTAGCTGTAGTCCTGGGAGTCTCTAGACTGGAGTCCTGGGAGGGAAAAGGGACATCAGGATACAGCTATTACTATGTTTTAGTTTATGTTTACAAATTCTTCCTTTTAAGGTTTGTCATCTTTCTTTACAAATTCTTCTTAAATCACCCAATGCAAGAGATGTCTAGGGACTCTCAGTCCAAATATTAGTACATTAAGAATAAATATATGAATAGGACTATGTACTTTGATGCAATCAGTTTCCATTTCTTTGTATTCTACAACAAAATTTTGCTTGTGGAAGTCTGCATGTGAAGCCTTTTTAAAAATGTATTAGTGCAATTACTTGTAGCCTTTTTAAAATAAGATTTACTCTCTCTCTCGGTTTCATCTAGTGTATGTTTTGGTTTTACAGTAGTTCTGTGGTTGTGGCCTTTATTAGCTTCTCTAGTTAACTTTTTTTTTCCTGGGTGTATGAATTAAGTCATAGCCCTCTGATGTTTCACTTTAATGTCTTGGTACCTGAGACTTCATTAATGTTTAATATTCATAGAATGAAAAGTGAAATTTAATGAGTCCATGTATTCTAATATACACTGAACTGACAATTTAATGTTTCCCTTTTGACTCCTCCCCAGACCCGAGACATTTTAAAGTTCAGTTTTGTTGAATATTTGAAATATCTAGCTAGGAGAAAAAAGGGACTAATAATATTAATCCCTTGTAATTGTAATGGTCATCAGTAAGACAGTGTTTAAAGAACAGCTACTTCATAGTGCTAGCTGAGATGATATCGTTTTTCTCTGTGTCTACGTGGTAGTAATTGTCCTGGTTCTGAAGAGAACTGGCTGTTAAGCAGGTCTTGGAGTTTGCCTTAGAGCCACTGAAGCATAGCTGTCGGGGAACACAAGGATATTAAGTTCAGCCAAGGTAGCGAGAAGGGAATAGGAGTGTTTCAAGTTTATGCATAGAGACTTTGCAAAGGCAGAGCAGAGAGTCTCCTGAGCTCTCAGCGAGAAGGGCTGGTGAGTGCCAGCCTGAAGGAGGAGGAGAGCCTGCTGGGAAGAAAGGCTGTGCAAGGGCCAGGGCTAACTGGCCCTGCAGCCGTGGCCCAGCAGGAGACTGGCAGCAGTCTCTACTGTCTGAAGTTTGTTACAAAACCTGCCCTTGGAGGAGAAGGTTATGGAAGCACTTTGCAGGACCATTGCTCTGTCTGCCTTGTTTTTTGCAGAACTTAACATAGCTCATGAGCACTGTCAAAATCTTTGCATGACTTCATCAGTGCAGCATCACAAGAGTAACTCAAGTACAAGATGCTTAGATATGGTAACTAAGCCTAGCATTGCCAGACTTGAGTGCTGACATCAGTAGGAGCTCTGGGTGCCTGTGAAAATTAGACTATATGAATAAGTAAACATGAATTTAAACATTTAGCTTTGGATATGGGATGGGGGGAAAGCTTTGCTCAGATCTATTGATGTGGTTTTTAGTAAAGGTGGATATAGCTTCTTCTGTCTAAAAATCCATAATTATTGTTTTTAATGTCACTCCTGTCTTTCAAATAAGGATTTTATATTTAAAAATGGTTCACATAGCAAATAGCTCCAGACCTATCAACTTAGTGTTTATATATTGGGGGGACCTGGGGAGAAATGAAGGTCAAATCTTTAAAGCTACGTTTGAGATGTAGTAGCTTACCCTGTTCAATGATGTGTAACCTTCAATTCCCACAGAAAGAGTGGGAGACAAGGAATGAGAAATTAAAACTCAGTATATCAATCAAAGCTGTTATTTCACCCTATTTTAATATGCTACTCACATTCTGACTGTTGATAAAATTAAATCTAATTAATCACCAGGCTCTGTTTAGTGAAATATACTGTGATTGGTTCAGTAATTGAAAACTATTGGCATAAAATGGAAAGGTCAACTTAAATGGCATTAGACAGAGAAGATAATGTGTTTGTCCAATTTCAAAGTTTTTGGTTCAGAGGAGAAAAAAAATGAGGTCATTATTTGAATTTGAAATAGTTCATTAAAACCTCTCATAAGTCTTCCCTCCTTCCACACTTGTTCCCAGTCTCCCATCCTGGGAAGAGTTTCTGTGCATACGTGAATTATTTAAATATGCTTTCACCACTAGAAGAAAAATCAGTTTGTTCAAGCAAAACAGGAGAAGTACAAGATCTGTTAGTTCATAAATTCATCATTCCTAATAGTTTGTCTGATAACTTTAACCGTATCAATCACATTGAACTTTACTATCTTTTCAGGTTTGTGACATAATTTTATCTTGGTTGTCTTAGTTACAGATAACTATTTCAGTCATTTGTCCATTTTAATCATAGTGAAGCATTGCTGCTGCATTAAAGTAGTGTGAGATTGGGTTGAAAGTATAATATATGTGAATGTGTAACATACGTATGCTGGGTTATTTTATTGCCAGTTGGAGGGGGGAATGATTTAATCTTTCTTATTTTGAGGACATGATTGCCTCCAGATACATGTTTCAGTTCCTCGTCCATTTACTATTGAGATTATATATATATATATATATATATATATATATATATATGTATATATATATATTTTTTTAATAAGTACTACTCATTCTTAGTTTTCTCCAATCACTGACGAAGTAATGCTGTTCTAGTTAAAGGCTCATATATTGCAAGAGTTGTCAACAAAGCCAGAGGATAAGTTGAAGGAATAAGAACGTTCAGTCTAGAGAAGAGGGAGAGGGGGAAGGAGAGGGAGAATAATTCTCATGTCTGTGAAATGTAGCTACTGGAAAGTTCTTCCTATCTATGGTAGAAAGAACAAAGAATCTGGAGGCTTGAGTTATAGTAAGTAAAGCAGGTTAGATGTGAGCAGAAGTTTTTTAATTGCAAAAATAATGCAGTGTTAAAGTAGATGGCCTTGAAAGACACTGTAACCTCTGCTAGTAGAGGTTTGCAAGGGCATTTTAAATAGACACCTTAAGGAACAGATTTAGGCATATCCAGACCTGCATTGGGATATGCAAAATTATGTCTGAAGGACATTCCAGATCTATTTTTATGATTCTGTGGCTGATGGTCAAATTTTAAAACATGACTTAAAACTTGCTGTAATAGTAAATTTATTTTTGGTGCTTCAGCAAAAGTAAGCATGACAATTCAGCACAAAAGCCAGTCTCCTTTTCCTCTAGCTTTTTGGAGAACCCAGTTTTGACAGAGTAGGGAAGAAATGCGTAGTGACAAAGGATTTATTTTGATGTTTGTTTGTTTCTTTTAATAATGACTTTGCCTGAAGCTTTATAAAATCATATAGCAAGTGGCTAGTTTATTCAAAATTTGAATGTAAATTTTTCTCTCTTGCTAATCTTAGTGTAGAACTAGATGCAAGTTACTCTTTTTTAATCTGTTCACAGTTGTGATGAATGTGAAATGTAGAATTCTTGATTTTTTTTCTTAAGAAATGTAATAGGTGAGCCATCTTCAGATCTTGCTTTTCATCACAAATGCAACAAACTGTGTAGAGAGGTTTCACCTAAAAACTACTGAAAACCATATTCTCTTTGGAAAGTAGTATCACATCAAAAAAATTGTATCTGTTACTACTCTATTACATATGGGATAACTCACTTAAGTGTCTGCAAGACACAAAGTAAAAAAAACTATAGATAGATGAATAGATAATAATAATAAGAATTGAGTTAGTAGCCTATCAGGGAGTTGCTAAAACAGACTTTTACTTTCTATTCTCCCATGAAAAATACAGCATTGACAAATTCTAAGCATATAAAATTACCTGAATCTAGTGGCTGTACAAAGTTCCTTTGCTTCATGTCTCTTCCTTGAACTCATCAGTTTGGGTTCACAATAATTGTCCTCAACTAGACTGTGTGAGGATTCAGCTCTTCAAGAAAAGATGAAGATGTGTCATCATTTACTGCTATGGATCTGCCTGAAACGATCAGAAGTTCGTTAAATCACTTGGTGAAATCTTGTTTGACATACAGGCACGTGCTTTTCTTTCTTTTTTTTTTTTTTTTTTTTCCTTTTCCTTCCCCTCCTTCTCCATTGTTCACTAACCTGGTCTTGAAACTTATATCATTCAGTAAAAGAGCAAAATCTACTGATATATTTAGGTATTCATTATTTTTGAGTGTTACTTTCAGTTAGTAGAAAGCAGGAAATTAATAACCTTTTTCCCATGTGAAGGGAGTATGCTAAGCAATGCTGATCTGCCAAATCTCTCAATTTACAATTTTAGAGAGTTGCCATACAGAGACTTGCTGTTATGGGCAATATCTTGACTTACAAGCGCTTAGAGGAAATGAAAGGGAATGAGGGTGAAGCTGAAAATGGAGTGAGGCAGAGTTAAGTCAGATTCAGAAAGCACAGTGAGAAGGAAAAAAAAAAAAGTGAATGAAAATCGTTCTGTTAACTCCAGGAAGAAGGGGCATAGTGCAGGCTGGATGACTTTACCTGGGGAAATAGTTGAAACATGCTGTATCTCCTAGCTCAGGAACTGATTTTATCTTTTTAAAAAGTTAGTAACTCCTAGACCTCCCCTACGTTAACATGTACAACCACCTACAATTGCTTTAGTTCCAAACTTCATGCTAGGATCAATAGCAAGACTGGTATTGGCCTCATTAAACCAGGATCAAGTTCACACAAAACACAGAAATTGTTATGTTTCCAAAAGTCTTGGAAGAAGTCTCCTCACTGACATCATCTTCTGTCTTAAGAAGGTTGAACAAGAATGTAGACCCTTGTTATTTTCAATCAGCTTTCTTTTTGCAGCAGTCTGTGGCATTTGAATGAAAATCTATTATAAAATGAAAACTATTGCGTGATGCAAAGTAAGTAAGAATTGTTTGAGAGATGTAGTAATGACACATGAACTAGAGCATCAGCAGCCTGCTGTTAAGAGTTGTCACATTTGAGTAGATTAGTTTGATTCAAGTTTTACTTTAAATGAAGTAATATTAATTTTTTCCAAAGTGAGATTGTTATCTTGTTTTTTAAACAATGCTGTTGGATTTTTTTTTCTTTAATACAGTGTAACTTAAACTGCAAAATCTGAAATCAGAAAACAAAAAATACATTTCATTGATATTTTTAATGCATTCCTGACCAGATGGATGTTCTTGCAGGAAGACATTCCTAATAGAATAGCGTGTTCTTTTTCATGAAAGTTTATTTTATAAAATAAACACTTATTTGATAAAATGCATATAAAATATATATAAAAAAAGATAGCGCTATTTGACACTCAGCATGACATTAAAATATTTTCCTCCTCCCTGAAAATAACTGATTCTATATGGGCATTGCAGAAAACTTGAGGGTTCTGCAAATCATCATCGATGGAATATGAACTCAGCAAAAGGTCAACTGAAGGTCAGCAAAAAACGTCAAACTGTTTTTCAAAGAAATCAATATTTTATTTTTCTTGCTTTTAGTAGTTTGTTCAGGCAATATGTGTAAAGTAAAAAGTTACTGTATTTCACCTGTATGCAGAGGCCATTTTACAGTATAGTAAGTTATCTATAAAGACTCATGAAAACACTCATTTAAAAAATTGTTATTTTCTACTATAACAATTAAAAACTGTATGCACAGAAGGCTATTAGCTTTTATAAATACTCTGAAAGGCCAAATTTAATTTTTACCCTATACTGCAGTCAAAGAATGGAATATGCAACCTCTACTGCTGCAAGAAACTCAATTTGTGTAGCCTTGTTTAAAGGCAAAACATGCAAGGTAGCAAGTTTGGCTACAATACGTTTCTGTGTCTGACCTTTCTATTGGACTACAACAGCATTTCAGCTCTGCAGAGAACGAGCTGGGAGTGGTGGTGGACAAGTTGACCGTGAGCCAGCAATATGCCCTTGTGGCCAGAAAGGCCAATGGTCTCCTGGGGTGCATTAGGAAGAGTGTTGCCAGCAGGTCAGGGGAGCTGATCCTGCCCCTCTACTCAGCCCTGGGGAGGCCTCATCTGGAGGACTGTGTCCAGTTCTGGGCCTCCCAGTACAAGAGAGACATGGAGCTACTGGAGAGAGTCCACTGTAGGGCCACGAAGATGGTCAGTGGCCTGGAGCATCTGCCCTATGAGGAACAGCTGTGAGAGCTGGGCCTCTTCAGCCTGGGGAAGAGAAGACTGAGGGGGGATCTTACCAATGTGTACAAGTACCTGAAGGGAGGGTGTCAAGGGGATGGGGACAAACTCTCTTCAGTTGTCCCGTGTGACAGGACAAGAGGCAATGGGCAGAAACTGAAGCACAGGCAGTTCTGCCTGACCTTGAGGGGGAATTTCTTCCCTGAGAGAGTGACAGAGCCCTGGACCAGGTTGCCCAGAGAGGTGGTGGAGTCTGCTTCTCTGGAGATCTTCAAGGCCTGCCTGGATGCAATGCTGTCTACCATGCTCTAGGTGACCCTGCTTGAGCAGGGGGGTTGGACTAGATGATCTCCAGAGGTCCCTTCCAACCTTACCGATTCTGTGATTTGCCCCCAAAATTGGCTTTTTTTTTTTAAAAAAAAAATAACATTAATATGTAGTAAGCATATCCCTCTTCCCCTTCCCTCTCCTCCATATTGCTAGGTCTGAGATATCAGACTTGCTGCAATACTGTTAACCGGCTGTGCTACAGGCATTTGAAGAATGTTACACCTGTGAAGAAACAGTTTCTAGAAATGCTTTCAGTACTCTGTGAATAGTAAAGCATGAGAAAGTGCGTGCTTCTCTTTAATAAGGAGCTTAAAAGCAAGTTATTTAAGATGGAAATTACCTTTGACCAGATATTTATAAGTGAACAATAATTTTCTGGTTAAAATAACTGACACTTGAATCCTACACAAGCACTTTTTCCTCTTGAGTCGTTGTAGTGGCCAATACAAAGCAGTATGTTTCTTTCCCTTGTAAAATGGAAATTCCATTATAAAATGCCTGTTCTAAACAAAGGAAGAATTTTTTTTTTGAAATGTCTAAATAAGCAATACCTTATCTCTATTATTTCTTCTGGCTTTACTGCAAACTTCAAGAAATCAAAAAATTGATCAGTCCAAAGAAGTAAATAGATTTTTAAGTGAAACTTTAAAAAACTAGCAAAACTACTAACAACCTGGGTTTTTTGGCATGGATTTTGTGTAGAAGTTGTACTCTTTGCCTTTTAAGGAGAAGGGAAAGGCTGTGCCATGTGTGTAATAACTAGGCTTTGTGTTGCTTATTAGCAATCTAAATTAAAAAAAAATAGCTTGTTTCTTTCAAAAGGACTTTATTTCTAAATTTTAAATAGAGACTTTATTTCAAAAGCTAACCAACAGCCATGCTGCGAAAATTCCTGCTGAGTGTCTTAAAACCCTTTTCATGTTTCCTGATGTAAAAGTAATTTCTGAAAGAGGCATTTAATAAAAGTATTAATAAAGTATTTAATAAAACTATTAATTTAACATTAGGCACTTGATTTTAAACATTCAAAAAATGAGCAATTAAGTATGGATGTAGATTCTTCTGTAAGCTTATTCTTTTATGTTGGCATAGTTTGAAGGAAAATCATTGAAGCAGCAGCTTGAAAACTACCAACATGTGATCTAGTTCTTTTGGATTTGTCATAGAAGCTTAAGCTATTTGAGTTTGATTTATTTCACCAAGTTGGAAACTGAGACAAGTGGAACTAAAACAGTAAGAAAAGCTAGGTTAGGTGTTGCTTTTTGTACTGAGCAAACTCAGATAGATGCATCTTCATTATCCTTTGAGTGTAGCATCAGGTTGGCTGAAACCGTGTCATTAAGGAATCCAAAGTTTGCTACCTGTCATTCAGGTCGGCTGAAACTGTGTCATTAAGGAATCCAAAGTTTGCTACCAGGCTGCTTAAGTCACCTTTGTGGTGTGCGTGGTGATTTGGGTTAGAACAGACAGGGAGGAGTAGGAGTTTGAATTTAGTGTTTTTATCCCATACCTGTGGAACTGATCATCCAAATCTCATGTCCTATGGGACTGGAGCGTCTGTCATTTGAGGAGAGGCTGAGAGATCTGGGATTGTTTAGCCAGGAAAAGAGAAGGCTGTCATCAATATGTATAAATAGCTGAGGGCAAGGAGTAAAGACTGTGGAGCCAGACTCTTCAGTGATGCCCCATGATGTGGTGAGAGACAATGGACACAAACTGAAATGCAGGAAATTGTTTGACTAAAAGGTTTTTTCTTATATTTAGCACTGGAATAAGTTGCCCAGAAAGGTTGTAGAGGCTCCATCCTTGGAGATGCTCAAAACCTGACTGGACACAGCCCTGGGAAACCTGCTCTAGATGACCCTGCTTTGAGCAGAGGAGTTGGATTGGATGATTTTCAGGGATCCTTTCCAGCCTCAATGATTCTGTGATCCAATGAGACTATGGACCCAGTGCATTTGAGTATGCATTGATTAGACTTAGGTGTTGAAAACTGATGTCCAAATAACTGTTGTGTATTGGCCCATCATGATGTTTTCTTCCTCATTCACTCCATTCTTCCTTGATATTTTAATGTTGTAAGAATGTTTCCTTTATCCTTCCAGCAAAAGTGGCAAGGAGTTCAAGTTAGTAAGTCCAGTGGATTTCATTAGCTTGCGTTCTACTTTGTTCCACCTTTCAACTCTTCTGTTTTAATTCTCACCATTTGAGGACCAATGACTCGGTTTTATCTTAATCTTATGGTGTTCTGCTTGTTTTGAGTACTGCTCTGATGTGCTCGGGATGACTACCTGATGCTGGTTGGCCTTACTTGTTTGAGATTTAGAACGCTTTTGCCTGCGTTACCTGATAATTCTCAGAAGTTAGGAAATACCGACTTCAACTTGCTGGTTGCCTTTCTGTTAACCTAATAAGAAATGCCAGCATTGTTCATATGACAAAATAATTGAAATTGCCATAATTCTTTCACTGAGGTGATAATGGGTATTGTAGAAATATTAGATGCTAACAAGAATGAGAAATATTGTTGAGTTTCACCACTCTGATATATGTTGAGATTATGCTCAATTTTCTTGATATCACTTGATGTATTCAACATGGAGGGAAAGTTGGAATCCGTGAACCCTTTTTCTGATAACTTGTAAAATATGTATTTGTTTAAAATTCTACATCCTGAATGTCACTGCTTACTGCAAGCTCTTAATATGTGAATGATGTATGCGAGAGGGTATCTGAAAGAAGCTGCTAGTTGACTTATATCAATGCATGTTATTAGACACTTCTATAGTTTGACATGATAACCTTCTAGCAGACAAATGCATCTTTACTGTGTTCTCATTCACTCATTGCTCAAGCATTCATCCACCGGGTCATCAGGAAATTGTGATGTTGTGATGTTTTTAAAGCTAAGCTAGTATCTACATGATGTCCTTATGTATTTTAATGCTCTTTCAGAGTAAGTGAAGAAGGGGATTGAAGTGTTCTTCCTGTACTGTTCCTTCATCTGTGAAATGTAGAATATTTTTTTCCTTTTAATAGAAGTACATAGACAAAATAGTGTTTTTTCTTCTTCTCTGCCATTTCTTTTCCTGGGTCAAATTCTAGAACAAGGGAACTAAAATGTTGAAAAAAAAAAAAGACAAAATTTCACATTTTGCCTTAATTAGCATTCTGTGGTAGTTTATTTTCCTGAAGCAAAATGAGAAGGGGATTGAATACCTTTATTGCAGCATCAGAAACTGCAGTTTATAAGAGAGAGAACCAGTAGACTCTAGTAACTTATATTTTCTCCTTCTATAAACTAGACCTCAAGACTGCTTTCAAACTGAGCTTTCAGTGATTTGGGAGGACTTAGATACGAAAAATATGTGTATCTGGCATCATAATGCAGTATCACATTGTCAGTGGCTAGTGTTCCAAGTGGTAAGGAAAAAACCTGGAGTGAGTTTAAGGAAACTTCCTAGCCTGCAATTTCAAGAAGAGATAGAGGCCATTAAAAGGCAAGAATGCTTTGGGTTGTCCTATCACTGTGAGGCTGGCAGGTATTACACAGGAGACATACACTGTTCTGGAATTGCAGCTGGAGGCTAAGCATAACACCCAGTGGCATCTCAAATTGTACTCAAAGTCTGTCTGAACAACTGAATGGAGCCCTGCATTTCTGAAATGTAGCCATCTGCACCTCCTCTAATTGTCTAAGCTCCTGTTGCACTTGATGAAGGTTTAGCCAATGAAGTTTGCAGTGCAGTTCTGAGCAAATATAGACTTGTGGAATGAGATGAATTATGCTGCAAATTTCACTGATTATGTTGATTACATTTCCACTGAGTGTAAATAGACTCTAAGCAGTCTGTAGGAATTCAGAAAAAGGAGAAAAAAAAATCTCTTAATGCACGATTAGGTTATGGAGTTGACTGCAGAAGGATGTTAGAAGTTCCAAGAATTCTGAAAGGTTCAAAGACATACAAACACACCTACAGACATGGCTTACAAAGCTAGGGGAAGGTTCTGGTTAAGTTCATACTTCAAAATTAATTTGTAACAGTTAATTGTTCTACCTCCTTCCTAACTATTTCAGTATTTAAGCATATGATTTTGACTAATCGGTAGTATTCTGGACTAGAGGACCTCTTGTTCTGATTCATTCCTATTTGCAGCAATTAAACAGGCAGGCTAAGGCCCTGCTAAAGCTGCAGACATCTGCCTATAATAGAACTTTGGTAACCCAGAAGATCAATCTATATAGTGAAGACTGAAAATACTTTCAGGGTCAGAAATAGTAAAAATTTTTTGGCATTCTTCAAGCACCAGGATCCCAACTTTTTGTTGTCTTCTTCTTTTATGGCCCTTTTCCTTATTCCAGAGACATGAGGGGAAAGAGAGAAGCAGAACATGGATGAAGGGAGAGTTAGTTTTTAAGTCCTTTGGACCTTCAAATTCTAATAGAGGTACCCTGTGATGTTTCCAAATTCAACTTTAGGAAGCTTTTTTATTTTGTGCCTTCAGCTAGTAGCTGAAGGTGGGAGAGGATGTGGCTTAGTTTCCTGATAGGATGTTTCAGACAAAATGAAAATCTCTGCCGTGATCCAGATTTTGGTGATTAGTTGTTCTCAGCAGATAGTGAAAGAAGTTTTCAGTTAATTTATTAAAGGTGTGGCCCCAGACAGCAAAAGAGATTCAGAAGAGAGGGTGCAGAGTAGCGGTTAAAGAGTCAAGAAAGAAGATAGGGCTATTTTTATCCTTATCTGGTCCCCTCAAACATCTTCCCTAAGTTTCTGTTTGCTTAATGGCCTACCTGCCTGTGAGATGTTGGAGATGAATAATCAAAATAGCTTATTTTTTAAAAGAGAAAGAGATGTCAATTGGGGCTGTTTTCAGTAGGTTTCATTTGATACTGTATTTCAACATAATCACTACCACCTCAATAATTTTGATCACAACACTTGTTTAAATACTAAAGTTACAAAGCAATTCCTGTAGCGACTCTTTTTTCTATACCATCGTAAATCAGAAATGGAAAAGTTCAGGTTCCATCAGGGCTGTTGACTTAATTGTATTGACTGCATACGGCATAAATTCCTGTGCCGCTTTCCGGTCCTGTTACTATCAAGTGCGTAAGTTCCTATACGACTGGGCTAAGAAAATATCCTCATTATGGAGAATGTACACTCTGGCCAAGCAAACATGGTATTTGCAGCTAATCTTGTGGGTCTTTTCTGCCCTTTGGTGCCTTTAACAGTGTAACCATAGTGCAGCAATAATGATTTTAATACCTGTCTCTAACAGTTAGTAGCAAAATTTATGGGGAGTTTGGCATTTTCTAAACAATGTTATTAAAAGCTTTGATTTGGGATTGATGGCATGTCCATGATATTCCAGAACCAAAAGCAAAGTCAGTCTGACTTAATCTTTTAAAATGAAATAAAGGACCTTGACTCATTCAGATGTCAGAGTAAAAATCAAGTGCTGCCCCTTTTTCTTTTCTTTATGTGCTGTTTAATTATTTCTAATTATTTCTACTAATGTAAATGTCAGTGCAATGAACACTTATTTGCTATGGCATAAGAAATAAATGGCATGGGAAATTTGAGAATATGAAGAAATTCATCACGTCCTCAACTCTCTGTTAAACTGGCTTTAAGTCAGTCAGCTGTATGGGTTTAGGCAACGATTCAGATTCACATTTTTAAAAAAACTTTATAAGGGGTATTTTGAAGAAAGTAAAAAAAAAATAAGAAATAAAACAAATTGAAAGGCAGTAATTACATGCCTGTATTCTGGGTTTTGGGGTAGGATTTTGAAGCCTCTCCTGTAGCCCCCCTCGGAGCCGCTGCCTTCGTGCCCTGGGGCACTCAGTGCTGTTGCGGCTGGCTGGGACCGGTCGGGACCGGCTGGGACCGGTTCTGGGCGGTTTGCAGCCTGCTTTCGCCCCCGCCCCGCCACAGGAGAGGAGAGCGGGGCAGGCAGCATCCAGGGCTTATGCGTAAAGGCCTAGGGACCGAGGTGGCGTGATACTTGGATTTTATACCTGTTCTGCAGACCAGGCTTCCTCAAGAGGAAAAAGCGTTTTGGTGTTTTTGTCCCTTACTCCCTCAGCTGTTCCCTCCACCCTGCGACACGTTGCTTATGTTTGGCACTGGAACGGCTCTTAGCTTCAGGTTTGGGTGCTGTAGTGATAAGATTTCACTTCATTGGTCTCATGTTAAAATTTAGTGCTGATAGGAAAAAAAAAATAGAAATCTTTTTGAAGTTAGTTATTTTTATGGCCATTCCACCTTCATGAGAATATCTGTGTTCGTAGGAACAGAACATTTGGAAATAGCCACTCTGTGAAATCAGAGCTGATTTGTAATAAATGTATGGCAATATATCCAGCCATCATGATTATTAAGTTTATTCTGATCAGTGAATGAATCAAATTGCTCTATAGATTTGGACTCTGGAGTTTTGGGGTTTTTTTTTTTTTCTTTCCTATTCTGTGCTTTTAAGTCTTGTTTGATCTAAGTAGTTGGTGGCAGACAGAGTCCTGAGAGTTATTTGTGTTGGGAGCTGGGGATGGGGGAAATGAGCTATCTCCCCCCTCCACCCCCCGAACACACTTTACAAGCAGTGTATAAAGTCTTTATTTCAAGAACAAAAAGAAATAAAGCAGTGGCTGCTTCTGTGCTGCTCTGGAAATATGCCTGAAAGTGTCTAATTCCAGTGCTTGTACACCGTAACATTCCTTTCCCATGTGCATTTTCTGCAGGGTAAGAGCAAGTGCCTATGTTCTAGATTTATTATTTCCTGAAACTAATTAAACAGTTGGAAATAGTGTTTTGTACGCAGTAGTTGACTGTGTATTGATGTTCAGTAAAATAATTATAAATTTGACAGTAAATTCTCAGGCTCAAAATGAATCTATAATTACCTCTTTTTAAAAATAAATTATATTTTTTAATAATTTTTTCCACTTACATATCATCTTCCTTTGCCTGAATCTGCTCTGTCTGCATCCACAGAGTGAAATTAAAAATAAATGAGTTATTCAGTGAAGGCCCTTGTTTCTGATTTTGAGCTCTCAAATGTCACAGCAGAGAAGCTTTCTACCCCTTCTCCTCCTACCCCCCCCCCCCCCAAGGAATCTTGTAGTCTGAGAGTGAGGATTTTTGATAATTATGCTACTTTGTGGGCTCATCATATTCTCTGTAATTGAACCAGATGTTGAATCTTCTCCAGAGGAGTAGGATCTTCTGACTCTATGTCGTACTTTATCAGTCTTGCATCCCACAAGGTTTGAGGTTAATGTAAAAATCAAATAGTACAGCAGATGCTGTGTGTAATGTTGCTGTAGGTGGGTAATCCCTCTTGGAATGAAATGCTTAAAAATGTGCAACTCGCAGCTGCACACTAGGTGTAACAAATGGTTGGATATTTAATTATTGTAGAATTTTTTTGACAGCCAGTCAAAATCCAGTTATTCATATGCAGTGATGCTTGCTATAATAACAGCGTTGCATTTATTTAAAAAGCAGTTCTAAAGTTCAACAGGTTGAGGGTTATAGACAGAGACTGCTCTATTAGACTGCTCTATTTGTGAGTAACTTTTAGAAATGTTTTGGAGGGGAAGTACCCTGACATGTTTCAGTTAATCAGCTCTGCTGGTTTCTCATTCCTGCATAATGACGTTTGACTAAAGAATACCTGTAATCAAAATGTTGCTTAGATAAGAAATGTTTTACTAGCTAATAAATGATTAGTCACTAATTTGAAGAAGGCAATAGTGATAAACAAAATGACTAAGTATGTGTTAAAATTATTTAAAAATTGAAATTCTGTAATTTTGATTTACAGAATCAAAATACGGGATGCTCATGAATGGAAAATAGCAAAATTCAAGCCCATCTTGCTTTTTCTGCACTACAATGAACTTGTAGACTGATTTATTTTTATTTATTTTTTTTTCAGGTGGAGGAACTTTCAGCTGATTTTTCAGTTGATTTTTATCTAGTATATTCTCAAAAGAGAAGAGTCTTTTAAATATATAGGAACACAATCAATGTCAATCAACTGCCCTTAAGTGCAGTTGCATTTGCATTACCCTGTAAATGTAACTGCAAATACATTGTCCCTAAAATGAATTCCTTTTGTTGCCTTTCTTTAGCATTTACACTTACACCACGTGATTAATCTTACTTCACTTTAGCCACTCAGCTTATGGTTAAATGTGTTCAGCAAAATATCAGATCCAAGATCATTTAGCAGATTTGGTATTGTGAAGTGACTTCATATTCAAGTGTTCTGAAGTTTTCTGAGGTGGACCATGGAGGTTGGGATTTGGTTCCTGTGATGTCCTGTGTGTGCTTGTAGGAACAGTATTTACATACTGTGATGGAGCCATTACACCAGAGGGCTATAGTCTGTGTGTAACAAAGACAGAGTTAGTTCTAGTTTGATGCAAGATAGTGTAGATGATCAAATTATCCAGAAAGACAGAACTGGAAAAGGAAAGGAGAGAGTACCCAAGAGGAAGACAAGGCTAGAATGATGATACTATTAAATGTTAGTTTTTTTTTCCCCCCAAAAAAATCTTTGTTTGCTTGCTTGCCAGCTAGAGATGCTTTAGAAATGGGGGTTTTTTCCAATCGTTGTTGTCTGGAACAAGCAGACATGTGAACATACTGGTACAGAGGTATAAGAAAGAGTCTTTTTAGCAATTTTAAAACATGCTCCAGTAATTGTATTTTAAAGGTCTTTTAAATGTAATTTGTTTACCCATAGGCGCAAGTCAAGTGAAGGGAAAAGTTTTCTCAAGTGCTTCTGTATCTTGTTAGGCAATATAGCAGTATCAAAAAAGAAAAAAAAATCCTTTAGTTGCTGACAAGGGAGATATTTAGTAGAGGAACTAAGGGTGGCTCTGGCTTCTTTAGAGCCACAGAATTCTCACTGCAAAACTCCTGCTCTTTCCACAGAGTTTGGCTGTGAAGTGCCACACCCCCTCCCAAGCCTTATTTCATGCTCACTGCAGGAGTAAAACTCTGCTGTGCAGCTAGAGTAAATGTCATTAAGTCTAATCCTTCTGAGGGCCAGAGTGTTCAGACCCCTAGAGTTCTTTCGGGGAGAATTATGCTGTGTGAATGCCACTCTTAGGAAGCAATCGCAATGTCATTATATTTAATTCCTGCCCCCCCGTGAAAAGGTGTTAGATTTGAAGAATCACCATGGTACTGATTTCTCTTGACAGCATATTATATTTTGATGGAAAAGAGTTGAGGGATTTTTTTTTTATTTTTTTAAACAAAATAACAACACCACAACAATCTTTTAGCAGGGACTTACAATGCCATGAACACTATATTTGGGGATTTGTTTGTTTCCTTTTTTCCTCTTAGGGCAATGTAACTCTTCCAAAATATGAACTGCCATAAGACTTCCACATATTCTTTGTGGTGTAATATTTGGATTTATATTTATCTCTGCTGGATTAGTTTTAATTTTAGTGTTTTTTTTAAAAAAAAAAACTTCAGTAAATGTATTTACTAAACTACTTACAAAAAGGCTCCTGGTACATTAGACTTGTAATTAATATTTGTAAGAGTATTGGCATTAAAATGCAAATGGGTGACTGGAAACCAGCTGTGAACTATACTACTCAGCTATCTTTCACTATACTGCAACTTACCATTTAAATCAGTATTTTTAAGGAAAGAATTATACCATGCTGTTCATCTTGCTTTTGATAGTTTCAATAGTCTTGAATTCTTGGGGTTAATGATTCACATCAGCTGCACCCATATTGACAAGGGTAGAAGTTTAGTTGAAGCCAGTCTTTCTGTGCCTGACTTTTGAAGAGAGCCAGTTGGCTTGTTTCAGAGTGAATGATTTAGGCTACAACAGAAATAAACATTATTCCTGAGCCCAAATTCCTATGTTGTGGATAGTGCTCCTGACTCTTAAGAAACAAGCTGTTTAACATATTTAGAATATTAACATTGTTGGAACACAAAAATTATTAAAATTAATGTTAGAGTTCATTTCAAGACTATGGAAAGTTGGTAACATGAAATAGATTTTTGTCACATCTTCAATTCCAGTTGTTAACCTATGACATAAATAAAAAATGAACATTTTACTTGAAATATCTCTGCAAAAATTGTGAAAAAAAAATTTTAGAGCCCCTTCAGCTAGTTGCTCGTGTTCCTCAAGAAACATCACAGGAAATGGAGCAAGTGACTTCTATGAAAGAGAAATACTCACTGACTTTCATAACTATTCTTAAAGAAAGTAAGAACAGATGTATGGAAAGTATGAGCTGTAAATAAGTACGTCGCTTTCCTTCTAAGCTTATTAAGTTTATGTGATACCTGTATCCTTAGAAATTTTAGGGAGCTATATAAATTAGTGAAATATGATAAAGAGGAATTAATGCAGACTGGATTGCATTTCAGTGATACGTAACATAAGTTACCCTTGATATTAAAATTAAAATGTTGGTCAGGCTAGCAGAATGAGTTGGATGTTTTTCAGTAACATAGAGGTTAATTGGGCAGCAGTGAGCACACAGCATCTTGGCCTGAACATCTGAGGTCCACAGAAATATCGATGAGATTTTTATGCATGAATTTTTGTCAGCCAGGATTCGTGTCTTCCTTTGCTCTAAGGCAGCCAGCCATGCTAGGCATCCCTGACTTACTGCCTGCAGCTCTGAAAGCCTCAGGATCCCAGCTCTGAAAATGGCTTAGCTACCAGATCCCTATCCCTTAGCCTGGCAAACGCTTGTTTCTCTTAAATGCACAAACCTCATCTGAAAATGTTGGGACAGCCTCACTGGGACCACTGAGTATCATTCAGTTCTGTTCTGCCAGTAATGTGAAATAAGATGATGATGTACAAGTCCAATATTTGTATAGTTCATGTATTTCAAGTGTGATGTTCAGATATTCACTCTTACAATATGCATAATTTTCATAGCACTTTCAGTACTTTGTAAAAGACTGATTAAATGCTGCTTCCCCAGAACAGCTTTTGAAGGATGTTTTCACATAGCCTTTAAACACACTTAATAACGTTTGTAATATGCATCATACATAATGCCTTCTTTTACACAACTTACTGTCTTAAAGCTACGATTAACAGAACTAGAGTGTTCACGTTATTCCTATGTGGCAATGAATCACTACTTCACTTTCTTCATGGTACCGCACAGTCCGTCCAAATATGATTAAAATACTAGTAATCAGCACAAAAATGGGAAGATGAAAAAGTTTTAAAGCTCTGGAAAGATAAATTTGCTGTAGTAGCCAAATGAAAGATGTAGCTCTGATGTTAACACCATTTAGCAAAACTGCTTTCCTCTCGCAACAGAGATTTTGCAGAAGAACCTGAGAGAATTGCTTTAAGTGGCTTTATTTTGTGACCTACTCTGGTGTTTAGGGTTGTTTGGGTGTTCTGTGGTCTAGCATGTAGTCAGGGAGCATAAAAGGTGTTAAATCATTGTGTGAAAGATGGAATTCTGGATAAGCACACAGGGATATGTGAAAATAGTCAAGTTTTCCTGGGAGCAGGAAAAATGGATCTTACTGAACTTCAGATCCAGTCTGTCAGAAGAGCACTTCATAGTTCAGAACATGTGATTAAAACATAGTAGCTTAAATAAAAAAAGAACTTCTTGTCAGGTTAGCTCATCACAAATTGTCTTATGTTGCTCTTGGTTTTTGCAAGCACAAGCATTTGAGATGGTACTGAGAGTAAAGGAGCCTTTATACCACACTTCTGCACAAGTCTGGAATTTGCCAGCTAAACCGCAAAGTAAACTAGACATCGTTCCAAATTATTGTAGTTTCCTATGTTTCCAGAGGTCTTCTGTTGGGGATTTCAATATTTTAGCTGCTCTTACCTTTCCTCAGGAAATTGGAGTCTGAAATAAGGAAGTCAATTTACCAGCTATATGTTTGTTCTCTCTCAGGCTCCCTCCTCTTTCCTCAAAGACAAGTTATAGGATTTGAAAGTGCTTTGAGGAACTCATACAATGTATTAGCTCTGTCCCTCTGATGCAAAGATGCTGATCTCATGTGAGTACCAGAAATTCAGCATTGGCTGTTACAAAAGAAACAAAATCAAAGGAGAACCTTGAAAGATCTCGAATAAGTGGAACTCTAATTTTGGACAAATAATTGTTTAGGAAAAAAATCAAGTTACTTCATGAGTTGAAGATAAGGGATTTTTGACAGCTGGTTGTGTTTTAGTGGTCCATTTAACTTACATAAACTCCTTGCCAAGCAGTCATAGCAAGGCATTTCTGTAAAGAGCAATGTTAAGCATGAGGTGTTTGACGTACGCGTTTAATTAAATAATAGGAATGTATGGTTTTCTTGAAATATTTAGAACAATAACTTCATTTACCACAAACAAGTTTCAATATTTGCATTGGAGTTTTGCTCACTTGTGTCATATTTATAAATGTTCTTCTGTAATAATACAAACCATGTATACATATTTATTATTTTTTGTTTGTTTGTTTTAAACAGACACTTCCATTGGGGATGGGAGATGGACAGCTCTTTACCTGGACAGATGGCTTGAAAAGGAAGGACTGGCATGATTATGAAAGCATTCAAAAAGATGCTATGCGTTCAGGTATACTGAATCCCAGAACAATTTTGTTTTATCCATTCTTTTTCCATGTGAATCTTTTTTTCTTTGAAGTCAGCTAAAAAGCATTTGTGACTTTCTGTTGCAATGACTCATAACATTCTGAAATGATGGGGTCTAACTGAATGCAAATCTCTCTGAAAATAGCTGAGTGAGAATAAAAATGTTTAATGCTAATAGCAATACATTGCTTGTACCAGGACATGGTATTTTCTTAAATATTTTTCATTTTGAAAACAATTCTTATTTTTAATCAAACATAAGCAAAAGTGCTGTTTTTGAAACACAGGGATGTATATTAGTGCTGAAGCTGTGCTGTCCTTAAATTAATGTATAAAATCCAAGCCAAGTACCTGTAAATTTCAAAAACATCTGAGGTTATATTAGGGATAAATTTTAACCCTGTTAGTATTGTCCAGTTCCTGTCCTCTAGTCTTGCTTACCCTAAAGCTACTTTACTTCATTCTGACAGTCCAAAATGGTTTGGGAGTGGGAGAAAATTGTATTTATGGTGCATTAAAGGATGCTTTGTTGCAGTGAGTAATGGATTTTTAATATATCAGGGGGTCAGTTACTCTTAAATAATGAAGATACCTAACCACAAGAAAATTTTCTTCATGTACTGTATGTCATATGTGGAAAGAAATGTTTGTGGTCTTCCCTTTTTTTTTATGGAGCATGTTCAGATTTGAGTATTTCTTTTCTAATTTACAACTATTCAGCATAAGAAATTAAAAGGAAGGAAGGGAAACAGCAGTCAAATTGCACTTTAATCAGTGTCTGAAAGTCATTATTTTACAAAGGCCAATCTACTGTTGTAAAATACATTTTGCTGTCTCGATCCAAATGTTGGAAGACAGTCAACAGCTCTCCAATATGCTTCTATAACTGAATTAAGTTGACAGATTCATAATACTTGGTAAGTGCTTAATTTTGCAAGGTTCTGAACCACAAAAATATATCAAGTGCACGCTAATTTTGTAAATTCCTTTCTCTTCAGAATCCTTTTGTTCACTGACCAAAAAAGCCTCTCTTTTCTTCGCATGTATTCTAAAGAGGGAAGCAAAAGGGGTGGTGGTGGATGAAATTATTTTCAGCAATTTAAGGGTTGCCAGATCAATGTTAACTTTGTTTCAAACATCTGAGTGTAGAATGCTGGATTGGTAAGAGATAATGCACAAAACATTAGCGACGTGTGTAGAAACATGTGCATATGTAGGGAATATCACAGGCTTCCTGGTTAGAATGGAATTTTTGAGAGGGATGTATAGTGATACTTCAGCAATGCACAAGTGATTCCTTAATATGTAATGTAGACCCAGTATCTTTTGGAAAATAAACTGTAATACACTACAATTATCTGATGACTTGCTGTATCTATATAGTAGTGCTGTATTCTGGATTGTGGTGTCCTCTGAGAAATTAGCAAACAACATTTTGTGGCTGTATATTTCTTGGTCCTACTCTTGATATTATTGATGTAGTGATATGTCCTGATGTATGTGGACAATTTTTCTAGTGAACTTCTTTTAATTTATTATTATTTAAAAGAAAGTATACAGACTTATTTGTGTTTTTATTAGCATCTTTGTGATAGTACCTGCTGAACTGGATCATCTAAGAAATCTTTTTAATGATTTCTGTCTAAGTAGTAGTCATTCATTAGACTAACTTTTAATGATTTTTTTTTTCTTCTTTGAAAATCACAATATAGTAATGCAAATGGAAAGCTATAATACAAGAATATTTTAGTGCGGTCTTTTGGGATATATACCGTATCATTTCTGTCCCTAATAACAGAACATAATTTAGCTGAAATCAACTTTTGTTTAAAAATTACCTAGAGAATAAGCTCTACCATCTGAAGGCATGGAAATAACAGGAATGAAAGGTCTTCTCAGGAGATTACAGAAAAAGCTTATTACACAGCAAAATAGAAAAAGGTAAGATCGTTTTAGAATACAGTTTATCTGTTTATCAGTAAATAGTACAATTTCCTAAGTACTGGGAATGAGAATTTCATAAATCTAATGAGAGAAAGGTGCTAGTTTCTCCATGGCTAGCTTTTTTTGTTTTTGTTGTTGAGTGTCTTTTTGTTTGTTTTTGCAAGGCCAATTTTTTTTTGACCCTCTCTCAGTTTCACCAAACCAAAACCAATGTTCCTGAGTTTGAATACAAGTGATTTTCTCCAGGAAAACATTCATAAAGCTAAAGAGACAAGCCGTTTGCAATAAATGGAAAAAAGATAGTACTATTTCTATTTATTTCAAGTGTTCTGAATCGTCTGTGTCTTAGCTCTGAACTTTCATGTAGTCTGGCATAAAAATACTGACACGAACATGTATTATTCTGTCAATAGACCGCTTTGTTAGGCCACCTCGGATTCAAATACGTGTTTGTGGTGTTCCTACCATTAATTCACATTCATTAGCATGGTGATGGTCCTTCTCTACTTGAGAAGGATCTTAAGACCATAGTGGAAAGGCTTTGCATGTGGAATTTCCTGATGTAGCAGAAAAGATAATTAATTTTCAAGGACTCCTGCTGAGGCTGAGTCTTCAATAACTGGTGCTAGTTTTTCAGCTCCTCACCTGTATGGAATTTGCTGGTGGCACACACTCTTCCGAGGTCCATTTCTTTTAGCTGGAATTACTTGCTGAAGCTTTGTTTTGGTGAAAAACATTCTTGTCTGCTTTCCACCTGAGGAAACAAAGGAGCCTTGCTTCTCATATGACACTGTGATAACTATTCATGATAGATTTTTCCTCTGGAGGAGATGTTTTCTTTGGAAAAACACATTTTTTTGTGTTAAGAATGAGAGGCACATCTGAACCTGTTCCATCTGAAGGCAAGCCTCTTCTACTGTTCATAACTTTGACATTAAATAGTCTTGTCTTTTTTTTTTTTTTTTTTTAATGCCCTTGTGAATTAACTCCATTCCCAGTATAAGGGTGATACACAACCAGTAGGACTTTATGTAGTCTACTCCACTGACAATGACTTTATAGAAAGAAGTGAGCTCCTGAAGAAGTTACGCCAATTGAGAATATCATAGGTAGTGATAATAGTACTTTTTTCTGTCTACCTTCCAGTATTTTCCCCATTTTATATATGATGAAATGGAGATCTATGTCACATATAATTCTTAGGAAAAATCTCTGATCTAGATGGGCACTAGGTCTCCAGACTTGTTGTCCAAGGCCCTGCCTAAATGATCCTGCTTTTCCAGCTATGTCTGAATAATTTGCAAGGTACTAGAACAGGGTGGTATGGCCTGTAATTATGGCAGAGGTCTGGGAGTTTAAGTTTAGTTTGGTTTCTGTTTTTCTCACAGGTATCTTGTTTTCTCTGTGACTTGGTTTCTTGTCTTGAAAAGAGATGATATTCTCTGGCTCAATTAATGTTGTGGGATATTGAGGAAAATGCAAAGCAGTCTTTGGAATGCTAACTTGTTAAAAGCTGGTTTGTCCAGCAGACGTTTTTTCTGTACCCTAGTAAAAATTTGTAAATCGACGTATGATGTGGGACTGCACTGCCATCACTTTTGTCCATCACAACAAGGTGCAATGGATTATGCACAGGTTTCTCTGATATACTGCCACGATCTTACTGATGCTGTTGCACAGATTCACAAAACGGCGATCAGCTTTTACACCTCTGCCTAGCTCTGTTGTATTTTGCAGAATGCTTACTATGAAGCCATAACTGTAGGGAAATTACTATCCAGTCTGCTTAGATTTCCTATCTGACTTGAGACCATGTGACATTTTGATTATTAACCCTTTCTTTTCCCTCCTTGAATGAACAATTTGCATTTTCTGAAGTTACTGGATATACAGGTGAGTTAAATTCCCCACTGACACATCCTGAAATAAAGTTACTATGTCAGTGATTACTTTATCCCCAGAAATGATGACTGCTGCAAATGGTCACAATAAATGGTTTCTTGCTAGTCAAATGCAAGGTCAGTGAAACTGAAGATTAAAGCCACCCTAGATGGGTCATTTTCTTGTAAAGGTGAAATGCCCTGTGCATCCACAGGGCATTTATCTTTTTATTCCTGGCAGAAAATGTGATCTTAGACAGAAACGAAATAATTTACATGATATTGGTAAAAGTATTACTAAATAAGTCAATGTAGCTCATATGTTCACTGTTGTTAAAAGTAATATATATGTATATATATATATGAGTCTTTATTAAACTCAGAAAAATGTCTTATAATAAAGAGGATATTTTTGAAAACATTGCAATGTTTAGTGTTGATGTTTTTAAATGACTTTTTTTTTGTTAGTTTCAAAGTGGTACTTCATAAATGTAGCATAAGCAAGTTCTAAAACAAACTGTAAAAAGATTCTGAAAATGAAGATTTTTTTTTTTTCTTTGACAAGAAAATAGAAAATCAATATTCGCATGTGCCTATTGCTGACCTCACACATACAGAGCTGCTGAAACTCACAAGGCAGCCAAGCAATACATGAATGAAACTGGTCCAACTGATTGAGAGATGAGTCTGCTGTGCTGGAGAAGTGTTCCCCATCATTTTCTTTATTGCTGAAAATTTTATTTTCAACAATACTTATTGCTGGTTTGTATGTTTTGGATTAACTTCTTTTAGAAGGCTAATATAGGAGTCTTCCTGGATTATTCTAACTATATAGGAACCGACTGACCAATAACACTTTCCTCTGTTACTGGAAGAAAAGACTGTACTTGGATACACTGTTCATTTAGGAAATTCATTTCTTGGATTTTTTTTTTTTTTTCAGATACTCTGATAAATAATCTTTCATATAGATAGATTTTCATCTTGCGGCCATTGTTAATTTACATATTCTGTATTTAAATATTTTTAATTCTGTCTGGTAGCTTGATAATTTTTTGACCGCTGATTTCCTGTAGAATGATTTTGACAATTAATTGTATCCATTGTGTATGTTAATGTTTCATGTTCAACCTTCTGTATGAGTTAGTAAAAGCATCTGATTTTTTTCTCTTAACACCAGCTATTTTGTTGTTTTGCTTGCACCTTATTTCTCTTCTTCTCTTTTTTTATGCAGTTTCAGTATTTTCAATCTCTTTCAGTGGAAATAAGACTTAAAAAGCAGTTCTAAGAATTTTAGTTCGTTAATTTTCATACTTGAATGCAAGGAGCCATAGAGGAAATTACTATCTGTATGGCAAGGAGCCACAGAGATAATTGCTATGCTGTTGGTGGAGCGCAGACAGTAGCCAGTTCTATTTGCCAGTTTTCCAAGCCCAGATCTACTCAAATTTGGAAGGAACATTTAATGATTTGTATTAAATAGTACACAACAGTCCAGAATATAGACTTAGTGAAACCAGAATTATTTCATTCAGTCATCCCAATCACTTGTGTTTTTTCTCTGAATATTACTCTTCCATTACCTGAAAACCAGTGATTGAAATATGAGAGAGAAGAATGTGAAAGACTTTTTTTTTTTTTTTTTTTGGGGGGGGGGGGGGGTGTAATAAGTCATTATTGACTAAACAGTTTTGATGGACACTTTGGGAAAGGAAAAAAATAGAAATGTAATTGTTTACATTTTCTGAAATAATCCAGCAAATCAGTCAGATATTACAGTGGAGGGAGAGTGAACAGAGTGAGTTTATCTGAGAATTGGCTTTATTGCAGCTGATATGTCATGGCATCTTTTTGACAAGAAATCAGCATTTAAACTAAGAGCAGTTCCTATTAATTTGTTCTGTGAGGATCCAGCTGAAAAGCAGGTGACATGTCTTGATGAAGAATATGCATAATTTTAATTAAAAATTAGAGTAATAAACTGCAAATCTCACATTTGTCATCATATTGTTTAGGCAAGTAGTAAACATTGTGTTATGTGTCTTTTAGGAGCATTCATTTTAGAGGTGTGAGTGCACTTTATGTAAATACAGCTTGTGCCTTAATAGCCCAGCTAGCTGCTACTGGTGTGTGTAACAGTCTAGTTACAATAACACTGATTCTGTGAGAGTGGTGTAAATTTGTCTGGATCTCTAGATAGAGATTATCGGCCCAGATGCTGAAATCCTGATATTGCCACTCACCAGTTACTGACTTGGCAAGTTTCTTTGGGTGTTTTCCCATTTCTCTTTTGTTGCTCTATGCAGGATTCTGAGAAGTTTAGCAAGATCTTTGCTTCAGGAGTAGGGCAATTGCTGTGATGCCAGTGACTGCTGAATTTCCAGGCTTTTTGTGCAGGATGAGGAGTCTGAGGTCCCTGAATGCTCTCAGGATGAATAAGATTTACAGGAGAGATCCAGGAAGGCCCTACTTCAAAAGCATCCATGAGAAGACATTCTCTTGATTCCCAGGCTGTCTTTAAATCCTGGGTAGTGAGACTGAGTCCTAGAGAATCTGTCAGTTCCATTGTTCCTCCATTTCTGAAAGTTGTTATATCTCTTTCCATTAAAAAATCTCAACTGTATGTGCTCATCAATTACAAGTAATAGCCTTAATGATGAATTACAGCCCTCCTCAGATAAGAGGAGTGATTCAAATACTTAATTCTTGTGCTTTAAAAGAAGCACAGATTGAGCATTTATACTTGAATATGGCATTATTTCTGATCATGCAAATCTGTTTCTAACTACAAATGATAGCTTTTTTCCATTGTAAAATACTGCAGAGGGGAAACTGGAGGAACAGAAAAACTGAAACTTTTCAGCTGGGCAGAACTAATGAGAAAACAAAAAACAAAGCTTAATTTTGGAATAATTTTTGACCAGTTCTGCCCATAAAATTAAAAGCCTATGAAATGATGTAGAAAGCTCTCATACTTCAAATGCTATAGTTGTGTGTGTGTGTGTGTGTTTTTGTTTTTAATTTAAGTTTTGTGTTGTTAGGGAAAGGGAACATTTCAAAGTACTGTTTTTTAAATAATGTCTTCCCCTCCCTCTTCCACTCCCTCCTCCCCTCCCCCTGGCATAATGTTTTGGAGATGTTTAGCAGAGCTTTTGACTGCTTGTGTGTGTGCCAAATGATTATGTTCAATGACAGTCACAGAAAATTCAGTGTAATTGAAAGATAATTTCTGAGAGAATGGTGACTGCTGAACAGCTGTGTTTATAGCACTAACATAATTTTTTTTAAAAAAATCTTTGTTTTTGAAAATGGTTGAAAAATTGGTCAAGTGATTTAAAAATATTGGCAATTACTTTTTAAATGTTTGACTATTGAGCCATTTTATTACAGTCTGCAAGTAAGATCTCATAGGAAAAAAGTCTTAGAATAAACTGTAACACATAGTTATCCTTGCAGTTATTGTGCCATTTGTACATTCTTTGCTCCTATTTATTTATTTAAATAGCATGTGGAGGGAAGGAATTAAAGTTATAATTCTCTCCTATGTACTCTTTACCTTTCTATTCCTGCAAAATATTATCTTGACCGGGGAAAGGCAATTTGAATAGTTAGGCCTTTGTGTGCTACAGTGTGCTCATTTCATATAGATGGGTTTCTCAGAGATGAATCATTAAAACAATAAGATGTTTCTCGTCTAGAGTCAGAGAGGCAACACAGGCAGTCAGTAATAACTGTTCTTATGTGCGTATACACACATGCGAATCTCTTTGCAGACCTGCAGATCTCAGACTGAAGATTATTGGATATTTGTGTGTATTTGGAACCTTGAACTGAAAAACAAGCTGAAGACACTGAAAACAAAACAAACTGTGTATGTTTGATAGAAACGGTAAGAATATGAAACTCCAAATTCTTCAGGTTACATGTTAGGCTCAAGAGTGCTGTTGTACAATAGTGCTTCAGAGCCCAGTACTCTCTGACCGGGTTCTTTGAGGTATCCCATGTGCGAAGGGTATAACGTTTAATATTAGATTTAATTGTTCGAAGATACTTAATGTTACATGGGATTTTTGATTTAGCGGAGTGATACAGCAATATACTGAAATCGCAGTACCAGTGCAAGTTACACTTAGCAAAATGTTGCAATATACAGTTCAATTGCAACATCGATATGATTCCCATTACTGGTCTCTATAATATACTCACCATCACAACACTGGGTGTCCCCAGTCATCAAGAAGGGATATGTGGGTTGAAACTAGCTCGGGCTTGTTACTCTCTTCAAAATTGTTAGTTTTTCAATTTTGGTATTCTATATTGGGCTGAGCCACATGTACATTCCCAGCCATGCTGGTCTGGCCACCTCAGGGAGACATTCACACTCGTTTCAACAGCAGGAGAAACGTTTGCACCACTAGTTCATCCAGTCAACTGGGATGTAGTCAGTTGATGCACTCAACTAACATAACCATTCATCTAAACCAAAGGCCATAGCTACCTTCTGGTCTCCTTTGTGTTGAGATAAGGTCAGTTTTCTGGACCACAGCTGTGGTCAGTCACACCCCATGTTATTCCCTGGGCTTCAGGGGCACCTCGCCCCTACCCGTCTCCTCTGACCCTTCTTCCAAAATAAACTGCAAGTGCCAGAGTGCCTGTAGAGCTGGCTATTAGGCAGCAACAACCAGCTAGCAAGACTAAATGTAATTCTATATTGATTATGAAAATATATTTCTATGTTACTTATATGGATAAATATAACCTAAGTTGTGGAAAAAAAACTATACTAAAATATTAGCTCACTTGAATCGTGTCAGATTGGACTGTACACTATTAATTCTGTCAACATCACATATTAAATTTAGGAGATTTGTTTAAACACCTGAAATTGTAGTTCCTTTAGAAAGAATTTGAGAACTTGCCATGTAATTTGAACTGTATTGGTAGCCCTACGTGAAATTTAAAAGAGAGAGTGGGGGAAAAAAAAAGGACCCACTCTTTTTTCATGTTATTATGGCAATCTTAACTTAAGGCCCAGAGGTGAGGTTGAAATACGAACAGAAAGACCTGACTGCAAATTGAATCTAATGACTCTGATATTCAGATTTTTTTTTTTTAAAAAAAGCCATGTTTTTAAATTGTATTGTCAATATTTTTAAAACTGTGGTAACAGTCTTGCATCAGATATTTTTCAACTAATTTACTCTTGGAATATGTTTATATTTTTAAATGATAGCTAAATTTCAGTTTACCCAGGCTCTTGTTTCTATTTTATGTGCTAATTATATGCATTGCATGTATGGATTTGGGGAACTTCAGTCAATGTATGCGAAGCTACTGATGCTTGCAGTTGCTGTTTGCAGTGCTGTTCCAGTGCAGCCTACAAAAGGTGAAACCTGAAGCATTCACTGTACTTGTGTTTAAATTGGGGAAGGAATAGTGTCCAGAAGACGAGTTATCACATAATGAAAGAGTGCCAGTTCCATCATCCTCCTGGGTCTGCTTTCCTACTCTTTCAAAATTTCATCAAAGGCAAAAGTGTGTTCTGGATATTAAATCCTTTGAATTGTTCTCCAAGAATTCTTTAGTTGAGAGACTAATTTAACTTTAATATGGTCACATATCACACACAAATTAAGCCTCCAAACAAATAACATATTTCTTCATTGTTTTTTCTTTATTTTGTTCTAGCTTTTATTAAAGCAGGTACACTGGGCAAAAATCCAAACTTCAGATGCTTCAGAGAAAAGAGTGAAAGCTGAGAGCTGTTAAGGTTCTAGAAGGCAGGTATTTTAATTAGCTATTTTAAGCCAGTAAATTAAACAAATTACTAACTTACTGCCACTTCAGTCTGGCTTTTAAATGCCCCTTTTTCTCTTGTTTGTACAACCATCACATTTCCTACTGTTTTTGATAAACTGTAATAGAAACTTCTTCATCTTCTATTTTCCAAATATTTTGAACTTTTACATGGAAGTTGGGAAGCCCTGAGTGCTTTTTGGCAATATCATGTATTCAAGTAACATTATTTTATTTTTTTATTTAGTGGATAATGATTGCACATCTCAAAAATACTACTAAGGATACAGGAGAAAAAGGATAGATTTTTGGCTACAGTCTTAGTCCCCTGGCATAGCTCAGTTTAGACCTATCATTTGAGGGAGGGTTAGTTCCACAGTTGTAAGAACTGAAGTCTCAAGTTAAACCTGTTCTAGGGAAGTGCTTCAATGAGAATCCTTGGATTAGCCATCTCACTAATGCCTTGATGCAGAACAGTTCATGTTTTAAAGTATCTTTTTGTTGGTCAGGTGGCACAAACAAGGGATTTGAAGATTACACATAGTTTACTGCAAAACTTGGATGCTACGTGTAGGAATTTTATTTATTCATTTATTTTAACAAAAATTCTTAAGGACATATTGAAGGATAGATAAGGAGAAATAAGCTGAAGTATACTTCATGTATTTTCACACACCAAGCTAATAAATCTATTGTAAAGGAAGAGAGCTCATTACTAGGGATTTCTGTCACCTTCAAGTCTGTTTTTTTTTTTTTTCTTTTTTTTGAGGGGGGGAGGGGAAAGTGCCATGAATTTTGGAAAATGAATTTTGACTATATGACTTAAAACAGAAAAATCAAGAGTCAGTAATTAGAATGATTTTTATCTTGATATATCAAAATTTGAAAATATTTCAAATTGCTGAAACTAATTTTATACAGAAAGTCTTCCTCAATTTGGAGCATCAAGTCTTGTTCCAGTTTAAAACTTCTATCGCAATTTCTCTTAACAGTAGCTATAATTTCCAGTATAACTGATTTTAAATGTAAATGTCTGTCTTTCTGCAGCTGCTAGTTGCAAAACAGCCAGCGTATGGATTTTTTTTCGTTTCTAGGAAAGTTGTTAACACTTTCAAATGTTACTGTTAATCTGTATGCTGTGGTAGCGAAGAGTCATTTTTCTAAAGCATGTCCTGTGGTATGGATAATAGTCTGTTACTAGTTTTGCTTCTTTTGTTCATTCATTTTTTTTCCCCTTTTTTAGTTTTACTATATGAAAAAAAAACCTCCAGGGTTTATGGGGCAGTAGTGAGAATGCAAGAGGGATCATGAATTCACAGCTCCTTAGACCATCCTACCCATTGCTCTCAGTGGAGAGGATTCATTAAAGGGTTATTCCTTTAAAATAATTCCCATGACAGTTTAATGTAAATAATCTATTAATCCTCCTTCCAATGGAATGATGTAACTACCAGGATGAAATACTATTAGTTTTTATCTTGAAACTCCTCTCTTCCATTCTGTGTTAACATGTTGTCATCTTGTAAGTGTCTGATTGCATATTCAGTGCAGATATGGAATATTGGATAATGACTGTTAGTACTTAGATGTTAAGAATAAACTTGCAGACTTGAAAGCATGAATTTTAGTAGTAGATATATTCATTGTTATTAATCAAAGACATGATGTCAAATATTAATCAAGAATCATTTTATGTTTAATTATCTGGTAAGCATTAGTAGAGACTGCAAAACGAAATGGTAGCATATATCAGAATCGTGAATTTTGTTAGTTTAGTACTTTGGTGTGCAGTGGTGGTGAAGCTGTCAAGTGTGGACTTCAGTATATGCTAGCAATGAAAGTACATGTTTAGCATCTTTGAAATCTCCATTTGGGAGCAAGCTTGCTAGGGAATGAATTGTCTTTATGTCTAGTAATTCAGTCCTAAATTACAGAACATGTAAGTATTATCTAGCATACAAAAGTAAACTTCTTTATTCATTATTTTTAAAATTTTAAACTTGTTGAACCGTGATATCTTCTTCTGATTCTTTCTCCGTTTTCATAAGGAAAAAACACATGATCGACCATGGCAATGAATAAAATCTGATTCTATTTATCATCGGTGATTAAATTCTAAATAGATACACTGCGTCGTAAACTGTAACGAATTAGTGCCAAGTGCTATATGTAAGTCTTGATTTTACAAATGAAAGGAATGTGGCTAAAATTGGATTTTATTTTTGCTTATACTCCTGTTTACCTGGAGGAGTTCTCATTGTTTCTTAGTTTTCTCAGTATAGTGATCCACTTCTGGGATCAGGACAGTCAGAGCTGTGGAGAGTTACGGTAAACTCTTAATTTTTATCTTGCATGATGAATTATGGGTTTAAGTTTTGTTAGCTTGCTTCTGCACCCTTTTCACGTTCCTCTAGAACTGCTTCAAAGACTTACAGGGTTTGTGGAAGTAGATTAAAGGAGTCTCTGAGTAGTTTTTGACACTTAATAATTTACTAAGTGGTTCTGATTTGCCAGTTAATTACCCCTTCCAAACCAGGGTTGGTAACTCTTTACACAAACTTACCAAAAAAAATAATTTCTGCATAGCACTGATACATTTTTTCAAAGCATTAAATTCACAGTTCTCTTACAGCACTGAATAATCTCTTCCCTTTTCATTGAAACCAAAGTCTGAATACCAGCAACAGGTTTGAATCCAAAAGGAGTTTTGAAAATTAACTGATGGTGGAATACAGATGTAGTTTGAAAGGGGAAGTTTGCAGAGGGAACAAACTATATGAAGTGCATGATCTAAGCCATTTGAAGTCACTGTTTGTATTTTGTATTTTCAAAGGACCTTATGATGTGCTTTTAGCTACTTTAAAGATGTAAGTTTAGTAGTTGAGAAAATACAGTAAAATTTAAATTACTAGATTAAGCAAGTGTGAAAACACTTTCTATAATTTAAAGTATGTGTTGAATACAGAGATGAATGTCTATAAGTACCTGAAGGGAGGGTGTCAGGGGGATGGGGACAAACTCTTTTCAGTTGTCCCGTGTGACAGGACAAGAGGCAATGGGCAGAAATTGAAGCACAGGCAGTTCCGCCTGACCTTGAGGGGGAATTTCTTCCCTGTGAGAGTGACGGAGCCCTGGAGCAGGTTGCCCAGAGAGGTGGTGGAGTCTCCTTCTCTGGAGATCTTCAAGGCCTGCCTGGATGCAATGCTGTCTACCATGCTCTAGGTGACCCTGCTTGAGCAGGGGGGTTGGACTAGATGATCTCCAGAGGTCCCTTCCAACCTTACTGATTCTATGAACTAATGGCATGAAAATTGAGAAAAGCTTTTTGTCTATTTGTCTAGGAGGAAGAAATTTTAAGGAAGTTTTTTCATATGTATCTCAAAGTTAGAGCTGTGTTTTTATTGGTCTGAAAAAGTATTGTTTTAATTCACAAACAGGATTTTCAATTTAGATATCTATCCTTTAATAATGTTAGTTTTATTATTTATATATGATTTTGAAAAACAGAAGAAGCATGTAATATTAAAAATGCATTTTTAAAAATATATTTTCACTTTGCTGCTTTTAATCTAGACAAAAAAAATGAAAGATATTTGGCAGAATCCAAATACCAATTTTTGCAAATCAACTTAAAAAAAAAAAAAAAAAAAGGTCTGAGGATTCCTCATGAGTTTATGCACAAATGTGGGATAAATGTTAAGTTATATTCTATAGATGATGAGTTTTCCTTCCGAATAGAAAATATTTTAAACTAATTAGGAGAAAATCGATTCAGTTCTTGGTTGAAGGAATGATTTTTTTTTTTTTTTTTTTGGGTCTCCACATCTGCCTCTGCTTGGTTCCACAACATATTGACTGGAAATTGAGTGGAAAGTCAGCTTCAGTACATGAAGCACTCTCAAATCTGTCACAGAGGTTTGAAAAATAGTTGGCATTAATTAGACTCCTGTTACTCAGAAAGAGCTGAATGCATGACAAGAGAGGAAAGAGCCTGTGTAGAGCTGTGTTTATATCAGGTTAAATATTAGGTTTAGTTCTCCTTACCACACAGCATCTTACATTGTTGAGTTAGTAAGCCTGCTGTCTGCCAGTTATAAGGCTCTTCTTAGATAATGTGTTTTGTCTTATTCATTTTGTGATTTATTATTAATAATTGCTGGATTATTAGTAAGAAGAGGGAAGGAGAGTTATGAATGAGTTGGGTGTTGCTGAGTATAAGGATATATAACAATGGATATCCTTTTTAGAAAAGGAATGTGACTGATTTACCAAAAGAAAATATGAAAAGGAGAATAGAGCATTGCATCTGACAGGGAAAAAGGTAGAGTATTTTAAGTAAAGGATAAAGACTTGAGTAGACCCATCTTATAACTTGAGTTTTAATTGTTTATCTGCCATAACTATACCTCACTATACTGTAACATGTTAACTCCGTTTCCTGGGCTTATTTTTCTTTATTTTGAGGATAATGATGGTATCTTTGAATTGTTAGGGGTATGTGTGTCAGTTTACTTATTTAACTAGATAATTAAGTGAAGACTCAGCTTCAAAGTCATATTAAACTAATTATTCTGTGATTCTGTGATTATCTGGGAACTGGCACTGTGCTATAGATCCCTGTGGTCCTGAAAAAGCAATAAAATACATATGCTCTACCTGAGAAATTTATCTTCATGACCCTGAATTTGCAAACTCTGCTTGCTTATGAATGCTCTCCTTAGCTTTACAGAAGCAAGAAGGAAGGACTTGTTACTGAATCACTGTGTGAGGAATCAGCTGTTCCTGAATCTGCCTCAGAGTTTAACTGTGAACTTCTGTATGTTCTATATGTAACTGAATTCTATATGAACTGAATTTCTATATGTAAGAATGGATGTAGTTTGTGGTTTCTGCCCCACCCCCATGGTTGAGATCTTACGTGTTAAATCTAAATTTGCTATAAGCTGTGACAGCTCATGCATTGTTTCTCCATAGCGTACACACCATGGAGTGCTGCTTTTAGTGCAACAGTGACTACACTGTTTCACACTGTGGAGTAACACATAGCTAAATTCCTTTTTAAAAACTATTCAGTCTTCTTTGTGCAGCAGCTACTAAACTGGCTTCTAGAGCTAATTTAGGCTGAAATCATGAAAAACAGAAAATACAGAAATTGAAGAACTTGGTAACATATGTTCCATTGCATATCCTGATTATTTTCCTGTGATAGTATGTATTAAATGACACACATTTAGAATACATTTTAGAAAAAAAAATGGGTAAAGGTGTCATGTTGATTACAGCTGTCAGAAGTGTGTCATTTTATACGTTGGGGCTTCTAAAAAACTGTACCTATGTAACTGTAATTTTGCATTAAGTTAGTGGAGCTGTTTAATTCCTATATGTACCGTGTAAGTAACAACTCTGACCTTTTGCAAGAGAGCTGTTTAGACATGTATATTAATTTTAGTAGACCCACTGGTACTATAGACTATTAAAATGCTATTTTGAGGCGGTTTGTGAGAATTCATTTATTTAAACACTGAAACAAGGACATTATCACTTCAGATAACCTGGTTACACAGTAGATCCTTTTATTGTTTGTTTTTCCTTGCAGATCATTCAGTTACTAAAGCAAACTGTGACTCCTTCTTTATGGTTGAGATGAGTTCTGTTTCCCACATGGTTGTTTATTCAGTGTTTTCAAAGTCCGGCGCTGATTAATGATCTACTGCCAGTCTGTTCTAATGTTAAATGAAAAAAAAGCATTCCAGTGGCTGTGGCATTTGGTGATAAGTAGTTAGCCTAAATGGAAGATGTACTGTGCATCCCTTGGCTATAGAGTTATGATTAGATTCAGCTCAGCCTGCAGAGTGCTGCTGAGGATATTGCTGCTCTGCTGTAGTGATAGAGCAACTCATATCAGAACAGCATGTTTTGCTGCTTATCTTCCATTGTACACTGTGGTATTCTAAATACGGTGGACATACCAAACAGCATATTTTTTTTTAATCTGGAGTTATTAAAGTGAGAAGATGGCTAGAATCAGCCCTTTACCTTTTCAAGTCATTGTAATACTTGCAGCAAGCATTCCAGGCCACAGATTTTTTTTTAAAAAAAGCTTATTACTTCTGTGAAGTATTTGTTCAAGCCTTCAGACAACATACTTCTCACAGTTCGTATACTGTCATCGTTCTACTAAACTACAACAATGCAGCTGCTTTAGAATATGTCATGGGGTTAACTAGTCTCTGTGTGCATGCACGCACACACACACGCGCGCACACACACACACGTACGTTTTGCTCTGCAGTACCTACTTTAGAAATTCAGAAGCTACATTTCTAATGCCTCAAATGAACAGGTATGCTTGTTGGCAACTGAGCTGTAATGAAAATTTCTTTCAGCTCAACTGTTGTACTAAATAATCACATGAAAGCTGACAAGAACAACGAGGTTCCAAAGGGATGAGAATCTCTGCTGTGGCATACGTGCTGCATGTACTAGATCCTGTCTATGTACATCAATTGATTGATAGATCAGAAAGGTGGAACTCTGATCTGACCTTCTATAAAGCAAAGACAGTAAGACTTGGGAACTGAATTATTGATTGAAGAAGTGTATGTGTTCAAAGTAAAGCAGACTATCTTGATTTGAAAATAATAAAATGAGTGATATAAAAGCTATCATAACCAGAGATGGATTATTGCAATTGTCAGCTGTACTGTGTACCTTTTGGGATAGACACAACTGCCAGCAGCAAGGGCCAGGCTAAAACTTAAAGTGGTTGCGAGTAAAATGCATAGATACTTGGGAGAATTAAGCTCACGAGCACTGAGCTAATTTTTGATTCTTGCAAATCATTCAGCAAACAAGGAACTAGCCATTGTAGGTCACTCTGTTTATCTTTAATAAAATATTAAGTGTAATTATTTTGCAGTCCTCTTTGGTAAGGCAACAACCAGGCCAGCTGATTATTTTCCATGCCTACAATAAAATCTCACTTACTGTTTGGAGTTGTTAAATCCTGTTATATAACAAGACCCAATTCAAGTAGCCAGTGCTTTTGTGGTGTGAGCTGGAGTTTCTTCCATTCTGCAGGTTGTTGCTCTTCTTCCTCCACTAGCTACTCAGCCTAATTGCTCCACATGCGAATGTTCCTGCCTTCCTCAGCCACTAGCTGCACTATGTAACCACCGTGTTTTTTAGTAGTAGTTTCTCTTTTAGCTCCTAGAAAGAGTACACGAAGCACTAAGCACACACAGGAGATTCTTAATCATCAGCTTCTCCCACTTCATGGACTCTTTACAATCCCCTGCCATTTTTTATCTGTTTTGAGGCAGAAATTATCGTCTTAGATTAGCATGACCACTCACCCCAGGACTGTTTAGCATATGGAAATCTGGAAATTTTGTCTAATACAATTAGAAAGCTCTGTTTCATTATATTATTTTCCCCCTTGATTTGCATTTCTTTGAACAAAAGTGCTTCTCAAACATAACAAAACCACATATGCAAGCTAAGCACATTTCAGAGGCCACCAATCATTCCTCTTATGTTCCTCTTCTCCCCCTGAAATACCCTTCCTTTTTCTAGTTCCTATCCAATATAGTATTTCTTTCTATTGAGTAAAGGAGGAATGTATCACTACTAGAAGTAGATTTATCTCATTTCTCTGTTAACAAAATGTTCCCTTCATTCTTAATCTCATGGGAACAATAATCAGACATTAATGCACTAAAGATGCAAGTGTAGTGAGGTATGAATGAACCCTTTCAAAATTTTTAAGGAGCTAATTCATCTTCTGCTTTTTTGTTGGTGGTTTGGGGGATTTTTGTTGTTCTAGAAGTGAATGGGCAGTCTAATAATGAAATTTAGTTTACTTCTCCCGAAATATGCTATTTGTAGAAAGCTATTCCTGAAGAGAGAGGCAATTTAGTTCATCTCTCTCCTGCTGACCATCATGTTAGCAACCCTGAAAAGACAGAGCCTCATGTTCACTCCCAATAGCTCTTCTGTATCACTCTCAGAAGCACTTGTGTGAACTACTGAGGGCTCTACACAGTCCTTGTGAAAAAAAAAAAAAGTTAATTATTATATATAATAATAATTCAGTAACAATCAAATAGTGGGAATTTGAATGCTTTCTACCAGAAAACTAGTTTTACATAGAATTTTTTATTGTTTGCATTTTCTCTGGTGGTTTGATACTGAAACAGTAATAAATTCTTATTATATATTTATAAGCTATTTATTCTCATATAACGATGTATTGTTCAGGGTTTACCTGACAGAGTTTTTATTTTTCTTAGTTGCATAAGAGAGATCTGGTTCCAGCTGTGTCTATAGTGCTAAGGAACAACCTTTTATATTCTCTCAGACCTTGACAATTATGTAATAGATATATTGTAAAAATAGAAGTATTGAAAATACTGTAAATCTTGCTGCTATGGCTTTTTAAGCTGTTATTAGGTAGAGTAGCAAAAAGTAAAAATAATAGGCGTTTTTGATCCCAGTTTCATTGATCTAAAATCAATAAAACTACTGTAAATTAGGCTCATAAGGTTGTATAACCAGTGGGATGCTCTGAGAACTTTGAGAAAAGTAGAATAGAATTGTGATTAAATATATTTCAGTTTCTACTGCAGTCAATATATTTGAGTTTCTACTGAGTCTTGCTGACTTTGAGGAAAAATATCGTTCTATCAATTTATCCCTAATCCTTCTCCTGTTTATCTTAGAGATCATAGAAATTAAAGGCTGGTCAACCTCACTAGATAACCAAAGTTACATACATCATGGTTGCATAGATACATTATGGTAAGAGGCCATGTGTGCACCCATCTTTGTTCATGGCCTCCGCTCCTTGGATAACGTATTCCATCGTTTCACTATTTTTAGAGCTAGAAAAATTTTATTTTCTAACAGAAAAGCCTAATATATGTAGATATATATGTATGTATGTGTGTGTATGCATTTTAGGTATATAATATATATAATTATATATTATATAAATACATTTATATATTATATAATAATATTTACAAGAAGTGTGTGTTTGTGTGTTTGTATTTATTTTTTTCTTCCTGAGTAGTCCTACTTGAGATAAAGGCAATTACATGTGCAGTTTTAAGTTTGTCACTCTGTAGCAAGTCAGTAACGTACCCTCCATCATGCATTTCTTGACCTAAAATCTACAAACTTTTTTTAGTGAAAATGAATATAAATATGCAAAACCATGAAAGGCATTTGTTCAAAGCAAGCACTATCTTCCCTAGCATGAAAGAAAAAGTGATTTGATAAAAATAACTTACTTTGGTCTGTATTAGTCCTTGTCTTGACTTTTGAACTAATTTTATGTAGATAAAAAATATTCATTCCTTTGTCTTCTGAAGGTTTCAAAATACATCATGATTCTCTTCTTCATGGCTATTTTGTTTAAAATAAGTGAGTACTGGCTACTTTACAAATAAGGTATATGGAATACAGGCATACAAATGTCAGTCAAATTAACTAAGAGTGCTATTAAGCCCATGACCTAAAGAGCTGTGTAGAAGGAGGAGAGCTCCTAAATCTTATTCATTTTATTTTCTTTCATAATATCTATATTTTTAAGTGTTTTACTGTGATTTTCTGTGGGGGGAGGAGAGAGAGACATTCCACTATTTGTTCAGCTTTTTCAACTTTTCTCAAGAAGCAGAGGATGCCATTTCTCTTAGTAGAAAACTTGACTTTTAACTGTGTATAAATTGGCTTTCCAAAGCCTCTTCTGGATACTATGCATTGAAATACAATTTAAATTTGAGATGCTAAGGAGAAATTTCATTCCGTAAGTGCAACAACAGACTGGCACAATTAATTAATTTCTTTCCTGCTATAACCAGAAGCTAGTTTTAATGTAGAGGAAAAAAAAAATTATGGTATAATGTAGAGTATGCTCGAAATTGTAGTGAGCTGCATGAATTAGCTGTGGATGATTTGGAACTGAATCTGCTTGAGAAGCTTGGAACAAGGGCTTTTTACCAGTTATGAACTCCAAAAAAGTGGCTAACTTGAATGAATGATTTTGCCTGGATAGTTGTAAGTAACGTATATATCCAGGGAGTTTACTTCCTTTTATGCTTTCTGAGACTGTAGCAGTCCTCTTAGTGATCTCTAGTTTGGAAAAGTAGTAGACTAATACTTAAGGAGGTTTATCTTTTGATGATTTCTCCCTCCCCACTCTCTCCATTTTCACAGTTCTCTATTCCTCTTTCATTTTATTTTTCCCAAATTCTGTATCAGCGATGTTCAGGTAATTCACTCTTTGGGTAATACATTCTGTTCTGTTTCTTTTCCTAGAGAATATCCTTTAGGCAGATGGAATACTCACTCTTTAACTTCTATAGGGACAAATCTGTTATTCCCAGCTTCTGAACAGAATTGAACCCCTCTGAGGCTATAGGAAGACCTTTAAATATTCCAGCTCCAAACCAGTGTGTACTGAAGGCAATTTCCTCTAATGATCTAAGAGTGTAAGTCAGTAATAGGAGAAAAAACTTAATGTGCTCATGATGATTTCTAAAGGTGAGGAGACTCAAACATGGTGATTTTCTGTAAAAACAACCCTTTGGGCCTACAGATTCTCAAAGTTGTACTTCACTATTTTAATAATCAGTTTCTAAGCTCTCTTTCTCTCTCTCTAGGACAGCTCATAAACAATTGCCTGTTTTTACCCGAGTTCTTTTAGAGAAATCACCCAGCTCCTTTCCAGCTGGATGTGATAGGTGAGGACCTCATCCCTAGCAAATCAGGAGCAGCTGCAGGGTGAGAGAGGAAGCTAGCAAGCTGGGAGAAAGACCCCAGTGGATTCTTAAAGCCCACAAGTCTATATTATTGTGTGTATTTTATTATCCTGTCAGGAGATGCGCTTCACAACTTCTAGTGCACCTCATGAATCAAGTTACTGTATATGTGCAAAAGCAATTCATATATGGCAGTTTGTCAAACAGTTCTGGACCATGATATGATGAAGTTCTGTCTGTTCCTGAGTTGCTCTGTGGAAAGAATAATGATATCCAAATAATTATTTTGGCTTATGTGCAGTAATAGTGCTCCCTACTAATGAGGAAATATGGATTCTAACCTGCAAGTGTTTGTGCTAAAGTACTTGTTTTCAGTATTTTTTTAGTAGGGAAGAGCATGAAGAAACTGATGTACTGTGAAAAATATTCATCTCCTGAATAGAATAATAGAGTCCTTCAGTGAAAACAACACGGAAAACTTTCCTGAAACAGAGTGAAACGCAGGAATATACAGAGAATTATATTATAAAAAGCATGTATGAGCAATAGCCTGATTTACCACACAGGGCATGGAATTTTTGTTTTACTAGTAACTACCTGGATAAATCTTTTTATAAGCAAATTAAAATGGTTAATTTTGGTCTACCTGCATAGACTGTGTGCTGAAACAGAGGGGCTGAAATTTCTATAGTGTTTTTTGGGTTGAGTTTATCAGCTTATAGTTACTGTGTCACGAAACAGATTTGATATAAATGTACTTTTGTATTTTAAGTAGTACTGTGAATCATCAGCTGCTCTTTTATTATTATTTTGGTTCCTATCCATATTTAGTATGAAATTCATAAGGATTCATATGGAATCAGAGTCTCATCTTTCATATTATGTTAGCTGTAGAATCTGGTAAATGCACTTCAGGCATGTTTTAAAATTAAAATGCCAAGATACTTGTTAGTAATGAAATAGCAGAAATAAATAATACTTCATAATACAGACTAAATTTTTTCTTGTGTGCGTAGCGTTAAATATTTTCATTAAGACAAAGTTATATGTACAAAATTTAAATTTGGAGTTAAATAAATGTTCTATCTGAAATAAACTTCTAAAGAAAGCTGAATGATTACAGCATCTTCAATTGCATATTCTACATTTTTAATATATTAATGTGTGCAATGTGACCTACTTAGAGCATTAACAGAGGCATGTGGGTTTTTGCGAGTACTACTGGGTTGTTTCTCCTTCTTCACTATTTTAATAATCAGTTTCTAAGCTCTCTTTCTCTAGGACAGCTCATAAACAATTGGCTGTTTTTACCTGAGTTCTTTTAGAGAAATCAGCCAGTTCCTTTCCAGCTGGATGTGATAGGTGAGGACCTCATCCCTAGCAAATCAGGGTAGTTCTTCCTTCTTCCATCTTTCAGCTGCTTTGGATGAGCTGGGGGTCAGGTGGCTGTTTATTAGATCTAGTCATCTTTCTCTAAAGAACTTAGGTAAAAGGAGGCATTTTCTTTTGACTAGTCCTGGAAGGAGATGAACAGAATTTAAAAGCCGATCATTTAGATGTAGAGGAAGGTGTAACCTCTGGAGAACCTGGGTAGGTATACAGGGCTTAGTAACTCTCAGAAGTTCATCTTCTGCAAGAATGAGGAGGAGAAAAATAATTGAGAAGTGGAGATTTTTATGTTTTGACTTTCTTTGGAGTGTTGTTGTTCTGTGCTCCCTGACAAGAAGAGGTAGAGGTACAGTAGCCAGAGGTAGGTATTAAGCAAGTGTCGTGGAGGAGTCACTCCTCTGCAACAGCAAATGAAGTGACTGATGATAAGTAGCTCAGGAATGAAAAACTGGAATGAAAAGACTGTGCTTTTCCGGGGAACAAAACAGATGATTTCTTTGGGGAACCTGCGTGACTGGTTGCTGAAACCAAATCAGCAGTCAGAAGTGCCAGTGCATCTGGCTAGGCCCCTGCAGTGTGAGGGTATTTAATGAGCCCAGAGCAAAACATTTGGTTTCATCATGATTTGTTCTGGAAAGCTGTACACCCTAAGCTTCACTGCTAAAGCTGCTTTTTGAAATGATGAATGTTGGAGAGCACTCTGCCTGCTAAAACACAGAGTAACTGAGTAATCAGGTTTTGTGTATGTTTATCAGGTATTGCTGTGACTAATTCTTTATTTCATGGTTTTGCTACTAAAGCTTGATTCTAATGCAAAAGGTCTTACTTAGCTTAATTTACAGTTTGAAATTTTAATGTATGACAAGGCTTTGAGTTGAATGTGTGAGGGTTTTTTTTGTTGTTGTTTTGGGTTTGTTCTTTTTTGCATCTGCTTCATGTTTTTGTATTGGAAGTAGTAGGAATATTACTTTACTGATGAAATACTTCACTGTAAACCTCTTAAGCAGGTAAAACGCAAAAAGCAAACAGTGCTTCTGTTCTCCCCTTCTATGCTTAATTGTAATTTATTTAAAGCAATATGACAATATAGTAGCGTTGTACTGTGCATATAAAAAAGTACTAGTAATTAATGGCTGAACTCTTATCCTGAAACTGGAGATTGAGATGTGTGCCTTAAGTACTAGGCTCAAACCTAGTATTCCTTGAAATTGTGTTTGAAGAGTTATTAAAGAGAAGTTTAATGTTGTTGTTCTCCCTCTACTTAAGATTTCAACAATGTAACCTCAGTCTTGTTAGTAAATCTAGCTCTTTCATGTCAAAGCTCTATTTTCTTGTAGAATTGTGGGTATAGAATTGAAAATTCCATAAAACTAATAGAGGAATTCATATATCGACAGATCTTTGAGGCTTTTGAAATAAAAATGTGCCTTTTTCTTTTTAATCCTTCTATTATTTAAATGTGTCCTCTTATTTCTGAAAGAAGTAAATGAAAAGGAAAAAAAAGGTTAGCAGCACAACTGTTAAAAAAGGAGGTTGTAATAAAGAGTCTGAAATCGATCAAAAGCTGTTTCCCATTATCCGCAGGAGATAATTTTACCTACTTGCCAAGTCTTACCGGAAATATGACCAAAGAAAATAACTTTTTTTGTTTGTTCCCAAACCAGAGATGGTACTAAGTTCTGTTCTGACTTTTGTCTGGGATAAGGAGTCTACCATACACTCTGTGCCACTTCTGTACTCTGGAGAAAGAGTGAACCCTCCAAAGACTTTCAAGGGGAACTCTGTGTCCCTTTTCTTGATGTTTTTTCAGCCCCTTTTCTAAAGTCTCTGACAGTGTCTCCTAAGAAGATCTGAACAGATCTTATTCTTTCTGTTAGACATTTGTGGCTAAAGACAATGCAAGAAACTTCCATGTTGTCTGCTCCGTGCTATCAATTTGAGGCAAATAATTGTTTCCTTTCACTGTAGGGAAAGGTGAACATGGAAAGCCGTACCCGCTTACAGAGGAAGACCATGATGATTCTGCTTACAGGGAAAATGGTTTCAACATATTTGTTAGCAACAATATAGCACTGGAGCGATCTCTACCAGACATTCGACATCCTAAGTAGGTAAACTGTCTCATGGACTGTCTCACTGCAAGTTATTATCTTTGTGTGTCTCTAAATAACTTGTTTTCCTCATCCAACAAGAAGTGACCGTGTTGTTAAATGGGAAGTAAGTTTGTCACCATTGTTAGATCATTTGCCTTGTCTTTTAAACTGGATGCTGATCTTTATTAATAACATGTTAAGACTGTAAAAGGCCTTTTCAATTACAAAAGGATTTTCGTTACATTTCTGGGTGGAGGTTTTGGTTGGGCATGGGTAAATAACATACCATGTAGTTTTCTTCAGACTCTCATTTGTTAATAGCGGCAAGCCTTTATGCTAGGAGGCAGAGTCACAAGTTACATAATGCCATTGGCTAAACTTTTGGACCGGTATCTCTGAAATGTTTCTTCTGATTTTGTTACAGTAAAAGTAAAGCTAATCTAATAGCTGATAACTAATGGTGGTTTAGCATTTATATAAAACAGAATGAAGAGTCGTGAGATGCATGTACCAAATAGAAATTAAAAAGAAGTGAATACTCTTTTGCTAGAAAGTATTGTTCCTTAACAGTAGTAGTATTGTAAAGGAGACAGGGCAAATAAATGTTATCTCAGAAAATAACCCCTGGGATAAGTATGGTTAATGCCATTCTTAAGTCTAACTTCCTTTGATACTGTGTAATTTTTTGGCTCAATTATACAAAGAGTAAATCTTTCTATCTGAAACAAGAAAGGGCATGTACACCTTCCAGCGTTCAAGGTTGTTATTCATCTTCTGAGCTCTAAAGAGAGGGATGATTCTATTTCTCTTCCCACGTGATGTCTTTCCTTCTTTTAATTGAGTGTTATAGACCCCACTTTTTCATTATACTGTGTATTGAGAACACCTGCTGAAGATGTGGTGAGGAGTCAGTGACTGGCAGAGTATGTGGTAGCAGGCCCAGCGGGTGAAGCACACTGACTAAATTCTTATCAGGGCCAGGCATGCGTATTCTGTTTTGTCAGCAACATCTAGCTGCTTCCTGGACAGAAGCTGCTCCAGGTTAGCACAGCTGAGATAAGGGACCCTTAAATCTGCTAGAACTATTTCCTTAGGAACAATGAGTTGAGTCCTAGCTGGACATCTGACTTGTGCCTCCAGGCAGCCTCCCCACATGGTTCCTGGGGCTCCCCATGCAGTCTGTAGTGTAAGTCCTTTGTTAAACCTACCCTGTTTAACACCTTATGAACCTTGAGCGACTCTTTGCTGTTATCTTGACCTTCTCTTGCCTGCCTTGCAGTCACCATACTATATTTGCGGTAAAATGCAAGCCTTACAGTCTCTGTTTAACATTCTGCTAAGTCCGTTTATTTGCATGAGATCACTGATAGGCTTCATGCTAGGAAGACTTTTATTTATGTTTACTTCCTCACTTTCTTCGCTGTGTTCATGGGGGGAATGTCTAAAGGGAAAAGGGAATTCACTTCAGGTTGGTGACAAAACTAATCACCTCCACAACTAGCTTTGAACTTTCCTTGGAACACAGTTCCCTTTATTATATGCTGCTTCAGTTTAAGAAATCTACTCATTCCTTACCTATATAATGTTGTCACATTAATTAACCATTTGTTCGAAAATCTTCAGAGAACTGAACAGAACTTGAGAGCTTGATAGAAGCTCAAGAGAGCTTGATGGCATGGTGGGGAGGAGAAATAGCAAGGAAACTAAGCCTTTTTGTTCTGTTGTCTTATGAGGCTCATGAAATGATAGCCCTTTCAAGGAATGGAAGGTTAGCATAATCAGGTTTTAAAAAATAACCCACAGAGGAGGAATTAACCCAAAAATCATTTTAAAAAATTGTTATTTTGTTGGAGATTTTGCTCTAAATACCATATTGCATTTTTTTGAGAAAACAGTTTATGTAGTTAATATATTTATTTGCAAATCTTAGTGCACATTCTGTTTTGTATAGGATTAATTCAAAAGAATTATATCTTTTTTTTTCCCCAAAACTATCCCCTAAACTGTATCTTCTTAGTTTGCCTTCTGATTGGCCAAGTTTTTCCTAGATTGCCTGAAACTATTTATAGTAATTTACACTAGCCATGAGTGCTTCCAAGAAGTTTGAGTTCGAACATATGTTAACATGTTATTTAACATAACGTAAGTTATGTTAAATTATATTGTTTGCATAATAAATATGCTTATCAAGCATTCTTCTCTAATGGCAAAAGGGCTGCAAACAATCGCTAAATACTAAAGGAAGCTGACATGTCTATCGTCCCTTGTGTTTTTGCCAGTACGTCTTCTGGCAATTTGTGTTTTGCTCACGACTGTCTGCAGTTTTTGTGATGTTTCCCTGCATGTCCCCAGAAGCAAGACGTTGTCTGAAGTGATACATGGGGAACAAGTCAGTGCTCTTGCTCCGCTACCCACCTTTAGTGACTTTCGCTTAAGCTCTTGTTTGGAAAACTAGAATCCTCGGGCATCTGCATCACACTCACATTCCGATTCAGCTAGATTTCTGCGATGTTCACTGAAGTCTTATATGATTGATGTTTAGCTAAGTCCTGCGTGAATTGACTTATGTCAGGTTCTTTTAGCCTTACCTGCGTTAAGCAAAGTACACGAGTAGTCCATTAGTTAACTGCTCAGATTCTTAACCTAAAGCATGTTTCCTTGTGCTTAATTTGTGTTCTAAGAAATACACTGATTAAAGTGACAAAATTAGGTTTTTATACTTCTAATTGTTATACTTTGAAGCAACTCCATATGTTTGATCCCTTGAACTTTAAGGATGCACAGGGATCTGAAAATACTTTCTGACCTATTACCAGAAACAAGCCCATCTCTCAGTTGTTGTATCTTTAATGTGATTCAGGGCAGTCTCAGAAATTTTAACTTACATTTCATCTTTAGGAACGTGTCTTCTCTTTGGCTTTGGACTTCATATTTCGCACATGCTTCTCATGCATCATAAGGCTATTTTCAGAGAAAATGGTTGGAAAATTACTCAACTTCTATGCCAGAAAAAGAGTATCCCCTTTACTAAATAATATAGAGTAATTTTGCATTTTAAAGCTACAGATTATAACTGCCTTTCAGCCTTTGACTGTCATCTTTTGCATGTGCGTGGGGATACTGTTGTTATTAACTTTGCTTCTGTTCTTCTGCCTGCGTTTAGTGGGTGCCACTTGAATAGAAGCCTGTATATGCTATGGTGCTGAGGACTAATTTCCTGAAAATGTTGTCTAATATTTGGTTTAAAGAGTCGAATATAGTAGTTTTCTTACCTTTCGTAGAGAAACTTCATAAAACAAATCTTCAAACACAATAAAAATTGGGTGGTGAACCCTGTAATTCGAATCAAAAGATACTGAAGCTGAAAGAGGAGCTGTAATATCTCCTACACTTCTCCATCATTTCTCCAGCAAAAATATTTTATTCCTGGGCCTTGGACCAAAGATTTATAGCACCATCTCTAAGTGACTAGCTTTCTGGGAAGTATGCAAAGGCAGCAGATAACTGTGACTTAATCTTTTTTAATCCAAATGAATGTTGTTGTTCTTGGTCTCCTTAGAATTTGGGCTCAGGACTTTTAAAATACGTTGGGGCATGCGGAGGGAGGAGAAGAAAAGTAAGCAAATGCTGTAATGGTTGAATTTTGAGACACTCGGGTTTCCAATTTTTTTGGTAATATTCTTGCCCTCTTCCTTTAAGTGCGATATCTTCAATGCATTTTAGAAAAATGTAATCAGATTAGTAGCAATTTCCTTTTCAAGACTCTAGAATGTTTGTGCTGTAAAAATCCATAGAGGAATGAAGCAATTCATTTCCATTTTAAGGCTGACTTAACAATTTCCCTGTATCTTTAATATGTTTGTGTGGGATCCATCTAATATCTCCCATGTTTTTTCTGTCTTCCACAGCTTCTCTTGATGAAATTTTTTCCATTCCTGTGTGCTCTTTGATGTATTGTTTTTTTTGTACCAATCTCATGCAAATGTCTCTTTTTGCAGTGGAAACTCTCTCAAAGTTACATTAGAAAATTTGCTGTTCTTCCTGTGACTCCCCCCCCCCCCCACCAGCTTTAAGTAGGGAAATTGGTTTTGCTGTGCTGCTTTTGTTTATCTATAGAAGCTGGACATGCAAAATCAAGTAAACGAAAGCATATTTTGATACGGACAAGTTTCAGCCTTTGATTTTTGTATTGAAATTCTAATGCAGCAAGTTTATTTAGCAGGTTGTGTAGATTTTTCTAACCTGGTTTACACCAGTAGATTAGGGAGATTTTAGACATTTATATAAAAGGAACACTGTTGCAAAGACATCTCTAATAAGAAATATTCCTCTTACCTCAGAACGCCTGGTGAGGTGCAGGAGATAATCAGTGTTTTCATCTTGCTATAGCACTTAGATCAACAGTTCTAGGGCCATTGTTCAGAGTGTAGGGAAATGGGACAATTTTCTTCATCCAAATGAAAATCTTGAGCAGAAATACAATCTCTGTACCCCATCATTGAGATTTCAGGACTGAATTGGCAAAAGTAAGAGTTTTGGTCACCTGAAGCTGTAAGCAATATTGACTTATGGGTAATATTTAAAGTTGGCAATGGAACTGCTATCTAAAAATTAAAACTTTTATACCAGTATTAAAAAATACTTCACTCCGCACTAGAATGTGAGTAATTCTTCTTTTTTCCTTTTCTACGCAAGGCTGCTTTCTCTAGTTTGGAGTGCAACTAACCTTCTAGTAGAGCTAGAAGGGTTTTTTTTTTAAACATCTGTTTTTAGTGTATATGGTCTGGTGTCAATGTTTTCAAGTGTTGGCTGCTGGTCGTGCTATTCTTGTATGAAGTGGTGGTATTTCACTGTGATTCCCAGCAGCGTTCCTTTTTAGAAGTCTGAACTATGTTCAATGTTCATAGCTATTAAGTATTTCACAGGGCTATGAAGAAATCATTTGCATATTCTAGATAAACATCTGTATTTCTTTGAGAATCCAGAGTCTTCTGTGTACTGAATACAAATTATTTTTTTTAAAGGAAGTAAAAGCAGGTTTCATTCTACCTATTCTGCATAGTTGAAACTTTCCCTCCTCATTAGTAGTAGAAGTTCAGAGAATGCCTGAATAGTTCTCTTCCAAAATATTTGACTGTGATACGCCTTGCTGTTGCTTGTATTTTTAATTGGTATCCTAAACAGCTGCTATATTTGCTATTTCATTGGGGCCAGAAGGTAGGAGGTAGTGTTAAATGTGTACTCTTTCACAGCTAACAGTAGGAAATAGCTGCCATTTTAAAAGAACATTTATAGGAAGAAGACATAATGTTCTGACTTCTACTGATAGACTGTCTTTTCATTATATCAAAAACTATATCTATTTTAGAATAATGGGAAGGAGGGAGGAAAATCTTTGTGGGACAAACATGTGGTTGGAGAATGGTAATAGAGGAAGAAGGAAAATGTATCTCAGAGAAAAGAGGAGAATGTAAGTAGGAAAACTGGAGCACAAGATGGAGAAGAACAGTAAGGTGTGTATATACATATACTAGCTATTTTATACTTTCTTGAAAAACTTAAATGACTGATCAGAGTTTAAATAAGCTAGCATGCAATGGCTCTGCCCAAAGTGGTGAAAACACAATAAACTTCTCATGTTTCTTTTGTTCTTGAAAACGTTGCCACTTACAAAGAATATGTGTGAAACTCACCTTTGTATAGATTTGTTTCACTCTTGGAAGCTTTCTACTTTTGCTAGGACATCCTCTGTCAAAAGAAGGCATGGCTTTACTGAAGGGAGAGAGAGACTGCAAACACCGTTCTTTTGCAAGTGTTGCCCCATACGATACTCACTGGCTCTCCATCACAGTCTCCTCCCTTGTAGTTGGAGACATCTAGCTAAGGCTGTGCAAGTAGTTGGTGAGCCTAAAGTGAGCATTGCAAGTCCAAGAATTATGACCTTTGACTCTCTAAAACATCAAGCACTTATTTTAGATCTGATAGAGACTCCAGTGCTTTAATCATACGGCAGGACAGGTTGTCCTGTAATGAAATAATGCTAAGTCAGTTACTAGTTTCTGACTCCAATGAGTATACCACGGGGCTCCTTGCAAGTTGTTGGTTGCTTTTGGAACAGTTTCAGAGAAGCTTTTATTCCTTAATTGTGATTTAGTAAATCTATTTTTCTGCAAAGTTTACTAGAGAGTCACGTGGGGGAGAGAGAGAGATACTTATACGGTCTGAGATAAATATTATACAATCATACAGTTGTTCCTAATCAGAATTCTCTATGAATTTCCACTTACTGTACTGAAGACACTCTTTGCATAGACTGTGACAAATGCAATGTAAGATATGCATGTTGTCCTGTTCAATAATAATAAAAGTATTAATAAAAATACTATTGATAAAATATTAATAATAAGGGTACTCTTGAAGTAGTTAGTTCTTTGTCTCGATCATCTCTTGAGTTTTAATTAGATGATAGGAGAAATTAAAAGGATGGAAGGTTTCATACTTAGTTCTCATTTACTTTGGCAAGTCTTGATATATCCACACTGTGTACATATGTGCATATATTCAGATTTGTTGTTGAGAAAGAACTTTTCATCTCTCTTTCCCCTAGAGAGCTGGGAAGTGAGATCTATTATTTCTGTGTAACTGTGAATCAATACAAATACAGTATTGGTTTACAATATTATTTATTCATTATTTTGTCCTTTCTAGGTCAAAGTTTAATCAAAATTGAAAAATTGATATTAATCAGTAAGAGCCGCTTCAGTAACGTGGAAGTAAAAAGAAACAGGGGCTAAAGATCCCTAGACTTAGAAAATAACTCCTTTCTGTTTTGCTTTTTGTTTTCTAGTCTCCATCAAGAAAGGGTGCTAACCGTATATGCGGTTTTCTGTGTAACTGTTTCTCCCAATACTTCCAGTTTTTAATGCGAAATAATCAGATTCACTAACTTCAGGGATCACCTTTCCAGTGTGATTTTGGAAGTTGTGGAGTTGGTAGGAGGGTGAGAAAGGACAGCTCTTCATGAGTTCTGAAACCTGATACTGTGCTTTCTATGACAAATAGGTACTTATCTGAGAGAGAACTGAAGCATGATACTTTATATGATCTTATATAGAGAACAAGTGCCATCCTGTGTGCATATCGCTTGCGAGAAGGACAAACAGCCTTGCTGAAGTGAATGCTGATGTCTAGTAGATTTGGCAAACAAAAATGAATAATGTGGCTAAAAAGATAGTAAGCTGTAAACAAGAGGCTCCTAATTAAGTGACAGAAATAGGGCAGATTATGCTGTGAGCTCTTGAGTCAAAGTTGGCATTCTTGTATGTCTTTGGAAGTGTGTTTTCAAGTATTGTGATTCATGAAGTGACAAGAGTTTTCTTTTTAGTGGTTAATTTCTAGTTAAACAGAAGGGAGGGAGGATTTTTTTCCCCGCTTCAACACTCTGATAGAATACAAAGGAAAAGAATAGTATGCTTTAGGTATTTTTCATAGGTATTTGTTACAGATAAATTAGGCTAATAGCTGGCTGAGTGATTAGTGAATAATCTACTTGAGGAACATGAGCTTTCATTTCTTAACTCCTCTGCCTACCAGTATGTCATGCATTTTCTACAAAGTAATTTGAATGCTCAGTAGCTGATCTTGCTGTCAAATATTTGCTGTTGCTGATTTCTTTAGTTTGATGTATACCACACATGGTAAGGTCATTTATTGAAGCAGATAGCATCCAATCAGAAGACCATTTTACTAAACCAGGAAAATGTCAATTGCACAGCTTTATCAGCTATTTTTTTTTAAAAAAACAAAACTAACAACACCCCCCCATCACTTTGAAAATGGTCACCGGCAGCACTACATAGATATTTATTTTCACTGTTTATTTAATTTTAAACTATTATTATGTGTTTCACTAGAACTATTGCATAAGTTTAATCTTAGAAATAAAAAACCCTTATTTTTGTAAAACATGCAGTAGTAAATGTTATGATATAATGTTGCTTTAATGATCTAATGACTAGAAATCATCTCTGCAGTGTTGAAGTTTGTCACATATCAAAGGATTTCCTCCTTGTTTAAAGAGAAGGCACTCATTAACTTTTCTGCCCTACATGAGGTTGCACTTTAAAGAGCATTTGTGTGTGATTCTGAAAAAAATAAGTTGTGTCAGTGACTTCAGTAACTAGGTAGTAAGGCCAGGCTGTTAGCTGGCTTCTGTGCTCCAGCCTCAGAGTTATCCTTTTGCAATTTCTTGCCTTCCAGATGAGAAGCTGCTTTGTTTTCCATTCTCTCTTTGCCTAATGATGGAAAGCTCCCTGAAAAGCTCTGAATGTTAGCTCAGAGGCATCCAAGTAGTCTCTACCCTTGTCAGAAGACAGTTAACTCAGGTAACATCTATTTGTTCAGAGGGCACATGCCACGGATAACCAAGAGATACTAAAGAGGTACTCTGTGTTGGCTTACTTGGCACAGTTATAAACTAGCTGATTTAACCTATTTTTAACTGACTTGCTCCTCTGCATAGTCTGGCTTATCTCACAAACAGCAAAGCCAGCTAGTCCATTTCCAGTACTTCAGAGAAGTCTTGGTTCAGGTTTCTCTACAGAGAGCTGCATTGCTTCATACCCGTTTTTACTGGTATTACCTTAATTTCATCTGCATGCAGACCAGGTGGTTAAACTTGAATTGTCCTTTTAGTGAAGTAGTGAGAAAGCTGGAGGTAATTATTCTGACTGCTCCTCAAAGAGTTTTATGCAGATACTGAATAATGTAGTGAAGGTGGAGTGTCATGCATTCCAACATATAGGCAATGTCCCCATTTCCAAGCCTCACCAGATTGTTCTCTGAAATTGCTTCAGGGCATCTCGTTCAAAGTGTAGCTCCTCAACAACAGAATCAGGAATATTCTGTACTCAAAAGAAAACTTGTTGCCTTCTGTCTCTGTCGTGCTTGCTGTCAGTTCTTTCTCTGCAAGGTCTGTATTAATAGTAACAAATAACATGGCATAATTTCTAGGGCTTTTTTTTTCCTCATTTCGTGTCCACAACAGCTAAAATATGGCTGAAAATTGATTTCCTCTTTTAGTGAAGAAAGACTGCAGTGTTCTAATAGGCCAGTGAGAGAGTCCATGCCTATTGTTACTATGAAGGTTTTGGCTTTGTTTATTGAAAAGAATTTGGTAGAACGAATAAGACTATACAACTAGACAAAAATAGATTTTTCAGCTTTTAATGCTGTATGTATTACCTAGATTAATTGCAGTAATGCCTCCCACACTGCTGGAAAAATAACAAGCTGCAATAAATGTAACTGAAATCTAAATGTAACAAGGAAAGGAATATTTAGGTGTATTTATCCTTCAGCCAATTCTGTGCATGCGGGGCTGGCCAAGCAATTAGCATCTGACAATAGTTAAAGCCAGAATTTTTAACTCTCAAATACAATATTGCAATCAGAAAGCACTGATGTGACTTTGCTAAGATAGATGTGAAATATGGAACATCCTGGGGATCTGTACCCTTGCACTTCATAGGTGAACATGATGATGTTGCATGCTGTTAATGTGATGCAAGTAAAAGATAATTTAATAACTTTATGAAAAGCATTGCTATTTTTAATAGCTACTCTTCCTTTCCAAGCATTTTTTTCATACTATAGTATTAGGACAATCAGATGTGTATCTTAGGTGAATTTGCATGAAACTGTGCACTCCTAAGCATTTGAAATTTCAGGACTGATGGTAATGATACATAGTGAATGCCAGCAGTATGCTTTTACTGGTAACAGAAATAGCTTTTATGTGTCATGGACTAAGGACTGCAAGTACACAGAAAGGCTAGAATGGAAACACAATATTTTCTATTTTGCCTGGTTAGATTATGAATAACCTTATCAAGCACTAATTTTATAAAGGCTGCGCTGGCCACAGTGGACATGAGAATGTACTGGTAACTCTGGCAGCTGTTCCAAAGGGTCTGACTGCAACACTTAAGCACCTTCTGCTCTTCTGGCTATGTTTTGGTGTTATCCTTTTAGAACATAAAAAAACGTGCTATTGGGTCTGACCATTCACCCTGGCAGATGCTGGGAGAGATGTGTGAGCCTAGCAGTTTGCCCAGTTTGTTCTCTTTGTGCTCTTTCAGCATCCACAGTAATTGGATTTTGGGTGATACATCCCTGCCTATATCCATTAGTGTCCGCATACAGACCTCTTGTGCATGTTCTTGTTTAATTTCTTACTGAAACTCTCCACCGTCTGTCCTTGCAGCCTGTTGCGTACAAAGATAACTGCCTGCTAGGTAACAACAGAATTTTTTAAAATGCCCCATAGTTCTTATATTGATGGGCTTGGTAAACAACAGCTTTTCATTCAGGCTTCTTTGTAAACTTCAGTCATATTTCTCAGGGCAGGAAAAGCTTCCAAATACCCAGAATATGTAACGTCAGTGTGGCAATTGCAAAAGCTACTACTTAACAGTAGTGGACCACAGATACTGCAGAGCAAAGGCATTTGATTCAAACATTCAAAATCAGGGGGAGCAAGAACAAGGGCTGTCAGGTTGTAGTTGTTTTCCAAGAGTGCTTTTAATGTTGTGAGTCCAAAGAAGCTTTATATATGAATCTAACTCATAAATGGAGCAATAATGTCAGAAGGAGGAAGGGAGGAGGAGGAGTGGGTGTTCAATAGTAGAGCTACGTAAAGGACAACATACATAAATGGTGGAATTTCGTTTTCCTGAACTTTGGGCATTTAGGCTCACCAGCTAATTGATTTAAGCTTTCATTCTGGTGGAATAGAAGATGGAAAAGAAGCATTTCTAGGGAATGATGCATATCATTCAAAGGTGGATGCTTGAAATATATCAGGCAAATTGTCCTTAGAAGTGGGTCCATCTCTTAATAATTGATCTAAACTCTCCTTTCAGTTGTTTCATGAGGTGAGTACTGTCAAAGAATGATTTTAATCTGCAAATTTGATTCCAGGAAGTTTGCCCCAGCCAGAAATCTTGCCAGCAACATTGTCCTCGTTAGAGCAAACTCAAATAAAACTAGCAGGGAGTGGTGAGCATATGTTGGTGTACAGTAGGATGACTCATAGGCTTGCCAGTAGCAAAGCTGGCATGCTCTTCCCCTGTGATGTGTGCCAGGAATCAATAATGATAGGTATTCATGTTAATAAAGCTTGCAAGGGCCAACTGCAAAAGCCTGAGCTTGAATTATAATTGGCTGAATGTTCAGCGTAACCATATCAAAATATCTAGTACATTGAATGTTATGTAAACTTGTGGTGTATATGTACTTTTAACACTCGACTGTGAATTTTCTAAAGGTTTGTTCATCCAGGAAGAAGAGATGGGAGCTTTGAATGTTAAGTAAACAACAAAATTGCTAATAAAAATGAACGATATTTTCACCAGGTGTCTGGGAAGTTTCCTGTTTTGATATTTCGTGGGACGAGGAAGAAATGAGAAAAGCTTTAGACAAAAAGGCTTACATCATGTTTCACTTGAAGTAGTTGAAGATTTGCTCTTAGAGTTGTTTAATGAATTCTCAGGAATAAAGAAATACAATAATATGTTAAATTTCCTGTGCTTTGGAAAGGGAGTGGTAAGTAAAAGAAAGGATCAAGGACAATGTATTTATGGGGACAGTGCTGAAAAGGACCAGAAAGAACTTGAAATAAAGTAAATCTGAAGGCTGTTCTTGTGCCCTGGCTATCTTACGTTGTTGAAGCAGTCCCAAGTTAGGATGGTTTGTGTTATTGGTTGATTAAAATACAGATAGTGGAGTGACCGCCATATTCTTTCTGTAGTTAGGGACAAAACCCAAAACTTAGCAATGATTTGTTTCAGCATAAATGTCACGTCAGACTTGTAAGTTGACTGGAACGATATTCTCGTCCTCACAACTTCATCACTCTTATCAGACTGCTGGATTTCCAAAGAGGGAGTTCTATTGATCAGGTTTGCTAGTAAGAATAACTAGTTACTCATTTAGAGGTCTCATTGTCCTTTGCTTAGAAAATCTGGAGTCTGAAAGCTGTCCAGTTGCATGTAAAAAAATATGTATACAGCAATAACTCCAAGAACTTTTTCTGTTTATGCTTCAATTTCTTCCTCATGAGATTAACAAAGGATAAATTTATGGGCCCAGCACTGATGGGACTTTAGCCCTACTCTTACTGCTTGTATGCCTCAGGACTTTTTTTTCACTTGAAGAGGTAGCAGTGCAATAGGAGCAGACCTGTTGAGTAAGACAATTGATGCTGAGAACCCAGTGTCCTTCCTTGCTGGGCACGCTTCAGAGGTTTAATTGCAGATGCTTTCTAGCCCGTTACTGTGGAATGAATGTCTGTTAGCTTTGTATGAATACATCTGGTTTAGTTTCATTCAGAAGAAATCCAGTTCTTTTGCTCTGAAACTGTGCAGTGAATAGGAACCACTGGGAAACTTGCCTCAGAAGTGAGCTCTTGATCACACTTAAAATGCAAAGGCGTATGTGCTCCTCAGTGAAAAGCAACAGGCTCTGAATTGTTGAGAGGAATTGATGTTAATTGTCTTCCAACCAAGCGTAGTCCCCAAACGTGTGAGCACTTTCCTGTTGTCTTCAGATACTACGTCAGAGTAGCTTAATCCACTGATGTAGGGAAAGCTTGTATTTCTTGCAACAACAGAGCCATGAGATTTTTTTTACTCTCTGGAAGCATTTCCCTTATTATTCTATGATTTCTTGTTCAAACCAGTGCTCCCTGAATTTCCCCCTGTAGCACTGTATGTAGTTCTGTGCTTGCTGCCTAATCAGATGTTTTGCAGGTGAGGAGGAAAATACTGGATAAAATGTGTCTCACAATTTATTTAGTATATATAGAATTCAAGGTACAAAATAAATCCTGTTCTATCATCTGTCATCTTTAATTGGTTTAGCAGAATTTTTAGATGATTGTCAGTATACTATTCTGTTCCCGCTTAAGTTGAACTTGGATGTAATCTTCTGTTTAGCAGCAGTCTGCTTAGCACAGAGAGGAGATGTTGCTGCAAGGTGAGGCTGACTTTGATGTTGAAGATATGTATAAGTAATGGATAGCTTTGGAGTGTAATGGGCAAGTGGTAAAGAAAAGATTAGGATTTCTGAAATAGAAATTCAACTTCAGTTGCACATCAGGCTATATTTGCATTCTAAAGTAATGCATTTAGAAAGTACTTTAAAACAGCAACAGAAAAGGTTCATCCTGCAGTCAGTCTAGACTCAAAACACAGACTTTGTCAGTTACACTAAGGTCTGAATTTTAAGAGAGAATCAGGTAAGTTTGGTTAATGTATTAATTTTGAGTACCTTTTATTTTTCTGTAATCCTTTCTCAAAAAAAGTTTGTGTTTAAAAATATGTATATGTAGGCTCAGATTGCTTGTTAGAATTTGGTAATTCGTAGGTAATAAAGTGCAAGGTTTAAGCTGAAATACAATTCTAGTAATAGATGCCTGCCGATGCAGACTTGCTGGGACTGAGGGATTTGAGATGGTATAAAGGTACCATATACATTAATTTTTGAAAGCCTGTATGTAATATATAAGGATAAATTGGTAACTTTCATAAAATGTGCTAAATGGTCTTATTTATTTTGTAAGAGCTCTTCATGATCAATAGTGGTTTTATACCTTGCTATCATCTTAAAGAAAGCTTTGCAAACATACTTAATCATGCTTTGTGTGGTAAAGCATATCTGCCTCTTGATCTTCTTCCCTTCATTAGATAAACCATTTTGATTTAAATCACTGTTTTTGACTTCTCTGAAGACATGCAGTACTTTTGGAGTGACCATCCACCACCAGCCAAAGTGACACATCAGGCATAAAGTAACCTGTTAAAGTAATATAAAGTGCCTAATTCATCTCTATCAGATCTACTGCAGTCAGTACCGGGGAAAACCTAGATAAAGAGCACAGGATGTTCCGTATTTGCTTTCCAAAGCACATTGTTGATCTTTATTACTTTAATAGCAATAATGCAAGCTATTTCTGTTGTGCAAATTTATCTTTTTTTGAAAAATGGTAGTAAAGCTTTGGAGTAGCTTTAAATGTTCTAATACTGACAGTGTCCTGACACTTATTAGGGTCAGAATCCAGCAGGGCATGCTTGCTTCCCAGCTGTGGGCCACTGTGAAAATAAAGATTATTTTCCTCTCCATCAGCTCACATCCAAGCTAATTTTACAAAGACTTGTCAAACGGCAATAAAAATTACTAGTTATCACTGCTTTATCAGCCTCAAATGACAAGGCTAGATTAGAATAGAAGCTCTGCGGCTGAAGCTTGTTGCTGTAAATTGAGTACTTTGACATGCTAAGACAATTACCATGTAAATCTTCCCTAGAAAATATTTTGTATTTGATAGCTTTGTAGCAGGTTTGTCAGTAGCTAGGTGCCAGAAGTTACTGTATTCCTCATGATAAGGGGAAACAAAAGGTCATATCTGAAAAGTAGCTCAAATAAGAAAGAGTGTCCTGACAGAAAAGGTGGAAAAAAAAGTTGAGAATCTGTTTCTATTTTACACTAGCTTTCTTTGGCACTTTCTATGCGAAGAGAAAATTGGAGGAGGTCTACTTTTACGATGTAGTAACTGCTGTAGTAGGCTGCTATCTTGCTTTCTAAATGCAGCAAAGGGATGTCTGCAAGACATTTAACTTCTCCTGTGCTATTATGTATCAGAAAGGGCAGTTTACAAGGTTGCTGATGTGTCTAGAAGGCACAGAACCTGGTAGGTGGCCAAGACATTGCCACTGGTATCCCTTAATGTGCATAAAATATTGTTGTTGTTATAACCGCAGGGTCAAACAAATTGCGGCTTTTATGAATTGGCTTTTGCTGCAAAGTGGCTGAAATGGTGCCAGCACTGCTCTCCTTTCCCAGCCTTTTAGAAGCTCATTTTCTTTCAGTTCTCTGGAGCTTGTAGATTCCTTTTGCTGGATGTTTCTGTTTACAGATAAACTGTAAAGGTCAGAGTTTTGCGGGGCTTTTTTCGGGGGGTGGGGAGAGAGATGGGAAGGGGGATTATTTGTTTTCTTCTCTCACCTTACTGAGATGTTTCAGGAATTATTTTTCTAATTATAATCCACATCAGGGAACATAAACAGCACTCTACCTTGAAGTAAAAAGACACTATTTGTTGTGGAACAAAAGGAACCCCCGGTGGAAATAGGGCATGAATGGGCTCCCCTTTTTGAGGCAAAATTAAATCATAATAGTCCTAGAGTTCTCAGTACTGAATAGCAATTAGAATTTTTAGTCCTTCTAAGTATCTCTCTTCGTACAGAGTGATCCTCATTTAAGCTGTATTATATTGGTGTCTGCTGCAAATAGATTACAGATTTTTTTTTTTTTTTTTTTTTTTTTTTGTAACAGATATACATTTTTTTCCTCTTCCTCCTTCCTCTGACAGGATATTATTTCAGGAATAGTGCAACCTCATGCTATTCTTTTAACTTTATAAAAGTCTCCCTGAAATGTCAAAATTGACTCCGAAAAGTCAAATTAATTTTTTCTTATTATTAGTGAGGAATGGCTTTGTGACTGGTATTGATATTTTCTTTTCTTTTTTTTTTTTTTTCCTAGTTAGAACTTCAATACTGAAAGTCTAGAAAATGTTTCAGAAACACTAATTGGTAACAACTTTGTGCCACTTTTAATGACATTCCTAAAACTTAAGGACACTATCTTATTGTTAGAAAAGTCAGGCTTCCTTCCTCTCCCCCCTAACCTGCCCAACTTAGGACCACAATATTCAAATTATACTATCATAATATATAGCATTTACTTTTAATGGCTGGAAATTTTTAACTTCAAATCTATTGATCATATTAATCTAAACTTAAAAAAAAAGTCAATAAGTGTTGCAAAAAGAATTAAAGGTGTCACACTGCCTTGATTCCACTCACATTTCTCAGAATCTTATTTCTATGTAGAGTTTCAACAAAAGCCAAAATATCACCTGGCTCCCGTGTGGTAATGTTTCACATACCTTGTGTTCGTACACATGCATTCAGTTTATAACACAATTCCAGCTTCTATTCTGTAGCCTGTGTTTGTAAATCAAGGGTTCTGTAAGATACAACAGACTGTCTTGCACAACTAGGATGCCAGATTTTATTCTTCAGTAGGAACAGATGGAGGATTCTGTTTTCACTACTCTGCTGAAACTCTGCTAACTACTGCTCTAGTACCAACTACTCATGTTAGTAGCCCTGCCTTGATATGACATCCCTATTCAGAAAATGTTTTAACGATATAACTAACTTAAATGGATTTCAAACAATCCTTTAAGTGTTAGCTTAAAGTAAGCCAAGTATACTGACATAAAATCAGAATAGTAATATTTGTATTGCTTGTATTGGGATTTCAACAAGTAAGCAAGTTCAGCTATTGTGTTTGCTCTTAAGTTTTGATGGTCCTTTTTTATTTCCATCTGTGTGTCTTTGTCTATCTCTTTCCTTTTCCCCAACTGTGTTTTGGAGGCTAGAATTTATATGTAACAATATATAGTATAAATAAATGACTATAACCTACTGTTAAATTGTGATGGTAAGAGATGAAAGCTGTCTTCTACAGGGTAGTTAAGCTGTGCTTAACTTTAAGGAAGTAAACACTCCTGCTTTTTGTGGAGTAGACATGTTTACATCAGAGCCTGTAGTTTAATCGATGAACATTTAAAACACCCTAATCATGAAGTATTGTTTTGGTTGGAGGAAAACATACATTTGAAAGCATGAACTTTTAAACTGTTTAAAAAAATAAAAGTAAAAATAAAGAAACCCGACAGGGCAGGAACCTAAATTCTGAGACCCAATGTAAAAGTCAGATTTGGTGGTTCTCAGAGTGACACTGAGGGTTTTTGTGGGAAAGGGGAAGGGTGGTCAGAGATGGGTTCTCTTGTTGAATGAAAAATAAAACAGTTGCTTATTAAAATGTATATTAGATTTTATTTTTTGGAACTGCTCAAAATAATAAAGCAAGATTAGTTTGAAGTTATGATCGAACTTTATGACAGCACTTCTCCGAATGTGCCTTGTAGAATTCTTGATAATGAACTTAAATAACATTTCAAAAAATTTTTGCTGAGAAAAAATTGGTACAGTTGAAAGTAAATTTGTATTTCTGGTAGCTTATCTGATCATTTTGCTATTGCTTCTTGGTTTTAAACATAGTTCCCATGAGTAAGATGCAGACACAATGAGTAAGATGCAGACACAATGAAGTAGTAGCAAAACTAAACCTAGTATTTCAAGATCTGTGGATTTAAGTCAATATTCTTTTTGTATATAAAAGCTGTTATCTTTTCTAATGTTTTTGATATGTGAATCATGTATCTACCTAGACTGCTTATTCCACATTGTTGGCACTTTTATTAAATTGTACTATAAGCTTATGGAGTCTGAACTGCAGAATTCACTCTGACCTACTGATAATGTTTTTTGGGCACAAAGATCTGATTATGACTTCAAAAACTAGCAATAACCGAAAAGAAGTAATGGGAGTGCTTGTAAGTTGTCGTCTTGTAGCCAAGGTATTCAGCGTAGACCTTAAACAAAGGAATTGTGAAATTTTTTCAAAGGAATTCTATCTACTGGGCACATCTATAAAGATTTATTAAAAGGAATATAAAGAGATTTAGAGAAAGAACTATAAAAATAAAACATTATTTTATTTCTGCTCTTTGCTGTGTTTTGCTGGAGCAGTACTTTGAAAAATAAACAACATTCTGATATATTTGGATTTTTGTGAGTTGTGTTTTTTCTTATCCCTAAAAGATGTACTTTGACTATGTGTATTTACTTTCTAAATGACATGAAGAACTTGACAGTTTTTAAATCATATTGATGGGAGCTAAATGCTGAAGAAAATCTTGCTTTTGGGAACAGTGTAAGAATAACATGTCTGTATAGCAGTTGCATTTGTTCTAGCCCAGGATACATGAAGCAAACAGTTTACAACAGTAGGTGATACTTGTTTTTTTTTAATTTGCCAGCTGAAACAGCTACATGTTAATATTGGTCTACTTTTGTTGTGCTTCTTCCTATACATGCACACAGGAGAAAATTTTCACGTAATTCTCTTGCTGCGTGAAAGTGACGCTGTTTATTTTTTGCTCCTAGAACATTAGAATATGTAGTTACACTTTTTTTAATGTATTTTCTTCAGAATTGTATGTGTTTGCAAGCTAACTGTCTCTTTTTTCTGGTGTATATGTATTTTCCGTCTGGAAATTGCTTGATTAAAAAGTTTCATTAAGTATAATTCATGCAAATGGCTTGTAACTAAATTCATTGTTGCCCTGTTTTAGGAACAAATGACTAAATCACAAATTTAAATCTTATTTTTAGGAAAGTATTCAAAAGTTTGGGTTTTTTTTAATACTAGTAAATACTAGTAGCTGTGTAACAGTTAATATTTTCCAAACACTCAACTGTAGTAGCTAGCATGAGTTTTTTTTTCTTCAGAACATTACGTCAGTGTGATAGCTATGCATAAATTGGTAAATATTGATTTCTAAATGGCATTTATAAAGTGGAAATGCAAACTAAGCTGCAAATATATGTAAATCAACATTATAACCTACAGCCGTATTTGATATGCATAGTTATTTTTTCTCAGGGTAAGCACTAACACTTCAGAAAAGATGCAAGCAGCAAACATCTAGGGTTTTTTTATGCTTAGAAATTGCAAGTCTCTCCCCCTCCCCCTTTCCCTCTCCTCCTTTTTTTTTCTTGCTTTTTTTTTAATTTTACAATTTGTAGAATTTGTAAAAATTTTTACAAATATTTAAAATGACCTAGTTATTATTGATGATTTTGTTCTGAGTCGTGTGCAAGTGCTGCCTGATTGTGCTGTTGGATTTGATGCCGGAAAATACATTGGCAGAATGGCCCAAGTTTATGCTAGTTCAGCCTCCTCTGTGTTCTTATACATGTGTTTTCTTCTCTCTTAGCTGTAAGCACAAGGTTTACTTGGAAAAGCTACCAAATACCAGCATAATTATCCCATTTCATAATGAAGGCTGGACTTCACTCTTACGAACAATACACAGTATTATCAACCGCACTCCAGACAGCCTGATAGCAGAAATCATTCTTGTGGATGACTTCAGTGACAGAGGTAAGGCCTGCCAGCTTTTGTTTTAACTTGGATTTACAATGTGACATGGTCTCTACGGATTAAACAGTGGCGAAGGTGAGGAAACCACAGCTGGTGGATTGCTTTTCTTGAGAAGTACTGCTTAGCTGTTAGCTGTTCTAAACTGGCACGAGTGGTTGGCTTTTGTGTTGCTTTGCATGAATGCTGAAGTTCATGTCAAAGGGAAGAAAAGATGAGCAGTTTGTTGGCCTTTATTAATATAGTATTTTGAATATATTCTTTCTCAATATTACAACTTCCTAGTTTCAACATTTCTTCCTTAGGTATTGCTTTTCCTCAGAAAATCTGTTAATTTCGATCTTTCTGGATGTAACACACTGGATTTTAATACTGAAATTTCACTGAATTAGGCAGCTTCATATACTGGTACAAAGTAACAGTATGCAGGAATGAGACATTTTAGTTTGTTCAGATACTATTCTCTTGAATAGAATGTGGAAAACTGCTTCAGAAGAGTTGATCAAAGTTTACAGTATCTACGTGTAAGAAAATAAAACTGAAATAATTTAATGAACTTTGCTATTGTTTCTTGAGATAGATAAAACTTAGAATCCAATGCTCCGAAGTTGCTTAGGTGGAATTTAAGAGTGTCTTGGGTAAAATTCAATGATATATATGGATTTTGGTAGTACTTGATTTCTTTCAAGCTTGTGTTCATCTTCTAGGGTTTTTTGGTTGAAACATCAGTTATTATGTGTGTATGTGTGTATTCAGAGTAGATTGATAGACAGCAAAACAGAGAAATGTGCTCTTTGCTAATCTTTTTAGCTAATACCTTTGTCTCAGCAAAGAACTTGCAGGAGCAGATTTCTGAGTTACTGTGAGAAGTCCTTAGCTAATTGAGAGGAGTATCAGTGGAGCGCTGCTGCAGTGGAATGTGTGTATGTATGTGTGCAAGATTTTAATTTGTTATTGTGAGAGTTAGGAAGATGAATGGTGCATGCCTCTATATTACCCTTTTGTAACTGTATTTTAGTTGTAATATGTCCTTTGGTGAACTTTTTCTTCTACCTGTAACGCAGTTTATGTGAATTCATAAAGAATATACAATTCTGGCCATTCCATGGCTACAGTCTAGTCCATAGGTGAAACTTCTCGAAACAGGAAGTGTAAAGTAGCACAACAACAACCCCTCCACCCCCCTTAGGGGCTAACAGTTTTCTTATAGTAAACAACCTGGAGTGAAATCTGTAAGTTGGTTTTATGAGCTGTCTGACAAATAAAAAAGCATCTTATTCTGAGAGAGCAGTTACTCAGACTGTTTGCTCCATGCTAATCATGCTTTTCTGTATATGATGGTACTGGTGTTTTGTTCTGTTTTAAATAAAGATCTTGCTGACTATTGTTGATACATTGTTAAATGTCTTGCTCTTCTAGAAGGCTTATCTGTGCATCCTGGTTATTAGAAAAAGAATTATTGCTACTATACAGGGAATATTGTAATTGCTGATACTACTGATCTATTTTTTGCTTTGTAATCTCCCAGCTTCAGTTCTGCTGCTTGCTGAAAGTATTTTGGGAGTAAATATTAATGCCTTTTTTCCTCTAACATTAGAGTCATCTCTCAAATCTTCCTTATTTCCTATTATAGGAAGCTATCTAACTTTTCAGTGGAGCATTTTTCAGCTGCTTAGCATAACAGTGTTTATTTTGAAAATCTGGAAGAACACTGTCTTATTAACAAGATTTGAGTTGAGCTGGGACTGGAAGCATTGCATATGTTAGAAAGCTTTATCTGCTTTTTGATATTAATAAACTGAAAAGTAGAAGTGCATTTTTGAATGGTTCTCAGTTTTGAACTTGTGCATATCTAGTACCGTATGTTTTGAGAAGAGCTCTAACGTATAAGAAAAAGCATGCAAGCATGTATACTCTGGATTAAATAATGAGTTTCAAGTCAGGTAAAATTATTTTGGTGTATCTGAAGAGCATTTAATTTCTGTATTGGAGATGCTTTGAACTGTGTTTACCCAAGTTCTCATCGTGTTTTCTTGTGGGATTTTTTTGCTTTTCATTGAGTTGGCCACATGTAGTGATACAATCCACAGATATATTATTTTATGTTGAAAAATATTGACTGATTTCTCCACCCCACCCCCCATTCATTCCCGGTTTATATTGAAAAATATTGACTGATTTCTCCACCCCCCATTCATTCCCAGTTCATAAAGTAATCTAAAAAGAGTTATTGAAGTAGTGCCTTGGTTTGCTGTTATTAATTCTTCATCCTGTACTCACTCTTTCTCCAGACTGATGAGGGCAGAAGACTTCCTGAAGACAATTTAGGCCAAATATTAAATATAATTGGATACAATTTTTGTCAAATCTAATAGAATCTTTACAAGCAAACTTTACTGCGGTGTTGAAGATGTTATCATATAGTGATAAATCCATAGTTGTTTTTTCACTGTATACTTTCTGCATGAAGTTTTATGTGACACATGGTTGACAAATTGCTATTACTTTCTCTTGTGAAATCAGTTATATAGTATTCAAGCAATATTGTTATGTTATACAAATTCTTGGGATACATATTATAGAGAGAGAACTTTCTAAAAGGAATCTAAACAGCATTCGTAGATAGTTGAAAGTGAGAATATAGCATTTGGACAGCACTGAATTTATTTTAAAACTAGTAAATAAATGGCCAGTGTTTCCCTCTTGGATATTCTACTTATTCCCTCCTTTCTCTTAACTCTCCCCCCCCCACCAAAGTCTAAGTAGTAGTTGTTACCAAGAGACAGTACTTGCAACAAGTAAAGTATATTAGGAAAAGTAGAAACTTGAAAGGGCTGTAAAAGATAGATAAAAATATTGGAGCTTTTCCTATTTTGTTTCTTTACCTAATGTAAATAGAAGTACTGAAATGTTCATAAGAGCTTTTGATAACAGATGATAAAAATGTTTTAGTGCACAGCAAATTGTTCAGTGTTTAGCTAGTTTGTCTGTAAAATTATTTGTGTGATTCATCTTATTCACATTCACTCCTTCAGCTTTTGTGACCAGAACCAAAACATTGGATAGTTCATATATAACATAAACCATAAGTTAAGATATTTAGATGTTAAAAAATTGAAAGGACAGGTATTAAGAGGGGGGAGTAAACAAGTGATTATAAAATACAACTGTGTAGTGCTTGGCCATGAAGAAATTTAATGTCAGTAAGTGCATGGATTACATATAAATAAATAAATAAATATGACAATCAGAAGGGGGAAACCTGTATTTCAACATAGGTACCCAAGGCTGGAAAATCTTCTTATGCATGTCATGTATATAGAATGATGAAAGAATGTGAGCAAAGTTTTGATGGGATTAGTGGAATTATTTCTAATTTTTGTTCAACAGAAGCAAACTTTGATTTTTAATAGCTGTAAATTGACATGCTAAATGCTAGTGTATTGACAAGATGAAAGGGAACTGAATCCGTAGTTTACAGGAGCTGTTCAACGTACAAAACAAGGGAGAAGCAAATATTTGACTTCTACCTGATTCACCCTGGAAAGTTATTGACAAGCTGTGCTGTGTTCTGGCTGAGATGTAGAATTAAGAATGTTTCGCCAGCTTTCAGCTGATTTTTGAAGTTTTGAGGCTTCAGACTTCCACTGACATTGTATAGTTCCGCGTCCAAGTGCCGTAGTTTTCCCACAAAAGGTCAATGATATACGTACCTTTGTGTTTTAAAGTGTACAAAACATTTCTGATTCTTTTTCAGAAGAAATGTGATGGATTTTGGGGTGGAAATTATTCTAATACCTGATTCATGAGAGCCATCTATTCAAAAGTGCCTGTAGATTAAAGAGTTTCAGAAGTTTAAGAAGTGTCACATGATCTTGAAAATGCACATCTTTATTTTGGAGTGTACTCTGTGCCAGGTATCTCTGTGGTAGCTTTTTATGCACCTTGGATGAAGATAGCCTAGTTTCTGAGGAAATGAGACTTGTAGAATATGTTGTTTCTGAGAGTTTTGCTTCAAGTTTTTTGTTTTTTTGTTTTTTTGTTTTTTTTTAAGTTGTAGGTCAGTTGCAACCAAAAAGACAAGAAGTTTCAACCTGAGGAAGGCAAATGTTTCAGAAAACTTCTAAAAAATCTATAGGAGTTGGTGAGAAATTTAGAAGCTAAAGTCATAAGTGCAATCATTTTACCGTCTCTTTGGCAGAAGTAAGCTGGTACTTTGGCTAGCACAAGGAGCTCAACATTGTGCTAAAGTTGTAGTCTCTGTTGGCAGGTAGATGGACTTCTGAAAATGTGGCAAGAGGCAGGATGTAGGTAACTAACAGCATTAGAGCAAAAGATAAAACTAGAAAGGAAGCCAAATTTCTTAGATTCTGTACAACACAGCTTATATTTAAAAATTCTAATTTATATTTTTAAATTTGGGGGCAAAATAGGTTTCTTAATTAGTGAGCTCAGTGAGTCATGTAGGTTGCCAATATCTTTGCTGATAGATTTGCAATCAACCTTATTCCTTTTGTGTTTTAACAACTTTGTTAGCGTAGTCAGTCCTGTGAACTGTCAATAACCCTTCTGCCCCTGCATGTAAAACTGACTTACCAAATAGTTTTTACCACTAGTTGCTTTTATTTTACTCCATAATTCTATAATTGGTGTACACCTTTTGGAAGAAAAAACAAACAGTAGTACAGCCAAACAAGAATTCATTAGCAGCAACAGTTATCAGCCAGTCTCTTAGTTGGCAAAAAAATCAGTCAGATTTATCTTAACAAAAAGCTTAAAAACAAACAAACAAACAAAAAGGCTAGGGGTGGAGGGAAATGACTGAACAGTCAACAGAATCTTATAGGGTAAAACCAGTTTCTGTCAGTGGCAATGAATTGGTGTTTTCTGGTGAAAAATGATCCACTCAGAAATTTTCATTCATATTCATCAGATAGTCCCTTCTCATTCTGTGTCCTCTTATTTCTCCTATCCCTGACCCCTTACTTAGCTCTGTTTTCTGCAACGTGGCTCATTTCATGCTTGGGGTATTGCGCTATCCCATATCAGATACCGTATGCTTTGCACCAGATCGTCATTCTATCAACAGCCCAGATTAATGACGTGCAGATCAGTTTGCAAAAGCAAACTGTGATTGATCAGAGCTTGGTTTAGTTATTCAGGATGTTTCAATGCCAGTTACGCTCCTCGTTTTATGTGAATGTGGAGGGAGACCTGATCTACAGCCCGAGAGTTGCAATTACCCTAAATAACCTGCTGAAGTTTCTTTGCCTTATACAGGATACCTGACTTTATCTGTACTTCTGCAGATGATATTGCATACAATGGTGGTATGGGATGGTAAGGGATTTTGCTCTAAAGGCAAAGCAGGTCTCTCTGAGTTTCAGATAACATGCATTTTTTGAGTAGGAAGTTATACAAGTTGTTGCAAGGAAGATTAGATTCTAAGTATTTGCTGGCAGACAGCTGGCTTATTTAACATGTCACTTGTGATTTTGGTTTATGGATGCTTGGCTTCAGATCATGTGAATATAACTTTTTTTCGATGCAATGAAAGTGAGGTTATATTGTAATAATGACTGTCTTGTCATGGGAAAACTCAGCTATAGAATATTCTCTGATATGGTGGATGCTTTCTACTCCAGAAAATGGCCATTGGTGTCGGAATATACAACATTTTTTAAAAGAAATTGGAAGAGGATGTCTTAATATTGTGAAAGTCAACCTGTACCAAAGAACACTTCAGAAATCATCTGCCCTGCAGTAGGATGAACCGTAGCAGTTGATGAGCAAGAGAAAGGAATGAGATGAATTCGGTCACCTTGACTAGTTGAATACTCAAGTAAAATAATTCCACTGAACAATTAAGGCTAATTCTTTTTTATGATTACAGATGAATATAATTTGTTAGTGTTGCACATCATATGTTAGTATGCACACATTAGTACTTATAAACAGTACTTTTAATTGTCAAGCGTGTTGCAATATACAATAGTCTTTTGGAGAACGCTAGTTGTTTGGTACGGACCAGAGACACCTGCTTCATTTAGAATAGTTGAAGAAGAAGGGCTAAGCATTGAACACTGAATTTCAAACATGCTTGTTATGATAGAAGGCTCAAATCATACTATCTTTTTCAGTAGTTTATTTTGTATCTCTCATTTGCAAGAGAATTGTGAAATGGCCAATATTAGTCCTATACAAACACCAAAATCCAAGTGCATGTTATAATTTTTTCTCAAGCAAGCTGCTGGGTGTTGTGAATACAAAGAAAAACCAGGTAATAGGAAAATAAATGCTAATACAAGTATTTGGGTAAAAGTTTCTGCTTGATTTAATTCTGAAATAGTTGAGGTGGCTTTTTTCTTTTTATTGAGGTACAAACTGTGAGGGTCTGTGTAGAACTGCAATGAAAACTAGCAGTTAAGCAAGTGTAGACTTTTAAAGATGGGATTGTGTTTATCTGTTTATCTGAATCTGTTTATCCAGAAATACAGTTGCACCAGTTTGAAAGCCTTGTTATCAATGCACCGCGGTTTACTGGGGTAAATTTCCAAGCAACAGAAAGTGCTAGGCCAGATCCTGCCAAATGTAAAGTAACTAGTGACAGGGAAACCTGGAAGTGACTTGCACACTGCAACCCTGTGCCAGCAGTGTAAAATGAGCCTTCTGTAGTAGTAAGTCTGCAGATGCATCTTGCTGCATAAGGGCACTCTGTGTTTACCATCCATATCATCTCAAAATGTCCCTGAGGTACACCGTGGACAGAAGGGAGATTGCTGAGAAGAGGCAATACAACCTCTGGCAGACCAACATAATATTTGCCTCTGAAACTAGGATTAAAGATTAATGAGCTCCTATGAATAAGGCTGCTGAGAGACCCGATCGATTGCAATATGATTCCTACAGAAGATTTCATGTCTACAGAGGGGATATACAAGTGAATCTGTGTAGTACAAAAGCCACCCAGATGTAGATGCCAGCATCTTAGATATTTGAAAATAATACTCTTAAGAGTACTAATATTGGTAACTGGTATCTTGAAAACGTCTGTCAGGATAAGTGTTTTTATTAACCATAGTGTTGATGGGTGCTTTCAGTACTAGCCCTAAGTCACGTAGAGATTATGTGTAAGGAAGTAGTTATGAATCCAGATAGCTGTTAGTTGAACAGCTATACCTGCAACACTTAGCTTTACCAACTGGGAAACCTTGGTACAAGTCATGTAACTATACAAAGGCAAAGATAAATTTGCAATGGTCTCACCCCTGCTTACTGTAACACAGTAATCCCAGGAACCAAGACTGACCCCAGCCACTTCAGTTGGGTTGTTCATATTGCTGAGAGGGTAAGCAAGCCCCTACAGGAGCAGGGATTAATGCTGCAAGGTTTTGAAGTGATACAAATCCTAACATAGGCATATTACTACTTCATGTGCACTATGTCAGAAGTATTTTCTTATTGATTGCTATGTAGAATTTATAATTATAGGTTGTCCTAATTCATTTTTGTTGTTCTGCTATTGAAATCTAGAAAAAGCATATTGTTCCATTTGAAGTTTGTGTTTTGGGGCCTTACTTCATAAGAATGTCAAAAAATGCTATTAAGAAACAAGAAACGCTTCTCGGAGAAGGAAAGTGATACCATTTTCTAGCAAAGGGATCTGTCCAAGAGAAAATGTTGACTGACCCTGATATAAGGTTAATGGTCTTTTTATCCAAAGCTGATAAAACAACAGTTTGTCACTATATTTTAGAAACAAATACAAGGTAAAAGGACAAATAGAAAATGAGACAAACTCAATTTAAAGATTTCTAAATTGACCAGATTTCTAACCAATGATTCACATCTTTATACTTCGGGTAGTGAACTGTAAAATGCCTCTGTCATTTCCTGATAAACTCATACAAACGCTATTTGGATTTCATTAGATGTGACTGCCACTTGGCCGTCCTTCTAGTCAAAATACAGTGGGCACATTGAGTGTAACAAATACTATTTAAGGGAGTATCTGAGTAACAGCTAGAATAAACTGATTTTTCTTTATAATACCAAATCTTCTGTTCTTCATTGTCCTTCCTCAATCTTGATTATTTAATATTACGATTTCTGTTATGAATTTTTCTTCTGAGATGAAGACTACAGGCTTTTACCTGCAGTTATTGAATGACCCTTGCAATAGCAGTTTCATAACCCAAGGCATTGTGTCTTGATGTAATGACTTCACCTATGGGTAAAGAAACGGTTACCCTGAGGATGAGGGTTTAGCTCAGAAGAATAATGGTCATCTTGAAAGCACCTGCGGCCTGCCTCAAAATGCTTTTCATTTGCTGAACGCTGCTATATTGTGAAAAAGGGGGAAGTGGGAACAATTTCAAATAATTGAAATTGCACACTTCACTTGCACTAAATTGGTTGCGAATGTGGCTGCGATGGGAGAAATTCAGGAGTAATGCCCCCGCCAATGTTGCCTTCACTCAGGCAACTGAAATACAACTTGAATGTAAAATGAAAACTCCAGTCATGCAATATTAATATGAAAACGAATTCTTACTCTTAATACAGTTCCTCGAATTGGTTACAATAGATAAGCGATTTCACTTTTGAGTGCTTGAGCAGTCAGAATATTGGAGGCTGTGTTTCAACAAACTCTGTGGTGCTGAGTCTTTCTTGACTTGCTGCTTCCCCCTGTGAAGTGTTTGCTGGATATGCATCATGTTGATAACTACGAGCTGCATTCATTTCTGGTCTGAACATACAAAAGATTATCAGGATGTGAACAAGGTGGTACTAATGGGCAGCCTGTACTTAGCAATTGTGTCCTTTTTGTATTGACTTCTAAAAATGTTTATGCCATACTTGTATGGAGTGTTGTTTATCAGATATCTGCTTGAGACTTTGAAGAGGATTCTGGAAGAAATCAGCATATTCGCTTTGGGTTGTCTTAGAATAGTGGAAGCATAATCTCTCACATAGTAAACTATGTGCATTCTAAATTTTTTCCTTTTAATTCTACTGTGCAGTTTGGCTTTGAATTACATTTCTATAATTTAATTTTAGCCATAATTTTATTTTAACCCTATTTTCAACTTTCTCATGTGAAATACTGTAGATTCTATCCTATCAACAGCAAAGAAAATTTCTAAACTTGAGTGAAAGTTGGTTTCTACACCAGTTTCTCTCTGAAGCATCAGCTGTTTCCTTTCCACTCCAAAAAGCACGATTATATTACAGTGATACATTAAACAGCTTGACAAGAAGCTTGAACAATTAGCTCACGGTTACCTTCTTCAACTGTCATAATTAATGAACTATGGAGAAGATGCACATTATTTGCTGAAGAATTAGAGAATTTACAATCTCTTCAGAATTCTCTGCATTCCTTCCTATATTCCTTCCTCACTTTAACTGTTATAAGCATAAAGCAAATGCTTTTACTTTCTTTTTTTTTAATTATAAAAATAGTATAGAAGTTGAGGTTGTGAATGGGTAATCTTGGGAAACTCACTGGTTTTTAGAGATGCTTAGCTAAGATTCCAAATTTATTAGTTTATACAACTTTGAGTGGTGTAATGGACATGTCAGTTAACTTTTATGTCTCTGACTGACGTCTCTCCCCCGAATAGAGTGGCATTCAGCATGAAAACTTTCAGTTAGATAATATGGGGTAGTAATTTAAGTCCTTTGTTTTGGAGCTCTTAGATACATTCTGTCTTAACTTCTGCTCAAATTTTCCTTTTGGGGTAAGTCTTTCATATTTGATGTCAGCAATACAGGTCTGAGCTGTGTGCTATTGCAATTGTATAGTACTACTTTCATAAACTATTCAAATATTTTTTGCCCTACTATCCACCTAGAAATTTCTTTCAGAACATAAGTTCTTTGGTAGTTGGAAGCTTTTTTTTTTTGATTTAAAATTTAAATTTATTCATGATTTTTTTTCATATCCTAATTATTGTTGTTTCAATGTTATCCTTGGTTTAAATAATCCATTTATCTTATTGTATTCAGAAAAGACTAACAGCCTTCAGTTTACAAAGTTAAATGCAGTTGTTTGATGTAATAGACTTTTAAATTAACCTCCTAGAAGTCTTTCCAAAGATGGTAGTTTGTTATAGTCTTAGAGTTTTAATAGCTATCCTGACTTTGCTTCAGACATGGAATAAAACAGAAAATATTTTCAGCCTCCATTAAAGCACTGGTTTGTGCTAGTTCTATCAAAAAAAAAAAAAATCCTACACATAAAATATTTTCTGTCTGAATATTAAAAGAGCTGCAATTCATTTGTATTCATTTAATTTCAGTGCTTTTCTGTTGGGATAACACAGTACATAATTTGACAACATTTTTGTTTTCTGATGATTCTTTCCTGGATAATGGCAAGCAGTTCCACCATCATCTGTATTTATTTAAATTATTTATCTTGCATAAATGAAGGCCCTATTGCCAAAAGCATCTATTTTGTTTAGTATGTGTTTATGCAGATTTTTATTTTGTGTAGTCAAAAATCAGATGTACTTATGCATGTTTGTTTATTGCTCTGTGCATCTTGGATATATCACAGGAGACATTAATGATGTATGGAATTGTCTAGTTACAAATCTTCATGTACAACAATACAATTATTTTGATTAGCTAGAAAAAGAATAGTTTACTCTCAGAAATTGCGGTCCAAACATTTCCGTCAACTTTGGGGGCTTTTTTTTTGTGTGCTGCTTTCCTAAATTAAGCTTATGCATCTTTAAGGCAGATGGGCAATTTTATGAAATTTATAAATGGCTGAATGCTTTAATGGATCTGTCATGCATAGTTTGTTTTTTAAATGTTACTGATTTGTGCACAAAACATAAATAACTTGTATCTAGCAATTATAAATGTTTTATTTTAGGAGGATTGGATCTAGCTCTCCAAACACAGGCGGAAGGTTTTGGTGAAGAACAGAAGGCTAAAAGGAAAAATGATCATTTGTGTGCATGCTAGAGACTTTGTAACGCCCCTCCCCCCCCCCCCAAACACACACACACACACACACGCGCGCGCGCACACACACACACACACACACACACACACAGTAGCTGCAAAGATTTTTGCTTGGGATAGTGATTTGCCTCCCACTCTCTTCTTATCCTTTTGTATGCTTATGCATTCTGAGATTACGTGTTTCAGTCTTTCCAGCTTCATGCCGCTACTGCATAATTTCACTGAGACAAGGCCAGCGTACAGAGGCGTACAACTCTCTTGATTTCATTTATGGTCAGTGAATTAGCAGTCTTTGTTCACCTGCTGTAAGAACCCCCATCTCCTTCCCCACACACAAGTTCAGTAGACAAGAAATAACCATTACGAAAAATGATTCAAACCTGACATGAACTAAGTGTGAAAAGAAAATTCATGTATCTGTCTCCAAAGAAGAAAAAAATCCTGCCAAATGTTTATAAAAAGCTAATATATCATTTAAAGCCTGTTTGAAGGTAAATTTCCAGTTTATTGCTACTGTTTTGTTCTATATTATAACTGACTGGAAAAGCCACCACCCACGCCAAAGAAAGCCCAGATTCCTATGTTGTCTTAGCAAAGCAGTGTGTCACAACATGGAAACACAATATGAAAATATGAGTACACAGTATGGAAAACTTTGACCATTTAGAACAGGTAATGAACAGGTAATGATTAGGAATTTTGTTCTTGTATGATGGCCAGTCTGGCCTAACTACACAAAATGAAGAGAACATTTCTAATTACACCTATAAAACATACTGCAAGTATGTGCACAGCATGAAAGGAAATTAAAGGAAATCCATAGAAGGAAATAATATTTTATAGACTAACGATCATTTAAATCATCAAGCTGATTCAACCATCCTATCTTCTACTCTCCTACAGCCCCTGCAGAAAAGGGGCTATGTGAATGCACCCCAGTCTACTCTGAATAAATTCTGATGTGAAACTATGAAGAGCTGATAAAGGAAATTGGACCGGACAACCTCCAATTTATGAAGACCGTGATAAGCATTTGAGCTTTGCTCATTATTAATAAAACTTAAATCCGCAAGAGGATATGTGGCTAAGGTCACTTTTGCCCTTTATTTGGAGGAACACAGCTACTTTAGAAAACAGTGCCCATGTTCTTTGCAAAATGGTGTTTGTGCACAGTTAACAAAATAGCAAACTCCTTATAGTGTTAACTTTAGCCAGCATAGGGTGCTAAACCCCCAAGCATGGGTTTACTGTGTTAACTCCATTTCTGCCTGACTTAATCACAGAAGAGACCTAGGCGAATAGTACTTAGATGTTTGCAAAGGTGGAAAATCTTGATACTTTTAAGAGGGTTTTCACACACGTGCATGCGCATGGCCTGCCCATGGATTTTTCTGATGTGGTTTAGCTGCAGCTATGCCAACTGAAATGATTGTCCATTCGAACCTTCTCTTTTTGAAAAGGCTAAGACTTGATTGCTGATGCTCTTCTTATTGAAAAATTTCTAGACTGGTCAGCCAATAATCCTTTACCATTGCCTATGGGGAAGACAATCTGTACAATGCCTTTTGAGATATCATATGTATCCAGTAATCTTAGGCCAAAGTACAATTAAAATTTTCTTTCTGAAGGAAGAAATAAAATTGTATGTTTTCCTATTTAAAAGTTTTGCATAGGGCATTATCCTTCAGATTGTGTATCAATACTGACATTGGAAAAGGTGTTAAAGGAGAATTAACAAGACGTAAGATTTCTAACTTCCACTAATGTGGATGTGTAGTTACTATTTTTGCTGAAACTCTGCCAAATGGCTGTAAGTAACTTTCCTTTGCCTTTTGTAGCCTTTGCTGTATTTGCGATACAGTATTTTTATTTGAAAAGGAAAATAGACTTACATTTAAGATAATTTTGTAAATATTTCAACTTCACAAAGTTTCTTTTAAACAGTATATTATGCAGTTCTAATGGAAAGTGATGGTGCTTTAAAGCAACTTCCAAATGTAGATGATTCTTTTCTTTTAAATGGGGATTGAAAAAAGTATACTTAAATTAAGCTGCTATAATCTCCCAGTCTGTTCTGTAGAGTAATTCCAGGCATGTAGAAAGAAAGAGGTATAGTGTGCAAACAAATGCAATGATATTAGTGTCCTTTAACACTACAAAATAATTCAGTACTGATGTTAGTTTTACTCTTCTTTGAGTGGTTTGATTTAATGCCTATAAGCAGGAAAGCAAAGCTAACTTACGCTAATGAATGGAAAGATGAAAATGATCCAAAGTTATATTTGGATCCTAAACTATTGTTTTCTCTGGATATATCTGAGAACACTAAGTAAATTGCTTACTCCTTACTTGCAGACCTCCTTGTTCCATTTTTGTATTGGCAGTTATTAATCATAGGAAATAGATTTTATACTACAAACTATTATAATGTGAACAAGGCATTGAAGAGTGATACAACATTAATTAAAATATATGCATCTAGTCAATGTATTATTAACAGGAACTTAATATTCTTTTTTGACTTATTCCTTGTTTTTTGTCTTTAGAAGAGAGCTGAACATGTTCTTAACCAATGAGTGACAATCTAATTGTCAACTGTAAATTTTAAGGGCATAAAATATAAAATGGATTGATAGTGCCTTGTACACTGAAGCCTTTTATTATTTATTTGGTGTGAACTCGTGTAGTACATGTGATTAATTTTTGAAGGCTGTTGACAACTATTACTTTTGAGTGGAATGTGTTATTTCTGTAGAGTCTTGTAAGGATTGCTAGTTGAAGTAGTTTAAATTGACTTTAGAGCTTCAGCAGGAGCCATGAGCTCATTTCTTGTTCTCCTTTTCTACATTCCCCCTCTGCCTCTTTCCTCCTCATCTTTACTTGTTTTCTATTTCAACTTTTTTTTTTCTTGTTGGAATGGACAACTGTTGCAGCTACCAGAAATTATATATCGTTCTGAAAAGAATATGATCTGATCATGAATGACAGTAAAATAACTGTGGTTATAAAAATGTAATTTACCCAGGCTTTTTTTTTCTTCTTTAGTGGGCAGGAAGAATTCGTGAGCCCTTCAGATAGGTATGAAATTCAGTAAACTGTATGCAAATATCAAATAGTTAACTATTTGAGCTCATTTGTTGGCCATGTTTTCCAGCCTTCATTTTGGATAAGGACAATTGTTTTCCAATCTGTTGTAATGATTTTTGTTCTGTTTGGGTATTCTCAGAATTCATGCAAAGCCCATTAGAAGGGATATGCTTGTCCCAGTTGCAAAACAGTTATGTTGACTGAAAAATCTGTGCTTTCATCTTGTTTAGGTTATCTAAGCTTTGCAAAACCGGAGTTGAGTTTTAGCCACCTAGCATGCCTAAGAAGTATTAAAAACCAAAACAAAACACAGAATGCTATGCTATAGTATCCAATCTTGAAAAATATATGACATAGTAATTTGTTGTTTTCCTTCATCAGGGTGGTGTTTTATTTCGGCTGTTTGTTAACTAGGCCCATAGGCTAGAGCCACCTTTTATCCTGGCGCGTTGGCTGCCTCATGTTCTCTCTGTGAGATGAGCGTGGTAACTTATGTGACACTCATGCGTTGTGTGTTACTGCATGGACTGTGAGGCAAGTCAGGAGTACCTTACCTAACTGCATACTAGTCCATATGAAATAACTTGTAACTTTAAGTTACTATTTTTTTTAACTGACAGTCGAGCCTCTCAGTACTGTTATAACCTGTGCTACAGATTATACATGTTTTTTTTGGTAATCAGTCCTTATAGATATAAAGCCTCTTGAACAGGTACGTCTTCTTGTTTTAGGAATATGTATACAAAAGACAGACTAGGTAGCAGAACCCTGCAGATAACGTTATGTCACCATATTTGTATGACAGATATGTAGCAAAGTAGAAATAGAAACTGTTTCCTGACTTCACTCTTCTTCTTTGGACCGTCAGGCCAAAAGTAGAGTTCTGATGCAATTTTTCTGAGACTTTGAGGTATGTTTGTTATCCTATCTTTCTGCATAGGTTACATTTTAAGATGAACCAGCAATGTTTTTTTTTTTAATTTCTCAGCAGAGTACTAACTAGGTGTCTAAAGGGTATTGATCATACATAGAAAGGCCAGTTCCTATTTCATATAAAGATAAAAGCAGGTTTTCTGATATTATTTATATGCAAATACAACATATAACTGCAATTCTTCCTATGTGTTTTAGGTATCTGAACAGATGCTTAGAGTTTTCGATTGCACTAATGTTTCTAATTAGTATGTGATATGTAATATCTCTTATCCATCTTTAACAGATTTGTGAGCATAAATGAAATTATTTACGCATTAGATATAAAATGACCAAATCAAGAACTATGAGCAATTCTGGTGGTTTGACAGTGGCATTCTTATTTATGTAATCGATTGTTTTATCCAAAAATACACTGTAAATCATATTATATAGCACTTTCTAAATCGTTCAAAGAGTATCTTGCTATAGTAAGATTCTGATCAGGTGGTTAAATACAACTTCGTGGATTGTTGCCCTTTTTTAAATTCAAACCAAACAATTTTAGAAGTATTACGTATGGAAAAAATAATAGACTTATAGAAATTCTGTTCCTCAATTATTCTTTTATTAGTTTATCCATGTGTAAAATAAGAAAGATGTTTAGTGTTTATATATACATATCTTTGAGAAAGAATAAGTTGTTCTAAAATTCCAGAAATTATCATGCCTCCTCTTTTCCTTCCCAGTTTTCACCTTTAATTTGGTTACAGAAATGCACTGTGTGAAGAATTACATTAAAGCTTTTGTAACCAACAAACTTACTTTTTACGCAGCTTCAAAAGGTATGTTATTGAAATGGGCATTTTGCATTTTCTTTTGTGTTTAAATAGAACTAAATTGTTTCAGGACAGAGGTCTGTTCCTCTGAACAGGAGTTAACAGCTCTTTCACTATTTCTCAGGAAAGTAAGTGATCATTTGTTGGCTGGTGTGCAGAATTTGCCAAATACAGGGAATCTAGTATTTTTGTGAATATTGCAAATGTTCAAACATGTAGAGGGAAATGAATTAATGTGGCTAATAATAATGATGACCTGCAAATCTGATTTTCATTCTTCGAAAGACTCAAAGTTCAGGGGCTAATTAAAATACTTAGATTAAGCCATGGCAAATCAAAGAGAAGCAAAATGATTCATTTCTAGGTCTCTGATGAAGTAGTTTGGGAAGCTATAAAAAGACATTCTTTGCTCTTTTCCAGCATGACTTTAGGGGACCAGCAGTTGTCAAGGAAAATTGAAATAGTGATTGATGTGTTAAGGTAAAAAGTCAATGATGTAACCTTGTCCCAGAAGGCATGTTGTTCCATGGTATATTGGCTGCTTGATAAAGAAGGGCTGAGAATAGAGTGATTATGTATGAGGAAGGGTAACCTAGAAGAATTAGCCAAGAGAATATAGTAGTCGTGTAGACAGATTCTCTTATAAACTGAACCAAAAAATCTCTAATCTATACAAGTTATAATAATGAAAAGCAAACAACCTTAGAGTAAAACATAAATGAGAAATTTATCATATGGAAATGATGAAAAATAATCTTTGTATTTATTTATTGCAACAGAAACACAGGTTTCCAACTGTATGTGGATCTGTGTTAATGCTTGTCACTTAATGTTGGAGTACTTTGTAGCGCACGTGATTGGATTTGATGGTGCGTATAGAGTAGATCTTCAAAAAGCCATAAGATTTCATACTGTTTACCTATTTCTAATGAAAAGTATCATTTGGGTTCTAATTTCAGAATTCAGGTGAACGATATTCTGGGGATACACAGTTATGTAATGCAGCTACACCTCTTTTGCTCTATACTCTGAGTTTTTAGAACTATGTGACTGTCTTTGGAAGTTTATTTGAAAAAATCTCTTTTTTATTTAGAGAAAATGAATTAGTCATATTGACTCTTGTATAACACCTAATGTGATTTATTTATAACACTTAATGTGATTTATTTCTGCTCACACTGGTGAGACCTATGTTTTTAAAGCTGTTTTAATTTTGTCTGCAAGCTGGAGAGGTATAGGTGCTTTTGATAAATTGTGATTCCTGTCTAAAGAATATAACTAAGCACTCTGACTCCTGCTGATTTAGGAAAGGTAAGCAGAATCTGAGTTTGTGCATAACCTTCTGTACTAAGCAAAATTTAAAGGAAAATTTAAAATTAAATGTAATTAACTTCAGGGAAACAGCTATTCAGAATTTGTCAGATGTTTCAAGTCTTCTCTTTTCAGATGAACAATCTACCTTAATCCTGTTTCAATTTTATAAGTTGTATTTAAGGTCTATTTTGATCTTTTCCCTCTATTTTTTACATATTGGATATCTATAAATATATTAAACTCTGAAGTTTTTCTTGCCTGCCTAATATTTTGATACTTTGCAGTAAACTTGCTTTGCCAGAATCACCTATCTGATTTTGTCGTTTTTCCAATGATGTTTCAGCAGGGAAACCAATATCATCTTATCTAATTGAGCAGGATGAAATTAACTTCCTTAACACTTGTGTTGTTTATTGTAACATTCTCATAGTAGGGAAAGCATATCATTCACTACTTTGCCCAGAAGTATCTCAAGCCAGCTGGAATGCTAAGCTAGCAGATAAGATTACGCATTTGAGAAGCTTCATGCCGAATGGATATCGCTGCTGTTGGTATCCAGTGATACTCCACAGGCACAGAACATCTTCTGTTAACATCTTATTGTTAACTTAATATGAACAGGGAAACAGAGATTTGCTGTGGGAACGTTCCCAGGTGATCTTCAAGATTTGCATATGTTTATGTTTGTTCTATGTTTTAAACTTACACACTGTTCCCTAGCGCTCTGATAAGATCTCTTGCCTTGCCAGCAGATTATAGCACAGCAGTTGAAACTGTTCTATTTGTGGTGCCTCAAAGCACATGTTAATGACTGCAACATTTGAAGGGAAAGACAAATGTTTGTTGGCTGTGGGATTCAATGAAAACAAGATGTGTGCAAAGTGCAGTGTACTCTAGTGGCACTATACAAATAATGAATAATAAACAAAGCTTATATCGTTTTGCACAATTTGTTGGAAAAGGTTATTTTTTTTCTGTTACATGTATGTTTTATAACTATCAAATACCTACTGACTTGGGAATATGGCTGTTATTTCTGTGTATTTCTCCATTCCTTTTGTTTTAGTGGCCACTGCAGTTTTAGTTTCTTTTAAAGTAATCTGAGTTCCATAGAGGTTTGCAACATTTAAGAAAGATGTTTTGGGTAGGCAGGCCTCAAATAGAAATAGGTCACTGCAGCAATAAGGTAGGACATACATTTTTTCTAAAGCCTGCAGTCAGCATGTAAATTTAAGTTTACCATGAGTGCAGCTATACTGCTGTTGTGGTACCTTATGTAAGTATCATGTATTGGAAAAAAAATTACCAATATTAATACTTTTATACTGCCCTCAGTATAAAGTAGTAAAATCTTTCTAAACGGGTTTGCTTAAATGTTCAATACAGCATAAACACTTGAGCTAAGTCATGTTAGACTAGTGAACCTTAACTGTTAGACAGTTAACCCACTAGGTCTAGTTAACCCACTGAAGTAGGAAGCAAGTTGCTTCCATACTTTGGCAGAGTATTGGTATTATATCCCCAATTTGCAATTTTAGATTGTGTCTAGTCCCAGCGTATAGAGTCAGACTTGAAAAGTATACAATAGTTCATTAAAATTGTAGATTATGAACAAAGGAATAAAACAGTAAAAAAAAAATTGATCATAGAACTGTAGTTGAGCACTAAGATTTTTTAATTATTAAAATACGAGTTTATTCTTCCATGAAGTAAATGTTACAGAAGAGCGACACTTTAGGATGTGAATACACCAGTATGGTAGGATAGCAAGCTATATTTTTAAGTAAGTAAGTAAGTAAATGAAAGGTCTTCTTCCACTTGGTGCCCTTTGTCTTCAAAAATACTATTAATGTTTACTCACTCGTTATGAAGGTTTACTTAACTTTACATGAGTTATTCTGAAGAGTTGTGTATTGTAAATAGAATGTAAAAGGGGGGTGGTGGAGCAGGTCGAGTGGAATAAATTATTTGCATTAGAGGAGGAAGAGATGGACCAATTATTTTGAATATGCCCATTTTCCCTCATGTCTCAACAAGTGCTTCTCCACAGTCCCAGATGAATTCCACTTGCCCCCAGCACTTCCTTGGATTTCTTTTTTGATGTTGAAAGACTGCTTGGTCTGGGACTGTCTTGTGATTATGGACTCTCACATTTTTAGTAACAGACACAAATTGCTCCCAGGGTGACAGTAAATTATTAGGGTGTTTTTGGTGTTCCTAATTGCTGCTTTTACAGCTTATGTGCCAAGTTGTCAGGTGTCATTTAAGCTGACTCTAGGTCATGACTGGAGCAAGAAAAGCCGATGAAAAACTAAAGGACAAAAAGACAGAACAAATTCTTGATAGTATGATTACCTGTCAAAACATTATGATTACTTAAAATACCTTTTTAACATTTAAGAGTCATACTTTCATGGCAATTAATTATATTTAGCATGTATCATTCTATGAAATACATTTTAATGTATAATTTATTACTATTTAAAACATTGAAAAAAAAACTATATGGTACACTGCTCATCCATCAGGTAACTATTACATTGTAGATTGCAAATCAAGTATAATTTTTTCATTAAATATGGTCACATGTCTGGTTTGTGCTGCTAGATGGATCATCAGTGAACAACCCATTTGCCTTGTTTGATTCAAGCTGTTCAGATACAGGGGTCTTTTGCTGTTAACTTTGAGAAAAGAAATAGAATAGGTGTTATTTCTTTTGCAGTTTCTAAAGTTTTGCCCTTTTATTCAAGGGTCTTCTCACATTACTTACTTTTTTTTGTTTTGTTTTGTTTTTGTAATAATTCTGTGATGTTGTGAAAATGAAACACCAGGGACGTCTGACCTGTCCAAATTGTATAGGAAAAGAAACTAAACTTTGGAAAAAAACACAAATTCTGTTCCTTGTCATCTTTATAATAATGTTGCTGTTTAAGAGAGAGTCGTTAGCTTGTATACGTTCCATAGACGTTGAGATTGCTTAGCAGATAATGTAAGAGAAATTAGACTATCTACTTTAGGTTCTGAATTCAGCAAGTATGTGGGCACAGATGTCTTGACTGCCTTCTGACCTAGCTGAGCTTAACTGTGCTCACCTTTCAGAAGTGATTATTATTCTAGGCATTAACTCAGACTTGGCTTTTAATATTTCTTAAGACAGTATGTACTTTCTAAAACTGAAAGCACAGTATCTACATTCACTGTATACTTGGGAGGCGTTCTTTGCCATAGATGGCTCTTGACTATTAATAACAGCAACAAAATTCTTTCAGTCGTACCGGAAATTCTGACATAATCTAAATTTCCAATTTTTTATAAATAAATATCTCTAAGAGATAACATTTTCAATTACCTTCCCAAAAAGTTATCTTAGATGCACTCCAATGTCTTGCAAGTAAACAGATGCAAGCACTGTAGGAGTATGATATAGTAGCAAAGTAAATAAATGCTAATAACCGCCTTAGGATGATGTTTCTTAAATTGTCTTTTTATTCTGTTAAAAGATCCTGTTATTGGTTGCAAGCTCTGTGAAGCAAGAACTATTATCATTGTATATATCTACAGTGATAAGCTTAGCATGATTCTGATCTCAGCTGATACCTGTAGGAATTGCTATAAAGCATATGAAATACAGAGAAATGACACAATTAATACTGTGTCATTTAAAGATAATCAGTACAGATAGTTTGAATATTAAAAAATGCTTTGGTCTGAATCGAGCTTGCCATTGTAAGAGGCACTTACTGATTTTCTGTTCATGACTTAATTTTTTCCCCAATATATGTGGCAGGTGGTACCTTCTTGGAAATGCATGTTTTTCCACAGAACTAGCTTGTAAAATTTTCTAACACTGAAAATTCAGAAAATGATAGCATTTCAGGTACTAAAATTGTTAACAGTTCCAGTTTTATGCTAATATGCACTATTAACCCCGTGTTACTAGCTTTCTTCATAGAACTTTCCATGTAGAATACGAATATCAATGAGTACGAAGTCCAGCCTTAGTATTTTTGGAAACACTTTTTCAGATTCAGAACAGGATTTGGAAACATCACTTAATTAATTCCCAATTTACCTTCCTAAACTTTAGGTTTTGGACTCTTTAGAGCAGTGAATAGTGCTTATTTTATCTTGCCTCTTTGTAGGATAAGCATTACAGTGTAGGCAACCAAAGTTATTTCTGTTATGAAACAAGAATGAAACTTCATTTTTGGAAGTGAAACACGGTAGTGCATATTAAACCTAGCTCCCTAGTTAATGGTTTAATGGTTTTGTTTGTACTGTTAAGGTGATGGACAAAAGAGTTAATGTGAATTGTTTTGTTTATAACAAAAATCTGTGCGATACAGGGAATAGAGACAGAGTAGCAATTCAATTGTAACTCAGTATCCCTGTTATTTGACAAGGAATATAGTGGAAGGTGTAAAATAGAATTTATTTTAAGACTGTGGGTGTGTGCGCATGCGTATATGTTTTTATGGTGCTTCTACACCTCACCTCGTTGTAAGCTTGCATAGATAACAATGACAGAGATACAGGTTGCAGGAATGAAACTGCCGGCATCTGCAATAACATTTAGGCAGCCTTTTTTTCCTGATACACAATATACCTCTGTGGGGATATTTTTTTAATTTTTATTTATTTATTTATTTGCTAGTATGTCTGCTTAACTTTTATTTTTGTTAAAGAAATAGGCTCTAAAATTTGTCTCTACTGTTTCAGGTTGAGCAGGTCTACTTGGAAGCGTTGTTTGGGCTTTGTGCTACAAAGCCCTGTACTGTAAGTGTATTTCTTTCACGTGAGCCTGCATTATTTAATTTGTCTAGAAGTTTGCTGTGTGGTAGAATTCTTTTGTAACGTTTGGGGTTTTTGAGTACTACTTAAAATATAATCTTAAAATTCATGGAATAGCAGAGTGTAGTTGCTTCTGGTGACCTGTGATTGTTAGGGGGGAAAAAAATGCTGAACATTCATCTATGCTGAATGCTCAATATGGATTGGAAAGGTAATATTATGTGGTTTCAGTGTGTCTGTCATAAGATTAAAACTTAATATGCAGCATCAGAATGACCTAATACAACAAATTTTGCAATATTTAGCATGTAATAACAGAAGATGGTGAGTGTCCTGAACTGCACTAAGAAGTGAATGCATGAATTATTGTAAAGTACGCTTTCAAATCAGTTTACCCTGTTTCTATTTGTTTTCATATTTATGGAGGCACAAATGAATGAAATGAGAAACAAAGGAGGTATATGATGCATTTCTGAAAGACCGATGATACTTCTGTGGGCAGCAAACCGTAGTCTTTAATCTGTGTGAGGATTGCATCCCTGTAGATCCATGGACTTTTAAAAAGCTAGTATTTTGGTAGTGAAACAATATTTTTAAGTGATAATATCTTTATTGACTTTTCAAGTTATTTCTTCATATAGAGTATATATATCTATATGGGTATTAAACAAGCCTAACTGTTCAATTTAAATTAATGTAATCATTTCCTCATTGCCATTAGTTTGCGTACTTGCTTTGGTTCTAGTTTAAAGTAAAATAATAATAATAATAAAGATAATAATTTAAAAACCCCTCCAGGTTAGAATCTGCTGTATGTTTTGTCAGGCAGAAATGTCCAAGGACAGGGCACAGCAGGTTCGGCTGCGTTACCTAATTACAGCTGAAAGTTTTCCACCGCAGATCATCTTCTGCAGCATTACTTCCTGAAGTCTGCTTGCAAAAAGCTAAAAGCTTCTATATAACTTCTGTATTGGCCTACTGCTTATATGAAGCATTTTAAGGCCTGTTTCTTTTGGGGGAATCAGTATTATTGCAGTCAGACTTTAAAGAAGTGTACTCTCAAAGAAATACTTGGTTGATTCTTTTTCACATTGAGATTTTTAGGACTTTTTTAAAATATTTGCCTTCTGCCTAGGAATGTAATAGCAGCTTCATTGTGATGAAGTGAGTTTATCAGAAGTTGTTACATCTCTTATAGAGTTAGAAAAAAAGTAAGTACAAATTCTGTATTTTCAACTGACTTTTCAACAATATAAAAATACCAGTAGATTAATGTGAGATCCTTAAAGCTAGCCTAAAATAAAATGTCTAAATGCTAATGAGATCAGAAGAATAGCATGGTTCTTGATCACTGCTACATAATAATAATAATCACCAGCTAATGTAATGTAAAAAAATATAAGTTCATATGATCATTATGGTATTTCTTAACTGTTGCAAATTAATTTTGTCCAAAAATATTGGCAGCTTAGGAAGCTGTCAAGGTCATTTCTGATGTTTTGCACCAAGCTGGTGCAAAGCTGGAGAATATGCTAGGAACTTGAGTTTTTCACAAAGCAGGTGTCAGAAACCCAAGACCTTAAACACCTTCAAACAACCACTGAATTCAGTTCCCTACTTGCTGGTATCCTTTACAGTGAAAAAATCTCCAAACTGCTGCTACAAATGAAGCTCCTTTCAGTGCTGTTCACATTGATTTTATTGTGATAATCTAATGTTGATACAGGCACGTGTAAAGTTTGCTACGAACCACATCTGTAGATAGCAAAAATAGTATTACTCATTGTTCCTTTTCAAGTGTTCTGAAGTATTTGGAAACCCAAGAAGAGCTCCACAGAAAATCAGCAGTCCTCATACAATTTTTTGTTCTATTTCCCATGTTGAGTTAACTGAGTGCCATTAACTAAAAATGATAGTTATTTATCATTAAAGTGATACTGGATGTCTGAGCTACAATTAAACTCTTAATTCCAGTAGAATATAAAAATTGGTGAACTGAGTTGGAGAAATACCCTGTCATGTACCTTATACCACAAGGCTGACATCATAACCTTAGGAAAGAGTAGAGGAACAGGTCAAAAAATAATGATGCTTACATGAAATAACTTTTCAGCAACCTGTGGCTCAGGAATTTTTTGAGGCAGAAGTAGTAACTTTTAATTTCTTTAATAACCTTGATGGCGTTTTCTTCCATGAATTTGTTTAACCCTTTTAAATCCATATGCGATATCTTGTGGCAATGAGTTCCATATTTACATGTAGTGTAGAAAAAGTACCTGTTTAGTTCATTTTGATAGTTTAGTTTGATACTAGCCCATTCTCACATTGAAAGAGTCAGTAAGTAAAGGGGTGGGAGCATCATCTCTCTGACCTTTCCTCTGTAATTCACAACTTCACATAGATGACTTTAGTGACCTCTTTTTAGGCTAAAAGCTCTTGATCTGTATATTGTTCCTATCATCCCTTTTTCAGAAATGTTGTTGGGGGAAGAGGGAGCTTCCATCTCTTTTGTTCTTCCTTTCACCATTTCTAGCTATCCTTTATCTTAGGTTATGGGAGAGAGAGAGAGAGAGAGAGAGAGAGAGAGCAGTAGATCGTACTTAAGCTACAGGCATGCAATGGATTTGTAGCATAACGAGATTTTCTATTTTCTTTACATTCTAGTTCCTATTTTGATTACTAGTGAGCACTGAGCTGTCATTTCTCCTGAGCTATCTATTTATATCTACTATCAGTACTTTTTTTCCTGATTAGTAGAAGATGTCAGCTCAAAGACCATCACATATGTTTGAAGTTAGCCTTTTCTTTCCCTTGTGAATTACTTTACACTTATCTGTGTTGAATTTCATCTGCCATCCAGTTACTGATGGATTGATGGAACTATTTGGAGTCTTTCTTACTGACTAGAAAAGTGTATATTGTCAGCAAAAAAGTTGTCATTTCACTATTCACTCTGTTCTGAATCGTATGTGAGTATGTTGAAAAGCACCGGCCTTATATAGGACTTTGGGGGAATTCCAATGTTGCCTGTCCTCTGATGTGAAAACTACTAACCTTCACACCCTTAATCTTGTGATTAGGTGCTAATTCATTCATAAATTCCCCCTTCCTAGCATTCTAGTTTGATTATTATTATTACTATTGTTGTTGTTGTTATATTTGGTAAAAACAATGTAAAGATTCTGTAGTATGTTATATGTGCATAAATGTTACTGTATCAGTTTTCTTGACACTGGTGTCAGATTTAAGAAGCAGTAGCTTCACAGATCCACCCATCTCTCTCCTTAAATATTGATGCTATATTTGACACGTTCTGCTTCTCTGTCAAAATGCTAAATGATAGTTTAGATACTGCAGTTGCAATTCCACCGTTTTATATTAGAGTTCTCTAAAGGGAATAGCCCTTTGTTCTGGCCTTTTATACCAGTCATTTTATAAATTTATTGTACAGCTTCTTCTACTACTGATGATAATTTTTTGAATAGATGCTTTCACCTTATTTCTGATAAGGAAAAGTTCCATTAAGAAAACCTCCACAAACTTTTCTACAGTGAATACAGATGCCTTGGAAGCTGTATGGCTTTCTGCTAGTGTCTCCTCTGATTTATAGGTTAGTTCTACTGGCAAACTTCCCTCCTCCTCCAGTGTTTGGAAAAGAATTTTTTACTAGGTGTATATGCATTTGAGGGGCTGTTCCTCAACATCTCTTGTCCTACCTTCTTGAAGTATTTTTACACTTTTTTTATTAATTTTTTCAGTTATTTAGATTGGACATCAAGAGAATAACCTTATTTTTAACATTCTTTGATGCCTCTGTTTTGACCAGGCTACATTCTCATATTTTCTGCTCTCCTGTACCTTAGTCCTCCCTCCTTCTCTTATTTTTTTTGGATAGGTTGTATGTTAATTCCTCTCAGCCTCAATGTTTCAAAGAAAACAAAGAAAGACTAATAAAACTCTCAATGCTTCTGGTGATCCCTTTATTGTTTCAGATGCTTCTTTTAACATTCCCCTACTGTGCTTTCTTATTTTGATGTACCTTCCCTTTGAATATCTTACCACTTTTCCTCCGTAAAAGTGTAGAAAGCAGGTAATTTAAAATCGCTGTGAAAGTTGGGTTAAATTATTCAAACCATATCTTGAGTATTGCTCAGGAGCAAGAAAAAGATGCTTGTCTTCATGTAGGGTGTGCGCATCCCCAAAAGACTTATGATATCAGAAAAGTGAAGCTTCAAAATTGTGTCCTGGCAGGATATTTACAAAAATTACACGGCTAACAAAGTCATTGTTGCTGGGTTTGTTACACTTCCTACCCCAAAACCTTTCTCATGTTCCTTAGCACGTCATAGTCATTGATACAATCCTGGCCATCATTTAATTTGCAGCGCAGTACCGTTTTTTTCCCCCAATTAAACCTGGAGCGTTAGTCCATATTATTCTGTGTAACCTTTGATTCAATAATCTGATTTAACTGTCTTTTTCTTAACATATAGAACTTCCTTCGCGAGGAACTAAATTTTGGAGACTCTTTTCCGCCCACTATGCTATCTCTGGCATGTCCATATTTCTCTCTAAAATGAGCTACGTCAGTTACTTTTCATCAACTTTTTTTTTTTTTTGAGTGTTTCATATTTTTTAATCCTATTTTTATGCCCCATAAAACAAGATCTGCTGTCAGCTGTCACTACCAAAAAGCGTAAGTGCCTTCCTACCCTAAAAAAAAGGTAATCCAATAAGGTACCTATAGACCTCACTTCTTTATTCCTGACCGACATACATGTTATCTCAATGAGCATAACAAAGGAAGTTTCTCTGCATTGTTTAGTGGTAGATGGCCGAATTTCGAGAAAATTGGAGCTGTCCAATTGATAGTTTTGTTCCTGTGGTCTTTTCCATAATCTTAACTAAAAATGAATGATTCGAAGCTGCTTGGCAACTCAAATGGCTGTCAGTCATTATAAATTTATTGGGGGATTTTTTTTCCCCCTCAGGTAGAATCTGTATGCACACGGCCTTTAAGCTTTTAGCCACTTGACGTCTCTTCTGACGACCAAAAAGATCCCCCAAAACTGTAGGGTTTTAGAACTGTGTTACACAAAGGAGGATGACTGGCAAAATCCTGCCTAAACAGAGTGGAACGGTTGGTTATCACACATAGCTTTTGTGAACATGTCAGGCTTACTCAGAAAAGCAAATATTAAACTTGCTACTATGTGTTTGCCTTTTCAGTGTCAGACACCATAATATCTTCAAGACATTCAACTTCTGATCTAATGCATTAAAGTAACATGTAAAAAATTATATCTGATATCCCTTGTAGATAGACTATAACAACATCTGCTGCTGAATATAAACTATGAATATATTTTTTCATATATACTCATCTTTTTCTTCTTTCTGTTATTTGTTGTATATTTTCCCCCTTTATACTATTGTGTTTATAATCAAAAGTTTAATGAACACCACAGCACTGAATTTTAGTATATCCTTTTGCAGCGTTGCCCCAAGTGATCATGTAAGAGAAACATGTTCAACTGCTGTTGATCAGCCACTTCCATTTAAACATTTTTGCAATGATCTAGCAGTTGAACTAGTCCTGTTTGCTCTTGAGGTTGATACAAAACTGTTACCTGCAAAAAGGAAAATATTTCAGTGTTTTTGTTTTGTCTTTTTTATAAAATGTAAGAAGTAATGTCATGCTAACTTTAATTGAGGACATAGGGAAACAAAGACAGAGTTAATAGCTTTCTAGTCCTCTTTATCTGAATCTGCTCAGGTCTTTAGTACTGACAGTAAAATAAATTGTCACAAAGCAAATGTTGTCCCTTTTCATTTTTTTCTCACTTTTTTTTTTTTTTTTTTAGCTGACTCCTGTGTGTATCATCAGGTGTTATCATCACTGAGACATAAGCTTATGAAGAATTTGCAGAGTATAGATCTTGTCTCCTTTTTCAATTGCAAAAATTGTGACTATTATGTAGCTGATCTTGCAAATTCAAAAATAATCAGTACTTTAATTATGCTTACTTTATTTAAGTGCTGAAGGCCGCAACAGGCCTGCAATCGCTGGAATGCTAGCAGCACATAATATGGCCAACTGCAAACAGCAGTCTAATTTGTTGATTTCAAGTGAGGTGTAATTATATTGCTTCATTTGCTGAGCAAATCATATGAGAGCGTCTCTAAATCAGCCTGATTGTGTAATGAAGAGCTAATTACAAACAGCAGTATTCTTGCAGTAAATTTATGGTAACTGCTGATGCCAGGTTGGCACCAGTATGACAATGGCTCATTAGTACATTTATAAAAGCAGCGGTGGAACTCTACCCACAGCACAGCAACTATTCTCTGTACAGTTCTCTATTTTGGGAGACCAGAGTGACTGCCTCTCTTCCTCCATTGTAACTACTTTAGATGATAAATAATCTTGTCACCATTTCTTCGGAGGAACTAACTGGTACTTCTAGAAAAGCTTGCAGTAAGACTGCATGACTTGAAAAGCATTCTTGTCTTTCAAGGCAGGTGAGACTTGAAAATGTTTGACCAGAAGCCTTGGCCGTTAGTGACAGCTTTTGTAATTCTTTCTCCTTTGAACCTTCACTGCCTGGGTTGAAGGGTCTCCTTGGAAATCTCAAGGCCAATGGTGAATTTCTGACAGGACCATGTTTGAGTCAGCCCTGTGCTAATTGAAAGATTTTAGACCTGCACATTTTAATATTTTCTTCAGTTTAAGTTGGAAGTGCTGGTGACCTTCCTACAACTTCCATTATTTAATTCTAAATTATATTTACTCTTAAATCAGCTAACCCAACTCGAAAGATGGTCACTCTATAAATTTACAGCACAAGATATTCTCCCTAGTTTTTTTGAAGTTTCCATTAATTTCTTGGGTTTTATTAATTTCTTTAAGTTCTGTGTGGCGTGCTTTCTTATAGGTAGTTTCAGGCAATTGGAATAATTTATTTCCAAATAGATGTGTGTAATTGCCTGTTCGATCTTAAGCCTGACACCAACAGTAGATTGAACGCTATTTTACACAAAGGCTTCTAATCTATTAAATGGTATAGTGGGACTGATTTCCTATGAAATTGCTTGATACTTTTTATCTTTTGGCACAGTAACTCAGAATAAATTTCTTCCTGTATATCTCCCTCCTGCTTGCTTTCTTCTGTAACACAGAATAATGAATCTGTGACCCCTTATTATTTCCTCTCTAATCCTGCTTAGTGACAGGTGACCTTTGATGAATGGTCTGATTTGGACACCTGTCCCAAATAGAGAAATTCATACGTATTCATTAGGTCTACAGCAACGGACTTGAGGCTTCTTTGAAAGATGTTTAACGTTTAACTCGGAGATTGCTCTCCACCCACCAAGTTCCAAGGTGGCTCCTTGCTCTGTCTTTGGGTTTTGACCATCTTCTTAAGTTGTATGTTGCATGAAAACAGTCCAGACCAAATTTCTAGATCAATATCCTGTGATCACTAGTGAGTTCTTGGGGAAAGAGTATTAAGAAGTTAGTAGGAAGGATATGGTAGTCAGTGATAAGAGACTTCCTGGCTACATGTGGGCTGTCATTTTAAATAGCCACCAAAAAATGATATACATCTGCAATATTATTTTAAAATTCCAGAGATGAACATATGCAGTTTTTATCTAATTATGTACTTGTTAGGTTGAAGCACCACTAATTTTGAAAACTTGGTATATCCAAAGGGTTCAGCCTCAGTCTCTTCTGAAGCATACATTAACAACAGAGGCTGTAGATGCTTTTGACTTTAACACCATATTCTAACATAAATTCACTCTTTAGATCTTCTGCTGCAAAACTGGTGTATTAATAGATGCTGGTAACTCCATCAAGGGAACCACAGTTTTAAATATTATTGGGTACAAAGAGAAGATTGCGATAGAGAGCTTCATAGCTATTTTTATATTTCTTTAACTTTTTTCTGTGTTCTCTGGAACATGGGGAAAGGAGGGATTGCAAAGGCAGAGTAAGATTTCTTTGCCAAAGTTATTCTCCCAACTTCACCTACACATCAGACAGCAGGGGACGGTATTGTGATTGTATGTTAATCCAATGTACGTTAGCCATCCTGCTCTAGAGAGAATCTGTCGACAGCTACATTTTCTTCTCCCCTCCCTTTCTACCAGACAAAGATATTAAATGGTTATTGTACTGTGCTAAAATGTTTCCTTCTAATCATGGGTTTTATTCCTGTTAATCTGTAGAGCTAGAGTTCATTAATTTCAGTTTACTCCAAAAAATATATATACATAATAGGCCCATGTCATATTTTAAAAAGTTAGTACTTTGGAAGAAGGCTCGTTTCCATCTTAGAGGGGGCTCTTGGCTTTCTTTTCTGATCTTGGATTTGCAGGCTAGTCCCCATAGCCACGCTTTCAAAGGTCACGTGTTCATTGATTTCCTCCCTTGATCTTCCCACTGAATATTTGTATTAGGGGTGGAACTTTTACAATTTATTCTCTTTATTTTGATCTATCTTTAATCTGTTATTTAAAGCTGAGTTTAAAACAGGTTATTCCTTTGTGTAGGATGACAGAATGCAATAGGGGAACCAAACCACCTCAAAAGGGGCTGATGTCTGAGGTGTCTGCATGATTTTTTTTTGTCTTGTTTCTCACATGCACCAGCATCTCCACTTTGTTCCTCTTCAGTATTGGCATGTATCACCTGTTATAATCCCATATGAGATCTAAACTACAATTTCTCTGAGGAAATTACCTGGATTTTTTGATGTTTCTGGAAAATTAAATGTACAATCTCGTATATTTAAAAAAAAAATCCATTTTAAAGTTTAGGATTCCCTATAAAGTTAGCACAATACTGGTTTTAGCTAGAGCAAATGCAAAACAAATTCAAATGTAAACCTTAGCTGTATAAACTGTGTGAAAATCGATGCTTGGGATGAGATGGTATTATATGGAGGAAAAAAGAAAAGTTCTTCTCTGTGAAATCTTCATGAGAACAGCCCAGGTCAACTTGAGCTGGCAGAAGTTGTCATGAAAATATTATTCCAAGTCGTAATACTTATGCTATATTAAGTACCATAGTACTTTAATTTCCACAGACTATATCTCTACCGTGTCTTATTTTGTTACTGTAAATCGCTTTCCTTCTGTAAGTTTTTTCTATTTCTGTGCTTAGGATTATGTCTGATGTGAGCTTTACAGAATCATTGTCCAGAGTTTGGTTTGCTATTGAAAAAATAAGGGAATGGCATGGCAAGACTGATCGATGATTTAGCTACAGGGTGGGCTTCATTTATTCCAAAGTTATAGCTACCTGGTTAACTGGAGATGATAAACAGATGCGTGAAGCTGTAGGATTTTTCAAGTTCTGTGCTAACAATACCATAGAAAGGTGTTAAGGTAGATTATGTGTAAATGTGGCATTTCTTTTATTAATAGTGCTACTATTCTTTTGTGCTGCAGCACTTCATAACTTTGGTTTTGTTTGTTATCCACAAACATATGTGAGAAAAGATTCCCCCCCCCCCTTGGATAGAACTACCTGAGAACTATATTAAAAATCAGGGTTGAAGTAAACGTGTGGCATAAGAGGGAGAGCTATGACTTTCCCTAATGAATGCAAAATTTTACATGCGAGACTAAGGTTTGTGTGAGTACTATGTATGCGTGCATGGTGTGCATGTGCGCTCCGTGTACTCTGTATTCTACAATCCTACTAATTCAAAACTGTCCAAGTATAAAGCAGATATACAGCTTAGTGCTGCCACTTGGACAGCGTGTTTTACTGGCAGGAAATTGTCTCCTTTTGATTATCAGATTGCTAATCATTTTGACTGAAACCTCCTCACTTTCTTGATCTTTCTGTGGAACTGTTTGGTTTGAGGCCTCTTGAAGCCAGCTGTACTTGAGTGTTACCTCCTTGTGTTCAAGTATATGCCTATTCTTTAAATGTGCATTTGACAACACATATTAAAAGGATAAAGGCTAACAATTTATTTCTATTTATCACTTCATTAAACATCACTTAATACTATTTAAAATCATCCCCCTTACACTGATTTCATGCTAGCAGTGTCCTGTTTCAGTGACCCTTGCTACTATTCTATATCATTAGCTAAATCAGTTTCCTGGGTGTTCATAAAAAAAAAAATGACAGTCCCAGTTCAGCATATCCCAATTAAGTATTTTGTAGCAGTGTTTTATACTTACACAGCAGTTCTCTCATGAAGCACTTTACAATTACATATATGGGCCCGTTAGACTACAGCTGCCTAAGTGGTAGAGGACAGCTGTTAGCAGCTGTTTAAGACTTCACAGATTAATGACAAGAGGAGAAAGTTCAAACAGTTAAGGCAAACACATGTTCTTACAGCATGCAGTACAGGCTCTTTAGCATCAGCTCAATTCCATCAGTGCTAAAGTTTTAAGAACGTACCTGAAAAACCTTAAAATAAATAAGACTTTGTCCTTAAAAGACTTACTCATCTTCCTGTTCTGTTCTCCACAAACCACACTATACTAGTCTCCTTTGAAAAAGAGGAAATCTCAGTTTATGGAAGAGGTTGCTTTGCTTGCAGACTTTTTTTGTAAGATTGCAAATATACTATTAGCACGTTTTGTGACTACTGAAGTACTGGAAATGCCATTTATGAGTTTATGAGATGACTTTAGGTATAAAGATCATACATAGACTTGTTACAAGGAGCTAGTCTTTTACAGAAGCTTTGATACCTTGATCATCATTCGATGTTAATTTTCTGGGTAGCAAATATTAGCTGTATTAAAGCTTTGTTGCAGTTCCAGAAATGGTAATTGATCATTCTCAGTAGGATGCCACAGCTGAAAACCATCACTGAAGTAAGAATTTGAGATGTGCAGTCTGCAAGTGTCCAATTTGCACAGTTTAGGGATCTAGGACTTTCAATTGTGATATTAGTATTGGGAATATTATGCTAGCAGTAGTGTTACAGTTACAACTAAGGAGATACTAGCTGCAAAAACACTCTTTTGCAGAAGCAGGGAAGGGGATTGCACTGAAGAAGAATACTTTTACCTTGGAAAGAGTGGATAGATGAGAGAGAAGGAAATTAGATTTTTCAGTATCACTTTGCATTGCAGCTGCAATGAGACGAAATCCTCCAAGGAAATCAGGTTAACTGGAAGTAGGGCATAAAAGCCAGGATGCAAGGAGAGGATGTGGATTCCTTCCCCTCTTCTGTAGTGTCATCCCAAATTTTCATTATATTATCTGGATAGCAAAAAGGTATCATATTATCAATATCATGAGGGGGCAAAAGGGCCCAAAATGCTTTGATCCAACTGTCAGTTTTCCCTTTAGGAAGTAAAGCTGGAAATCACGTGCTATTGAAATAAAGCAGATAAGCATACAAAAAATTCTGAAGTCACTAAGCAAGAGGTTCTGTGCATGAATTTCAGATAAACTTTAAAAAAAATCTAATTAGAGCAGTGACCTATAATATATGATGTTTTTCTGAAATCAGAATAAATGAATATAGTCAAGTCCACATCTCGTACGTATCAGATTCTCCTCTTAATATCTGAGGAAGAGAAGACAAAGTTGTTGTCAAATTTTTACTTTCTCTAAGTATATAAAAATTACAACGTAATTTATGCTAAACTTGTAGGAAAATATTAAACAGAGTGGTGATGTTTGCTTTCCTAAATTGAATGGCAATTTAATAAAGGATTTGGATCAAAGTTCTGTACTTGATATGTCAAACAGTATAGTGGGTTTCAAGTGGTAATGAGATTATGCTCACTTAAGCACTTGGAAATTGCGACTACTCTGAAGTGTTTTTTCTGTCATTTTTTTTGTATTTTCAGTGCTAGCTCTGTAGCAGCATTAAAACATATAAGGACTTGTCTGAATTACATTCAAATATGTTTTGAGCTTACTTTTCAAGAATTTTCTAGCAAGTGAGTTTGTTGGTGAGAATAGCTATAAAAATGGTGAGTCTAAAAATATTGCTTGATTGTTGTTGTTGTTAAAAATTATCGCCTTATACTGGTGAATCTAAAGGTGGGCTGATGCCATTACTGCTCTGAAGTTATTTCTTTGTAGCTCGAGATTTGACCTTGAATATTTCACTGAAGACATTACAATCTGGGAATTATTTGCACAAGTTATTTGTATTATTCACAAATGTTGCATGAACAGATTGGGAAAATGATGAAAGATCAGTTACGACCTTACTCAGATTTTATCTTAAATTTTATTAGCATACGTAAAAGTGGAACGTGATATCTGTTGCCATATGTAAGTATCACACACCTTTTTATGAGAAACTAGTGTCAAATGATGCAAAATCAAACACTGATATTTATGAATCATATTAGTCCTCCTCCATTATCTTCCAGTCCTCCAACATAGCATTGAAATCTGACTTCATACTGTGCCAGGGAAGTATTTCATTTTTAATCAAACATCACCAGAATCAAAGTTAATGAACCGTTTTAACTTTCCATTTTGAGTATGTGAATCAGATCATGCACAAAGTCCTTTTTCCTGAGCAAGACGTCTTCTGAATTGACAAACATGAATTTGCTTCGCCAGGAATTCAGTACGGCACTATCTAAATGTTTATTTTAAAGATGCTAGCGTGGTACAAGCTGCTGAAATGAAAATTGATTTTCTGTTTTTCTCTTATTTGACAGTGGTGTTGATCAAAGAGATTTCCAGCATTGTTTTAAATGTGCACGCATCCTTGTTGTGGTATGTTTGTGATACTTGACAGTGCTTTTCAACTACTGATGAGCAGTGTTTTATCGGGGGGGTCAGCACCCCTGTATCAGAGAGCTTCAGGGAGGCACAAAAACAGCATTTTTTTCTCGAAGATCACTGAACATATCTGTAATAGGGAAAGGAATAGAATTTTCATCTCTGCAATTTGATTTTTTTCTTTTTAAGGTAATTCTTGAAATAGAAAATTCTGTGCTATTTACGAAATTGTGTTATATATAATTATCTTGTGTCAAATAACTGAAAAAAAGCTTTTTTATGCAATTTTACAAACTCTACCTACAAATAGTGCCTTTTAATTTATTAGAAGAAATAAAAAAAATATAAAACAAACTTTCAAATCTCTGATTTCTTATCATTAAATCAGACCTTAGAGGTTTGTAAACACAATTTTTAAGATAGTTTTTTTTAATCTTAGAAAGTAAATTAGCCTTAATATGTAAATTCAAATGGTACATTTTGTTAATGTAAGTGAACTAGGTACATGGTTTTCCCTTGTTTTACCATTTCTGCTCAATGCCTGTCAGCATGCAGCTCTGCTCTCAGGAAAAACACATTTTAAAAGTTGCAAGAAACAGTCATGTATATTGTTTTCTGTAAATGAGCTTGGTTTGACAATAAGCTATTGGAAACATGGAAAGTCCCAATTTTTTTGCAGCATTCAACTCATATGCCAGCCCTCCAGAGACTCGGATAAATCTTTGCCTATAGAATGGGAGGAAAACATTTAGTACAGTGCATCAGCGTGTCTCGAATTCTGGTTCCAAGGTTCTCGGTGGATTTCATTACCTGTTTTAAAATACTATTTAACCTTTTTTTCCCCTCATCTGTAAAATAGGAGAGTATTTACCTTTGGAGGGCAAACGTGTTCAGAAGGTGCTTGAGGCAGTTGAATTCTTATTCTTTCCTCATATGTCACTCTAAATCTGATATGTTAAGTATTCCTTTACCTGTCTGCAAAATTTACATTTCACACTTAGAAGATTAATTTAGCTAACAGCAAAATTTACGATGGCAGATGACTTTAAATGTGACAACATGTGAATGTTCTCACATAAGAAATCTTGCCCTTGATTCTCACATTTAAGTTACATGATAGTTCAGTGATGAACACTTACAACCATCTGTGAAGATGGCATGCAGCCCATCTCTAATAGGTGCCAAATAAACATGTTTTTAGATGGGAATCTTGTGCTATACTGCAAATGCTCTCTCTGCTACAGAAAGGTCATGCATTATGACAGCTTTGCCAAATGTCTCTTTACACTTCGTGATGCTTGTTGACACTAACATGACAGAAAAAGAGGATTTTTCAGAACAGTGAAAGCAGGCACCTCTACTTGCCCGCAAGGCAAAGAGAAATGGTACGAGTGACCTTGCATAACAGAATTTGCCAAGAAATTAACACCCAGGAGTTCTGTAGCAATCCCCCCATTATTAATCTGGTTCCAAAGTGCACTATCAAATTGAATAACAGAGCACAGATGTTGGACTTTTCAGAGAAATTGGTAACCACTTATGAGAACAAAGTGCTCCCTCAAATTGTCACCTTTGGATTTTGACATTGTTTTCAGATGAAGTTATATTATTACAGAATTGTCACAAACCTTAGTTATCCTTACTGCAGCCAGTTTAATTAGACTCCTAATTCAGCTCAGAAAAGTTATAACCTTTGGAAAAATCTCCTTGATAAGGTTAGTCAATTTTCTGAATTGTATTTCATTATCGCTTTTTTCCCCATTAAATTTGTGCCTGCCTGCCTTTCAGTATTTCTCGTACTTTATTTGTAAACTATTGTCTGCTGTAATCATCATCGTAGTTCAGTCTATCAACTTGGTAATAGGGAGTATTTAAAATTGTCTTGTATCATATAAAAGCCTCTGAAAAAAAAAAGTGTCTCGACCCCCCCCCCAAAAAAAAAAAAAAAAAAAAAACTTCAGAGAAGGCTGATGGCCAGCATCTGAGGAAGTGATAGTTGCTAATTTAACCTGGAAGCATTAAAAAAGGCATAAACCCCAAATTTGGTGGAATGTCGCCTGTACCAGAATTCAGCGTGTGAGAGGGTAGCTCATGCAACGGCACTTAACTTGGGTTCCGGAATCTGTGGGTGGTTCTGGCCTTTGCCACTGACTTGCTATGTGTGCATTTCGGTAAATTAATCTAGGAGCCAATTCTCTCACATGAATTTTTATCCATCTAGTTTAGCAGGCGCTATTTCCTCTCCTTTTCAGTGTCTGTTTTGACACATTCACCAAATTGATTAGCTAGCTCCATTTTATATGTTACTATAATAAAACTTGGAAAAAAAAAGAAGTTTTGCAAATCTAATTGATTTTTTTGTTAGTTGGCTTTGATTACTCTCCAATGTCATACCACATCATTTGAGAATTTAAATATGGAGACATATTCAAGAATTTAAATATGGAGAATTAATTTTAGTAGAACAGTATTTCTTTGCTATCTGTTCATGCTAGTTTTACATGTATGTTGGAAATAGCCTCATTTTTATATGTATAACTAAATGTTTAGTCACATACTGCTGATTCTTTACATCCTTCTGTTGTTAATGTTGCTGTTTGTAATATATTTTTTTCTTCATCTTAGCACTGATCATCAAATGATAAATACTTAAAGAATAGTTTTCTGTTTAGATCAGATCTACAGTTGTATCTTTCTCAGACTTCCTCTTAATCTAGTTTACAGCAGGACCTGCCTTTGTGTGTGTCTATATGGTATCAGAACCAGTAAGTTTTGATATCTGTGTGGAGACTGAGTACCAAATGCTCCTACAAGTATAATGAATGAAACAAGATAGAAACTGTCATTGTAACTTGATTTTTGTTTAGTACTTATTATTTGCCTTATTTTTATCACTGCTGTGATTGTTCTTTAGTTATTAGTCTGTGGCTTAATGCATATGCTATTTAGTGAAGCCTTCAGTCTAGGACTTCAAAGAAAATGAGAAAAGTTTGTCCTTTCCACAGAGGGCTAGTCATTCGTAAGATAGAGGCATAGACTTTGTGAGGCTCTTAGTGCATGATCAGAATTACAGCTAAATTTGTTTAATGTTGCTGCTCTTTGTCGTCACTTGCATTCATTTCAGCACCACTCCATCGTGATTAGGAGCTCTGGATCGTAATTTCCTTCAATCTCTAACACATTTTTTTCCTGAGGAGATGCTACATTTAAAAGTTAATTAGTTTCCTCACAAATGAATAAGTCAATAAAATTGATTTATGATTATTAAAATCATAAAAATGACATCAGTCTTACAGGTCTGGAATATTTCCGTTCCTGTATTTGTCACATGCAAATCTGACAGGGATACAGATCATCAGCACTTCATATTCTGACAAGGTAATATGCTTAGCTAGGGATGAGCTCACAAAAAAAAGGAAAGAAAGACAAGGTCATGTTTTTTTTCCTAAAAAAAAAAATAAGAAGAAATGCTGACTGGTGCCAGCCTGCAGTACTCTTCTGCTGTCTGACCTCTCTCTCTCTCTCCGTCTCTGTTTCTCTCTAATGCTTATGTGTTTCATTTGGATAATTTTAGAAGAGAGGAATTAAGTTGCTTGCCTATTTAATGTGCTGGTAATGACACAAAGCTTAAGGTTTGAACCCATAGTGAATAACTTAGCCACAAATAGAATATCTGAAGAAAAACAACAGCAGGAAGCAAATACCAAGCTATTAGAAAGTTTCATGCCAAGTACAACATAGCTTTGTTACTACTAGTGTTCTAGATGCAGAGGGAGCTCGAGGCTGTGTGTGGAAAAACATGTCAAGCAGTGTACAGGTGCCCTATGACATTCGTAGCTGGTATGCCTGGCGTGACAGATGCCTGGGCACAATAGTGCTTCGCTCTGGATTTCAGTGCTTGGGTCTAACAAATGGGGTTTAGGCGTGGAAAGAGAATGCACTTGTTTGTTTTTTATAAATGAGATGAATGTTGGCACTTTTTTCTTTTTGCTACTTTCCTTTCCATGTAATTAGGCTATTTTTATCTCCCTTATTCCTCATCTAAATATTTCTGAATCTGTTGTTGCTGTAGTCTTTGGATTTGTATTATTATAATTTCACAGCATTTTAGTCATGAATCATATCTACTGTGCTGAACAAACATGAAGCAGAAGAGAATTTTTGTTGCCAGTAACTTACACAGCTAAGATATGAAATAGATCACAGTATGAGTGTGGTCACCATTATAAGCTCTGATATTTCCCAACATTGTAATTGTGGATGTATTTGGAAGAGGCAGTATGTTCCTGTGCATGTCTGTCAAAGTAACCCAGGCCCCAAGAACATTGAATTCTGTTTCAATTTTTTCATTAACTTGCTGCATAACCTTAGGTAAGCTGACTGTCTCTGAAGCTCCTTTTTAATTAGTTTCTGGAGGAATTGTTTTTCATTATCTGTATATTCAGTGATTCATTAAGTTCAATCTTGACTGTGGGACCAGGACCCTTGAGAGGCTGAGGATAGTGGTGCTTAAGTCTCCTTGTGTCTTCTCGATTCCCTGTGTCTTCTGGGCAGTGCCTCAGTTTTTGAACGGTTATTACATTCCTCAACAGAAAGTATCTGCAACTTTGTCGTTTTGTTGTAGCCCACCAGATTTGTTTCTGTAACTTTGACAGGTACTGTAATTAGAGGAAGAATGGAAGTTTCCAGATCAGATTTTGAGTTTAAAGTTCATCCATAATATTCTCATCAGTTAGTCCCGCATGGTATAGGTGAAAGTGCTATGGAATGGGCAGCAAGTGCTGATCACTGGTTCATAATCAAAATAATAAGATGTTTGTGTGTATATCAGTAGGGTTGTACTCTGGGTTTGCTTCTATTACATGATATTTATTGTTAGACAATTCAGTAGCATATGTGCCTATTAAATCAACCAAAAATTGGTGATAAGATGGTTAAAAGCTCAGGTGAACCCTAAGCAAGTTTGTTTCTGCAAATGCTGTTTTAAAAGATTTTGATAAATTGGGGCAATGGCCTGGAAAAGAATAATTCATTTTTTTTGCAAAGAGGCACTTCACAAGGATGAATGTGGTGTTGTACCTTTAAACAAAAATACTGAAGTACAGAATGAGGAAAACATGGCTATAAGCAGGATTGAGAAAATGTGTCTTCTAAATATGTCTACAGTCCATCTATGTGTATATATCAAAGTGAGTTATAGTGGAACTAAAGCTGACAATGAGTGAAAAATCCCATAGTTCAACAAAAAATGTAAAAGTTATAGTGCGCTGTATAAACAAAAGTACAGCCTGCAAGATGATGCAAAATACTTTTCTCTTGTACTCAGCTGTAATCTTCACAGAGCCTCGTAAAGAGGGAGTCTGTAGGTTTCTATCTAGTTTTATGCTAAAGTCTTTTTTTTCTCTCTCTCTCTACTGAATGTAAAATGTCTCCATTTTACAATTATACCCCTTTCATCCTACCATGAAAGGACAAGAAAGACTGAAAGGATCCATAGTGGTCTGCAAGTACAAGATATGTTACATTTTCCCTAATGTACATACAGTGCAGGCTTTGAAAAAATTAACATTATGAATGTGCCAATTCTCCTCCTGTTCTGAACTAGGTGGTTGTTGACACTGATGCTCACTTCCCTCTCTTTATTTGCTTTTGTTGAAATTATACTGCTCTTCTCTTTCTGTGCAAGCAATTACTATTGAAATGATTCTGCGAAAATAATTTTGTAATAAAACAGAAAAACTCCTGTTCATAACAGTTCAATTGTTCAGAGGAAACCAACTTTACTTCATGAAAAAACTTTGTTTTTTTGCAAAAATGACGTTTATTGTAAGTTATAATAGTACTCAGAAATCTCTCTGAGATAGTAGCATCCATACTAAAAATGATAAAGGTCAAAGAAGAGACGTGGACCAAATCTGTTGAGTCAGCATGGTTTCCACATGTTTTTCAGACTTTTCCAAGAAGCAATAGCAAGCAGCCTTGTAACTGGTGACAATGAGTTCTGCTAGGATTTTGGAAGTTATTACTTAATGTCCTTTTTCCTTAAAATACAGTATGTAATTTTGACTTCAGTTTGAAAGAGATTTTGCATAACGGAAATGAAAGAATAATGCTGTTTTTCATAATGGAAATGGAAAAGAAGTTGCATTTTATGAACTTGCCATCAGAATAGATCTTAAGAAATGATATATTTGACAGCAGAAGTCATCAACAGCAAGACTTTTCATATACCCTATTAAAAAAAAGGAAGTTGATTTCCTTTCCAAGAAAAAAATATGGTAAGTCTTCTGTAAGTTGATAGCATTTCCTGGACTTTCAGTTCTAAGTTGCAGCAGTCTCAGTAGGTATAATGCAAACATATTCCTACCACAGATCAGTGTACCTGAAAGTGTTATAAAATCTGCCAATCCTTACTTTTTTTTACGTATTTATATATTGCATCACTAGCATTTCCAAAATGAAAATGTTAGAAGATTGTTTTTTTTCCCGTACTGGTTTTATGGCATAAGAAAGGTTTTTTTCAACCCATTGAAATTGTATGTATAATTTATGAAATGACTTGCATTTTTTAAACTTTAACTGCCAACTACCTGTAGTATAGAATTTATTAAGTGCAGTTAGGCAGTTAAGTATCTTGTTGCTCTATATTTTGAAAGAGGGAGCAACTGAATATTATAATGTTTTTCCCAGTACTTTGACTGAATGCTCTGAAGTAACTGTATTTCCATCTCTGTTTCCTTTGTTGACAAACTTGACTCTAAAATCAGTATCATCTCTCTTTTGGATGGTAGAACTGGCCAGATTTTCCTCAGCTCTAGGAGACCATTTTTTTTTCAATGGCAGACTAATTGGTGATAATACTATGTGTATTTTAAACAGTCCAGTTTGTGTGTGTGAGAGAGCAGGGGGGGTTTCTGAATACAGAAATAGAGAGGAAAAATCTTGGAAAAACCTTGCTGGGGCAGCAGCATGGTGTCTGTGGGTTAATGACAGGTTGCCAAAGGATTTTGGCTTCTAATTTCTCCAAACCAGGTCAGAACGTGTGTGCTTTGATTGCGAGTAACTAAATCTGAATTTAAAACTGAGATAGGACTACTTCAAAAATCGTGGTGAGTAGAAATCTGAAATTCCAGATGTTTTTGACAATGATTTGCATTTGTCTGGTCTGCAGACACCTCATTCACAAGAATATTTGCCAGCAACCTCACATTCTTTGTTATTAATGCATCTCATTTTTTCTGCAGGACTCCATGTAAGCATAGAAAATATTTCAGAAAATAGGAACTGAATAAAATTAATGTTAAATTTAGTATTCTTGTGGAGTTACTGAATCAATAGTATCACTGAAATAAATTCTGAAGAAAGAAAATTGGGGGGAGAGGAAACAATAATTGTTACTTTCTGCTCCTCTTTTTACGTGAAACTGTGTTCAATAGCCTGTGGAGAATGCAATTTTCCAGGTATAATTTAATATCCATTGTATGCAAGATAAACATATGTTGTTACCCCTGTGCAGTGAAACACGTGTTTTTAAACGCTTTATCAGAGTTATTTCCGATTATCAGTGTGTCAGTGTCAGCCTGGTTCTCCTACATACTAACCTAGAGAATCAGCCAAAGAGGATTTTTAAACTTTCTGATTTTAGAATGAAACATGTACTCAGATGGACTCTTTTTTTTTTGGTTTCTTCTTCATTGCTTATCTTAGTCTCACTACTAAAAATTGCCAGAAGTCCTAAAAGTACCTGTAGTGAAGCCTGTAAAAGAAGATCAGATGTGAGCTGACAGTATTCTAGGTGCGAAGAACTTCTTTTCCATTTTGTTATGAAAAATGCTACATAAACTTTAAAATGCGTTAAAAAGGAAAAACGAGAATAAGGATATCGTGTGGTTATTCTTCATATGTGGTGGTGTGGTGTAATTATTAAATCTAGAAGAAATCTGATTGTGTGTTTCTTAGCAATAAGCTAAAGTAATTTCGAACAATCGTTGATACCAAAAGAAACTAGAGTCAAATTATACCCTCATATTTTGGAAGTAGGTCATTTGATGCTACCAACTCACAACTGTGCAAGTTAAATTAATGTAAAAGGGTAATTAACCCAGCGCTTCTAGTATGAGCTCATTATTTATAGTTGTATGAACATATACACACTTGAGTATAAAATGAATTATTGAGATTTATTCTTTTTTTCTCTTACTCTGTGAAGTTTTACTTTACTCATATGTTAAAGTTTATCGATCAAGTAAGCAAGATATACAACAGGACAGACTCCAGCGGATGTGGTAGATCTGTAATCACAGATTTATGATTATAATACAAACTTTACCTTTGTAGTAACCTCACAGGATTATCTTCCTGCAACTCTTTTATGGAAATGATGAGGCGTTTTTCAAAATCAACAAAAGTTTTTGATTTTATATTAAGAATAGGTTTAATATCATATCAATTAGTCTTAATATTTAACTTAATTGTTTAAATCACTTTAACTTTCTAAGTATGTGTTACATTTCAAGTCGACCTGTTTAAAAAGATTCCTGAAGATCTTTCAATCGTATTTCAAGAAAATAGTTTTTCGGGTATTTCTTTTATAGCTCAATTAGTATATCATCCTTTATTTGAACTAAATTTTTCTGATTTCTTATGAGTTGTTTTCATGGTATACTAAAGTCTTGACAGTCTTGTTTGTCAAGTATATTGTTACAAATGTATCTTGATGGTAAATAGCGATAATAAAGTTCAAGTTTTTCTGTGGTTAGTTAAGCATACTTACACATCCTCAGATTAATATAATAGGAACATTCTTAGCATCTGTTATTTAGTAAATATTATTTATATCGTATAAGAACTAGAGTATATCAGTCACATCTGGTAGGTTCCAAGCAAACAAAAGGAAGGGCAGTTCTTCACGAGAGTCATGGATTATGTATCACCAAATTGCAGAATAGCTGAGATTGAAAGAGATCTCTGGAGATCATCTGATGCAATCCTCCTGTTCAAGCAGGGTCACCTGCAGCAGGTTGCCGAGGGCTGTGTCCAGTCAGGTTTTGAATATCTGCAAAGATGGAGACTCCACAATCTCTCTGGACAATCTACTGCAGTGTTCAACCACTCTGTCAGTAAAGAAATGTTTTCTTACGTTCAGATAGAATTTTCTATGTTTCAGTTTGTGTCCGTTGCCTCTCGTCATGTCCCTAGGCAGTGAGAATAGTCTTGCCCTCTTGACACCCTCCCATCAGGTATTTATACACATTGATAATATTCCCCTGAGCCTTCTCTTCAGGCTGACCAATCCCAGCTCTTGCAGCTCTCCTTGCATGAGAAATGCTCTAGTTCCTTAATCATCTTAATCATGTAGCTGTAGAACGGCTCAGGCAATTCTATGTACGCTAATAATTTACACATGTTCAAGGTAAGATTGGAAAAATTCATGAGAGAAATCTGGTGAGGGTTCAGAAATACACAGAGATCATATGGCTTAGAAAATGCCTTTAATGAAAATGTTTAGTGTCTAGTAGAGCATGAGGGGGGAAACTATTGTGCATATTTGCCTTGTTTTTTTTTTAGCTTTCACCTGTACATCCAATATGACTTTTAGAGACAGGATAGATTGATGTGATGTTTGCTTAGTCTAATGCTCCGTATTCATTCTTATGTGGTGCCAAGAGCCATGGATGGGTTTTTTTCCTGAAGGAAAATCATTGTTGCCTTCTTTCCTTCTTCCCAGACTTATTTGTAAAGTGTTTACAGAAGGCTCTTGGCACCAAAAACACTTTTAAATGTTCAGTATTTGACTTTGATCTGAATGTAAATGTATTGAAAGAAAATTGACTAGAAAATTGAGATTCTTATTATGCCTGTTGAGGAAACAGAAATAAATTTACAATGTAAATTTATAATTTATGTATATAGTATGCTACAGTCCTATTGTGTACTATATATCCTGATGACTAATTTTATTCAGCTGAACTTTCACTTAAGCCCAGAAGTCTCTGGGTCTCTACTGAAGCATCATGTCAAGATACTATAAATAAACAGTTAGAAGCAATTGACATGAAATTTATTTAGGTAGAGGAGAAGAGAAAATGACAGAAGTCCATTAAAAGAATAATAAGCTTTCTTTTCATTTTGGAGCTCATCTGAAAAACTGGAAAATGATGTTCTTAGGTACCTGTATTTTGCTTTTTTTCGTCTATGAGAATCCAAGATAATACATCTTCACCTTTCCGCTGCGATTGTAGTCTTAAAGTGTGCTGAGCCTTAATCAGTACACTAAGTCATATGGAAAAAACTGATACAGCTATTTGAAGAGAAAGCACTCTTCTAAGTAATACGATTTTGATTTAATGTAAAGAAAATTTTTAATCCTGCTTGAGTGCTTGCTGGGAAAATGAAAAGTTCATCTTGAAGCTATGGTGAAAGGAATCATTTGGTCATTTTATGCCCTTTCAAAATCTATGGTAATAGTTTCTTGGAGGATAAAATACATAATGAATATATACTATTTTAAGTGTTGTATTCATCATTTTAAAAGAGATTCAACATCAAAATCAAGTACATTAGGTTTCAATGAGGAAGGCTTGTAATACCTGGCTGGTGCCTTACTGAGATTTGACAGGATCCTGTTGAAAAATTTTAGAGAACTGCTTGAGGCAAATGTTCCATGGTGCATTACTTAAAGATACAGCATTTGGGATCTGATGGCCTCAATTACTGGGGAACCACTGGATTCTAAGTCAGTGATATAGCCAATTTATTGAAAGAAGTAAGATCTTTCTACCATTTGTAGTTTAAACAAGTTATGGTATTATTTTAGACTACTAAATAATTGAGTTACAGTAAGAAGGAAGCCTTCTGTAGCAGACGCTAGTGTTTGCAGCCATGTATGTGCATATATTTGCATGCAGCGCTGTGTAAACATAGACTTGAACTCAAAGACGACTCAACGTTTAGCTAAACCTAATTTCTAGTAGAGACAGCAATTTCTAATTCTGTTACTAACCAGTCATTTTATTTAATTTGGTTTTTATTCAAGCATTAAAATTTCAGTTTTATTGAAAATACTCTTATAATGAATAATGCTGAATGAAAAGTAACTGACTTATGACTAAATTGTGGAGTGAGAAAGCCAACCTGAAACCATCTCTGCTTTCTTGATAAAATGAGTAGAACATGATATAAAATTTGTTCCTTTAAGAAAAATACTTAATTTGGTTATGAGGAAAATGTGATTTTTTTTAATCTTAAAATAACAAGAAGAAAGTCTATATCTAGGTAATGATTACATTTGAAACATTTCAAGTGCAAATTCTCACTTTAATTTTTTGTAATCAGAATAATTTACTAGCTTTAACATGTACTTATGTGTCACTAGCTGTCCCCAAAGCAGTGGTTCAGCAAATAAACTGTTTTGAAAATTTTGGCTAGATCTGATGTTGAATCTGATTAGTTATGACTGCTGAAGTGTTAGCAGCTACCATCTGCTATATATAAATGGAAAAAAGGAAGTGCAAAATAAAATATATATAGCTAATCATGTTTTCCTGTCATACCCCAGGCTGTGTATTTATTCTTCTAGTCCATAGTTCTGGTTAAGCTGGAGTTTTCCCCAAAGTGAAAGTTACAGTCCAGATGTACAAAAACTGTCCATGTTTCTCACATCACAAGTTTGGCATACCATAAACCATTGCTGTCTCCTGATTACATCAGTTACTCTATTAATAAGATTTGCTGCTCAGAGAATGATTTTAGTTTATACCTGTAATTACAGTAGCAAATTAGAGGATTTACCTGCTTAACCAATTAATTTAAATTCTATTATTTTTACCCTCAATTGATTGTGATTGCAAATAAAGCTAGGGGAAAAGACTGTCCCTGCTGAATTAGGTATTGGGATAAAAAAGCTTTTTAAAAGTATTGACTATAACCTTGCCATGTGAAGAGTTGCTATTTGTGTTATGCCATTTAAGTTAACTATGGGCTACACTTACAAATAATACTATAGAGTAAAATCTTTATTAGGATGTACAGGCTGCAGGACTAACAAGCAGCTGCTAATGTCTGGTAGATGTGAATCTGTATGTGTCAGACCTGCATGTGCTCTGCAGCTCATTGGTCTGTGAATTTACTGAGCATATGAGAGTATTAATCAAAAATACAAAGACTAATATTCTTGGGATTTTGTAACCTATTTTTTCCTGCATATATGCTTAAATCCAGTGTTTTGTACCTGCAGATTATATGTACATGCAGACTTCTGGCCTCCTACCTTCCTGAGGTAGTCCTGGAAATAAACTGTTACTGTTATGATGTGAGTGACGTTACTAGGATTGCTAGATTTTGCTGATTCTCTCCATTCTCTGTTTGCACAAATACTGCATCTTGTTAGCTATTTCCTCTGCCAACACATTATCATAAGACTCTGCAAAGGAAAGAACAAGACAGTGATCCTAGAAGCAAGCTACACAGTATGGATGAAATAGGAGGCCCTTTGGAAACTGCTTTCAAAACCAGGACCTTTCCTTATCACTTTCCAAAGACCAAACATAATTTCACAGCTTTGGAGTGAATTTTAATACAAAATTTATTTCAGATCAAGAGAAGATATATAGAGATTACATATTTGCAGACATTTGTGTTAATATCCATGTCATGTTACTTTGTCTGATGTTTTTATAGCTTGCCATGGATATATAATCATTTGACAGCAGGAGCTTCAGTACATACTATGAATTCTCTTTATATTGTGCTGATTGAGCTTGAACTTCGGTATTCTATTTGTCATATTAGTCTTGAATTGAATTGCAAGAACTTGCCTATCATCTATTATAAACATGCCTTTTTAGAACAAGTTAAAAATATTTTTCTTTAGTAGGGAGCACTAAAATATCTGATTTAATTATGATAGACTTTTTCCTACTATTAAATAAGAAGTGTCATATGAGGAAAAATGGCAAGACCAGATGAGTAAGGATTTAATTTGTTTTTTTTATGGCATTGTATTGTGTGACTAAACTCCATGATGAAGTGCTTTCCCCTTGATTTAGAATAATTTTTGATCTGTATTATAATAGTTTGTTTCCAGTAAAAGCCCATTGGCAGCCTTTCAGTTAGCACAAAATTTCATAGCCTTATTGACCTTAGACCAAATACAGTACGCAAGTGTTGTTAGTAAATCTTGCAGTCACCATTTTCCAGTGGATAAAGACGCATCGGAGCATTTGTGTTTGTGTAGGAAAGATGGAATAACTAGGGCATCAAATGGAAAAGGAGGGGAATCGACCACTGCAGCGTCAGAGCTAGGGTGAGACCATCGTACCTAACACTAATGCAAGGAGGAAGGAGAGAGCAGGAAAGCATGTAACCTCCTGCCTTGGTAGCCAGAATGCCCTGTTACAGATTTGCCTTCATTCTTATTTATATACAGGCACTGCTGATCTCCTCTGTGTTTTTTTTGTTAAGAGTTGATACTGGAAAGCGAAAGTATCATGCCATGAATCCAGGGTCACTAGTATTGAGCTTTGAAAAAAAAAATAAAGGTAATTCTTAAGAGCTACTACACTGAACAAGAAGCAGTCAGCCTGATATTTGGCCAAATTTCTAGTTCATGTGCTGCTTTTCTGTATTCTAGTTTGAAGAAGGAATTTTGCAGGAGAGTCCTCTCTCAGGAGTACCAAATTCTTTTGCTATTGATACATGTATTATGATTTTTCAGCTGCAGAATAAGTAGTAACTACAGCAGAGTGCTCATTATACTTGAAAGCCAAACTCTTGCTATATCTGAATATGTTCTTTAGAAAAAGACTCGTGTTTTATAGGAGGAGCTTAAATAATCAGTTTCTATGAGTGTTCAAGGATGCTGAGGAATACTACTGAGTATAGAAGGTCCGTGTTAGAAGGCAGACATTGGATCTGCCTAGTTATCTTTCAGAAAAGACTCCATATTCTCAGAAAAAAATACTTAGTGTAACTTTTTTGAGTTTTTCATCATTAGCCTTCTGTAGAGACTTTTTTAATATAACTTGCTTTAAACTATCTCATCACTCCTGTTTGTTTTGCGTCTTATAATGTCCCTAGTGCCTTTGCTGACCTTGAGTTCTTTTTTAAGAAGTTTCTTTTGTTACAGTTGTTTGGGCTTAGAAAGAAATAACTACGCTTCATCTGAAAATATTTTCTATGAGCAGGGAGGAGGGAGACTGTAACTTCATTTCTTGGCCATTTGCTGTGGCACTGGCATTTCTTTCTAATGTGTTGTGGCAGCTTCTCAGAGAGTCCACACATCTCAAGTGGATGGCTAGTGAAGAAGGGGAGGGCACTACTTCTCTTCTCAAGACTATGATGGACTTGGGACATGCTGTCTGCTAACTACTTCAGCTCACTGCCTGAGTGGTTTTTGGTTGCCTTGTGCTGTTATGGTAGAAAAAGGCTTGGGCTCTGGGAATGTTGTCCTCTCTAGATCTGGACCAGAGAGTAGGTCAAAGAGAAGGTCAAAAGTAGAGTTAAACTCTAAGTCTCTCTCTCTGGATTAGAGATTCTACTGGTTTCAACATGTCTGGAAAGAAAGCTGTAAAAGTTGCTGGAGTGCGACAATTTGGGAGAGCAAAGGAAAATTCCATAGAGAAAACAGTATAATGGTTATTCTTTGTAGTCAATTTGTAAAGGTGAGCATTTGCTTGACCCTTTGCTATGTCAGTCAACTGTATAATGATTTTAAGAAGAGGCTTGGTGTTTGGGAAACCTCAACTATTACTCTTCCACTGTTGGAGAAAAATTGCAACCAGCAGCTGTTAAGTTGCCTCTCCGAATGTGTAAATATGAGGTCTACGTAACAGCCTCTTGGTGATTCATCTGAAGAGTGCTGTCAGCCTTGGAAAGCTTAAAAGTTTGGCAGGAAGTACTTCCTACAGGGCGTATGTCTTAAGTGTAAAAAAAAAAAATGCATTTCTTTATCTTTATATTCTTTATGAATTGCTTAATTTTTCTCCTTTGCCAGACTTTGTGAACCAAACAAGAGGTGTAATAGTGGTATTTCCATAGGTGTGCTTGTATTGATTTATTATTTATGTGAGTTGGTATTGTAAGGAGGTTTCATTCTGCATACTGGTAATTCTGCACCCTGTGATTAAATGAAGAAACCTGACAGTACATTTGTACTGAAGAAGCAGCAGGACAAATAGCATAACAATTAAAATATCAAGATTCTTTGAAGAATCTTTGGGTTTTTTTTACCATAGAGATCTATCTCCCAGGTTTAAAGTTTTAATGGATGTCAGAAAGTGTAAAATGCCCACACTTATACGTATGGTAGGCATTATGGTTAACCATAACCAAAATTTGTAGATGATGTTTGAAAACTTGTCCTTAGCTGATTTACAGTGATTCTTTTCTAAATATGATTCTAAAAACAATGAGAATATCCAAATTACTTGACTAGAGAATTGTAGTCATGGTCTTCAGAAACAGTGAGGATTTTTTTTTTCTTTCAATAGTATTTTGTACAGGAGTAATTCTTAATTAAAGCATAAATAGTATGTCTTTTTTTTTTTTTTTTTTTTTTCCATGCTGGTAGATTCTAATGTAACAGTACTAATTAGAGTGATTTAATGAACACTATATTGGATATGTATGTGTGTGTGTAGGGGGGGGAGGTTCCTACTTATTAATCAGCTGTTCAACTAGAGTATAGATTTACAGCAGTATCTTCATATGCTAGTATTTACTGAGTCATAAAATCACAGAATCGGTAAGGTTGGAAGGGATCTCTGGAGATCATCTAGGCCAACCTCCCTGCTCAGCAGGGTCACCTAGAGCATGTTAGACAGGGTTGCAGCCAGGTGGGCCTTGAAGATCTCCAGAGAAGGAGACTCCACAACCTCTCTGGGCAACCTTGTCCAGTGCTCCGGCACTCTCACAGGGAAGAAATTCCCCCTCACGGTCAGGCGGAACTGCCTGTGCTTCAATTTCTGCCCATTGCCTCTTGTCCTGTTGCGTGGGACAGCTGAAAAGAGTTTGTCCCCATCCCCTTGACACCCTCCCTTCAGGTACTTGTACACGTTGGTAAGATCCCCCCTCAGCCTTCTCTTCCCCAGGCTGAAGAGGCCCAGCTCTCGCAGCTGTTCCTCGTAGGGCAGGTGCTCCAGCCCTCTGACCATCTTTGTAGCCCTATGCTAGACTTTTTCCAGTAGCTCCATGTCTCTCTCATTTGATCAGTTAGGTAGCAGAGGGCCAGATTCTGAAGTGCAGATCTGATGCATCCTGGTTTCGCACCTGGTTGACCTCGGTGCCCTTGGCTTTGGGTCTGTGCCCGTCTGTGAACAACGAGTGGCTCCACTGGCATCAGGTTTCCTGAGTGCTAAATTCTGACAGTTCTTTCCAAGTCATTTACTTCCCTGGGGACTAAAGAAGAACACGTAGGAGAAGTTGGGTCTTTCCCTCTCAGTTTCTTATGAATAACATTCTGGTAAATAAAAGTCTATTAAATACACTTATTCCCCCCAGCACTTCTGGAAGAGTGATTTGTGTCAAACAGAACTAGCGATGCACCGGACTCTTAATTTGAGGTCTAGGCTTGGCACAAGAATTATCCTTTCACATATGTAACTGGTGGCTCCCTGCTGGCTTACCAGAGCAACTAACCCAGCGGCAGAGCGCTCGGCCCCGGAGCTCAAGCTGAGAATCTCTTCCTACCGGTAGTTCCTCCCGGGCCTGTCCTTCTGCGGAGACTCTGAGGGAGGCGGCCCATGGGGTGCCCGGTGCAGGTGTAAATACAGTCCTTCAGACGTATTCTAAGAGCTAAGGTTTACAATTCAATAGGATCTTTTCTCTTTATAGTGAATATTTATGCTCAGAGGTGTGAAGCAGTTCCAAAAATCTGTTCGATAAAGATTCGGCGTGGAGATATAAAGGCTAATTAGTGTTGTTGTTTGTGAGTATCATAAAATTCTTGAGTTGTCAACAGTAACTGCAGCTGAGAGTGGGTGTGTGGAAAAATATTTTGTGGCAAGTGCGTTAGTAACGTCAGCACAAAAGAGCAATAGGTACATTGCTCAATGCTGCGTTTGTACATTTAATGAATCAAGAACGATTCTGGTTTTTTACAGTAATGAAATTGCATAAGAATGACAGATTTTCCGGTGTGCTTGTTCCCTCTGTGAAACTGCAGGTGATAAGTTGCCAACACCTCTCAGTTCAATCAGTTTTCTTTCCATATGTGATCTAAATCAAAAAACCTGCCCACAGCTGGGAAGGCTAACTTCTCACAGAAGAAAACACTTTGTCAGCTCAGACATTACTCTGGCAAAGAAATGCTTTCAAAGCATTGTGCAGGTAAATGATTTTTCCTCATATTCTAGTACTTTCACTGACATTTTCATAGATTGCTATAGACCTTGGTGTTCTATTTGAAACAATTTAGTACATATGTATTTTATTTTGGGGTGGAAATGCTCTGTGCTCCTGCCATCTCATTCCTTATTGCCCTAAACTTTTTAGGCACCCAACTAGACAGTAAAATCATAGCTACAGCACTGCATACAGACAAAATAAGCTTAGGCTACGTACACTGAATTTCTACCCTATCACAAATACTATACAAACACAGAACCTATAAATAAAACCACTATACCTATCTTCGCTTCAGTCTTTCCCGGTGTCTTAAGCATAAAGCGAGATCTAAATGTAATTTAAAAGAAAATCCGATTTTTAAAATCAGAATGATTAAAAAAAAGTATATATTACTAACAAGGAGAAAAGTTCAAGTCCTGGAAACAAGAATTCAAGAATGCTGTTATATGAGATCTCATGACCTTCATGGATAAACTTGGTGTAATTTGCTCTGCCAGAAAACACATGAGAATCTAATGCAAATTGGAATTCATTAATTCTACAGCACCATTTGTGACAGTGTTTTTGTCAGAATACTGAATATTTGACAGAATACTGTGAAGTTGGCATCTTGTACAGAAAGAATTCTGTGCTTGTGAACCAAAGTAGCTAAGATTACAGATTTTTTTGGATGCCTGTTTGGAAATTTAAAACATATCAAATATGGTGGATGAAAAATACATAAGGACAGTCTCTGATAGTCACAACTCAGTGTTTCCAAAAGATCATTACAGGATATTTTTCTATTAAATATTAATTTAGTGGTTTTATATTTTGAAAACATCTGCTGATATTTACTAAAATGATGCAATTGACTGTAGTAAGTAATGCTTCTCACAATGAAAGTAACATAATTGTACCCTAAGAAATTTTCCTGAACTTTTGCAAACAGTGGAACTTAGTTGGATATTGTAATTTTCATTTAGACATCCTCCTTTTAGAAAAAAAAGGCATCCTGCAGTAGGATAACTTGGCAGACGTAGAGGTAAATGTAGAAGGACACAGAAGTGTTGTTAGCTCATTGCCCCATGTTAAGATGCATAGTATGGTAAATTTTAACTTGCAACAACCAAGAAAAAAATATTGCTCTAAGAAACACCATGAAGAATATTTTACATAATACATATCAAATATGTATGTTACATATTGTATAATATTATATATCAATTTATATATATAAATTTATTACATAAAATTCTCTCCTTTGGTAGATTTTTGGTCTGCTATGAACTATATGCTTTTATAGATTGAGTAGATCAGTTTCTTTCTATCTTTCTGTCTTCTTTCTCTTACTGCATACTGAAGTGGAAGTGAAATAATTTTCTTCTGTACTCACACTAACATTACCCCTCTTCCTCCAATGTTTATTCTTAAGAGATATGTATGGTTTAGACTATTTAAAGTTCTATGATTTTAACTGGTACCTGGCAACATATTTCTTTTTTTTAACACTGACTTTTGTGCCATTCCTTTGAAATACATTGTTCTATTTGCTGCAAAGTTGAAGTAGAAGCAAAGACTATAGCATTTATTCCAGTTTTTCTACATTCAGATAATAGCTTATAAGGCTTTAAGAAAATATAAGCCTCCATTTTATATAGTAATATGCAATGCTTGTAGCTGAAAGAGTATCTCTTTTCCTAAAAAAATTATTAGTGTAAAATATATTCCTGTCTTTCATGCAAATACCTGAAGTAGCACAATACGATTAGATCAAACATAAGATTTTGATAACTTTTAACCAAAGTTATGGCTCTCTATTTGTGTGAAACTATTAAGTAAAATCTAACAGTATGTTCATGTATTGGGGGAAAAATACTCTGTATAGCACACTTCTGAAAAGTGTGAGGAATTCAGTAATTAAAGGATTGGCCCAAGGGTAAAGAATCAGGGTCTGATTCAAGTTTTAATGACTGTCTAAAGGAGCAGGTGGCTACATGTAATTGTTAAAATGCATTAAAAGGTTTTTGTTTTGTGTTTTTTTCCAAAAGGGAGATATTAAAAGAGCATCAAAATGTAAGAATTAACTTTGCCATCATCCTTCATTTTTAGAGATCAATATAATAAGAGTAATAAGAGTAAAGGCTGAAATCTAAACTTTTGTTCCAGTCTAAATATATTAGAGGTGATGTACCGCTAATTCTGATGAACATATTCTATTAAAGCTAATAAATGTAAACGATAGTTTTATGAAGTAGGTGGAAGCATACGAAATGCTTTTAAAACTAATTAACAAATTGCAAGAATAAAGATTCTATGCAATGCAACTTCTTTAGTCCAGGAGATTGTATTGTAAGTAACTGTACAAATTTTTCATAATTAGAAGTAAAGAAAGTATACATTGCCTAATGTGGGGTCAGTGTATACTCACCATGTGAATTAGCTTTTAATTTATCATTTAGTGACCAACATCTGAATTATTAGAGTCCATTAAAATTTCACATATTTTATTCATTGCACTGCTATTCTGGGACAGCATTGGAGGGTGAAATAGTTTTAAAATACTGGTAAATTCTCAAGGTGCATAACAATCTGAAAAATGAATGTTTCATTTTATTTACTGTAGCAATTGTTTCTCTTAAACTTTATTACTTAAAAATATATTATCTGACAGAAATTAAAATCTCTCAGCCTCTCTTCATGTATGTGCTGTTGTAAGCTGTTTTAACCATTCCTCAGAAGATTTACCCCAGGTAGAGATCTTAGTGTGGCAACTTCTATTTGACCTACACGCAATGGGTAGGAAGGGGAGTAAAAGGGAGGTTGGTCAGTTTGTACGTCCAGTCGGCTTTTTCAAAGTAGGTTATAAACACCAAGTACAATAACCTAGCAGCTTTGTGACCATTAGTTCCACTTCAGATAAGCAAAAAGTTTTAAGCTTTTTGTTGTTAGTTTCTTTTTAAAAAACTGAATTTAGTCTTAAACCACGCACAAACTGATGTCTTGTTTACTTACACTCAACTGGATGGTTAAATTCCCAGTTGGTATAGAGCTTTGTGGCATTAAGCATTTTCAGTCAGAGTCCTCAGTGCAACATTTTTCAGTGAAAGTGAAGAGCTCCACAGTTCCTCAGTCCTAGATTTTCATTATCCAGAAACTTGTTTATGTTCATTAAAATAGTATATGAGAAAGAATTGAGGACTTCTTTTTACTAACAGTTGCGCAAAGTTTGAAATCCTTACTTGCTGTCTACTTACTTCTTCAAATTTTCCATTTTTATTCTAGAAAAAGCCCTTACGCTCTTATCCTTACAGGAGTAATTTCCATTGGAGTCATTAGTACTATTCATGTGCCTGAAATTAAAACGGTGCTTAGAGGATTTCTGGGTCAAGGGAATGATCAAAGGTATAAACAGTTGGCTCACTGTTATTTTGTTTTATCCTTTTCTCCTCTGTTCACTAGAACTTTGTGTAAATCATTTTTCTGAAACTAATTATAGGGCCATTAGTATTCAGACCATGAAAAGTTATATATTTCTGCTTTGACAAGAAGCTTAGAGTGTAATTAAAAATACTTGTCTGTGTCTGTCAAGTTCTGCTTCTAAAGAAAATTAGTAACTTCAACTTTGAAAACCTTCTTTCTGAAAATTTCAGACTACTGATTGCACAAGATTTAGCAAAAATTACTTGAACTTACGCATCCATTAATTCTGAAATATGAATGTTAAACTGTCCGAAATCAGGCCACCTGAATGTTCATGGTATCTATTTTAGTATTTCTGTATGTTCCTGCTCTATACAAACATGTTGCTTGAGAGGGAGAAGGAGAGATCTTAATGTTCTATTACATATGCACATTATGAAAAAAGATTTGCTGTTGGGGATCATCGTTTTATTAGACGGCAACAGGAGCTGTTTTCTGGGTACTTTCTCCAGATTTCGGTAGCAAATATTCTCTTAAAGAGAGGGAGAAGCTGCCCTTCTCTAGTCCTCTGCAGTCACAGCTCACTGGAGGAGTGACACCTCTGGTAGCACCTCCGCTGCCACCTGGGGCAGGCGATGACTCCGGGAGGCTCTGTACGCAGGGCTCAGCTGGAACCGGAGAGAAGCGCCAGCCCCGGGGGCAGAGCCGGTCCGGTGCAGTGGGCGCCTGCGTATCTATGTGCACCCGTGAGCATCTCTGTGCATTTGTGCTTTTATTGTTTCCTTCCTCCGTAATGAAAAAGAGGTAGGTTGGTGCTTCTGAGGGACTACAGTGCGAGTTTCATAGTCACAAAACCTTGGAACTGTACAATATCTGAATGGGAATTTAAGCTATTTTTGAAATGAGCAATAGTCTCTCAAATAGCTTTTGTTTTCCTTTGAAACCCAAGTTTGACTCAGGTTTGAGTGACTCCTTTCTACTCTGAAGTACACGTAATTATTCTATACTTGAATATAGTTACCAAACGTTATTTAAAACTAATGTCAACAGCTTTATACACATATGTAAATATTCCTTGGCTACACTTAAATATGTGCATCTGTGTTTGTGCAGTTTCCTTTCTATAGCTGCTTAAATTCTAAAGTTTTGGTATGTATTAGATAAACAGTATTGTTCTATGGCAGAGGCTTGTAACAGAACAGAGTGAAATGTTAATGTTGAAAACAATGTTGAAAATGCTGGTAATGTTGAAAAAAGTTTTCTTTTAGAAAGTCTGCCAGTGCCATTTATTGTAAATATGGATATAGGAACTTGAAGCATAATCAATTTTTATTGGGTTTTTTGGTTTCTTCTAAGAGATTAATAAGAGGTATATTTGAAATGAGGAGAAATCTTCATTTATTACTTCTCTGTGTATTTTATGTCTTCTTTTCATTGCTTAGTTGAACAGTCTGAACAACATGATTTGGAACAGTAGACATGGCTAAATGATTAGCTATAGCCAGCCTATGGAGTCTAAATTTCTGTTAGAGCGGGCAGAATTTTCCAAATCTGTTTGCATTCACTTGCAGTGTTTTTGTAAAGACACCCTTTCCATTACTACAATGATGGTTAAAGGTAATCTGGAAACTTTTTTAGAAAAGCATACTTAAAATGCAGTATTTTTATTTGCACTATCCTTTGAATTTTCTTTTCATTTTAGTAATTTATTTCTGCATCTTAATATATTTTGGGGAGATTCACATGTTTTGGGAGGTTTTTGATTGTTTTTTGTTCTTCTTCAAGAGTGCAGTATCCCTTTTGAAGAATCTGGCAGACATCTACCTGCCTTTTCGAGTAATTTAGTCTTCCAATTAAGTGCAGCCCTTTTTCTTCTCCTTGAGAAGTATGTTTTCTTCCTTTAAGAACTGAAATGGTTAAACTGTGCTGCACAGGGGGATATGAGAGCATCGATGACACAGGGAAGCATTCAGCATCTTGAAAGATTTCTTTTTCTCTTTCCTTTTTTTTGTTTTTTTTCCTTTCCCCCTCCTAAACTGTAGCTGCTGTACATCCTAAATACCTGGAGCTGTTTTCACCTGGCAGTAAGAATGGATAGTGTTCTAGTGTTCCATGGGTTAATACACAATTGTGACAGTTTTGTGCTCTAAACACTAATCTGCCGTTACTTGCGTTGGCAGTACGCAGACCTCATAGTGACCAAACCGGTGATTCCGTTCTTCTCAACATAACAGTGCAGAAAGAAACAGGATCATGTTGTTCCTAGTCATGGAAATTCTTCTAAGGCTGTTAGCAATATTACTTCATTGGCCTAATATCCAGGAATGGCAAAAGCTTCCTTTGCTAAAGTGCTCTGCCTTGCAAGTAGAGGTGGAGAGAGGCAGCTCGCTATCAGAACTGTTGTTCCTGGTGTGAAAATGCTGAAAGAATAACTGGTGGGCTGCCGTGAGCAAATCTGCTGCATAGTTCTAAACAAAGTTATCAGAATAGATGATTCCACGGGTAAGTGTTTTCAGCTTAGACTTAATTTTGTGGGGGGAAAATTGAGAAAAACTCTTGCTTTTATCATCTATGTGAAAGCAGCCAGAAGAAATGACACACTCAGAATTTGTTCTTTCTGCATCTGATAAGTTCCTGTCTGAGGTAGCAAGTATTAGCTTGCCATTTTAGTGGTTTTACTGCTTGTGGTTCCCTGTGAAAAACAATCAAAAAAAAACCAGTAACTTTTCAATTCAGATACAAAAAATGTGAAGCAAAGTCTGAATTTAAATAGGAAATCCCTCTTCCCAAAAAGTTTTCTTGTTCTATTCTTTCCTTTTGCTTTTCCTTTCAAAGGCAGTTTTTCATTCACTTCCTATCTTTCACTGTTTTCTTCCTTAGCAGCTGATTTTTTTTTCTTTTTAGCTAGGGTGAAAAATCTACCTGTGTATCACAGAAAAACAGGCCAGTAGAAATGGCCTTTTACTTTCTTATATTATTAATAGTGCAATTAATGTAATTGATATAAATCAAAAATAACTTAATGAGGTGTTTGTTTTAACACAAATAGGTTTCCATATAAACAAGGAAGAAAATACTAAATTGGTGAAAAGGATACCTACTTTGTTAAAGCATTTTTATCAGCTTCAACATTTACAATTTCATAGTGCTTAAGCAATGAAGTGATAATACTTCTTGTAGCTTTGACTATAAGAAGAATAATTTCCTTTAAATTTCTTTTTTCTTAACGTTTCGGGTTATTTACCCAAAGGTCCGTGGTCGGGACTGGGGTGCAGCAAGCCAGGATTTGGCCTGCTAGTCCATTCCCTTGAAGTATGGTTGCTTGACAATACTCAGGAAGTTTTTCAGAAACTTTATCATGGTAAGTCTGTTCGGTTCCTTTTTGCATCAGGCTTCTGGAGTAATGGCAAATCTGACGTATGAAACAAAAAGAATATGTAGAACATTTTAGCATGGTAGCAACTAAATTCTTGTTTTTTCAGCTTTCGTTTGCCTCACACCCACTGAAGGACCTGTAAATGTAACAAGGAAAACTATGGGTCAGTGTCATGGATACAGGGTCATAATTATATATGCTAACAATATTGTCAAACAGAAGATAATCTCAGTGAAGTGTCTTTGTTCTTGTGAGCAGCTGTGTAAGTGCTAATTAAATGCTGTGTAGAGCATATGCTAGTAGAGAGAAAGTAACTTGTGATCGAGGAGCCATACTGGTGTTCTGTGTCTTATCAGACAAACTGGAAGTGCTACCTGACCCATCTCTCTCACTAGAGGAAAAACTAGGGTTGTTTTGTTTCCGCGAAAGAGTGGTCCTTTAACAGGTTCGTCACGCAAGAGAGTTTATTTGCCCAGACTGCGGTGCAGTATACACCCCTGAGTTTATGCTGAATAAGATAGATATTTTGTCCGTGTGATCTTTTACATATTAAAGGGAGAAGATGGGAATTAATTTCAAATAGGTACTGTCGTTTAACTCAGTTTATACTGAAGTATTTGAACACTGACTCTGTGTATTTGCAGCAAACTTAAGACCTCCTCAGCGCAGTTTGAGCATGCCAATATGGAGAAAGGGATGAAAGTAGGAACATTTGTTGAGGAATGCAGCACTGAAAGGCACTCTGATTTCTTCTCTTGTATTATTTGATTAGGTTATTTAATTCTGAATTCTGCAGAGAAATCTAGTGACACTCTGGGGAAGAGACAGAAGCTGCCTGGAAGGGTAAGACAGGATAAGAAAGTAATGCAGAGAAAATGTTTTTCTGCTTGCATTCTCCCCTTACATTGCTTGCAGAAGGCCAGTTCTCTGTGAATTGAAATCTCAGTACTTATATATCTGTGTGGGCTAAGGTGAGGAATAAAGAGGAAAAGATAGTGAAAAGGGGGAACAGAAATGTTTCTGCAAATTCCCTGCTTCTGACTTTTTCCTCCTCTCTACTACTGTTGATAGGCAGAATTTGAGGAAAATAAGTACAATTCAGATAAGCAGAGGCAGTAAAAGCAGGAGGACTAGAATGTGAGGGGGAAAAAAATGCAGCCTTCACTAAGCAGGGAGAGGAGAGTGGTATAAGGCAGACAATTTCCAGCTGTAGAAGAAGCTGGAAACTAAGGCAAATACAATCTAATTAACTTTAATTAAGATATTGACATGGAGAAATTCATATGCAAGGAGAAATTCACATGCAATTCATATTGCATAACGGAAAGTAGGATACAGAGTCCTTTCTCCTGTTGTGTTTCACTACAGACCATAAATGATAATGAACCTAATGAATACATTTTTGACTTTGAATATAAGAATATAAAATACATTCTTATACAGCCAAAAGACAAGAAAATAGAAAAGAAATCTCAAACATCAAGAATGAACCACATTTTAAAGTTGTACTTTAACCTCAAACAATGAAAGTGTGAAATGTCACACTTGCCAAAAAAAGAAAATATCCAACCAACCAAACTTATAACTAACTTCTGACCATATCCTATCTGTGCATTATTGGAAGATAATTAGGCAACTAATCAGCCTCTTACTTCTTTAAATGATATGCCTGTAATATCCAGGATTGTGAAATGTTTTGCAAACATCAAATAATTTTTCCATAGTCTTGCTTTGTTCTCGTGTCATTCTACTACTGCTTAAAAAAATCAGAGTAATCTGAGATTTGGGACATGATGAACATTCCTGCAAAGAATAAGGAAACCTTCTATAACTGGACTGCAGTTAAAACAACTTGAATTTCTCTGGTGTTTTGCAATTTATTTCCCTACTTTTCTGAAAAGTTTGTAAGGGGCCTCATTGGCCACCAGTCATTAGCTTTGTATCTGAGCTAACTAACACTGCTTCAGGAAGAACAAGCTGAAAATCCCACCAAAGTCTTCCAAACACTAGCATCTGCAATTGCTGTTACATTGCCATTGCGAAAAATTGAGTATCTTAAGTGCTATGTGGGACAGATTCATTCTATAGTGACTCAAAGGAAATAGCACAAGATGAAATATCTACAAGTGTTGGATAGCCCTTATTATTCCCGAAAAACAGTAAGGCTTGCTGTTGTTAATTAGGAAGATTAAATTTACTAGTTTTTCATTATTTCAGTATCCTTTGTGAACCACTGGCTTCTTAAGCTTTGGAAACATTTCCAGTGTTTCTCCTGTATGCTTGAACAATTTGAAATGCTTAAAATATATAAAAGGGAAGTCTGTAAAGAGGCAGAGGCTCTTAAATAGATTAAATTTATTTTGTTGATTTAGAAGTAAAGTACCTTAGAAAGACACATTATTCATTGCATTGCCTCATTGTCTTTGCCTTAGTATTTGTAGAGACAGAAGGAGGGATAAGACCAAAATTGCCACTTGTGGAGAGAGTAAATGGAAACAGATCAGGCTTACACTCAGTAAAGGTGAATTGTTAATGTTTGTGAAAAACGTGCTTTTCTTCCCCCAAGTTCTGGACACACCAGCTTTTCCCATCCTGTGTCTGTGTTGTGCATGCCTTGCTGCCTCCCTCAGCGGGCTGCTTTCCAGCAGGGCTTCCACCAAGAGCCAACAGAAAGCGGCAGCAGAACGGCTCAGGTGTAAAGCAACCGCTGCTAACGTATTGCATGAAAAATCGCAAGTTACGTATTTTTTCCCTCTATAAGTAGGTGCAGAAAAGATGCTGTACTACCAATATTCTGTGCAAGAGAATCCAAAGACAGTGGAGTCCACCTGCTGCTTTTTGGGACAGGAAATTTGGAAAGGATTAATCTAGAAAACCATGCCTGCTGTGAAAGGATGCTTTTCAAAGGACCTGAAAAAAATTCATAGCTTCTAAAAAGACAGTAGCAACAAATCTTATTTAAAACATTCCAGATAAACATACAAACTTAAGAGATCCAAAATTCTGATTGGCATGTTACAGTGCTGTACCAAGCAAAATCATAAGCAGTAGTGAAAAACACTAGTAGCTACTTATAGATGAGAATAAAAACTATTTTCTGTCTAAAATAAGAATATGTGTTTGCTCTTATCTTTCACTTAAACCATTTGGGTGCTGTTACGCATGCTGCTACTTTGAAGTGTCCCAGGTCAGGGGCCTTTTGCTGCTTACCTTTTGCTGAAAGTAAGACTTGCACATCTAAAGATTCAGAAATACAGAGAGAAAATAGAAAGCTACAAATAAACATACATGTCATATTGCATATAGTTTGCATTTTCCCAAAGGTCTCCAAGGGTAGGCTATTTTCAGTTTCTGTTACAGAAAACGCGAAAGCACCATACGTTCTCTCAAGCAAAATATCCTTCTGTGACCCACTGTAGTCACAGCTGACAGCCCGTCCTGCTGTTTGCCTGCCTTGCTGCCTCCCGAGAGCAAGCGTGTGTGTGCCGTGCCGAAGTGGGGCAGGCGCGGTGCTCTCCCGCGGGAAATCAGTTCCCGTATTGCCCTATCCTGTCTGTGTTTTGGCCGATGTTCTCCGAAGACGAGCGCTGCCTCCTGCGCAAGCCGGCGCTCTGTTCTCAGCGGCTCCTTTCCCAAGGGGCGCCCACCTTCTCCAGCACAGCGCTGCCGGAGGTGATGCTCCCCTCCCTTAATGGGATGCGGGTCTTGTTTCCAGGTGCCTAGAGCTCATTACTGCTTCACCTTCTGATGTATGCCTGAGACTGGGAGGGAGACTGATCAGAGAACAGCTTTAGCTCTTTTTGCTTTTTTCCACCAAACTTCGAACTATTCTTTATTAATACTCTGTGTAAATCCTGCTAAGCTAGTCACTAGAGCAGGAAAGCTCTTTGTTTTGTTTACCACCTCATTGTAGTACCTTCACTATTTTTCTCATAGGATACTTTTATACTTGTGCTAATAGACTTGCAGTAATACCGGGGGGACAGGGAGCATCACTTTTCTTCTCCCCTCCTTGCTTCTGCCCTATTCTTCTTTGATCTTTTATCTGACTTTGTGGATTCTTCTTCCATCTGCTCTGATAACCTAAGCTGCTTCTGCAGTCGAACAAAGGCTTATGTTCATCAGAAGCAGAAGCATATCCTAACAGTTTCATATAGAGAGAGCATTCCAGCCTCCACCGTAACTATTTTCTTCCCTGAAACTGAAGCAGGTGAAGTAGTTTTCATTGCCTAGCAGAGTTTGCATGCCATTTGCTCTTGTCAGTCCTAACATTCATGAAAACAAAAGCTAGTAAAGTATGTACTGCAGGAGGGTAAGATCCGTAAGGATCAATCTGAGGCAGCTGTAAGGAGTATGTTCGTTTTTTCCCTTTTTTCCTACATCTACTTGCAAACATGTAACAGTCATTTTGGCTAGATATCACATTGTAATTACCAAAGCTGCATTGTTCTTATCCAGATATGACTTCTTATGCAGATTGTGTACAGCTACTTAGAGGAGCCTGTGAAGTCCCTTAAAAATTCTGACATGTGAAATGGGATACTGACATAGCCAATAGGATACACTATTTTTTTTTCTTTTTTTTTCCTATGTGTTCCTGTCCTTATTTTTGTTTCTTATTTTTCTCACTCCAAACACAATCCTTGCTTGAGGCTATTTCCTCAGTTTTCATGTACTGAATTTATTCTGTCCGGTTCCTTATTGCAGAATCCCAGTATCTTTCAGTCTGACCTGGAATATCCTGCTCTGTGTTTTGGGACTATCATGGAATCTTTCCTTGATAACTGTGAATCTTTTGGTGCCTCCTATGTGCAGCTGTAGACTAAGGGCTGTGTCTTCCTCAGTTAAGAATGAATCCCAGTCTCTAAATTCTGCATCTTGTCTTGGTAAATCTGTGTATTTGAGTTTAAAAATTTTATCTGTCGGTCTCAGCTTATATGCAGCAAAACAGTAACTTAAGTGATTTGCACATCATGAGACTCTAATGTTCTGAAATATTTGTGCGAATTGGGCAAATTTGTGAAGACAGATTAAAAAAAAAGAAATAATAGAAACTGAACAGGGTTAGAGGCAAAAATGGCATTTGGAAACTTAAGAAAGAAATGCCTGAAAAAATATTCCTGTGGATGCTCTGTGGCTGGACTTATTAGACGTTTTTCTATCTGGTTTTAAAATTGCTGGCTCATGTGCTTCCCTGCCTCAGGAGCAGAAAAGAAAGGCTTCGCTTATGGATATAGTATCTAAAATGTGCAGCTGCTGTTGCTTAAGGAAATGTGGCAGCAGGGTGAAGGTGTAGGAAGAACGGGATAAATAGGCTTTAGAACTCCAACTGCTGGTGTACAGAAAAGTGCTTTTCTGTAATGAGCACGGTTCTAAAAAAACTTCACGCAATTGGCAAGCAAGCTGTCATGGAACTAACACCTGTATATTTTTTCCCCTTTTTTTGCCGGGAAGCACATATTAACATTGCTTTATTGACCATTAATACGTCTGAAAGCAGAGCCTCACTTTGGAAATTTTGCTGGTGTAGCTACACTGACTGTGAAAAATTCACACAGTGACCAGTGAGACTTCAACGTAGCTGAAGTAAAGCTAGCAAGAGCTATATATTAGATAATGCATGCAAGCGTGTACGTGTGGTGTGGCTAAACATAAAATATGTTAGAAAATAAATATGCAGTTTAGAACACTCCCTGTTAGTTATTCCAGCTTTCTGTTGTTTACCGGCTGCAGATAAGAACCATTTCTAGAATTAACCTGTGCTCTTTTTGATTCATGAGATTAAGGGCCATCGAATACTTTTGCCATTAAGGGTGAAAATTACATCAGTCAACATGCTGTCAGTGAAAGTTTGTTGCCTTCTGAAAGTGTGACATTCTGTGGAATTGGAAAGGCAGGAAAGCATCAGATAACCAGGTTTTCTGTGCTGAAGTACGATCAAGAATAAACGGAGCTTCCCAAAGAAGACCCATCATGAGTCACATTTGCTAGATCTTAGATATCATTCTCATTTCTCTTTTGGGGATTATGTTCAATTTTCTATAATTTTCTCAAAATGTGCTGCCTGAAACTGAAAACAGCTCTTCAACATAGGTATTTGTAAAACAGAGAGTACAACAGAAAATTTCCTTTCTCCAGGATTTTGTCTTTTTATAGAATCACGTTCTTCACTATTAGTCTTCATCAGGATTGTTTGACTTCTGTTCAACACAGTACGTGCCAAATTTCAAAGTTCGGTGTCATGTGCACATTATTCATTTACTAAATGTTCTGATAATACTCTATTTCATGTTAATAAAACTTTGAAAAACTTGATGGGAGCATGAATAGCAGTTCCCAGTTTCTATGAAGTGAACCTTTGATAAGTCTCTCCTAGGACACATTGTCCAAAGGCCTTGCTAAAAGCCTAAGCTGGTATATGCTACGCCTACAGTATCCTCCTCATCGAGGTAGGCAGTTAACCTGTTTAACAAAAAAACTAGATTTATTTGTGATACTTTATTATTGGCAAACTTGTGGTGATGATTTCTCATCTTGTTCTTTTGTGTTTGTGAATTTTATTACTTCTCTAATATTTTTGTGGGGATTGAACTCTACTGATTAGTCTGTAACTTTTCAGGTCCTCCCTTTTTCTTCCGTTCTATAATATTAGGTACGATGTTTGCACTTTTCTAATCCTCTGGGACAGTCATCCTCCATGAGCTCACGCAGATGGTTTAGAGATTGATTCAGACGGTTCCTTAATTATTCTCAGGTGAATTTCATCAGGGCCTGCAGATTAGAAGATATCTAATCTAAATGTCCTTTAACCTCATAGTTCTGTGTTCTGTAACGAAAAGATAGAAGTCTTTTAGTTAAAATTAATCTTGTTAAGTAGCTATACCTAAGTTACTGCTCTTATGACTACTTGAGCAAAGCAAGCATTTGAATACTTTGTATTCCTCCAAAGTTTCACCCTATTTTGTGAAACATTGAGCCGTGATTTAATGAGTTAAAACCTCTCCTTTGATGCTGTCTCAAATGCCATGTGTTTGCATCTGGTGATACTTGAATCAGATGCATGAACCATGTGGGGAAGGGATCTGAGTCTGTAGCAAGTAATGCAGCGCAGCAGAATGTGCTTTGTAGAGGGAAACAGTAGGTGCTGAGGAGCCAACATCTGCGCTATATTAAACAGCTTTATTACTTTGGACTGGCTCTGCTCACATCCCACTGCTTGGACATCCATTAGCAATAAAAGGATATTAGATGTGCTTTTGGAGTGCATCTTCTGGTTTAATATTGAATGACAGTAATCCAGTTTGCATGCTCCGAGTCTGGTCCACAGAGTATACCAAAGCATAACAAGTGGAGAATCATTTCAGAAGTACACTCCTGTCTTGGACTGTTTCTACATTAAAGTTTATTTAATATCTTACAGTTCGGCTTCTGCAAAATAATTTGCTTCTACAGATAGTGGATCTAAGCCGCAGACAAATGCCTTTCTACCAGTCCTCCTACCACTCACATTTTTATAATCAGCAAGTTTAGGGAGCAGAATAGTCACCCAACATTTCGGAGGTTTCCTGTGCATGACAATGATGTGATCTGCAGGTTTACTTAACTAGAAGGGTTTATTAATCATCGAAACTATGGGCTGTCCTAGGTTCTGTGCTCTGTCATTCCTTTCCCTGATGCTGTTTCAATCCCTGTGTGATGTTTTCAAAAAGCAAATCAGTGAGGCAGAGTATGACTGTCTGGTCTGCTGCTGGTGGGTCTCATTCCACTGCCACTCTGAAAAAGCCTTTCTTTTTCATTACGCTTCTTTATATGCCTCAATAAAGCATTTCATGCATTTTGGACTTTATTTGGGAGGGAAAATGAAAAATGTCAAATCCCAACTATAAAATTCTGTTTCATTCCCTGGTTACTGATCCCCACCCCCTGCCAAAAAAATTAAAAATAAATAAAAAAATTAAAAAGTTATTTCCAGAGCCCCCAAATAGTTCATTGGCATTACTCTGAAATCTGATCAGCAGAATGCTATTTGAGTATGGGGACACTTTTGGACTTCAGACAGAAGAGAAATGATTTGCACCTTTCCTTAAACTCAGAACCACCAACAAAAAATGATACAGGCAAAGTTCAGTAATCAGATGGATGCTTGCTCTGAATTTTCATATTTTTTTTCGTGCAGTTTTATCTGATCTCTGAAACACACAGCCTGTTTTATCCATTTTTTGTAAAGGAAAATTACTTCAGGATTGTTTTTAACACTGAATTAAACAGTTGAAGTGATATATTAAAAGTTGGGTGTTTTTAAATTAGGAGTTTAAGTTGCTTTCCCTTCATTGTAGCATATTTAAACTTCAGTTTTACTTTTTGTATTAGTAAAATATTAGCTCTAGCTAGAATAATTTTGTGTTGTCAAAAAAAAAGGGAACGTAGTCTCATATTTCAGTATTATGGTTAGGCATAAACAGAATGATAGGGCAAAGAAAAATGACAGTAAATACCAGGTGTAGTTCAATAGACTAAATAACTGTAGGATACTGGACATAGTGAAAGATTCAGTGCGTTGTATTGAAAATAGTCTTGATCTACACTGGTGTGGGGGGGGGGGGGTGGGGGGAAGATGCTAAGGAAAGTTTTCATGTTATTCCCTGTTGTCTGCTTGTAACAAGAGGAAGTATTTAATGAAATTATTAGACTGAAAAATGTAAAATCAAATGAAAATTTTGTTCTTCATCCTATGAAGCATAATTACTTTTTGGAACTCATTCTTGCAAGATACTGTGGATATTGAAATTATAAATTGGTGTAAGAAAATAGCAGATTAAGTCACATAGACCAGATTTCTTAATTACTGATAAAAGTGATGCGCCGGATGTAGCCTCGTACCCTATGTTTTCCCAGATCGCTTGCTGGGCGAGTATCACTTCGGGAGGTCACTCCGTACCTAGTGTGTTAGCCTTGGATTCTCTGCTGCGGTAAGAAGCAGGACAGTGCGACGCTGTGCTCTCCTCTGGGCCAGCTGGGTGGCCGATTTTCCAGTCCCCAAACGGGGCAGACGCGAGCTGGATGTGGCCCGCCGCCTTGCAGCACTGCTGTGAGGGCCCTGTCTGGCTTGTGGGGCCGCGGGGCTCGAAATCACCCAGCTACAGAGCCGGTTTTGTAATCTCTGTTCCTGCCCAACTAGATGTGTTTACTGAAGAAGAGAAACTACTTCAATTTCATTAACAGGAGCCTTTTTTATGAGAGATGTCTGTCTGCTGTGGTAGCACCAGGCTTATCTTATGTGACCTAGGGGAATTCTGAGTTCAGAAGAGATGAGAATTCCTGATACGGGGATTACGTTTTAGTAATACAGTACTGACTAATACATCGGTGCTGAGGGAGGGTGAGCATGGAGGCGAATATATATTTTTTGTCATTAAATGATTCCATACTGCTTTTAAATGCTGTTGTGTGGCTATTAAGGTAATAATTTCCATCTTATGCTTTGTTTATGTCTCCAGTGAATCTTTTCAAAGGCAACTTTGATGTGCGTGTGGTGAAAACATAAAATAGATTATTTTCTCAATTCTTTTTATCTGTAGCACTGAAATGCTCATACAAGCTCCAAATGTGTCCTAATAAAGCTTTAGAATGTTTTTATTGCTTTTTCTTCCCCACTAAATGCTGGTACAGGTGTTTTTGGTGAAATTTATATATTCTGGTATATATTGCAATGTAGAAAACTCTGTGTGTTCATAGCAGGAGAAAAAACACAATCTGTTCTTGATTTAAATGAAACAGGAAGGCCTCAGACAGAGGGACAAAAGCAGGTTGATGCCTATATTATGCGACCTTCAAGATGTTAGTGTCATCTTCATAGGCTAAACTTAGCTCTGAAAGTAATTTCTACAGATGATACGTAAGGCACTTCAGTGTAATCTTTCTACTGGTTTTATTTGGCTTTATTTTTTGTAAGCGCTTCAGATTACCATTGTACTACTAGCATCTTTTGTAAGTACTTTCCCCAATGGGGAGAGTGAAGGAAGGAGGGAGGGAGAGACATAAATATTGTATAAGTATGATCAATAATATCCTTAACTATGTAAACTTATTGTCTATTACCTATAATGCTGTTAGAGTGATTTCTTGCATCTTTTACATCAGGAAAAACAACAATAAACTGCAAAATACATTCTTAAATCTGAATTCAAGGTAATGTGGCAACTGATAGTTAATTTTTATCCTTTAAATAATTCAGAAAAGCTATGAAGAATTACAAATGTTATCCTATGTTATTTAACATATTAATACAGTTATTGTTATTTTACTGTGTTGTTGCTCTCCAGATATGTTGTTGCTTCTAGAAAGAAATGTTATAGTGTTGCCTTTCAAGTACATACTAAGTCTGTATTGAAATCTAACACAGGTTACTATGTTATTTAACCAACTTTATGTAAAAAATGCAATATGCTATGTATTTATTTCATATACTTCGTGTTGTTTGTTCAGCTTTATCTCTCCCCGACAAATATATTCTGAAGTAGACCTCATTCACAGGGATTTGTGATGTAACTACTGTAAAACAAATCCATGATGTTCCTTTTACAGTAACTGTTTCATGTTCCCAGTCCCCACAGGATTTTTTTACTTGTGCATTTCTCTGAGTCATAAATCTGATTGTTGTACTACAATGATTTGCTCTAAGAAAATTATATTAATTTCTTCAAAATCAGTTGCTGTGAGCCGTAATTCTCTGAACTGCAGTTTAACTTTCTAAATACTAGAGGGTAAATGCATCTCTATAGCTACTCCGCACAGAAGTTGTATCGTAGCTGTGTCATTTTCCCTGTTGACTAATGGCAAGCAGTAATGGTAAATGATTATTTTAAGACTTTGAGTACAATAATCACAGAATGCTGCCTCATTTAAGAAACATTCGAATAGCAAATTCCATTTTTTTAAACTTAAAATGCTATTCTGAATTTGATATGTGATGTTTCAGACTGTTTCATAGTTGTATAGCCTGCTGACATAACCTAAATCTCACGAATATAGTTTGCAAAGCCCAAAAACTTTGTGGATAATGTTTGGGACCATAAAATTCAAATATTCAGGAAAAGTTACACATAAAAGAAATCCAAGACATCGAGGAGTATTCAGAAAAGAAATCTAATGAATAATGAACAATAGTGCTGTGGTTATAGGCCTTTAAGTGTGAAAGACAAAAACAGTGAGCAGACAGAAAATACAGAAGTTTTGCTAAATATGTATTTCATCACCTACTCATTCGAATTCCATTAAATTGCTGAAGATACCGGTTGCTTCAAATATGAATTTCTAATTTATTCAAATACTGTGTTTCTGAGTATTATACTGCTTGTCTAAATTATTCTGTTGCAGTATTTGCAATTTTTTACCATACTGATGGGGAAGATTCTCTGCTTAACTCTTTGTAACAGCTCCAAATCATGGTTTCTATAAGGGCAAAAATTGTGTGAAGGAGAGGACTGCAGAAGTCTCAATAAATAGCAAATGCGCATTAACATACAAGCTTTTTGTGTGTAAATACCGCTTGTTTTTTCTGAATACTTATACTTTGGGAAATTGTATCACTTTTATTCTTCTTGAATGGAGTTTAAGCATCTCTAAATGAATTTAATATCCATTACTAAGAAAAAGGAGAGAATTAACATGTTGATTTGCCATTAGAGATTTCTTATTTATATTAGGAGGCTTGTATTTTCATTTTGCTGGTTAAGGTATTGAATCTGTATGGGAGCATATGTAGCTGAATTCTACAAAAGAGACTTTCCCTTTTCCGCTCAGACTGAAAGAGTGAATCTGCTATACAAATGTGTTAATATTCCTGTTTGGTCCTTTAATCTTGCTATGTAAAGCCAACCAACGGTGTAAAAGGTTACTATTATGTCAGTATTGGTTCTGTTGCATCAATATGACTACAGCCATCAATAGATTCTTACTTTTTTTCTATTCTGTAAGAATTAATATCAATTATCGTACAGTTAAAGATTTTAATGACTGGTCTGTTACCAGACCTTACTTTAGCACTGTGGGTGACAACAAAGACCGTGGCCCAAAAGGTTCCTTCCAGATCAGTGGTGTTACGAACAAGGACTGGTATACATCTGTGTTGATCTGAGATAACTTATGAGAAGAAATGCAGTTCACAAGTGTTCTGCAACCCTTTGCAAGGTGCATTATTTCTCCCCATTGTGTATAACTGGTTGGCGGAGTTCAGTGCTCTCCAACAAGGTTCTCTTAGTTACTCCACACATGGAGGGTTTAATGCTTGATACCAAATTTTCTTAGTTATTTGACATTACACAGGATTTTTATTTAACAGAGTGATACAGTAATATACTTAAATCACCATGCAAGTAAAATTACACTTAACAGAGTATAACAATTGCAATATACAGTTGAATGCGATTTTCATTACCTGTCTCTATAATATGCTCACCATCACAATGCTGTGCATCCCCAGTTGCCTGGAAGGCAAATGTGGGTTGAAAGCAGATCAACTCACTGATTTTTTTTTTTTTTCTTTTCTTTTCTTTTTTTTTTTTTTTTTTTTTTTTTTTGAAGTTCTTTTTGTTGGGGTTTTTTTTATATATATGTTGTATTGGGTTTAGCCACACATACACGTCCTGCATGCTGGTCTGCCTAACTCTGGAAGACATTTGCACCATTTTGATTAACTCAAAATTCTTTGATGAATGCAAGGACAAACATTTACAAAGCTGGTTGAACCACTCAACTGACATAACTTTGATGTAAAACAAGGGCCACCCTTTGGTCCCTGTTATTGTAAGGCCACTTTCTTTACAACAGCTGTAGTCAGTCACTCCCTACAGTCTTCCCTGGGCTTATGGAGCACATTACCCTTGCCCATCTCCTCTGAGCCTTCTTCTGTTGTAGGGATATATTGCTTGGTCGCAGTGGTTCTGCTAGGAAAGGGGTGCGGATTGGCAGGAGAAATTAGGAAAAAACGAGACAGATCTTTCTTTTTGCATGTCTTCACCTGCATTGTCTCTGTCTCTCTCCTTCTTCTTCCCATCTGCATTTCGTTTACTTGCCTGAAAGGGAGCAGCAGCCTGAGGAACTTTTTCCTTTGTTCCGGTGTGGTTGATGTAGGCTTGTGGTAATCTGCCATTAATTATGATTCTGTAATGTTTTACAGTTTCTCCTAGTTTGTGCTTCACTTCATGGTAGTGATCCTTGTGTGCAATTACTTTAGAAGCACAATCAAATGAGAAACTATTGATTGTAGAAGCTAATTGACTATGTATTGTTATTTTCCTAATGCTTTATTAAGAAATTATTTGGATAAATCATTAAACAACTGATGCTGTTGAGAGACTAGACTGCTGAATTATGGTTCATTGCATTTCCTGGAAAGTACATCTTTCTGTAGTGCAAATAGAAGAAACCATGAACTTTCTAAGGCAGTCAAAGCAGCATAATGTAACAGCTTCTAAGTATCTATGTAAGTAAATTTTTATTTAGGACCAGACCATTCTAGTATTAACTGCAAATTAGGTCAAGGTGATTCTTCAGTCTAGCAAACTCTGCTAACTTATTCCTATATATTTGCCCCTGGCTACTGAGATCCAGTACATGTGTAAGAATGTGCATATATAAACATGAAAATGAGACCATTGCTACATGAGCTTGTTTTCAAAGTTGGTTGAAATATTGCTTTGCTGTAGCCAGTCACAATGACTTTATGCTAGATGTTATCTGAATCACTGCCCTAATTTAATTTATTTTTCAATCATGAGTGATTATTTTGAGATTATTGTGTGGTCAGCTTTTTTTTACCGCTTGCCAAAATCTTAAATCCAAAGTTTCTTTGCCTCTTACTGTCTCAATGATAGTGGTGAGAAATCTGTTGGTTATTACAATCAGTAACAGGAAGACACTGCAATTAGTACCAGCTAGTTTTTCAGTCTGTGTCCAAGAGGAGAAGCTTCTGTTTAGCCCTGAAGACCTGTGCCAGACTTGTGATATTACTCTGGTAAGAATCTCTTTCATTATCTTCTACCAAAAGTTGATTTTGATACAAGCAAGTTGTGCTTTTTCTATCTTATTCCTTTGTATTTCCTTACATGTTCACCGTGCTGCTCTGTAGAATTGCACACCTACTTCATTTTTTTTTTCTGCCCTTCTTGAAGTGACATGTTTGTGCATCAGTCATGATTGGTAGTGCTGACTGTGCCAGGGGTGTGCAACATCCGTTTTCATGCCCTGTACTTCTTCGGCCATCTTGATGCGCCTCTTTTGTGGCGCTAGAGTACAAATGCATCTGTTGTTTCCTACCTCGCTAGCAAACAGCAGTTCTAGGCTACCTGAACTTTATTAGTTTGTCAGCCTTGAACTGCTGCCTTTTGAGTCTCTCTACAATATGACAATTGAGGGAAAGAAGATGCACTGAGGGAGACTTAGAAAAAAGAATGGTGATGCTGTGCAGACTGTAGCAGGGAACCCTGGAGATAGGTCACAGTGAGAAAGAAAGGAGAAAGAACTGCTAGATAAATGACTGATTCACTTGTCATCTTCCTTTGCAGATCTAGGTTAATTTATTATTAATAACTTTCATGTTTAGCATTTAAACAATGCTTAGGAAAGCATAAATGTATCTTACAATGTTGCTTCATATGGGAAAACCATGCGTAAGATACTGGTGGAAACATCCTGGAGAAGGAAATTTTAAAATGCCTATTTTTCACAGGTTTGTTTTTGTGAAATAGAGACTGATCATCTAACTGTGGAACAAAATAATTTTAGTCCTGCTTGAAGGCCCAGTTTTCTGAGTTGCATAAATGTACATATTGAAGTCATGGGGAAATAAGATTTAAATGCTCTTGTTATTTTATTGTTTGGGGGCATAAATGCAAATTTCAGGTTAACCTTAACCCCAGTGGTGCGCAAAGCTCTGTTTTGTCAGGATGCCTCAGTACACTCAGCTTTTCACTCAGCCTCCTGCTGATGTGTGTTCTGGAAACATTAAAGGAATCAATAATTTTGCTACAAATATATACTGCTTTTGTGGATGGATTGTGCAGCTATGTCACACCTTTCTTTATTAAATAATGCAGTAATTTTATAATTTGTACATTCTTAGGCTATTGTGATAGCCACATAAATTTCAGTTCTTTGCATATGATTTCCTGAACAATTAGATACAGTAGGATCTGTGTGTAATTGTGGATGAGCAGTCTGTGTTGCTCCTTTAAACATAAGCAGCTTGAAAAGCAGATGGAATTGTGTTCTCATGATGTTTAAGGACTTTTAGAGCACTGCATATCACCAGCATCTGGAGACCAATTACTGAAGAGGCTCCATAGGGGTCCTGCCTCAGGGTTTTTAGTTGGATGAATAATATATAAACTCTAGAGTTTCCCACTGAGAGCAACTGGAGCAGCATCAGAAGGAAATAAGCCTTTTAGGACTTGAACTGAAAATGAAATAAGCACAGGATTTAAAATGAAGCAGTTTGGGGTTTACATACATAGTTGAATGTGGCATATTAGTTACATGAATTCAGACTTTTTGTCTTTATTGTTTCAGAAATCTTGCTTTTCCTAATGTTGGAACGCATCTATATGAAAGCCTTAACAAAAATAAGGCTTATTCAATTACTCCAGGAACTAGCATACTAAATTCCTCTTTTCAGGGGTGAATTTTAGGACTAGTACATAGAAATGACCTTTGATATGTTCATCATTCATTTTATACCACAGATTCAGCATTATAGTACTGAAACAATAATCGATTTTCATCTCATCCTATCGTTGTGCCTGGCTCGGAGTTTACTCAATGCACTTGAAACAGATTGCAAAATGGCATATCCCATACTATTCAAAGCCCTGTTTCAAGTCATGGTATCCCTTCAGATTTCCAATCGTTGTCTCCTGCTTCAGTTTTCTTGAAAGCAAAATACATTGTAAAAAGGAGATAAAATACCTTAATGGACATATTTGGATCTGAAAAGAAAGTTATTTCTTTTATTCAATTAAAGCAGAAATCCTTCTCTAATGTTTCATTGCAATACAGACGTAAATGGAAATTCACTGAATGGGCACTTTGGACCTGAAAAATACATTAGCTGGAGAACTCTCAAGACACACAAAGTGGAAACCATATGGGACTGTGGCTTTTTTTTTTTTTTTTTTTTTTTTTTTAATAAAAGTATAATGCTGCTTCCTAAAGGGCCGAAAAGATTCATTTTAAAAATACAAAATAGAAGTGATAAGATACAAGGATTGAGAGAGGGGTTTTTTTCTTTTTTCTTGCTAGAATTGTCAGTGGTGCTGTGCTTGTTTTAATGTTCATCTTCTTACCAATATTCAGGTAAATCTGAAAAATTAATCTCTTTAATTTTTTATTGTGGTAGTAATCATGATGAGGCTTGTATTCCTACTGGCCTCAGTGTAACTACTCAGCTGAATACGTTGCTGAAGCATTTGTGGATTGTATCATGACACCAAAATCACCTAAAATGAATTCAAAATTGAAAGGAACAAACAGCACAGGAGTGACATTTCTGGGAGAAGCAGATCAGAATGCAGGTGGAAGCGATGTAATAGTGTAACAACTGTTACTCATGTGGTGTTCAGCGCTTTGGTGAAACAAATGCAGCTAACCCTTGCAGAGAATAGCAAGTGCTGTCTTGTTATTAATTAGCAATTGGTATGCAGTGAAACATTAAAGCCGCAAAGAAGATCAGCATTTAGTTGTGCCAGATTGCATACCACGCTATGCTGAAGATATGTAAAATGTCCTGCTTTCTGGCAGGAGAAACTACCTATGTAGGAAAGGGAAAGAAAAGTAACTACCCAGATCAGTTATCAGGCAAGCCCCAGTGGAACGAACACCAGGAAATCTTTGGGAGGTTGGACTAGATGATCTGCAGAGGTCCCTTCCAGCCTTACTGATTCTGTGATTCTGTAAACTGAACCTGGCTAACAGTTTAGAGGAGCTGGAGTTGCACTTGAATGAAATTAGGACAGTCCGTTGTCTGCGAACAGTCATTCTTCCAAAATCTGTGTCCTTGTTTGAGTTGTCTTGAGTCGTTCTCCTGCTCCACCACTGCTCTTTGGGGCTGGTAGTCTCTTGTGAGATATCCTTTGAAACAGGGATTCCCATTCATTCTTTGTTTCTCCTTCCTCTCTCACTCTTTTTTTTCCCCTTCCTTCTACCTCTGTTTATGCAAAAATATTGTGTCTAGTGCAAGTCGCTGGTACCTGATCATCCCTCATCTGGTCTCAGTTAGTGTGTTATGCCACTGCTTCTCTGTGAAAACAGTATCCTGATGGTTACTCATCCTGAAGTTTAAAAGTGGCTAATAATAAACTTTGTATCTCCAAGTTTACCAAGAAATTTAAAAGGCAAATAGAAAGTTTAGTTTGTGAGAGTGGTAGAAATGATAAAGGATTCAGAGTGCATACAAATAGTCAAAGTAGCAAGGGAAATGAATTATGGTGAGAGTTGGAGGAATGCACTGAAAAAATGCATGGAAAAGGAAGAAGTCTTCTGGTTGTCTCCTCACAAATCTCTTAATTTATGCCTCCAATCACAAATATATCCAAATGGTTTCGTGTCTGAATTTTCTCCAGCTCTAAGTCCTGAGTGTCCAATGTTGATACGTGCTGTTCTGAGCTAGGGAAAGGATTGTGAACTGGCCAAGATGTCTGAGATGATGCAGGAAAAATGAAAGGACCAATGGACTCATTTGCAAAGTCGATTATGGTAACCATTACTGAGAGAAAAAACAATGTAAGAAGAAAGTTTGGGATGTATATATGTAACATTGTTGTTGAGATGCTTTTTAATGATGAAAACCAAAGGCTTCAATCAAAACTTGTTTTATACAGAATTAAAATCTCTTGGTAACTCCTAATACCCTCCCAAAATGTGTAGGTGAGCTAAGTCTAAACTTCTGAAGCACAGTTCATACTTGTGAGCTGTTAATGTTGTCACCGTGACACATCTTTTGTACCTGCAATTTGAGGTAATGCACTTATATAGCAATAATGCAACTTAAAAACATAGCTGCTTTTACCATACTGCTAGAAAAGAATGTAGAAACAGTTCACTAGAGCCCTATACGCCAAAGCTCTTTTCTGTGCAGAGCTCTGACTTACATCAGGCACGGAGGAGGGAAACTGCTTGTATCTGGCCACCTGCCCATAGGTGATCCCAGACTTAGCTGTTACCTTCCACTGAGGTTTTTTCCTGACTCATTTCCTTTCCTTATCCACTGGTAGCCCTCAGAGGTTGTAGTCAAATATACCGCCTTTCTTCTGAGTGTCTTCATGGCAAGATGAAAGCTTTGTGGGCTCAGCATAGTAAGTCCATAAAATAAGAAGTCTGTAAAAAGAGTCAGCAATAAGGTATACTTGATCCCTCCAGGCACAAAGGCACATCTCATCCTATCACGGTCACAACCTTCCTAAGCTGCTTGAATGAATCCTCCTGTCCTTTGGTATAACACTGCTACATCTCTTGCAATAAGGACTGTTGGGCTGTATTCAGCTATATTTGGAATGGGAAATGCATGCACTAAAATAAACATGAGAAAAAAAGAAAATAGCACATTCATTTAAAATGCCTTTGTTTCTACTGATGACAGACTTTTACTACACCATTTTAATTCCTGGAGATGAGAGACAAAGTAATATCCAGTTTAGAAAGACATATTAGTAGATGTTTCTGCTATATCCCCTTCTGTCTTAAGTTTACATTGCTACATTCTATACAAGCTTTGCCTTCATCCAATTTTAAATTAATTTTTGTCCATTTATCAAATTCAAGCACCATTTTTATATTAGATAGACTTGAGAATTTAATTATTAATTAAACGTGATCAATTTTTAGCATAATTTAATTTAGTCTAAAATGATTCTTTTGTTGTCTCGCTGCATAATGAAAACACATTTTGCAGAAAATCATAGGTTATATACTCTCTTCTGTGTAAAATACTGCTTGGCTCTCGGCTAACAAAACTGCTGGTAGTTAAGTTACAACAGCAGAACATTTTCTAACAATGCTAAAGAAAGAACAAATATAAATTGATTTCAATTCTGGACTTTACAGCATTGCAAATGAGAAAAGGTACCACTTCATTTCTAAACTGAACAACTTTTGCATTGGAGGCAATTGGGGAGAGTACTTGTTGATCCGGTAGGAATTCATCTTTAGGAATTTTTTTTGGAAGATGACACCTTTCAGTGCGTCCCAGTCCCAGTAAGTTGACAAGCGAGGGAGGCTTGTTCGGTGCTTTAGGCCTCTGCTGCCTGGAGAGCCGAGTTTCTCGGTAGCCTGTAGAGATAAGCGTGCTGCCAAAGTTCTTGATTTTCATCTCTTTACCACTTCAGTGCTGGACACTTCCTTGTAAAGTTTCATGAAATGTTAAAAAAAATGTGTTTGCTGTGGTGTTTCTCAGTTCAACATGTCCGTGGCAATTACAAACCGATCGGTTTTTCAAGTCCCTCTCTGAGCTTGTTGTGTCTTTTGGGAGCAGTTTTGAACAACCTCTAATCATAAAAGTCTAAAAGCCAAAGGCAATCTGTAACTACTAATCAAAATGTACTGCTTTTTTGCTTTCTTTTTTCCAAATAAATGGCATTTTTCATGTAAATTGTAATTACAAATATACATACTAGAAGAATTTTTGTATAAAGGTACGTGTGTATGTGTATACATATATATTTCAGTCTTTTTATAATGGGTGTACGATAGCATGTAGAATGTTCTTATCCTTGGCTTTTCGTAGCATCAGCAGGTACTTTAAATGAAGGGTTGCTTGAAAAATATATTCAGCACCTTGTTAATGAAAAACAAATTATTTTTACTTCAAAATATGCTGCAGTTTAATATTTCAAGGATTGTTTAATCTGTTTTAACTTTTGTCCTAGAGAAGAAACAACTGTTTCAGCCTCTTGGCTAATGTACATGTCATTGTATCCCATGCTCTCGCAGTGCTTACAAATTTTTTTATCTGTTAAATTAGCATATTCCTTTTTTATTGTTGTTGATTTTTATGCTCAGAGGGTTGTAGTAAAAAAACTGTCATCTTTCCAGCAAACTAGCTCCTTTGCCTGATTCATCCCTTGCTACAGCAACTGGGCACTGTGACTGCTCAGCCATTTCCAAAGTGGTGAATTGTGAAGTTGCAAACCATAGCAAATTCTTCTGAATAATTTTGGCATTATATTAAAGCAAATTGGTCACTAAGTAAAACAAATTCTCTTTGACCCAAAATTTCCCTCATGCTACTTTTATGCAGACAGGAATTATCTCTTTTTTTTTTTTTTTTTTTTTTTTTTCCCTCAGTTTACCACAGTGTGGCAGTAGTTCCTTTGGACTCCAGTGAGCTGGGCCTGGCTTCTGTGGCAAAGCTGGGGCATTTACCCCTCAGCAGCTGTCTGACACCTTTCAGCAGCTTCCGGCTCTACTGAGAGCAGCCAGGTTCTGATGCTGTGAACTGTTTGCGCTGTAGTATGACTTTTCCTCATCTAGACTCTTCTTTTCCTTCACCTTTTCATGGCTATTCTATGCTGATTTTTCTTACTGAGTGGCTGGTATATCTATGCCAGGATTTACCGTGGTCATACATGCCTCCATTTCTACGGGAAGTCGCTGCTTTCAGTTCTCAGCTGCCCCCCCTCTCTACACTTTCTTCAGGCAGTTTGCTGCTGCATCTTTCCTGTGTGAACGGGAAGATGGTCTTCCCTGGTGGCAGTGGCAGGCTGTACCTCCATATAAGGGTTGGCTCAAAAGGGTGACACAGACTTGCAGCTTTCATTTTTGATTTACTTGTTATTCTGTCATTACAGAGGTATGAACTCTAGATGTAGCATTACTGTATTAAGGAGTGGATTTGTGAGTGTAAGTCCTGTATTGTACAATATCGGAGTCTGGCCTAAGTCTACAGACTAGAAAGAAAACTGAGGATAGGAGGTAGCTATGTGTGTGTGCACTGCGATTGCAACTATAATTGAAGAAGCTAAATCACTGAAGTGTTAAGACACTTATGCCACCTTTCTTTCAATAACATGATTCAGTAGAAATTTACTTATTCATAGACCTTTTAAAAATGCAGTCCCTCTGAGCTTGTGAGATGCAGAAGCACCAAATAATATTTTCTCTCAAAAAGGTCAGTCTGGAGATAGCATGAAAAGCAGTCTGGTACCAGCTTCCTGCAAGCAGCTGAACACATGTGACTTCGTCCTGCTTTTGTTGCAGGGGGCATATGCAAGAGATACTTCTTATGCTGGATGTTACTAGGAGTTTTCTCTTGCATTCAGAGCAACCAGACAAAGGCCAGCCAGTCTGTTGTATATGTTGTATACTTCTAAGTAGAGTGTAATGAACTAGAGCTCTAGAACAAATGCTGAGCAGTAATACATATACATATATATATATATATATATATGTATATGTATAAATATATATATATATTTTCTTTTTAGTGAAATTTCAGACCCCTGTGGGAATACTCACCTACCTACAAGATTATCCTTGGGGAATTGGCCTGTTGGTGGAAAGTGAGAGTATCTTAACTTGTAACTTGTTTTCAGACTTCAAAATATCGAAGTTGAAATTATTATTTTTTTCTTTTAATTCCAACTCTGGTGATAGGCATGATGCACAACTGTAAGAAAATATTGCTGATACATGGAAATGAATAGACTTTTGCAAGCAGTCTTACAGAGAATAAAACTGCTTTGTCTTTAGAATAGCTACAGAGCATGTCACCTGCAATATGAAGAGATGTTTCCTCCTGTTTGCTTTTAATTTGGAGGACTGATGTATGTATGCACCTGATGAATGAGCTTGTCCGTGTATTGTTGTTTAGAAAGGAGAGTTTATCAAGAGGTGGCAGGGCTTTTTTTCTACAAGAAATGCCTGAATCCTATGGGTGGATACAGGTTGATGTGCAAAACTCATTAACAGAAAAAAAAACAGCTGGAGATTGGTATAGCCTGGAGGTTTATGACTCTTTCTTAAGCTGCGTGGTAGCTCAGCCACCGGAGAACGAAAGGACGAGACAATTGCTGATGGTGTGGCTGGTGTTGCAGTATGGCACCTCACGCTGTATCGGCAGTGATCAAGGGAAATAACTTCAACAACAGCCATGTCTGAGATCTGCTGACAGTTCCAGAAATACAAGGCTTTGTTAAGGGAGAGCAAGAGTAAGTTAGCTCACATTTCTACACAGCTTTGAAAAGTTTCGTAACTGTTTTTCAAAAGGGAGAGAGAGAAAGAGGGGCTGAGAATTGCTATCTGAAGAAACAACTTTGTATAGTAGTCTAAGATACGATGAGTCCTCTTTGTCATCTCTCATATTGGTAACTTCAAAGACAGGGAGAAAATTGGTATTTGTTAAATATTAAAAATTAACTGGCTGCAGAAAATAGGTAGCAATTTAAAAATGCCCTCTGATGTTTTGTTGACTAGAAGTTGATGCTGTGCTGACTAAAATGAATTCTGCACATAGTGCCTGCAGTTTTGGGGCATATTTAAAATGTTCTAGCCCTTCATCTCACATGGTATTTATCCTACAGATTGTTTCCTGTGATTCAAACTTTTATTTTACTCCTTGAGTTTTATACCTTTGTAGTTTGGGGAATTTTAAGAAATGTCTTCCTTCTCAGTGTGGTTTAAACTCACTGGTACCAACTTAAAGGTATGAAAAAAGCAGATAATGTGTTCTGAAGTATGGATAGCTGGTATCACTGAAGTTCTGTTCCGCTCTTTCATGTAAAGTCATCGCTGTTTTATCTGCCTAATTAGTTTAAAATGTCTGCTGGCTTTATATTTGCATACTTAAAAACTATGATTACTTGCTATGATAATTTAGGGCTAAACATTGACTCTGAAGCAGTGGCCAAAAAAAGCCAATTAAGAAAGAAGTTGTGTGGCAAATTAAGAAAGGAGTTGAGTGAAGAACACAGAAACTTCATTATGCCAGTGAGTGCACCCTTGATCCATCTACATGTTAAAAACTACGTGCAGCTCAGGCCTCTCATTTAGAAAATTACACAAGTGAACAGGGAAAGGTGCATGGAAGAGTCACAGGAATATGCAGGTAGGAAATGGCTTGCTACAGGTGTTATGGGTGCTAAATATTTGGATGGATTCAGAAGGAAACATTTAAGAGAAATCCACAGAGGGTTAATGAATGGGTGAGCATGCCCTCTACCTCACGAGGTTTCTGAGATGCAGATTTTTAGAAACTGAGAGAGATATGGGAAGGTATGAAGGTGAACTCGTTCTATTCTCATATGCTTTCAAAATTACCTGCTCTTGCCAGTGAGAGGATGCTAGACTAACTGAACCCACAAAAAACCTCTTCTAGTCCAAACTTACTCAATTTAAAAGTGAAGGTGAGAAAAGATATACATTACAAATTCCTTTAAAAATAAAGCTAGAACAATATACCTTAAGATTTCACTTTAAAAACAACTCTTTCAGACAGGTGTGTTTAAACTGGGAATGTGTAATCCTTCCTTAGAGCACTTCCATGCATGTAAATCTCTCTGAAGTGAATGAAATTTTCCCTGCTTTATAACTACAGAGTTATTTTACTCTTACTTTCTTGCAGAAATTCATTTCTGAATGTGCAGGAAATACAGATCAGTGAACAAACTTGTAATGGAGTAGGAATATTTGTGGGAAGAGAGATGCTGCTGTTTTAAGAAAATGAAAAGGACTGAGTTTAATCAAAATTTTTTTCTAATTTTCCAACTGTTATTGAGATATCATGATGAAAATTTACTGTTAAATGACCAACATATTAATTATTTATGAGAACTCTTAAATTTAGTGATTGAGGGCTGCATTTTGCTATCCACAAGTAGAAATCTGGAGACCTGTCTTGAATTTATTGTGGGCTAATCAAGGCCCGGTTCTGAACTTCTTTTTTCTTTGTGATAAGAGATGAATTAATCCATTTCTCTAGAAGCGTTAGCAGAGGCTCATATATAATGTATTTTTGTGGTCTGTCATTGCTTTCTTCTCCCTTTGTTGCAATAAGTAAGAACCATAGGCAACTGAATCTCCAAAATTCAGATCCTTTTCCAGTCCCATGAAATGTGGGATGTTATTTCACATCTGTGAAATAAATATATTATTTTTCTTGTTACTTTTGCTTTTGTTCTGGGATCTACTGCAAAGGAAAAACATTTGAAAACACTGTTGCTGGAGATGTAGGCTTAAGCAATATTCAACGAATAACAGACCCAAATGCTCTGCAGAGGAATAGAGTTAGACCAGACATAAAGAATGCCAAGTTCATTGTGTTAAAAACACATGAAGGATTTGTGGAAAAATTAAAAGAAACCATGAGGTAAAACTTAATAGTCACTTTCTAAGTATTGACTATAAATTATTTTATCAAGGTTTTCTCTGGTTTTTTTCCTCCATTTATGGTCTTAATTTGTACATGTGATACTATGTATGTGAGAAAATAACTTTTCCTGTGAAGAATTTTTGAACTTCAAATTAAAGAACCTCATGTAATTGACACAATGCCCAGGGTAAATGTCAAAGAATTCGTCTCTTATTAGATAATATGTATTCTGAGATCAAATTACCATTTATTTATTGCTATATCAGAACATGTTAATCGCTATAAACACAGAAGGAAACACATTGTACTTGCTTCAGAAGTTTACTACCTTTTCATAGCATATATTTGACTACCATTTGCAGATTCTGCAGCAAAGCTGTTAATTTTGATTTTTGTTAGCCAAAGGAGGGAAACAATTTCTACTGTGAAAATAATGTAGAAAGCTCTTCATAATTTTTTGATTGAAATGTTTCTCCTTTGGAAAATAGGCCTTCCTGAAAATCAGTTGTTGTTTTCTTCTGTGGGGAATCATCAGTTTCACTGAAACAGTTCAACAGTGTAATTAAATAAAATGGAGATGAGAAGTGATTTTTGAACTTGCATTTTAGTTCACTCTTGGAAATGAAAACAATTCTGACCCATTTTCAGATCTTAGAATTGCATATCTGTTTTAACTTTTTAGCTTTGCTAAACAGTCTTGAAGTTGTTCAAAGAAGTCAGTGTGTAATTTTCCCTACATCTCCCTTTTATTTTTGTGTTTTGTTTTTGCTTAGCTTTGCTAAACAGGCAGATGTAGATGAGAAACAGCAATAAATTTGAAGCATCTGTGCACAAACTTGTGCACAACATAATGCCTCAAAAGCTTTGTAGCGAAGACATGTTAAAGAGTAGCTCGATTGCTCTATTTTAAGAATTTGGATGTCTGATTTTCAAAAAATATAGTAGTGGTAACAAGATTTCCAGCTATTTACTAAAGACTACTTCTGTTAATGAATGTAGAAAAATGTAATAATTGGCAGTTTCATCCCGGCTTTCCTTCTTGTCACACGCTGTGCATGTGCTGTGACAGGACGTGCTATTGTCAGTTAGTTGGCAGAACGTGAGCTTTTATATTTTGCATCTGAAACTTCCAAAAATTTTCTTTTGATTTTTTTAGTTTTGCATATCTTTTAAAAACATGAACAATGTGGAAGACAGTATTGTAATCTAGTGGCTAGGCTTAAAAATTACTCTCCTCTAAGTTGCAGTTCCTTCTTTCCTTTGTACTTTCAGTGTGCTTTTTGTAGCACCTTCAATCTGTAATCACATTTTTGCTGCAGCTGTTGCTTGCTAATTGTTCATTTTAAACAATTAGAAGATATAAAAATGTTGCAGATTAATAATAAAAATAGCACTTGAAGAGGAATACTATAGTTGTCCTAAGAGTGCCTCCTGGAAAGCCTGTAAGAACGTCAAGGTCCAGAAGGTCCCTGTGGGCTTGATTAAAGGCAGCCTCCCTGGTGCAGCAGCTCCAGGAGCAGCTCTGTAGCTGCCCTGGTGCTGCCTCCCACTCTCAGATATCCCCAGGACATGGACAACTCTGGTAGGTCTCTTACTTTCTCTGCTTTCAAAAGGGCAAATTGTCCAGCTTCCTTACCTTTTACAGCTTGCACAGTCAGGATGAAGTCTGGATTTTATCCAAAGAATTTATAGTTTATAAGTGTACCAGGCAGCCAGGTATAAGCTGACTTGTCTTTTTCAATTTAAAACTTCCTATTAGGGTTTGAACAGCCTTTGTAATATAGAAATTTTATTTTTAAACTGCTTTGAGATGTTGTACATTCTTATGACTATGGGTTAACCTGGTAGATGTAGCGACTAGACCAGGTACCATGATAAACTTCACAGGATTTATATCCACATGTACATGCTATGTGTATGTACATAATATTTTGTGTATTTTGCACATACTTGTGTATTTTCTCTTCTGATTTTTTTTTGATTACTTTTTTGGAGAACAGAACAAATCAATTTAGAAAACTGTACTAATGATAAGCAATTACATTTATAGAGATTCTTGTTGATTTTTTAAGGTATTTCAGATGTCATTCAAAAAATGTTGTTAAAATTCCTTGAAAAAATGTTACTTCCATGTAGTATGTTGAACCAAAAAAATCTAGAGGAAGAATGAAAATAGTTGTTTTACTATATTCACACATGTTGTAGGTATTTTGTGGAGTTCAGAAAGTGTATCATGTTTAATGAAATGCATTGATAGCTAAGGTATTTAGCTGTGAAATGGATCTATTTTATGTTTGATTTCTTTCATAACCTGAAAAAAAGTTTAAGAAATTTCCTTTTTCTTCAGGGACATTTGTTTTCTCATAAATTATACCTTTTCCAATTGTGCCATTCTTCTGCAAATACTCTTTCTAAGCCATTGGAGGATTGGCGAACTCTCTCTAAATTTAGAATCTGGAATAAAACCTTTTAGCACAAACAGACCTTTGGCAGGTTTAATGCATCCGTAACAGCTATTATAATTTGCCATAATTTTTTACGCAACATCGTAAAGAAAAGGCCATAACTCCCATCTCTAAATGCAACTGGCATATTTCTTACTGCTTCTCCCGCTGTGGCCTGCCAATTATAAGGAGTGAGTAATGAAAGACTGAACCCTTTGGAGCAGCCAATTCTCAGAACCATTAGTTTTCTTTTATACTCCAGCCTAATTCTAGGAATGTGCTAGATGAGAAATAAGACATATCATGTCATTTCAGGATAATATCATGTAATTTGGGGGTAATAAAGAATTCATTTCTGGAGAGAGAAGTGATCTGATATCGAAAAGTTCAATTTCTTTCTCTCCGGAGAGCTTTATCTCTTCAGATGTGACCTTGTATAATTAAATATATTTCAAATATCAAGAGAAATGGCAGCAGAGCAGACAATAGAATTCTCTATTTTACGTAGAAATGAAATGAAATTATATGAAGCAGTCAGTGTAATATAAGATGAAATAGATTGCTACTATTCATGGTTTCCACTGGAATTCTTTCTGTTTGATTTTATTCATTACAGTTTCATAGGGAGGCAATTGTATTGTGTCTCTGTGACAAGATTTTTAGACTGGCACTTAATTGCATTAATTCAGAAAGTACTAGCAAGAATCAGTACTTAATTGCTGTTATTACTTGAATAGAAAAGAGGAAAAGGATGATGTTCACTACCCAAAGTTACGAATTTCACACATGAAATACCAGGTACTTGGAAACGATAGTTCTGATTCTTAAAGGAAGAAGTGTTTAATAAAAGAAGGTCTAAAATCCCTTTTTACTACAACAATAAATAAAAATATTTTTAAAACATATTTAAAATCGTTATTTCTTCAAAAAAAAAAAAAAAAAAAAGTTTTTCCTAAAAACAAAACAACTCATCTAAGTCACACAGTCCTGTCTGTTGCTTTCATCTAAGAGTACAGGAACACACAGAAGAAAAATCTTTGTCATTTGAATCCTACAGTCCAGTCTTATTTACAGCCCTTACCCTGAAGGAATGGACCAAAGATAACGGTTGGTTACATGATAGCTGCTGTAAGATAAGGGCAATGGCTAAAAAATATATTTTCCGGAAACCAGTATGCATCCTCTGTTGCATTTTCGCATTCAATTTTTTGAGTTGTTACTTAATGGTATCAATCCCCAGAGCTCAGAGGCTAGTGGTAGGTCTTTATCCTGCTGTGTTTGTCCTTGGGTTACTTTCTGGGTAGGTGCCCTGACCTGCTGCCCAGCGCCACCAGCCCTCTGCGTCGGCGGAGCTCCCAGGTAATCGCAGACCCACAGAATGGCTGAGGTTGGAAGGGACCTCTGGAGATCATCTAGTCCAACCACCTGCTCAAGCACGGTCACCTAGAGCACATTGCACAGGATCACGTCCAGGCAGGTTTTGAATATCTCCGGAGAAGGAGACTCCACAACCTCTCTGGGCAACCTGCTCCCGTGCACTGAGGGCAAGGGCAGGCGTGAGAGCCACGCTGCCGGTCACCCTGTCCTGGCCCTGCACGCAGCACGGCCTGCCCTGACCCACCGGTCAGCCCTCTGCACAGCTGCCCCTGAGCCCCATGCGCGTGCTGCTACCAAATTATTTGTGGACACACATCCACATGTAATTCCACAAGGCGGATGCCCATCACTGCAAGCATAACCCTTGTCAATGTTTTCTTTAGTTCTGGTATTACAGCTTGGGCACCGAGCGATACAATAATGTCAGCTTTTATCTAGAAAATGTATAATAGCCCAGATGCTCACAGTGGATTGTTCCTAGACCTTTTCTTTATGAATGGTGTCGTTTTTAAAGCAATAATGTAACTTAATGTAACATGGTAAATTTTATTCAATAAATGGAGTCTGCTGGAAAATTAGATTTAGATTTCCATTCACTTTAGGGTACTTGATGGTTAATATCATTTCAGTACTAGCTGAAAAGGCAGTTTCATGAACTTGTGCTCTAAGGTAGATTAATAATACAGCAAGGTGACTCTTGGTATTAAGACTGTGACTTTTTGTTTCCTTCATGTCATATAAAATGTTAAAGAGTGTAGGAGCATAAGCATTTGTTACTAGTTTTCTGTGTGATTTGCCAGAAAGAGAAGTGTGCCAAGTTCAGCGTGAAGTGTGTTTGTGTGGGTAGAGGGAGGGGAGGTTGTTGGGGTTTTTTTCATAATATGAATTATATATCCATTTCAGCCTGGGGAACATTACATTGAAGCAAGTTTGTCTCAGAATGGTACCTTACATTCTGGCATAAAACTGGGAGACATAAGCTAGACCTTATTCTTACAGAATGCAGCTTCTTGTAGTTCCATGAGGAGGTTAACCATTAAAATTTCTCTCAACAGAAGTGCTTTTACTAGCTCTTGACTCTGGTAGCCTTTTCTTCTGCAAAGAATATGGAATTTGCCATGATATTCTTTCTTTTGAGAAAGATGAATGGTTGTTAGGATGAGATGCAAGAGAGAGGCATTTTGAGCTGATTTACATTGTTAGCATCCCAGCTCCAGGGCTTGGCTGATGCATCTGCATTCAAAAGAAAGTTTCTTCTATCTTCTCTTGCAGCTCTCCTTCTGTGGGTACGACCTAACCAAGAGTTAGAATAGGAAAGCATTTCATTGTACAGATCCAAATATATGCCAGCTAGCTTAATTCTCTATTATAATTTGGGTATCATAGAGTCTTACAAAGTCAGCGTGAGGTAGGGTTTTGAAATAAATAGGAAGTTTCAATGTGACCTCTAGATTAATGTTGCATTCATTTCCTTTTGAATCCATATGCTACATTCTTCATGGAAATTGTGCTTCGCAGAGAGTTTAAATCTCTTCAAATATACAGTGTTGCTAGGCTTTTGTAACCTTACTGTACAGCTCAATAACTATTCAGTTCCTAGAAGTTTGCTTTCTTTTTACATTTAGTCAAAACAAACTTTATTGAAGTTGCCAATGCTTATATTTTTTACTGCTAAGATATTCACTTTTATTCTGTAAACTGCAGTTTTACATTTCAGTTGGTTCTAAAATGCTATGATTAATTTACTGTTTAGTGTTTTTTCAAAGTGCAAATTGCAACAGAGTATCTGAACATGAATTATGCAAATTTACATTTGACATAGTATAAAGAGTCCTAGCTTGAGCCTATTAATTTCACTAATTTAACTTGGTATCAGCTACACATGTGAATTCATTTGAAAAATGGGGTTACTCATATTAAAAAGGTCCTAGGAATTTACATAGTACTTTCTGTATCCCCAAGGTGTTAAACATGTAGAATAAAAATATATGTAAGCAATCCATTAAGCCAGTATTATTATGCTGTTTGTAGTCAAATAGCTGGAGATCAAGAGTTAGTTTCATACAGATGTGAACCTTGTTTCTGGTTGTGTGTTCTTTGTTCGAAAGAGCAGGCTGTTGATAATGCAACCTCAGACTTCTGTAGAAAAGAATGCCAAATAAAAGGACTTTTCAATGATGGCTTAAATGGGTGTCTGCCGCCAGCAGAAGAGGGATCTGATAATGCCTGTCATATGTTTTCCCATCTGTTCTTATTTGTTGCCACAAAATGACATGATGATAACATAGAATTTGACAAGAGGATGACAAATATATTATTCTTTACATAATAACAGTACGACTATTTACATGAAATTATAGTAGTCTTTAGCAGAACAATCTCGGTAAGTGACCTTCTCTAACTGTCCACCCTTACCACTGTGTGAGCCTAGTTTGCTCTCAGTTGTGGTAGTATCTAGAAAAATTACAATGATTATGAAGGATTTACCCTGGTAGTACTCAGAATCTACTCCTGCACTGTACTTGTAGGGTATGTTACGTACATGTGATAAAAGAGAAATGAAAGAAAGTATTTCCTTGGAAGAGTTTTAAATTTAGTTTTAAATTTAATTTTAAATTTAAGTGTTATTATTTTGAAAGTAATGTTTTAAAAAAAGAAAGAAAGAAAGAAAGCCTTAATTAATTTCTACATTAATTTCTACATTGCCAGTGTCTGAAGTAAAGGTAGATGCAGTTTTTCGATTCAAGTGTTAGTTATCTGAACTTTAAGCTTAGTTATATTAATCAAAATTATTTTTCAACTGCTTACAATTATGAAAGCCATATTATTTGTTTTTGTTCCCCCTTTTCCTTCTGCTGATTACATTTTGTTTATGTAGTATGCATTTATTTTGAGAACACTGTTATTTGCATTGGGAAAATTAATCTGTAGGCATATATGCATGTCAGCCACATGCAGCATTTTCTGGGTGGCCTCCTGTAAACCCCTGATGCAGCCACGTCCTACTCTCTTGTCATTTCACTTTGGAAGTTCTCAAGGGTCAGAACAGCTGACACTGGATGTGCCTCTTTGTGACCTTCTAGATAAGTTAATACAAATATCATCTGTTGTTTTAGCAAAAACATAACGATATAATGTAGCTCAGATAAAGACTGCATTTGTAAAATGCTTGTTTTAAGAGGGGACTTCATGAGTCTTCATGAGAGCCGCAATTACATAGGACACTCAGTGAAATGTGTGAATGGAAGCCCCGAAGCATTTAGCTGCTAAAATCTCCATCTCTGGAGAACATATGCAAACACTCTGAGAAGAGTGTCACAGGAATGGCAAAAGGCAACCTCTGACACAAGCCTCAGCCACATCTGTCAAATCTCAGTTCTGTGTTCTGAAGCAAAGGTTTTCAAGGTTTTCTCCTTTTCTTTTTTCCAAAGCAAAGATGCAAAAAAATTGTTTTCTCTTAAAGAAATTATTTTTTTTCTACTTAGTCATAAACTGTCAAACCATCTGTGCTGAAATCATTCTGCTGATGATAAAATAAAAATAAATCTTCATTAAACCCATGCCATGGAAAATTTCAGTACTGATCATTAAAGTTCAGCACAGCTGACATACTGAAAACAGTCTATGTTGTTATAATAAAAAAAAAAAAAAAGCAAACATTTTCATTATACACTAACTACTTCATACTAGTAATATATTAGGCCCACAAAGGATTAGTATGATACCATTCCTGTCCTCCAACTTATTTGTATGCTCATGATGATACAATGGGCAAAGAATAAAGTTTCACAAATGTTACAGTTTTCCATGGCACTTATTACTTTACAGATATTATATCTTATTATTTTATATTCTAATTAGAAAGCTAGTAGTCCGTGCTAATGCCACAGGAATAAACAAATTAAAAAAAAAATGGAGTTCAGGATAAGTGTATGGAGCCATGAGCTAGCTTAATCTTAAAGAAAAATACCTGACAAACTGAAGTGCTAGACTCAGGTACCTCTGAATCATGCTACTGGCAGGAGAACAGCAAAATCTTTTCATTTTGATTAATGTTTTTCTTTGATCTTCCTTGTGAAAGGCAACTGAAATTTTAGTGGATTTTATTGTTCCTCTTACTCAAAGTTCATCTCTAGTGACTGAGACTGTGTTCTGAGGTGCCTTTTGTTTGGTCTTTATTTTTTTGGAGTTCCAGTTAGAATATGTCTCAGAATTTAACAATAATGAGATTCCTCCACATACACAGTACTGAGTCACACTATATTAAAGTTTTTATTAACATAGTTATTTTGCAATATTTGCTTACTGAGTAGAATAGGTAACAGAAAAGAACATTGTAATCATGAATAATGCACAAAATAAGCCGTGTGCCAAAACTATTTTATTTCCATGCTAAACACTTAAATACCATCTCCTGAAGTCTAGGTATGACATATGCTTGCAAATATGATAGTGAGGATCAACAAGATTAATGAATCTGAAGGTCCTATAAATCCTCTGTCCCAGTATAAACACAGATTCTTTCATCTCTGTGCACTGTACACGTCCCCCCATCTCCAACGTCTGAACAGATGTAGGAAGGTAGCGCTGACCATATCAATCTCTTCAATATAGAGAAGCAAACCAGTCACGGAAAGACTTTGGACTGCAACAAAGCTGATGGTTTCACAGAGCTAATTATTTGCTTTTTAAAGCGTTTGTATGCAGTTCTTTGAAAAAGAAAATGAAGACTAATCTCTGAACTTGCTCTAATTAAGAAAGCTTATGTATAACAAAAATGTGTTTTGCTGGCTCTGAAGATTAAGCATGAGAGGGCCTTTTCCAGTTTGTAACGCAAGCTAAACTGGACTTCATTCAGGTGTCAGTAGTAGCACTCAAAGTTATTGGTCCTCTAGAGGTGAAAAGCTGCAGAAGCTTGAAGGGGTTTTAGAAGAACTATTATATCTCAGTCAAGGTTCTAAATTTTTCATAGCAAAAGTACTTACTGTAATCATCTGTGGCTAATGCATTCTTCATATTTGCAGAGAGTTACAGGACTTGGTGAAAGCTGTCATGCCAGGTTTAAGCCCATCTGTATGGGCTGTCTTAAAAAACCTGAGGGAAACGCACTGGAAATTCTAAACTTGAGTTTGCTTCTGGCTTTGGTTAATTGTGTTGAGACCAAATCATCATGTTACCTCTTTATCTGGAGGACTGTGAGATCGGGAGCTGTTACCAAGTTCTCTGTTTAGTTCAAGCAGTCACCAGACACTCACTTTATCCAGAGGGTAGTTGAAAAAGTTAGAGCTGAGCTGCCTCGTTTTTTCTGTTACCACTTTCAATGATTTATTCTGTTTAAGGTGGCTCTGTGCATATCCCAGAGGACAGCAGAATAGGGGTCGTCACAGCTCGTGCTGTATGAAATCAGCATTGGAAACTTTTGTTCATAAATATTTTTGGTATAGAAAGCAATACCAATGATAGTTCCAGCCCAAATATTTATACCTATTTTGGAGTTTTTGAAAGAATTCACTAGTACTGGGTTTTTGATTCTTTTTTTCATACAATATTATTTCTTGCCACATGAGATTTCTCAGCTACAGAGATAGCTGTGCTTTCGTGCCCTTCTACAGGTCTCTGAACCTATCTGTTGAAGCTATTAGACGTGAAACTTCATCAGTCATGTAATATTTACAACTGTGGACCATATAATAATCTAACAACTATTCTTACTTGGAAGGTCTGATAGACTTCAGAACCTGCGATTCTTTCCCTGGCTGGAGCCACTGACATAGGCAGCAATCACACAGGCCTTTTGAAAGAACGGCATTCTTTAGCCTAACAGCAGAAACAAAGCTTTTCGATCCAGGAAACACATTTAAAAATATTTCACGCATTTATTTTCCTAAAAGCCCTACTCCTCTGCAATTTTAAACTGAACAGGCTTGCCTTCTTCATTTAACCTTAGCAAAGTGCATGCCTTTGGTTTTCCTGAATAGTTCCCTACTCTGGGTTACTTTTTAAACCTTTCACAGTTCTTTTGATATCTGTTATCTTTCAAATGTCACCTAAAAGCAGTGTTTTCCTTTATAGAATTATCTCTTAAAACTTCTTCAGCATTTGTGAAGAGATGAGTTATCTTGAATGTTCTTCATTGTTATTTTTCTCCCAGATCTTAAACCAAACTAAAATTTATTTAGTAACCTATGCAGCAGTATAACATCTCCTGGCATATATATGCAGTTTTATAGGTTTTAATTCTTGTTAAATATTTTCAGATAAAAATCAGTTTATCAGCTGCCAATGCCAAACTACCAGACTGCGAAATTTATCCACCTGCCAAATTTTGAGCTCATTCTTCCTCTTGCTTAATTTGATTAAAATTGTTTCAGTTTCTAAGGTGAGCTGAAGTACTACCATGTAGGACCTGGCAAGACATAAACAATTGTATTTTTTGTGTACTGATATCCTAGTCTGCATTAAATCATAGATTAAATTCTCACTTGATATAAACAATTATCATTCTGTTTAAACCAATGTAGCCGTATTCATCAACTTCAGTTGTGGTTCTGGTTCAGTAAATTCCTCTTCAAGCTTTGACCACTGTAATATACACAGTGGCTGTCTGTTATTCCAGGCACACAGACTCTTTAGAGTGATGAAAGAGTTAAGTTTGCTGTTTTCTAAATATTCCAGAAAAACATGTACTGGCATTTTAGTTAAGGCACTTTGATTTACAAATTGTAGCTGTTATGGAATGTTCTGATGTTAGCCAATATCCCTGAAATTATTCTTAAATAATTAAAAGAGGTCTATTTATGTACAAAATCCAAAATGAACTATTACATTGTTTAATGAAGAAACAGGAAGGAAAGAAAAACATGCTTAATTCACTTATTCCTAAGGCTAAAGCAAAAGACCTGCTGCTCCATGCACTTGACAACCAGCATGATTAGGAATTCAATCCTAGTACATTTCTGGTTTCAGAAGATTGTTAACTTTCAGGTTTTTGCAGGGAACATTCAAATTCAAATTTTCCTCTTGAAAAGGCCATTGATTCTTCAACTCTCATCTCACATGACAATGTAGGCTAACATTTAATGGGAAATTAAACTAAAATTCCCAGTTTTCTATGGTAATATTTTACCTCCAAGAATTGACTTAGCTGAGTTGGAAGAAATAACTGACCAGAAGAATGCTATTTATGATTTTTCTTTCTCATACCCCTCTCTGATTTTTTGGTTGGATATATATGATCGGGTACCATATTTGAATTCCTTTTGGAGGAAGGAATAGGATACGACAAAGTAAGATCTCTCTTCCCATCCACATTGCCTGATGTCTAGCACCTGCCAATTAAAACAAAGACTTTAAAAGCATGAGTTTAAAATTATTTTGGGTTCTTCTGCTCATCAGAAGATATATTTAGAAAATGCTAATTAGCAAGCATTTCAAAGGTTCTTACGATTTCTTCAGCTAGAAGCTAGGGCAATCGCATAGTTCTATTGTTATATGAGATCTATTTGCCCCCTTGCTGGATTTCAGATCTCTTGCCTACAGACACTCAGTTATCATTGTAGATGGAGAATATTCCATCAATGTAATCTATAGATTATGGTTATTGCTACCAAATTCTCAGGAATGCATGCATTTAAGAATTCTAAAGGTTGGGGATGTGATGTTTTATTTTTGTCTAAGGGAAAATATTGTAATATGTGCACTGAAAATGAAAAAAATTTGCAAACAATCTAATATGCTGATCTTCTTGCATGCAATGCATATATGTATCAGGCTAGTATAATTTAACATCTTGGTTATAAGTGTATCTCACCAATGAAAAGATGTCGCTAATCTTTTCAGACAAAAGCATCTGTTGTTATGAAGATAAGGTATCATATATCAAAATAAAAACAATTTTAATGAACAAAACTTGAAAACAGGTATGTAAGAAACTATTTTCTGCATTTTTGTTATTCTAAAATTGATTCTAAATGACCTCTGTAGCACATGTGCAGGAAAAAATGAAAGCTAACCACATTCTTTGCCCTAATTATTCCTACATTTTCATCTTCATTATTGTCAGAAACAAAGAACTACATGTTTCCAGTGTTTTAATTATTGTTTATTAACTGGTAGTTATAGGAGGAAGATTACAGAATTGCGGAAGGTCATAACTGTAAATCTGCAGTTGTGAAGTCACATGCTGTATTTATTCTTGCTAATAGTCCCAAGAGAGCTTTCAGTGACCAGCTTTCACATCTAGTGGCAAGGTGGCAGTGGCATTCCAAGAAAGATTCTAAAAATTAATTCTGTGATGCTTAATACTATAATGCTTTAACAGCTACAAGAGATCTAAATCAGATCATCTTTGTTTCCAGGTCACTTATTTTCCTTATTACTTGTTTTTATTTTGTTTTAATGGTCAGAATATCATAATATCATTATATATTGCTCTCTGCCTCATGTAAAAGATCCCTTGATAAAAACAAAGAATTTTAAGAAATTAATAAATTCAATAGTGGAAAGCAGTTAGTCTACAGAGAAGACTATAGTCTCCTGTAGTTCCTACTAATTGGTTTAAGTTAGTATAACTCGAGTCCTACTCAACTAAATGCTTATTTACTTATACTGAGTATTCCTTGTTAATTAGAGAAAAAGTCTTTAGCATTACTCTTTTTCAGATTACAGGGATTTCGTGGGTCTGACATATTATTATTAGCTTTTGTTTAAAATGCTGAAACCTCTGCTTGCTTATTATGCTAAAATACTCTGTAGTTTACATAACTGAAATACATTACACATGTGCTTTAAAAGTGTTTAAAAACCTACTTACCACATAAACTAATCTAACTCATTAAGAAATATTGTAATAGTCTAAAGATATAATTAAAATCGAAATGAGATACATAGAACTATTTTCCACTAGTTTGCATTTTGCTCTTCTGTTATTTTTATGGTTTTCAATGTCACTAGATAAACAAAAATGATACTTAAATAATAGAGGTTGTATTTTGGTAGATGAAGTTTAATGGTGGCTTAGATCAAGCCTTAATGTTATGAATGAGCTTTGATTTTGAAATTAATTTTTTTGTTTTCTAAATCTTACCCCTGATATTCATGAAATACAGAATCTGAATTTCCCAGAGTCGTAGGCTGAATCTTCTGAAATTAAAATTACCTGTGAAGAGGTACCTCCTAAATGGTGGACCAGGCCTTTATACAGTGTGAATGGTTTTTTCAAGGGATGCAAAAGGAGTAAGATAATTTACTTTTCCATCATTATTTATATTAACTGGAAACGTCCTCTCGGTTTTCAAGGATCTGTTAATTCATATTATGCAAACTATTAGTTCTTCAAGATGGGCACGCTTAGTTACCTGGAGAAGTGGAGACCTTGCATGATTTTTAATTTCAGATACATTGCAGGAGTATGTTTACCTTGTAAGTATGAAGATTCCTCTTTGATCTCCAAATTATGTGTCAAAAAACCTGAACCCTGAATGCAGGAAAGCAGGCAAATAAACTTTTTTCCCCTTTTGATTTGGATGGCTAACAAAAGCTAATGATTAAGCTGCAATCAGGCAAACATAATAATACTGATAAATTGTTTTATGTTAAGTCCTTTAATAGCTAAATAAATAGTACAAATAAATAAATACTTTTATAACTATAACCCGTGATATTCCTGTGATGGAGAATAACATAGCTTGTCTCTCAGTGCAAGAAGAAGCAAGGTTATCCAGTAGAAACTTCTCGTGTTTTGCTGAAATGGAGAAAACAAAGATCTCCATTCTCTCTTTCCTTCTCTCTCTTTCCCTCTCTTCCCCTGTTTACAGCACAGATGCTGAGTAACCAAAGGTGTCAGGAAGTCTAGGGGCCCCTCAGCACTGCCTCTGCAAAATCATTTAAGCATTTGCATGACTGAGTATTTAGCCCAAATTCCTTGTGAAATAGCCCTTGTTTCTCTATCTAAACCTTTCAGGGCAAACCTGGCTAACCAAAGGAGCTGCTTTTATTGAAATTAATAGGCTAATGGGAAGGATACCAACAGTGATTCTCGGTGCTGCCAGTAATCTTCAAACAGCATTTGAAGCTGCTCTGTCTGTGTTTTTAGACAGAGATTGACTAAGGGACAAAAAAAGCTGAAGATAACTGGCCAGGCCCAGGCTAATCTATACAATGTAACAGAGTAAGTGTGGTACCTGCTGCCTTCCAGGCCAGTTATCACCAGTAGCCACGGTAAAAGTTGAATCAGAAGGAACAAAAGAATATTTTGAGGAACTTGACAAGTTTTTATCTGCAGTTTGAAAATCGAGTGTTTCCTGGGAGAAAAAGTGCCTTATAATTCTTACAAAGTAGACGTACGATCATGACATGACACTATTGCAGCTACGGTATTTGAGATGCTGTCAATAACCACTAAATCACCTTACTAGCTAAATGTCAGAATTGCAAATCTAATAACATGCATAAAAACTAAGAGGAAAAAGCTAGTCAATAGAAATAAAATCTAGAATTGATGCAGTAGGAATTTCTTAATGGAACAAATGTCCCAAAGTGCAGTAATTATTTTCTGTTTTTCATATCAAGCCTATATGGGTCTGATTAATTACTGTTTCCTAGGAACAGATTGCCAAGTTATCCAAAAGCAACAAGAATCACAGAACATAAGATTCTCAAAAGACTAACGGTAATCCAAGAGTGCCCAAAATGGCATGCCTGCTCTAAAACTGTCCTGTGTTTTATTTCATAACAATCAACAAAAGATGTTTTTACAGAGGGAGACAATGGATTTTTTGTAATCCTTTCTATTATAACATTTGTCCAGTGCGTGTGGACGAGTTTGAAAAGTTTTGTGAAAATCTTTGGTTTACGTTAAAATTAGAAGTCAAATCTTCAAAAGATAGAAAAATTGAACAGCCTAGATGCATCAAAAAGGCACGTTTTGATCATGTGCTCCAAAGGGGGAAAAAAAGGCCATTGTTTTGTAATTACTATTTGTGCAGTGCTGCTTTTAAAATTAGTGCTGTAAAAATTGCCTCAAGTTTGGTGTATTTCCTTGTATCTAAACACACAACTAACAGTGACATTTTTGATACCATAATTTTCATATGACAGATTAAAGATGTTAATATTGAGAAAGGAGAGGAAAGAGAAATGCTGTTTGGGGAGCTAATTTTTCGAGGAGCCTCTAGTGGCCTACATACAGCACTAAGAGAAAAGATCTTTTTTGCAATGGAGACTCTGCAAATATCAGCAAGTTTCTCATCTTCTGTTTAACCACATGGGGTAAATTGTACTTATCTCTCCCAGGGGGAGCTGGTGAATATTAAATTGTTAAAATATTTGATGAACTTTGAAGGTGAATAGTGATTTAGCAGTACTAGGTTTTAATGGCATCTTTTAAGATACCTAGTAAAGTTACTTGGTGTCTAACAATATTACGTAAAATAAGAAAAAGCATTGTGTGTGCATGTTGATCCTAGATATTTCTACTTGTTTCAGTAATATTAGGCCTGTGTTTATGCTCTGAGTAATCTTGTTCAGCTGAGCATGATATTTGAAGAATGTGGCAAGTAACCCCTGTGGGAAACTAACTTAAGAGATTCATGTAAGCGCTTCTCTTATCCCTAAAAATAGTGTTTCTGTTGGTATCTGGACAATGTACAAGATCTACTTTGTTTAGATTGATAGTGTACAGTTACACTTGTTTTATATATTGCCTGAATAAAACACTGGCCTTTTCTACAACTTCAATCCCTATTTGATAGGCTCTGTTCTGTTTCATAGCTTTTTTGGGGGAGGGGATTATCTCTCACAGAGCTATCTAGAAGTTGCATTTTTTTATATAAAATTTGGTACAACATGATGTTAGTGCCCCAATCAACTCAAAGCAGAGGCAAAGCAAACAATTGTTTTAGAAGAACAGGCTGTCAGAAATGTCAGGTGATTGAAAAAAAGATGAGAGCACGTGAGGATGTCAGGCTCTCCCCATCGTGGTACCTGTTATGGAAGTATGAGCAAAGCCAGACCATCCAAGCTTTCTTTCCAGCCCTCTTCTATTCCCCCGCATCCTTTTTATCTGTGAGAAATGATCAGAAAATTCAAAAAATTCATTTTTGCATGTCAAACTGAGGGACCTTGAACTAGTTCTGGTGGCTACTAGGAGGGTCATACAAAGATCCAGGTTGCAGGTAAGTTTGTAGCACTCAGAATGAAAACTAGTGTAAGGAATGTACCAACTGCATCAAGCTGACTAGGGCTGTGTTATGTTTTTTTCTTCTTTTAAATACTTGAGATCCACTATTGTAGTTTTTGTTGTTGTTTTTTGAAATCTTTGGTTTGAAATGTGGGTTAGCAGTTTCAGTAATAAATGCCTTTACAAAGCAGGCAGTCAAAGTGTATTGTGCTTGGAGGAGGGAAGAGAGTGAGCTTGTGGTTTGTTTGCCTGGAATATTCTTATTTTTTTCTAAACTGGAAGAGTATGACTATTATGATAGGTCATTTAGGATTAAATGGCTTGATCAATCAAAGTTTCTTGTGAATAGTAGAAATCAAAGCTATAAAAAAGCTAATAGTAAAATTATTAAATGCTCGTGTTATCCATATATCTATGAAGTCCCTTATTACAACAGTTTTCTTTTGCCTTTTCTTTCACAGTTTTCTAATCTTCATGGCAAACCTTTGACATTTGCTAAAAAGACGAATCCATCCTGAAGTAGGAAATCTGTGGTCTTGATTGTTATTGATCAGCTAATAAGAGAAATAATTACATGTCTACATAATCTCTACTTTCCATGTGATATCAGACAGATGTGTTTAGGTACTTTTTTTATTAGCAGTGTCTTCTTTTCCAAAACCTCTCTGTGAGGCTATGTTTGTCACTAGAAAAAACAATGTCTGTGTATTTCAGGACATGTTTATCCAGACCTGTTTGGCTATGTGGTCAATGTTGGTTAACGAAGTCCTTTCATACTTGAGGCTTGTTTTCGTTTGGGTACACACTGTCACAGGAGCTTTAATTGTTTCTGTTTCTTAAAAACATTTATCCCTTCTCAGTGCTTTTTCTTTGTTTGTTAGGCAGCTCAGAGTGCTTGTATAGGATGCTAAATTAAAGTCAAATTGCTTATCTGCAAGGAAGCTGGATCCCTTCATTATTTTTTGGTGCAGGCAATGCTTAATCAATTTTATTGATACATACTGGCACTGCTTCATGTGATAAATTCTCTTGCATAGAAAGAATATATTTAGGAGAGATGTTAGGAATGGATGTTAGAGTCATAATCTCCTGAATACCTAACGCTGTGTTGCCAGTGATCATGTGAAACACTCCAGGTACTGAATGCCATCTGACAGCAATACTGACTCTTAAAGAGACAAGTGAACTCTGGTTTGATTCTGGCACCTGACAGAATCTTGCTGACATCTCAATTCTTTAGCATCCATCATCTTTCCCATAATTTCTCCTCATACGTGTGGATATGGTGCAAAATGTTCCATCCGTACCCTTTCATTTTAAACACAGAAGCCCAATCAATTGTCTTATTTTATGGATTAGTCCTTTAACTCGGTCACTCAGCAAAAGTCACCTATGTATCTCGTTGTTACTCCTACCAATTAGCTGTACTGGATTTAGCCTTAGATAGCAAAGTTTAAAAATAACATTTGATGCAATGTTACCTCACTTGGCTCCTAAGGTTCTTGGTTATAAACCAGGTAAAGGCACCTCAAAAGGCTGGGGAAGACATAAATACTAAAAAGAAGTTGCCTCTCTTTGCCTTTCTGGATTTGTAGCACCGGCTCTGTGTTAGTATTTTGCACCTTTAAAAATGTAGAAGTCAGGCTTTAGGTAGCAAATTGCAGTGAATGTATCTTATGGCCAAACAAATAAAAGAAGAAATCTAGTTTTTAAATGGCACCTTGGAAATAGTGTCTTGATATGGAAACTGGTGCATCAGCACCAAGGTAGTTCCTGGCGAACAGTAAAACATTTTCAGAATGAAAGACGACCACGTTCTTATGATTACATCTTTAAATGAAGAGATTCACTGTATGTTGCAGTAGTGGGGAGGAAGGGAGAAGCTGTCATGGATTTAGTAAATAGGTCAAATGTAATGCAATTGTAAGAAATAAAATGTGGTGATGAATAAAGAGCACAGCTCTTTATCCTTCAAAATAAAAGCAACATAATTAAATCCAGTTATTTATATTAAAAGGGGGGAGCTAGGATTAAATTTCTGATCAGTATTATAAATGCAAAAGCATAGTAATTAGACTCATGTTCTTACTGTTACAATCTATTTGTTATTCTCTGATAATATTAGCATTCTCTTATGCTTAACTGTGCTTCATTAAGCTTTATTTTCCACAATTAGACTGCCCTATGCATCAGCTCTCCAAGGTTTTAAGAGATTAATTATATTTTACTCGTGCACTAGTCCACTTGTATGGGCTAATTAAACACATCTTCACTGCTAATCCAGACAGGTAATTAATAATAATGTTGACATATAAGAGTAAACTGTTCTCTGGGTCGTACATGCAGAAGGGGTGAGGTTGAGTGGTGAGGGTGGCGGTGGCGACCGTCTGCTGTACAAGTAGCTCCTGCTGGTTTTGGGGGGCAGTGCTGGGACCTTGCTCTGAGGAAGCTCTTGCTCCATGGAGCGAGGGTAAGTCTGCCTCCCTCCAGGTCTTAGAAGGGCGCTGAGCGATATGAAGACACATGGAAAGAAAGGTACCTAGAGCATGTACAAAAACAACTGATTTGTCAACTGCTTGGCATTAAATATTAAGAGTCTTTTAGTTCTTGGAGAGTTAGTTATGTGTTTGTAAAGCAATATATTTGATGATGGGTCTTGCCAGGGGCTGAATAATTACTTGCTGTGGGGATCTGCTGTGCAGACAGATCGTGTCTGACTCTTGGGCTGATCTTCCTGTAAATCTCTTTTAAAGTAACAGCCTGTGGTAGAATGCTTGCAAAATACCTGTCTTTGCTCTCCTGGTGATGCTGATCGTTTAAGCAGTCGGATGAGTTGCACTGTTAACTCTGATTATTCTCTTGTTGCCTTTTTGTATCCATAAACTGCAGAGCTTTATATTGTGTGTAATTAGATGGTACTTGGTATGGTGCAGGCTCCAACGCTTGACGCTGCTTTTGGAGCTGAGTCTCACTTTCTGCTTTTCTGACTTGGGACAGGCACTGCTTGTACTTTCCCTTTTCTTTTTCATACAGTTAATTTCCTTTCTGTACCTTGCAGATATATTAAAGGGTGAAGCTGTGTTACCTACAAAAGTAAATATAGCCCCTGCTTCACTTAGTACAGCTCTTGCAGTTTCTTGGACTAAATGATCCAGTGTGGCTCTTCATGAACTAGGGGTAGAGGGCTACATATCCTGATATATAGTCTTTCTCTGCAATGCCACATAACTGGCAGTATTATGTACAGGACTATAAGCTATGCAAAATAAAGTAAGCAAAGCTTTTCTGTTTTTGTTTTAAGAATTAATTGAATTATTGAGGTTTGATTTGGTAGGTAAGATTTACAGTCCTCTGTGCCTCACAGCTCTTGGAATCATCTTAATGGCCAGATAATGAAAATATTTCTCATTTCTCTGTATTTTCTGAGTATCAGTTTCAGAAGAACAAAAAGCTGGAGGACAAGAATCTTGCAAATTAATGTACCTTCTCATCGATGACTCATTCTCTAAGGTGTTAAAATTTCCTTTTGTGGTCACAAAGGTACCTTTTCTGTTACTGTTCATCTGTTAAAGCTGTTATTTTTGTTTCTGAATTCATAGGTCATTATTCTCCCTGCAAAATTCACTTTATGGTTTTATTTTCTACATTATGCGTCTTCTGCATTGTACTTTAAGCATCCAAAGTAAATTTTTGCCATTTTGTCTTCTTTCTAAATATTTTCAAAGCTTTCTCCTCTGAGGGGGAATTCAGAGACATCCTCAGGACTTTCTACTTTTCATAGTCAACGTATGACAATACTCCCCGTGGCCCCTCTTAAAGAGTAAGGGTGAAATAAGAGACTGGCAGGTAGTAGTCTGTTGGAACAGAGCTATTACACTTTGGATGCTGGATGACAAATGTGTTTTACACTTAGAAAGAAATATTGCCGTAATTTAATCTGACCTCTCTTGTGTACTATATATATTTCAGCTAGTTTTCCTGAAGAGTTTATAAAGGAATTGCAGTATATCTTTTAGGCTCCAACCTCAACGTTGTTTTCCCAGAGAAGAGGAATGAATGAAATGAATCTCCCTCGTTTTAGGACGTGCTGTTTTTGCTGGTGTCTACCTCGAGGCCTGGGTGGGGTGGGGCGGGGACAGGGGTGGTGGTTCCTTGTGACTACAGCTGGACCAGCTGGCTGTGCTTGCTGCTTGCTGCAGCAAGTTGTTGCAGTTTTGGTTTTGGTTGTTGTAGTTGCAGTTTTTAGACTTCCAGCAGCGTCCGTGGAGATGGAATGAATTTCCTCTCCCTCTGCCCCCAAATGTCAATAGTTTCTGAATTGAAGACACCCAGTGTAACCAAGCCTCTATCGAAGACAACAACATTTATCTGAAGAGTTAATCTCTGGCTGCTCGTGTGTCCTTATTGTCATCGTGAGCAATGATTGATTTTCTAGCAGAGCCGGAAGAAAGGATAATGCCTATATGATTTCCAGTAGTTCTATAAATAATAGGGTTGTGTATAGTATTTTATGACTGCACAACTTTATATGCTCTTGTTTAAAGTTTATGTGTGGGTAGCACTTTACCTCCATGTTTAATTAATTTGAGTCTGATTGATTCCTCTAAGTGAAGAAAGCTTTTCGTTTCTGAAGCTCAGGGAAGGGACAATGTTTATCTTACTGTGCTAAACCTACGTTGCATAGATTTTGATATCTGGCTTCTCTGGCTCTCATGACACTGCAATCTCTATGGGGTTTCTAAAGCTCATCTCTTCTCTCCTTTTTTGTCCCCCTTTTAAAGCTACCAAGAGATGGAACAGAGGGTAATTGCTGCCATAATTACTAAAATTGTTTACACAGCTACATTATTTGTCATATTTCATTCTGCTTAAAAATGGTTCTTTATAGATCCAATTCAGCAAGCATCAATAAAGAATAAGGACAATTAAAAATTGAATTTCAATGCAAATGTGGCCTTTTCCCTATTCTGCTTGAACGCACATTCATCAGGCTCATAAACCCTGCTGCTGACAGCGTGCCATTGAAGCAACCAAGAAACAGCCATACTGTTATTGTGTCAAGAGTCTTTGATATCAAGATTCATTTCCCTCTAGAAAAAGATTGTAAAAGGTCATCGAAACATGTCATAGAAATCTGTACAAAAATATGTGTGCCTAAACTTGCAAATGGTCTGTAATGTGTGCTGATGGGCTTGATCCCTGCACAGTGGCTTCTTTGAACAAGCATTTAACACAACTGGTCTGACCTTTCATTCAGATTTTCCATTATTATTGACAAATACTGATCTTTAGCATGTCCTACCCTGTGAAGAATGTCAAGTATAGAGTTTTTGGAGAAATATATGGATGGACTCGCTTGGGTATAATGCAGAAGGATTAGGACTATGTTGGCAATGCAGCTTTTAACAAGCTACTTTGGATGAGGTGCATAGTCTTCATGCCTGGAACAGATGAATGCGTATGTTGATGGATGGTGCCATCCAATCTCTCATGATGTTTTATGTGTATTTCACTGTTTAGTTAGATATGATCCTGTACACCTTATTCATTGCACTTCCTTGCAGTTTTGACAGAGCATTGGTTTCACTGATGCTCATTAGGAGGGTTTTGTGTAGTGCATTGGTAATATATATTTAAAAAATTGAAAGTTAATCCACAAATCTATTAACAACTAAGAGAAACCTTTCAGATACGTAGATAAGTAGTTGTAGTCAAAATATGTTTTTATGTGTTGTTTTAGAGATGGAACCGTGTAGGAATCTTCAGAATATTTACAGCACATGATGCTTAATGAAGTAAATGATCACAAAATTCTAATATTTGAAACACTGTACTATCAAGACAGGAAAATTAAGAAAGATATTATAAATGATGAAAAATCCATAATTCAGGTATGTTTAAGATAAAAACAATTAGTGGAAATTTTTTTTGAATGTAAAATTTAGAACATCCTTTTTGTTAATTTATTAGTATGAATTCATTCAGCATCCAAAATTATTCAATGGATATGTTATAACAGCAGATTTTATCAGTACAATTTTTTATAGAATCTTATTGTATGTATTTAAGCACTGAATATTCAAAATTTGATTTAAAGTTGTATAGTATGGAGCATCTATTATTTGATATTTTTTTTTCTCTGATTAGTGGAGACATAACTTCTAAGATACAAATATTTTCATAGACTTATAGAATCAGTAAGGTTGGAAGGGACCTCTGGAGATCATCTAGTCCAACTCCCCTGCTCAGCAGGGTCACCTAGAGCATGTTAGACAGGGTTGCATCCAGGCGAGCTTTGAAGATCTCCAGAGAAGGAGACTCCACAACCTCTCTGGGCAACCTTGTCCAGTGCTCCGGCACTCTCACAGGGAAGAAATTCCCCCTCACGGTCAGGCAGAACTGCCTGTGCTTCAGTTTCTGCCCATTGCCTCTTGTCCTGTCACACGGGACAACTGAAAAGAGTTTGTCCCCGTCCCCTTGACACCCTCCCTTCAGGGACTTGTACACATTGATAAGATCCCCCCCATTCTGTGCAGCTAGATAAGTTTGAATGTGAACTTTGTTTTCCTTAGTATTTTACAATGGTAATTGGTAAAATGGAATTTGTAAAAATTCTCTGCTTTGGCAAAATTTATACCAGGAATTTTGCTAAAATATTTACTGAAAATGAATGCTTAAAGAAAAGAAAACATAATCAAAGGAAAGCCTTTTAAAATTGGGATGAATTGTGACCCTGAAGATCTACATTAACTCAAAACATCAAATCTATTGCAACCTAAAATTAAGACATAAAATCATAAAAAACATATTTTTATGCTATCATTCATAAAACAGTAATATCTGAAGTCTCTTGGCATTGATTATATATCACAAGACTCAATGTAGAGTGATCTAATTTTATCAACTCTATCTGTGAGATAGAGCCCAGTAAATCTGTTTTGTAGCAGTATGTAACTATAGAAGAAGAGGTGATTGAGTCCTTTAGGGTAGATCTCTTCCTCTACAAACTTTCAGATCAGCAAATATTGATGCCTGTTTTATTTTTTCTTAAATTCTTGTATTACTTTTTAATTAATGAAATCCATATTCCACTTCTGGGCTTCCCTGTATGAAAGAGATATGGACATACCAGAGCAAGTCCAACATAGGGCTGCAAAGATGATTAAGCAACTGGAGCATCTCTCATATGAGGAGAAGCTGAGAGAGCTGGGACTGCTCAGCCCGGAGAAGAGAATGCTCAGTGGGGTCTGACCAAGGTGTATAAATACCTGATGGGAAGAGTAAAGAAGAGCCATTCTCTTCCCAGTGATTCCTCATGACAAGCCAAGAGGCAATGGGCACAGACTAAAATGCAGGAAATTCCATTAAAACATCAGAAAAAAACTTCTTCCCTGAGAGGTGGTCAAGCACAAGAACAGGTTGCCCAGAGAGGCGGTGGAGTCTCCATCCATGGAGATACTTAAAACCCACGTAGATGCGGTGCTGGGCAGCGTGCTCTAGGCAACGTGGCTTTGGCTGGGGGTTGGCTGAGACACTCTCCAGAGGTTCCTTGCAGCCTCAGCCACCCTGTGACTCTGTGCTGTCCATCATTCAAACAACGGCAGGCAGTGGGAATTTAGTTTTCTGCTTCTTTGGAGGACTGGGCTTTGAAATTAGCTTCTTTGCAATCTAAGAAAATTTTGGATGAACTTCATTGACTGAGAATATTAAAATTTACTTTTCAATTTCACAGTCAAAGATTCTGTAATGAGGAAATACAGACATTTAAGTTTTGAGCCACACTAAGTGGACTTATATTTAAAATCTGTTTATTTACTTATGTACAGCAGATGCCTTGAAGTGAGGCCTCTGAAATGCAAACCAAGAGTTACAAGACTCATTTCTGCTTGGGAGAATTCAGTAGTAGTCTCACAATGAGAAGTAGTAATAGCTTGTGTAGAATCTAATAAAATCATAAATGATGTTTAATGCATTGGTGCGTGGTATACATAGTGAAAAGTATACAATATCTGTCTTGTTGAGACTGCACCATCAAGCGATTCATTAATGTGCAGGGAGACTGAGATCAGAATGAGCACAACCGTTAGTGACTATCCAGCTATTGAATTCTCGGAGTAAGTGCACTGCTGTAAATCAGCTATACATTCTGGGTGAGTTAAGGACAGAACTGATATGAAATTGAGTGGTGCTTTTCACCTTCTAAAGTATGGATTTTTTTTTTTTTTTTTAACTTCTTAATAGAAGTCAGGAAAATGCTCTCATTCTTTATCCCTCTCTTTTCTCCATTATCAGGTAGGGGCTGGCAGTGATTGCTAACATATATTATTATTCTAGCGCCAGCACTCCCTTGATCCAAGCCATCTTATAGAACCCAATATTAAAAAACAACAACATAGGACTGATTGCAGAGATTTCATGGTCAGGAGCCTGGACTGTTTTTCAGCCAGCAGCTGAATTCAGAGTAGAATTCCATGTTGCATTGTCAGTGCTTAATCTACCCATGAAATACTGTTTTGGGTCTGGACTTTCAAAGTTGTTGTTAAGCTTTGTGACAAGAAAAGTATGATATTAAGAGCAGTTTGTTACACCTAAAGATCAGTTTTATATCGTATTGTTTTTATACAGCCAAGTGTAAGCATGTTTCTGTTAGCAGAACAAACATCTGAAATTGCCATGTATAGATATGATGTGAGATCCTTCTAGTAATACTAAAGTAAAAAAATCCTAGTCCTTTCTGGTAATTAAACTGTATTTAATATATTTCCATGGCAGAGATCTTTCACTTGCTAATTATCTAGGAACAGTAGAGCATTTTTCCATGACTCTCCCAACTGTTTAAAAAGAACGTAGAAATACTGTAAAAATGTGAGGTACCAACTTTGGCCTGGATACAGAGTCAGAAGTGCTCCCGCAGCCTGAACGACCAGAAGGCACGTGGCCATGAAAAGCAAAGTGTGCTGACCAAAAGTCAACAGCCCCAAGTGGCTGCCGGGCTCCCTGGTACTTCCCAGCCAGCAGTGCCAGCAGTGCCAGCCAGCAGTGCCAGCAGTGCTCGTGCCTGTCTGCGAGTGTGGCACAAAATAGCCCAAAGGAAAGGAAAGATCAGTGTTAAAATGGAGATCTTCCAGCTGTAGGGTGTGTTGTCATCTGAAAGTCCTGTTATCAGGAGTTCCGTTTAGAAATCCAAACTCCTCCCCACTTTTCTGAAAGATAAAATTCAGCAATTTGATTCATCATTATCATATTATTATTATAGAAAGCAGTGAGCCACTATCACCTGACGTGGTGTATCCACAGTGGCCTAGGCTTGCCCACAAGACCTAGGTACAACGCTCCAAAGTACCTGCAGGTAAAACCGCTCTGTTTTGCTTGAAACCAGAGGTGGCTCAAACAAGTCTATTGCAATGAAAACTGTGATCTTTTGCAGCATGTTATTCTTTATTATTTTTGAGTAACATTCAACAATGTGCTTGCTATCAACTACGTACTGAAAGCTCTCATATGGAATCTAACAGAATATACAGAAATCCATATTCTAGATGATCTAGAAAATTTTCTATAGTTCATGAAAGTACATAAAAGGTACAATAAGTACCTTTTACTAATAGCAATATCTTTAGTGGTTATCTTTGGGGCTGTACTAAGCAAAGCCTTATCAAGCAGTTTGAATAGAGAGAACTGGTTTCCTTTGGGTATGTTAATAGAGATAGGTGTTACAGTTTTTTCTGTTCATGATAATCTATGGCATAAAAGATATCTACATAGCACAGTGCGAGGTATTCCTGAAAGGCAGAGTATTTCATTCAATACACTGTGTAATATTTATGTAACTTTACATTTTCCAGCTATCCACAGGTTATTTCCTTAGTGGCAGCTGCAAACAAAATTTCCCAGGAGATTTTCTCTCCCAGCAAGAAGAGTATAGCCTATTCTCTGCTAATTTCAGAATAATGTTTCTAATATAATGATACTTCCTTTCTCACCCTGACATACACATTCACTTGATTCTATTTCCAGTAGTAGTTTAATTAGGTCTGACAATTTACTTTTGAAGCCTTTTTAAAATCAGCAGAGATTTCTTCCCCCTGGAAGGTGTTATGCTTAAATATACCTTCGTATCCTCTCACTTTCATCCTTCACTTCTGTAAATAGAGAGAAGTCTGTGGGCAGATCCATGCTATTCCTGTCTTTTCTCTGGCACTTTGCTGTAGAAACTTTTTTATTAGGATTCATTTTGTGAGTTCTCTGGGATAAACCTGAAAATGGCAATTTTCTGTCATGTTTTTCTTTTTATACAAACTCAGTACATTAGCTGTATGGAGAAAATGGCTACCATTACGGGAAAGAAAGTTCCTGAATGTGAATCCATTTCTTTAGATGGTTTTCCTGGGGTCGATATGCTTGTCTAGGCAAGAAGCCTAAGCCATGCTCATTTCAACAGAAGAATTCTAAATATATTATAAATTATTGCAAATCACACACAAGGGAGAAGGGAGCCCTTGCTGTGTTTGTAAGATATATAAAAATATGTAGAGTACTTTGGATGCATTCAATGTCTCTTGGTTTAGAAAGGCTGAAATCTAACAATTTATAAAAACAGAATGCTTGGGTGTATTTAATTTTTAAAGTTATGCTTATAGTGCTTTTGAAAATGGTTCTATTGAAAAAACATATCATCCCTTCCAGCATTGGTCATATATAAAATGTTACCTTGATATAGTTAATGAGAAAAAGGAGATCTTCTAAATTTTAGATAAAAGTTTTTACAAGCTTCCAATTATATCTCATGGTGTAACAGTAGATTTATCATTGAAATTTATTATATTATAGATGTCAGTAGATATATCATGAGATTTCACATAGTTAATATTAAAACAGACTGTGTATGTATAATAGCTCTCTGAATGAGTAGACCATACATATTGTTTTTATTGTTAGTCTTTCTTTCTTTGATTAAGTGACATGAATTGTTATCGCGCTCCAACATTTATTCTCATTTACAGTTTGCCATCAGCATGTTCCCCCCTCTCTTTGGAAGGAGGGAAGGCTTGTGTCTATATGACCCATGTAATGAAGCTCTCTTTAAAATCCTGAGTAATCTGACTTAATGGAAAGAGATTCTCTTTAGAGCTTGGATAAGGTATGTGTATACGCTGAAACTCCTTAATTTTTCCTGTTAAAATAAAAACACCTTTTCTCTTTTTTCTCATTTTCTCATACAAATATCACAAAGACTAACTGTTGTTTGCTGGAGGATAATTATAATGCATTTGGGAAATAACCACAGTTGCAGATCCATTTAATTTTTTCCATATTTAAAACCAAAACTAAACAGAAATGAATCTCCCTGCTTTAGAGGAAATATGTATGGTTTTATTCATATCTGATAGTTCTTCCATTTATAATGGTAGTTTTTTAGATTTGCTTACTATTTTGTTGTTCTTTTGCTGTGTAAACCATTTGCAGAAACAACATACAGCTCTTCTGCAAAATAAGCATTATAGAAGATTCCCCCTCAAAGGATAAAATGCATTCATGACTGTAATTTGATTTTCTTATATGTTTGGAATATCAAAATACCTTCTTCACAAAACTCTCTTTTTTCACTTTGTGAAGAGAGGATTTGAAATTACTCTTTCAGGAAATATAAATTAGCCTAATGGGAAGAAAAAAATCTAGAACATTATTATATAACTATTGGAGCAGCTGCTGTTTTTCAATAGGTACCTTTCCACATGAAGATTGATTGAAATCCAAAGTTAGAATTATTAAATTCTTAGTAGTCTTGATTATCACTTATGTAACCAGTTTCTATGGATTTAATTGGATTATTGTTGTGAATAATTGCTCAACAGCATGAGTGAAGGGTTACAGAATAGAGCCCTTAGGCTTCAGGTTAGACAGAATTTGCTGTTTGCATATACGACCCAACACTCCTATCTTTGCACTCCATCACCCACAAAAAAAGAAGAACCCCTCACAACATGAAAACATAAGGATACAAAAGTAAAGTGATATAGAAAGAATTTTTTTTCATCAGCAGTGATACAGAAGATGCAAATATGTGCAAATGCTTAAAAGTAGCTTCATTCTAAAGAATAACATCCACACAGATGATCCTTTTCAATTAACTTGCATGGAGAAGTTCATAATTTGAACTTGTGCAGGTAATACAGTTCGTGCTATATTTGCTACCTAGGAGCAATGAGGTGGTCATTATTAGATTACAAGAAATCACAGAATGGTTGAGGTTGGAAGGGACCTCTAGAGGTCATCTAGTCCAATCCCCCTGCTCAAGCAAGGTAACCTAGAGCACGTTGCACCGGGTCATGCCCAGGCGGGTTTTGAATATCCCTGGAAAAAGAGACTCCAAAACCTCTCTGGGCAACCTGTTCCAGTGCTCTGTCACCCTCACAGTAATAGGACATAGACAGAACTTCCTGTGTTTCATTTTGTGCTCATTGCCTCTTGTCCTGTCGCTGGGCACCACAGAAAAGAGCCTGGCTCCATCCTGTTGGCACCCTCCCTTAAGGTTTTTATAGAAATTGATGATCCCCCCTCAGTCTTCTCTTCTGCATGCTAAACAGGCCCAGCTCTCGCAGCCTTTCCTCATAGGAGAGATGCTGCAGTCCCCTACACTGGACTCTGCAGTAGCTCCATGTCTCTCTTGTACTGGGGAGCTCAGAATTGGGCACAGTCCTCCAGATGTGGCCTCACCAGGGCTGAATAGAGGGGGAGGACCACCTCCCTCAACCTGCTAGCAATGCTCTTGCTAATGCACCCCAGGATACCGTTGACCTTCTTGGCCACAAGGGCACATTGCTGGCTCATGGTCAACTTGTCGTCCACCAGGACTCCCAGGTCCTTCTCTGCAGAGCTGCTTTCCAACAGCAGGTCAACCCCCAATCTCTACTGGTGCATGGAGTTCTTCCTCCTTAGGTGCAACACCCTGCACTTGCCCTTTGTTGAACTTCATGAGGTTCCTCTCTGCTCAAGTCTCCAGCCTGTCCAGGAATGGCAGCACAGCCTTCTGGTGTATCAGCCGTTCCTCCTAGTTTTGTATCATCAGCAAACTTGCTGAGGAGGCACTCCATCCCCTCATCCAGATCATTGATGAAGAAGTTGAACAAGACTGGACCCAGTACTGGTCCCTTGGGGAAACCGCTAGCTGCAGGCCCCCAGCTGGACTCTGCACTGCTGACCACAACCCTCTGAGCTCTGCCTTTCAGACAGTTCTCAATCCACCTCACAGTCCACTCATCTAACCCACACTTCCTGAGCTTACCTATGAGGATGTTAGGGGGAGAGTGTTGAAAGCCTTGCTGAAGTCAAGGTAGACAACATCCAATGCTCTCCTCTCATCTACCCAGCAAGTCATTCCATCCTAGAAGGCTATCAGGTTGGTTAAGCATGATTTCCCCTTGGTGAATCCATGCTGGCTACTCCTGATCACTTTCTTTTCCTCCACCTGTTTAGAGATGACATCTAGGAGGAGCTCTTCCATCACTTTTGCAGAGATGGGGGTCAGGCTGACTGGCCTGTAGTTGCCTGGGTCCTCCTTCTTGCCCTTCTTGAAGACTGGAGTGACATTGGCTTTCTTCCAGTCCTCAGACACCTCTCCAATTCTCCATGACCTTTCAAAGATGATAGGGAGCAGCCTAGCAATAATGTCTGCAAGCTCCCTCAGTCCTCGTGGGTGCCTCCTGTCAGAGCCTGCGGATTTCTGGATGTCAGGTTTGCCTAAATGATCTCTAACACTCAACCAAGGGAAAGTCTTCCTTTCTCCAGACTTTCTCTCTTGTCCCCAGGGTCTGGGATTCCTGGGGGCTGCCCTTAGCAGTGAAGACTGAAGCAAAGAAGGTATTCAGTAATTCTGTCTTCTCTGTATCCTTTGTCACAAGGGCATCCACCCTCTTCAGCAGTGGGCCCACGTTTTCTCTAGTCTTCCTTTTGCTGATATATTTGAAGAAGCCCTTCTTCTTGTCCTTGACATCCCTTGCCTGATTTAATTCCAAGTGGGCCTTAGCCTTCCTCATTGCATCCCTGCAGACTCTGACAACATTTCTATACTCAAGTGGCCTGTTCCTTCTTCCACATCCTGTGTACTTTCTTCTTCTGTTTGAGTTTTGCCAGGAGCTCCTTGCTCATCCATGCATGTCTTCTGCCCCCTTTGCTGGATTTCTTACTTACAGAGATGCACTGCTCTTGAGCTTGGAGGAAGTGATGCTTGAATATTAACCAGCTGTCTTGGACCTCCTTCCTTCTAGGGCCCTAACCCATTGGATTCCTCCAAGTAGGTCCCTGAAGGGGCCAAAGTTTGCTCTCCTGAAGTCCAGGGTTACAATCCTGGACTATTGCCCTGCTTCAGGATCCTGAACTCCACCATCTCATGGTCACTCCACCAAGGCTTCCCCCAAACTTCACATCTCTAACCAGTCCTTCTTTGTGTGTTAGTCCAGCAGCACACCTCTCCACATTGGCTCCTCCACCACCTGTGTCAAAAAGTTATCATCAGTGCTCTGCAGGAACCCCTACGCAGAGCAGTTCCAGTTGTTCTCTCACATAAAGAGCAACTCCACCACCTTGCCTTCCTGGCCTTTCTTAAAAAACACATAGCTGTCCATGATAGCATTCCAGTCATGTGAACTATCCCACCATTATTAATTACAAAGACAGCCTGTGGTGCTGAAGACAAGTAAGCTCGTTGTGGTAGTTTCATGATATTTGGTGAACTTTTAATGATGACACATGCCATGCTTTAGTAAAGATTTTTGTTTTAGCCTTTGGTGGCAATTCCGAAATGAATTGCTAATGGAACTTTGTTGTTCAGCAATATAAATGAGAATATGAGTTATATAAATATTGTCACATGTAATTAATGTCCCCAGTGGCCTATTTGTATGCATCCTCCTGGGACCTAGTCACAAAACTAATAGATTTGCTACCATGGGACATTAATTGGGTGTGACACTTCTTTAGTTCTGTGCACATTCTTATTCAATTGTCTTTATTTTAACTTGATTACTTTTCATTTGATTCTAAAAATTGCATTGTATCAAATTACTGTAGCACAGCTTCTGATATGATTTTCTCACTAATTAAAGTACTTGTTATCACTATACTTGGGTTAATTTAAATCGTTAATCATGCTGTATTTTACTGTTCCCTGAAGGAATGTTTCAGGAATCACTAGCAGCCCAGTACTGCTTTCATGTCACTAAATACTAGTTATTTGTGCTTTGAGTAATATATCAAAGGCTATATTATCTTGTTTGAGAAACTGGATCTCAATACTTAAAAAATTGGAAAATATATTTCAATGCATATTTTTTAGTTTGCAAGTTTTCACTTCCCAGGTTATGTGACAGTGAGATATCAATAATTCCACTTTTGATTAATCATATACCGTAATTAGATCAACTCTGAATTGGCTGTGAGAATGATTTATTTACTGATAACAAAGGTGTGTATATTTATGGTACTTGCTATTCCAAGTGCTCAGTGTCTCCTATAGTCGTGAAGCCTTAGAAGACCTTTAGCAGATAGTATTCAACTGCAGGCCCGGCGACTGACAGAAGCCACTAACACAGGCTTTTCAGAGCAGCCCGGAGCTCATACTGATTCAGCAACTTGACTTACTGGGATATCCTTGCACTAATACACAACACAAAGAAACAGGACCTTTTGGGGCCCCTCCTTCATTTTACGTGGTCTCTGTCTCTCCCTCTCCCTCTGTCAGTTCGGTAGCTGCGGTGCCGAAGTGCAGTGGCAACGGCAGGAGCGTCTAGGACCTTGCGAGCCGGTGGCTGGCGAGTGGGCCGGGCGCAGCTCGCCGGGCCAAGGTCGGAGCGTGTGACAGCCAGAGATAAAGTGTTCTTGGCTGAGGTGTATTGGTGGTAGAAGAAGCCTGCTGTGGAGACTAATCTGTGTTTTCTAAATTCTGTTCACACATAGGATGTTTTGCAGGGCGTTTCTTTGATGAAGCTTTTGCACTGTAACAAGAATAATGCGCCTTCAAACTGATGGAGGGGAAAGAGGACACTGTTCCACCAAGCCCAATTAGAGCACTTCAAGGCAGATTTGAAATGTGGTGCTCAGTTCTACAGATGCGTTATCTTATAAATGATTTAATAGCTAGATTATTTTCTGTAAGAATTTCAAATATATTTCTATCTATTTGAGGTGTTTATTTGGCTCGTAATCTAAATCGTATTTGACATGTTCTTCTTCATAGTGCCCGTGAGATAGGCAAGTACCCTAGCCCTATTACAAACATGGTGAACGTAGTTGTGAAAGATGGTGAACTCAAGTATATACCTAGTATTAGATTTACAGACTACGGTGTTTAATTTTACATGCTCTGTTTCTCAAAATCTAATCCTATATAGGCTACAAGGTTCTCCGTTCGGTGCAGGAAGAGAAATAGGTCGTCCACAGAGTAACACAAAATGACATATTCATCAGGAATTCGCTCAAGAAAGATGAGCCCTGACTCACTGGGGTTGCTGTGAACCTCTGCCCTGTTTCTGTATCTTAGACGCAGTGGGTGCCGCTACGATATTGTTTAAGTCAGGAGCGTGCTTTTAAAGCAAAGCTCCCTGTCATCCTACTTGACTGTGTTTTGGCTCACATCATGAAGTGTCCTTGGACTGAATCAGCTTAACTTCCTTTGCAGCCTGGTTGCACTGCAAGAGAATCCAATTAGCTGATCTTTATGGGAAAAGCTGGAGAACAAAGGGAAAAATGTATATAAAGCAAAAAAGCTTCAATGAAATAGCCAATTCTGTGGCAAAAATACTATCCTATATATGAATAACATATACTAAAAATATATCCTCTGGTATCATGGAAAAAAAGGGAAATTATATCACTGCAGCATGGAGATTGTGATATTCAGACATAAAAAGGGTAATTTTAGTCTTGGGGACCTGTTATTTGGATAGCGTTATTTGTTTGGAAATAGCTTTTCCGATGTAAATTTTGAACTTAAGTTGTCTTTAAAAAGTACGTGATTTCCAATGAGTTTGAAGCTCTTATACAACCCTAGACTTTATCTGCTAATATTACCATTCTTTCAGTCCTATTTTCTGAATGTCAGAGTAAACAGATTCTAGTTTTTAGAGGTGTGGGAGTAAGTGGCAAAGAAATCTCTCTCCAAAAAATCTCTCTCCATCATACAGATAGAATAGAATAAAACTGGTAAGCTTCGAGATGAGCAAGATGATCCTTCAAATCATAGTTGATTAAGTTAGATAATTTGATAAACGTTTATCTATTCTTTCAACAATTTTTTCTGACATTGTCATTTTCAAATGTTTTTATAGTGCTGTTTTAATTAGAGGAATTGTACGTTTTTTATGTCAGTAAAATGATGACTAATTCATATCCAGCATCTCCTGCTGCTCTGAATTCAGATGATCTCAATGTGCTTGTTCAAACTTTCTTGTCATGCAGCACTTCTCAGTTTAAAAAACAAACCATTTGGAGAGGGAAAGGGAAACAGTTCAGTGGTTTTAAAATAAGTATTTCTATTTGACAAATGCATCTGTAAGACAGCCATTAATAAAAGCATTTTAAAGACAAAGTGAAATATGGGTAGGAATATCTTCTAATGCTCCAGTTCCAGTTCTAAGTGAGGCAGAAGGAAGAAAGAAAGTATAACCGTAACTCTACCTGTTAAGCATTTAGCAAAGCAGCCTTTTCATCTCAATTATGGACATATGTGCTATACTAGATATATATTTGGGGCATTAAATTCCTTCCCTAGAGCAGTGGGAACTCAGAAGATTCTGACCATGTCATCAAAAGCTTTCGGTTTAATGAGGCTCTTAATCAAGCTCTTCTCTTGTATGTGTTTATTTTTTTTTTCTATATCTGGATGCGTAAAACATCAGTTTTTGTTTTAAAAAAATTCTGTGGATGCATGACAGTTCATTTTCAACTGTAAAACAATAATAACAATGCTAGAGAAAGAATGCTGCAAAAATAGTATAGTTTGGTTGGTAAGAGTCAACATTATTTTAAAAAAAGAAAATATATTAAAAAAATACTGTGAAAATTATGTCAAGGTTGACACTCATAAAAATTTCTGTTAACTGAGAATCATGCATTTTGTGTAATACAAATAAATGATCAATAAATGGTATCACAGATTCCTGTTGGCCTTTCTGGGATGGATATTGATGTGCAAGCTAAGGAACAATGGGATGATTTGAGCTGCTTTGTCATTTTAATTCATTATTTCTTTGTTTTAATTAAGCTTTGTTGCGGTCATAATCTTCTCAAGGTTTTCTTTCATATTACTTTTTGTATCTTCAATTTAAAAATAAACTCATCATTTCAATACAATGTTTTTTTTAAATAATAGTATTCTCACTCCTCCTTTTTTGTGTTTTCCTCTCCGTACACTTCCATACTCTGTTAATCATTTCTTTCCACATAACTGGTAATGTAAAGAATACAGTAAATCTCTAGTTGTCCTTTTGCCTGTTTCTCTTCCTTCTGTGGCAGGAGGAAGAGAATGTTAGTGTCTTCTGTTTTATTGTCTTTCTCTTCTTCTTTTTACTATTTAAAACATGAACAGTGGATTTTTCATTACAGCGGTCCTTCTGCACTTATGGACCTGAGTCCTTCATTTTCCTCTGTTCATGCCAACCTCTTTCTATCTGGAACCAGGCATGGCACGGTTCATAATAGCAGATACTTATGTAGGTTCCTGAATCAGAAAATTTTTGTTTTATATATCACCAATGTATTGCTCAGTATAAAAACAAATTTACTCTCTATATTCTAATAGCAGATCACTTCCTTTTTCCCCACTGAGTACCAGCTAACTTTTATTCCGATATATATTTGTGTTTAGGGAAAAAAATGCAGTCTGTGCAGTGACTGATAGTGCAGTTAATCTCTCACTCATTAATTAATCTCCATGATAACGTAAGCATTCATCCCTTGACACTGAAAGGCAATGTTTCCCTTCCTTCTGTAAGTTTCTGCTGTGGGAAAACACTATATTTAAATATATAGATTTAATATATTAAAATTAAACTAAATAAAATTAAAATTAAAATATATATTTAAAGATCAAAAGCAGTGATGCCCTGAGCTGAAACTTCCATCTCCGTCCCCAGCTGTTGTTGGGTGGGAACTGAATTAGTGAGTTCTGGTTTTTGCCCATCTGTGCCTGTGAAAGACTTCCCAATCCTCTTAGTTACAGAAATGGGAAAAATATGGAAAAACTCATCCTTCCTCTCATATGAATAACTGTTGTTACAGTGGAACTCAGATTTAGTTGTTGCTGAGATTTGGTGTGTAAAGGCAGCGTTGGAGGTATTGTTTCTGATTTTTGTCTTTGAAAGACTTGTATCAGGAGGCTCTTTTGTGAGGTTTGTCAATGACAGAGGTCTTGTGTGCTGCTATGCCTTGTTTTATATTTTTTAGTGTGCTTTCAAAATGTTGATTATTTGAGCATAAAATTCTGCTAGACATTTGAGGAATGCAAGTTGTGATATCATTTAATTAATGAAGTCCTAGTGGTACCAAAACTTTATATGGAAAATCTGCTAAACACTTTATAAATAAGTAATTTCTATTAAGTAAGTTCAGATAGCAAAATTACATTCAGCAATGGCCAGTTGATGGTGGTCCATGTTTTAGGGAGGTTTATAGAAGAAACTTTGGCTGTCCCATTAAGTTTGTGTCTGAAGGAAAAAAAAATACAATGTAGATTTTAAGAGATATATTGTTCTGAGACAAAATCTGTCATCTAGTCCTTAGGGAGTTTGTGTGTCAAATTGTTTTTAATTCTTAAACGGCAGTGTTACAATAACCGGGTAGGCTGCAAATCGGAGTAAATGTAGGGAAGTGTCATCAGCATTGTAAACTTAATAAAGTAGGTGATGTGGGTCAATTTGTGCTGTCCTTGCCTTTCTGCTTCTATTAGAATTCTGCAAGATCATTAGCCACCTCTGGGATGCATTTGATTAATAGGCTTGGTCCAAAAAAAAAAAAAAAAAAAAAGAGTTGAGGTCAAGCGTGATCTGAAATTACAAAAAATGTGTATTCCAAGGGGAATTTCCTCTTTCTAAATTACAAGTAAGTGTTAAGTTCATTCTGTTTTGATTCTAATTAATTTAACTGTGTTTTATCTTAGTGATGACCTGTAAGACTTTTGTTTTGCCAGTAATGAAAGTTTAATACTGAAATACAAAGTAGGCACTACTCAAAGAAGTCTTCTATGCATGTTAAGGAGTAGAAAATTTAAAAGAAAGCTTTGTAGAAGTGTTTACTACGTTTGACAGTGGACAGTACAGATTCTTCTAACTTAAACTAAGACAGGGCAGTGTACATCTTTATGATTATGTCCTTTTTTCCTTCCAAAGATAACCGTGGAGACTGTTTATGTTAGCATCTGCTCAATGTCATACAGAAGACAACTCGGCAAATTCACATTCTGTTATTCTGTGCACACATACTTACCTGTGCCAGAGACTAGGTTATTGGTTTGTTGTTACAGACGATGATGTTATGATGATATAAAAGGAGTGAAAATGAAAACATATGTTAACCATTAACAATCTCCATAGTTTTATACCACCCTTCCTTCTCAATCCCTACTTCTCCTAAAAGTTATGAAACAGATCCTTTCTTTCAGGCAATAAAGAAAAGCTGAAATTGCATATACACATAAGTAAAACTATGGCTTGCTTACCAGAGACTTTGTTTTTTTCTGTTCCTCTCATTTTCTTCCTCAGGTCCATTGCTTTGTGCAGATTAAGCATGATTTATAGCCTAAAGATGCTATTCTTGTCTATTTAGTTCCTCATGAAATGAAAGCAGTAAGTTTAATTGTATTTATTTCTGTGATATTCACCATTAGTTTTATGATCGATAGGAAGGATTTCTGTACCATATAAATCTAACTATCATTTCTCGGATGATGGCACTGAGTCCCTTGACAATATGACTTAATTTTCTTGTTACAATGTGCTTTTCAGTTTCTAAATTACTACTGTCCTAAAAAACACTGTCAACAAAGGTAGCAGGCTTTCACTGGCTGGATCTTAATGTGGGTCTTTGGTATCACTCTCCTAATTATTAACATGAGTCACTTTTGTTTTATTAGCCCCCATGAGCACGAATTTGTCTTTCTTGAAAAGATAGTTTTGCCATTAATTTGCAATTTCTATTTATACTATTTTGATATTTATGTCAATTGGTTTATCAACAGAGTAAAACTCATTGAGTCTTCAGTTTTTCAAAGCCAGTCAACATGTGCTTGCTCATAGCTTCTAAATGAATGTCTGGAGCTGTTTCTTTAGTAAGCAGAATTTATTACTGATAGATCATCTTCCTGTGACTGTCTTGGTTACCTTCCTTAACAAATGAGTTCAATTTTCACTAGGTAAAAATGAAATTCTGTATAATTGTATGTATCTATCACAACCGTGTTGTTTATTCACAGACTTCACAAAATCTTCTATTTCTAATTCCGTCCACAATTTTTGCCATAAAAAACAACAAAATATGCTCTCTTAAATACAAGCAAATCAATAAAAGAATACACGCCAGAAACTATGTGAAGCCTAATGGGAATTTTTTTTCAGCTGATACTGCTTTTCAAAATGAGTTGCTCAGCTATTACGGTTGTATGTTACGTTATAAAATTTTAATCTATTTAGCTATTGGGTGATCATTCTACAATCAGATTTACAAAACCAGAATCTACATTCTGAGTGCCATCAAATGACAATAAGTATTAAATATAATTAGTGGCCCTAACACTTTAATCTGATGCATATTGAAAGATTTCCCTTCGTATTTCAGGCAAGAGTTATGTAACTGAATTACATTTCATATAATACCTAAGGTGTTATGAAGTTAAGTGACCATTAATTTTATTTTGTCACACCTTTTTTTACCTGGAGAATCACATGGAACAAAATCCTGATGAAGGAAGATTTCCTGTTGCCATTTACTGAAGCAAAAGGGCAATTTTCCGATTGACACATCAGTGAAAAATTGCATTTAAATTTGCTTAGATGAAAATAGTGCTACATGAGAGAAAAAAAGGCAACTTTCATATGCAGGCTTTGTAAGAGTAAAAACAATATTTTTCAAATGCATATGTAACAGCAGTTTTCACACTTGCGCTGCAGCAGAAAGGTACTGGCTCAGTATGGCCCGAGCATTGCCCAGTCTCCCCCATACATCCTTCTGTGATTCTCCACAGCTGGCTGTTGTCCATATTGCATAGGAAAACTTAATATCATCAGCAGACTTAGTCATCTGTGGTTAACTCCCTTTTTTCCAACTAATTTTTGAATGTATTGAATGGTACAGGTCCTAGTGCAGGCTATAGCAAAACTCCACTGGTGATCTCCTGTGAGAACTAGCCAGTTTTCACCTTCAACACCTTATGCTTTAGTCAGGTATTTATCTGTGTCGGGTTTTTTGCCATATGCTTTGGCTTATTAAATTCCTTAAAAACCTCATGAAGATCTAAGTGGGCTTGGATATAGGCTGGGCCACCCTTAGTCCTGCACAAAGAACTCTGACAGGTTTGTAGGGCAAGATTTCCTTTAACAGGAGCTCTGTGGATTTTTTCTCTGTTTACGCAGGTGTCTTTCGGTTATACCTTCTCATGATTTGTTGTTGAAGCCTGTAATTTGCAAGATATTTTTTGAAACCTTTTTAAAGATTGGCACCTGAGTAAGAGAGTTTGAAGACTGGCAAAATTTTAAAGCATTTCTGTTCCACTTACATGTAAAGCATGCAGCTTTCATAACTATTATTACAAGCAGAAGTAAAAAGGTTGTAGCTGTGCTGGTCTGAGGGTACTGGTGGGGCAAGGTGTACAGAACAGGTCTTTTTGGTAGCCCAGCTGTCACAGATGTAGGAATAAGCAAGCATCACTCCTAGCACTGCAGCGAGACTAACCAACGTCACCCTTACAGCAGTGACTGCTTTGCGTATCCACCCTGTTTTCTTTAGAGGATAGTTCAACCACTGACTGTCTGTAGCAGACTTCCCTTACTTAGCTGTATAAATGTTAACGAAGCAGCTTTTAAGGCATCGCAATGTCGAGACGTATGACTTCTACTGCTACCTTTCTGTTGAGAAGACTCCCTGTCTCGTTAGAGAAGGAATCAGACTGGTCTGATGTGATTTGTTCTGAGTGGATCTATGCTACCTGCTACTTGCCACCTTCTTACTTTCTCTGGGATTGTAAGTAAATTTAATCTTTGATCCAGTGTATGCATTGGGTTGATTGTACTATAAATCCTTTAGGCCTTCTTTTTATAGTTGCAAACATATAAACACTCATTAGTCATACTGTAGATTCCATGTGTAATTATATATATTAAAAAAGATATATTTGTGGCTACACATCTACATTTTGGTGTGCCTTTTTATTGTTCTAACGTGGAGGAAGATTTTTCTATCTGTGTTTTTATACATACACATATAGGGCCAGCTTTTATTATGCTAGCTTCTGGAGCATTGACTCATGCAAAATATACAAGATAAATCTGAGAGCCCTGCCTGAAGAGTCTGCAAATTATAGACCACAGTAAAAACATCTGCTACAGCAGAGAGAGCCAGGTTCAGGTTAGGGTCTTGCTCATGCTGTTCCTACTGCTGCATCTTTTTCTCTTACTGCCCAAGTGGAATGTACTCTAAATGGTAGTATTTTTTCATGCCTTTATCTGCAAATGAAGGTCGAGTCACAAGCAGAGGGTTACAGTAATACCTCTTCATGGTATCTAATTATGAAGCACATCACTCCTGTTAAGCATACGTTTCTCATCTACTCTGTGCAAACCCGTTAATAGTATTCTTTATCACATTTTTGATTATTATATGATCGTAACATCTAATAATAATGCTAAGTTGTAAAAATATGCAAATATCGTCTATAATGTATATTGCTTTTTAAAGTCTCTTAACACACTTTAAGTATGGCAGTATTGCAGCTTCTGTTTTATTTGCCTGAATCCCTATCTTCTAACTGCAGAAGGATTTTTATGAATTAAAAAGCAAATTTATTTATTTATTTATTTATTAAGGACATGATAGGAAGTAACTTATTTTGCAAGTTCCATCGGAAGAGACTAATAAAATATGAATAAAAATCTGCTTAAAAATAAATTGGAAGCAAACATATTTATTTACCTTTTTTATCTAATGATTCTTTTACATTTTCTTTTTTATCCTTCACTGAGGCAATGATAATAGGTTTAGGGAGTATTAAAATGTATATTCCGCATTACTAAAGCTACTGAGCTCATGTTTCACACAAATTGTATTCTCTAAAAATGAAGATCTTTCATAATTTCAGCAGTTGAAAGGAAAACAGCCAAGTTCTGATAAGACTCTTGTCCACCTCATTGCTCTTTTCCAGAAAGCACTGATGTATCTGTTTGAAATGCCAGTATGATGCATTCTGTATTAGATAGTTTCATCTGCACAGTGCTTGGGAAATATCTGAAGTGCTATTTCTGTGTATCCATATTTTTATGATTTTTTTTAGTTTTGATTGTTTTTTAAATATGATATGTCTCTTCAGACTATTCTTTGTTCCTTGGCTGTAGAAATTACGACGTTACAATACCTACTTACTTAGGAGACTTCTTGTATTTATGCTGACAGCAGCAAGCTGGGAGGGCTTACAAACACAGTACGTGACAAGATTGCTATGATAATTTATTTTGACAAGTAAATTAATCTGAAAAGGAGATCTGTTCAATAAGGGAGATCTATTTAGTAATGGCAAGTGCAATGTTTTTATGCTTAAGTAGAAATAGAAAGTAGAGGATGGAGAAGCTTGCACAGCAGCGGTTCTGTAGACCAGGAACTGGAGGCTATGATGCCTCGCTAGGTCAGAGGAGCTTAATAGTGTTTTCCCTTTTTGCAAGGAAAAGGTTAGCGTGTCTTGCAAAAGCTGTTCCTATGCATCCTAGAAGCTGTTCCGAGATGTATTCCATTTTCCACAGCATTGGCAATGCCTCTGTTGGACTACTCCCGTTCAGGTTTCGGATACTGCATTTCAGAAAGTTGTGGAGTTAACATTTCGAAAAAAAAGATGAGGTGCAGCTGTGAAAATTGGGTCTGTAAGCCGACACCATGCTCGTTGGCTCCTTTTATTAGCGACACTATCTCTTACCATCTGATAAGACTGGGAGAACACAAGACACATATTAGTAGGGTTTCACTACCCAAGATTTGAAGTAACTGCTTTAATCAAAAGGCACTGTAAGGCTACACCGTTACTCTTTGTGGAGGATTTTTGTTATTTTTTAATTTGTCAACAAAAGCCGAGGAAGAGTGGCAGCATGACTCAGGTGCTGCACATTGTGCAGAAAACTGCAAGAGGCATTTTTTATGGCACCCTCTACCTATACTTTTACTTGTTCCCTTTGTTTCTTAGATTTCCCTCTGTTTGGTGCTTCATGTTTCAGCTGAAGGGGTGACTGGCAGCGTATTGCCAGTAGCATGCACACCTCCCATGTTCCCAGAAGCTTTCTAGGGAGCCACCCTTTTGGTTCCTTCACTCTTGTGCACTCTCTAGGACCTTCTTTGACATGTATATTGAGAACTACAACATTCAGAGAAATTTACTGTGAAGAATCCATACCTATTTAGTTAGGTATACATTCACCCCACACTGAAATAAACCGCTATAAGCCATTTCATATGTTGTGTTGCAGACTTCATCAGGCTGATTAGGCACTGCATCAAAACCTTCTGGAAAAGTATTGTGAAATGTAACACTAAGAAATCAGTAGCATTGATAGGCTTCATGTTTGTGCATTTTCCCTTATCCTTGTTTTTTTAATGAAAATTATTTCTTTGATAATTTTTTCTCTGCTGTCTGGAGATGCCAAATGTCTTAAATTGTTATTTTGCTGGCAGACGAATCTCAGGGTCTGTGGCAGAAAATACGGACTTGTTCCCAGCTGCCTTACTGAAGCAGCATTTATTACCAACTTGTTTTTGCTGACCTGCTTCTCTGCTAACAGCAACAGCAGAGGAATCTGGAAGCCACTGTCCTGATTTCTACTGTTCCTTTGTCAGAAAAGGAAAAAGGAGAAGCAGCAAATTGTTTGTGGTGGTTCTCTAAAAAGTTGCAGCCTCTTAGATATGGTTTCCAAATAGACTTTGCAAGGTTGCTCCATGTGATTTAAAATATAGAATATGAAGAAATGTAACCATATTAAAATCAACCACTGTCCTCAGCTGCTTTCCCTCCCATAACAAAGACCAAGGGCTGTTGTACTGCAGCTTCATGATTTTGCCAGTCGGGAGAATTCTCGGAGCACAGCAGAGGCCAGTAGAGAATATAACACCTTTTTTTTTCCTTTAATTTCTTCTTCCAGTTAGAAAGAAATTATGGCATGGACTATATATAAGAAGTCCTTAGAAGGTGAAGAGTTTAGTTGTGGCTTTCTGTATTGGACAGTGCCGAAAATACAGGATGTCAATGTAGTGTAGGTATCATACAACTCTGGGGAAGGTCCAGAGTCTCTCTGCAACAGAAGTAATCCATGCTCTGAGACCGTGAAGAAACAGCGTACAGGAAATAAAAAGAGCTGCTCCAATAACCATTAGTTCAAAATAAATTCCCTTTTCAGTTTAAGGTTGTAAGTGATGTCTCACATGATCTTACTGCACTAGTATCAAAATACGTTCCCCTCTTCTCCCTTCACCCTCCACACCACCTAGTGCTCCTTTACTGATTGCTTCGACCAGCTTCTGGGGTTTGCACTTATATGAAGCAATATCTTTCTGTGGCGATAATTTATAGTGCTATTACTTTGATCATATTTGGCAATGCCTTGTCCTTGTTCCTGTTTAATCAGTTTCCGGAAATTTTGTCTGCTAGCATTGCTCCCTCACTTTTGATTAGAGGGTCAGGGTATATTTCTCTCAAGTGTTCCAGCTTGGGAGTGGGATAATGTTGGCCGACCTGGAACTCTGCTGATGACAGATAGTGGTCATTAGAAGAATCTAATCGAATAAAAATGCAAAACAGGATTTATTTTTGTTCTTGATAAGAATTCTTGAGCTTTTTCAGTTGAGAGCTGTTTGCTTTGGTTGTTCAGGTTTTTTGATGGTTATTTAGAGTATTGCTTGCTATCTTTTCAATATACTAAGGACAGGATTGGATAAAGTTAGGAGATAGTGCGTATAATTATTACTGTGTTATGTTTCTACTTATATCAGTGTTTTAATCGGAGGAGGGGAAAAAGAGGGGGAAGTGACCCTTGCAACTGCCAACAATTGCAAAGCCAATTATTGCCTTTCAAGTATATTTTTTTAGTTACTAGGAAAACAATTTCATAAGTTCTTCTAAGACTTGAAAGATGATGTTGCCTTCTGAACTATAAAGTTGTTGCTCTGACATGGGTAAGGTTGTCTATTGACACTGTTTTTTGGACAGAGGGATCTTTTTTCTCAGTGCAGTATCTCTGCACAGAAATATTTATTTCGTTTTTTATAACCCACAGATTGATTTTGGAGAAAATAGCCAATGAGCAAAATTTTAAAAAAAAGAAGCTTAGCACAAATTGCCTGTGTTTGTCAGAAATGTCTGATACTTCTAGTTTTAAGCTGTTAATCAGAAAACTTTCTGTAATTCCAAACTAGTTATTAGTTGGACTAATTCAGATATTTTATAGTGTGCAGCTCTTACATATAAGTTAAAAGATTTGGCAAACTAAGGAAGCCAAAGAGTTTCATCCCTAGCTACGCTGAAAATGCAGAGACCCCTAGGATTTACTATTACAAGCCAATCCCTAGCTACGCTGAAAATGCAGAGACCCCTAGGATTTACTATTACAAGCCAATCTACATTATCTAACACCTTAAAAAAAAAAATTAAAAAAAGTAGACTTAATGAAATGGTAGAGAAGAAATACTCTCACTCGAGCCCTACAACGCTTCCCTTTATTGTACAACTACACTATCAGTACGTAAGTACAAAATGTTATCAGTAGGTATCCCTGAGAAGGGCATTTTTTTCTGACCGTTAGGTAATTGTTTAACATGCCGAAGTACAAGATTTGATTACTGTTGTTGTTGTAGTTTGGACAGCCAGAAGTGTGGCTGGAAGCTGTGAAACTAGCTGACCTCCCTAAGGCCGGGATTAGGACCGTCTCTGCTCTTGGAGCACAGGCTTCCCGCCGCGCTCCCCGCCGGCTTCCTTCTCCCGGCCACGGCTCCTGTTTAGCCTGAGCCGTCCCTCCTGGGGCACGTTGTTCCTCATGCAGCTCTTGACTGGGTTAACGTGGAAGAGTGTTTCCAGGTGTTTGCAGGGATAGGCGTTTTCTTTAATAACATGTAATAGAAATTTAGCTAATGAGTTGCACGTTTCTCTTTTGAACTTGGATGAAGGCAATATAGGAACTGACCAAAGCCACTTTTTGGTAACCTGCCTGTCAGCTTTGTGTTAAATTCGGGGGGGAGGAGATAGTCAAGAACCATGTTTTCTGTCTAGGAACCATGATGTTTATAAAATAAGGCGCTAAACCTGAATTTGCTCAAATCCTCAGCATATTTTTCGTATTAGTTTCTTTAAAGCAGATTTCATTTGTGGATTGCTGTAGAACGAAACAAAAGAATATGACCAACTGCAGTTAAATATTTAAAACACAATTTTCCCAGTTGCCTTGTCGGAGGCAGGAGGAACTGTGGGGCCGCAGCCCGTGGCAGCGGCGCCTTCTGTGCTGCCCCCAAGAGCAGGAACGCCAGCGTCAGCGCTGCGCAGTTCTGCGAGCGCCGGCCGGGCTTTTCCAACCCCTCTCTCGCTACAAAGGGTCCTTCCTGGACACTACCTCTCCTACCTGGAAGTGGCAGGGAAAAAAGCTATTTCTTGCAGAGCTCAAGAGAAAATGTGGAATTAATCCTATCTCTCTGTGAAGCTTAATACCTACATGAGTTACGAGAAGACTTTTGAGGAGAAAAAAGCCCTCTTTTCAGCCTCCCCAACGTACTGTCTTGGTGACAAACTTCATTTGTTGTGCATTGTAGAATGCAATGGAAATAAATTTGAACTTGAAGAGTGAGAAATTCTTGGGTGACTTTATCAAATACTGAGATTCTAGGACAATTTCAGATCTGAATTTGCTTTAGAGATAGTTACACTTTATTGTTTGCTTGTTTGTTTGTTTGTTTGAAATTCTTTGTTTCTTGTTTGCTCCATTCTATGTAGCTATAAGGAATGGTTACTACACGCATGCTGCTTCTAATGTAAGAGTAATAATGTTCCCTGGTTTTCAAGTTAACAATCTATCTGGAAACTTTGTGATTCACTGCTGGGTGCATGTACGTTTTATGTAGAAAGTCGTAATAGCTCAGGTAAAGGCTATAGATTATTGAAAATTGAAAATGAAAGGTCATCAACATAAATGTATGATCTTCCTCTGTATGTCATTCTTTAATATAAGAATGAAAACTTTAGGTATTTCTGTTTATCTGTATAGTTAGAACAGTTTTGGACTACAGAATACCACAAATAATTATAACTTTTACTAACCTCCAAAAAGATCTGCAGTTTTGACATAATTTAAAAATTTCCCTTCTAAGTCATGGTTGTTGTTTTCTAAAATATCTGGCCATATCAGATTCATAAATGTTATTAGAGCAGTAACTCAAACAATGATAATTAAAATATTAATATTTTTAACATTTTAATTTGATGATTCCTAATGAATTTGTTGCACTGAGGTGTTTCTAAGCTTAAAAAGTTGTCCTCCTTGAATGTTAGAGCCATATTTCATATGGATCAATTACTCAGTTGCTTCCTTTCTAAAATACACTAGAGTCATGTGAAGTATTTTAGCAATAATGTATGACAAAGTATGCCGTATTTCTGGTACTGTTATATCTTGTACACACACTGTACAGCATGCCAAACACCTGTAACCATACATTACCAGGATTTTATTAACAGCGTATAGACAGGTGTTTTTTAATAGAAATCTACTCCAAATAATGTAATGTGTATACAAAAAAACTCATTCTTTGTCACAATAGTATCATTTTTAATATATTGTATATTGTATATTAATATACAATATACAATATACAATATATTGTATATTAATACAATATATTATAGCATAAAGTATTTTACTACTTATTATCCAGTTCACACGAGTCTATTTTCATAAATTTTAGAAGTTGTGTTCCCTTCTGCAGAAGTTGTGTGATGAGAAGTGTTCACTATGAAAGAGTGATAAGTAGAATACACTCCCTTACCTCATGCTAATGAAGATATTTCCAGTATGAATAAAGAATACAGGCAAGGTATCTGTCTGAGAATGTTTCTAGGATCTCCCTCTCATACACACACATGCGTGCACACACACACACAGCTCCCTTCTCCAAGGTGTTTTTGTACTTCCCTGGAACTTGTCTTCCAATGCCTGACAACAAAACTGAACTTGAACCCATTATTTTGGAGCAGAAAAAATACATAGGATTCAGTCTCTCTCTAAAAGTTGAAGATCTCCATGGTAAAAAGCATGTACAGTTACCCATAAAGGAGGAATTTTAACAAAAGAAAGTATTAAACACACAGAGAAATTTCAAATCAGAGAAGAAAGGTTTATTTAATTACTGAGGTTTGCCACTTCTTGTAATGTGAAGTATGATTCATATTTAGAGACCTCATTCCATAGAATGCTGATATGTTTCTTGTCAGAGTACAGACATCTTGAAACATGCACAAGATATTACTGTTCTAGAATACGATTTATAAACGTACATGGAAGTCACAATGCTTCCTAGCAGAAAGAAATTCAATAAAAATACCACAGTGGAATAGGGGAATATGTATTCCCTTACACAGTGGCATCTGTATGGAATGTATTCCCATACATAATTGTATATGTGTTGGCTAATCATAGTTAATATTTAATGAATTTGTGATATTTGAGATAATCATAGGTTTCTCATTTTCATCAGTAGCCTAAGATTTCATGCATAAACTTTACCTAAAGTTTGGGCTATTATTTTGTATGAACTGGTTAATGTCATATCATGTTACAGTGTTTTGACAAGTCTTAACCCTAGGTCGTTGGTCCCTTCTATAATGAGTTAGACAGTAAGTTCATCACGTAATGTGTTAATACAAAAATTACATTTCATTTTTTCTGGCTGAGGACATGCCTACTGAGTAGATATCGATAAATAGAAGTTTCTAAGTAAAATTCAGTATTTGGAACAAAATGAGCAATTGCAAACTGCTAGTGTCTTTGTGCTGCAGTCTTACCATGCTGATTGACCAACCATGTCAGACAGCACTGTCATTTATTTTATAAAACTGGAAAACCTTTTCTGTTATTCAGCTGTAGTTGTAAAAATAACAGCAGCAATAGAAAAACCCTTTTTGTTTATTTTTACCTTGTTAATTCACAGTGAAATTACAGCTAAATCATTTAGCAGAGACTGTGCAAATTCTTGTATCTGTAATCTTATTTTGTAGTTTTGTGTCTGCAGTTTTTAGTGAAAATTTGCAAGAATATTATAGCTACTAAAGATACTGCTGAGGATGTGCTCAGTAGGCAGCTCTTACAGTTCTTAATCCTGATTGACCTGGTTGTGTGAGTAGTTGAATGGCAGGTCCACTTTGTAACCAAGTGCAAGTCGATTTTAATGCTACAAGAAAAGTACCTGAAGGCATTCCACTTTCATTTCCTTAACATCTGTCTCATTTTAGCCTGCCACTCACCTGCAGTTAAGTTTCTGGGTAGGCTTCAGTGGCAAACAGCCAATATATGTTTAACGTGGTCTATCATCTTATTTCACGAAAGAGCATGCATACATGGCTTTCCTTGCAGCAGGATTTATTTTCTACTCTATCCCCCCTATTCTCGTATCACCTAATTAAGAGCACCACTCAACAGTTACATGTCTGTGTAAAAATTTCACACCAAGATGACAGCAGAATAAAAAGTTGCACTTGGAAGACCGATTCATTAGAAGAAAGACAACATTCCTATCTTTTTTTCTGGCTATAACTGACAGGGCCGCACTCCCCACCGCACCCCCAACAGTGTTTGCTAGTTTTGCTCCGGTTCATTCCCTTGTAGATGCATTTTCTGAGCAGCCAAATGTTTTTTCTTGAAATGCTTTTTGCCTCCACCTGCTGCTCTTGACACAGGGAGGACTGGAAAGGGAAAAGTAGGCCCAGAGGACAACAAAATCTCCTCGGTTTCTTAGATGGCAAGTAAGAAGGGCAGACACAAGCCTGACTGTAGCCTCTTACAGGTGGGACTTGTGAGCAGTCCACGTCCTGTGATGGGTTTACTAGAATATAGATTATTGAAGATAAGGATGAAATAATAGGTAGTGCCTAAGCCCATCGAATAGCAGTCTTTCTGTTGGCCCACTGGCATGAGTTTAAAAATCTGTAAATTACACTTCAACTTAGATATTTAATAAAGTCCAGAAGTTCTACAGTTTATCAGAGTTCACAATCCAATTTATTTTCGTTGTCTTCTTAAAAAAAAAAAAAAAATCCATGGTCGCTCTAAAAGCTTCCAAGCCCTGTTAGTTTTCAAGTCTTTTTTTTTTTTTTGCCTATAATCATAGTTCATCCAGTCAAGGATCAGAAACTGTAAAGTGTTTTTTACAAGCAGTTAAGCAACACACTCACATTCAAAGTGCTGATACTATAGTCTAGAGAGAAAAAAATGATACACCAGAAATATCTGGTATATCAATAACTAATAACAGTTGCAAAAACTATAGCTTTATCATGTGCATTCTGTGATCTGAAAAAGAAGCTGCAATTTCTAAATGATTTGCTGTGGATTATTCTCACTGCTGTCAGCTATCTGTTGATCCTTAGAGCTAAGGAACTGTGATAACTGCTGTGGTAGGTCTTGCTTTTTCTAATTGCCTCTCTTTGCCCCATCATCTTATGAAGTATTTTCTTTCACCTCTCCATCCTACTGGTTGGTTGCTGCAGTAACAAGGACTGTCAATGACTATAGTTCGTAATTAGGCTGATGCCTGCAGACAATCCATCATGGTGGATTTTGCATGTGGCGGCTGATAATTAATCATGGGGCCGTGGTGCAGAAACTACACAGCAGAGAGGAAATTTGTCTTCCAAAGGCCAGTACAGGATTGCAGCATAAAGAATAATGAGCCCATAGCTGGTAGCCCTTGTTTACGAATCAGTCTTCCTGTCTGGCCTTTTAAACTGTTGAGTTTGATGAAATCATCCGTGGAGGTGACAATAATAGCTCAGTGATTAAAAAAAAAAAAAAAAAAAAAAAAAAAAAAAACCACACACAAACACATTTGAAGATTTCACTTTGATACCTTTGATTTATACATATACAGAGTAAGAGGAGTTAGATACTGGATAAATTCAACAAATTAGAAACTGGATATATTAGTCAATTTTGGCATGATGGGGGGAATTTCTGCAAGGGCTGAACATCTTGTTGCTATACTCATGAGGCACCTAAAGCACCCCCATGAGATCGGTACAAGATATCTGAAAGCACCATAGATACGTGCTATCCCACTTTGCAGTGTAACTGGAGATAACTGATGTGCCATCAAGTCGTGTCCACTGGGATGCATTAACAACAACCCTACTTCTAAGGATTTGGGATCCTTGGAGTGTGTAGGTTATTGTGGGAAACCTATTAGAAAGCCTGGTTCTGACAGGGAACTCGCCCAGCACTGGCTGTTCCCACAGGCCCTGTGGTCCCGTGTGTCTCTGGGGGAGGAAGTCCAGCTGCCACACTAGGTGGAATCAGGGGAGAACAGGCCACACTTGGCTGTCAGAAGAAACGTTTATGAAGATTCAGGGGAAAAAAGAACGGAATAAGCCACCATTTGCTTTTGTCATTTGAAAGCAGCCTCTCACAGGTACTCTTTGAAAGTCTTATTTGTCAGCCAATCTTACAAGAAGTGATCTTTCACCAATGACTGCCCGTTTCCAAGCTACTTAGTTTTATCTATTGAGTCCAGGATCCCTTGAGAGTGCGTGATTGCATCAGGGTTTTATACCACAGGATACAGAGATGTCAAGCATGTGCAGAGCAACTGCTGGCTTAGCAAACACATCAGAGGGAAATTTAGATTGGTAACAAATAAAGAAGCGCAGGTGACAGTGATTTCACTACTACAGCCTGTGCTTGTTTGTGGCCTAACAGAACAATTTTGTTGGCAGGATGTAGATGAGATAGGATTCTACTACTTTTTTCTTTCTTAATGAACACTTACTTGAAGCTAGTCTGGCAGAAAGCCAGTCCCATAGATCAATCTTTATGTTTTATATTCCTTCTTCAAAAAAAAAACCCCAAAAGGTCCATAAAAAACAGTACTTCAGAAAGTCATTAAACTGAGTGTAGTTTTTGTGTTGTTTTAAAAGTCACTGTCTGACTGCCTGACAGCAATAGGCTATTGAGCGAGCTGGATCTTTACTCTGACTCAGTACAGCTATCTTATCAATAAGAACATGGTCCAAGCTCCTTTGAAAACCCCCTGGCAACTTGTGTTCTTTAGACCGAAAGTTATAGTGCATCCATTATCTCCAGTGAACCTTGAACTAGCCCTTAAACATTCCTCAGTTGCTTGTGCAGCCATAAATTGCTCTTGAAGGAAAGGTTTGTGTCAAATCCTTGATTACTGCTGGAAATGAAAGTGAGGCTTTATATCTTTTATTCAGTACCTTTGTAATTAGCCAGTATTTGGTGGAGTCATTGCTTTAAGATAGCATTTTTCTTTTCTTTTTTTTTTTCTTTTTTTTTTTTTTTTTTTTTTGATTACGGTCAGCCTCTTTCTCAAAAAGACGGCTAAGTGAATCCTTTGCTTCTGTATATGCAGTCACACCTGGGAAAACCCAGAAAGTTTGGACTTAATGAGCAATGCCTTATAGCACATCGGCTTGAGCGGGTGACTTTTCAGTATGTCATGTACAAGGGGTATTTGATGACTCCATTCCTTTCTCCTGAAATGAGAAGTTATTATTTTATCAACTAGGGCTTCTAAAGATCTGTCACCAATAACATTTCCACCACTGAATAATTTTAAGTATACAAGAGGTAAGTATCTGCTGTAAAAATTAAAACAATGTTGCTCATCCCTCAAAGTGGAGGGATAGATTAGGTACCTCTTGAGGACCCTTTCAGCTCTGTTTATTATATTTTGATTTATAGATGCATAAAAACACAACATATCTCAGTGTTTTTGGACAAAACTAGACATATGCACGTCCATGCTATTTTTTGGTATTATAGAATTCACAAGAAACATCTACTCTGGCTCACATGCTTATTTTGACCTTTTCTAAACATACACTTTTTGCATCATGTAATTCTCCAAATGTAATGCATTGAATTGATTGTTTCACTGTTATGTAAATGTTGCCTGCCCAAGATCAACTCAGTTGTCACAATTTTTGGGCTTTTCTCTACTAATTAATAATTGGCTCCTATCTTAATCATTGTCATCATCATTTGAACACAGGTTTTTTTCTTTTACAATAATAAGATTTTCAGATTCAAGTTTCACAAAAATGTAGGTAGTTCACTTTATGAATCTGCTATTTTCAGGCAGTTTTCTCCTTCAGTGAAAAAAGTCCTGTTACTTATTAATCGCTTGTTAAAATTGTCATCACACTTCTTTTAAATAATATGAAACAAGAGCAGCTGAATGGTCTGGATTAACTTACTGACAGCTTAAAAAAGATAACAGGGAAGAATGAAAGGAAAATGGAAAAAAGGAAAAAAAATATTTGTTTTATCGTTCTCTGTAATGGGAACTGGAGAATGCAATTATATTATTTTCCCATCCCTAAAGACACAAATGACATAGATAAGTAAAAAAATAAAACTGTTATGTGTATATTTCCTTTAATCTTTTTTGTATCATGAAAATGGTATTAAATAGAATATTTTAAAAATACAAAAATTAAAACACAAGTAAAGAGATCATTGGAAAGCATTCAATGAAATCGCAAGCAGTTACGCTAGAAGGATAGTTTTAAAAGTTACAAGAGCAAGATGCATTTTAATTTAATGCAATACTATCTGTAAAAAGGAGGAACTGCAGAGAAAGCTGAAATAAGCTGTACAAATATTATGTGAAACATTAACATCTTACAGGACTTGCAGCATTCCTTCAATCTGCACTTCTTTTTCGTTTACTTCTAGCACTCATCCACTTCTTCTGTTGCATCTTTTTACAAACCTATAGCTATCTGAAAAGGCCCCATCTCCTTTTCACTTGTCTGTGCTTCACATTTGCTTATTTCTCATTGAGGTCAGGAGGCCCACCATAAGAAAAATAACAATGATTCTTAATTATTTTTTAAAAATTGAAAAAAAATATTTAAAAAATCACATTTGTCTTTTTTTTGTAAGAAGATAGTAAGAGACGGTGCAGTTTTACAGATAAAGTCAAAGGACACTTTAATAATATGTTTGCCATTTACATGCTCCAAACCTACCTGAAGTTAGATTTTTCTTTCTGTTCCTGATCAGTACCACTACAAACTACCTTCAAAGTCTCTTATTCACCCTCACATCGTGAAAGTCCTTCTTACCCTTTTCCACTGTGTCCTTGCTTGTTGGACAAAAATGTTGCAGCACTTGCCAGAGTCGTAGGGATAAAAAGAGCTGCTTCTCAAATATTATTTCCTGACCCTTCCTCTGGTTACACTCTGGAGTTATCACATACTTCAGTACTTGAATAGATGCCAAGAGATGATTCTATTAAAGGCACCAATACAGCAACAGAATTTAAAATGCATAAGACTGACCTGCATAAAGCTGCATTAACTGAAGATGGTACACTCTAAACTGGCAGAGTGGCACAAATGAAATGTTGAGGTTAAAAATACATGAGTCAGCACAGCAGCATCATTAAACTGTGATAGAGAAAGAAGCTTCAAAATGTTCTGAGACTACGAAACACCTGGTTTGACCACACTGTTAGCATAAGATTGTAAAGTAAATTAATGGAGTATGGGTTGTTGAAGACCAAGATCTAGCAAAATTCCATAATGTTAAGTTTTTTAGGGGTTAAACATTCAAATGGTGATGGTAAGCATAAAGTTCATAGATATAGGTTGGGTTGGTAATGCCTCATAATACCAGGCTAAATATTTATTGTCTATCAATATATATCCTAATTGAAACAGGACAAAATTGGTTTTCTTACTACAAAAAAAAAAAAAAAAAAAAAATCTTATTATTTCTCTTAAGTCACTTCAGTGCTGCCTACCATTACACTAAAAGATACTAGAGAGTATGTTCTGCACAAGTGAGAAATCAGTTCAAAATAGTAAATAAGAACAAAACTCTCAACTGCTTTAATAACACTGTTTGCTGTATCAAAGGGTTTGCTATAGCAAAATATTTACCATTTGGGTATATGGGAGAGGTCTAATACCCACTGCCTCATCCTACTCAGTATTTCTTGCTCTTTATGTACTTAGTGTCATCTTTAGAAGGTATGCTGTATTACTTACCTGTTTCTTTCTTTTCTTTTTTTCTGACTGTATACATTGTAAGTCAGTAGTACCTACAGGCCTCTGAATTATGGCTGTTTACAATGTGGTTTGTCTTTTTCCTCTGGCTGAAAGGTGTGATATTGGAATTACAGATGTATAAAAGGAGGATGAGGTAATAAGAGAGAAGGGGCCTGGAACCCAGTAGTTGTCACAAGAAGAACAGAAGGGGACTAGCAGGCTGATGTAGCAATGAGGGACTGAGAAACTTGGATAACATGTATCTAGTAAAAAGAAGCAGTATTATCAACATCTAGTGTGAGGAGTGAGGAGGAGTGAAGAGCAAAGGATAGAAATGCCATTTTAATGGCTTCCTGCCTCTTGTTTATGCCAACGTATTTCTTCCAGGTGGAATATACTGCACATTGTTTCTGTAGAGTTTAAATAGTAACAGCACTGCAAAACTATTCAGTACAGTCCAACTCAGGAGATAAATTGGGAGGATGTTGATTTTCTTTCCTTTTCTTTCCTTTTTTTTCTTTTTTTGTAAAGGAGGATTGGACAACACATATTTTTGGAAGAAACTTGGAAAGGGTATTTCCAGGATAATGAAAATGAAGTACTTTGGGGGAGAATGAACTGCTGAAATTTTCCGTACCCCGGGTGACCTCATCCCAATTTTGGGACTATTTCTGACAGAGACACTCACATTTATACCAGATTTGTTTCACATTTATTCAAGTTTTACATAAATTTGACATCTGGTTGTTACTCCGTAGATGTATGCTCCTTATCCACTGGGATATGTGCTAGTTTCTTAGAAAATAATTTGGAGAAGGAGTCATGGATGTATGTGATACCCACAGCTGGAGAACTCAAGGGAAGATTACTGGTTTTGGTGTACTCCGTAATACTGTGGTAGACGTGATAAAATGTACATCTGTAGTTGGAGGAGTAGTTTTTGCTTAGGCAGAAAATGTTTTTCTAAAAGATGCCAATAAAGAGAAAACCACGGTGCCAAATATAATTTCAGATGTAGCTCTGTTCCTATGCATCCCACTGAAATTTATGAAAGAAAGCAAGCGAACTACAGAGAAAAGCAGAAGAGACATAAACAATAGCACATGAAATTTCCTATGGAATGTCTATGAAATAGGAACGAAAGGAATATGTATCCGTTTTTCAGGCTGTATCAGGACAAAATTCCAGTTTTATAACCCTAAACAAATTTCTTCATAAATACATACATCTCTACTTTTGCATATCATCACTGTTTGTTAGGGAGCTTGCTCATGCTTCTCTTTGGCCACAGGAAAAAAAGGCACAGAAGATCCTTTTGAAACTTTAGCAATTATTTTGGAAGCATCATACCTGAATGCTCTATAACATTTCTTCAAGTAAAATCTTTATTAGCTAAAATACTGAAACTTACTGTTTTGGACTGAATTAAACATTTTAATTCAAATGAGACACTTTGGTTCTGAGATTTTGTTTAAATATTCTTTCATTCTCCTAGTGAAATTGTGATGTGAAATTGAAATGAATGATTAAATGAAAAAGTTGAAATGTTTCATTTTTTAAATGGCTTAACTATATGTTTAGATGCGTGGGGTGCTTGGTTTTTTCTCCATTTGACAGGAATGGCCTGGTGATGCTAAAAGGAAAAGTTTACTATTACTAATTATGCATTCTTATAGGAAAAAAGTATTTCAGCTAGATTTGATTTTTCAGAATTGTTTATTACCATATATTTTTAATCTACTGTAGCGACTTTGAGGGACGGACAGGAAGAGGAGCTAGGAGGAGATAGTTTTCAGTTCTGAAAGGGATCTGTTGAGTCCAGCAGGAGAATGATGAAATTGGAGACAGCACCTTCAAGTCTGCATGTTCCTGGGCCTTGCTTAATCCTTTGCACCTTTGTAAAATCGATGTGAAACATAAGCATGCTAATTTTTGCAGCATGCCAACTTTTCATGCACAGAATGAATGAGAGTGAAGTATCAGGCCAGTTATTTTTGACCTTATACTATGGAAAAAGAAGGACCCTTCTTTGGCAACCAGAGCACAGCATGCGTTGAATCTCTTCTGATAAATAGAATTCTTGTGCATATAATTTCTTCCACAGCCTGTAAGAACATGTGTTAGACTGTTTGCCATTTTAAGTCATGTTTTTAAGTGGTAATGTGTATGTTGTGACCCAGAAGTTAGTTTAATTAGCCTTAGTCCAGAAGACTTATTTTAAACTGGAATTATGACATGGTCCAATGCACTTAAATTAAACTATGTAAGTCTGTAGAAATGGCTTTATAATCAAATAATTAATTAAAGGCTCACAGGGACATTTATTAAGTGGTTGGTGCACAAAGAGCACAAGCAAATGCCAAAGAGGAAACTGTAATCAGTGCTCCAAATGTGTTTCTGTGAGCTTTCCATTTAACTCCAAGCAAACTTGATAATTATCTGGGGGAGCATTTATTTCTAAGTCATGCGATGCTGGAGGAAAGCCCACCAAAGAAACTGGGCTCAGGTGTGTCTATAGAAGCCACCAGCAATAAGCTTTCGAGACTTTGTAACGATGATGCAAAGATCTGTCACTGCGGTCCTTAGTGTAGAGAAACATGGTTTTGTGTGTACACATCTGTAATCACATATGTCAGTCATGTGGAGTTACTACCTCTAATCGTGACTTTTACTATCAAAAATGAACCAAGTATTGATATAGGGCTGCACAGTGATGAAAACACTCTGGAAGGTGTTGATGGTGTTGATGGTGGGGTTTTTTTTTTTTTTTTTTTTTTTTTTTTTTTTTCTAATTGTAAAAAGTCTAGAAGCTCAGCTCATGACTCTCTAGATTCAAGTCACTAGGCAGAGAAAAAAATTAATAGTTTATGCTATCCCAACCATTAAATACAGAGATTTGCATGTTAGAGATATTGTGCTTATTTTTCCTAAGACACTTTTAATTGTAGATTGCATATAAATTAGTTTTGTGTGGAAGGCAAAAATAGGTGAAACATGCAAGTTTCTTCAAATGCTGTAGAACTTTAAGAAAAACAATTTATTTTGAAACAAAGTAACGAAGAAAGTACCAGTGTTTTCTGAGCTCCCTGAAAACAGTATGTGTCACAGATCTATTTACTATATATAGTCAGTTTCTTACCACTGTCAGGTAGGCTTTACTGCATCAAGTGGAAAATATCAACCTAGCTCAATCTTATTATGCATTGCCCCTTAGGCTTGACTCAATTTTTGTAAAGAGAGAGGAAAAAAAAAAGCTGACCTGTGCTCCAAGAAAAAAATTGCCATACATTTTTAATTATTGAGACAGAGTAAAGCAATTAATTTTTGTTTGGGAGTATTAATATTAATGCATGCTTTTGGAAATTGCTTACTACAATTTAATTAATAAAATATAATACTCCTTAATAAGAAAGGCTTGCAAGTTCTGTAAATAAAGTAATTGTGTTGATGGGAAACTGAAATAATTACACTTGAATATAAAGAAAATACTGCTAAAAAAAAGGAAGTTTGGACGTCTTACTTGAATTCTTGACTCTCTAACAAATGTCTTCTGTAGTTTTGGCACTTTCTTCAATCTCTGTACATTCACTTTCTTTATCAAAAAAAAAATTTTTTTGTTTCTCTGCTCTCCAGAGATACTGTCTGGAGTAATTCACTAATGGCTATAAAAGCAGAATAGCCTGAAATAAATAAATAAACAAAATAGTTTTGACCTGGACTGGTTCCCTGCTCTGACTTACTACACAGCTGCATAAATGCTTATGCAAACATAAGAAGAACAAGAGCAAGTGGCAGAGTCAAGGGGTTGGCAAATTGCTTCTTTTGGAAGTGTCTCCACATTACATCAGCTTAAAATATACATGAACCAATGCTTTTACTGAAGCTAAGGGTTCTGGAGTGCACAAAGCAGAGTTCTAGCCTCTTTTAGTCATACAGCATCATGCTTTAGTTCATGCTAAAATCATGAGGGAAGCTTACCATGACTTCAAAATAGGCAAGGTTTTAACTCACTGGGAGAGATACTACCTGAGCTGTTCCCCGTCAGGACTATATGCCTCAAGCTTGAACGTGCTTTGGAGTATACAAACTCTGTAGAAGTACTGATCACTTTCCACATATACAGGCTTTTCTTTTCTTTTGATAAAATCAAAAAAAAAAATCATAGAATCAAAAAATAACTGACTTCAGGAAGTCATCTGGTTCAACACTGAGTTCAAAGCGAGGCCAGCTTAATCCAACTTCACAGTTAAAGCAGGTTGTTCAGGACCTTTTCCAGTTCAGTTTTGAATATTTCAAACACTGGAGATCCTGCAACTTGTCTGGTCCACTGTTTGGCTCATGAAAAAGATTTTATTATTTTTCCTAGAATTTTTTCCCCCTTTTTTTCCTCCTCTACTCTTTCTCTCTTTGCTATATGAGGATCTCTGTACCTGGCACTCTGCAGTTGATGGACTCAAGGCATAAGTCAGAAAACTAGGAATAATTGCTGTGCTTTTGGGCTGTTGCAGCTCACAGACCAGTCAGCAGTCCTGGGGAAAGATGACAGTATCCCACCTGCACGGCTGTTTTCTATAGGAGCTGGCTCTGAACCCATTGGAGATTTCCAGTGTGCCTACAGAATTAATCAGTAGCCATTTAAATAGTTTTGTGATCTCTTCACTGTAACTCTTAAATAAAAAGTCACCTCGGTTCTGTTCTTATACGTTAAGTGCTGAATATAACATAATGTAAGAATATGCTATATTCTTATATGTTCTTATATGTTGTTGCAAAGGACTGCTTTTTGCAACCCCCAAAATGAATCTCTGTCTTTCCAATAACTCTTCTCAGGTCTCCTATTTCCTGATTTTCACTGCTTCTTCTTAGTAATATCTCTAAACCGGTGCCAATTTCTGCACCAGTTCTCAACCTGAAAATAATCATCAAATAACATAGTGTCTTGCAATTCAGCTGAATCAAGGATAACAAAAACAAAGCTGAACTGGAAGAATGATTCTTTGAAATAGATTAACAGGTACTCTGCATTCCAAAATTACAACACATGACTGTTAATTATTTATTTGAAAAAGACAGTAACATAACAGAACAAATGCTTGATACTTGCTTTTCATGACAGGTAGGTACTGATGTTCCTGCTCCAGCTGGCTGGGGTTCTGATAATGATTGAAGAAACCCTGTGGGGGCCTTTTTCCAATACCTGCAAAAACAGACTTAAAGCTCACTAATGATGTTTTTGGAACTACTTCTACAGAAACAACACTAGTAGTGGAGCATAAATAGTAAGATTTACCTATCTGATGAATAATGAGATAAATACTGTTTTATTGTGTCATTGATATCAGAGAAGTGCTGATACTTAAAATCATTTATTCAAAATATGCTTCGCTGTTTTTCAGATCCTTTGACTTGTTACCATTCCTATTTCTTTTTGTATATAACGCTTTCACCAGAGTTGCTGGCTTTGCCCGCGGGTTGTCACCTATGGGAATGTAAAAATGTCCAGTAGTTATTGTTCAGGAAAGTGAGGGTTTGTTTCATGCCATTCATTCTGTAATTGTGTTGCTTAGCTGATAGCATATTGTGCCTTTAAAAACTCTTAACAGTGATCCATTCACTAGAAAACACACCTAACCACTACAGCAGTTCTTGCAGTAGAACATACAGGAGTTTAAAGGAGATAGTGTAAAAGGCATTTAATTAAAACCAAATTTAAAGTAAATCAGTGTTTTTCATCATGGATTTCTTCTGTTAATATGCAGATTCTTCTGTCTCTATCAACTGAATCAAAATGGAATGTAGATCTACCTTTGCTTCTCAAATATTCCAGGTTAAATTCCACTAGTGCAGAACCTGGTTTCAAAAGTACCTCAATATGAAGTGCTGTCTTTTAACTGCTGCTCACTGCTGCTCTCCTGTGCCTTAAAATGTGGTAATATGGGTGTTTCCAGGAGTTTGAGAAGAACTGCTGTTGTTGCTGTGAAGACAGCTAGAGTGGGTTGTTCATGATGTAGCAGCAGCCAACCTGACATGGGTTAGGGAGATGTGTTGGGCTGGGATCTAGTTGTCCAAGCTTAACAACTGAATTGGAAGGCTGGATATAAACTCATCTTATATTGTCTTATCTAAGCTACCCTTCCACCTCATCTCCCTTTGGGTTCTGCAGGGAACATGAATATGCTGCAACTAAGGCATTAGTACTTAGCATTGTAATATTTACACAGTAGCATGTGTGACAAAAGCACTCTTAAATATTCTCTACTTCTGTGGGCTGAAATGGGAGTTATAAAGATGCATAATAGCTGTTGGCTCTGCTTCCAGACTATATTAAGATACATTGCCTTTTCTGTACAATTTTCTATAGAATATATGGAGTACTATCTTTTTTTATGAAGGATAAAAACTAGTCTCAATTTTCTGACAGTCTTGGAGAGAATATTTGTGTCTATTTTCGTAGGTAGCTCTTGAAAAAGTAATTTTACTCTCCCTTAATAGAAAAAGTATCAATTAATTATTTTCCCGTGTGTCATAGCTAAAGAAGGTGTAACTCAGACTACGATATCAGGATTTTGAAAGCAAAAGGAAATAAGTGTAATGAATCGTGCTTCTTATTTTTATTGATATGTATATTCAGAAGATGTTAGGAGGGAAAATGGGTCATGATACAGGATACATTTGTAGCCAATAGTGTTTTGTATTTACTAATTCTAAGTTTGATCACATGTGGGAAAATTGATTTTTCACTTACAAACTATGGATGTGACACTACTTTGTAGTGAGCAGGGCAGAAAATCCAATCGCACTGAGAAGAATGGCATAAGTTTTACTGGTGTAGATGGCTATTTTTATTTATCTTACAAAGTTCTCTTTGAAGTGTTTGTGGCTAGATGTGCAGTAGTAAGCTAAACAGTACCAGGCACAGGTCTGAATGCTTGAATTCAGTGATCTAGATGGCTAACCATTTAAAATTATTAGAAGGCTCCCTTGCACAATTTCAGCCCAAGCCTACCAACCTTTCCAGACAGTTCCCAGGAATGGTTTGGGAGTTAGCAGGGAGCAGGACTATTCCTATTATGCAGTTTGAGTTTTGGTTGTTTTGGACATTCAAAGAGGCCTAGCACAGATATCACTAAACCAGTAGTTGGCTTAGGGCTGACCTTGTGATAAGCACCACAGGTAAGCATGGGACTCTGGACGGTGCAGCCCAAAGAAGAGAGGTTTGCTCTGGGATGGTCCACAAGAGTAAATGAACCCTGGGTGCACCAGGGCCGAGGCCACCACACTGTGGGGTTGCGGCAGCTGGGGGGCACACCCTCTAATGCCTTTCTGTGGATTGACAAGTCCGCAGAAAGGAGAAGTGACGCTGCAGACCCACGCCACGGACATCTTGGCGCTGTGCAGTTCCCTCCAGAATGACCTGTTAATGGACATGTTGTTAGCTGCTGATCACTGTTGTAGGCTGAGCAGGAGGTGACCTGCTGATGTGCACAGTGTTACGGACTAGAGCCGTGCAGCTTTGGTGTAGGTGTGGGCTGGCATTTTTAAGAGGGGGTTTAAAAGAGAACAAGCCATATATGTTTGGTGTGGACTTGGACCCACAATCAGCTGGCTTGTGGACCCAAGGGCCCACCCGTCAGCAGGGACACCGCTGATGTCAACAGTGTCGCATCATGAGGAGAAACTGGGGAAAATTAGACCGCAAGGGTGGCCCATCAGGGCTGTGCTGTGAGCCTGTTAGAGAAACTGGGGAAACAATAGCGGAGGGCTGGCCCATAAAGGGCGACAGCCGTTGCTGTACTAAGCATCTATGTTTGAACTGTAGAGCTGTGATATGTATATATTTTTTCAGTTCTGTTATATTTCTAGTTTTATCATACTTTTTGTTGTAAGCTCGAGTGCAGTGCAACTAATCCCAGAATCCAGAAGAATCCCAGATGCCCTTCTAGTGGTGCGTCACACCTTGGCATTGAGTAATTTACTGTTCTGGATTCTGCTTGTGAGCTGTGTGTCACACTGACCCTCATTTGACAGGCTGCCTTGATATGCCGGCCTGCTGACCAAGCTTCCTTAGAGCACACCGGTAGTGTACTAAACCAGAAGACATCCTCAGACGTGTGAAGTGCAGCCTAAGGGCGTGCTCTCAACTTTGAAGTGAGAGCAGGTGTGAATCTGGTCCCTGCACTTCACTGGGGCCAGCCTTACGTTCCATATTTTTAAAATGTGAGAGTCAGAATTACTCTGGTACTAATAAACACGCAGATCAGGGGAGAAACCTTAACGCACAGTCTGTGCATTAGTGGGGAAATATGAATAAACTTGCATGGCTGTACTCTCCACCTTGTGAAGCCCACTTTTGTGAGCTCTGTCAGTCTGTCACGATGGACTCTAATACTCTGTTGAAGAAAAAATACAGCATAACTGTGAAAGCCAAAGGAATTAGTGAGATTCTTATGTTCTACATCCTGATATCCAAGTTTAGTTTGTCCTGGAAGTGGGATATTCCTAGCATTTTTAGATGCTGTGAAAGATTCTGTGATCTGTAACAGGAGGTCTTGTTAAATGATAAGAAACATCTCTTCTGGTCCTAAAGTTTTATATAGATAAATGGGACTTTACTATTTCCGATTTCAAGAGCAAAAATTAGGAAGCAGAGATCACATATTTACTGCAAGTGAAAGAGCCTGCAGCAAAGACAAAAGCAGAGCCCAGCACACACTACTGTGGGATGCAGTATACAAGTACTTATAAACCAAGTTTATAGTCCAGCAGAATTGCTAATATCACTCCTGGATTGCTACTGCTATACTGCTAGCTGAAATATGTTAACTGAACTCTTTGTAGCAGTAGTGAATACATATCTTTGTTCCTTCTTGTTATTTATGTAGTGGTGTGATGTAATTTGTAGTCAAATGAAATGGCATGTCTATGCCCACAGCCAGTCATGGATAGCAAGGCTGGAAGGGTCCTCATGAGACCATCTTGTACATCTCCCAGTTCAAGACAGGACCTGCATGTGCTTCTCCCTGCTGACAGATGTTTGTCTAACTCCCTGCTGTGCTGCTCCTGCAGTCCTCCAGGGCCTGCTTATTCCTGTCCTTACCTTCCTTTAAAAATTTTCTAGACTGAATCACCATTACTTCTTTTCTTGCATGCCATGAGTAGAAGGAAAGATTATTCCTTTCTAATTTCAGTTCCAATTTCTTAGTCTTTCCTCATGTTTTCTAGGCCTCTGATCATTCTAACTGCTCTCATCTGGACCCACTCCCGTTAGCTGAAATGTGTCTTAATGATACTGCCCAAAACTGGATACAGCATTTCACTTTAGGCTGTGTTAATGCTGAAGAGAACTGATGGATTTCTTTTCACTGTACAGGAAGGCTGTACTGCTGTTTATACTCATGTTTCCCAGTATCATGATTGCCTTTTTATAATAATCTGACTTTATTGATTTATCTGCAGCTTCTGATCTTCTATATATCTGTAATCCTTTTTTCTGAAGAACTACTAGATCCGGGAAATCATTTCCCCTCCTGCATTTGTCCAACTGATTATTTCTTCCAGAATGTTGAATGTTTTGCTTTATTGACTGAAATCCATTTTCTTCAATTCATCTCTTCAATTTGACTAGATCATTTTGAATTTTAATCCCATAATCCTATAACTTTTGGCACTTTTCAGCTTCCTGTTACCTGGAAATTTAAGAGAGAAGTCATTTTTTAACTGGGATACTCTTTTTCTGGTCATTATAGGGCAAATTCAGACAGATTGCCTGCAACCTGCAGGCAAACCTGCAATTCCTTTACTATATCCCATGATACATCCTTCTATTTTGAAAATTAATATTTGACAATCAAGGAAAATAATTGAAGCTATACTATGTTTAATTTGCCTTGGATGAGAAAAATAAGATAGTATGCATAATGAGGTGCACATCAGTGAAAGCAATGATGTGGTTCATGTCATTTAACCTCCTTTAATATAAACAAAATGTTGTGTTTGGGTGTGAAAGGTTTAATGGGAGTGACAAATACTTGCCTGTCAAATTCAGGTATTGTTAGTTAAATGTTCATATACGGTCCAAGCTTGCCATCCTTCCCTGGTAGAAGGACGATTTCATATGTTAACTCTTCATCCTATTACCTTTCTGAGGCCCAGTTTTACACTCTCTGAGGATTATATTGAAAACTAGGAGAAAATAAGGAGGTAATGGACATTTTTCCGATGTATAGTATCAGGAACTACACTCAGATCATTAAGTTGTTTGAAAATGTTAAAGCTAGGCAAAGGAACTTGAATAAGCTAATGGTACGGTTCTGTTAATCAGCCTAAGTCAAAATCTCTTCTCTGAGTTAATCAGATTTTTGTCTTACTACATTTACTAATATTTCTAGTATTCTAGTATATATTATATAATAGTAGTGCATTAATAATACACTATAGTTAATAGTTACTTAACAATAAAAGTATAATAATTCTAGTATTATCCTGGAATCATTTATGGTAGAAGAAACCTTTCATGAAGGTTTCTCATTAAATACAAGCAAATGACACCTGTTAAAACAAGAGAAAATAACCTCATTGCAGGTTTTAACATGACAAGGAAGCAAATAAACTCCCAAGTTATCTCTTCCTTTTGTCTAAGACACTATTAACACTGAAGGTTGGTTATATGCTCTGTTACATATTAGATCTGTGACAAGCACAGAACGGTTCAGTTAGTCCTCTGATAGACTTGTTGAGCTTATAATTCTGTGATTCCTCCTTCAGGCTATACGAACTGCTTGAGAGAATGGGGATGCAAAGATAGTTTTCTTTGGCTCAGTAGTTGCCAGATACCATGGAATATCAGATTTCATTCCTTTCCTTAGGCTGTATGGAAGCACTTGAGGACAACAAATGCTGTCAAACATTCACAGCCTCATAAATATTGAAATCTGTGATTTTCTTTGTAAAGACAGCAACTGAATATTTTCAAATGCATAAATAAAGTTGTGAGTACACTCAGCAGGAACTTTACCTGTTTGCCTTCTTTAACATACAGCTGCAAGAAAAACACCATAAGATTCCAGCATTAAAAGGTAGTAGTTATTTATACTTGGAGAAGATTATGAAATGCTGCTCTCAGGAACAGAATATCCTGCTACTGTTTTCCATACACCTAATGAATATTTCCATCTTCATTCAGTCAGATGTAGAGAGTTCCCATTTAGATTTTGAGCAATGATAGAAAACAAGTGTGCCAGAGGAAATCTGTGCACGTTGTCCAACTGCAGAGCAGCCCAAAGTGCAGCAGGTAGGATCCATGAGTGTCCCCATGGCAGGGTGGCCAATAGAGGAGATCTCTGTTCCATTCTCCAGTTTTCAAATCAGAGTTTTCTGGCTCAGAAACTTACCCAATGAAAGGTCAGCTGGAAGGATCAGGTGCTTACAGCCGAAGGTGTTTATTCCACCCCACTGCGCACATACGAAAGGAGCACAGAGCAGCTCCTGAATCAGTTTGCTGCCTGCTTTAGTTTGCTGCTGTAACCCAAAAGCAGCCACAGTTGGTTTTTCTGCAGTGACTTAAAAAGGTTAGCATTTTACGTTGAGTCAGGTCAGATTAAAGTAATTGTGAAATCTTCTGGGAAGATAAACAGTCTAAAAATCTTTACATATTTTGGGGGCTAATTGAACACAAAGAAAACCACTAATGTATGAGATGTTGTCCACTGGTCACCAACAGCAGGCGGCAGGATTAGAAATCCCTCCAAAATTTGGCATAGTTGCAGGTATGCGAAGAGAATTTGAAGAAAACCATGAGATGTCTTAGATATGTGCACTGAAGGAAGACATAGTAAGTCATCCCGTACGTAAAAAGCTGCTTCCTAGAGGAAAAGACGATCTCGCATTCATAGCGGATGTGACAAAGTGGGTCTACCTGCCTGCAGCAAGGTAGAATAACATTAGAGACTCTATGGAAAACTTCCTCATTGTGAGGGGTTTAAAGCACTGGAGCTGATGCCTGGGGAAAGCGGGGGCGTCTTTATTACTAATGGTTCATAAAACCAGATTAGACAAAGGAATCATGTCCGTATATGGATCCTGCTTGAGGTGTGGGGACTGGAGAGAGACAGACAGGCAGACCTGATGGACTTCTAGCTGTACGATTGTCTCAAGTGGTATAAACAAAGATAATCTTGGACATAATATTACGTTACTTAGACATTTGGCCCTAGGCACAGGTGCTGAAGAAAAGTGTCTGGTTCTGGAGTTTGTAATTCATGAAAGATAATAAAAATGGAAAAGGATTTTAGAGGAAAACCATAAAAACGTGCCACATACAGGAGCACAATCTATATAAATTAACAATAAGAATTTTAGTTATCTATATCTGTTCATGCAAAAGTAAAACTGATACCAGATCCTTTAATCTATGGAACAAAGATATAGCAAATGCGACATCTGGAAACTGAACATACTAAGGACTGTGTAAGAATCACCTTACGGACAATATTTAAATCAAGCTTGGATATTCTTCTTTAAAAACAAAACAAAACAAAATAACTAGTAGGAATTAACTGATGTTGTACAGTTTATTAGTGTATTAGACCAGATGATAGCTTTGGATTTATGCTGGAAAATCTGACATGTAAGCATTGACTGAGAATCTTGCCTTTTCTGGATTTAAAGAAAGAGGAAAGAGACAACATTTGATGCTAACAAATATTTTCAAGGTAAGCAGAACATACGTTCCTTAAGCAAAACAACAGGAAGCCTACTTTGCTGCTTTAGGAAGGAAGGAGTAGAAAGGAAAAAGGAAAATACAGTTATATAAATATATGAATATGGAGAAGTTTCTTTGTAGGGATGCTTTGGAACAGTTGCTGAGGATAGAGAACAAATTTGTTTACATTTTGTTTTGTTTTTTTGAATCTAGCTTGTAGTCTAACACACACAGTGACCTAACTGGTTTTTACAAAACAAATTATTGTAAAGCAGAGAAAACCAATAGGAGGAAATAAAGACAAAAGAGAGCAGGTTTTTCCCCCCAGAAATATAGAAAGGTTCAAGGACAAATGAGCATAGAATTTTATGACTGAGTCTTTTCATAAGTAAAGCCATTTCACCAATTTTTTATCCACTAAGTAGGATTTTCTGTTTTATCAGCCTAGGAATGCAAGGTGTGAAAAATAATGTATCCATACAATAATTATGTATAATTGATATAATATATATGATAATATGTAAATGCCAGTTTAAGTGGTAGTCCCTTTCATAATATAGTAGAATCATTAGGTAGTTTTTAATATTATATATTGACTTTTTTTCTTAAAGTAATCTCTAATGTAAGAACACAGGATAGGGTGAAGTTAAAAATCAGTATCTTTTTAGGCTTCAAACTGGCATTTTTTTCCCGCATTCTTTCTAAGCCTGTTCTTTTACATGAACTTCTTTTGTAGCTACCTCTGCAGAAGTATTCCATCTATTTATTGTTTATTTGGGATTTGCGAGAGAGGACAGTCTATCTGGTATTTCTGCTGAGAACTTTATAACATCAAGCTGCAGCTCTCAGAAGCTCAGCCAATGGCTTGTTCTTCAGAATGTAACAGTTGTGTGTGTTGAGAGACAAATTCTCTTGATAGATGACAACTGCTCTGGATGACAGCAGTTGATTTACCAACTTTCTGAGATGTTTTGTTTGCTTTTCTTAATGCAACAGTTTACTTTAAATCTTATAAAATGCAAGTTTTGGATGGTGCTTAAAAAATGGACATATTATTTATGAATACAGAATTTATTAAAGTGACTTGATAGTTTGCTGTTTATCGTTATAAAGTAGATGATATTTTGTCTGTTAAAGGAAATTACTTTAAATGTGATATACTAACACAATGACATCATACAGTTGAGGATATCCATGTGTAAGCTAGCTGTTTAGAAAGATATAGTGGCTAAATGTGTTTTGGTCCACTTAGAGTAATATTTCTGCATGAGTTTAGCAGCTCTGCAGTGTAATAAAAACTTAAAATCTAAGCTTTCTCTCACTGATTGCAGCTGGGAGCTCTAAGAACTAATCCATAAATATCTGGAGATCAGAAGCATACTGTATATGTTGTTGTAGAAAGGTACACATTATAAAACAGATTGTTCATTATAAACACTAAAGCAGTTGGGGTAGGCTAATGTACTAGCCATATGTGAAGCTTGGAGTGCATATGCTTACCTGTGTCATTTGAAAAATCCATAATCTCCTACCAAGATAGAATATAGATCTTGAGTTAACAAATGTCATGTATTTTCTTTGTACACTATTGTAAGCCATGCACAATTAATTTTAAGGCTTACAGAGCTGCTACAGATTTTACATATTTATTATACCAGAATTTACTTACTTGTATTGCTAAGTTCTAGGCTCAAACTGTGCACACAATATGAATGATCATGAAATCATCAGGAAAGTTTTCCACTTTGCACTGGAATTTAAACTTTTGAACTACGACAGGCTGTATATCGGGGTCGACTGAGTGACACTGTGTGATGTAGGTTCAGTTTGCCCGGCTGGCTGAGCCCTCAGGGTCTTTGTCAAAGAGGCCATGCAGACTATGTGAAATTGTGTGTGTTTGTACTGGTCAGAAATGGAGGGGAACTGCTGATGTTCAGCTATACCTGGAAATTGTAGTTCCCCCGTCAGCTCCTTGCAGTGGTTCAAGGTACCTCCCCTTACCCAAGATCCAGCTTATCTGGTACACCTGATACTATGAAACTGATAATACCTGAATTGAAGAGTACGTTTTGAGAGCGCACAAATTAATATCCAACAATATATTAGTTATATAGATATATAATCCAATAAATCCAATAGAGCATGATGCTCTGCTTTAGAAGCTCTTTTTCTCTGGCTAAACAACACTAATCAAGTAAATAGTTTTTCTCTCACCTGTGATGTACAGAGAGGACCAATAGGCTTAATAGGGTGTTTAAGAGAATGGTAGATATTCCCCGGGGTTTTTCCTTGTCATGCTATTTTGAGGCAAACAGACAGTATAGCAACAATCAGACATAGTGACTGACATGCTTTTTATGATTGCTGTGTGCTTTTGCCAGTGCTTCACTTTGCACACACACTACCAAGAGGCACCTACAGGTGATAAATCCTTCCATTCAAATAGCACTTGCATCGCTTCCCTTATGATCTATTGAACTATAAAAGGACTCACACATATTAGGTGCTGAATCTCAATATTTTCTAGGAGCAAGCATTCTCTTCTGTCCCAGCCCAATATGTTCTGGAAGATGATTTTCTGTTTTAGCATCTGTTACCAACTCTTTTCTTAAAAGAATTCATCTGGGAAGGTGGGGGGTGAGAACTAAATTTTAAGGAGGATAAAATGTTTTAAAACATTGCCAAAGGAATTTTTCCTAGATCAGTGTATTTCTTTCCCAGCCAGAGGTGCAGTTCATTTCTCTTCTGATGTATGAGATTTTACAAGATCACTCTTAATTTTCATCCAACAGTGCTGAAGTTCTGAATGATAAATCCAGCTTATTGGAGTACTGAAGGACTTTCAGTGTTAAATTACTCTGAGGAGTCCTTGCCTGTATTTGAAACTCTCTTTATGATCTAAATGAGCAGGAAGAACTAAAAGTAAGTGTGCTGCAGAGACAGTAATGGTAATTTCTTTGTTTCATTTGAGCACAAATCAGAACAAATACGTCTTTATGCTCTGTGAAAATAGAAAAAGCTGCAAAACAGTTCCTCCTTAATACTGCACTGCAGTTAAGGTTTTCTCTGTGTGCATTTCTGCAAAATTGCAAAAATAGAGGTATAAACCTTCAGTTCACTGCAGCAACAATGAAAAATCCTTACTCTTCTAGGAACAAGAAATTGTTGTGAGAGGCTCAAGAAACTAAGGAAAAATAGCTGTACAAATGGTAGAACTAGCAGGGATAGGTCTGACAGCAGCCTGTGAGCATGTGCTTTCATCTGCACACAACCACAGCTGATAAGCTATAAAGACAATAAAGATGATAAAAAGAAAAAAAGAGAGAGAGAAATGGGCAGAGAAAAGAGAAATGGATTGAAAGATAACCTGCATATCACACAGCCATGCTGGCACTCAAAGCACTTCCCCTTCCCTGTTGGCTTAGTGAGCATGGTTTTGGAGGCTCTACCTGGGTCACGCTGCTGTAAAATTGGCTAGACTGCTTTGCATCCATTTTTTGCTTTGATTTTGAGAAATGCTTGTGTTGTCATATACCTTAGGGGAAAGTGAAATATTAAACTGACGTTAAATTTGTAATTTGTACGAACAAAAAGAACAAAATTTGACATCCTGCCAATCCACCTTTGCTTCAGCTAGTCTGCCTGGGCATCAGGATACTTATGTGACAGGATGTTTTCAAAGACTTTGATTGCACTTGCTGGGCTATAGTGGTATCTGAGAAGCAGTTTCCAGGGCTACCTTAGTCTGATACATTGTTTACACTTTTCGGGGGGGGGGGGGGAAATCACAGAACTGTGATTTTGGACCAATTTTAACACCTGTTTTCTACTTTAATGCCACCATTTGATACAAAATCTGCTTGGAAAATGGCAAATTCTTGGGAACAAATCCTACAAAAAGATACACAAAAAAGAGAAGAAGTAAAGCTGACAGTATTCTGAATCTGATAATGGTGCAGTGTGTTATGGTAGTTATGGTACTAGTACTGGCATTTTTTAGTAATACCACAAACCCAGTTTCTCGCTCTGGTTCCCCTGGCACTTCCCTTTTCTCCCCACTCCCACCCACCACCCACTGGTATAATTTGGAAGTTAGCTAAGTCTTCTTGGTTCAATTCTGTTCCAGTAATTATATAAGTATGACAATTAATTTCAGCTGGTTATGGTTCTAGGAGCTTTTTGGTGCTTTCTATGTTCAGTTACTATGATATGTTGTTTGTTTTATGCTAACTTAGTAAACATTTTTTGTTTATCAAGAAGATAGATTTTGAAGTGAGATTAGAGATCGGTCAGCTTAAAATGCTATTTACTCAGTGATACTTAAAAACTCAATGGCAAAACTGCACGAAGAAACACAAGATGGCTTCTTAAGCATAATCAGAGTGCTTTTTAAGATGAGGTTATCAATTTTGCTATGTTTAGATGGAATTCAGACTGCAACAAAAGTTGAAATAGAAAATATACAGGAAAATGCAACATGAAGAATTAAAGAAAGAGAAGAAAACAAGATGAAACCTGCACAGACATAAAAAGGAAAAAGAAAAAAAAAAGCAGCTCTTATTACATACTGAAATTATTTTGGATTTAATTAGGTCTTCCAGAAAGATACTCTGTGAATATGAAACAATATGCCATTATAAAGTTTATAAAAATATCCTATTGAAATATTTATGCATAGGGCATATTTAATTAAAAGATCATCTACTGCCACTCATGCTAAAGGTAGTATATCTGCTGCAGCAAGATATTTCTAATACAACCATATGTAGACAAATATCTTGTAACATGTCAAGTTCAACCTTCAGCAGTATTACATTGGAGGGTATTCTGGATCTAGATCTTAATGTCAACATACTTCTTTTTGTAGGCTGTGTTAACAACACTATGATATGAGTAATCAGTTTTTGAAATTGAAAAAAATGTTTTCATAGTGTAAAACTTGTGGCATATAAAACTTCTACAAAAGGCCATAGAATTGAAAGTATTTTCCATTTTTTGGACAGTCATGTAACCTGAGCCTGCTGTATACTGGTATATAGTAGTATACACCAGTATATACAAGTGTATAGTAGAAGAAAATTGAAGAGTACACAATCAATCTTTTGAGCTTAGATATATATTTAAGTTCTTAAAATATTGAGAGGGATGTTAAGCACTCTGGGTGAAAGTGAAGTATGTGATACTGTTTCCTAAATCACCCAGCCACCCACACTGGATAAAACTCTGTTTGCAGGCAACAGCTGCCTTTGGAATAGGTCTCAAATCTTTTGAGGGGCAAGCAGACAGGTTAAACCCTTCCGTACCTCCACGCTCGCCTCATTCCTTCACTGCCTGAAGGCAGTGTGGACGGACCGTCAGCAGAATCAGCATAAACTGGTTTGAGAGCACATGTAAGGAACAGCAGCCAAAACTGTCCCTCAGCTGTAGCTGGTGCCTCTCTCATTTCTCTCTGCTGTGCAGTCAGCATGTTATCCTCACCCATGCAGCCTAAATTAATCTTTCTGACTTCGTGACACCGTGGAAGTGCTTAGAGGAGGAGCACTGGCTCAGTTAGCTCTCGGTTTCACCTGAGAGACGCGGTTAACAGCCAGGGTGTAATTGAAGAAGACGTTCTTCGCCACTGGCCACTGGTGCTTTCTCACCTTTGAGATGCGTGCGTGAATCTGTACCACTCTTCCAATCTGCTGATAAAATTAAACACCAGAACATAGCTGAAGGAGCAGTTTAAACCACTTCCATCTTTTGCGGGTGCAAAATTAACTTAATCCGGTAAGAAGTTCTAAACTCTTGGGCATCCTTGCAGAGGCGAGGCAGATGTGCCGAAAGCAGGATACAGGCCGAGTACCTGAATGAGGTGGCTGGGGATGGCTGGAGAGTGTGACTGCTACTCCGTACTGACAAGTGTTGTGAAAATCATAACCAAATACTACACCAAGGCACTGGTCTAAATGTCTCTGGACTAACTGCAGGGGCTTCTCTGTACTAAGACTGCAGATTGTAAGACTGATTTAAGAATGATGGTAGACTATTTTAATTGCTACTTTTTAATACTTCTAATAGCTATTTTTGATATTTAGTTAAGTTTTCTCATACAGGCAACTAACTATATATATGTAGTGACAGCTCTGTATGTTAACTTAAAATATTACAGGGCCAGATTCTCAACTCAGAATTGGTAACCTTTTATCCACATTTTTTTCCCTCAAGCTTTTGGATCAGGTACTTATGGCTGTGTTTGAACAGGAGGGAGGTTAGGAATGCTTTCTGGGTTGCATACCTACACTGAACCTTTAGCCACTTTCCTGTGACAAAAATGAAGTCTTGCCATCCCTACTGTCTCTCTTCATTTCCTTGAGAAATTAGTGTCCCAATATGGAAAAATCATAGAATCACAGAATCAGTAAGGTTGGAAGGGACATCTGGAGATCATCTAGTCCAACCTCTCTGCTCAGCAGGGTCACCTAGAGCACGTTAGACAGGGTTGCAGCCAGGCGGCCCTTGAACATCTCCAGAGAAGGAGACTCTACCACCTCTCTGGGCAACCTGGTCCAGTGCTCCGTCACTCTCACAGGGAAGAAATTCTCCCTCATGATCAGGCGAAGCTGCCTGTGCTTCAGTTTCTGCCCATTGCCTCTTGTCCTGTCACACGGGACAACTGAGAAGAGTTTGTCGCCGTCCCGTTGACGTCCTCCCTTCAGGTCCTTGTACACATTGGTAAGATCCCCCCTCAGTCTTCTCTTCCCCAGGCTGAAGAGGCCCAGCTCTTGCATCCGTTCCTCACAGGAGAGATGCTCCAGCCCTCTGATCATCTTCACAGCCCTATGCTGGACTCTCTGCAGTAGCTCCATGTCTCTGTTGTCCTGGGGAGCCCAGAACTGGACACAGTACTCGAGATGAGGCCTCCTCAGGGCTGAGTAGAGGGGCAGGATCACCTCCCTTGACCTGCTGCCAACACTCTTCCTAATGCACCCCAGGAGACCATTGGCTTTCTTGGCCACAAGGGCACATTGCTGACTCATGGTCAACTTGTCATCCACCAGGACTCCCAGGTCCTTCTCTGCAGAGCTGCTCTCTGCAGAGCTGGGTCAGCCCCCAGCTTGTGCTGGTGCCTAGGGTTAGTTTTCCCTAGGTGCAGAACTCAGCACTTGCCCTTGTTGAAGCTCCTGAGGTTCCTCTCCGCCCAGCTGTCCAGCCTGTCCAGGTCTCTCTGAATGGCAGCACAGCCCTCGGGTGTCTCAGCCACTCCTCCCAGCTTGGTATCATCAGCAAACCTGCTGAGGAGGCGTTTTGTCCCCTCATCCAGGTCGTTGATGAAGAAGTTGAACAGGATGGGACCCAGTACTGAGCCCTGGGGGACGCCACTAGCCACAGGCCTCCAACTGGACTCCACGCCACTGATGACGACCCTCTGAGCTCTGCCTTTCCGGCAGTTCTCAATCCGCCTCACTGTCCACTTGTCTAACTCACATTTCCTGAGCTTATCTAGGAGGATGTTATGAGAGACAGTGTCAAAAGCCTTGCTGAAGTCGAGGCACACAACGTCCACTGCTCTCCCCTCATCTACCCAGCCAGCCATTCCATCATAGAAGGCTATCAGGTTGGTTAAGCAGGATTTCCCCGTGGTGAATCCATGCTGGCTACTCCTGATCACCTTTTCCTCCATATGTCTGGAGATGACATCCAGGAAAAGCACCCACATGCTCAGATTAGACCATCAGGGTACAAGGACAGCAGGACATATCCCAAACAGAAGCTGTATGAGTTGAAAGTCAAATTTGAATGGGGAGAAAAAAGTCTGTATGTTGCTTATCCTTCCTCCTGACAGCAGCACATTTTTAAACACATCTATAGTTCTCATCTGGAAACATGAAATCGCCTTCAGGTTTCCCCCACCTTGGAACCCCCATCATGTTTTTAAGTCAGTTTGTTTTATACACTTATTCACATTCATATTGCCTTTCTCAAACCTCACGCCCTGAACAGAAACACCTCAGAAAATATTTTTTCATATTTTTATGAGTTTGTTTAACAAACTGTGACATCTTTTCTTCTTACAGTACTGTATAGACTGCTGCTTTTTCCTTTAATGAGGCGCACAACAAAGCATCTACAAGATGAAAATGGACAGGGCATAGCCCAGTTCTGGCAGAGCGAACAGCTCAGAAGCAAAAGTTGCCTGAGCTTAGCTTTGATGTATCAGTTTTCCCTGGATTTGTGATGTCAGCTGGCAGTACTCAGAGATCACAGCGCCAGGGGCAGTAGTTAAAACAGCCAACTCTTGAGAAAGTGAAATGGTATGGGAAGCTCATGGTAAATATACCTGACAGTCCTCTTCTAAATCAAAATAACTTGGAATGTCTTTTGTCCTACCAGTACAGAAATTTGTCAGATATAGCCTTGAATGCAACTGAATGGTTATAAAGCAAAAATATCTGTTATTTGGACAATTTGAGGAAATAATTAGTGTTTCTGTGTTATATTGTGCCATCATCTAACTCATCACCTATTAAAGTAGTGCTGTAGTTAAGTTCAGTAGTCTGAAAAGAGGAATTTATTTTTCTTCTAGTTGCAAGAAGCCTTCTCATAGATAATTTTTTCATTTTAGTCTTTCACACCCTATGGATATGAGTTTTTGAAGCTACAGGGAGAGGATGAAATAAAAAATTAAAATGAAAGTTGTCAAGTTTCAGACATTTATCATGTTTATATGGGTCATATCGATCCATTAGTGACTTCGGTGGACTTTGTTTAGAGATTCCAGAGAACAGTTGCAAACAGAAGCAGATGACTTTCACCTTGGTTTGCACTTATTTGCATACACTTCACAATTTCGTGTCCTGGTGTCCATGCTGTTAGTTTTTGTAGGACCTTCCATAACCAATTGCTTTAGTAGGAACTTCAAGCCAGTTTCAAGTCCGTAGTGGTGGAGAGGAAGATAAGAATCAGCAAGACAATTTTAATCAAACGACGTCCAGGAAATGCATTTGCTTTAGCTTCATGAAGTAGTATGTATCTCTCTGTTCTTTCCTGTGTTATTTCTTTCTGTTCTAAATTGCTAGCCTTGTGGCAAGGGCACCAGATAACTTTCTTGTCTTCAGGGCACTCTTTTATAAAGAGAAAGGATGAGCCAAAGTGAATGTCAAGCAATGTAAAGCATTGTATAAACCCTGAGCTGACTTACTTTTGTGCTTACTATTGTTTTTATGCTGAGCTCCTGAGCTGCGGCCGCTCAGTAGTCTCCACAGCGTTTCTCTTGCCTTGCAAAGCTGTGAGTAAAACACCAACTTTACTGTTACAGAAAAGCAAGAAGTTCAGAGGGCAGCTGAAGAGCGGTAAAGTAGGGAAAAGATAGGCTATCAGAAATATTGTCTGACTATGTACTATGACTATTGTATGACTGTTATTTCGGTTACAATACAAAGTATGGAAAATCCCATGACAAACATGTATTTAAACCTTATATTACTGGTATGAAACGTGCACTTCACCTAAGTAATGGGAGCAAATGCTTGCTATAATTGCTAGAGTTTTCTATATTGCTTGTTGTGTGACAATATATTCTAATCAGTGTCTTATAAAAAAAATCAGAAAAAAAAAAGTCTTTGTAATCTAAAATGGGACTTAAAGAGTAGCTTCTTGTGTGTGGTCACATAGCTGATCTATGTGACCATTTATTAACTCCTATTAGCCTTGAAAAGCCAAGGCAGCGATGAATGATTGAACTGTTCTGTATTCCCATTCAGCAAAATAATTTCTCAAAACTAAAACAGCCCAGTGAATTAGTTACTGGAGTTACTTGGACTGGGATTTAGAGAGTATGCTAATAAATAGCATATTTTTTGAGTATAAACAAAGATGAAAAGATGAAAATGTAAAATGAGATACATTTTTGGCAGGAGGGACCCAAGACTTTTAATTATTGGGGGGGCGGGTATTTTTTGTTTTTGCTTAAGCTTTTTATAGGTACTAAATGACTGAATTCTCTCTACTGAGGGTAAAGCTTTGAAAGAGAGTTGGAGACACAGAGATGCTGTCAGCATCTCTGTTAGATGCCTGGAGAGGGCTTCCTCTGCCCTGACTGAGGCATTTAATGCATGTGATATGGATGTGTATGTAAAGCACTGTTAGGCATCACTGCTGCTAAGTGGAATGCAACAGAGCCCAGCATACTGCCTATTGCCTTTGGTAGGAAACTTTGATTTGAGGGATTTATGTAACATCCACTCCTTATCTTGAGCTGTAACCTTGGCTACAAGTACTTTTTTACATGCCTTTGGCAAGACCTGCTCTGATCTGTCTCCTGGAGATAGATCCCTTTCTTCCAAATAATGGGGAGGGCTGAGACCATTCTTTTAAAGTGTGATAAAATGTCGGAATAAAAAACGAGGTGACATCATGTTTTGCTATATAGTTTAGCAATCAAAGAACATCATCAGAGACACGTGGGATCCAGGTTCAATTCCCTCTGTTGTTAGCACTGCTACATGGTTATGTATGTACATTTGACTGGGGCACAGAAAACTACATCAGAAATTGAGAGCCGTCTTATTTTAAACTATGTATGTATTTGCTAAAGGAAGGGAAGGTTAGTGAATTATCAATATGTAGCATAGTGATTAGGGTGTTCCCCTCAAAAGGGAAAGTTTTTATTCCGGAGACCATTTTGTATTTTATCCAAAGGATATTTTATGTAAAATAGGCAGCAAGGTGTAAAATAACTGTCCTATTTCAGGCAAACTGGATATTTCAGGTTATCTGGATATATGCATGTGCATACGTGCACAGAAGTGTGCACACACATACGCAGAATGTTTGAAGCCGAGAAAAATATATTAGCGGCTATTTAGATGCTTCAGAGATTAAACGGGTTGTTCTGAGGTTTGCAGACTGAGAGATCTATATTTTACACAGGGATTTTGGGGGGCTTTCTCCCTACCATATATAAATATCCATTTGTAGAATGGAGATTTTCTGTATGTCTGATGCTTAGAAGTGATAGTAATTCATTTGATGAAACATGTATGTTATTTGCAGGTGTATATGAGAAGTACCTGTATCTTTAGTATTTTTTTTTTTAATCTGATAGCATTGGATATAACTTTTAATCCTACAGCCAAGTCTGTCATTTTCAAACAACATTTTGACCCATGTTGTAAAAAATCATTTTTATCTTCATTAAGTCCGTTTAAAAAATGTTTTCTGTACTATTAAATCATTCCAGTATTCAAAACCCTATAATAAAAGCAATGCATTAAAACATTTCAGTTTTTCAAAAAGGCTACTATTACAACATCAAAATGAATATATGCCAATATTTTTCCCTTTGAAAGCCCTCTTGGCATGGGTCTTGTGAATTTCTTGAGCACTGTATGAATATGTGTTACAGCCAAGCATGGTTCACAGCTTGGAAAGCTAACTGAATTAGACATACCAGACTAAAGCTTTGGATGGGACATTAATTTATAGGCAATTCCACCTCCCAGAGGGCAACTGAACTTTCTATGACACCAGTTTTCAAAAAAAAATTGTTTCTGGAGCTTTGTTCTAATTCTTAGTCCTGGATTCACCACTCAAATATCAGCGAAATACTAGCAGTTGCACTTTTGATCAGTTATGAATGAAACCTACTTGTTATTCCCTATTCTGCAAAAAACATGACAGGTATAAGCTGTCTTTATAACAACTGCCTCTGACTTTCCGCTGTAGGCCTCACCTACACCACGCATGATTAAATGACTGAATTCAACCTTGCCTGGCACTGCCCTAATTCTAAGAAGCACAATCCTAACCAACATAAAAAGATCCCCACAATGGTAACTCCGTCTTCAAAACCAGCACAAACAGGTAGTACCTGTGGCGTACATCCCACTAGTCTCTATAAAAGGACCTCATCCTCAGCTTTCTCAGCAAGTTCCTCAGCAAGTCCCTCGTTCTCTAATCAGTCAAATCCCTGCTTTGCTTCTTTTTTCCTTCCGCTTCTCATTTTGTTATCATCAGAATCAAAATAAGTCAATTGCTGCAGCTGTTGCTAGTCCATGAATCCCAGATCCTAGCAGTGCGTTTGGTCTGCTAATTCTCTAACGATTCAATGGCAGGAGGAACATGTATTCCCTCCCTGGCTAGTTTCAGTTGCCTGTATTTACAGTGGTAAAATTGAAACAAAATTTAATCTTACATACAAATTTAGTTTGGAAGTCAATTTTTTACCTTTCTCAAAACGCTTTTATATATACAGTTGTTGGTGCATAAATCAATAATCATGTTATATAAAATTCCGACTGGGACTTCTCAGGTTTTCCCTAGCTTGCACTCCATATTATTTCCCAATATTGTAACATGTATGTGATTCATACTGCAAAACGTCTTGAGAACCACTACATCTCACAGAGAGGGTGCATGTGTTGGAAAGGCATCTTGCCTCATTTTCTCCTTTCCACCCCACCTCAAACAGCAGGACTAAATTAAAGCTGCTCTGGTGAGCTTTGTTTCAACCTTCACATACTTTCCACATTGCTTAATTGCGTTTAATAACCATGAACGGTACGCAGTGTCAAAAAGGCTGAACATCATGTGCTCAGCCAGAACCCAAAACACATTTAACAATCGCTTAGATTGAACTCATGTCAATTCGGATGTTTAGGAACTATGCATATTAAATAGCTGTTAGTAGAATCATCAAAATCAATACTTTGTTTGTTTCTCAGGATGTGACTGCACTGCAGTTTCATTCATTCCTTGTCTAATTATCCTTAATCTGCAGCTCCACATGCTCAACAAGTGGAGCAACTGAGATAATAAAGTTGTATTAAGCATTAGTACAAGGCTTCCCTGCCAATAGCACAAAGGTTTTGGATAACAGAAGAATTTTGTTGCTTAGTAACAAAAATATTGCAAATACATTGTGTAAAAAATATATTTAATCTTTAGTCAGAGATACATGTATATCTGCATATTTATAGACTATGATTAATGTTACTACACAATTTTGACAACATACTGTGCTTAGGTATGTTTTGGAACCTGCAGTAATGAGTAAATGGAAAAGCCTACTGTTGCACCTCTTAGCTTGAAATGGTATTTAGGTATTCATTCATTAAGACCCCCAGAGTAAGTGGCAAATACTAATGTGTTTCCCTGGAGGGCAAAATCATTCTTTTGTCTGCATCCACGTGTGACTTTATATAGCTATATAGCTGTATAGCTATATATTTGGAATTATGTTCTTCCCTGTAGAGAATACCAAACAAGGTTTTAGGAAATTTAACTGGTATTTTGTTAGACTAGGTAGAAGACTATCTAATTGTCATGAATAATGGCAAGAGCGAAAAACAGAGGCTGATACAGCAAGTGTGTGTGCACATGCTTAGCTTTCTGTATCATGAGAACATCTAAAGTTGTTATCGGGTCCCTCATGCTGTGTACAAAATAGGCAGAGGAGTTTGTAGCTGTAGATCAGTGGATTCTACTGCTTCTTCGCTTGTATCGTGGGATAGTTTTGTTAACGTAGGCCCAGTGAGAAACTCGGAAATACACCACAGAAGCTCAGCGGCAGTTTCAGTGAGAAGTGCCCAGCACAGTGTAGGGCTGCATGCGCTTCAGTAACAGAGTAGGGCTGGTGGCAGGAATTTCCTGATAATAAAAACGGTTGCATACATAAGCATAATGTTTCTTGGCTCAGTATACTGGTATCTCATTTTGCATATGAGCTCAGGCACGTATTTTTCTATAACAGTGGCCTGAAGAGGTAATGTCTGTCTCTGAGCTTTCAACTGTAAGTATTCTCATAATATATACTTGTAGTGACCAGTCAGTAATTTGAGACGAACATTCACTTTTTCTGAATGTTGACAAATGTTTTCTGACAAATAAAGCTTATGTTGAAATACAGTCAGAAATCTGAATTTTTTTAAACAGTTTCCTTTTGAATTGCCATTATTTGTGATAGTGTTTTAAACAATAGATATTGTCTTCCATGGTATTTCTAATAATCTTTAAGTAACTACTGATAATACAAAAATTCAATATGAAACTGAAAAAAAAGACATTCTACATTAATTATGACAACAAGTGTAAGGTAGTATTGATTTTAAATTTTAACTGACTTTAACTAAAAGGCAAGCATTTCAAAGGTTCTGAATTATTTGAAAACTTCTGGGGCACCCAGATTGTTAGTGCCTAGAGTAAAAGATTTGAAATGTTTACTGTTTGCTAAAGGTCAACAAAAAAATGTTTATAAAGCAGCTATTGCTACTGAGACAAAGGAAAAGCATTTATTTTTGTACAGAAGGCATTAGCAGCATTATTGCAGGGCTTCCTGCCTACCACAAAATTTAGCTGTGACTGAGTTCTCATCATGTCATAATTTTATAGAAAAAACTTTAATTATAAAACTTTATGTTATTTGGACTCAAGTGCTGAAACTTTGTGCTTTCATTGAGAGGTTCATTTCTGGAGGATTAAAACACACAGTTTCACACATGGGCAAATTTTATCCCCAAAGCCTTGTGATTATTTGGTTTTCAAATGTATTTGCATTTCAGTTACATTTGATAGAGATCCAATTACTATAAGCTCTGAGGCAACCTTTTTAAATGATCATTTTAAATTACACTATTTAGTAGTATTTTGTCTTGTTCTTTTGAGATATGCTATGATGACTAGATTTAAATGGTGATTTCAGTAACTTGCAGAAGGTGTGTAAATGTCCACATTACACATGGATTGTATTGCATTGTAAGAAGCTGAATTTCTTTTATTTCAGTTAGGAGATGGACTACCCGAAAAAGCTGTATATGGCAAACGTGTAATGGCAAGTACAAAAGCAACTAAAATGTGCTGTTTCAAAGATGCAGAGGAACTTGGTAAAACTAACTTTTAGTTCCTTGGGAGCACTTTACTCTTACTATATCAGAAATTAAGTCCTATCTCTGCTTTTTTGGAGTAGCACTACTTTCATGACACTGTATGTGTGCTACATGTTTTAAATTACCAATCTTGTATAGACATACTGTAGGAGCTTCTCCGAGTGGATTTCTCATGATGTCCAGTCAATATCTGAATGAAGTGCCTGTCACGCAATTCTCTAACCACTGGCCTGAGCAGTAGAGTATGAAATTCTACAGCTAATCTGATTAAAGATATTTTAAGGACATTTCTGAAAGCTTTACATTGGAAGTTTGATTTGCCTATCTGCTTTCTAGCTCTAAGCCCTGATTGTCCCTGCTTACAAAAGCTTTTTAAATATAGAAGTCCCATTTACCTGAATGAAACTATTCAGGTTCTTAAAGTGAAGATTGTACATCAATATGTGCAGCATTAAAGCGTTGTCTTTTCGTTGTTGTCTCAAAATAGAAGAGCCTATGTGGGTAGACTGGTATCTATAAACATACGCAAGCTATAAAGAGACCTATGCCAAACATTTCAAATCCTTCTTTTGACTAAATTTTCAGTAACGTTTCCAGATTCTGTATCTTGATGCAGGTACATACTTGGACTTAAGCAAGATCAGGTCATATTTTCTAAATAGTGTGTTTATGAAAAATGTTTAATACAGTCTTTTTTTCTCAGAAATTAACGTTTTTTTTCATCCCTGGTGACCTTTGAGCAGACTGCAGAGTCCCAGGGCATCCCCAGACTCAGAGGTGTGAGTGCACAGCTGGCTGCATCCTGATTTCAGTACCTGATTCATCCTGATTTCAGACATATACCTGCCACTCCCTGAACTCTGGTTTCCACTGGAAAGGGACCTACCCAGATAGGGGCCACTGTAGCCTAAATGGAGAGGGGAGTGGGAGCAACCATAACCGTAGGCATCCTCCAAGCAATCTGACTTCGATACTCTAAACACCAGTGAGCTGCAGATGCTTGAACAGCATGGGCATTAATTAACAAAGGATAAAATTGGCCAAAAGACCTTTAGCTTTTTGCAAGTCTGATAATGTCTAATGACTGAAAGTGATTTTGCTACTTAAATTGCCTTATACTACATTAGGTACATCAATAGAAATTTTGTCAGAGTTAAAACTGTTGAATCAAACAACTGTTGCGCAGTTTGCTGTTGAGCCATCTTTGCACTAACTTCTAACTAAAGAGTTTCTTCAATGTGTACATTTAATTTTGGTTTAACAATAGAATGGGTGAAAGCAGAAGTAAAAAGTAAATATCAGAGACTATAAAAACCTAATTTCTGTGAAACGTAGCTTTGTCCCGTTCTGCTCATCTTTGTCTCAAAGCACTGCTGAATAGTTTTTGGTCACCACAACTTGGTTTATGTCAAGTTAGAGAAACAGGAAGTATTTCTGCTCCTTTTCCACCCTTATCCCCTGTTCCTAACACTGAATAAATGCCACAAAATATATTTTAACGGTGTCTTAATATTTTGTAAACATTTCTAGAGAAGCATTGCTGCTGGTAAAACAGATTGGTAATGACCATGCTAATACATGAAGTTAGCTTTGAAGCTGATGATGAATTATGAATGTCATGAGTCATGGAATGGGAATTTTCCCTTCTAATGAAGAACATCCTATAAGAACTTATTTTAGATGTACAGATTAACATTCTCCCTTTTGAGGAGATTTGTCGATATTGTGGAAACTAGTCTTGCTCTGTATTTTTTGCCAATAATGGGAATGCTTGCATTTTATCAGCAGTTACTGGATTCCATTAAGCAGTAACATTTGCGAGGCTATTTTGAAAAACCACAGAAATTTTTCTGAAAGTGCTAAAGCATGTAGCAATGATGCTTCCTCATTGTCTCTATCTGCTTGAAGTCATCAGTGTATAAGCATTATTTCTACTTGTTATCTACTGTTCTGTCAATCGGCGTTGTCTGGCCTCCGTGTCCTGATGTGTATTGTCACCTGCGCTAGTAAAGGCACTTCATTTTTTTTTTCTGACGTTTAGGCCATTTAAAACAAGATAAATCGTACTGTCCTGTCAGCATTGTGAACATTTATCTCCATAACAGGTGTTTGGCTGGCTGTTCTTCAGCATGGGCTTCCCACTTTAGTCTGATATATCCCATTGCTGGGCTCGTTGATCCTCAACACCACTGTCTGTTGCAAAACAGATGGAATGTGGAAGGAATGAAATATTTTTAATAACTACTGATGACCAAAACTTTTTGTTCAAAGGGAAGATAATTGTAAAACATAGATAATGGGTAATGTAATAATCCAGTCAGTTATCTCAATAGCAGTGCTCAAAATGCTGTTTTTTCTCATGATTCTCATCCTCATCTGAATTATGGCACTTGAATTAGTAAGTGCTTGTGCACTTTAAGTCATTGTACAATGACAAACATTGCTTATTAGCTTTATACGTTTCCTTTTTCAGGTAGCTTTTATAAATACACTTGCTAAAGAAAAATAGCAGAATGTAGGGCCAGATTGTTTAAAGTATTTAAATATCAAGCTTTCTTTGTTATTAATGAGAGTTTTTAAAGTCTTTAACTACCCATTCCTCATTAATATCAAAGAGCATTCATTGCTTGAAGACCTTTAGCATTCTGGCCATTATTTAGTGATTAGCTTATTGGCATGGTGGTTGCTTGCCTGTTAAAGGATATGCAGTTCTTTCCTCTGCTTATTTTAGCCAGATCTTGTAATTAGAACTTACAATTAAAGCAAAGTAATGTTTTTAAAAACATCTAACTGCCTGGCATTACTTCCTATCACTTCAGATGAAACTGCAAAGAGAAGTGATCTTTAGAAATTAAAGAAATGGTGTGTCTTTTTCTTATGCCCTACAAGCTGTGGCTGAACCATGAAAGAAAATTTTATATAATATAGGAAAAGCTTTCTGCCTAGTGTGCAATTCATAGTTGTCTGAAGTTGTTAATGTGAGGAATTGTTGCTAAACCATACATTCATAAGTTATCCTTGCAGGGATGAATTGTTCAAAGTAAAAAGAACATGAATCTTTCAGGAAGGTCTTTTTGAAAACAGTCTTTGCAGTTTCATTTCAACGAGAACATTTATAGGATTTAGATTCACTTGGCGAGAAATTTTCTGTTCTTTAAGACTGCAATTTAATTGCTGCCACAGGAGGTATTGTTCCATACTTCCCTTACGCATTGATCTGTGATGACAGCAGTTGGAATTTTCAACTCTATATTATCCAGTGGACAGTTCTGTTTCAAGAGCAAGTGTTAATGTGGCTATTAAAGGGGAAAATGTAGCAACCAGGTAAAAGGCAAGTCATTTAGATGACAAGAAAAATAAGAAAATATAGAATGCAGTGATTTAGAAAAAATAAAATTCAGCAAAGCCTGGACCCAGGTGTTTCTGATGGTTTAAATGCTGCCTAGTTTGAAACAATGAAAAGTATAACAGAGAAAGAAAACAAAGAAACCAAGAGAGAAATTATTGTTTATATATGATTTTCTGAGTGAAATGATACCCTTGATCAGATGACTATATACAGCTATTTCTGCTTTGCTGTATTAACCAAAGTTTTCAAGGAGAAATACAGTCCAAGGTCACCTTTTTAAAAGCACATATGTACATCCTGTTTTTCCTTTCAGAAAAATTCAAAACACAGGTAAAAGCTTATTAGTTTTCAAAAGTGCATCTAGGAGCACCATAAAATATATTTAAAAATTGGACATTGCAAAGTTAGACGCTTTTGCAAATCTTGCACAATGTCAAATGCATGATGAAATTCAGTGTGGGTTAAATAACAGTATTTCCCAAAGTTACCAGTAATAACCATTCTTCTTCTTCAGTTAGGCAATCACCTTTTCTTTTTCACTCAGAAATATAAAAAGAAGATTGAGATTAGCCTTTAATAATGAAAAATAACATGTAATATCTTTCTTTTTTGCCTAAAACATTGCCCAAACTCTGGTCATAATCTTTGATCTCAATTAACGACTGTTCTAAGGGCAATAATGTAGCATATGTGAAACTGCGAATGCATGACTAACTTTTGAAAGTCCTCTTCTTTTCTACGAATGTCTCTACTTTGATCCAGACAGATTAAGTTTTGACAGACACCATGTAGAAATGTGCAGGGAGAGGGCATAAACCTGTGGAAAATTAAAATGAAGTGAATCACTAGCAGTAAAAGAATAGATTCAAAGTCGTAGCTATTCTGAATGTGTATGTTTAAAACATAGGCGAAGTTTAATTTTTTTAAAAAAACCTTTATTTAAAGAAAGAAAGAAAATTTTCTGCACCTTCCAAGCAACCTGGTGAAAACACCAAAGTCGGGCAGAACTAGTACGTAGCAGAAACGTTCAGTCATGGCATTGACTCTGGGTATGTCACCAAATCTTACTTGTAATAACATCTGATTTATTCTTAGCAATCTTAACTGATGTTTCAGAGATTGTGACTGTTTAAAAGGGTCACAAAACTGATAGCAAATTATTTTCTCAGTGAACGTGATTTCTTTTTCAAGGTTTAATGTCCTGAAGAGCTTGTTGTTTTTATGTATCTGTTTCTTCTTTAATATAATCTACCAGACTACTTTTGTGAAAACATTTTGGTGCACGTGTGGCTTCTCCCCATGTCTGTGGGTAAGTTCATGGCCAATACCCAGCACTGGATGCTTCAGTTACTTCAGCGAGAGATGTGGTTTGCATTCAGTCATTCCAGGGACATAGCTTAGAACAAGGTCTCTCCTGCATACATTTGCCATTATTGGTTTCTGCAGGTAACTTTGGTTTGGAAAACTTTTTGTGAAACGAATAACCCTTGGTCTGACTGCAGTTACTCCTGCTCAGCTTTAGCCAGCTGACGGAGATAGCAGTTTGTTCCCCTTTGTTCCCTAAGCGTTCACTGGAGTGAGACAGGAGCTTCACAGGGAGTGAGTTTCCCATCTGCTCTCATCTCCCATCCTTGTGTGTACCTGTAGATAAAGTGTGATTATTAGGGGGCACTGTATTAAATACCTGGCACTATCTTCTGCAGTCCATAGACTTCATTAGCTCATTGGAGACAGAAATCTGCTGTCTTCCCTGACAGATGTTAAAGCTCCTCTCAGCAGTGGCACTTGAGCCCTTCACATTCCCCTGAAATGAGGCCCTCAGAAAAGATGAAATGAGACAGGAACTGAATTAGGGTCCTGCAGCACTTTAGCAGCTCTAGTGAACAGCAGCTTTAGGAGAGCTTATACCTGACTGAGGTTTAGGGAAGTTAGTGCATGTCTGAGCAGTCAAATACCAAGGCAGCATTATAAATTCCATCTTCTATTCTCTGTATGCTCAGGTCTTCCCACCAGAGTGCACAAATTATCTGCTTTGTATGACAATCCTTTTAGAAGATCTTAGTTTAAATCAAAGTACATTTTCATAAACACACTAGATACATAAAGCCATTGCTTATGTTTGTAAAGCTACTTCAGTCTTATGGCAGATACTGGATCGTTACACTAACAAGCCCTAAGTCCCATGGAAAACCACAGTGTGATGAAAGAGAGCACTCTGGTGTTGTAAGGCCACAGACGTCCTTAGGAATAAAAACAATATTGACATTGATGGAATAGATGAAATACTGCCTTGCTGACTTTGTTGCTTTCATAGTGTTCTGCTGAGTTTTGCTAAAATAGCCCATACTTTAAAGAGAAACACACGGTAGGACTATTGGAATAAGAAATCATGAAAAAGTGCTAACGCATGTTCAAAGGAAACTGAATTATCTCTGATTTTCTCATATTTGGTGACTTCCTTCCAAAAAGATCATGTAAGTATATTTACATGTACAATTTAGTTATGGGAAACCAAAGAACAGACCTTGTATGTTGATCCAGGAGTTAGAATTCATTGTTAGTCTAATGTTTTAATTGCCTAAACAAAGTATCACAATCAGTTAATTTAGTACAATTAGAATTATATTTATACTTATGCAAATTATCTAATCACTGCTAGTTATTATTAGTAATACAATTATAATAATTATAAAGCAGCTTCCAAGCACGTACCTTTTCTGTGGTGTTCTATTCACCCTCCCTGCACGTTGTTGCCGTGAATCATGTGTTGAGTTCTTTGCCAGCAGGAGTATGATATTGAGGCTGGGGGCTTAATTCATCCTCAGGGTTAGTTACTTAGGTTTGTTAAGCCTTCTCCGTATAGGGTATGATTTCTTTTTAGGATGAGAAATATATAGTTACATAAAGTTAAGCAAAATGCAAGGTAAAACAGTTTAGATAATATAACGAAAGCTCACGAACATTGGATAAGCAGCAGACACTACCGCCGATAATTGTGGTGTTAGAGCTGGAACAGGCTAAACAATAATCGTCAGATATTTGAGCAAGTTGCAGCCACAGTCAGTTTCTTAAATAAATTTTACAGACAAAGCAAAGCAACCTAGAGTAAGTACAAGACAAGGCCTAACAAGTCCTAAGGCCTGATGTATTTAATTCTTTTATAAAATCTGAGTTCTGTTGCTAGCACATGGCAATGCCAAATAGAAAGGGCCATAAAACTGCAGTATGAATGAGCAATTGAATCCTTGATTCCCTTGAAAGTGAAATTTATACTCATGCAAAGCTTCTGCCTTGAAGAGTTTTCTAGTAAACTTAATAAATGGAACACATTACCTTTGCACTGAGGGAAATTCCCCATTAAGGAACTCTCTTATCCTAAACTTCCTTTGGGAAAAGTGAAGTATGCATCAGTGAAAGAAAGCAGGTAACATGTTATTCCATTTTTCTGAACATCTCCAGCATTTCTTTTGGAAAACACATTCATTTGTGTGTGTGGTTCAAGTGTTTTCTCGTTCACTGTCAGCCCCTAAGCAAACCAAATTGAGAGATGTGTTGCTAAAATGTAATCTACTCTTCGCAGCAGAACTGGAAGCCCAACATTTTCTTCAGCAAAATGATAGTCTGGCATGAATAGAAGTAATATTTGTTTCAGGATCTCATAGTTATCTGTATTTCACTTTTCATTTATGTACTATCTACTCTTTTTTTAGTTTTCCTGTATCCAGCTGTAACCTCTCTTGTTTTCATTTATTCACTGGTTATTATTCCATTGCTCTTGCTTTCAGCTGCTTCCAAGAAAATGTGAACACAAAAACATAACTCCAACAAGAATTTAGAGCTCCTATTCTCAAGTAGCTTTAAAATTAAGCTAGGCATGTTCCTTGATCTGTAAGCGCTCTCATAGTTTACTTTCCAGAGCTGCTGAGCACTTACTGCTCCAACGAGTGACTCTAAGTGACTCTAGGAATGCCTCAGCATATCAAAACATTGAATCAAATTTCAGGTTTTTGGCAATTTTTTGTTTGTTTCTAGAAGTAAATCCATCAAATCAAAGCAGTTATGAAATTATAGTATGTGGGTCATTGGTAGCACGTTTCTTCTGTTGGGTTGTACCTGCTTTTACCCATTCCTGTTCTATGAGGCATCTGCCTGTTGTACCTGAGCCTAAGCAATGCCTTTACAGGAAGAGAAGGACACACAGCATTGGGGAATAAGTTACACAAAAGCACAAAATGGGGAGGAGTGATTAAGTTTTCCACAAAGCACTAGCCAACATGCAAAAGGTAAGGTAAATGCAAAAATACTTGTGTTTCTTTCCTGGCAAGTTGCCGTGGAGATTAGAGAGACTGTGGGCAGAGAAAGGCTGCCCAGGAGATTCAGAACAGTAAGAAGAGGATATCTGCAACCCAGGACACCCCTGTAAACCGGGCTCCCCCTATGAAGTGTTCCCAGGGAGAATATTTTCTGCTTTGCTTTTTCTGAATTGCAATTATATGCTTACCACAACAGATACTTTCTTTTACTCTGATGAACAATAAGTTTTCAGCTCAGAGTGCAGAAGAGAATAGCATTTTGCTGCTTTGCTCATTGATGAAAAGTGTTAAATATTTGCAGTGAACTGCAATGTCTTTCCCACTCCTTTTATTAAACCTTCTTTAGAAATGTTTCTGTGTTGCATGGGCTGTGCGACAGGTGGGAAACCTCACATCACAAAATCAGGGAGAAGTGTAAGAGAGAGACTATAATTGGACCACAGTACCACAGTCTTTGCAGCTGACCATATGCTGCAAAGCCTTAGGTTCCGAGAAAACATGGAAACACATAGACAGATGTGTAATCCTGATAAGGACCAATGAGGTTTGTTGAATCAGCCAAAATATTAATGTAAAATATATTTTAAAATGGAAATGAGATAATCTTTTGTTTTTATGCTCGAAAGGAGCATTTCTTTTATGCTTCTTTAAGTGCAGTTTCCAGCAAAGATATTTTTCTTGTGTTAAGAATGTCTAAAATACAAATGTTACTTACTTGTCCTTAATTTAATCCATTTAATCTGTCATCTGTAGTCTTAAAAGTAGCAAAGGCGTAAGAATTGTGTTCGGAATCAAAGCACTTTGTCTGTTTCTGGGGATCAGTAAGATGCTGTAAAGCAGATACAACCAGTCCAGTTTTGAAATGTCTTTACACTTTCCAAGAGCAGTAAGACATTTTTGTGGCACTGATTTATTTTTCACTTGATATCTGATAATCCATTAATCCATTACTCAGGGAAGATTTGAAAAGGTTACTAGGAGGCAGCTGTGTTTATTTAGTTGAAGGCCATATCTGGCAAATACTTCTGGCATTTGGATTTGGCCTCACGTGGCCTTCCATATGGACCTGGAACAAGCTCAAGCTCCAAAGGGTCGCCTATCTAAAGCTGAAGAAGAATAGCCCATGCCAGTCTTATTTCTGGCATCCTGAGCTGACCGTTTCAGTGTAAACCTTTGTGGCATACTCAATAAAAGCTACTGGGTTATTTTTCTATCTCACATCCTCTGTCTTTGGCATTTTAAGACAGGCAGCCGCTTTGGGGGTAAGGGGAGGCACATGGTAAAAGGGTGTTAAAAATAAGCTGTACATTACATGTACGTGTGAGAATACTCAGAGCCTTACCTGTCCTTAACATCTGAAAGTTGCTAGGAGGAAAATTAGATCTGCTAGTTAATATTCAACATATAATTTATTTTTTAACTTTGAATTTTAGCTATTCATCTAATATTCAGTATGTCTTTCTGTTTCTTAAATTCACATCCTTAATGAGGAAACCTGCCAGACTAAAGAGGATTTGGAGAACATCAGTGATACTGCAGAATAGTTGTGACAGCTGAGAGAGAGAAAAAGACAGGTTGAGTCAATACGTAAAACAAAGGGGGAAAAGAGATAACAAAGAAAAGAAAGAACTTGAAGTCTCCTTTTCCAAAGCTGATTTATTTGCTCTTTTTCTTCTTGTAAATAAAAAGTAAAAAGCCAGTCATCTATCCATGAAAAAAGACATGAAATTATTGTTTGATTAATAGCTCATACTGATGTTAGGAGATGCCCAATTATGCATCAGTGTTTGCCTCATTATGTAGAGAAGTATCATCATAGCAGATTAGTCTGTGAATAGAGAATGGTTTTCTTTTTTGATAATTAATTTTCATGCTTCAGAATATGTAACACAAATAGCAGTCTAGTTTTTTCACTATAACACTTCTGTATACCCAATTTTGGAAGCAAACTGTTGAAAATGATTTTTTAAAAAAATATCTGACCTAATCAAAGGAACATTGAAGAAACAGTGCTCAGGCAGATTGCTTTCTTTGCCAGTAGGTTGTCGGAGAATTCCGATGAAAACATCTTTTCTGCAATTTTACATCTATCATTCTTTCACTGTAATGACTCAAAAGTTTATACTAAGATTGCAGCTAACTTTTGCAAATGAACAGATAAGCGAAATGCACTCAATTCTGAGAACTATGGTTCTAACTTAGAAAAGACAGAGACTTATTAGGATCGTGTCAAAGTATGAGAAGGCATGTATTTCTATACTAGACAAAGGAGAAGAAAATTTTGGAACAACTAAGAAAAATGTGTGGATGATGGAATGCAGCAATCAGAGAAGTAACTAGATGCCTGGTTCAAGAAATAGAAGAAATAAGTATAACTTCTTGAACTTACAAGTGCCTGCACTCCAGCCATCCAGTTGTGGATGTTACATTGCAGGAAATAAAGTTAAGGATGTTTAGAAGTTTATGGCTAAATATTTAGTTCTAACATTTGAACTGCTAGAAATTTAAGGTCTCTCTCAATTAGAGTTAGGAAACACTTGCTGAGTATCTCATTTTGCATCCTGTTATAGCCTGTAGAACTTAGATAAATTCATTATTTCATAGTAAAGACTTGGTGCTTCAGACTCCAGTCAATATAATCAGAGAGGGCATTTTTAAAAACACCCATATTGATATAAAGTTGGAAGAGTCTGAACTGTCTTCTGTATTTTGTAATCTCAGTTTCAAAGCATATTTCAAAGACCTTTCTAGTTTACAACAACCAAACTATGTTTATAATGTGCCTTTAGTGGGGCATCCAGGATTCTTTCAGATTCCAGGGTTAGTTACACTGAACTTGAGAGATCATCGTTTGTCAAGCATAAGAATTTATTAGAGCTGAGCAATTCTGCACATATGACGGATGGTGGATAACACTAAACAATTATCACCAGACAATCTACAAGTATAACAAGGATGAAAAGTATAGTAAAGCTACAAATATAACAGAGCTAAAAATAGACATACATATCTGAGCTCTGTGGTTAAGCCACAGATACACAATACAATGACTATTCCCACCCTTTCCTTGTCCTTATGGGCTACTACTCCAGTATAGTTTTTCCTAAATAGTTCCCACCACACTCAAGATGCACCTAGATGATTCAAGTTCTCCCTAGCAGTTGGCATCAGGGGTGTCCCCACTGATGGGCAGCTTGTCAGGTCTGCAGGCCTGCTGATGATGGGTCTGAGTACACACAGAGGTATGTGCTTACTTTCTTTTAGCTTTTGCGGACTTCATTCATTATCCAATCGATCAATATCAGACCACAGTTACACAATAAAACAGATTGTGTCAGGCAGTACGTATATAACAGTACACATGTCAATCGATATCAGTACGGATGTGCAGTAGATAACAGTATGCATGTTCAACAGATAATCCAGTGCAAAATTCCACAGTTCCTAGATGCTTATGGTGTAAGTCTCCGGTATCACTTCCCCTTTGCTGATTAGGTTTGTTCAACACTCATGGGGTCATTGGAGGGCTAGAGCAACCCCACATTGCGGTGGCTCTGGCTGTGGTGCACTTGGGGTTCCTTAACTCTTGGGGAGCGTCCCAGAGCAACCCCTTTTCTATGGGCTGTGCCATCCCGAGACCCATGCTTGACCATGCAGCACCTGTCAATGTGCTAGGAAAAAGCACCCCTGGAATTCTTGAGGAAAAGGACTAAGTGAAAGCTGAGTTTAGTACCTAAAGATTTGACCTTTAATGATTGTTACATAGAATGAACAAGAACAGAAGCATACAGAAGCACAGTTAGGCTGAAGGTTATTGAAATACTCTATTAAGAGAAAACTATATTCCAGTATCCTTAGGTAAGCAGAACCTCTTTCTGTGACTAGTTGTAATGACCAGTAAAAGTACTTTGGGAAGTAAAACAGCGTTCAGTGTAGGAAACTGTACCAGAATCAGATCAATGAAATAGTGTTTCACCAGTTCTGCACTATGATGTGTTCTTGACATTTGAGAGGTTAAAAAGAACAGTGCTAGAGAAAAAAAATTTCTGAAGACAGCACCTACTGTAGAAGTCAGTGATATGTTTTGGAAGAAGAACTAAAAAATATGTCAAAGATAGTTTCAGGCAAAACAGAAAATGTCAGTGTAATGACAGGTCTCAAAATCTGCAAGTCTGTTTGCAGTGTTATAAATACGTTTTTTAAAAAAGTCTTGCTTAATAAGTTACTGTCAAGTATCATTTACAATTTTTTGCAATTAATGTTGTCAAGATGCAGTATTGTTACCCTGAAAACAAGAGTAATGTATTGATCTCAAGGAAAATTCCCCTTTCTGGCTTCACTTCAAAAATAACATTCTTCTAATTGGCTTTGCAACCTGGAGGAGCTTTGCAATGTGTTTTCCTTGGGGACAAGTTACTGTATAAATACCTATGTAACAAACAGACCTGTTAAAACTAATCAAAGTTTAATGCAGCAAGGTCATCTTCTTGACAGGTTTATACTGCATAATTGTGCCCAGAGAATGATCTGTAAGGCAGCTGTACATTTCTTTGCTATCTTATGATACAGTTATCATAGTTCTGTGATAACGTACACTGCTTCTCCTTATTCTTTTCTGAGCTGTAGCCAAAGTTACATTTGTTGCATACAGTGCCATAAGAAAGTCCTAAAACAACTGTAGCCATCCCTGGGAAAATCCTTCTTACAAAAAAAAAATTGCCTGTAAAAAAAGCTTATGCAGCCTCTTCTGCCATCCTCCTCCTGGGCAGAGTGGGAGGAGAATCTCTGAACAAAGGAAGAAGGCTGCATTTTAGCCCAACAAACGTAATGTTATTTTAAGCCTTTCACTGATCATGTGAATTGACTCAGGACTAGCTAAACATGTGGCAAGATTGTATTGGGAACAAGTTATTACAGGTTCAGTTGAACTTTACTCCATGAGCAGCACTGCTGACACCAGTGAAGTTATTCTAGGCCGTGAAGTGTTCTGCAGTGTGCCATTCAATGTGGAGAATTATAACAGCCTGTAGCAACGTGAGTTGTAAGATTTATTTTCACCCTTAATTTTGGGTGAAAGCATATATAGTTATAAGGAGGTGAAGCAGAGAGAAATGTAGGTCTCATTTCCTGGTTGTATGCTGAAAACTCTCCTGTTCAATCCTCTGTATCATTAATTGGGCTCAGTTTCTTGCTCACATTCTATTTCAGGCAATTATTATATTTACCTCTCAGCAAGAATAATTTTCTCCTAATTTATTTTTTACTTCTTATTTAGGATTGTTTTGCTATGTATTTTTATCCAACTTCCTTATCCAGCTTATGGTGGCTGCATTTTATAATACGTCATTCCTCTAGTGAACAAAATTATTCCTCTACGTATTACAGCTAGCAAACCATTTTGGATACAGCCAGAGGAACAGAGCTATAAAAATAATGTATTTCCTCTCTCTCTTTTTTTGCCCAATGTTTTTTACATAGGAAATACAGTACTGGGGAAACATTCAGAAATAGGTGCATACACATATATAAAGAAGAAGGTCATAGGCTGTCCTCAGGCAGTATGAAAACCCTTTTCTGAACACTGACATTAAAGGGATGTGAACAGCCATAATATGTGAAAGACAATTGCTTTAAAATTAGATGCAAATAAATAGTAAGTCTCTTTATTCTAAATATTTTGGTTAAAAAAGATCTTTCTTTTGGGGGATATATTTGATTGTTAGTCATGGCTACAAAAGACATAATACTGCCAATCAGGCCAAGAAGCAGAGGTGAATATAGTTTTTAAAAATGTGGGGGTTTTTTTGTATTAAGCAGATAACATAAGGTGCAAGCACTTAAGTAATTTTACGGTATGAAGTACATTGGGCATTGATTAATTCCTGTAAGTGTTTAACTGGATATACAGAATAGGATTTTGGTAATTTTAGTATTTTGGAGGCTTTCAGGCTATAAGTAACCATTTGATCATTTTGTATTTGAGTAGAAGATAGCCTTACTTTGCCCTGGTACTGAAGGGGTGGTGAATACTCACATGACCTCAGGTCTGACTGGCTGACTTGGTGGCAAACAGACACTTTCTCAGAGCTGGGCTGATGGCAAAGGCAGCAAATGAAGGAGTCTGTTCGCAGCTGTGAAAAGGTATTGGCTGTCAAACTAGCACATCACTGTATTGGCAAAGAGATCCTGGAAACTTCTGTGCTGGCTGCAGAACCATTTTAATAACAGTCACAAATAGATGAACTGAGGAAAGTGGAACAGAGAAAGCCCAGAATCTCTCTGTGTCTCTACTGATTTAACTAAAACATTTGAAACTTACTTATCTCAGAACATTTCAGCAAATCTGGCCAGTCTCACAGATTCTGCGGTCTCAGTCACTGCTTTCATGACTATTTGAAAGCCCATACACTACAAAACAGATCTGCTCAGAGAAGTTTATCTTAAGTCTATCATGAATAAAATCAAGCTAGGCTATGTATCCATCTACTCTGTTCAGCCTCCTGCTCTCAGTAATGCTGACCTTTTGAGTCTGTGACAAAGGAATGCACATCTACTGTGGAGTTCAACAGACTGAGGCTCTTTAACAGACTATACTTGAAATTCAACATCAAAATGAAGGTGTTATCTGGAAGTTTATATTCCTATTCATTGATGTGCAACTGATGACTGGAACTATTGCACATTTAGGATCTTCTCAACAGCATTACAGTATATCATCCAAGGACTTTGGCTCATTATTAATATCAGAAAAAAAGGCTGCAGTTTAGCTTGCCCCAAGCCAGTTAACCCAAACATCATGGCTAACAGGACAAGTTTCCAAGTGATTAACATGGTGTCTGTCTAAATAGCACTATTTCCAGATCAGCAGTAACTACACAGCATTTCTCAAGTGACCTTATTCTTAGGTCATCTGAAAAACTGTATTTGGAAAGAATGGATTATTCAGTGCTGAACTGAGATTGCCAGGTGCCAAGCAGTTGTAATTTTGCAGTCATTTGTCAGTCTAAGTCAGACTTACTATGTCTACAATTTTCACAATATTTGACTGCTTTTGGCACTTGTTTCGTGGTCTGGCATGGCTATGGATCAGATGCTGAAGTCAGTCTGGCAGAAACCTCCCCATTCTCCCTCAAGGGTTATTTTATCAGGACCAATTAGGAGTAAAGACTTAGTATCTGGATGTCTAAAGAAGGGATGCTATCACAGTGGTGATGGCATCACTGGTGATTTTCCAGGTGAAAAGTAAAGCTTTGGAAGATAACTAAAAGACTAGGTAACCAAATATCAGGAAACCATTAGAAATGTCAGCCAGCTAGAATAGATGACCAACTAGAAGAAGGTGTTTCTTCCATCTTTGAGAAAAACAAAGAGGTTGATCCAGTAACTGTAGATTGGCCAGCCTCAGCTTACTATCTGAAAGGATCTTGTTGGATGGGGCTTAGCCATTTCCAAATATGTGAAGGATGAGAGCATAATATGAAATGATCAACACACATTTACTAACTGTAAATCATATTTGAAAAGTCTGATTGCCTTTTATGATGAAATGACCAACTATATGGTCAAGGGAAAAACGATGGATGAAATTTGTCTTGACTTCGTTATGATGTAGTTCTGCAGCGTTCTCATTTATAGCCTGAGATCCATCAGTTAGATGGATCAGACTGATGGACTCAGAGAGTGGAAAATTAATGGCTTGATGTCTGTTTGGCAGATGATAATAAGCAGAGTATCCCAGGCTAATACTAGGACCAGTACTGGTCGTTATCTTCATCAGTGACTGGATGATGAGACAGTGTTTCCTCAGCAAATCTGTAGATGATACTAAAATAAAGTGGTTGATGCACCAAATAGCAGAGCTTCTGTCCAGAGGGACCTTAAGAAGCCCTAGGACTGGGGAAAATAAACCTCATCAAGGAGAAGTTCTGCCTCTGAGTGAATCACCCTATGTACCAGTAAAGCTGGGAACTGGCTGGATGGTGTGCTGCAAAGGATCTGCAAAGGTCATAGTGGACTCCACATAAACAAGCGTGAGTAGTGAAGTTACTTTGCATCACCAGTAAGGCAAACAGTGTACTGGATTACATTAGAGGGCATGTGGTGAGCAGTTTAAGTGAAATTACTATCCCCTTCATGATGCTGGTGCTTACATGCACCTGGAATTCTGCATCCAGTTTTTGGCTCCGTAGTTCAAGGACGACAAAGGCAAGTCAGTCTAGCAGAAGGCTAGCAAAATTGTCAGGGACCTAGGTGATGATGTAATAGCAGCCTGCAGCAACTTAAATGGGAATTACATAGGTGGCAGAAACAAGCTCTTCTTCATACTGAGGTAACAGGAGAGGGCAGCATAGGTTCTCTACCGCTGTAAGTTTCTCTTAAACTATATTTATGTGGCACATGTTGGGAATGGCAGGACAGCTCAGATTATATACTTCTCAGTAAATTAAAGTTTAACAAGAAACAGATTTATGTAAGATTAAATTTCAGGGCAGTTAACAGTTCTCTAGGCTCTGTTACTGTCCTTAGTGGAGTAACATGATTACTTGATAACTTGGTCATCAAGGATACTATAACAGAAACTGATAGTACTTCTGGGAAGAATTTGGAGGTGCTGCAGAAATGAGGATGGTAAGCTGAGTCACAGGCTCAGGAGAGATGCTTACCAAAAGCTTTATTTCCTTTGTATTTGCTTTCCTCTTTCATGATCCATGCTGCGGTCAAGCAAGTTGTGAAGATCATCTACAGCTTTCATATAATCTTTTAAATCTCTCTTAACAGTTCCTCAATAACCTTAGGAACATTGCTTGTCATATAGCACATAGCACAGGTGTTGCCAGGGGGTATCCAGATGATGAAACATTCCCTGTATACAACTAAATGGGAAGAATTACAGTTCTGTTTTTTATTACTACTGTTTTTCCTGACAAAGGCAGACCCTTGCATTCAAATTTACTTCTGGGCACCAAATTAAATAACAGGTTAATCTGCTTGAGCAGACCTTTGATTACTAGCACCAGGCAATTGTGTCTCTGCTATTCTTTTATAAAAACTTCTTCAGACTTTATACAGAGAGACCCACAAAAAGGAATTACAATGGAAAATTTGTTTATAGACTATCACTAGAGGAGACATAATACTGCTCTTTATTATCACTTGTCATACCAGTGACAGCCTATAAACTTCTTCCCCTGCATGACTCTCTATTTGTCACCACCTGTGCCAGCTCTTGATGTGGCAGATGCCTGGCTTGTGTCCAATATATGATTTATAAGTTCATTTGATCAACACTGTGAAGAAAATAATGATATATTTTCTTTTTAAATTGCAAATTAGACGTCTACTCCCCATAACTAGTGACAAGAGCTTTGGCTTCTTTACATCCGAAGTACACCATTTATAACTCACTGTAGAATTTAAATACTGGCTTCTCTCTCATGGCTAACTCTGAAAGTGAAATTTATGTAATATTGCAGAATATAAATGAAACCATTCTACCTTCTTGTTTTATTGTCTTAGCAAGCTTGCTTAAACTGATTCCTTTTGTAATAAATGGGCTGAATGTGTTGTCTCCCAGAGATTTAAAGGCCGTTTTCCTTCGCTTTACTTTTTATTTTGCACACCACATAATAATTTCTTTTAGAGAATTTCTTCAGAATTATAGTTTGCTCTGACATTGATTGATGCCTGTTTATTTGAGCACTTGAGTTTACTTGCTTCTGAATGTATATATATAATGTTGTGTTTGTGAGATGCTTCCTGTGGAGAATGATATTAACAACATAATAATTGGAGACTATAATAAAATATAATTGTACTCTAGGAAGTGAAAAGTAGATTTGTTTTTCTCTTCTTTTCTGTGAGGGACGTTTGTGGAGTTCTGGGTGAGACAACGGTTTATTTTGATATTTTGGGAAAAGGCAAGGTTAAAAAAGCAAGTTTTGTTATTAATGACAAACACGGTCTAGATCTTGTGTTAATCAAAGTTATTCCCACAGTGACAATTCTCAGTTCTTTTCCAGTCTATTTTAAGCAATACTTGAGCTATGAAACTTCCAGATATCATCTTTGTCAGAATATCCATATCTTTATGACCACTGGCTCTAACAGATTTATGAAGTAGCAAGTCTGTAAGGCCAACTACTGATAGCAGCTCCTGCAGAAATGCTATTATGAGACATTATTGTTTCTTCTAAAGAGGCTCACCCATGGTACTGTTAGTGTATTCAGTACTATGAGTGGCTTTAATGGGCAGCTCAACATGAATGATCTGTTTTTAATACGTAAGTAGTAAAAATTACTGTAGTTTTCTTTTACAGCTACTACTGCTCTACTCCCTCTGACTGTTACTCTGTGTTTCTTTATGCTGTCAGAGATTGGTAAGAGGAGAACTAGACAGTCTCCCAAAACATTGGAAGGGAAAATGTAATATGAGAAAAGTTTTGTATTTATTTAAGTTAACGAAAAATCGTTTGATAGATTTTGTAAATTATTATTTATGGATCCAAATTTTTTTCTTCAATTTTAAGATATTTTTTATTCTCAGAACATACTGCAGTTGGTTGTTGAAGTTGACTGCTTCGTGATGCTTTTGTAATTACTCAGAATTTTTCCCAAATACTTTTCCAAACTTTCTTCTTTGCCAAATCTCAAAATTAAAAACATGGCAGATATTGTTGCTGGTATCTGTTTGACTATGTCATAAATTATTGTTAGGCTGTTACTAGTGTGTCTCTGTCTTAACAAACCTGGATAGTTTACCATATACTTCCATTGTATATAGACCTGGTGTCAGCAGTTTAACTAAGCTCTATAAAAATCTACTCTTCCTACTTTTGTTTTCTTCCTGATTACTTTCAGATGTAAATCTAAATTAAGGTGTATTTAGAATTCAGTGAGAACAAGACATATATACAATTTTTTTTGCATACTTCAGCTTTTTTTGTGAATTGTTCTTTGAACCACAAGGAGAAGACGATGGAATGATTCAGTAGTGAGACTAATTGAGTAGGTGCGAATAATATGGGGATGTGTGGTTTTTGCATCAGAAGATATACCAGGTGTTCTAATGCAGTTCTTCACAAATCAAACAATATTCAGTCTCAGACATGAAAGAGCTATCTAAGAAGGAAGAAGATTGTAGTAGAGAACTCTTGTTTGTCCTACAGAATCACAGCTATTATTCAGACCAGGAAATTTAAAGTATTTAAAATCTGAGAGATCTCATAGCCTGAGTTTGCAAGGAATCTGAGGCAATGGAAGAACAGAAGGAACTATCATTCATTTCGTGGAGTTCAAGCACCACAAGTGGTGACAATCAAATGATGTTATTTCGCTCTTTTTTATTTAGCAATTGATACAAGAACAAAAGAGAATATATTGTAGTATGGCAGCATGTATTGTCTCTCTCTGAAGTGTTTTCATAAAGAGATAGGCACTTAGCTTTCAGAATTTGAGTGGATGTTAACTTGTTGATATGTGTAAAAGGAATAAAATTTAGTCCTTTGTGTGAGGCCAGATTTCACTGAATTTGTTTAGTCTAAGGCCAGTGATAGCAAGCAAACTGCATGAAAAGAGGGCGTTTGTATTTGTTCTTTTGAACATCAGTGGCCATATTCAAACTACCTACTGCAAGTACTTTTGCTTGGCCATTGTGATATCTAATTATTAAGGTCTGATTCAGGCATGTCTTGAGTTTCTACAGGGGCAGCAGAAAGCCTACCCACTCCATGAATAACTTAGAAGGTCTCAGTGAGGTTCCTTCTTTTCATCGGAGAGATTAGGAACTTCCTTGGTAGCAATCTTCTCTCACATTAAAGAGAGAAACTGCATAAAGCCATCTAACAGGAAATTGTAAAGCAATCATATTGGTAGGTAGCCCCAGTTCAGAGCTGCGTCATAGGTCCTGTGATCAGCCACAGAGTCTCACCGGTGAAGCTCTGTCTGAAGATGGACAAGTAGAGATGAAAGATTTGCACTATAGCCAAGTTGTTAAGCATTTACTCACATAGCTAACTGAGCTTAGGTTGAGTAATTTGAGTTCATTGCTCCTGCCATCCCATGACGAGGGATTATCTTTTTATTAGTTGTACTGTATGCATCAATGGGGGCTGACTTTTAACTGGGGATTCCTGCTATACAGTGCAAACAAACTAAAGGCTTAGGTAACCTTAGAGTACTACAGGAAATTTCCACCGAGTGTCAGGACTACAGAAACCAAGGTACCAAACAGATCTGATTTGATTTACTTTGGAAATGCATAAATATCCCATTGATTTGAAACTGCTTCATTTTTCATAACCATAAGATGATACAATTTAGAACATTAAAAAAAAAAAAAAAAAAAAAAAAAAAAAAAAAAACAGACTGACAATCCTAACAGACTTTTTTATAATGGCTGCAAGGTATGTTTGTATCTTTGTTTTTAAGGTTTAATTCCCTTCTCCTATATTCCTATGCTGTGGGAATAGCCTCAATAGAGCTCATGAAAGCAGAAAAACGGTTCAATAAATACGTATTTTGGACAGTCTTGCATGTGGGCACAAAGTGATCCAAGACTTAATTTAACCTCAGTTCAATCATGATACTGAATCGTAGCTGCTACCTAAAATGAGTCAGGGTGGAACACACCCCTTGTCCTATAAGTGTGGTTGATCATACAAAAATCGTTGTTCAAAGACAGTACATCTGTTGTCATTGTGACTATTGGAGTATTGTGTTATTTTTTATTAGCTATATAGCAGATGAAGTGGCAAATGGGATGAAAAAAGTGGATACCTATTTTTTTTATTTCAGAATGAAGATCTGGCTATTCTACAATCAAGCGTAGAGTAGGAGAAAAACAAAGAAAGCTGATGTTTGTCTAATGTCATTCCTTTTTTTTGTGTGTCTCCAATTTGTCCTTTCTCACATTCCCCATTTTCTCACAGTCACTCCAGGAGACCAGTTCTCCACACTTTTGTTTACTACTTGATCTTCCAGGTACTGATATGACCACAACCACTCAATAGCTCACCAAAAAGTTCAGTTTCTCCCTTCTGAAATGCCAGTCTGTCCTGTAATCCTTGCAAGTCAGTGTACCCAGGTCACAAGCCTCTCTACTTCCTATTCAGTTTCAGCGTACATTAGGATTCTTTAGGACCCAGTAAGTCCACACGATTGTTACTACTACCCCTGTAGGTTTGCCAACAACATGCCAACAAGTCAATGTATTCTTCTAGTTCCTAATCTGCAGGTAGATTTGGAAAGTCGTGTGTGTTGATCAGTTAGGAAGGAAAGGAGCAGAGACAACAGAGAGCCTGTGCAGAAAGCTCTATTTCAGTGGAGCTTAATTTTATTTTAACATAAAATCTTTTTTGTCTTTTGTGTTTACCAAATAAAGGTACAAATTTTCTGAAAGTAATGAATCTGACAAGATGATGTGTTATATCAAAGGCAAAAGATGAGTATTCAGGAAGGGGTGAAACTGCAGGGATTTTTTTTTTCATTCTTACTGTTTGTTTTATGTCAGAAAAAAGTAGTTCCCAAATGTGCTCTTTTGTAATGCAAGCAGAGCCAGATAATGCAGATAAGAGAATCTATCAACTGCTCTACATTTACAGCTTAATTTTATTAGGAAGTCAGCTGTCCATTTGCTTCAAGCTGGTATCCAACTATTAAGATCATGAGATATCTCTTCATGTCTATTTCCCTTTCCTTACCTAAAAACAATCTAATCACGCTAGTTTAATGGTTACTTTTTAAGAATTGTTTTCCATGAATTTTTCTTCATAATTAGTTGATACAGGAAGCCCACTTGGAAGGGACACTGTTTATGAAACTGTATGCCAGAACGTTCATCTGATCCTGGGCTGCGGGAACCAGAGAATGGATGAATATCCTGTAGTTGTTTTGACCATGATTATTTCATGAATGGCTGGTTGCCAGTAACAACTACAGTAAAGGATCTCGCGTGTTAGTGTCTTCCTGTGTGTGTTAAAACAGAGCATTTGCACTTTATGAACAATCTCAAACAGGATTTGTGGCAGATATTGGAGGACTTCAAGTGACGAAAGTGGATTAGCCACTTGCAGGTTGAGCATCAGCCTGTCCTGATGTTGACTCCTCCAGGCCTGGCACAACTGACACTTTTTTGCCCTTCTTTCTAGAACATTTAAAAGAGAAGCTGGAGGAATACATGGTCCGTTTTGCCAAAGTGAGGATTGTGCGTACCAAGAAACGAGAAGGGCTCATTCGGACCAGACTGCTAGGAGCCTCGCTGGCTAGAGGAGAAGTCTTGACATTTCTGGATTCCCATTGCGAAGTCAACGTGAATTGGCTGCCTCCCTTGCTTAGTAAGTCTATGACTGTTCATCAGCCTTTAAAATTAGAGCATACAGCATAGCTTTAGCCATCAAAGCCATGTCCTGCAATGATAGTGGGCCTGGAACAACTTTGCAATCCCAAGACACAGATCTGTAGGCCTTCATGGACACTGCTGAATATCACTGTCATAATTTTGCTCTTACATGTACTGGTTACTTGATAACTGAAGAGTCAGTATAAAGAGAATACAGAGTAATCTGAGCCTCCTAATTTTGTGGTTCTTATGACTAAGGAACTAGTAGAATTTTGATATATCACTTCAGGCTGTCTTAGACTTTGGAGTTAGGTTTTATTTTATTACAACATGCCACTAAATCTAGGATGATGCTATGACCATACTATATACCTACAAGTTTTTGTCATGCAGGTATTGTACTCCTCCTTACTCTTCTACATTCCATTAAATCAGCTTTTGCTGTAAATGTATCGAAGACTTCTGAGTTAAATCCAATAACAACTGCATTCACAATAGGAAGCTCAGAAAGAATGATTTGCTATTGACTGCTTTGCTGGATTCCAGCTACAGGCAGCAAAGCTCCATTAGTCAACAGAATGGAAAGAATCAATTGTTGTAGTCTAAGATTTCAGTCAGGAAACAATATCACCTTTTCTACACATTTGACTACATGCAAAGTATATGTGCTTTGAAAAGTGAGTGCTTTTTTGGTAGCAAAAACAAAATTTCAAAAGTTGCTATTAAAGAAATTTGAATTAATTAAAGGAATGTGTTGTAAGTACATGGCAGTGCAGGGTCCCCCTCGTTAACAATCACAGTTTCTTGAGATTTGTTCTAGGACATTTTTTGCAGCACAACATGCTGATAAGGCATTTGCAGCCAAGAAAAAATGCTGTTCTTCTGAACTGTGCACCTTGAGGTAGAAGAACAATAACTGTTTTTCCTTCAGATTTCCTTTAGATCAGTAACAAGACAATTATAAAATTCCAAACTTATATCCTTCCTAGCTTCCATATCAAATTATATATACAGTCTATTCTCTTGTTACTATTTTCCCTTTAACCACAATATCAGAATTTTTAAAAGTTAGCTCACTGTCTTCATGTAAAGCCCAAATGACTGATGCCATAAAGGAACAGAGTGAAAGGGGAGTTTCAGCAAGACTTTCACAAGCAACTCTAACAAATAGCAGTTAAACACTTTGGATGTACTCTACCTGTACAGCCCCCCTTCCTCTGCTTCCTGATTTTGTCCCAAGGTACGTAATACATCTCTCATTATATACATCACCGCTAGTATAAAAAAACTCAAGCAGGTTCTCAGTCTTGACCTCTGATTTCTTTTGCTAAGTTACTGCAGATAATTTACTCTATTTTCTGCTATTCTTCTATTTTGCTGACTTAGATGTGATAGGAGAATTGCAAGTTGAAAAAATAGTTCTTTTTCTTGCATTCTTTTCTGAAGCAAAGATACATCTAGCTGGGTTTGACCCGATAAAGACTGAGAAATACATAGAATAGGCAGATAAGAATTTGTAATTGTACTTAGGTTGCAGTTGGGTATTAAATTGATGATCACAACCCTCAGCCTCAGGCCACACAACTGGCAAGATCAGACATGCTTAATGAGAGAACAAGACTGATTCTCCCTAGTTCTCAAGTGCAGTGAAATCTTTCTCCTTCCATATAGAGTAGAAATACCCTTAGTTAGCCAGCCAGAGGGTCTAAAAATTAATCTTGAGGAGCGCTGGAGCCTGAGATCAGTAGGCTTTATTTTGAAGGAAAAAATAACATAAAGAAGGACAGAGAGAGGATGAACATACAGCTAATATATTTCAGAATGCCCTATGCCCTGTTTTCCTAAAAGGAAGAGCAAACGTTTTCAGAACCATTAAATGGAAAATATTCACTATATTGAAATCTGGCTACTGATAATAGTGAAGTTAATATCTTTTTATCTTTTAGTGTTTATCTCAAGGTCTATCTTGTGATTCATTCAGCACTGCATTTAACTGAATCACATTAGCAGAAACAAAACCAGAGTCTATACTGGGTATTTATTACTTTGAAGATGCCCTACTTTATCTCTGATTGTATCTTCCACACACAGTAAAAAGTCCTCAGCAGGAGACCAGTTCAGCCCTGCTTTGAACTGAAGGCTGTTGGTCTTCATTGAGCAGGAAAGTGTTTTTCACCGTTTCAAAATGTTTTTTTGGAGTGAGACCTCACAAGTTAGAAGATGGGGAAAAAGCACAATCTCTTAGAGCCAATCTAACTCATATTTTCAGTATTTACTACCACTTTTTAGACCAAGAGAGGCTGTGTGACTTCAGTACTTATTAGGTATATAAATAGCTTTGAGGAGCTGAGCTGTAGGTGTTTTCTGTGAAAAAAATGTGCTCATTTGTATTAAAGTCCTTTATTTTGTTTTGTTAAAAACAAATGCAAAATAGCTTGTCTGTATTTTCTTTATCCTTTATATATTTTATTTTATTTGTTTAGCATAAGTGGATTTCTAAACTGAGTTACGCTACCCTTAAACTGAGATCTCAGAGAATTTTGCCTGATGTTCATTGAGCAGGCAGCTGTAATCATGTAAATAAGTTGGCAAGCACAGCTGCTTGTTATCACTTCTCAATTACATAAAGTCAGCAGAAGGGAAAATGTGGCTTCAGCTCTAGATAGTGAAGTTGAGAACCCAGCACAGAACAAATTCATAATCATCATAGGCTCAAGGTAAGAAAATGAAAAGTAAATGAGCTGAGAGACCAGACCCATCTTTCCCACTGCTTATCTTGCTGCAGAAGCAGTAAGAGAGGGGACGTGGACAATAGGTCAGTAGTGCCTTACGTTACCAGGTGTAGGTTTGCCAAAAAAGTTTTTTTAAAAAAAACCTCGAGGTTACATTATGATTAGATTATGCTTAGCAAGCTATCGGCCCCCGGCCAGCTATAGCTGTCCATTTCCACAAGTGTTATTACTGGCATATTACTTGCCAGTGAAGAAGGTTTAGAGCACAAATGGAAATACTGATGACAAATCAGATAGCAAAAGATAATGTGCTGAGCCATTCACATGTTGTCATCTACTTTGATTATGTTTTATGAGTAGGGAAATAAAAATATTTGTAAAGTGGCATCATTGCTCTAACCAGACCAATTTGAAACAAGCATCTGAAACTAAAGGGGTATAACTTTCTCAGGGAAACAAAACCCATGCTCTTGAGGTAGAGGCTTAGACGATATTGAAAACTTGTTTATTGCCACATATAGGTACATGGCTTAATCTTGAAAGTGCTGAATTCAAAAAAAAAAAAAAAAAAAAATCTGCTAGAAATTTCCAGAAAGAACAGTTGGTAGGGAGGAAACTGAGCAATGTTAACTCTTCATCCTATGCTTCTGCCAACTCTGTAAGTTCTTTACATATATGATGACACATATCTGTCCTTCCCTGTATCTACAGGATATATGCAGGGAAATCATACATGGAAATTTTCATACTAGTAGGAATTTGTATGAGGATGATGAGAAAAGCTAATTGAAAAGATGTTGTAAAGCATTTCAGCTGTGGCTTGCAGTCTCTTCCATTAAGAGCAGATGGGATAAAGATTGGTGGGTGGTAAAGGCAGTAGTATTTTTGCATCTGCTAAGCTATGATACCAGCACTTTTGTGAAATGTAAGCTGGCTGTACAGCCCTGTATGTAAGCTGGCTCTTTTGTCTGTTCCCTAAGTTCATACTCGGGTTACATTTAAACCAAAAAAGTAGGTATGCAAAATTCATTATTTCAACCATACTGAAAAAAGCATTGAGGGTCGAAGTTTGATTAATTTATCTTTTGATATGCACAAGTACATGAAGTATAAACACTGGTTCTTTCAAAAGTCAAGGTATCCTTATAGTTCCCCAACAAGTATAAAACATCTTTGGGGCTTGAGAAGTTCTGTAGATACGTGGAAGAACAGACAGGGAAGCTCGATCTTGCAAGTAAAAATCTTGTAGTGTTGTGAGAAGGGCACCTGGGATGGAATTTGGCCATTGCTTGAACACAGTCTCTGTGTGTGGCTCAGATTTCCAGGCCTGCAGGCTATTCAAAGAACAGAGGCTTTGAAAGGTCAAGAGAAGGATGCTAATGTGCTGTGAATCTACTTTGACCTACTCCTGCCAAATCAATCCCATTTAGCTTCTGTCCTCCAATCAATTCAGAGTGAAGTATCGGAGCCAGCTTATTATAAGCTCTTTAACTATTAGGAGGACCATCATGGGAAAGATATTATGTAAAAATGACTTTACATAAAGATTACAGACAACACTACAGAGTGTACCAGTAAATGTAATTATATTGGGCAATGCTAAAAGTAATGCAGCCATTATGTCTCAGATGAGGTTCCTAGAATTTTGTGAGAGCCTGTGCTTTAAATTTATTTCACTGTTAAAGGATTAGAATATTAAAAAAAAAATGCTGAACTTCCAGGTATAGTAATTTTTCACTAGTGGTCTGCTTTGTTTTCCCCATTTGGACAGTCTCTGAACAGCAAATAAAAATAAACATAAAAACTAATGATGTTTTATTTAAAATAATCATTTTTAAATTGCAATCCTTCAGAAGCAAGGGAGTAGAATCCAATAGTCACAGCACTGTTACCTGCCGGACTATCTAAATTCTCATGCTACGCTCAACCCTCTGATTTTTTTAGGCTATTATCAAGCACCAATGAAATCTAATCTTTTTTTTAAAAAAAAAAAAAAAGTTCACCACCTAGGCCCTAAAAAATGTTAAATTTTGTGAAGAACCTAGGATATCATTTCAGGAAAAGTTATATTTTACTTGGAATATTGAGAATTCAAACTATAAAAGGATAGGTTTTTTAAAAAGGTTCACAGATAATTTTGATAGTGTCCTTTCATAATACTTTTCCCAAAGCAGCTACGAAGTCTTTCTTTACCTCCTCATTTCAAAATGTTATTGTTCTATTTAATTCTTGCAGTTGAAATATTTTCATTATTTTTATTTCCTTTCTGAGAAACTCCGCAGGATTGAGCAATAAGATTTACCAAAGGCAATCACAGGGTCAGTTTGCTCTTATACCAGAGATAGGAATTTCTGATTTTTATGAAAAGCAAAAGAAAATTCAAGAAAACGAGAGTAAGAATAATATGGTGGGAACCTCCTGATACCTCAAAGCAAGGAGAAAAATGCTCACAAAGCCTATTTTGTTCCTAGTGTTGGAGTTCACCTTCAATTTGTAGCATTTGACCTCAAAGCTGGTGCACTGTAGTGCTACAGGAAGAGGCTGAATAGTTGCAAAGTCTGAGATTTGCATTTGGGAACACAAATCTCTCTTGTAGGATCTTGCCATACACACTTCACGCTACTGAAGGGGTATTTTTGTATTTCGCTTGCTGATTTGTTCCACAGCTGACAGATTTGGGACAGCTCAGAGTAGCAAAATGACAGAGATATAGAAGAGTGGACTCCTGTGGGTCTCACAGGGATATGCCTCCCTTTAAAGAGCTGTAATTGCTTCTAATCATTGCCCAACTGCATTAAGTCCACTTAAGATAAAGGTTTGATACAGATTTGAAAAATGAAATGATTTGGGGACCATAGGGAATGAAGCAAGCAATCTTCAGACATCAAAAAACCTGTGGGATTCACTTTGCAGTGATGTGATAGATGGCTTGACTAGACATGCCGTTTCCTATTTTCTACTTTCATTTTTCAGACCAGATTGCGCTAAACCACAAAACCATCGTGTGTCCTATGATCGATGTCATTGACCACAATCACTTTGGCTACGAGGCACAGGCGGGCGATGCTATGCGAGGAGCTTTTGACTGGGAAATGTACTACAAAAGAATACCGATTCCACCAGAGCTCCAGAGAGCTGATCCCAGCGACCCCTTTGAGTAAGTAGCAATAAAGGAGAGAGTGAGAACGGGAAGCAGAACATGCAAACAAAATAACTGTAGCAGAAGAATGCAAGCCCAGGAATTTCCTTGTTGGCCAATTAGTACTAATTAAAGGTAATAGAAGCAAACAGCTATAAACCTCAAAATCAGGGAAGAGATCAGGGCAGCAAGTTGCAGAATTCACAAGCTGTGCTTGGAAATGCAAAGCTTCTCTTCTGCCCAGTGGTTGTGCATAAAGGAAACAGACACATACTTGTAGTTCAGAGAAAGTGTTGGCATTGCACAAGGAATAAATGTGACAGCAGTTATTCTTTATCCCACAGAACATTTTCTGAACAGATTCTAGTTTGTGTTTTCTTTGCTGGAGATTTATGCAATACATGTGTCAATAGCTTAGTCCACATTCTGCTAGCAAATGCTTTATTTATGACTGGTAATATTGCTACTCTATATGTATTGCTATAACTTAAACACTGGGGTATCAAGCCCAAATAGCATCAAGCTGATTTGTAAATAATATTTTATGTGCCAGCCTCTGATCCTAGTATTATATAGATCAGCTCATTCACAGGAATGATTTTAGGGTCTTCACAAAGATAGATTATGTTCATTTTCTTTTTTCTTTCTTTGTTTTCCTTTTTTCTTCTTGTCATGTAAGGGCCAGGTGGGTTTAATCCTCATCAGCGGAGAGGGGGGAGAGAGAGACATGGTTCCATGTGGCAGTCTCCAGATCTCTCATGCAGCATGCATCCCAGCAGGGCTGGCAGTAAGACATTTGGTGATACTGTCATTATGCCTAGCTGAAACTCCACACTACAGATTTTTGCAGTTTTAAAAAATCAACAGTATTCCCTTCACAAAACAAAACATGAAACAATAGCAACAGAAAAACAGTTTCTCTGGCCGAGACTCTGCAGTATTTTGAAGTAATGGATCTGATTCATGCAGAATGCTACCCTTGTATCTAAGGAACAGCCAGCTCTCTACTTGGAGGAAAAGTTAGTAATTGGCATTCTGTATGCTTATCATCATTATTTGCTTGTTCATCTTTACTTATCCCCATCTAGATGCATCAGTCTTCATATTGCATACCTATGTATTAGTGCTGATGAAGTACTTTTCATCAGCTGCCAGTATGACCATTCCACGGCATGGAAACAGTTAATGTAATTGTGTAACTCTCCAGAGCTGCTAGACCCTCCTTTGCTCTTCCAGAAACCTCCCTGGTCCTCTAAGCAGTTGCATACTTGCCACCTATTGAAGGCACCCAGTGCGTTATATCAGTGTTCATTGCCTAGAATGAGAAGGGTAGAAGTGTTTTTTAAAATCTGTATGACCTTTACTTATTTTGTAATTCAAATACAGCAATTACTTTTCTTTTAGGGCCTTCTGTCTTGACTGCTTCCAACTTAAAAATAGCTTTCAATACCTTGATTACAACAAATGTGGTAAACGTTGCAAGCATCATGTTTAGGTATCAGTAAGTTAATTGACCGAGACACCTTCCATAGTAGTAAAGAGACAGACAATTTAGGTGCATATATACTAAAAATAGAAATGGCCTCAGCCAACACCATAATTATGTTACTATTTTGTAAGCAGTAGGGATTTTTTTAGTTAAGTTAAATATTTTGCTGTTGGTATTTTAATAGCTTATTTCTTGCCAGCAGCATCAGATCTGAACTGATCCTTAATGAACTGGAAAATTGCCAGTATTTTTAGTAATACACCAGGAAATAATGGATATGTGATCTAAAAAAAGGGTGATGATTTCCCCACCACCACCATTTAAAATGCCAACATAGTATGTATGTTAAGCAGAGAAGGTCACATCAGTCTAAGAAATAACATACGTTAAAAAAAAATGATCAAGCTATAGAACACATAGGAGCAGGTATTATATTATCTGGTGCATCTGCTTTCTGTATGCACATAATCAAAATACTGCTGCAGCGGACATCAGCAGAGAAAATTGTGTTGTCAGGTGGGTTTTTGGTGTGACAGTAGCATGCAGCTTATGGAACTCCAATGCCAGCTGAGTTAGTGTCTCTTGGATTAAATGACTTTTCCACTTTATTTATTTAACTGTACTCTGCCATTGTAGTTGTTGATGGACATTCTGCTATTGGATATAGTTTTATGGTATAAGGCCCCCATATTTGTGAAGCACCTGGCTGTTCTGATCCATCTGCAGTACAAGCAAGGGCACATATTATTGTTTGTATACCTATAGTGCCATGCAGGTAGCATCTTCATCCTTCATCATGATAGAACTTGGAGCTTTATTACATGTAGCTCATCTTGAGTTTTCCTGATGTACGCCCACACCAATTTTCAAACCTCGGTGTAAAGTTACCTGCTGTAAACAACTGCAAAGTGATTGAATTGATGCTTAAAACTTCAAGAGTGTATAACTGTCACAGAAGATTCTGGCTCTGCCCTGTGTCAAAATCAGGTGCAGATGGTGCACTAGCATCAACTGCTGAATTACATGTTGAACTTGCCTTTGGATCAGGCTGCTTTATTCCTGAAATTTATCATTTTGGTTCACGTGCAGTTTGTCATTGGCAATGCCAAACTTCCTAGAGGCTTCACTGAACCAAGCTATAGCTGTATAAAATATATTTTTCAATCAAAGCTACTATGTGAATTCTTACAGATTCCCCTGTTCTTTTTATATCATTTAGGAAAATTTAACAGTTATTTCATCCTGTGATAAGTGGATCTCATTTAGTCTTTAAAATTAGCTATTTTTCTAAAAGATGTGTTGCTGCTATTCAAGATGCATTAAATCATCCATGTCTCCATGGCATGTGTAGAAAACAGATCAGATCAGTACTCTGATGTATTGTGGGGTATTGTGTTTGTCAGATTATCAGAACATCATGTCAGTCATGTGCAGTGTCTTGATTCCAGGCTTACTGATCATTCAGCAGAATTTGAGAAAAGTTGGGAATTTTTCTTCTAGCCCATTACCAGGGAGCTTTGGAGATACTTGCCTCCTTCATGGCAAGGATCACCTTGGCTGTACCTCTTGCTGACTGCATCTGTGCCATGGCAGAGGTCTGGGGCATTGCTTGCATGCCCTCATGTTCTTGTTTCTGTGGTGCAAAACACTCTAGTCTCTGGAGGAGTTAGCCTAACCCAAGCGATTGCCACTTAAACTAATAAGGTAACCTTGTTACTGTAATGGACTGTGATATATAGCATGTCAGATTATATGATTTAATAGCCTGTCTGGACTAAAAGCTCTGTGGAAGCTTAAAGCAGAGGTTTGATATGCTCAAGCCTGCTGGGGATGACTCTGTATTTCCTGGCAGCACTTACATAACATCAATTCATGTTATCAAATGTCCTATCAGAAAACAGGCATCAGTGTCCGTTGTGTTCACAGCAACATTTTTTTATTCAGACAGGAAAACATCAACAACTCAACTCAAAAAACTATTTGGAAAGTGTATACTAATAGGATTGGTATAGCACAAATTGATTAGGAGAGGAAAGGACTGCATAACTTCTCAGAACAGCTTTGTGTGGGTCGGTGTAATATTATGATACAGAGGGAGTAAAAGGTGAGGGAAGACCTAACAACATTGAGTTGCAACATTGAATAGCAACTCAAGCTGGAAACCTAAATCAATGAGAGAAGTGTTCCACTGCTTACTAGACACCAAAATTACCAATGCTTTTTTGGAAGAATTAATAGCATATTACAACTGGTAATACACTGGTATACAACTACACCTTGTTCTGTGCGTTCCTTTCTATAATGATCTCTCTGCCTTCTGAGGTAGGTTTGTCACCTTCAGACCTCCTTAAAGGGAGAGGAAGCTAGAGAATCGTATAATTCTAGCAGAAATAATTTGGGAAATGCTTCACTAACTTAGGCATGAGAAGCGTTCTTGTAACCTAGCTCTGTAACCTTTGAGAAGATATTTCCGTTGTCTGTACTCAGTTTCCCATTTATAAAGTAGAAATAGATTCACTTCACCATTGCAAGGCTACTTTGGATATGAGTATGGCAAAGATTGTAGGGCTGAGGTCTCACAGTAATAGGGGCCATTCATGGGTTATGGATGTACATTTACAAAAATTTTGTATGTTCTCAAGGAAGAAAATAAGGCAGTCAGCATATTATCCTATTGCATTACAGATTCTCAAGCTTAGATATGACATTTGGCCTTAATGGGGACAGTCACGTGTTAGCCTGGAAGATTGCCGGGTACTTTCCATTGATCTGAGCATCTGAAATCATATTATTGTTATGCAAGCTATTGCCAGGTTGCTATTTTATTTGAATTTGACATAATTTGGTTTAGAAATACGCATTTTTTTCTGCAGTTCCTTACTTCCAGTATTCATACATACTTTTAACAGCATGTTGATGCAAAGGAACTCTTTGCTAAGATTGTATTTCAAATCTGACAAGTACTTTCACAATTTTATGATCATTTTCTGAAGTTTAGAAAGTGCTTTGGACAATGATTTCTGTTCTATAGCTCCCAGTGTTTTATAGTCTGTGTCTTTTATGGCTGATTTCTGCCTATAAACATATTCATAAAATCTCTCACAACCAGAAACAATTGTCTTATTTAAAAAAAAAAAAAAAAAAAAAAAAAAAGCTTGAGTATAATCTACTGCTTTGATCTGTGCTATAGGAATGTTTGATGCAAAGACATTATTCTGCAGAAAAACTGTCTCCAGGCAGTGTGAGTTTGTATAATTTAAGGGCCTTATTTATTGTTTTGATGAGCTATGGTCTGTTGAAGACTGTTAGTGGAGATAACAACAGCCTTTACAAACTTCAATCCATCTATGGCCCCATGAAAATCTGTCTTTTTTTTTTTTTTTAATGAGAAATGTTAACCCTGACACACTATTATGAATGAAAATACAAATATTCCAGTATCTCCTCCTGCCTTTAGTGGATGTTCAGTGTAGAGGTTCTGTACAACTGCTAGTTATCTCTTCTGAAATGGCTTGTAGAGAGAAACTATATAGAGAGTGTCAGAATAAAGTAAGTTCAATCAAGAATTAAATCTTCTGCTAGTATGACTTTCGTGACCTTACAAGAATCAACACAATTTGAGTCCTAGAAACTAGATGAATTGGGTAGATTCAGGTTTTAATACAGAACTTCTCACTTGTGTGCTACTGGTGGCTCATGCCTCCCAGAAGAGATCAGACTTTGCTCCTAGTGACTGCCCAAGCAGGCTTTTTCTGCCTCTGTGGAAGCTCGTTTCCAATTTTCTTTCGCACTTGAAGCTTCGTGTTTACCATGCATCTCAAATGTAACTGTTTCTAGAGCTGTTAGCCTGCTATTTCCCACAAGTATTAAAGTTTGACAGTCTGCCCATATGCTGGAACAGAAGTATAGAGTGGGTCGCCAAATTATCAGTAGTTAGTCTAAGTAATTTCTGGACGTGATTTTAATATTTCTTTACTTAAAAAAACACTGAGGTGGGGGCCAAAAAGTCAGAGAGATGTTACTTTAATGCATCCAAGTGAACTTCCTTAAAGCTAACAATATGCTATTGATGTAAGTGACTGGAAATGTCTGAACAATTTCCAGTGAAAAAAAGCACTGTCCTTTAAAAAGAAATTATTTCTATTTTTAATTTTGTAATTGCCTATTTTGGAGTCACTTGCGCTAGAACTTTTATCCAGATCCTGACAACACCTGTAAGTACTAAGAACCAGAAAACAAACTCATCTTTTGCATCTCATCAGGTAATGTGGGAAATGGCTCTGCATCAGTCCATTCCGTTTTTGCTGGTAATGAGTCATTCTTTAAAGAAGAACAATCTGAAAACTCATTGTAATCTGTATCTATGCTACAGGTGCTTCCAAAAGGAGAGGAAACAGTGACTAAATGACTAATTCTATCAGAACCTTCACTGTGCTAAGCAGCGTCCAAGTCTGTACGTGAATGCAAGTTCCATATGTATTTATTGGTTTAAGTTTGCTAATGCTCCTTACAGTCTGTCCAACATATACAGTGAAGGAGGGTCCAAATCCTCCTTTACCCTACAGTATCTGCCATCATGATCCTTCTTTTTCGTTCCCCTGCAATGCCTGTTGTCCTTTTTACAAAGCCAATGATTGACCAACCATAGTATAGCAGCATCTTTATACACCTTTTGATCTTGTCTATCCAGAGTAATTCAGACTGTCTGGCTATCTTGGCATAAGCACCTCTAAGCCCTGGGAATGAAGAGTTGTTTCTGGCTTTCACACCAAACTTAAGTTGCCAATGCAGTACATGCTTGAAGCGTGGGAAAATGGGCTAGGAAGAAATGTTAAGAAGTCTTCTACTTTGTCCCCTTAACCTCCCACCTCTATAGCACTCCCAACAGAGTAGCCTGGTTTTAAAAACATACAGTGATGCAGAGTCTATATGCTCCCTAGGGGATTTATTCCAGTGTTTCAGTACTATTTTTTTTTCCCCACAATATCGAACCTGAAACTTTCTTGTCACAGTTTTAATTCCTTTACATTTTGTACGGAGTACCATAGACTGGGAGAACAGATAAACACTTTTAAATGCTTCAGGACTATTGTTAGATCAGTTCACTGTTGAGTTTCAAGTACGTTATATTTCAGTCTTTCTTTATAAGTCATGTTTTCTAGATCTGTGGTTATCCTCTTTTCAATTAGTGCATAATATTGAGAGCAGATACTAAACCAACGAAAGCCTTGCCATTGCTTAGCAGAATACGTGGGTGATTTAACATGTCTCAAAGGCTGCGTTCTCATTTATGCATCCCAATAGAGCATGTGTTTCTTTCAAAGTAACTTGAAGTTGTTGATTCATGCCAGTCTTGTGTTCTGGTATAATCTTCAGATCCTGTTCTGTAGTACTGATATCTAGCGAAGTGTTCATCATGCTGCTCTTGTAATTCAGATTTTTCCTTTTTGAAGGCAAGATACTTGTCTTCGTATCAATTTTAAGTACAATGCACGATAAGGTGATGTGTCTTCATTATCCTGACTTTAGTGCAATACCTTGTACTTGAACCTTTTGAATTTTATGGTTTTTGCTTTTTTTCTTTGTTTCTTCAATTTGCCAATATTGTAAATTCTGCTTAACCCTTCAATTAATTTGCAACCTTTTCCAATATTGTAATTTACACATTGAATAGGCACACTCTCTATCTGAGTACTCTGGCAGACTCTAAAGCCTCAGTATGAGAATGTCTGGCTCATGCCAGGCTTCAAGATATATGATGTCTCCAGCTTTCCAGAACTCCCACGTCCAGAAGTATCTCTGTCAAAAATACAGCATATACCACTTTTATGGCCCTGAAAATTTTGTCTGTTACAGGAACCTCGCTTCCTGCAGAGGAAACCTTGGTGGAATTACTTCAGGATTTCAGTAAAAATTAGTAAACCTTGTGAAACTATCTTAAAACTCTGAGAAGCCCTAAGCACTGCATGTTTCATGCATAGCAAGCCTTGGGCACAAGGTTTCCTTCATGTGCTCTAGATGACATCAGGTATACAGCAGAAGGGCAACTGGCTGTCAGAAGTCTCTTTTCAGACTTGAGACCAGGATTTAGGACCTTGAGAGCACATTCTAAACTGGTATGGTTATGCAAAAACCCTACTAAATATTGAGTACACTTGCTGTATTGTATGCTGCAGGTTATTAATGAAACATTGAACTGAATCAAGTGCAGGACAATCTCTGCTGATCCCCTCTCAACAATTCCATTTTGATCATAGATCAAAGCAGATCACTTTTTGGTTATGGTTATCCAGCGGGACAGTCATTAAGTGTAGTCCACATTTCTGTAGTTTTTAAGCCTGGCAGTTACCTCTGATTTAGTTCTTTTATCTGAGATTTGAATAAGAAAAAGAAAGTTAATGCACATTTTGGTTAAAACATCAGAAAAGATCAATGTAGATATTGACCTGATAAAGAATTTAGAAGTAAGACAGGCAAGGTCACATTCTGAGTTATCCCTAGGTATTATAGCATCTGTTGCCTATTCATATAAGGATAAGTAGCAAAAATATAGTTATTTTTGCTACAAGGTGAGTTTTGTCAAGAAGCAAAGGCGTATGTCTGTAGGGACCTGTGAGTGATAATTATGATAAATACCCCAAATTTTGCTGTATTAGTTTATCAATAAACAGCTATAATTGTCTTTTGAGAGACTAGGAAAATATGAGGCTCAAAAGAGTGACATTTGTTGTCAACAAGCTGCCGCAGCAGTGTCCTTTATTAACCATTGAGATTCCTGTTTCAGCTCTCTTAATTTTTTAAAATACCTGTGTTCATTGTAGGAAAATTGCATATAACTACCCCTTCAAGTGAATAGTTTTGAAAATCAGCACCTTTGATGTTTTCTGTTGTCAAATTGGTGTCAGTGATATTTTCAGTTTTAGAAAGGAACTGTGGGTATTAAATTGTACAAGTCTGCAAGGAAAGAGGAGACACAATTCCCTCCTCTCTCCTGGTTCTACAGCAGAAAGTTCTGCAGAATCAGCTAAACTTTCCTGGCTTTTTTTGCTAGGGCAAATAACTGCTCTGTTTTCCTCTGCATAAAAATGACTTGTGGACGTGCAGAGAATTAGGAGCTGAAGAGATGGGTGATAAGCTGGTAGCACAGAGGGAGAACAATAACATTTTTCTTTTTTGAACCATTAGGAACATGCAAAGGACTTCACAGGGTGCTCAAGGAAAAGGTAAACAGCAGGGAAGAAAGCAGTCTGGAACAGTATTTTCAACTCATTGTCTGGGGACCTCAGGGTAGGGCTTTCTAAGAGACTCACACAAGGCACCAAAGGAAAGCAAACTAACTCCTTAGCCTGCAGGAAATACTTTAGAGCCCCAAATTGCCTCTTTGGAATAATGTTTTAGTGCTTAGCCTATTATGTAGTGATTCTTTTCCACAGAATGGCAGACTTTAAATAGCAGAAGTGTTCAAAGAGAAATTTTTATTTGATTCTGACTTGGTAAAAGGGCATTTCAGGAAGAACAGCAGTCCGCTGTCATAAGTTTCCTGTCATAAATTTCTATACCGATATAGTTACAATACATATAATTAATTACAGAATTATAATTAAGTTGATATAGTTGAACCATTTGGACCCTATTATCCCAGTGTTGTTCTCACTTGACCTTAGATCAAGCAGCATAAACAAAACCAATGGTTATAAAAGTCGAATTATGTAAGCCTAAATTTATACTTTATCTTATGGTATATTTTTTTTACTATAGTACATTAGTAGTTCCATTTCTCCTAAATCAGATATTATTATTATTCTACAACAGAGAAAGGTTAGGAGACATGATTTCATTTTTCATAAATCACAGCATATCATCACTATTGCAATTGATTTCAATATTATTTTCTATAATAATTTACTAGATTCATAATTTTTTTTAATGGCAATGCAGAGTATTGTGGCTGTCTTGATTGAACTGGCAATACTTTAAGAACATTCATGAATCTCTAGTGGAAGGTAATAAACACACTTAAAATTTCTAGAGGCATAATATAACTCAAAACTTGTCAAAATATGGATATTGAGATGACTGAGACTATGCACTTTTTATGCAGTTATGTTTATTTTATGTTGTGTAACAGACTATGTATCAAGCTTTTAAGATATTTGACAACACATGGTCTAGTTTTAGAAAATATGTACTTTTGATCATCTGTTTAGTTTTCTGCCTTTTTACTCTTGCTAGTATTTTACTGAATAGGAAAGTTTCCTAAGCACAGTGAGCATATTTGACCATAAACCGTAAGAACATCTGCTGCAAGGAAGGCTGATAGATGGGCCTTAACTGCGGACAGATTTCATCTGTCCTCTCTAATGCTTATTAAGAAATCTAACCTAGGTTAAATTGTATTATACAAACCTTGAATTATATCAAGGACCACCAAAAAGCTATTTTCTGAAGTAATTATTGGACTTACATCCCCACCTACTGGTTGATGGGGCAAAGTCACATTCAAATGTTAGTTTAAATGGAATCCAAGCAGTATTTTTAACGTTATGTAAAAAGTTTTTACAGGCAAATCATTTACAACCATAATTTTCAGGGGAAGTTTGTTCAAAGTGATTTGGCTATTATTGATTATTATTATTGATTAAGTCACTTACTTCAAGCTCGTTGATGTATGCGTATTAACCTTGGTCTTAATAACAAAGATTTTTACAAGATTTTAAGTCATAAAAAATAAAAAACGTTTATCCTCATCTCAGATCCATTTAGTGGCAATGCACTAGCACATCCAAGAGCCAAGCACACCATAGGCCTCTATAATGTTTTTCTATAGAATTTAATGAACCTTAAGAGCATGCTTAAGAGGATGATAAAACTAGGATCTAAGAGAAATGATGAAAAAAAATAAATAAAACCTACTGTAACAAAGGGCTTAGTCAGCTTGATCCATAGTGTGATTACCACTGTTGGCATCCAGCGGGGGGGGGGGGGGGGGAGGGGGGGAATACAGAAGATATCCAAATTGCAGTCTAGGCATTAGCAAAGAGACGAGGCTGAAATTTAGCAATAAAAAGTGCAAAGTCAACATGAATTGATAATGAGAGTTTCTTTCAGAATAGATTTTGTTCATTGCTAATAGCTGTGGAAGAGCAATGCTGTTTGTAGAAGCTGATCATAAGCAACACTGACTCTCCAGTGTAATAACAGCAGTGAAAAGGGCAAATGCAGTCCTAGCTAGAGCTAGTTTTGCCATAGCCCTTGGCTCGCTGTGGTCACAGCATCTTTCAGAATCGCACCCAGTTCAGTCTCCTTTTTCTCATAAGTTTGGCTCTCAGCTCCTCGCCTCCGTTCTCAAATGGTAGCTGTCTAGCTGCTGTTATCTTTTAGTCACTGCCACCTCTTCCTCATTTTCCAGAGAGAAGGGAAGAAGACAGAATAAAAGAGCACCAAGTGACAGCATAGGTTGTTCTTTTATATCTAAGTTTTCTCTGAAGATTTGCTTTCTCATTCTTCGTGATGGGGCGTTCGTCTGTGAGAGCTAATGTCACTTCCTCCCTCAAAATCCTTTGACTAGCATTTCTACTGAATCCTTAATTAGCATGTTCCTGGCCTCAGCATGCATCTGACTAAAAATATGTTGGTAAAATTTTAACTCTCATGAGGAAAATTATGTTCTCAACCTCCCTAGTAATTGTAAAGAATTAGTTTGGTGCAGCACATAGTGAAATTTGAAATGTGATGTTTGAACTAACACTTTCACATAGACACTTATTTTTACAGACATTTTGGGGGGGAACTATGCTGTATGCATCTACAGAAAAAAAATATAAGCCATTTAGAAGTAAGCGTGCAGTTCTACAGAAGCTCATTTTAAGCTATGCTAAACATCAAGAATTCAGATGCTAAATGAAATATGTTTCTTTTAGATTGTCTTGCTCTGAGCAATTTTTTCATAATAGCTATAGAAATAAAACAAAATAGGGCATGCAGTGAGTGGAAAACCAGAGCTGTCTCTAGAACTGGAGAACAAGTTTTCCAGAAATAGGGATGATAACTGGAAGAACCCTAAAAGGCATTTTGCCCGCTGCCTGTGAATAAATAGGCACCAGCGGAAATAGTAAGTGCCTAGTAAGGAGGTAGCTGATTTTGAATGGTTTTCATTTGACCCAGATAGAAAAAAATTTTTTTTTTTTTTGAAACTCAGTTAAATGAATTTGCAAATTTCTGCATGTTGTGACATTCTGGGCATAATAGAGAATCCAAAATACCTCAAGAGTAAAACTGTAGCTGAAAGACATGGAGTTCAGCCCAGAGCCTGCATGACACAAGAGGTGATTTAGTACAAAGGCACAACACCAGCAGGACTAATGGGCTTCCTGCAACTTGACAGCAGCAGAGTTGATGCCTCATAAATCTCTGAAAATACAAGTTTTTCTGGAAATGAATTATGCACGCTTACGCAGCCAGTTTTTTTTTAAAACATATTTGATCTGTCTGATACCTCCTGGTCTGTTTTCTAAAGGGGAAATCGCCTCCTACTTCAGCCTTCACTTTGATGGGCTTCTTCAGCTGCTTCTCATAAAATTCCAGACTCCTCATTCCTCTGATTATCCTGCTACAGCTTTGCATTCAGTTTCATTTCTCCCTTTTTAAAAATAGCAGACTAGATTTTTACACAGTATTACACTACGTGTGATTCTTAGCAATGCTACTAATTCGTGTCTTCTTAAAAAGATCTCCACTGATACATCTTAAATTCGTATTTGCCCCTTGCAAAGCCTTAATGTTTACCTGTTTCATGTTTCATCTGTGCCTAAACTATCTAACTTCACTTGTCCTAGAAATTTGCAACAGCTATTCTTACAAAATTTCAAGCAATCTGGTTTTGGTTCTGATAAGGTAAATTTCACAAAACGTACGGGGGAGCATCAAGACGGAATACGTCTGAAAGATTCCCTTAGAACTTTGATATTCCTTTTCCAGTAATGGAATCTATTTTCATTCAATAAACATTGATGTTTTTTCACTTCTACTTCTAATGAAGCTTGAAATTAACATACCTTTTTGTTTACTTTCTTATTTGCAACAACCTGGTTAATAGGGATAGCATGGCATTGGGAATAGTTCTTATAAAGCTGAAGGACAGAAGTGATAACTATTTTGAATAGGCCATGTAAGTTGGGAGGAGGGGTGTTCCGAGTTATTTGTACCTTTCTGACATACCTAATATTTAATAGCTCTATATTTAAAATAATATTTATTTGGGAGAAACACATGTGCATGTGAACTTAAGAGAAATCCTGCTGTGATTCTAAACTGGTAGTGATACTTTTAACAGAAATGCTGTTCTATAAAAAGTTCAAATATGCACAATTCTAATTTTATTGTGATTTATTTATGTAATAACATAGAAAAATGATACCCTTTTAATGGAAGAATTATAGCAGCTCATCATTCTGAAATTTCTGAGACTATAGGTAAACATTAATATCGGGGCAAGATTTTAGTGAGTAAATTTTGCTAACTGGAAGTGACAGAGGTGATCAGGATTTTGATACTGAAAATATACCCTGAGACTTTGGATATCCTTGTATATTTAGTATCTGTTTAAATAAAATTGGTATTAGCCAGAAGTTCAGAATCCATTAATATTTACTTTGAAAAATTCTATCTTCCTGAACTATTACTACTTTTTGGTTCTCTGTTTTTCCTCTGTAAAAGCGATACTAGTAGTGTGTGTGTGTGTGTGTGTGTGTGTGTGTATACATACACACACAAAATATTATGTGTGTGTGTGTATATATATATATACACACACACACACACACACACACACACACACACTGAGAGATATGATAGTAATGGTCTAAGTGGACTTTTGATGTTCTTAATCCATTTTTCAAAGTTAGATGGTTCAGTCTTAAAAATGTACTGCTCTGGAGACTCTCTTGTTAGGACTTTTTTAAAAAAGAGGGGGTAGGGAGAGAGAAAGAGACCCTAATACCTGTAGATGAAAACAGAAGCTAGAGCAGTGGTAGCCCATCACTATGTCCAAGGCAGGACTGGTAACTAAAGTCTTGTTGGATTTGTTGTCTAAAATAGACTACTGGGGATTTTCATGACAGCTTTTCTTTCTGCACATTTGATATTCTATATTTTTGAATTATTTAGCATTGCTGCTGCTAAGTCAGATAGTAGCCCAAGAGCATAATTAGTTAAGCAAGAGTTAAAAATGGGGGGGGGGGGAAATCCCAATTATATGTTCATTGTTTTGTGAATGCTTGGAACTGAAATTCCAACCATAGTGAATTCATGAAGACTCTCAAAGCGGATCTGGGAAACTCTAGAATGAAGTTAATAACCAAACACCCATTATCTAAAATGGTGTAAAAATGAAACCTCTCAAGGTGTGTGAAAACAACTAGACTAAACAACCTAAACTAATGCTGAAATGTGATCTATTCTGCATCTCATTCTTGAGACAAACGTAAATACAGTCCCTTTCTCCACATGCTAAATGCATTGGTTGTTGTTTTCATGCATCACCTTTTTTGGAAACTAAATTAATTCAGTTCTCAAAAAGAAAAAAATGAGGCTATTTAGTCTTTGATCTATTCTTCTATTGCTGGAGCTATATTTTGATTTTTTAAAAAAAGGGGGGGCTGACATTTCAGGATGGGAACTTGGTAAGCATTTGAGTATTTTATTATGAAATATCTAAATGCTTTAGTGTTTGTCTCTTGTTAAGTCAGGGTATTCCCAGTTGGCTTCCTTTCAATTCCAATAGGTTAGGTTAGATTAAAAAGGGTTGTTTTTGGCAATCATAATACACTTCTAATCTGTGGCAAAATGTACTGTCAGGTATGCAGACTACATAAACTCTGTCTTTGCCACAACAGGGAGATGTGTGGAAGAAATAGACTTTACTTCTGGTCCCTTGGACTGTGGCAAGTAAACTCACTTTCTTTTTTAATTTGTGTCAGATGGTTAAAATGCACATTTGAGTCTGTCTCTGAAGGACCATGGACACACTTCAGTAATCTTTTTTTCTCTGGGTTGAAACAAAGCTTTAAGAAAAGAAATGAGAATTATTTTTAATTCAATGAACACTTAATGAAAAATAATTACTTTTTTATTGTTTGACCTTTCACTAGGGGTTTTTAAGAATGATGTTCCTTCTTAAAAGCTTTTCTTTACATCATAAGCTTTAGTGAATATATTATCAAAGCATCCCAGTGAAATAGGAAGATACTAATATTGAATTTAATACATGAAGCCTAGGACAAGGGACTTAGCAGAGAAGCACGTGGTGAAGCTGGGAACAAAGCAAAGTTCAGCATAATTATCACAGATGGCTCCTCCCTTTCTAGACAAAAGACTTGGACATTTTGGATTTAAGTCATTTTGATGCTTTGAACCACTGTGAAGCCTAGGATCTGGAGTAAATAAATAGTGCTTTCCCTCTGCCTTATAGAACTTAAAGGGCTGTGCTGCTTCTTATTCTTGGATTATTCTGTGTCCATGGTAGTGCATATGCTTTTTGCTGCTGTCTGCATTTGAATTTGTCATGCTACCATCCAATTCTCTAGAAGCTATCGCAGACTAAACTTAATACTGTATGGTGCTGAAGTGTTAAATTGAAACAGAAGTGTCAATAGAGAGAGACCAGATATCATTCCTGCATCTTAGGCTGCTTTTCCTCGTTTTCTCCAGATGTTTTGTTTCTTTTTAAATGAACTAATTTAAATTAACTTATTACTTAGCTCTTTGGAGTAAAGATATTAAGCATTTTCTAAAATATTTTTGGTCATTTAGCTGTCTCTTGTATAGATTTAAGCAAATAATACAAAAAGAAATTCCAACAACATTTATTGTCAGCCATACTGCTGCTCCTTTGTGTTGGTTTTCAGCTGATGTGTACACAGCTTTATTATCTCAAAATGTATGGAAATTATATTTCAGTTTGCTATGCACAGGCCTTATTAGAAGGCAAATGGGCAGCTCTGTATTCACACCGAGGCAAGGAAAACCAGCAGTGTTGTACTATGTAACTTGACTGACCGCTCACAACAAATACAGCTCAGAATTTGGAACTTTTGGTCCATGAAGATAAATTTCAAAATAATATTAACTGAATAATTTCAAATTACAAAGATACTCAGAGAAATACGCTTGCAAGTACTTTGAGTCTAAAAAGTAGCTAATCAAACAAAATGATTTGAATTTGAGATTTCTGAAAACGCATGCCAGTATTATGGAAAATAAAAGAGAAGAATCAGAAATGTTTTATGCTAATAGAACCTAACATTTTGCTAGAATTGTTATATCTTATAACTGGTATCAGAAGTAAGTTTGATTACTGAGTAGAGCATTCTGAAGCAGAGGCTTCAAGCCAAATTCGCCATCTGTCCATATCAGTTACCTACGGGAGCGATGTCAGAGCTGGCTCTGGGACACTCCAGCTGGTATTCTTAGAGGGAAATATTGGATGTCATCAGTGCTGAGAGCACTGCGCAAACACACTTTCCTACCGTGAAGATGGGACCAACACTCGGGTAATAAGGAGAACCGAGAACAAGACAAGCCAGAGAACAGATCTTTGGGAGAAGGGAGGCTGGCCTAGCTGACACCCCGAGGTCCCTTCTGAAACCCGAGTGACTCTGCGATTGCCATTCCAGGCACCCACAATCCTGTAGAGCTGGGGCATCGCTTACTGCGGGTAATATTCCTAGTAATATTCCTAGATGCGGCAAGGAACTAACTAGAAAGGATGGGCATCCTCTTCTGGGTATCAGAAGTGACCTAAGTTCCAAATGCTCCCAGGAGTGCTTCTAGCAGGTCCAACAGATGTGAGGATTTGCCAAGCGATCTGCAAACTCGGTCTAGAGAGCAAGAAAGAGGAGGATTTGCATGATGTACAAGATTATGTGTACTTGCTATGAAATTTAGAGACAGGTTTACTGAATGCTTCTGGATGAAGGAAATGGGAAAGAGGATGATGGTGGATATTATAGAACACCTAACTGATGTTCAGTAGATATTATATAGCACATAACTAATCAGAAATGAAGAGGTGAATGAGTTTTTCTTGGAGCAAGGATCCAGAGTTATAGAAGAATTGCTAAATAATGCACTTGCAAGTATCTAAAAGGTTTTTAAAAACCCTATAAAATGGGCTTATCAAGAGCTGATCCTGTCTTAGAAGTTAATTCCCTTCTTTGACAGAGGGTGTAGTGCTATGAGACATAGTGAGACAGGTCTCTACTGCCAGGCTGGGCAGAGGAGAGCATGTCACACTACTGACTTAGTGCTGCCTCAGCACTTTACAGCAACCGCCTCTGGCAGCCAGATAAACTCCCTGCCATGGCAAAAAGCAAACTCAAAAATCTGACTATTTTTCTAGCATTTTGATGAATTAAGCAGCTTGAAGAGGGGCAGAGCTATTGCGTGAGGAGGGGAGACCACATGCCTGCAAGCTGCAGGGGGCAAGCAGGGAGTAAGACCCTTCCTTTGGTAGCAGCAAATCATCAAATCAGTTAAACTGGATTAGGAGCTTTCTTAGCTACTCACTGAAGAAGGAAACAGCAGATGTCATCTTCCTTCACTTATTAAGACACTTGGCAATGCCAATGTTACTTTCTCATAAACTAGATAAAGAGTATGCATAAATCTTTAATTTTCATCAGATGGTTATGCAACAGTTTGGGGAAAAAAAATACTGTCAAAGAGTAGCTGTCAGTGATTTGATATTAAACTGTGAGACCATTTCACATACTCTCAGCAATGCAGGTCCCTGAGGCAATCTGTCTCCACAGTGCCCCACAGCCTAATTCTGTTCAGTGTCTTCAGTAATTATCTGAACTACACATAGCTAGTACATGTTTTTGGAAACTTATGGATGGCAGCAAGCTGGAATTGGCAGAGGGTTACAAGCCTTGAGAAGAAAAGATCAAAATAAAAGTTGATTATGGCAAATTGGAGAAATGATTAGAAGACGAGTAAGATGAAATTCAGCACAGAAAAGCACCAAGCGCCACGTAAATGGACATGTAAATAGCCGGTTAGTTGTCACTATGGCAAGAAATGGTGAAAGAGTTGTACTGTTAAATAAACAACAAAGTTCAAATTTCATTGTGGAAAGTATTAAGGTCCATAAAAAAAAGAAGGTAGTTATTCCAGTCTGCACACTTGTGAAGTCCAGGGTGTATTACTTTGTCCAGATTTGGTCACCACACACAGGAAACATGGAATAATCTTTTGGAGACTCCAGTTAGAGTAAACTGAACCTGTTCAATCCAGAAAAAAGAGGACTCAGAGGGAGGGCATTACATCAGTTTTCTGATGTGAAAAAGGTCGTTGAAAAGGGGATAGTGATTTAATTGCTCCTGTGGAGAGTGGGACAGTTTTTTAAATAGTTGTAGCTTTGTTCCCATTGCCTTTATTTACTGTGTTTAGCGTAAGACCAAGGCGTTACAGAAGTGGTTAAGGAGAAGGCAGTCCAATGCTGGATATAGTATCAGTTGCATCAGCCCTTAATATTTTAAGATATGATACATAATATTTTGTTGGTGCTAGTTTAAGTGATAATACTTATTTAAGTAATAATATTTGATATGTTGGTTTATACATTAATATCTATTACAACCTTGCCTGTAGAATTTTTAAATATTACCATGACAGACTGATTTATTCAACATTGAGAACTATTTTTGTGCACAACTGTTTTGCTAAGAAAGCTGTGTTTGCATGGATGAAGAGCAGTAGTTAGTGATTTGCTAAACTTAATCAGGAAGCTTAATTTAGTAGTTGAGACATGGGGAGGAGCATTCATAATTCACTGAAGTGCTTCATTTATGTGTTTGTTTCTTATGGAAAAAAAACATAGTAATTACACCTTTTTTGTTAAAGTTGAAGTCAGTTTGCAAAGCTTATAGTAATAGGAAATGTTCAACTTTAAAAAGCGTTATTTTAAAGCTTAAGAGTTACAATACTAAAATGTAATTTTAGCCAAAATTCAAATAAAATATTCAAAACTAACAGTAAGGGCATGTGTGAAATCATTTTTCAAATGATTTTTTAAAAGTAGTTTCCTGCACAGTTGCCCCGAAAACATTTTGTTTGGTATTCTAGGTCAGTATTTTAATTCTTAATATTAAAAGTAATACTACTTAAAATTTTTGCAGCAACTAGCTTGCCTGGCTGAAACTAGTCCAAGATGTCTAGTTGTACTGATGCTGCAGGAGACAGGTCCAGCTAGGAGAGTTTAGAAAAGCCCTACTCTTGTCTCATTTTTTAAATAAATACTTTTTCAGTAAGAACTCATTATTTGAAAGGATTATTTACATTAGTAGACAAGCCATGTACTTTCTGAAAATGTATTGTTTTTCTGTTTTGTTACTGCTGGAATAGATTGCATGATGAGTTTTTATTAGAAAATATATTTAAAAGATCTTACATTAATCTCTATCTAGAGAACAAATTAGTTATGCTTCATCAGTGAAACTCTGTAGTTAGAAAACTAAACTCAAAATCTTTCATGCAGAACAAAAAAAAAGATCTTAACTATATTCTTTTCTGTGAAACAGAAGCTTTTTTTTGTTTAACTTATACTATTTGTCAAGCATATGATACGTATTTGTTGCTGAATAAAACTTGGTTGTTGGCTTTTGTCTTGATAATGAAATACATATGCACATACTGTGAACATATCTTGACAGTGTAGTGAACTTCATTACTCCACAGAGTTCTGGAGATCTCTGGTCATATTCCTATGTAGGAATATTGACTCAGTTATGTAGTGTTCATCATGTGAGCATTATTGCTCATGGCAACAGGAGTTTTGGGGTGATAATATTATTTATTAGGAGTTTTGCCTAGCACCAATCTTTGTTAATAGTGCACAGCAAATAATACACTGATCTTGAAGAACTACCAGGATTGCTTATGTGCGTCTTTTGCTGGCACTTACTGTGGGTTTTCAGTGTTCCTCAAGTTACAGAAGCAAGAATAGGTGACATTTTTCACTGTTTTTTAACTTAGATCATTACTTCAGATGGCACCTGTGCTATAAGTAATGAGGTTCTGGGTGCTACAGGAGTCTTTTCTTACGAACTGAACCTAAACAGAAGGTGTGTTCTGTGCTTCACTGCTCTCAGATTTAATAAACCTGGCAGGAAGTGAAAGCAAAGCTCAAGGAGAATTTCTCCACTACAGTGTGGGGAGGGTAGTGTTGCTTTGTGTGTTGCTTCTACACAGGGAATTTGACTCTGTTGAGCTGTCTCCTTGGGAAATGCAGTTATGAACCACTCCCAGATCAACAGAAGGGTATCTAAAGGGTATCAGTAGAGCCAAGGTGATGTATGAGGGAAGAAAGCCACTAATATGGAGCATGCTGTGTCAGATTTGCTTGAAGCTGCTGTCTCTCTTCTGGAAAGAGAAGTAACAGAGACAGAATGCTGACCTCTGTGAAGCTCATTCTTTTTCTAAGAAAATGTACTCAGCCTTTCTTTCTTGCTATTACTCATTGTCAAGAAATAGTATCTTTCCAGCTAGGACAGATTTTGCACTCCAGGAATAGTTGCATCCATAAGTGATTGAAAGATAGTGTCAGGAATCCACTTCCCCAGACCCCAGAACACAGCTTAGTTTTGACGGTGTTGCTTTTCCGCCTCTCTGGAGAGATTAAGCCTCATCACTGAAACAGCAAACACAATTATGAATGGGATTCATTTCACAATACTTGAGAGCAGATTTTTTCCCTTTGGCTTGTTTGCTTTCCTGCTTCCTCCTAATATTAGTTGTTAATGGAACAGTATCTTCTGTAATTACAGTGGAATGTGAATGTTTGCAGTGTTCTGTTTCAATTTATCTTATTTATTGAATAGCATCCCGTGTAGAACTTCACAAGAAAGCTATGAAAGAAATTTTGTCAATGATGATAATTTAATTGACTGACCTGCATTCCATCTTTTAAAATGTATTTAGCTATTTATGTTTTGCAATTTCTATTTAATTGTGTGTCTGGGAAGACTTGAGTATTTTCTCTTTAAATCTTTCATCAAATTTATTTTCTTGTCAGCAGAATATGGGGGAATGCTACAGCAACTGCTTTGCAACTGTAACTGTCCTCTCTTATTAGTGATAATGACAGCCACACATCCCGCATGTTAGCTTTGATTGCATGTTGTTGTATAACTGAAGTTTTCAGAAAAATCTTTTTGCAAATGTGGGACAACAAATAGGAGACCAAATCAATTATTGTTCTTTCTTACAGTTTTTATGGTCTCTTGTTTCTTCTGTGAGCTGCAGGTGAATTGTTTGGAATGTGTTAATTAGCAGAGTCCTGCTCTTTGTAGGATCATGCTTCCTCTTTCTGTTTAGTTAGTCAGTGAATATGAAAGCACTGTCTGTCTTTTATTGGAAGGACTGCCCTGAGTGTGGGGATTCAAACCTGCTGTGCAGATCCATGCTGACTGCAGAGAGAAGCACTGCCTTTTAGGGGGAAACTCTCCCTTTTAGAGGAGCTTTTTGAGCTTCTCAGAAGGGAGTTTGGGAACAAGCTAGTGTGAGTTCAGAGTGGATGGTCAGAGGACTTGGGTCAAGGGATCAGGAAGAAAGGATTACAGTGATAGGATAGACACAAGCAGTTGTCTCATCTGAGGACTTCTGTCTTTCAGAAACATACAGCTTTTAACTTCTGTTAATGTAATTCTGATTCTGATGCTGTATTGACCCTGGCCATTGTCCCTAAATAACTGACTTTAATTTCAAAGATTAAGGATAAATTACTGAGAGGTGCAAGCAGAGATGATAAATGTACCTGCAGGGCTTAAGTGATGTTCCATGACAATAGGTTTCTGGGCAGCTTTAGCTGTTTGACTTGGAAAACAGATGATTTGAGGTATGAAGTCCGTGTATACTTCAGTATTGAATGCGAGTCTCAGTAGCATCTTGGTCTCTTCAGATTCAGGTTTGTGCTTTCAATGATAGCCTAAGCATCAGAGACCTGGAAGCTGAGGAAATATGGAAGCTGCTCAGAATGTGCACTGAGGGTCTTAAAGCAACCATTAACAATCTCTTTTAATTTACTTTTGAAAGACTTCTGTGCAGTGCCATGAAACCTTTTGGGTCAGAAGCTCTGAGCATTCTTTGTGTAGTCTGTCCAATAATAATAGCATTACTGATTGCTTCCTATGAATATCATTGATTTACTGAGACAATCAGTTAGTAGCTACCAAGATAGTATAGACCTTATTTGCTTGTGATGATGAATGTGACTGTGATAAAGGAGAACAGATGAAACTACAATTTCATTGGTGGTGGTAACTGCCATTTCTAACAATAAGTGATTCTGGTTATTTTTGCTAAAGATTTACTTTAAGTTTTTTGTTTTATTTATTTATTTTTTTTTTTTTTTGTTTTGGTAAACTCTTGATGAGCGCACCTTTATGAATCACTGCAAGTCTCCTTATTACTGTCCAGCTTATCTTCCTGCCAGTTCAGGATTTCATATGCCTTTCTGTTTCTAATTTAATTCTGAAATAATAGGCCTTTCACTAGTATATTTTTGGAAACGAGTGAGGATGACTGCCCAAAATTTTTCCAACTCTTCAGACACTTCCTAAAATAACTATATTGTTTACCTGTATACTTTAGTCTGCATATAAAAGAGTAATATTTCCTGGAAGCAATATTAAATACATATTCTCTTCTATTGGACTTGCAGATACTAGCATAGATTGGAGCACTAGGATATGAGTTAATAGTGTTGCAGTGCTTATATGTTGTTGTTTTCAGTTCTTAAATTCCCCTTGCAGTGTTTTCATTATAGATATGTGTAGGTTGGGTGACCCATCCTGATCCTTGCACTGCCACTGGACAGAGCGTGGGACTGTGCTGGCATGAGAGTAGCTGAGGAGTGTGAACTTGTGGATTTGGGAGGGAGAAAGCCTGCCGAGGCTACTAAGATTTGTATCACACTCTCAGCCAGAAGCCAGCTCTGTTCACTGTCCAGTACTGTCACACATGAAGCAGTATTTCCCATGGGGAACTGCCATTATTTCCTACCTTTGGATTACTCTCACAGGTTCCCTACAAGTCGTCTTCTGTTTGCCCTTCTGAGAAATACATCTTGTACCTTCCAGCTGTATGAAAAAGGTGCATCTCCTAGGGTCAGGGAGGTTGGCCACCTCGCTGGAGGCTCCATTCTGCATGTGGGCAAATCTAGTGCGGCACATAATAGTTCCTGTTACGAGTTCTGAGACCAGTGTGCTTTGTTCAGAGTAGTTTGCACTATAGCCTGTACAAATTAAGAGAGCTGTATGGCAAACTTATTATCCTTATTTGTCTTCAGAGTCAGGCCTCAGGTCCAGAGTTCACATACAACAGCATAATTCCACTGACTCTGTATTCTGCAAAAGCTTAAACTATCTAAAGACCTAGCTGCAAGATTACGAGACATATTGCTTGGAAGCAGAACCATGTATTCAGGAATACAGATTTCTAGTGGTTCACCTCTAGATGTGAACATTTGTCAGTGAGTAGTATAATAAGCGTACTTCTGACACTTACGGAAATATACATTTATATCTAGATTAAAAGGAAAATGTGGTGTTTCATTTGGGATAATTTTCCTTCAGCTGCACATCAAAATATTCACCTGACTTTCAGTGAAAGAGTTTCTAACAGAAGTGAGCATTTATAACAGCAATCAGCAACTCTTGCCATCAGAACATTTTACTAATAGTTAATGAAACTGTCCACACTCTAATATTATTTTTGAGAACAACCAGTTCACATCCAAATTCTGAAAGCAGAACATTAGATACCATTCTTTATGAGGAAATAAAATAAGCTATTGGATATCTTCTGCAACTCCTGACAGCCTTGATGTTGAAAAGCTCAAAGATATTAATCTAGCACAGATCACAGTGTAGATTCTTTCTGTCTAGCTCATTATTGCTAAGGCACATTTCCCTGCACTTTCAGTACAGAGTGAATGCGCTGATGCAAATGTGGAGAGCTATCCACAGACCAGGCTTTCATTTTATTTTTATTATCAGATGGAGATTTTTTTTCATGTGATTTACTATGATGATAAAAGAAGAAGGTTCATTTCCCTTGGTTTTCACAGCCCTGCCTGCCCATCTTTACAACAACATCAGATTAAAAGCAGACGCTGTTGGGGGACAATGAAGTGCTCAACCTCATCAGCTTTCAGCTCCTTCATCCTTTACTGTGAAAATAGATTCCAGTGTTTCTCTGTCAGTTCCATTTTGAAAAACTGTTTTCACTGCTTTTACAAGAAAATGTTGTGCCTCTGGTGCAGGCAAGGAGAAATATAATTTGATTATAGTTAAGTGTCTGCCTCCCCATTACCCTCCGAAATAGTGTAACATAGTAAATTATAGAGCTATAATAAATAACAAAGATGCTTCTAGGAGCACATTTCCAGGCTCCCAGAATACCTTTAGCTACACATCTGCCTCTTCAACCATCATTTTTGTTGCCTTCTCATAACCTAATAATAATGTTTTTGAAATTGTTGACCACTGGCAAATGGTGACTTGCTTTTGTAGCAATGGCATGAAGCTACACAGGATCCACTCTTCCTCTCTGCCAGTGTGTAATCATTCCAGGTTTCTGCATTAATCCACAAGGATGGAAATAAATATATTAAAAGTACCTTTTGTCTCCATTTCCTTGCTTGGATTTGAAGCACTGTGTGTGTATAAGGGTAGAGAGGGGGCAGCTGCTGGCAGTACTCCTGAAAGGCTGATCAGAGAGATGAATATTCGTCCACATCCTCTGCTCCACGGCAGATCGCAGGCCATATCGTTAACTGTGTGTCTCACCAGCTTAGCAAAGTGTGAGGGCTCTGTCTGCTTGAATCGAAATCACTGTGTATGCTCACGGGAGCCTGAAGAAAAGGCTGATCCCATCAGTGTGCTAGGCAGCAGCATCGTCAAAAATTTTGCTGAAGAATCAGGAGCAGGTTGTTGTAACTGTGTCTCCACTTATTTAAAATCTTGGTAACAGAAGTGTTCTGGAAGTGGACTGCACTAATCATTCACACTGATCTGGCATGAGCACGGTGGGGTATACAAAGAATAAGACCCATCAAAGCTCCTGTTACTGTTTACTTGCCCTGCTTTAATATTAATTCTTCCCATTTACCCCCCTGAATTCTTTAGTGTCACACAAATGAAGGTTTGGCCTGGAATACTGCGGGAGAGCTGGAAAAGACGACTTCTGTTTTGTTTGGAATTTGTAATGGTGGTTGTAATTCCACCGCATTTTGTGTCATCTTCAAAGTTTTCCAGTTGTTGCAAATACACATACTGTGCTATGTAGTGATACGTAGTATAGTTAATAGAATGACCTCATTTTCTCACCTGGCAACTATAAAAAGACTGAAGCAGCTGTTTTGCCAGCCTCTATGGAGTGCGTACGGCACAGGAGACTGTAGGCTTGATAGACGCAGCCCTGCTGGTCCTGCCTGTAAAGAGGCCACATGGTGAGCAGTGCTGCCAGAGCGCTATACGTTCCTGCTGTTTTGATCCGCTTGCGAAGTTCACTGCAAGATGTGAAAAAAACAAACAAACAAAACCCCGCTGTTCCTGGAGCAACTTGTAATCTCCAGGTATGAAGTCATTTTACACATAAGTACAAAGCTAGTTTTCTGGGCTGTGATGCCTTTAAATCCACTTTTATCTGGAATAAGTTCATGATTTGAATCCAATGGATTTGTTATCGTAATTTATCTAGGAGTCTCCATTGGGATGAAAAGATCTGAATTTAAGGAATGTTTTGGAAATAAAAAAATGTGGTTGGAGCAATAGCTATAGCTTGAGCTGCAGCATATAATATCTTTATTAAAGTTATCATTAAAAAATTATCATTGAGTTTACACTTAGCTTATGATGCTGTACTGGGTATATGTAAACAGCTGAAGTAAAACTAAGCCCTGGAAGAGGAAGGTGGTCCTCTGTTGTCTATATCTACATCTAAAGGGGAGGAGGGGGGAGGGAGATAGCATTATAATTGGATAGTCATTCGGTTGAACTACTGCTCCTGAGTATCCCAGGAGAACGTCCTTGAAAGTAGTGATGGAATTTAATGAACTATTGTTAGTCCCTAATGCTTGGGAGGCCATGGTGGAGTTATTGCGCAACCAGGATAGATAGCCTATAGGTCATGTTTTTAATTGAAAATAAAAGTTTAATCTCAAATGAGATGTCAATTCAGCAAAGTCTTACTTGTGCCAGACACAGATTTTCTTATCTTAAACAGATTCTTCCTGTTTAAAAACAAGATGTGTGCTGAGTGTAGAATATTGGCATAACCTTAAAATTCCAGCCTCATGTTTCATAATATGCCAGGAAGGAAGAGATGGCAGTAGGAGATGTGTTGTGCCTATTTGTCTGTGCAAAGCATTGCTTATCTGTTTGAATTTTGACCTTATGTTAACTTAAAATACAGAATCTAACATAATTTTTTATCCTGACAAGTTGAGAAAGATTGTATCTCTTCTTTGAAAGAAATGGATTTTCTTTTCTGTGTAGTTTCAGACATGCTTCATACTGAATCTTTCCAAAAACTAGGAGGGCTAATGTAAATTCTTTTTTAGGGACAACTGGTAATATTTTTGCCTCAGAGGGATTTTTACTCTTACACTCAGTTTTCAATGATATTTTCAAAGAGGACAACTCTGAATACAGGTGATAGCCCTCACTATAAAAAAGGTATTGTAAATGGACAAAGTTGTGTCAAATTTTACTTTTTTTCTTACTTTTTTACTCATTTCTTACTAATTAGGATTAGGATTTTTTTTTGTTTTTGTTTTTCTGCAGCCGAACTATACATCTACAGGATCTTGCCTGTAGGAGTGGCCTCTTGCGACATGAGCATGGCTCAGTAGATGATGTGCTCTTAGTTCTCCTTTTTGCCATTTACCATTACAGCACTTGGGCCTGAATCTTCTAAAACTACTTCTGTATTGCACTCATCTCTTTAGGAAGACTTGCAGCATGATAATTTCAGCTGTGCCTCAACTTTATCCCTTTGAACACCTGTACACTTCCAGTAACTTACATTTTCTTTTTTTTGGTTCAGGATCATTTCTACCAGTCCACTTCCTTAGTCTGAGTCCTATAGATCTCCTCTAGCAATATTTCAGATAGATTTCCCTTGGATTATGATAGATCGCAGATGGGGAAGCCTTCTCTTGGGAGTCTTCCCTCTCTATCCAGCTGACTCAATCCCCCCCCCCCCAGTTTCATTAATTTTCCAAATATGGAAGGGAAGACTGAATGGACCTCATCATCATTACTCTTATAAAGGCTCATCACTCTTTGACTGTATGATTTTTCAATGACTTTAAGCATCTGAATGAAAAGGAGTAGGCAGTATGCTAAGAAAAATATGTAAAGAAGCCATGTGATGAAATCATAGTGAACATTTTTATAAATTGACGTCAAGCCCTTTCAGATCGTTCTTTATGGATGACTCTCTGGTTGTGCACTGAAGAATGGAGCCCCCCCCCCTCAAAAAAAATGTGAGAATAAAATATAAAATGTAATTATATAGGGTCTTGTGTGTTAATTCTAAGTGACGCAACTTGGCTGCTACACCTTGCAGCACAATGATCTATTTGAATACAATTTGAAGTGATGGATTATGTAAAAATAAGATTGACGCCTTTTTTTCTTTTTCATACTTCTAAAAATATTTGTTTAAATGCGAAAACAACATTTATATTTTTAAGCTTAAAGAAAGTGAGATAAATATAATGCCAATTTCATGAAATTAAGCTGATGATTGTATAGCACTTTCCTAATCTCCAGCAAAAGTCTCATAAATTTTTATCAATTTTTTTTCAATTCTGTTGGTCATAGGAAACTCTTTGCTGCAACTAGCATCCGAATTAGACCTTGTTACAATCTTAGTAGAAAGATTGTTGATTATGGAGGGATGCATATAAAAATATGAGTCAAAGTAATTTAGCCCTGGTTTCCATCCTGCATAATAGTACCATCTAGGCTAAAAAGTGGCAGAGTCAGGAAAAGCTTATGTGACTTTAGTCTGTCAAAATTACTAGCATTAGTGTGTTTTGTTCTTTTAGACTGTCGCATTAGCATCTTTCATGTTTGAGCTTAAGCATTTGCCCAAGATGCTATTTTAAGCTAAGACATAACAGAATTCTGCTAATTTTCATTGTAACTCTACTGAGGAAAACTTCGTTGTCAACAATGAAGAGAAAGACTGAATTTTAATACAGCTGCTAAAAAAGCAAGGTATTTATCATTGCAAAGTTAGTTATTTTGTGCTAGCCTGTGGAGCAGTGCTTTTTAGACTGAATATTTTAGAGATTCTTTTGAACAAAGTCAAGAGAATGTTTAGCACAGAACAAATGTGGAGTGAAATTTTAGTGCTATGCCTCCTAAAGGACAAATATCTCGCAAATGAATTATCGTCTATACAATACTGTTTGGGATGCCAGTGAGTAGAAGTGTATAAATCATGCATATGTGCATGCATGTCTGTTTTACGGGCAGGATAGAGACAGCATGCACATATGCTAAAATATAATGGATATTGCAGACAACTCATCAGAAAGGTATAGGGGAAGAAAAATTAGCATGGAAATAATTTAGGTGCTTGATAGTGACAGTAATATTATGTAAAATTTATTTAGGAAATACAGATTACTGAAACCAACCAGAAAATTCAGAAGTAGGATATAGTGAAACAGATCGGAATTTGCCCCAGGAGTAGCTTCAGTTTGCTTTGGGAAAGTTGTTGGGGTATCTTATCGTAAGTGATCAGGACTGCAGGGTTATATGTGTAAGAGAAAAAAAAAGAGTTGGTAATTTGCGATGTGCTATGATGACCAGTTTGAATGTACATTGAATGAACTAGCAAGATGATGTGCAAGAGAAGGGATTTATTAGCAAATCTGCTTTAGGATAGATTCTTACCTCACACATTTGATCTGCCACATGACAGTTGATTGATTTGTACATGTTTTAGGGTATTGTTTCTGGACATTCTAGGGAGATACCATACGGACATCAGAGATACAGAATTTTCAAAACATATTTGATTACTTTTTACAGTCAGAGCAAAATGTTCATGAAATAAGGGGAAAAGTGGTTCAAAGGTCTGTACTTTTGTTATCGGGAGAAAAGGTTAAGTTCCTAATTTAATGTCACAGATATAGGTTTAACTTTATCTTAAGTCTATCTCTTACATTACACATACATAGATTTTGTTTTTCAATTTTGTTCGAAACCTTTATTAAATAGGACTAGCATCAGCTTCTGCCATTTACATTAAGCAGCTTTGGTGCAGTATCGGGAATCAGGTCCCCCCACCTCCTTCCCATCTCTCACATCTGTGACTCCCCAGGGGCTACAGGACCCAATACTGACACCTGATGCAGGCTAGAGTTTACTGCAATTTTTTTTACTGCATCTCAGATGGTTTGGCAATGAAAGTCAGTTTTCCATGCATGAGTACAGGCTGGGGGCTGACCTGCTGGAGAGCAGCTCTGCAGAGAAGGACCTGGGAGTGCTGGTGGATGACAAGTTGACCTTGAGCCAGCAATGTGCCCTTGTGGCCAAGAAAGCCAGTGGTCTCCTGGGGTGCATTAGGAAGAGTGTTGCCAGCAGGTCAAGGGAGGTGATTCTGCCCCTCTACTCAGCCCTGGGGAGGCCTCATCTGGAGGACTGTGTCCAGTTCTGGGCTCCCCAGGACAAGAGAGACATGGAGCTACTGGAGAGAGTCCAGCATAGGGCTACGAAGATGATCAGAGGGCTGGAGCATCTCTCCTGTGAGGAACAAATGCTGGGCCTCTTCAGCCTGGGGAAGAAAAGACTGAGGGGGGGGTCTTATCAATGTCTACAAATACCTTAAGGGGGGGTGTCAAGAGGATAAGGCCAGACTCTTTTCAGTGGTTTCAAGCAATGGGACAAGAGGAAACAGGCACAAAGTGAGACGCAGAAAGTTCCATCTGAATATGAGGAAAACTTCCTTCTGTGAGAGTGACAGAGCACTGGAACGGGTTGCCCAGAGAGGTTTTGGAGTCGTCTTCTCTGGAGGTTTTCAAAACCCACCTAGACATGATTCTGTGCAACATGTTGTAGGTGACCCTCCTTGAGCAGGGGGGTTGGACTAGATGATTTCCAGAGGTCCCTTCCAACCTCAGCTGTTCTGTGATTCTCTAATATATCCTACCTAAGATGGAGGCATCTTTCTGCTGCTTTTGTTTGGTAGTTCAGCATAAAGTCTTTAGTAGGTCTGACTTATGCAAAGCAATGTATAGTGAAATGTGCCACTGACTGGATGCTTCTTCCAAATTTGCAATTAAAACAGGCAAATCTCTGTTCTGTGCAGGTGATTTCCATCAGTCCTTTCCCAAAGTGTCCTAGTACACAACAACATCTCTATTCAGTGATGATCAATGGACAGTGTAATATTTTCTTTATGTTGAATAATAAACAATGCAAACCTATGTTCAGCTAGTGACCATACATGGCACTACTATATGACCCACATATTGTCATACATTGGACATTTTCCTGTCTCAGCAGCTTCCGTGTACTTACTGCGCCCTTTGTCTGACACAATTGCTTTCTCCTTTCCAGTTCCTGAGTGACTTCCTATATGTAGTCAATGATCCTCTTTCCTTTTCACATGTTCGTAAGTCGTTCAGGTCCATTGCATATAAATATATACATATATATCTCACTTGCACACTGTAACAATTACAAACCCTGTTAAGCAGTTCACCAGCATGCTACATTTGTTTCTGAAGTGAGCAATTTCACACTCCTTTTTATTTATGGTCATTCTTTTTCTTACCTTGAACATTCATAGATGATTTCTTTTCTTCCTCTGCATGTAAATTAGGAGAAGTTCTAAAATCCTTTACCAGCTGCATTTAAGCTATTGTTGTGCTTCTTTTAGTATCCATTTTTAATCTCTTTGTAAGCTATCTTTTCACATTAAGCATTTGCCTACCATTTCCTCAGTCTATCTTTTTTCAACAAAAAATAATTTTGTTTTTGGCACCCTAACTAAATCAAACTCCTTTTCCATCTCAACACAGTAATCTATGACCTCTTGTGCTATTTTTTTTTATCAGCTGTCTTTAACTTGTTATTCCAGGTATAGTTAGTGTGTCTGTGCAGAACTCATGTGGAAGCTCTTTACACATACTTTTAAGTTTAGTAACCTTACTTTGCAGGCTGGTGTCTTGGGAGACTTTGTCCTTTGAAGTTTATGACTACAAATCTTTTACAGCTTTCCACTGTAGTTACTCTCCTAATATTATGCTACAGTATCTCAAGTCTGATTGTTTTAGAGTCTGAGTAGGATGTTTCATGAAAAATGACTTCTACAAATATAGCTTTGTACTTGACATTTCTGTATGGAAGCCATGAAACAAGAGACTAATTCTTCTCCTTTGGGCTCAGTGCAGTTCTTATCTGTGCAAGCGATACTATTGACTACAAAAGAACTTTTCATATCAGTAATGATTGTGGAGTTAGATTCTTGTCTGTGAAGATATTTTGGAGACAATCTAAGGCCTGTTCTGTAGTAACTGTGTATGGAATGGAATACATACTCTGTGCCAAACAGTCAGGTTCACACAGCATATTGCTCCTCTCTCACCAATAAAAACCAGAAAGCCATTCTTTTTTGTCCCTTCCATCACTCTTTCTGCAAAGCAACAAGAGTGAGAATGTATTGTGGAGTAAGAATGAATAGAGCAATGTTACATGAAAAATCAATTTTTTAAAAAATGTGAGAAATTTGCATCTGCTGCTGTTTCAGTCACTTATTTGGTAGTTTTGCTAATTGTAATAAATATTCTGAACTTTCATGAACTGGCATCTAAATAGCAAGGGGTTTCAATACTCAGTATTATAACTGGAAAAATCTATAGTTTAAGGATAATTTGTGAGTATCTGCCAGTAATTTCTCTATTTGAGGTCTCTGATTTTTTTCATTTTGTATTTGACTCTCCTGCTGAGAGGATTACCTTCTTCATAGTCCCTTCACTGTGTCAAGAAGAATGCTTATGAACGATACTGTACCTAAGAGAATTAGCAAAAACCTGCATTTCCCCAGTGATTTCTGAAACTTCATTTCTTCAGTAAATATTTAGTTGTAAACATTCTTTGTGCAAGTCTATCTTTATAAACGGACATTGTGTTTTGATTATTTAGAACCTGAAGTCACAAGGGGCATGTTGTAATCAGTTTTACTTTGGTAGGAATTGAAAACGTATTGTAGTAGTCAGAATCCCAAGGGGAAAGTTTCTAATAAAAACTCAATTGAATTTATTCATATATAGAGAGAACAGTCAATATCTAAGGCATGAAATGTCAATAAAAGTAAAAATATATTAGCATTTAGTGTATATTATAGAGCATGGCCTCGCTAGTTAGATTATTTCAGCTTTATTTCACAACGCCACTATGTGCATTAAAAAATGTAATCTCTAAAGGAAAATAGAATTAGTCTGTTACAAACAATTTCCTAGTTGTGAAAATAGATAGTTTAATATAAGATGTGATACAAACTTAAAAAATAAATCTGTATCTCACAGAAAACTGACTTGTCTAATATAAGTAAAAGGAAAAAAATCTATAATGTTTTTCATTATCATGTACGTAGATGAGATAGTCATTTTCTAACGTTCAGGCATTAAAAGTGCCTGAATTCTCTGCCATTCAAGTGGTTGCAGAGGCCACCTACTTGTCTGTTTGCTATTTTATTTTCTGCCCTGACTGAAAGATCGTTTTATCAAAAGTGATGAGGTAGCAAAAATCTGGCAGAATATTGTTCCATTAACTGGATGTCCTGTTTAATAAATTTCTAACTTACTATAGATTCCTATGATGCTTATCAGTCCTGAGTTCACTACCAAATCCTCAATCAATGGCAAATGATGAAGTTTTATTTGCCAGCTGGTTCTTCGGGGATGGTACCATCTGCTTCCATAGCCACAAACAAATCATCAAGAGTAATTCAAAACAAAAATGCCCCTAGATCAAATAACTTTCCCTCAGGCGTTGCAATCACGTAGGATCTCATTTCATGTTTGTTCTCCCATAAAGAAGTGCTGACAGAAAGATAACTGGATCTCTGATCTAGGGAAAATTATGTATCTTTTCTGTTGCCGAGCAGCCATGAACAGAAATGCCTGTTAGCCCCTTGCTCCAAAAGTCACAGGACAAGTGTTGAGCTGAATTATTTGGACTGAATTTTCGTCAACCTAAATGCACCTTCCTGTTCACTGTTACTCCCATCATATCCCTCTTCCACTGCAACTTCAAGGAGTCAGTGAGCAACATTTAAATCTTGAGAGCTGTCATTGTATTTACCATATTAGAGATGTAGTCTTCCTGATAGTGAAAATGACTCATAGTTTCTAGTACAAAAATTCCTGCTTATATATTTAAATTGTGAGCATTCTCCAATATTAATTTTAAATATCCCGCTTGTTTGCTCCATTCTATTATCTGTGGAGAGAGCTGAGTTAAAGCAATTCAAGTAAATTCCACGTGTTTTTATGTGATATTTGGCAGGGAACATAGCAAGCTGTTTGTCTAGGAGGTAGATTGCCAGTCTGAGATAAAGTTTAAGAGTTTTAAATGCCACTGTAGAAGAGCAGATATTTAGCCCTCAACAAATAGCACTGCTCCGTAAGCATCCACTGTCACCTTTTTGCCGCCTTCTGACCAGCACCTATGGGACTGAATGAACTGACAAGTTTTGCTCACTTTCAAAATCAGTTTTCAAAAGTGGGTTACTTTATGTGGAATACTGGAATTGCAGTAAGTACTATTGCATGTTTCCAGAGTCCTTTTCTGTTAGTGTTACAGGGGTTTATTTAGTAATAAACTGAAATTGTTTAAAGAAAAAAATATTTATGCATGTGAGTGTCTACCATGCCTCACACAGTCTATGCTTCTTCAGTTAGAGTCCTTTTGGGATGAATAAGGGTAGATGTTGCTTGTCTGCAATACACTTTGTCTGTTCCTTCCATAGTTTTAGGATTGTGAGAGCCCGACAGCTATGTTCACATGCACACGCAAACACGCACACACACACACACACCCCTTCATTATCGTTAGTCCATGGCCATTATCAATCTTTTCACTTTTTCAAGCATGGCATGGTGGTGCCTGTCATTCATAGTTTGCTTTATGCCTTCTTCAGGTCTCCTGTTATGGCTGGAGGACTGTTTGCTGTTAACCGAAAATGGTTTTGGGAGCTGGGAGGCTATGATCCAGGATTAGAAATATGGGGAGGAGAGCAGTATGAAATCTCCTTTAAGGTAAGTCGTTAAGTTACTTTATACAGTAATTCCTTACTTGTTTGGGACAAGACACTATTTTACTTCTCTGGATTTGCATTTCTGAAATGCTGTGTGATCATGAGGCTTTTATTCATACCAGCTTTTGTCTTTTAACTAAAACTAATTCAGTACAATACTACTTTGCTGCTTAAATGATTTTTTGCAAATTTCTGAGAGCTATGCCATTGCCATATGCTCCAGAGGCCATACAAAAATCAAACTAAGTCATTTTTTTCTGACAATCTGGTAGCTTGCCACCATCAGGAGAAGAGAGTTTTACCTCATACCATGCTTCGTCTTGTCCTCTTCCTCCGCGTATCTTGTATCAGCTTTACATTTATTCCTTATTACATTTTACACTGCATTTATTGAGCAGATTCAACTCAATAAACCAACAAAAAACTAATGCAGAAAAAATAATATTTTGCTCAAATCAGCACATTTAATCATCTCTGGAAGAGGCTCTGCTAGAGCTGGTTCAGGGAAATGGGTGGGAATGAAAGGAGAAAGTCATTGGAAGAGGGACTCCTTTCAACAGCAGTGAATCTCCAGATATACTCAGCTGCTATGAGCTATATTCTACAGGCTAGATTTTCAAAATGAGATTATTTTTTAATTACATTTGCAATGACAAAACATATGTTTAAGTGCTCAGTTTATGTACAGCCAGCCATGTTATTTATAGTATATGTATTAATTTTGTGGTTATGAGCGTATCCAAATCAATTACTTGACTTTTACATGCTGAGTTGATAGTCCTGTTGCTTTCCACATGTATAATAGGTATTTGTATCACTTTGATAAGGGCTAATATGTCTGATTTTGAAAGTTTAATTTATTATGTTCTAGCATACCCAAGAATTAAGAACTTTACCTGATGGTCTCTACCTGCAAAAACTTTCAATTAGTTCATAATATTTCAGGAAATAGATGCATTGAGTCAAACATATTTTGATAAAACTTGGATCTGAAATTAGAATTCACATATAGCTTCAGGATCTTTCCAACCTACTTCTAAACTCCTATAGTGTCAACCTCAGAAAATAAATTTAGTATGTCAGCCAGGAATAATATTATACATCTAGCTGCATCCGAGTTTCAACTCTGATTAAAACAATAGAGTTGAGGCCATGCTATTGAATGAAATGTACAACATGGCCCTACGCTGGACTGCCAGGCTGTCTTTATGAGAGTTATCAAGAACAGCAAAATGGTTTGTATTAACTATGCTACTCTCATGTTTATTTGAATCACTTCTATACCACAGCAAAACAGAGCTGGAAGCCAGGGGAAGCTCAATAGACAGACAGCAAGTTTAGAATATATTGATTTACATTCTATATATTTAGGTTGTTTCTGTCACTTGTAACTGTCACAACTGTCTCTGACAAATCACCTAAGATGTTATTATCCTAGTTCCTGTATTCCTTTATTTATCTTCACAAAGAATATATTGAGAATGCAGTCCAGTCATCTTTGTATAGAAACCATAGTAACAGTGCTGAACGTTGAGATGCTAGATTCCCCCTGCCTACTTTGCTCAAGTGATAGATTTTTTGGGAGGCAGCTGTGTCACACTGGGTCTCATTTCAATCATATATCCTGATTCATCTCATTAGTATATATTGCCCTTGGAGTCCCTGTCTTTTCTTATTAGTATTAAAAGAAAAAAAAATCTTTAAAAAAGATGGTGTATCATTTGCCCAACAGGAATAACAACTTTCTGTTGGAAGAACTTCAACAGCTCTAACTTTTATGAAGAAGGCTGCGATTTTCTTTGGAGTGACAAACAAATGGGGAAAAATGATACCAGAATGGGGAGTTAATAGAAAGAAAACAGAAATTTTATTATGTCAGAATCTCTGATCACTGAGGAAAGATTTCTGGTTCAACAGTTTCTACATCAAGAGACATCATTTCAGTCATCTTAAAATTTCTGTAAATGAGGTCAAATGAACCAAAGATGTTAATTTACAGGCCTTATTCAAAACACTTGGGAAGATGTTGGACTTCCCGTCTCTCTGTTTATTCACCAAGTCTATGAAAAAGACAGATGATTAACCTGTGTGAGACCCCAGTTCAGTTTGCTCTTCTTTTTGAGTCTGAAACTACATCTTACTTTTCCTTAGAGCGTCCACATCTATAGCCTGTGGGAATGTCATAGGTTGGGTGCCCTGTGTTTATGCCACATCTCTCCTTAATGCTGTTTCATTTGGCAAATAATTACATATTGTACCAAAAACATTTCTAACCACCAGCTACTTAGCCATTCTCACTTATTTCTTCTTTGACGCAGTTAATTCTTAAGTATTTTGTAAAAGCATAACTGGGTTTCATTAAGCATTTCCAAAAGGAAGCTGATTTGAAATGTCCCATAATTGTGGGAAGTTTGTGTTTAGAGAACGGTTTTAGACTGATCTTTAAGTTTAGGAATAGATAAAATGTTTCTTCTATGTTCTTCATATATCATCTTGCTTTTAACTTTGGGATCCGTTCGTATGAAAGCAGCTATATAAATGCGAATAACTAAATGATCTAGCTACTATAAACGGAGATCAGGATGATGACATGACCTTTCCAGTATCAAACTCATGATTCTTGTGGTTAATTCAAATACAATGATGTAATTGCGAGGGAATGTATGCCAGAGTGAGAGCTGTCATGTACTCACTGAAATGAAGTAGTGTCTGGTTCAACTTGAACCGAACTGCACTGCTCTGTGAGTGGGAGTGAGGAGTGTTCACACATCATTTTTGGTACTCTTCACTCAGTGATGAGTTTTAAACTCCACCTCAGTCAATAAGCTACTGTTCACTGTAGTGATCCCTCTGCTTAACATGATAACAGTAGGCCCGGGTTCCTCTAGAATAGACAAGCTGTGACATGTATCTTTAATTATTGTTGCTGTTTGCCTGACCCTAATGTTTGAGTGCAAAGATAACCTTGCAGATACGTTAAAGAAGAACTTTGGCAGATGTATATGTCAAATATCTTGGTTATATATCCAAATTCGCTAGCGGCAAACATGAAACGATGCTAAAGAAACAGTATAGGTCATATTTGATGTTCTTTGTCCTAATTTTATTTGGAAAAGGATTTCCTTGATATTGGAATGAAACTTTGCTCCACAGAACTGTTTACTCACCAGAGGAAAAAGATCACTTGCCAGTCAAGATCCTATTAAGAAAAAGCATCTTCTCAACCCAAACTCCCTGCAGTATTGTATGAGGGATATTCACAGTCATCCCCACAGCTCAAGATCTGCAACAAAGCAGATTGAGTGCCACGAGCACAGTGTGGGCTTGGGGAAGGAGAGAAAGTGGATCTTTTAAAGAAGCATGATGGTTAAACTGTGCTGGTCAGGACTTGATGAAAGAGTCTGCCTGAACTCCTCTGACATCAGTTTCTTCATCATGAACTTCATATCAACTGCTCTGCTCACTGTAACCTTCTACTGCACTTCGCATACCCCAGAGACACCACACACAGGTTGGTGCTGAGCCATGGAGTCACCATGCATGCTCAAAGAAGTCACTAGCTGTAACAAAGCAATAGTGCTTTAAGAGTTTGAGATGATATGACAGAGTTCAAGGACTGATTAAAAAAGTAAGATTAGCGATGAAAAAAGAAAGAAAATAGGTATGGGAAGGATGTGTCTAAATTTGTAGAATGATACGATGGGAACAGAAAACCTCAAGCAGCGGCAGAAGTGCCCCGCTGGACATGCTGGTTCAAGTCATAACCACAGGCACACATGTGCCAGGTGGTTGATGCAACCTGCAGGGCAAGCAGTTGCCTGGGGGAGTTGGGCAGGAAGAGGATGAAGCAAATTTAGAAAAGGTGCTCAGGCTAGGAAGCCTAGAAGTGTTGATCTCTATTTCTCACTGGCTGTGACCCAGGAGTGACAGACACCAGGCCTGAACATAGAGCACTGTCCTAACCAAACATCTTTTTCCATGGTGAGAGTTGCATTGTCTTATTACAGTGGGCCAGAAGGTGGATGGTGTGAGACAAAAACACGTGTTTAGGGGTAGGGGCAGTTCTAGTGGAAAAAAAAAATAGATACTACAGGGAGAGAATCTGCAATGAAACTAAATTTACTGCAACTTAATAAGTTTCCCCAAAATACAGTAGTTGTTATAATATTTCTGTGATGTTTGGAATTGTGTCATTGCCTGACAGGAAAAAAGATTTGGTGTGACCTAGTTATTCATGAAAGTACTCCTCAAACTTGTATTCCAGGTACTGACTTGTTAGGAACACAGAGAGTTTTTAAAAAAAAAAAAAAAAAAAAAAAAAAAAAAAAAAGCCACAATTTTAAAGTTTGTTTGACTTTTATTTCCTCAGCTGTAAAACCCAACATTTTGTTGTTGTTGTTGTTCGTTTCATGCTTGGCAATATTGCCGCAAAGGATTTCAGCGAGCACAGAGGTGGTTGCCGTGTTGATTAACTGCTGTTTCTAAATCAGAGCACTCGCATGGACATTCATTGAATGGTGAGGCAGCCACAGCCAGTGTCTCAAAATATGAACTCCTTGTAAAATAGTTTCTTAGACTCATTTTTACATAAGAAATAATATACAGTATTTTATTTTTCTGACAGCATAAACCTCTGGATCAATTTTTTAATTAAAAAGATACATGATATCTTGCTGATACTTTTCAGCGTGCACTAAACTTGTGAAAGCTGGCAAAGTGCTAGAAGTAACCTGCTGAGTAGCTTCTCTTCTCAGTTACCAAGGAAGCCACAATTTAGGAAGTTCTAAATACATTTGTTAGACACTGTTAATGCAGTAATCTCCAAAAGAGAGAGAAGTGAAAGAAAAGAAATGCAGAAATCCTGTGTTTGCTGAAGACTCTACATTCTTTAGGAATGTCTTAACATTAAACATCTTAAATCATACCTTGATGAAAATACTAGAGGTGATATCCTAGCCTCTTTGAAGTTAGTCTCCTCTATCTAGGACTGTTTTATCCTTGCGCATGTTGACTCATCTTTCAGATGCTCCTCATCCCTGTCTTCCAGTGCACACCTCCGAGTCCCTCTTCTCACCACTGTTGGCAATCTTGGGAGAGTAGGGGAATGTTAGGGAACTGTTAGTGCAGTTCTAATCTATACCAAAGTATTGACAAGCAAGGAATGTTACCACCTTCTTCAGTATTTTAGAGATGCCAGTCAGTGTTGCTGAAATATCCACAGTCATCAGTTTTCAGTTTACCCAGTGATGTTATAAGATCACTCTCATGAAATCCCACTGCACCACAAGTAAATGTGTTACTGTTCATGACCCCACTGACTACAGATTTTGTAGTGATTGATTCTATTTTTAGGGTTTTTTCTTGCATTTACAGTCTGAACGTTTTCACTACATGGAAAAGTTCACAGTGAAGTATTCTTCCTTTTCCTTTTCTACAACTGCCAAATCTATTTTTTTGGCTTATATTTCAGACAGTATGACTGAAAAATCCCTTAATAATTTTATATTCTTATTTTCTACAGATTTTTCAGCCCCATTACAGTAGTACATCTCTACTGTGGATAGTCTTTACTTCTTGCAGAATGCTCAGTGCACCATGCTGATAACTTTGCCTGACATACTTTATATTCCTCTACCACCAGTTTGCTGTTTGTCTTTTCCCATCCATTTTAATGTCTCTTGCTATTGTCTGTCTTGTTACTGACCCTCAGCAGCAGTATATTTCTCAATTAGTTTTGAAGCCCATCCAAGATCCATTCAGTCCCTTCTCAATCTTTCCTGAGATTTGCTGTATGTTTATATTCCTGTTCCATAGCAGCACATCCTCTACTGCTCAGAAATCGAGTCTCTTACTGCAGCAGTTGTGATTACAACGTAGCACATGGTTTGCAGTCTCACTCTAGCGTGCACTGTATTTACATTTTACAGACAGTCCCAGGACTGGATTACTCACAAACTGAGTAGGTAAAGCAAATAAAAAAACAGGAGAAAGTAGCATTCGATTTTAAAGACAAAATGAAGTGCAAAGAGGGTAATTTCGCCCAAAATCCCACAAGAGCTGTACAGCAGAGCCAGAAAATGCATCTGTGACTTCAGAGCTCCAGTCAAGAACAAAACCTACTTAATCTCTTTTAAAGTTTGCTATAGTGCTTGCCATTTGCTTTCAGCCATCTCTATAAAGTGCCTTCAACACTCTGTTAGAAGGAGCTGTATGAGAAAAATTATGATGCAGTACATAGTCAACACAGAAACTACTCTTCTTTCGATATCTGCAAAATGAATTTTTATTGTTTTGGTTTTGTTGTTGGTTTTTTATACCCTGGCTGCAGAGCAGATTCCTTGCTTTTGTAAGAAGGAGACATTAGCAATCTTGAGTTTCATTGCTTGCTTGTTAGATAAACAGAGGCATCAGTGTTGTGATATCATTTCACCACATGTCCCGCACCACCTGAATTCCTTTCATGGTATGCCGGAGATCTGTAATATTTAACACAGAAGTCATTCTCCAATTTCTTGCATTTAGCGCAGATAACAAAAATGCACATTTTAGAGACAAAGTTGCCAGAACTGAACTTCCCAGGAAAATATAAAATTGCTTTTAAAATCATTCTGAAGCTGAAAGACAAAACAGGAACAGCTGCTAAATGTCCTTCAAGGCAGCCCAGGACTCATTTCAATTACCGTACACTGTGCACCTCAGGTGCAGCACAGCATTTTCAAGTTTTATAGCTATCAAATATAAACGCAATACAAAGTGTTATTTCCTCCCACTTGTTATTGCCTCAGCATGTCTGACAGGTTTTTTTTGTAATTCCTTCCCCCCCCCCCCTCCACCTTTTTTAATTCACATTCTACTGCATTAGAGGAAATGCAGTATGTGTCTGCTTTAGCACTGATTGTCTGAGTTAAAGTAACACTCACCTATATATATGTTTCTCCTTTCCTGTCTTTTAAATGTGTTCTGTGGCTGACCTTCCTCTGAGTCAAACTGCTGTGCTGTCCACTCTTCAAGGGTTGGGAAACCTTGTATAATCACTTCAGTATCTTCTCTAGCCTTTGAAATAACACCTTCATTTGAAAAGTAGTGATGAGTACTAAATATGTATGTGCAGTTTCATCAGTGCATTGGGCTATTTGCAGATGGCAAAACAAGAGATTTCCACTAAAAAGAGGTACAAAATGATGCAACACAAAGTATTGGCAGAAAGTGGAATTAATTTCTTTTTAATGGTAGCATTACTTGCCTTATTTTAACATTATCATTTTCATAATTTTTACTATGTTTATGAACATGTTTTCCGGGGAATTGGTTGGCATGAGAACTTAAACAAGTAAGGATTTCAGGTTTTCTTTAAGAAGTAAATTTTACAAAATGTTTTTGGAAAGGCAAATCATGTCCACATGACAGAGCAAGAGTGCTTTAGGCTGTAATGAGCTATTTTGGCATTCTCTTGGGCCTCCATTTCGAACCCACTGATAAGTTTGTTCCCTGAGAAGGACTGTGTTCATTAAAATACCAAATAAGGATATCTTCACAATAGAAATACTTACTAAAATACTCTTGATTCTATCAACGTACAAGCTTCCATTTGGCAGAGTGATGCCCAGGACAGGTCCCTTTCACATCCTGTGCTGCTGGAATGCAAAATTTGTCTTCTCATCTGACATGTTAGTGTGCACCAAAAGCATCCAGATAGAGGTCCTATGATAACTAACCCTGTGTTGGGAAATAGTAAGAAACAGCTTCCCAGTAACATCTGACTCAACTGCGCCTGACTGCAAGTGTTTCTGTGAAACTGCAGGACAAAGCCAAACACAAGAGTTTACTGAATCTTCAGAGGTTTCAAACCCTCTTTGAAAGCGTGCACTGGTGTACGTAGTTTTGCCCTGCCAGCAGTCAATTACCAGTTCTCAGTTGGATGCTCTGGCTAACAATGAAGAGCCTATAAGGACTAAAGGGCCCCTATGAAGCAATTAAATTGCTTTCTAACTCAAAACTTCAGTTTAAAACCCCTGTTTTCTCCTCTCATAGTATGAATAGTGCAGTAAGTCTAAGGGGCTTGCCTGTTGCCTTCAGCAGCTGCTCTGAATCACACTTAAGCACTGGAGTATCCCATAATACAGTGTTCAGTGTCTGCATGTTCTGTGTACTGAGGTTTACTCACTAGCTCACAGCCATATTGCCAGGACCAGACAGAAATACCCTGTATCACAAACAGGCAAGCTCATCTTGGCACACTGAAAGAGTTTTGTCCATTTTTGCTATTGTTTAATCATGTGCTACCAAAAAATTAAGAATTTCATTCTTCTGTGGTTTCAGAAAATCAGCAGCTACAGCTAGCTGGCAGGCAGGGCAGAAGAGAATGAGAAATGTCTGGTAAAGAGTGTAGAGATGGACATTGTTTGTTCTCCAGAGGCTTCACGGAGAATGTCAAGTATTTGTGATCACATCATATTTTCTGATACCTTTGGTTGAGGATCTGGTTTCTGTTGGCTTTTGGGAGCATATCAACTTTTGAGTGAATTTCTTTCTGTAAATCATTGGTAAAACTTTCAGTTGCTAGCATACTGTTCTGCTTTAGCCTCAGTCCCAAACTTATTTCACCATCACTCATATATACAGAATGCATCAAATACAGAGAAAATCATTGTATGGTAAGGCACCTTGTAATGGTGCCCCTAAGTTCTCTTCCAGATTCATGGAGATCGTTTATATATGCCTCTTCACCTCTAATGCAATATGCATTTGAATACCTCTTTTAGCCTTTGTTTATGTGTTTGATATTATCACAAGAAGTATCGCAAACGATGTTTGAGGGTATGTTACTGACACATCTACTCAGTATCACAGTACTTGAGGTGGGTAGATTGTAATACCAGTGACTTGAGAGGGTGCTTAGATACATAGTATAATTGCCATGTTAGACTCCAGTGGCTTTGTATTGCCAAAGCATATAAAACCATACCTGTAGGTGTTACTGGTGTGATTTCCATAGTTCCTCTGATGTGACATGCAACCGTGCTTTCACATGTGTTTGTTAAGACTAGTTGTGAAGAATTCCTTACTTGCTACCCATCATCATACAGCTTGATTTTTAGAGTGCCAAGTTCTTGCAGCTGCCATACATTTTGGAAGGAATTTTGGTTCAGACCTTAAGCATCAAAGAAATATACTCCAGATGATTGCATTGGTTTGAATATTAAAAGTATTAATGATAAAGCCTCATGGTGTGCCCTTCTTTTTCTATCTATGTGAATTTGATCAGTAGGAAATTGATTTATTTTGTTCCTTTTTTCTTTAGAAAAATGAAGAACGTCTTAATACTTGAGCTCTATATTCACTAATCAGTACAATTTATAAGCCAAATGTTTTATAATATCTCTATTTTTGCTTCTAATTTACTTCTATACGTTTTAAACAATCTTTCCGTATGTTTTGAACAGTTTTTTGTCTTTGACACAAAAATATCTTTGTTCTGATGCAGGAGGACTGTTGATTTACGTGTTAAACAGGTTTTATGATTTTATTTTGAGTGTCTGCTGCTTTTGCAAAGCGAGGTCCCAGGTAGCAAAGAACAGGCTGCCACATTTATCTATTTCTAGCTGTGGAACGTGCATAGAACACCACTACTATGACTATGAGGAGTCAGTACAGAATGGTGTGTGGTTTTCACGTATCTCATTATTTAAAAAACCTTTTTGCCCCATTTATTTCCAGGAATCATTCTTTCATTTGTTTTCTATTTCCTTTTCAGGTGTGGATGTGTGGAGGTGGCATGTTCGATGTTCCATGCTCTAGAGTTGGGCATATCTACAGGAAGTATGTCCCTTATAAAGTTCCCTCTGGAACCAGCCTAGCCCGAGTGAGTAATTGGGTCTTGCTAGTTTGCGTTTTCATTCATCATCAGTCTCTAAATTCCCTGTGAACTAGTTCCTGTATCTAACAGTAAAACATTAATAAGTAAAATGAATGTTTCTTTATTTTTCTAGAATAGGGTGTGCAATTGCTGCAGTTATGCTGACTTCCAGAGATAACATTTCCAAGAATAAAATGACAGCATAAAAATACAGGGCTAGAGATTTCAGCGTAGAAGTGTATTTTATACTGATTCAGAAGAATGTAGGAATAACCTTAGGCTTGTGTTCTTGAACTGCATAGTATTGTTAATCATAGAAGCAAGACAAATCTGAATGTTCATTTTCTGATCTGTCAGCAAAACAGAATCTTTCAAAAGAAATGTTTTTGAGGCAAAAGAACTGAGTAACAGTGATTTGAGTGACTGTCTAATTATTGTATTAAGCCTGATTATGGAATACAGCCAACTTGGTACTGTGTCACTGAGAAATTGAGACCTCCAGACATTTCTCAGAGACTACTGAACACATTCATATCTATGAGGGTTTTTTTTTCTCAAAAGAAAATGTTCTATAACTTTCTGGAGATGTTCATGGGATAGCAAAAGATAGGAAACAAAAGGCACAGATTTAGCTTCCAGGTAGATACTAGTATTTATTCGTTCTTCATTTTAACCTTTTCTATTTTAGAGGATTTTTTAAAAATAAAATGACGTTAATATTAAAGTCTGCATATTGCCATAGGGTAATAGTTTATGAATCGTATTTTTTCTTAGTAGCAAAAATGTGATATGAATAAAAGAATAGATTTCTTAAGGGGGTAGATATTTTTGGTTTTGTCACTGTGAGACAAGGCTTGCTGTAATAATTCTACAGCACAAGAAAGAGGAAGAAGGTGTTCTGTGCTGAGAGAGAGAAAAGGTTTTGCTTTAAAAGAACAGCTATATAGACAGTAGGACATATGATACAGTAATAGGATTAGTGTTGTTGTTAATGTTAGTTACAGGATGTGTTTTGACTAAATTCTGAAATCAAAATCTTCACCTAATGTTGTTAAATGTAGTCTCTTAAAGTTTCCCATCCAGATTACTGCATTGATTGAAATAACTTGTTTAATTCATGAAATTCCCCCAGCAAAAAGCACATATAACTTGAAAAAAGAAATCCAAACCTCAGTCTCTGTTTTATTTACAGAAAAAAAGTATCTTATTACAAAATATACTGTCTTGTGCATTAGCAGTAGGAGCAAAATACAATCATTTCTATTCGGACTAGTAGCGGACTGAACTAGTTTTCATGGATGCACTGTGAGAACCTACAGCCATTAGTTACCTCCTAGCCTCCACATGTTTTATTAGTTTTAGCTTGCTTTCAAAAAAAATCACTTGTGAAATGTTGCGATAAATATTTTTCCTGTTATAAGAATGAAATCTCTGCCCATGCACAGACTCACTGTCCTATACCTTATGGGAAAAGAGCTAGTATGTTGATAGGGCAGATCTTGTCTTTCTTGTTCAAGTAATGCATCATTTTTCTGTGTTGCTGTGGTCCAAAGCATAGCTGATGCTTAGGGAAATTTCTGGTATATTTTTTCTAGTAGATTATTCTAAAACAAAATGTTGTTCTTTAGATGCGTTGCTTCAAGGGTGCCAAGAGCACAAGATTAGATCTTTGTCTGTTTTAGAGTTTGTGGCTGTTGTCATAACTCCATGAGCCAAGGGGGAGATTTTGGTCTCAGAACCTTAAAAGTCTATGTCTAACTTTAAGCCTAAAACATTCCCTTTCTCTGATCCAAGCCATAAAAGAAAAATAAGGACATATTCATCTTCAATGAATAGACAATCCCTTTGATAGAGATCACTTCTGGACCTGAATAAAGTGACCCAAATGGAGCTGTTAGCCAAAATAATACTGTGGCAATATACACATAAGTGGCCCGGATTTTGCAGCTGTATTTGGGTTATCCTCCAAATGTTGTGTTATATTTTCCAAAAATTATATTCTAGCCCTTACATGAACTTTATCTTAAATTTTCCTCCAGCTCAGCAGTATAATGAAAAACATACCTAAGAATGTGTGAGTATTATCCATGTTTGTTAAAAGCAATAATTTGAATACAATTTCAATTCCACAGAACTTTTTCCTAAATCCTTTTGCATCCTGTGCCATATGAAGGAGGATGCTGGAGATGCAGTGAGCAAAGGAACAGGCCCCAGAAAGCCCGGCAGTGGCTGTATAAATGATTGCAGTAGCCCCTTTATTAGTCAAGGAGAATTTCAGCGCAGATACTGCATTAGAGTCACAGATTTCCTCATCCTGTCCCTCAAAACATTAGCACAAGGAGTGTGGACACTGGAGTTAGGATGAAGAGGAGCTTCTAGACACTGTCAGGCATAGCCCAGTTGAGGTTGCGGCATGGATCTCTTTCAAGCTGTTTCAACCACTGATACGCTTTAGGCAATTCATGGGACTGACATAACAAATATTACTTAAGTGATCATTTTACTGTACCTTCCCATTGGATTTCACCTATTTACATCTTATGCTGGCAAGGTGCAACACAATTTCAGCTAGCTACGTAATACTGGACCAGTCTAGATAACTTCTAAAGAGCTGTGACCAGGTATGAGGATCACATATGCTTTATAAAGAAAGAGACTTCAAGCCTGCTGAGCCTCCTCTATCACTAAATAAACATTACTCTACCACAGACATTAACATGTATTGTGACATTGATTTTCTCTGTCCTTATTATCCTGTTTCTTACCTTCTCATCTGTCACTCATGACCTGCAAGGCCCAGAGTATTTTTTGCTGATGTTCATCCCATAAATTGAAAAATATCCATATGTAAAATGCTCTGCCAATGAAACTGTTCAGGGGTATAGAACAAAAGTAAAACAAACTGAAAAAAGAAAACATAGTAGATTTACAAAACAGACTATGAGGAACAAAAGGAGGTATAACTGAAAAATTTTCTGGGGATGTCTCAGGATGTTGCTGATTGCCAAATGCAGTCAATGCCCAATTTACAGGTAATTGCACATGAAGCAAGGTTAACAGGCGTACAGATGTCAGCAGTCATTCTACATTGTAACTTAGAAGCATCACAGTATTATCATTCATTCCCAGCCTGTCAGCCACGGCACAAAGCTATGGCTACTAATAACTATTTTAGCCTGTTTGTTTTTAGTAGAACATATATCTAAAGAATGAGTCCCTAAATCTTAAAATCCTATGCAAGATGCTGCTCCATTAAGAAGTTCTGAATTGTTTTACAGGATTATTTTAGTAGCTTTGGTATTTTTGAGAGATGCTTCATTTTTTAGAATTCTAGCTATGCCATTTTGTCTTAATTATCTAATAAAATAGACTAAAATAGCAATTTCTTGCAGGTATATCCCAGTTTATTATTTATTTAGTTCCATATTTGGGGAGGAGGGGTTTCTATTCATGATTCTGTAAATACCATAAGCCTATCAATAAAAGCTCGCTGTTCCGTAGGGTATGCAGAGAAGAAGTCAGAATTTCCATATATCTCTACAGAAATTTCTTTCATTTTGCACAGGTTTTTAGCATTTACTCCAGAGCATTAGTGTTAGCCCTTTCTGAAGACAGGGAAGGGCAAACCCAGTGAAGTTCAAGTTTGGATGTTAAGCCAGCAGCATGGTGAATCCTAATCTTAACTTGAATTCCTCCCTGCACTCCAGGACTTGGGATCCCAGAGCCCAGTGATCCTCTGACCCAGCAGGCACAAGCATGATGACACTTGCCTCATTACACTGTGTCGCTGAATTGGAACTTGCAAGAGTTTGGGTTCAGGAATTCAGCTGATAAAGGTGGGTTCAGATTCCCACCTGAACCATTTGCTCAGCCTTTTCCTGTGGCTTCAAAAGCGATCTTTAAATAAAATTACTGTAGCTGCACCATCTGGTGCTGTGACCTCATTTGCATTTTTGACCAAGCTTCCTTCAATATTAAGATTGCTTATTTTTTTTCCAGCTGCAAATGGTGTTTGGGTTTTCTTAAAACAGTACTTGGACGTTTCTCTTTTCAGTTTCCAGCCAGTTACAGAATCAAGGAGAATCAGTTAGGTAAAGTACGTTTGTGAGACTCTTGTTTTCTAGTGACACAATGAAAACTGTACAGTGCAAACTGATAGACTGTTAAAGGGACAGTGCTGGTACTTTTACATTCCTTTTTAGCACAAAAGGCTGTAGCACAAATTCAGTTATGATTCAGCAGTCGCAATAAGCAACTGAAACATCAGCTTAGAATAAGCAAATTATTTATGAATCAAGCAAGAACTACCTTGTTGCAACAACACGATTATATTATAATGACAATTATAATTTTAAATTTACGTTCTATATTTCTTTAATTTAGCAGATTTATAAATTCATCATTAATTAAATGAAGATGTGAAGCAGAGTACTTACAAAAAATAGTTTCAAGTAATGTCTACTAATCCTTGAATACAAGAAGACAAAGTAATTTTTTAAAATGCTAATTTAATATTTTCTTCAATCAAGATAAATGTTTTGCTTTTAAGGTAATAGATTGAATAGGACAGGCAGTTTAACTCTTAGCTGTCTGAAAGAAATGCAAAGACAGAGGATTTAATGCTTCTGCATAACAATAGCATCAAAGTGATAGTAACTACTTCCCAGGATTCATTCAACAGACTAGCACTGGAACCCAACTAGCTTAATTTGGAGAATTTGGAGTCAGATCCCTGAACTCTCCTCCAGGTTTAACTGCTAAGGTGAGCTGTAGTCCAAATGGACCCACAGGATATGAGTCTGGAAAGTGAGCACCACACTAGTCAACAAATTTGCAGAGATGTTGTTACACTCTCCCTCTGTTCTCTTCTGAGTAGTAGGCAGCAAATAAACGTTTTCCTATCTGGATTGTTTGGGTGGACTGTAAAATGCATATATGCTTCTTATTTGCAAAATGTGTGAATAAGAGTAGGCACGTATAAGGAAATACAAATCCTAACCAATTGCTGGTAGTTCCATAAACAAATAATAAAGCTATGGAGTGATTTTTGTTCACAGGGAATATCTGTGGCTATATTTATGCCCCTCTGAGATCTCCAGAGCGGCTGTGAGGACAGCATGCTGTACTCTCGCCTCCCTCTCTCCCCATGGCTGCCCTACGAGCAGCCCACGGGGGCTTGCAGCCACGGAGGCAGGGCAGGAAGCATCCTCGTGGCACACCATGCCAATCCTGGCATGCACGCCAGGAATTCACTGCCCACAAAGCCCCAAAGCTTCGCCTCGAGTCATGGCCTTAATCCTATGCCCAGTGAGCAATGCAGATGTATCCTTTAGTGAGCAATTTTTAATTTTTTGCAATTTGTAGATCTTTAAAATTTTTTGCAGTGGAGATACGAGCCTCTATACAGAAAATTGAAGTCTTGGCTGTTTTTAGGGAATTTCAGTTCAAGGTGTTCACAGATTACAGGCTGAAAACAAATAGACTCTTTCTTTTCTGCCAGCTGTTCTGTGCTAACTTTCACAAGAGCTATTTATATATACTACCAGCCTTGTCACCTAGTTAGCATACTGTGAGAAGCATTTCTCATATACCTCCAGGCATCTCTTTATTTGGTTGTTTTTTCACACAAATAAAAACTATTTCTGGAATGAAATGTGAGAGAGTTTAATCCTGGTTAAGTGAAAAGAACCAAGACAAGAAATCCAAGATGAGAGAAAGAATGGCAACCAGTAGCACTGCTTAATCATAAAGATAAAAGGAAATTGGGCAAGAAGGCAGAAAGATGAAAAACCCCATTTAGACTTACCTGATGTGGACAATTTAAATATTCAGACCTGTATATCACCAATCTATAAATAGTGTCCAGGAAAACACTCCTGTGGTTTCACTTTCATATGGGCATGTATGGAGACGAGAAATGGTTGTGTTCTGACACCTAAGGAAGGACGTTTGCATGAAGTGTAGGGTATTGTCTTTCTCTCTGTTAGTGCTGTGGAGTTTTGTAGGTTGCTGCCTCTGTCATAGTAATCCATGCTCGTTGCACGGACTCCTCCGGTCAAACTTTGCTCCCCTCCTCTACAATGATTTTTTTGTGACATTACGCTACCTGTTTTCCAGGGCAACATAAAGTATAGCTGCCTTGGCTGGATGGATTGCAATGCACTTCTTAAGTACTTTTTACGCAGGGCTGTATATTATTCATTCCAGCCAAATGAAATACAGCTGCTTCCAGAAGGAAACAGGGCGCCTATTTTGTAGCAGCAACAACTCTGTGCTCAGTCAGACCCTCTCTTGTATTTCAGAACTGAAATACCTTTGCCAAGACCTGCAAAGAATCACTTAGATGTGCTGTGGTGATTCATATTTGATTGGTGTGATTGAATGTAATTTTAGATATCTTGGCCAAGAGAAGAAAAGACTATTTCTGTGACAAATGAGATTGCAGCAGCTAGGTGTGTGTCTGCTGATGACATCCAGCTTCCTGGAAAATGTTCAGATTGAACGTCCAACAACAGGACCTTGTTGCAGGATCCAAATATTCCTGTAGTTGTTTAATGTTGACAAAATCTGTGAACTGGGGTCAGGGTTTTCCTAATGCAAAGAGTGAGATATGTACATAAGAGGAAAGAACAAGTTATGCAGGTGAAGTGAAACAAATAATAAAACTATTGTACTGCTGTAGTGCCACTGGGTTAAAAAAAATCTGCTTTATAATGTTTAGAGAAACTGAAAATAGACATTACATTTTTATGGTAATTTAACTATTGTATCTAGAATAACAGTTGGAAATAATGGAAAGGATAGAATTATGCAAGTTTCTAATATGGAATAGTATATAGCTAGGTATCTTTCATATAAATGCTATCATTCCTAGCCGGTGCATGAGCCACATTTCTAAAACAGGGAACTACTCTCTACCTGTTAGGGACCAGTCTAGTTAAAACTTTGCTTAGAGGGAATGTTTATGAATCTGTCTTTTTACATGTCCCTGTCTTAGTCCATTTTTTCTGTTCCCGTGGCCACCTTCTCAGTGGGCTTATTTGGATAATAGCACGTCTCTTGAACAGACAATCTCACTAAACATACTTAAGAAAGAGGGACAGTTACTTGATCAGAGATCAGTCTTCCCTACTCGCTGAAGAAAGTGAAGGGACAAAATGATCCATGAAAAAATAGCAAGTGGAGAAGTCCTCATTTATCTCTCTTTTTCTCCAGTCAAGAAAAAGTTGAATTGATTTCAACTCTTTTATTGAAGTCTGGATATTTCTAGGGAAGGTATTTGTGGCATTTTAACTTCCTGTCTTGCTAGGAATGTTGTTGAATGAAAGCACAAAACAAAGTCACAGTCTTAACTGTGGGAGTTCATACAAAGTTGAAGTAAACTTGTCCAAAAAAATTTCCAGAGATCCTATTAAAGTTGTAGCAGTGTCACAAAAGTTGAATTGAGAATGCATGCATGGGGCAACTGATACAGCTGATGAGTCAGTCTTACTGAGGTTGCAATCATTTTTATATGGATCTCTCAGCTTCTTGGTGACAGCTATCACAGCCTTCTATATAGAAATATGCATATATTGAAACGTCATTGGGTTTTATTCTTCATCATTCAGCAATTTTCATTGAATATGGCAAGTAGAGAGAACAAATTGTCATTGGTCTGTCATGGATAGGTCCGGAGAAACTCCTTGGATGTCCATCTGATGTCCCTGTGACCTCCTTGCATTGTGTGTCAATTCATGTATGTGAGTTCACTTGACTCATTAATATTGAATTATTCTTAATTTTATCTCTCCTATTTAATTTTTCTTTCTATTTTTACTTTTTCTATTAAAAGTCCAGCTTTATGAATCTTGACACCTGAAACCTTGAGATGAGGATTAGCTTGACAACTGAGCCAAGCTGTAGCAGTTTTTCAGCTGTAGTCCAAAGACACTTATTTCATTTTGACTTTTTATATGCATTTAGATGGGACACTCAGACTGAAGTAAAAGCATCTGAGCCAATGTGATGTATGCCAAAGACACCCCAAAAATGATTCTTCTTATTTTGATAAAGGTATTCGATGCCATTTGAGAAAATGGCACTTAATGGGGCCCTCTTTAAAAGATTAACAGAATCTACAGATTAAAAGAGTAACAGAAACAGAAATCTGAAAGATTGAAATCCAACTCTTATTTTAGTTTTTCTAAATTCTTTGTAGATTAGCTTCATTGGGAGATTTGATGGTGTAAGACATTCGCAAAATGCTGCCTAATCTGCTAGACTCTTAAAGTCCTTTAATCTCTCAGTTTCTGCAGAAGTATGCACACGTATATAGCAAAGTTGTAACAGAGTCAGCCTTTTTTTAGCATTTTTTACCTATTTTACCATTTGACCCAGTTAGGATTTTCATTCTCATACATATCTCACTTGTGGGGGCTTAATATGTTGACTTACTCAGAAGATATCCAGCCTTGCATGAGGCTTGGGCATGGAGGAAGTGACAGTCCTCCTTTCTCCACAACATAGAGCATTAACCCAGATTGTGGCAAGGGTAATTCCAGGAGACTTGTAAAGGGCTTGAAATTACATCCCTTATGCTTGTAAAGGGCTTGAAGTCACATCCCTTATGTTACAGTAAGCAACTCAATCAGTAGGCCATCAAGTGTTCAAAGATGAGCGTTCTCATTTACATTGTGTCCCTCTTACTGTTGGTCATAAGGTGAGTAAAAGACCAGAATCTCATTGACGTAGACAGCAGGGAAAAGTTACATTTCTAGGAGGTTCTTCACGTAATGCCAAGCTACTTTTCATGATAGACAGCCATAGAACTGAGATCTGCAACTTGCTGGAGCTTATTGCTCTTGAAAGGTATGTATTTTTGCTCCAGGAACATGCTAAGTAAACATATTCTAAATATGTGTGAGATGTTTGCCGTTGTTTTACCGTGCAAGGTTGCAACTGATTAGCTTTCTGGAATGCAACTCTACTTGATTGCATTCAGTTCAAGTGTGAGAATTAAATGCGATTTGAAGTTTTTCACTATTGGTCTGAACATGATTATGCTAAAAGGAAGTGTGGTAATTATTAAGGCAATGTATAAGCCTGTGTAGTGATAATAAGGTTAATAAAACCATGATAATTTAGGTCAACAAAACTCATTTAGATTAAAATGCGTGGAAGGTGAGTACTTACTGGTAACTGACAGCTTCAGAGAGAGCTGCCTACTAATCCTCAACAGAGTTTCGTATAATGATGTTCATAAACAATTTGGAGATTTAGAGCGAGCCAATCAGGAGTCTGTGTTGTTAAAAGGAAAAGTTAAAATTCAAAGGGCTGCTTCACAGAGGCTCAGCTTATGACAGCAATATAAAAATATACTAAACATATATAGACTGTTTAAGAGTTGTGACAAGACCTTGGAAGATTTTTAGGATATGACAGAGAATGTTTTTGGCAGAACTGAGGAACAAAGTTTTAAACATATTTGGCTAATGAGTCTGGGCTGATGCTTGGGGAATGATTGGGGAGGACTGTACTTTTTTTTGTAAATGCAATGTTTTGAAGGGTTTCCACCAGAAAAACAGTGATAGAGGACTTATTGGAAACCAGAGAGCTTTTAAGTGGTGAATGAGAATTTTGAACTAATGACCAGATGCAACAATATGAAGTATTTCTATTGGACTCTTGTTTTATTCATTTATTTATTCTAATCATCTAAGGAGGAATACTTTTTTTTGTTTTTTTTAAAGAATTGGCAAAATAAGTAAAGGGAAAACTCTAGCACAGTCTACTCAATATTAATGAAGTAATTCTCTGCTGGAGTTGCTTAAAATTTTTCATTCCTAAAAGAAATTATTTTACTGTATTTCTACTATATGGTTCTTTTTACTGTATCATTTTTTAGTATGAAAATAACACTATTAGATAAAGTGATTGCCAAGATAATATCACACTTACAGGCTTAAACTACTTTTTCATTATAATAAATGAGGTATACAGCATATATGAATGGAAAATACACTAGAAAGATTACACCTGTGGTCACAATTTTGGCTTCTTGGTTTAATGCACTTAAATCATATTTTGGCCTTATCTACAAAGTCTCATCATATCATGTAATGTTTTCACTTATCAGGGTATTTTTGCTTTATAGGATCTATGCCGGAAAGGTGAGATTGCCATGTAGATGTTGTTCCTGAATTTGATCTGGTTTTCTTTGTCCTGCCCTGTTCCTTTATTCTTGCATTCTAATTTCATGTGAAGTGAAGTAATGTAGGTTTTCATTAAATTACGATAAAGATCAACCTTACGCAGGGTGTTAGTCATTTTGGAATGGGGACATAAGTGTTATTATTTTAATTGTACTTGCTTTATCCTTGCAGATTGTAATGTATTTGCTTCATAGAAGCAAAGTGTATAGTAACGTATCTTGCAGTGGCAGCTGAATGTACTTCGTTTGTTCTGTATCTTGTTGTCTTTGTATTCAGGTAAGACTTATTAGTTCAGAGACATTTAGTTTGCACAGATTAATAAAGTTCAGGAAAGGAATTTTCAAATGAATCTTGAAAGCACGTCAAAGTAAGAATCAGGCTTACTTGCATGGAGAGAGTGTTCTAAGAAGCCTTACCTTATGTTGCTGATAATCAGATGTGTATTGTCCTGTAGCTTACTACCGAGCAAATCCAACATTTTGCAGTTAGTGTTGTATAAAAAGAATATTACAAAACTGGATGATCTTGTTTTTACAAACAAAGCAGTAAGAATCCCCTAGTGTCTCAATGTCATCCAGTGAGGTGTTGCTTTGTTGGTGGGCTAAGAGGTTATTGGGCAGCTGGAGAAGTGCAGAATAGACTAAGCCTGTACTCAACTATGACATCTGCATATAAATTTATGTGAATTAAGTCGCAGGAGGAATTTTAAAAGCAAACAAAAATACAGAAAAGTTTGCCTTCTATTTAGGCTGCATGACCAAAAGCAGCAATAAAATATGTTTTGGGTGTTATCTATCTAGGATTCTTCCTTAAAAGTCTTTTTATTTTATCCTTTGGAAATTAAGTTATTAATTATAATTTGAGTAAATCCTACACAGGCAAATGAATAATTCTGTTTGGCAGTAAAATGACAACAAAATAAATTTTATGTGAGATATAAGTCAGAACTGGGATCCATGGATTAGAAATAGTCTTATATATCTGTTTAGGATAAATGCAGAAAGCCACAAGTTGCATATCTGTCCCATGAATTGCTCTGCCTTGGGTCAGCTCCACTTCAGAATTGCATAGCCATACTATGTTTTTGTTAGTGCAGACTTGCTGCTATGCTAAGCTGCCAGTCCAAAGCTAGTGCAAAACCAGCTATGGGATCGGACAGAGCAAGCTCATGACTGCCTGCCCCCTTACATGTACGTATAATCTCTTACCCAAATTTTGGGTAGACATTGTGTGATGTTATCATGGGAGAGAGCAAGATATTCCTAAAGAAAACTGAGACAAGAGCAAGGAGTGAACTTGAAGAAGACAAGTTAGCCAAGACTGGAGAAGGTTCAGAAATGTAAAAATTCTAGGTGAATCAGCAGTGTGATGGCAGCCGAATTTCAGATGCTGTTCAAATGCAAAGTGAAGTACATCAGAAGGAATAGTTTGAACTGCTCGTACACATTAGTAGGTTCTGAAATAGCAGGAAAGGACATAGGTGTCACTGTGAGTAGCTGAAAGAAAATTTCTGTTCAACATCCGTCATTAGTCAAAAACCCATGTAAAGATGCATAAAGAACAGGAAGGAAAATATGTTCAACAGACAGAAGGCCCTGTCTTACATTATCAGCAGGAAAGCAGGATATTGATACTCTGTAGTGTTTGTTCAACACTGTAATGGTGGTAGTGTATACTTACCAGTGTTTTTCTATAGTTTACAATTGAAAAAATACAGCACAGGCATCAACAACAGTGAATCAAAATAGTATTTTATTTTAAAAGCAATAAACTATAATACATCAATACAATGTATGATTATCTAAAGATATGTAGATCAGATGGTCTCCTGAATTTATATAAAGAAGAAGAAAAAGAAGGTAGATCTTCTTCTGTTCTTATAAATCAATAATTCTATTATTATAAATCGATAAAAATATTAAAGGTTTCAAATGAATCCATACAAGTTGGGGAAAAAAAAAGGAAGAGTGTAACTGAGAATCATTTCTTGATTTTGAGAATTAAAAGAAATAGTTTTATAGTTCTTTTTATGCAACATAAGAAGAAGAAAGCTCACAAAGTGAGCATGAAGCTCTAGTATCTCGTACACAGGTCTTGCTAACCTCTCTGTCAGTTGCAATGGCATAGCTGGAGAGGCAAAACTGGGTATGACAAACCTAGAAGCCTTCGCTAAGGCCAAGGGAGAATGAAATGTGAAAGCGTCTAGAAAAAGTTGCAAGACTTTCATTTTAGTAGTTTTTATTTTGACAGAATTCTCATATGGTTAGGTTTTGTCATTGGAGAACAGGAGACAAGTTCACCCTCTTCTGTCCACCTTTAGCTTTTCTGGATTGACTGCCTTAAGAAGAAACATTATGGCTTGGTTGCTCAGTTTCTAATCTGTAGTTTATCATGCTGTGCAAGCTTTTCACAGTATTATTAGCTACAGGCATTTGCAGCACATACACATGATATGTCAGAATTCCTCTTGCATGCTGAATATGTTAATAATGCCTAGATAGTTGTGGTTAGCTACGGAGGAAAATCAAACACATCTACCAAGACGGTCTTTGTGGATGTGGCTTGTGAAAGATCAAGAATATCTTGGAAGTCCAAAGAAAATACATGTTTTGAAAGTGAGGTTGTGTACATCATTTAAAGGTTAAAAGCCAAAGCCAAACCTCCAATCTCAAACTCAATTAAATCAAAAACATGTGGAAAACAGTAGTCTAACAGCTAATAAAAACCAAACCAAAAAACAAACCTGAGAACATCAGAGTAATAGTCTAGCTGAAATAATTATCCAAAAATTTACTGTATCTGATTAATGAAACCTCCACTTACCAAATGCATCAGAGCACTAAAAACCACAAGCTGTACAAAATCATCAGTCTAATTCTGTCATGCTCCTCAGTTGCAAAAGGGTTTACATTTAATTCAAACACCAGAGTTCACAAGCAGCTCAGCTTACAATTTGTGTGAGCTATTGAGATTTTTTTTAATTCTTCATATTAGAAATATCATTCAGCCAAAGCACGAAAAAATTAATGATTGTTTTTTTTTCTGCTGCACAGAACCTGAAGCGTGTGGCAGAGACGTGGATGGATGAGTTTGCAGAATACATTTACCAGAGACGGCCCGAGTACAGGCATCTTTCAACTGGTGATATCTCTGCCCAGAAGGAACTTCGCAAGCACCTTAAATGCAAAGACTTCAAGTGGTTCATGGCTGCAGTGGCTTGGGATGTGCCTAAATATTACCCTCCTGTGGAGCCTCCACCTGCTGCCTGGGGTGAGGTGAGGAATTTACAAATTAGATCAAATTTAAGTAAGTCTAATGTTTTGTATTACAGGAAATTAAAGTTATAGAATTAGATTTGGATTTTCTGACAACTAGTGTTATTAGGGGAGTTCGTAGTGATTGGAACAATCCCAAGAACAACCATTAAAATAAGAAACTGCCATGTCTTAGGATTACTGCTGTCCCTTACGTAATTCATTACAATATTGTGTGTACATATGCGCGCACAATGAGGATAAGAACACAGAAGAGGGTATGTATCAGCAATTATTGCATGTTACAAGATGATTTTAAGCACTGAGAATCTCATTAACAAAAAGGAGGCCTGGAGTCAATACTTCTTTTTTGCATAATCTACTAACCTGTCTCCTTGTGTTCTTACAAATACAATTCACAAGTGCTAGTAGCTATTGCAGGGGTAGGTGGTGTTAAGTTTGGTCAGTTTTGCTCAGATGTGCATGTATGACAAGCAGAATCTGGATACTTTTCTTTAAAAAAGGCTGCTCTATGTTTGGTAGGTGCTCGCAAGCACCTTAAATGCAAAGACTTCAAGTGGTTCATGGCTGCAGTGGCTTGGGATGTGCCTAAATATTACCCTCCTGTGGAGCCTCCACCTGCTGCCTGGGGTGAGGTACTCATAGCTGAGTACCAATAGTAGCTAAATGTACTTTCTCTTTTGGGGGGCGTGGGGAGGGAGGTGCAGGGAAAGGGAGGCAAATCTCTGAGTCTCATTTGAGAGCATGAGGTCAGCACACAGGCTGCTGGAACACTCCTCAGGTGGTGGAAAATGTTCCACATTCAGACTTATCTGAAGAGCAGAGCAGTAGCACACCATATTGTATTTTGTTTTGAGTAGAAGTAATGAGAACACAAAAGGTGTAGAGATATGACATATTATATAGGCATGCTGAAAAATCATAGTGACTTTTAACTACAGTTGTTTGATTCTATCTTAAAGGTGGCAAGTAGGGCTTTTTTCTCTTGATTCATTACAATTTATGAAGAAGGCTTTACTTCTTCAGTGTATATTGCTGCTTTTAAAAAATCCCTAGGAATAGCTGTACTGCCAGTTCTGATCTTCTCTGATTTTATTGGAGATGTTCCTGGAGCTCTCAGACAATTAGTTTTCATACTTGAAACCAAAGAATGAAGTAGAAATTTTAACCAGAACTTTTGGTAAGACCCCTCAGACCTCTGAATATCCCTAGTAGTTAAGAAAGATTCATGCAGGAGATCTCTAGACGCTGTGTGATACCTTTACTGTTTTGCAGCACTTCTTAGAAAAAGCAAATTACCTCATCGCCAGATTTTAAGTCACCTCTGGGGTAGCAGTCCTTGATTCCTCCTTGCACGCTACCAGCTATAGAAGTTAAATATTTATGTGCCTTGCTGTATGCCACTCCTTGGCAATAATGAATTTCCTTTGTTGTTAATGTTTCTTATATCTTTAATACTGCTGCCTATGCCTTATGGGAATTAATTTATACTAGGAGGTAACATAAATTTTTCTGCAGAAGTCAGACTGGATCAGGATTGTGTGACTGCTGCTGTGATCCTCCTTTCATCATCTTCTACACAGATACATGCCTATCCTCACAGGGCTCTGATCATGAGGTATTTGACTGTTCTGGCCAACTGGACAATCCTTATCCAGGTTTACATGCAAGAGATTGAGACTCAGATGTTAATTATTTTCACAGAAATAGTAATATGCTCTCTGCATAAAAGTAAGGCTTTCTAAAAGTAAATCATGCATCATAGCAGTGGCCTCTAATTTGTGTGTTAAAAGGACTTAGTGAGTTCTTAGGAAGGAAGTGAAGACTAAAGGCTTTACACTTCCTTTAAAATTTATTCTCTCTAAAATAACGAGAAGTTTCAATCTCACTACTCTCTTTTTTCCTGAGACTCACATTCCTGTGAAGTTTTAATTCATTTGTTGGCACTTGCAAAGAACTTGAACGAACCTGAAAATCAATGGCTGTCGTAATTAGAAACTGAAAGAGGAAAACAGACTGTGTGTCAATGCTTTATGAGAATCAAGCAGCCCTAGAAACCTTGCTGACTATACCCATCAAGTCTGTGCCAAGACTGGCAGTCATTTAGTACCCCCTCTGCTTGCACTTGGAAAGCCTTTACATCTGCTTGTCTGTGCCAGACTGAGAAAGAATAAACAATGAGGCTACTCAGACAAATTTTGGCTCCAGTATCTTGATACCTAGAGCTAGGAAAAGTGTGTAGTGTAACACACCACACACTCAGTCCATTCAAAACTCCTTTCTTTTTGCCAACACGTTTACTTGAAACCTGTCTTCGGGATTTCTTGACAAAATCTATTCCTGATGGAAAAGAAGCAAATTTGAAAAACAAACCCCAGCCTTCTTCAGTACAGTAGACATGGCCTTATCTCTTGTGCTTGTTTGTGCCTTTTGTCTTTTGTAGCTGGCAGGCAGTACATTTCCTTATATTCTGCTCTGCCTTTTTACGTCTGAAACGTGCAGTGAGACAAAGTAATGGTGCATGCAGACAGATAAAGGTTAGTGAAACTATAATTTCCGTGTCTGAGTGAGATCACTGTACAGTTTCCTCTCTTAACATGGAAAAAATGAAAATTTTCTGTTAGTTTTTGTTCTTATCCCTACAAATATATTGGAAAATATGTTACCAGTTGAAAAAGAGTAACAGCCACCATCCCTTTCAGAGACGCAATAATTTATTTGTAACATATATCTGAAATCCTGCTGAAGGAAGTTAAAACAATAGGTGGATTAGGTGAGATTTGGACAGAGAATGTTTTCATAGGAAGTACTCCTGAATCTACAAGTTGTGGTCCAGTGTGCATATATAGCGCTGATGTCACAGCCTCCAACAGTATCTTGGAAAACACATTTTACAAGAAACCAGTTGTATCGTATCAGCTATCGTGATTTATTTCAGGCTTCATCAGTGCTATAGTCAAGGTCATATGAAAAAATTAATTTGTTTTCCAGAGTCAAAAGGGAAATATTTAGAGTTTGGCTTAGTTTCTTGTTGCAGGAACTTGTTCTTCAGTTAGTTACTGTTCAGGAAGTCACTCTGTCACTGCAGCAATGCTAAGCTATTAGACTTGAAAATAACTCCTTCCTCAGTCTAGAACTCAGAACTCATGGATTTTATTGAATCGTTTTAGAGCAGCAACATGAAAATGTCACACATGAAATAGTCTTAAGTTAAATCAAATGGCACATTTGAAAAGGGATCAAAGCAGAAGAACTCACTAACTTTTCTTTTGATTACTTTCTTTTTTTACATGTCATTCTCATAACCTTAATGAATCAATCTGAGCACACCAAGTGTCACATGTATGTTGTACAAAAGCAATATAACCGGCTATTCCCCTGCCTGTGCAAACTGAGTGCTGCCCAACTTCAGTGTTGTCCAGATTATTTCGTCAGCATCAGTATAATATTTAATAGCAATCCCTTGTTTCTTCAGTATCCAGTATCTGGCAGTGCTTGACTTAACTTCAATTTTTTATGGCTGTTTTTTCCATATTTTATCTGTAGATTTTGATGGCCCTATGGTTATCTAAGAATATATTGCTTTACTAAGCAGCATAGTAAAACTGGCTTTAACTGCTGCTTAAACAGCAAATGAAAACATAAGCTGATGTTGCTAATGTCGTCGAAGAGCTACAGCCGCCTTCTTATTTGAGACACTAAATCACACTGTATGGAAAGCGTTATGTAAGTTGGTAGCACTAAGGTGCCTCTCAGCTTTCTCTGTTGTGTAAGACAGCGTATGGACAGTCACAGTACCATCTTTGGACTCGTCCTTAAAACAGATGACTCTATTGAACATAAGGTTGTCTTTAGATTGCTACACTTCCCCACTTTTTTAGTTTTGGCAGAGATAATTTTGTGCAGTGATGTGCATGCAGTGCAGATCCTAGGACCCCAGGAGTGCTTCTCCCTCTTGGACTCATCAGGACGGTGTAAGTGTCTGTGGGTGACCTCGCAGCTCCCCTGCAGGCGGAGCAGGAGCTACTGGAGTCCAGACATCCCCCATGTTGTCATGAGCAAATCTTGCAAGAACTAGAAGCAGAGCCTCACTTCCCTGTGAGGGACATTAGTTTAGTTGTAGAATTATCAAAGATCAAAATTCTTCAGTATAGCCATTGGATCCTGGGAAGCTTTGATTTCCCTCTGAAATTTCTTTTTCAGCCTAAAATAGATTGCCTTAAAAGATGAGGGAAAATTCACTTTGCTTTAAAAGAGTGTTTTAGGGGTTGTTTTGTTTTCTTTTCCTTTCAACGTGGAGCATATGTGTGTGTCATTACATAGTTCCTGTCAATATGGCCCAAAATCATAAAATTCATCCTAGCCAGTTGTATCAATGGCCGTTAACTCTTTTTTCCTCAAAAAACCTTTGTTTTTTTTCTGACAAGATGATTACCAGGGTAATGAATACATCTATTGCTTTCCAATTCATGTGCTGTGCATAAGTACTAATGACAAATGCTATGTTTTTGGGTGGGTAAGGAGCAGACTGTCCATACTTGCATCTCCAACGGGGAGCAGATTAAATCATGTTGGTAGTAGCTTTCTACAAAACTCCAGCATTAATTTATCATAAGGTCAAGTTATCTAGTAGATGATCTATTCTGCAGTATGTAAACACTAGTTGGGAAACCTTGTTCTCCCCTCCCCCAGATTAATTTGTAAGCACAGCTCCACTTCCCTATTTTACTTCCTGCTGGAAATACATACATCAACGTGCTTGGTTGATGTTTAGAAAGTACTGCAAGGTTTGTCTTTCTTCAGATTTCCTCTGAAACTAGAGATTATGGAATTCAGTTGATTTGTGCCTCAGCTGTGTTGCTGATGAATGCAGTATGTCTGTTTAGCTCTAGAAAGCTTTTAACATCAACCCAGTGTGGATGGACAAACCCAAAAAGCGGATACTGGAACCAAAGTGTGTGTATACCTGAGGGCTGGATGTCAGGGAGCAGCTCAGACATATGTAGAAGAGGAAGTAAGTGGTGAATGAGGAGAGGAGCTGGTAGAGGAATCTTGATGTAGTGCGGAGAAATATCATATTGGGCCAGGGATGAAGGATGGGAGATAGTACAAGGGACAAAGAGAAAGGAGTTAAGAAATGCCCTGATACCTCAACATGTCTAAACCTCTGGTTTGTTTCTTTGCAAAACAAAACTCAACAAATATAACCCCCTCCAAAATACCGACAGATATAAATATGCCTGTATACGTATTATGCTTTTCTGGAGCACTGACTGAAGATGATGCTGCCCTCCTGTAGGTGTTGCATGCCTCATCTGCTGAGCCAGCCAACTCCACTCAGTACTGTTAGTGGTAGTTCAAGCAGAGCTCTTGCCTGGCAGAGCACTTACATGAACTAAGCTGCTTCTTTCTTAAGGCCTCACCTATTTTACCAAAAAATCTGTTCAACACTGGCTGACTAATGTAGAGAAAGCGAGCTGTAGTTTAACATGTGTTAACTGGTTTTGGTAAAACCCAAAGATTACTGTATTTTGGCTTACTCATTGGCTTTATGGCTTGCTGCCTTGTTTAATGCACAGAAGTCACATGTTACAACAGCAGAAATCTCACTTAGTTGACTTTTCTTTTTCCCATGTATAGGTGCAGCACTGAAAAGAGCCTAAATGCCCTTCTCTAACATCCCCAGTACAGAAGAGGGAGAAAATAAACCTAGAGTCTGTGTTATCTATGCTTTTATGCCTCATCAGCTCTCCATAGCAATTATAGGGCCCATATTTGTGTCCCAAGGTGCATTAGGATGGCATTTCAGGAACTGAATATACAAAATGACATGCATACAGAGAGTGTCCCATGCTGTTTTCAGGCTGTGTTTAGTTCTAAAACAGCCTTTCAGATCACTTTTAGTCATCCTGGTTAGTCAACACAAACTCCTCAAAAACATGCTTTTCCCACACACTTACCTGTTTGTACACATGATAGCATTTCAGTTTGAACAAACAAGCTTTGTGTGTAGCAGCTCTTTTTTTTTTTTCCTAGCTTTTTCTTTGCTAGCTGTAATTCATAACCTAAAAAATAGAAATCCATTGTGCCATGTGGCTGGAGACAAGGAAATCCAAATACATGAATGCATAAACCAAAATAAATGCTCTCTTTGCTGTGCTTCTGCTTTTCTTCCTTCTTATATGAAAGGATCTTAGGAAATACAGAGGCAATATGGTGCTGGTGTTCAGCAGAATGTTTCCTGTGGTTCTGGCAACAGCTTGATGGCTCAGTTCAATTTCTAGTGACTGCCAAGGCTACACAGAAATGCCAGAGAACAAAAGCACAGACTTGACTGAAATGCCTGTATTACAGAAAATGAAAAAAAAAAAAGAGAAAAAAACAAAACCCACAAAATCCACAACCCCGCTGCAGCTGAAATGAAAAATAAAGAAAAAAAAAGAAAAAAGGATGAATTAACATGTAAGCTGCAACAAATCAGAGAAAAATGAACTTGAGGAAACCTTTCAGGAGCAGAGAGAAGAGCAGAGGAAATAAAGAGCACAGGAGACAGATTTCAGCAATGAAGAAATTAAGCATAACTTCAGTTAAAATCTTTTCCAGAGTCCATAGGATAAATTTACTGCATAGCCCAAATGAATGAAAATAGGATAGACAAAGCCATCTAGACAAAATTTTAAAAGCCCCTTAAAGCCATAAAGCATTCAGTGGAAGTGTAGTGTATTTACTGTCATTTTACAATTACAGGCCACATAAATATATCCCAAATATTAATAGTAATTATAAGCATCTCTGTTTTAGCTAGTCCATATACTTTGAGAACAGAAGTGAAGAGATTGATAATGAAGTAGCATTAGGTTAGTAATCTTTATTTATACATGTAAATCTAAGTGCATTGAGAAGGGATTGAACGCTCTTAAATGAATGGTACTTGAAGTAGATTTTAAAGACTTCAAAAATACAAAATTAAAATCTGTTTCCTTCATATTTCCTGTCTTTTTTGCAGGATGATATAGAAATGAAAGCAGGGCTGTTGAGAACTGATTACCTTTTTATCCCTTTTTCAGTTATCATGACTCCTTGTACTGTGGGGCTCAGTGCTGGGTTTCTGCATCTGCTTCTGTGTAAGAAATGCTAGTGTTTGACTTCATCTATAGTATTTTTATTGCATCAAAATAAGAAAAAAGCACACTAGAACTGTCCTTGTCCGTGTTTTAGAATAACACTCCTCTGAGCTGTGCTGAAGGCTCAAGGGTTCTAGGAGGCAATTGCTCAAACTGGTAATCACACCATTTGCTCAATCTGCTCTTCTCCAGGCTAAAAAAGCACACTTCCTAACACCTTTCCTGGAGGTAATATATTTTTTTTAATTTTATCCAGTTCCTGTTGCTCTTCCATCTGTCAAAATCTTTCCTAGAGCATGATGTATAGACTTGATTGAAATCCTCCAGCTTCAAAAAAAAAGAGCACAGTAGCTCTCCCATGTGTTTGACAAACATGAGGATTGTCCCTCTTCGCAATGTTTTGTGCTGTACTGAGAAATCTTTCATTCTTTGTTTTTTGTGAGGTATACAGTGTTTAAGTGTGGCAGTGTTTACATTTGTCTTATTTGGCAACCATGGTGACTTCTAGAAAAGTTTCCATGACAAAACGAATGTTGCTTGGACTGTAGCTCCATTCAGCATTTGGCCTTTTTTTTGTTGTTTAAATAAAGATCAAAATAGTTGCCAGAATGTCAAAATGTTCACCTATATTATACGTATTATACGTATAGAATTTGTGCACATCTCCATGCATATACTTATGCTTTAATTACTTAGTTTCTGTGCATCTCACTGACCGAGAAAGGTTTTTTTAAGGAATCCTCTTCATTCTACAGATGTCTAAAGGGTTTTTAAACAGCCCACTTAAGTTATTCAAGGAGACTCATGTAATGGCAAAATAAATTTGGCGTTCTCCTCTTTTCACTAGCACTCGCCACACCGCTCGTTTTCAATCCATTCTTCCAAAAAGATATACACAGCAGTGTGTGCAGTCATGGTACATAAATGGCAAGACTGATAGTCACCGATTAATTATTACTCAGTTGCTTCCGTCTCAAAAACGTGATTTCCCTGTTAAGAATGAGCTCCCGTGCAGACTGCTCGGAAGGCATACGGGCTGCGTACAGAACCTCCGTGGGTGAGCAGGGTTTCGCCACAAACTTGTTACGAACTTTTTAATTTTCTGCACATGAAACGTCGGTCTGTGACCTTATCTGCAACAGCATTATCACGTTAAAACAGAAACAAGCATTAGAAAAGGGTGTGCCTGCCTTGCGATGAATACTGCTCTCAAGTCTGAGAGAAACTCAAACAGAAATCATTTCCTCTTAATACACTTGATCTCACTCACTCTGATAGGAAAAGAAAAGCAGTCAAAGTCTTGAACTTTTCAGACTTTTTTTCTCTTAGTTTCTTTGAGTGAAAGTATTTCTTATGGAGCTAAATGCTGTTCATTAAGCAGAATATTTCAAACTTTGCTGCTTTTAAAGCTGGTTCAAAAAAAAAAAAAGAATAGCTCACTCGAGGACGTGGCTCTCTGCCACGTAAAAAGTCCCACCAGGTTTATATAACTTATGGTGAGTCTCAAGCCCTTCAATTTTTGACTGAAATAAGAGAAAGCTAAATTCCTAACTCCTTAATGTCAGAAGCTGTATTCTGCAGCTTGGTTTAATGTGAAATGTTGCTGCTTGGTTTTGCAGATTCGAAACGTGGCAGCCAATCTCTGTGTGGACAGTAAACATGGAGCCACAGGGACTGAGCTGAGGCTAGACATTTGTGTGAAGGATGGCTCAGAACGGACATGGTCACATGAACAGGTATTTTAACAATGAAAAGAGAAAAGCGGTGTAAAATTGTTGCTTCTCTTTTCAAATTTCTGAACCCTTCCCTGAGATTTCCTCTTTTTCTTAAGGCTAACAAGATGTAGAAGTTATTTTTGAACTACTGCTGACCTTAATAGCTTTTGCAAAGTAATCTGTAACATAACCTCAGAAATTCCAGCTGTTGCCTATGCTGTATACTCTCTTTAATTTCCAAAAGGAATTGTGAAACTCAGAGAAGTTTTGGGTGCCCCATTTTCCCCTACTTTGTTATGAAAACATATTGTTTTCAGTTCTGTTATTCCCAAAAGTATTTTAAAAATACTACCTATGCATGTAAAGCTCTTAATAGTTGTCTCCTTTTATCCTTTCATTTCAATAAGTTCATAAGTGACTATGAGGGCTCAAAAATAGAGGCCTGATAAAGGACTGAAATCAACAGGTGAGAAGGATGATCCGAGTGGTTGTATTTTAATGCATATGCAGGATAAATACAAGTGAGATAAACAAGGTGAAAGCCAGAAGGAAAGGATTTCACCAAGACAAGGGATGATAAAGGCTCAAACAAAGCTTTTACCTAAGTCAATTTGTTAGAAAACTGTTAGCTCTCAGGAATATGGAAGGAAAGAGCTCTGGTTTGTACTCACCGTGGTTGTGAATGCCGTAGGAAAGAGACTGTGACTCCCAGGCTGTGGGTCTGACCAACATGTGGCAAAGACGTGCACGAGGAAAAAGCCCAACCTAACCGTTTATTAGCCGTCTTGGTGAATGTGCCTTGCACAGGGCAAGACTCCAGATTGGAAGAAATTCACAATGCTGAGGAGAAAAATCAACCTGTCATGCATGGCACATAAAGAGCTTTAAAGCTAAGGAGACAGGAGTGCTGAGGGATATTTGAAGGGTTAAGGTCAGGAAACCATTCTCTGAGGATACTGGGAAATGCAGGGGGAGGTGTGCAAGTGAATGACACTAAGAAGCTAACGGGTGGTCACACTTTAGATTAGTGCCTCCACAGGAAAAAGAAAGTTGCTCAAAGAAAGCTTCTTCATATAGCTAACTAAGGTACAACACAGGACAGGATGCTGAGATTAGATCAACATAATCAAGTTTTGTTTATGAAAGATATCCGGTAATTCAAGCAATTAATTCAAGGAAGTCATATGGTCCAGACTTGGTCATCACAGTGGTGTCTCTGGCTTTAAAAATCTACAAACCCAAAGAGATGCAAACTCTCATCATAAAGGAGGGAATCCTGAGAATGACAGAGATGAGGAAAGAGAAAGGAGGCAAGAAATTAGGATGAAAGAAGAAAGAAGAAAATTTTTAGGAGGGAAAACAAAGAGAAAAAAGGAGGCTCAAAATATCCATTGAAGAAATAAGTTCTTATGAGGAAGGGGAAGGGGTAAAAAGGGAGGGGCATTTTAGGAAGGAATCTGTGGTTTAGTGTATTCCAGTATATTAATGTTTGGAAAAAGATTCGATGCAAAGGTCTCGTTCTATACGAATGACAAAAAGGGTTAAAGGCAGCTTAACCAAGCAGCTCCTCAGCGAGGAGAATCAGCGCTCCGATGCTTTCTAAACTGCTTGAGCTGGGCTTCACAGACGACATGAATTATTTCTGCCTAGCTGACGTGGAACGGCACGTACGTTCCCGCCGCAGAAGATTGTTCAAAACCCTGCAAGGGAACACTTCTCTGAACAGAGCAGTACCCTTGCACTGGGAAACGACTGCCAGAACCCAGGCCAAGCCACTTAATTCAATTTACTGAACAGCTCGGTGCCTTGCCTGGGCTGCTGCAGAGGGACGGGGGTGCTGGGGGCCTCGCAGGCTCGCACAGCTGCTTGCCCACTGCTGTACCCGTTTCTCTGCTCTGCAGTAGAGTCGCTGTTTCAAGCGTGTAGTTGGGAGAACACGCGGCAGAGGGCAGCTCCGCACAAGCTGAGGGCACGCGGGCGGCAAAGGCAGGTTAGTGAGTTGGCAGCTCCGGGAGCTTTTCAGTCGTGAGAACTAGAAAAACCGGAGCTTTTCAACTTACGAAAGAGGTGGGAGAAAATTAATTGTTTTAAAAATCCCCATGCATACGTACTTCACAGTACTTAACCCTCCAAACAGTTTTGTTTTGCTAAAATGAAATGGAGTTTGATTCTGTTTTGGTATTTTTGTCACCAGAGCTTACACTGCATTCGAAAATTATTCTTTCCACTGATAGGAACAGAGTTATTATTATCCACCTGTCCATGTAAATTCTTGAAACCACGTGAGAAATACTGAAGAATCTTTAAAAGAAACCCAGGTTAGCCTAATATTATTTCATTTTCTCCAAAAAAAAGGGGGGAACTTTATTTTCCAAACCTACAGAATAAAAGTTTTAGAGGCAAGATGACTTTGTATAAGGATCTGATACAATGTCCATCACTGCACTGCTGAGCAACTTAACTTGCATCGTCTTAGTAGTTTTAATATACTTTTGGTTTCTGGATTAGTTTAGAGACAGAATGGAAATTAATTTACTTACGTGTTGAGAGTCCTGATATGAGATACGTTCATCTGGCTGATAGATTTGAATGGTGAGTTTGGGCAGGGTAGGAATTTTAAAGATGCCAGTGGAGACAAAAGGGAAGAATTACAGAATCTCAGAAACTCAAAGATGAAACAAACTAGTTGTTAGGTCTAGCTGAAACTCGGAATTTCTATTCCATAGAAAATTACAGTATGTGAAAAACGTGAAAATATTTCATCCCGAGGAGAATTTTTAGTTTTCCTGTAGAAAAGAAGTTCAGAAAATGTTTACTATCAGAAGGTCGAAACATTTTCATTGCGGGTTTTGGGGTTGTTGGTTATTTTTTTCAAGGAACAAGATAGCATCCTTTTCTCTCTGAAGTTTCACTAGGTCCCCAGTATGTGCTGTGCTGGGATCTTGTTTTTCCAAGCTCCGGCCATAGCAGGGCACCGCCATGTCCTGTAGCTACTGAACCCATGGGCCAAAACCTTAAGTTCCAACCTGGAAAGCAAAATCTGCCTGTATGCTGGTGACAGTTGATCACAGTTAATAAATGTGGTTTAGGCTGATGTATTTTGATAAAAGTTATGCTAGCTCTCCTTACTCAATCCCAAAGGGTGCCAGGACAGGAGCATTACCTGCAGTATGCTGTAGAACCACAGTCTAATGAAATATCTTCCAAGGAAAAAGTATGTGATCTTCTACTTGCACCACAGTAAACCATGAAAATTATCTTTGTTAAAGTATGCTTGAGAAGAACTGCAAAATACTTGACCCTCAGATAGCTCCTCTTTATCGCTTGTATCTTCTTGAATTTGTTGCTTAGTTAATTTCTGTTTATGCTGGTAGAAAATAGCACAGTTAGTGAAATTCTTGAGCATTTTAGTATTATTTTATAAATTGTGTGGATTGACATTAAGCTGGTCTTGTGACTTCCACTAAAAAACTTACAGGGAATTCTGTGGGAAGATATAGTGGCTGGATATAAACAGTGTAGCAGGTGTTAGTGCTGACCCGAGCACTAGACAGCAATACAATCCTTTGTACCACTTTATTGTGTCATGTTACTAGGGCAGAAAATAAATGCTGAAACTCTAAGTAGCTGAGCTGGATAGTGCAGCTTAGCAGCCTGCTGCAGATTGAAGACAACCTTCCACCCAAAGATTTTAAAAGCACATACTTTTAAAGCAGACAAAAGGTTGCTGAGCCGGTTTTGCAATTTCTGATGAACAGGAGAAGAACTGAGGATGAATATTGGTGTGGCTTCTGGAAACTTTCCCACAATTAAAAGTAAGAGAAAAAAAAATGGGGTGGGGGGCAGGAAGATATCACAGCTCAATCTTCTTTCCAAGTCTGTCTTGCAAGGGCTAAATTCTGACTCTAGAGAAAGCTAAGGCTCTGCTGCACTGTTCAAACAGCAGCAAAGTAAAATGACAGGCTTCTACATTGTCCTCTCAAGTCCCTCAACTTGATCAGGGAGTAAGTGGACATGTATCATCTCTAACGCAGCCCAGCAAGTAACCATGCAACCTGGCCAGCTCTTCTTCTTTACTTGGAAATATAATTCAAGCCAGAGTCTAGTTGTGAAATGTGTTTTTCCTCTTAGTACAGGGCATATATTGTCTGCTTAAATCTAATGCTGTAGACTAAGCACAACACTAGCTGACAAATCCCAGCCGGATAGCTAGTAACTGAACAATGTTGTCAAGCTGGAAAGTATTAATGGTATCAAAAAGGTCTTTGTCCTATAGACAGTTCCAAACCAATAGCTGTTTCAAGTAATCATTTTTCAGGCCCAGTGCCAGTTGCAAATTAAGCTCTTTTTAAAAAATGAGGCAGCTGGAAAGCTATATTTCTCCAAGTTTGTGTGGGACAAGGCTAGGCTTCATCAAAAGCTAAAACATGAAGGTCAAGGGGTTGCTTGGTTGCAAATGCAGAGGATGAGGCCTTGTGGCTCCGCGCTGTGATATTAGAGAAGATGGAGGTGGAGGAGTGAGTGTCTGTTGAGCAAGAAAGATAGAGTCTTGGACTCAGCTGAGCAGAGTGAATAGCAGCCCTGGAGATTACAAGTGAAAGAAATAGCCTGCTATTTTTTTAATGTGTTTGGAAACTTATGTGCAGCATCGTTTCAAATCAACGAACAGACAGCAGTGAATGAAGGAGTGCACAGGGGTTCATCCTTTTCTCAGTCTCGTAAAATCAGAGTCGGGAGGCTCCTTACAGCTTTTGCTCAAAGGAGTGAAAACATATGAAGTGAGAGGCAGGTGACAAAGTGGAGCATTATGTGCTTAGGACTACAACTAATAACATCTAATATTGCTACAAGTTATACAGGGGAAAGATGATTATCTTATTGGTCAGATTTAGTGGTAAACTAGGCAGAATTTATTGTCTAACGGAGGCTGTCACAGAATGATGAGATTGGAAGGACCATAAGGCCTTTGAAGTTTGTCTCTAAGATTTTAATATTAGTTGGGGTGTAGAGGAGTATCACCCTTTCCCCAATCTTTTATTTTCTCTTCTCCTTAGTCTTAAAACTGAGTTTTTGTCCCAGTAAGATTAACTTTGACCCAGAGAGAAGACGAACTTGTTGCTTTAAAAACAAGATACTGTTTTACAAAACAGCAGGTTAAGAAGGAGGAAGAAAAATCTGTGCTAGTCTGAAGACTGAGATCTAGTTAGACAGACTCCTCTTCTCTGTTTTCCTATGGAAAGGAATAAAAAATCTTATCTGTTATCAAGTCAGGTTTCTTTCACAGAACACAGCCCTAGTGGTCGAGAAAAAACATGCAGGAGTGGAAACAGCGGAGGGACACACTGGATCATTATGATCTGGTTTAAAAGTTGAGCTCTTTTAGGTGTACTGATGGATTCAGTGCAGTGGTAGTCCTCGAGCCAAGGTCCAGTGAGCAGCAAGAATGGCCCCTCAGCTCACCAGTCATGCACAGAGTGAAGGATTTAGAGAGATACCCTGGGAAGGACTAGAAAGTGTCCCACAAGAGGATCTCTCTCTTGCAAAGTAGGCATGAGAGTGAGAACATCATAGAACCACACCACTAGAAAGTTCAGATACCCAGATTTCTCCAGATATTTGTTGTTCACTATTTTGAGCCCTAGGTTTATTACTTGATGTGCAGAATAGCAAAGGGTAAGAGAAAGGAAATGGCTTTTCCTATTCCTTCCCTGAAAGGGAAATCATCTTGGCTTTTCTTTTTCTAAAGAAACAGCATTGCTGCTTTTTGATGTATCAAATCTTACTTTTCACTTTACTTGTGATATCATAAAGTATCTTTGCAGAGAGTCCATGATGCTGCTTCTGTGAAGCACAAAGAAAAGTGGAGGAAGACTTAGCCTTTTAAAAATCAGGAATTGGTTTGAAAATGAAGTTAAAGCTGTCCACTGCCTTTTACTGCAGATGAGTGTAAAATGCCTTCTGGAGGGAAGAAGGAATAAGCAGGACATAGGGGTGGACCAGGAAAATGCAGCCTAGAAAACCTATTATATAGAAGTAAATAGGGAATGACAGCAGCTAACAGAGTGTGCAAGAGTTTATGATGAGACACAACACAAAAGACAAATGTTTGTACATATATTTATATATGCTATACCTGCAGGCCAAGAGAAACAGTGATCTTTCTCAAATGCTGCATTTGAAGGGTGGTACAGTACTGAGGATGCATCATTTTAAGAGATATATTTTATTTTATTTTATATTTTATCTATATTTTAGGAAGATCACAAAAAGAAGACAGCTATCAGAACGAAAGGGTTAAAATCTGAGAGCCATAACAGAAGTACTCAGAATCAGACCCACATCACATTGAGCTCAACAGTTTTATTTTGGATTTGTATATATTGGCTCTATCAGGAAATGTGCACATTGCTGAGAGCAGGGTAATATATAAACACAAAGCTACCTTTCAGTGAGATAGCTGAGGTGCTGGACGCAGTCGAAACACAGTGTGTGGAGCTTCTTTTCGGGATAATGAGCTTGCATGGAGTTCCACATGACCTGTCATAGCTAAACAGTTTCCAGTTTGCTCATTTAAAGAGAGCTTGGCTCCCTTGATGTTATGCTTCAGTTTGTACAGAGCAAAATCAAAAGTCACTCAGAAAGCCAAAGAATAGCACTGACACAAAGAAAGAAAAAAAAGAAAAACCCTCACAGCTCTCAGCAGAGCTTCTAGGTAGCAATTTATAAGCTGCAACCTGTTTTCTGCACTGATTGGTCGATAGGAAAGGAAAATACATGCTGCATCTTTAAGTTTGGTGCTGTCAGACCTGTCATTTTCATCTTACGATTGAAAGACTACGGTGTCACAGCATAATTTCAGACAGCTGGTGTCTGATTGAGAAGGATTCTTCTATTAACTGGAAGCCTCCAGGAAGAAAAGGGGCTTTAACAAGCTGCATGTAGATCACAGGCTTCACAATAAAAAGATTATGATCATTTAGTGTGTGTCATTTTGGAAAAGAGAGAGCAGAAAGAGGGCATGCTAATAGTGTGCCATATAACAGAGGAAGCTGTTGATTAAACATGGAAAAAATGCTGTCCTGGAAAGCTCTCTCTAGGTAATTTCTTGAGACCCAAATGAAAGTTGGAGGAATGTCACTAGCATGAGGCTAAGACGGAGGCTTTTTGGATGCCAGGTAGTCAGAATTCTAGGATATGTGAATGCTTCTTTAACTGTGGTAATTTAAGGTTTTAATTCTACAGCATATTCCCTCTCCTCTTCCTGTGTCACCAGAGATTTTTTTTCCCTGCCATAAACTGATGATTGTACCTTCTTGGCATATATTCCACATTACCAGTGATGCATTTCTTTAATTAAGGCAGTTGGAATCACCGAATCATGTACATGTAATATCTCATTTAATCAACAGCTATGATGTACAGAGTAGGGCAACACGCATCAAGCTATGTGTATGTCTGTAAATGTTTGTTATTACTAATATACAATTATCTCGCCTGATTGTTTTCCTAGCTCTTCACCTTCGGCTGGAGAGAGGACATCCGCCCTGGGGAACCGCTTCACACCAGGAAGTTCTGCTTCGATGCCATTTCGCACAGTAGCCCTGTCACACTGTATGACTGTCACGGGATGAAGGGAAACCAGCACTGGAGCTATAGGAAGGTTGGAGTCACTCTGAGTCATTTCCAGAAATTCAGACTATCCTGAGCCTATGTTCAATTTAGTTTGTGTTTTCTCGTTAGAGAAGTTTTGTTTTAATCCACTCTGTCCTACTCCAATTTAGTTTTGTGATAATCTCTAATGTTCCTTCTGAACATCCAGCTATGTAGATCAAAGTTAGATGAATATGGATCTGATCCAGCACGGAGGGTGTCTGTGCTGGATCTATTCCCTGAAAGATGTTTTACCATTCTGGCACTTCAAGCCATGTGTGTCATTTTAACAGAAGCACTATTGGAAGTATTTTCATCCAATGTGACAGCAGCAAGAAATGCTGCTCATGAGTCAAATATTATTATTTTACTACATTTTAAAGATTAAAAGTGGTAGAAAAATCTCTCTAAAAAACCCCCAAACCAGCAATAAAAACACTGCTGAAAGTCCTCAGAAGGTGGGAGTTTATAAATTAAAGATAAGCACTACTCTGCTAAGACACTAAAGTAAGACGCTACACTACGTTGATCTGCTAACTTTCAGCCTTTTTTATAAATCACTGAAAATATGAAGTTAAGCCAAAAACTGTCAGAGCCTCATGTAGGGCAAACAAGTCCTGGTAAAATTAGCAAGATTGGGGAAAAAAAATAAAGTTAACCAGTGAGTCTTCTCAATTAACCGTTCCACTAATAAACTCTGTATTACATAAATACTGTAGAAAGGCATAGGCTAGTAACTGCTCATTCAAACAAAGTGTCACATAAAATCATTTAAAACTAGAAAGCACTGCTGAGGTTTATGTGGCAAAGTCACAGTTTTAAATGATACATGGTAGCAAGCTAATTTATAATCATTAAAAGTAGTTTTGCCCCTGACACTTTTTTTCAATGCCTGGTTACTAGCCTGTGCCTTTTTACAGTATTTATGTTGCAGTTGGAGATGCACTACAAGATTTTCCAGAAATGTAATCCCTTTGAAGCTGAAGTATTACCTGTAATACTGCTAGAACGTGTGGGGCAGATATTTATAGGACATAAATTGTCGTGGCTCTGTTGCTGCATATCTGGCTTTATAATGCCAAAATAATACTTTCTTGCTTCAGAACCCTTCCAATTTATCTTTGTGCCTACCCAAGCTGCAAGAAAGGAGCTTTCATACCTTTAGCACTTCATTGGTGCCTAATGTAGCAGATTCATATGACGAAATGCAGATCTTGCACTGCCATCTGTATGGCTCATCACCTTTGATGTGGACAGAACACAGCAGACAGCCAAAGAAATACTGACATTTGAAAAAAATACACAGTGTGAGTTCTATTAAATCCTCTGCACAGCTTCATTTTTCATTACCCAGTAGGCTTAGCGGGCTCGTATAAAAATTCTCAGTGCAAGGTAAGTGATTATGTCTTGGTAAGAAACCCCTCAAATTTTTTTTAAGATGGAAGTGCTGACACAGTCCTAACTGTAATATAAGCCTGACAGCAACCTGATTAGTTTGCATGAGCACTTACTGTTTGGCTATAAAACTTCAAACTAAGAAGGTGTATTGAAATAATAAAATTATTAATACCTTTTCTTTTTCTTTAGGGTTAGTTATGCTTTGCCTACACATAAAGTAGTTTTTGATTGTTTCATCTACTTCATTTCCTCAGATACAGGGCAAGTTTGCATTAGAGATAATTGGTGGTACAGCTATGCCAACAAAATCCTCATAGTGCAATCCTCATCTAATTTTGAGAGCATCTTACCAACAGGATTTATACTGTTTTCCAAACAAAAGTAAATTATATAAACAAAAGGATACTTCGGTTGGTTTAACTGCCTCTATACTAGAGCCCTTTCTAGCATGGTATGCCACTAAAATTGCACCCTAAATAAAGAGTAACAGTCTGTGGCTAAGCAAAAAATGTCTCTTTATTAAAAAAAAAAGAAAAAAAAAAAAAAAAAAGAGAGAGAGGCAGGTCAGCAACTCTATTTTCTTCCCTATTTATAGAAGCCATAGCATCCTAATCACATATCCATCTCACCAATAGTTTTCTTGATGTTTTATGAATTTTTTTTTGTTTGTCAGTAATCTTACAAGATACTTAATATTAAGCAGTTTTTACCCTACTGTCATAACATTCCTATAAAACTAGAAGACGAGAGCTTCTCATTCTTTTATGGATCAGTCTCTTATCATGAACATTTGCATTCTTAAGCTACTAGTAAAATGGAATTAGGCCTATGAACTGATTACAAAGTGTTGCAAATACATTTTTGTGTTGCAAATACATTTTTAAGTCAGACGCTGCTTTAAAGTTCCATATTTTTATAATATATAAACACTGTATCATGTATTTTGATACTGGAAAATACAACTTTTTAAAATATTTTACTGGCAAGTAAAATACAATAATGTTTTATTCTGGGTGAGAAGGACTCTTCTGAAAAAAATTTCCAGCTCATCCTCACTTCCTGCACTTTGTTTCTCATTGGAGTGCAGTCTCAGAGCATGTAAACTGAATTCTTTTCAAATGAACTAAACCAAAATAATTTCTTCCATTGCTAATAAACATGCAGACTCAGCACCAGACTTAGTCCAAAGCTGTGGACATCAGGTTGCCAGTGCTAGCTGTTTCATTCAACACATGCGCTTTTATTGTGCCACACTATTTGCTGATACAGATAGAGCAAGTGTGTCTGCTCATAGAACAGCGGGTTTCTTCATACTCCCTGACAGCTTCAGGGACAAACTGTAAGACTAAGTTCACTCTTGACACAGTAGGTTCATAGATTATTTCCTCAGACAACCGAAGACGTGTCATTGTAATAGTGGCTTTTATCATATGGGCATCTGTCCTGCAGAAACTGCGCTGGGGCTACCAACTAATTTCAGATAAACTACTGCAGCCACTAGCTGATAATGACTTCCAGTTGCTACTGACCTTGGCCATAGTTACAGCAGTGACCTAACAGAAATGAAAGGCTCAGTGCCTCATTACCAACCCCCTGAACTGTCGAGGCCCATTATCGTATGGAGAAGTTTCTCCTTCTACAAATAATATAACAAATTCCCTTCACATAGAAGAAAAAAATCACTTTGCTGTTTTCAGATGTTATGAAAGTCTCTGAAAAATTTCTTGTGGCTTTTTAATATTGATATAAAGAGGAATTTCTGTATTTCTCTTGGAAAGATCTTCTCTGGCATGCATACAACTGCTACAGGCTCAAAGTCCTAAGCCTGCTTCCACTGAATTCTGTGAGAACGGCAGGCTTTGACCTTAGCTCAGTGTAAGCTTGAGATGATAAATTAATATGCCTTTATATATAGCTAAGTCATCCAGAAGTTTTTCCGGAGTGATAATTCTGTCCCTCTTCTAAAAAGACGCTTGTGTCTCCTAAGAGCTCTGCTTTCTGAAAGAAAGCTCCAACAGTGCTTCATTCAAAAATCCCATCCCCTGGATATTTCTGGGAGAACAAAGAACGCCAGCTTTCTTTGGAAAGGCTGGAGCAATTTCCTTTCCTCTTACACCAGTCACCATACTAAAGCTCCTAGTGTTCCAACCCCAGCTTCCTATTAGCAAAAATACTTGAGCCTGGCTGAGCCTCATCCCCATCTGTGATAGAAAGAAATGCAGCAGATATTTCCTTCCAAGGCCCCACCGCACAGCGGGCAGCTGTGGCACAATCACTGCAAGCGCCTGATTTGGGCAGTGCCCCTCAGTCTCTCACAGAGGGTCAGGGAGAGGCAGCTGGATGCCAAAAGGGCTGCATACCTTTTCTTCATGACACTTGTTGGATGGTTTGAAGTTCTTGCTGGATCACATCCTATTAAGGACATGACAGCCCTTTGTGCAAGGTACAGTTAGCCCGTCCTTGCAAGTTTAAATCTCCTATCTGCTCACCTCATAGAACAAAGAGGCAAAATTCAGAGCTTGAAGCAAAAGCCTGCACCCTCCTGATCCCCCAAAAGCCCATAGGCTTGGTTTCGTCTTACCATCCATGATGGCATCCCTCAGACTTTCCTTTCTGTGTATATCTTGAACTGCTGACCTGGGGAAGAACAGATATTGGAGGTGAGAACCAGTGTTTGTGAAGGCAGAGGTAACACCATCACCCATGGCCAGAGCACCATGATATGCTTTTGATATTTCTTGCTGTTGCATATACTAAAAAGTTTTAAAGGGTTGTTATAAATTACCAGTGTTTTACACTCCCAAAATCAATCAATTTCATCTTTTTCAAGATAAAAAGGGAAAAAAAATCCAAGCTTTTTTTTCAAAAGTGTTTTTAAAATGCTACTGTGTGTTGTTGGATTATTAAGTTATATTTAGAGTTGTCTTCATGCTTCTTTTCTGAATGTGGGTATTTTTAGCTAAAGAGGAGTTTCTGTACCATTGTTTCTCAGAGTTTCTAATTAATCATGATTTGGCAAGTGGCATTCTTTCCCCTCTCACGAACT